>NC_089825.1:88573761-90021252 GCF_035046505.1 Tiliqua scincoides
TTGGCATAAAAACCACATTGTTTGGGTGTTAATACCTTCACCCTGAGTTTGTCTGCATCAAGCCCCACAGCAGCAATCAACAGGAACTATGCAAACTCTGAAGAATTGCTCGATGGGTTATATCTTCTTGGGAAATAATATCAACTGAAAGTAAAATGACTTTCTTTGAAAGCTTTAAAGCATTCCTTTGAACAAACCCATAGATGGTGGTGCTCACAAAGAAATTCCCCTGCTAACTAGGCAAAGAGGCACTTTTCAAGTAGTACTCCTCCTGTCATATTTAGCAAGGAGAGAGTAACTGTCCCTCTTCACCTTCTAAGTGTCTTTTCTAGTGGCTGTCTGCTGGTGTTCTTTTGCATCTTTTTAGCTGGTGAGCCCTTTGGGGTCTGGGAGCCATTGAACTGATTTTGTCTACAAATCGCTTTGTGAACTTTGTTTTTGAAAAGCGGTGCATAAATATTCTTAATACAATAATAATGATGATGATGATAGGAGAAGGAGGACGTCCCACAAGTTTTTTTTTCAGATGCATCTGAGTCCTATGTCTTTGGATGTAGTCTCAAACAATGCTTGAAAAAAGGAATACTGTGCTCCAATTCCCCTTCTGCTAACTTCAAGCACCCTTTCTTTTAGGCAAAGTGAAGGGGGAGTAGTGCCAATATTCTGGAGTTCTGGAATTCCCTAATCCTAGGTAAGAACTCGAAAGGAGGGCAAATTATCTATAACCAAAAAGATATTGGAAATAGCCATTAATAACTCCACCTGCTGCAACTTTTAAAAATCTTTTGTCAGTACATTTTCTATACTCTCTCTCTCTCTCTCTCTCTCTCTCTCTCTCTCTCTCTCTCTCTCTCTCTCTCTCTCTCTCTCTCCTTATATTTTGCTCAATCAATACATCCCCCACCAATACTTTCCTCTTCCAGAATCCTTCCTTCCTTGGATTTTTGCTGCCTTGGGTGAAAAGGAAAAGTTAGATTTTATAGGAAAGGAAGGAAGGAAGGAAGGAAGGAAGGAGAGAGAGAGAGAGAGAGAGAGAGAGAGAGAGAGAGAGAGAGAGAGAGAGAGAGAGAGAGAGACCTTGACAAATCGAAGCGGGCTGCTTGGCTTTCTCTGTCTTCTTCAAACCTCCCTCCTCGTCGCCATCCATTTTTAATGAAAGTCACCCTGATGGTCTAATTGCGCTACATAAAGGTTTACACTAGCAGACAGAGTAAAAGAGCACCACTCGGGGCGGTGTAAAAACTGACTGGCGAGCAAAGGGGACGTGAAAGTCGCGACAGACCCGGAGTGTCTGGGAGTCCCCTGTATCCTCCGCTGTGTGGACGTTTCCATCTTTCTCACCAATTGCCCGTCAGCTGGGATCGCTTCCTGCGTGTTACAACAAGCTGTGATATACTCTCTGATGGTCCAGCTCCGCCCTGCCTGGCTTCCAGCTTCCCCCGATTTATCTCTGGGTTTCCCGGTCACTTTCTCCATTCGACGGGCAGCATGCAAGGTGATTTCACGGGGGGAGCGCCACTTTCCAGCCTGAGCTGGACATTTCTCAGTCCCGCCATGCCCTTTTGCATTTGAAAAGGGCGACCTCAGTGTCGCCCTTCGCCCCAAACTCTGTTCTTCCAGGCGTCTCTAACCGACAGAACGCCTCACACGCCTTCCCTTTCTCAACTGGTTGCCAAAGACGAGCCCAGCTAATCCTACCACTTCACCGTCCACTGTCCACCGTCCACTGCCGCGGGAGGTGACATCTGGAGAATGTGTGGCCAGGTCCGTGCCTTCCTCCAGCGCACGCCTGAGTTTCAGATGGTCTCCCAGCAAAAGAGGGAACCAAAAGCTCGCAAGCCTCAAGTGGATTTCAGCGGCAGGCACAATTCAGGCCCACAAGAACCACGAGCAGCAGAAGAAGCGCCCTCCAGAATTCTCAGCGCCCTTGAATTTGCTCAAGCATTGGATCCAGACCTTTGAACTTCAAGGAAAGGTCCCTGGCTTGATACACAGGTTGGCCAAGCCCTTCCGATAGGAAGGGATCCATTTGCCTGCCCAACCTTACACTTAAGTTCTATTTTGCTGTGATTTTCCTAAACCAAACCATACCCGGCGCCTTTCTCAACATCCCAGCCCTAAAATCCCTGCTGGGACAGAAATTTGCACTTCACAGATCATCTTGGATGTCTATGTCTTCGTCGTCTATGATCAACCCAAAAAGTGAACTATCAAAAAATATATTTCAATTTTAGGCAAGTACATTTTCTGTAGACTCAGGGGGGGAGGGGAAAGAGGATCCCAAACACAAAGTTCCTGCTGGGTGTTCTATTGTCCTGTCATTGCTGGATATCTATGAAAGGTTTGGAAAGTGACGTCTATTGTTCTGCTGGAACCTCAAATGGTGAATTAAGACAACACAGACCCAGACCCGCACAGGGCTCATTTCAGTCAACCCCAATACACCTTGCCAACCCATTGTGTTAGATGCAACACTTTTAATCCAGGCATACCGGACCTCTTAGCCACCGTCCTTTGCTGAAGAGGTGGTATGTTCCCATTAATGTTGCAATCTGTTGGTCTGGATTCCCCTTCTGTGTTCCAGAACACTTAGGGAGTAATCCAGGGGCAAGCTTTTCAGTTTACATGCCATTGGAATAAATAGGAGATGCCAGACCCTAGGTAGGAAAACCTCTCTGTCCAATGTGCCCTTGCATGCACGGAGAATTTCAGCACACAGGAACCTGTACACCTTTACAAGACCCTGTGGATTTCCTAACCCTGTCGGTTTCCGAAGAAAATCTCCACTTCCCCAAGATTCCTAACTGCTACTTTGAAGCAAGGCTTTCCCTAGTTCCCGCATTACCCAAAATTTATACAAATCTCTCCTTAATTGGTGATCACCGATGCTTTAATTTAAGACCCCCAGCTATACAGTTTTCACATTAGCTTTTGATCTATTACAGTAAATCTCCTGAAATAATCAACTCTGGGAGGGGAAGAGAGAGAGAGAGAGAGAGAGAGAGAGAGAGAGAGAGAGAGAGAGAGAGAGAGAGAGAGAGAGAGTCCTGAAAGATCACACATCATTTTCGTTTGAGAAATGATTTATCTTGGACATACCATAAACAACACAACTCTCTCTTCCAAAGACACACAGGCACACAGACACAGGCACACACACAATGGGAGAAGGTCTGTTGGTGCTGCTGCTGCTGCTATGTTTATTGTAATAAATCAAAGGAGAGAGAGAGAGAGAGAGAGTATATTTATATATATATATATATATATATACACACACGTGTGTGTGTGTGTGTGTGTGTGTGTGTGTGTGTGTGTGTGTGTGTGTGTGTGTGTGTGTGTTCACACGCACTCGTTCGGATGCCAAGATGGGTATAAATATACACACCACCAAGGGGTGAAGAGAAATGGAAGAAAATGAAGATGGCTATTTGTCACATTTTACGACAATAACATTCATAACAAACAATAAATTTACATGGACATACAGACTGGGAGGCAAGAAGGGATCTCCCGCTACTTACAATAAGTCCAGCCCTCGGCGTGGTTTCTTGCTTCCTGAGAAATGTTTTATTGCAGCCCTCTCTCACTCTCTCTCACACACACTCTCTCTCACACACTCCCTCTCTCTCTCTTTCTCCCCCCCTTCCTCTGGTATAGGCTTATGAGTGTGCATGAGAGAGATTGAGAGAGAGAGAGAGAGCAGGAGCTTTTTTTTTTATAAAGACAGTTGAATTTCACGTCAGACACAAGGAGACCATGTCTGCGATTTTCCTGACGAATACATATCTATTCTGCAACTCTGCATTAATTATTTAATGAATCACGTGACTTGGGAAGGGGGGTAGGGGGGTTCTCTTTCTCTCTCCCTTTCCTAGCCACAGAGAGGGCAGTTGTGACCTTCCACCAGAAAGTATATATACACACACACAAAAACACACACATATGTGTGTGTACATACACGCGCACACACACAAATTTGCATACTTACACATAATATAGACATAATACCGCTTGTGCTGTCTGTAAAACCATTTTTCAAAAAAAAAATTGTACAGAATGCAATGTTATGAAGCTGCATGTTTCAAAGGACATATATTTCAGAAGAAGGAGAATGTACATATAGTACTCAAAATATTATCTGTTGGTGCAATCTCCTTCTGCTAAGATTTACGAATCTACTTCTCAGAGTAGGTGACTTTAGTTCTGATTACTTAGAAATATTACAGTCCTTTTTTCTCCTGAAACCTCCTTAAACATTACCATTTTTCCACTTGGTCCTTCCTTCCTTCCTTCCTTCCTTCCTTCCTTCCTTCCTTCCTTCCTTCCTTCCTTCCTTCCTTCCATTATTATTATTATTATTATTATTATTATTATTATTATTATTATTATTATTATTATTATTATTATTAACAACAGTATTTATATACCGCTTCTCAACAAAAAGTTCACAAAGTGGTTTACAGAGAAAAATCAAATAACTAATGGCTCCCTGTCCCAATAGGGCTCCCAATCTAATTCTTTATGCTTCGTTTATCTTCCATATATATTTTCTTCTGTATGTTTCTCTGTCTCTGTCTCTCTCTCTCCTCTCTTTTCCACTTTTTTTTTTTTAAATCTGTGGAGCTAGGAATATAAGTATTCTAGGAAATTATGAGACCTGGAAACTATTGGCTGCATTTAGTGGAAAGCCTAAGGATAACAACAACAGCTAAAATAATTGTAAATATTGAAAGTGAAATTTGGAGCCTGAGAAAAGTAGCCAGTGTGGTCGGGAGTAGTGGTGATGGTGAAGGTGAACTCCTGGAAATGAATGTTTAAACAAAAGAACCTCCTTGACAAGATGCTTTGAAGAAACAACTGGTCTGCACAAGACGATGGAGTGTATAAAACATGGTTACACATGCTGTGCTTATGCAAACATTCCAATCACGGTACATATAAAATTGTGGGATTAAATTAAAAAGGAGAGATCGCCTCTGTGTGTGTGTGTGTGTGTGTGTGTGTGTGCTTTTGGTGGAAAAAAAGTCTCCTATTTCTTCCAGGTGATAAAAGCACACGGGCATTCCTTCTCCAAACAATAGAACTGATAAAGGCCTGGGAGTCAGAGGCTTAAACAGACAGAAAAATTAAATCAAACAATAGCACGGTGGGGCGAATCAAGGGGGGATGTGCTTGAAACCGAAGCACTTCCTTGAGGTCAGAGAAAGACTAAGATGCTACTTTGACAACGGGGTCCTTTTGATAAATGCAAACCGCCCCGTCTTGCTCTGTAGGAGGGAAGCGTTTCCACCTAGAATTAATATGGGGGCCATCAAATATCATTCGAGGCTCAGGAAGGCTGCGGAACAAAAGGATCGTTCAGTCCTTGAGAACAGCGAGATACCACACTCTATGGAAGCTCACTTTAATTTCTTTTTTAAAAGAGATCAGGTTGTGTTTTTTTTTAAAGCACACGCCGTCCCCAATGCAGAATTTCTAGCAAAGCTAACCTTGCCGCCCTCAATTCTGTGGGCAGAAATTTCGGGGTGCGAGCATGAGGGGAAAGGGTGCCCAGATCAGCCCCAGATTTGCTTCCAATGGGGTCTTAAACGCAAGTTTCCTGCCAATCGATCGAGACCATTTGGCCAAGCAAAGAAACGTCCTGATTGGATTGGGAACCGATTCCCCCTTTAAAAAAAAAAAAATCATTTCCTTTCTCCGAGAAAGTCTTACGGATTTCAGTCACACGCAAGCAAAATCGCCTTGATTTTCAACCGCATCCCCTCCTAGACGCAGCGCGCGGAAGGAAATCCCATTGCGATGAATGGGGCTTGCTTCCAGAGGGCGAGTTTGGGATCGGTGTAGTGAGGTCTCGAAGCCCGACAGAGACACAGAACAGAACCAGAGGAGACCGCGCAGCCCCTTTGCAGGCGCAAGAAAAAGAATTTATTCTTCACAGCTGACTACAAGTGGGGGGCAAAATACAGAGGGGCAGAAAAGAAGTCGGAGCTCAAGAATCAGGTTTGGGGTTTCCAAGCCTCCTTAGCTGCTAAGTCTAGCAAAGATGTCCTTTTTGGAAGAAGGGGGGGAAAAGGGAAGGAGAAGAAAAAAGACCTGCCTAGGATCCTTGGGTTGCAAAGCAAACACAGCTCCGCCGCCTCTCCCCTCCTCTTTCTGTCTCTTTCCCAAAAAGAGCAACTTTGATTTCAAAAGATGTCCCTGTCTCTCCTCTACAGTTCAAAGGGAAGGAAGCGCCTCGCCTGGCCCGGGTAGGTGCGAGAATCCGAGCGGGTTTCTCTCGCTCCGCATAAAATGAACGTTTATATAGTGGGAAAGGCAGATTGATTTACGAATTTAAACACGCCGGTTTTATTGGGGATCATAAATCTGTCAGGGTACCACCGATCAAACTGGAAAGGCTGCTCCCAAACTCCGCTCCCCCGGCCAGCCAACCTCCCCGCCTCCTTCTCTGTCGCTGAAAGGGACGTTTCCAAAGGAAAACGCCAGCAGGATTGTAACACAGAGCCAGGGTGTGTGTGTGTGTGTGTGTGTGTGTGTGTGTGTGTGTGTGTGTTTGGGGGGGGGTCTTTCCCAGGGAACTATAAAGAGAGAGACGGGGGGGGGGGAAGGAAAGAGAGAATGTTTATATGCATAAAGGCAGTGGTGGATTTGCCCCAGGACCCATTCCCGGATTCTGCTTTCCATTCTTGCAACTCGTGTATTAAGAAGAGTAATAGAGAAATGACAATGTGCAGAATAAGGAAGACAAGAGTGTCTCAGAGCATGTACAAACTGCCTAGCCCTCACCCCTGAAGAACCACAGTGTCAGCCAGACCCTGGGACTTGAGGGAGAAGCTTCAGCTGGACAGAGATCTTTTAGAAAATGAAAGTTTTCAGGCCACAAAATCTCACATGACATTTAGTACATACGTATGATACGTGTGCATTTGTATGAACATGGATGAACATACAGTTATGTATTGCATCTTCAGGAAAAGGGGGCTCCCACAGAGAAGAAAGAAAGAACGGGAGCATAGGACTCCTCTCTCTCTCTCTCTCTCTCTCTCTCTCTCTCTCTCTCTCTCTCTCTCTCTCTCTCTCTCTGGAGAGAAACGATTTTTAAATTCCTGTTTTAGAAACTATTGTTGCTTCTTTCACCCACACATCCCACACAGAAATCCACGGGGAAGAGACAGCAGAGGAAATTTTTTTCCACTTGCCTTTTCACAATGGCCAATAAACTGCCTCACAGATGGAAACCCAAGAACATTAATGTAGGGTTCAGAAGGACCATCATTGAAACTACTTCTTGGTGGTGGATATTTCAAGAATACTACAACTCCACAGTCAAAAAGCAAATATTTCAAAACGTGATGTTTTGGGGATCCCAGACTCATCTGTCCACAAATCACTTTGGCCTCATTGTCTGCACTGAAGCCTATTTAGGACCCACTCTACATCAGTTTCAGTGTCAGTACTCCGGCTTAACTGGTTTGGAAGCAGGGATGAAATGTTCCCATTGATAAAGAGTGCAGCTGGCTCGTTTTTTATATTTCTTGGCCAAGTTCCCATTGAATTTAATGGTTGTGGATCGCATTCAATGCTACCTAAGTCTGCATGCAGGCGGGTAGGTACAAGTGTTGCCACTGATAAATTTACAACAGGATGGATTAGGGGAAAAGCTGTTCCTGAGCACTAAATTCCTTTTCCTTGTACAGCCAGGCTCCTGCCCAATTTGACTGATGAAACAGAATCAAAATATTGTATTTTCTTTCTTAAGAAACTTAAAGCACCCTGACTTTTTACAATGAAGATATGAGATTTGCTATCAGAAAATTACTACCAGAAACTTTTTATTTCTTAAAAATCTTGGGCATTGCACATTGTAAGAGCGAATGGATGAACTAACAACTGCTAACAAAAGACAAAAGACGGGCAAGGCAGCCATTTTAACTACAGATGCTTTCCAGCTGATGCTACCCAGCCAAGCAATAAACCTGCTTATCAAGAAACCCCGTCATCAATGCCTTCTTCAGTGAAGCTTGCTTATTCTTAGAGCCTTTGAACCTAACACAGGGAAGGTTGCACAGGGAAGGCTGCCATTTGGGGGGCTTTGAATAAAAGGAAAGGAGAGATTGAGGAAGAGGGTGAAGATGAAAGAGGAATTGATCTCAATGTCCCACTCGCCCAAACCCAGCCCCCCCCCCAAACTCAGGTTTCCAAATAAACCAACTTGGCCTTAATTATGAAAGTTAACCTCAACACCACACACACACAACACAACACCACCCTTTGTTCTAGTAAGTAAGGGAAAGGCAAAAATAAATCAAGTTACTACAACCACTACCACAACCCATGTGATGAAATAATACCCATAGAGCTTTGTGACACAGGAAATATATTTCCAACAATTCACAGAATCTTTGAGCATGGGAATTATGATGAATGCACCCCACATAAACAAAAAAAGAAACCAGCAAACAAATCGAGTCCTTGAGGAGCATCCATGAAGCTTGGCAGGAGAACCTTTCCTAAATTATGCCCCAAATTAGCAGGGAATCAACAATAAAGAAGACCACCAAAAGAATTTTAAAAACACCACCTTAAGATAACTAGAATGGAAGAGACATAAGCAAGGCAAACACATACAAAAGAAAACTGCAGACTTTGGGCCTACAGAGATGGCTGGTTTTTTGTTCTGCCCTAGATTTCCCGTTTGTCTCCAGAGTTTGCTTTAGCCTGCCCTGTTTCTGTATGAGCAGCGCTACACAACACAATGTCCAGTCTTGAAAAGGTCAAGGGGTTTGGAGGGGTCATTCTGTAGCTGCAATACCAGGCTAATCGCTTAGAAAACGTGTCCCTTGGATGAACTCAGTACTCACTCTGCAACATGCCAGGCTCAAATTTTAAATGTGCTTCTTTTAATATACCCTTTCCCTGGCCTAAGATGATAGATATATAGGTAGATAGGCAGGCAGATAGACAGAGAATCCCTCACTCACACCTTTGCTGGAGAACCTTCACAAATCTACACACAAACCCCAGACACAAGAATGTAACCAGAAATCCTCTAGCCACACCTCCTTTCTTTATTCTGCAGCACTGAAATATGTTATATTATCCTTATATTATCTGCTGGAACAAGCTCTAGAACAACAGTGTGTGGAGCCTTCGGCTGCTCTGCACCCATGAAGAAATAAAGACACAATATTCTTTTAGAAAAGCATCCCACCTCTTACCCTCTCCCCCAGGCACAGAGCACCCACATTATCACCAGAAAAAAACCTTCCTTGAACTGTGCAACTCTATACAAAATACAAAAAAAAAAAGCATCAGTGTTTCTTTTATTAAAACACATTTCTCATTTACAAGCTTCTTTCTTTCCCACCAGTAAAAATTAAAACTCTGCCTTCAGAATTAACTCAACTCATCTACAAGTAAGTAAGCACCACAAGGCACAATTTTAAAGTTAGATATATTCGACTTAACTCTGCTTCCTCTATTCTTCAAAGTGAAGCAATGTACAATTTCAAAAGTTTCAAAAATATCTTTTTACCTTTTGAGCTTTCCACGAGGTTTCTCTCGATTCTTGGAGGTGTTCATGGCTGAAGTAGACTTTCCCTTTTGTAAAGAGAAAGGGTTCAACTTTGTGTGAATATATATATATATATATATTCAAGGGAAATATATATTTCCCTTGAAGATATCTTGAAAGATTCAAGGCTCCTGCGTACTCTTTTTTTTTTTTTCCTCCAACAGAAGGTCTGCTGCGAAGGTTTGCTGTTGAATAACAATAGGAAAAGGATAAGTATTTGAAGTAAAGAAATGATTAATGATTTTTTTGGTATAATTCTCACATTTTTCTCAGCTTCTGTCGGCCTACAATGCTTGTGAACTTTTAGGGACTATAGAAATCCCCACCCTAAATTCTATTCATACCCCACAGCTTTCATTTGATTCTATTGAAACTACATTCTTACCAGCATATGTTTTGTTTGGGGGAATATGTGAGAGAGGGAATGCATTGATGTAACCTGAAATGCACCAGGCTCTGTCTCTTCAAACTACTGAAACCAATGGAAATGTAGCCTCTGGGGCCAGGATAATGCCTCTACTTTGCAAAATGGAAACTCTTTTCTATATAAAATTGTTTGCTTTCCCCAAATATACCATAGTTGATAAAAGTGCTGGTGCTTCCTCTATCATTAGGTATATCAGTCCCAATGCTCTCACTGTCAAGCATCAAACAAACAAAAAACAGACTGGTGGAATAATAATAATAATAATAATAATAATAATAATAATAATAATAATAATAATAATAATAAGCAATTCAATATAATGACATGGTTTGGTATGGTGAATGTGGATGAAGAATCAAAGGAAAATAATTTAAAACACTTGGTTAAAAACACATCATATGTGCTAAGGATGTGCAAGGCTCTTATAGTTCCAGAACATCAAGCAAGCATCTCTGACAAGCTGTCCCCATAGCCTAAAAATATGACTTTATCTCATGGATTACAGTCTGTCCTGGATTAAATGGGGTTTGGATTGTGACCATTGGCTATGATCCATAAGCCACTTGCTCTGAGGCACACCCTTTGGTTCTCAGAAAGTGCTTCATAGCAAAAGGGTTTTGGAGAGCTAGAAGGTGGTGTTAATGCTCACACCCACTAAATCGTCGTACTGAGTTCCATAGGATCCATCTATCTATCTGGTGTGGAAAAGTTTACAGATACATAAACACAAACATTTGCACAAGTGCATTAATTTCAAAGTAGGAATGGTGAATTGGGCCACCATTGCTAAACCTATATGTTTTGATATACAATAAAACACTGGAATCACACACTATTTGATAATGGATGGAGTATGGCCTGAAGGAAAGGTTCCTCTTGTGTTGAAATACTTATCTTGGGTACTTCTAAGGATAGAATGCAGTGGGGAATTCTCCTGCACAAGGACAAATGGACGCTCAATAGGGTTTGTGTAGGAGAACTTTCCATTTCATTCTGCCCTAAGCCAGTAACAAAGTTAAGACTGCGTTAATTTTGGCGAGATTTTTTAAAAAGATAAAATTATGATTTGCTTGCTATGGTATCAGACACCCCTCCCCATATATAATTTGTAACTTAGAACTGGAATTCCATTTCGTCCTGAACAGTATTTTCGATACTTCGTATGAGAAAGAAAATGAAAATTAATACAAGAGCTATGGAGCACAAAAGAAGTCATTTGTCTTCTTGATTATCTATTGTGCTTGTCAGAGTTTGAGCTATTGCAGCGGCTGACTCCTTTGTAATATAAAAATACACAGAAAACCTGCAAACACCGAGAAACATCTGTGCAAAAATTATGGTCATTAAATGCATTAAATACCTTGAAGAAGGTAGCTTTTCTTTAAAAAAAAAGAAGAAGAAAAAGAGTGGAGAAACATCCCTTCTTCTTCGAGAACATACTGCTGCTTTATGGTCTCCATATCAGGTAGAAATGTAATGATCAAACTATTATTTGATTTTGAACCGTTTTGGAAGGCAAAATGTAAGCACATTAATGCATGCTTAGAGGAAATAAATCATCCCTTATAAGGCTTAGCTGTAGTTAAAGAGGATATACCCTATGGTCAAACATCTTTTGTTTCCATTAGGGGAGGTTAGGGTAGGAAATTGACAGCAATAAAAAATCTGGTCGAAACTGAAAGAGAGCAAAACTATCAGAACAAAGGAATCCTGTAGCTACTGCTGCTTCAGATCATCTGAAAAACACAGACAGCCATATTCACAATGTAATGTTTTATTTCAGATCTTTTTCCACCACTATTCGCTATGCACATGTTCTTATGAATATCACACCGAACAACAAGAGGTAATTATACAGAACTACAGGAAGGGGACCCAGGGAGTGTTCTCTCCCCCTCCCCAAAGTTCTCTGGAATCACACCATTTCGGAATGTCATATATCGAAGGAAGCGAGAGAGCTGGAGAGCGAGAGAGAATCGAAAATGCATAGTCCCTTCCCTCGACCCTTTCTTCCCAGGGGAATTCTCTGGAAAAAACCATCCTTAGGCACACATTTGGTTCAAACAGGAGAGAAGGAGCATCCTTATTTACGAAGGAGCCCCCCCCCCCATCTCGTTAATAGCTAATGGAACCCAGATGGCCTTATGTTATAATCACCTTTATAGACTGAGATATACAGCCTTCCTTCGCTTTCCAGGTCTTCTAGGTTAGATAATTAACTTGGAGTGTGTTGCTCTGTTTTTGATTGCATTGGTTTCTCAGCTCTTTTTTTCCTGATTTTTTGCCCCCCCCTCTAAATTTTTTCCCCAATGGGATATCTCCTCATTTGGAATCTTACTTCACTATCCAATGAAGTCCTTAGGGGGCTTAGAGAAATTTATTTCCGCCTCTCAATCTACTCTACCATCTAGAGCTGGGTTAAACAGATGCCCCCACTATTTTTTCTGTAATCTTGGGGAAACGCCTTGTTTTAAACTGGATTTTGTGACTGGGAGGGGAGAAAGGAAAAGGGAGGGATGCTGGCAGAGAGAGAGAGAGAGAGAGAGAGAGAGAGAGAGAGAGAGAGAGAGAGAGAGAGAGAGAGAGGAGTCCAGTTCTCCTTAGGTGAAACCTGGCTTCATTTATTAAAGACGACTCTGGCTGTCGAGCTAATGGCTGGCATAAGGTCCTTCGTTTGTACGCGAGAGTAAACATGACAAATGGGCCCGAGTTTGGCTTGATTAAGGATGAAAAAGGGATCCATCTTAGCCAAATCTGAAAACCCCTATCTCCTGTGAAACAGAGAAGCTCCCCTCCAACACAACCCTGCTTTCCGGCCAAGGGAGTCACCCCCCCGTCCTCCTTTGTTTCCTTTCCCCTCATATAAATAATGTTCCCCCTCCCATCCACCCCCTCCCCCAGCGACCCCATGTTTCATCCTCAGGGAACGGTGAAACCAGGAGAGTCCTGCCGTTCCATACAGCAGTCCTTCGCACGCACGTTCGCACTCACGCCTGCGCGCTCTCTCACCACGCACACGCACACATCCACACGACGCTCAAGGGAGGGTTATAGATTGGTGGCGGGGTTGGGGGCTGGTCCATTGGTTCGGGCCTGGGGACCTCCTCCTGCCCCGTCTTGCGCAGGCAGGGTGGCAGCAGGATTGGATCGGATCTTGGTGTTGGGCAACTTGTGGTCTTTTTTCCATTTCATCCTCCTGTTCTGAAACCATATCTTGATCTGGCGCTCGGACAGGCAAAGGGAATGGGCGATTTCCACCCGTCGCCTGCGGGTGAGGTAGCGGTTGTAGTGGAACTCTTTTTCCAGCTCCAGCACTTGCTGCCTGGTGTAGGCTGTCCTGGAACGTTTCGGCTCCCCTCCGGAGTAGTTGGGGTTGACTGAGCACAGAAACACACAAAAGAAGGTGGGGGGGGGGAAGGGAAGCGGGGCAAGGGCGAGGAAGGAGGGATCGTTAATCTTCTGCCCCTTAAAAAAAAAACAACAAGTCTGTTAAGATAACAAAACTCCCAAACCACACAACCAACCCACAACCACCCCAACAGGCCAGATCCTTACTCGGAAGTACGTCCCCACTGAGTGTGTGAACGTGGATAGGATTGCAGCCCAACACTCTGCACCGATTAGAGAGTGTGGGACTTGCTTCTAAGCCCACTTGCATACGGTGGGATTCCACAAACCCAGCCCTTCTGGGGAGCGGATCCGGATCAAAGGCGGTTCGAGACTTGTACACGTGGACTCGGATGTCTGGACATTTGTCTCTTTCCACCCTGAGCACGTTGGCCACTGTTTCCAATGCATTTCATACAAGGTCTTCTTCTCTCATCTCTCCAACCTGGCACAGGCCATTCAGTGTATACGTGCGGCCCCACAGCTCGCTGAAACCCTGAACGCACTTTGATCTAGAGTAATCCCATTGACGTCGCTGTGGTTACTTCAGAGCTTAGTGGCTTTTGGTATCATGGTGATGGTGGAGAAAGGAAACAGAGAGAGAGAGAGCGCGCACTGGGCTGTGGACCTTGAAGACACCTAAACTTCAGTTTTAACACCCCTACTAGTTACGACCTAATGGGGCAAATATGAAGAGTGGGGAGGGGAGTGGAGCATGCTGATCTATCCCAAACCCCTAAAAATACCCCCCACTCTTCAGTGTAAGTATAGAATGCAGCCCCATCCACCCTGGGCTGAAATCTCTAGCGATCAACGCCCATAGATCGCCCAACACTCCCGCCTTAAGTGTTTCGTGGACCGTGTTAGCGGGTCAGTTAATGTTTACCCACGTGTACCCAAGAGTTGACTAGGCAGCTCCAAGTTCTCTAAAGTTCTGTTCCACTCGTAACACAAATCGGCCCATCCACCCCACTCTGACCAGGAGTCAGCCCCAGTGAAAGCCATGAGACGTTCCTAAATAGTAGGGTTTAGGGCTGAAAGAGGCTTTTTAAAACCTCATTTAAAAAGTCCAACGTAAAGTTGACTTTTTCCACACAGATTACCCGGAAATCACCCCAAACATCAAAACGCACCCATCCATTTCGCCTTCAAACTTTCTCTGAGGGACGATCCCAGTAGAAAGAAAGAAAGAAAGAAAGAAAGAAAGAAAGAAAGAAAGAAAGAAAGAAACTGGAGGAGGATGTTAACAGGGACTTCAAAGGCAGTTCGCCAAGAAGAGCCATAAAAATTTATGGAGGATGTAATTATAGCGCTCTGCAAACAGGGAGCCCATAAATCTCCGACGGGAATGGTTCTTTTACAACGGGGGCAATCAGCTTTCTTTCCCAAGCAGACTTTGAGGTGCAGGTTAGTATAAAGCGGAGGGCGCTGGCAGGTCCACTTACCCGTGCTCACGTGCACCTTCTTCATCCAGGGATACACTACGGGCTCTTTGCAAGCGGACGGGCTTTGGTGGAGAGAGTTTTGGCTACAGGAAGGCGGCGGGCTTGGCGTGACGGACTCGCAAGTGTGGCGGGGCTCGGAGAGGTGGTTTTGAAGTCCCGCCGGAGTTTGGGCGTGCTGGCTGCGGGGAGAGAGGACGGCCGGCTGGTGCCCGGAGCTCTGGCACGGAGCGTAGGATGGTTGGTTACAGGCGGACCGGGCGGCCGGGTACAGCGCCTCGTGGGGGAAAGAGTTCTCCTCTCCTCGCCTCTGGCCGCCGAAGTACTCCGGAGAATGACTGGGAAGGTAATCGTGCTGGGAGTATTCTTCGCAGGGTGGGAATTTGGGGTCCACATAGTTGGAGTTGATCAGGAAGGAACTCATGGCCATGGATTTGGGGGTGGCTGGCCAGGGCGCGCGCGCGCCGCCCGCCCGCCCGCACACTCACGCACACGCACACCCCAAAAAACAGACCCACATTTATTCCGATTTCTGCCGGCCCCCCTCCCCTCCCCGACCCCCTTCTCCCTTCCTTCCCCTCCCCTTCTCCCTCGTTTTCCTGTTTCGCAGAGCCCTCCTACTTGGGCCGTCAAGTGAACAAAGTTAGAGGTCCATGTGACCCCAGGAGCCAATGGAGAGGTTGTCTGGGATTCCCGGATAAGGAAATCATCAAGAAGGGGGGCAAAGAGGGGGGGCTCCCGGAGCCTTTCCCCTGCAAGCTGAGCGCACGTTCAACTCGGGAGCAAGTTGTGCTGGAGTACATGGGACTCGGTGTCCAAATCAAAGCCTGCAAGCCTTTAAGTGGAACTCTGGATTGTGGAATGGACCATCTAGTTTTGCACAGAAGAGACATCATTTAAGCCCCCAAACAAATGTGGTACCCCACAATCTCCCTCCGACCAAGCAAATGTTTCCTGTTCCTCCACGGTTAAAAATCACCTCCAGTAACAAACACCCCCATCTCCCTGGCCAGGGTTACCTGAAAACCCAAAGTCCAAACAAGAGCACGTTGGATCGAACCCATCTTCTAACTAAGGCTTAAATTCG
Source organism: Tiliqua scincoides (assembly GCF_035046505.1). Lineage (NCBI taxonomy): Eukaryota > Metazoa > Chordata > Lepidosauria > Squamata > Scincidae > Tiliqua > Tiliqua scincoides. Next base: position 88,589,679 of record NC_089825.1, read on the forward strand.
GGTTCTGAACGTAGGTGATAGAGGCCAGCGAGTGGCATAGATGGATCGCGCTCATTGGAGATCGATAGAAACATCATTAACTAATTCGGGTTACCCATCCCTTTTAAACGACAGTTAGCTTCGTTTAGACCAGTTCAGACCGGTTTTTTTCTCCCCTTTTTTTCTTTTTTCTCCTGGATGGTTTGGAAAACCCGACAAAAAGTCTCTATGACTTAAAAAAAAAATCAGTTCCAGAAATCACAGGTATCATAAGTTGGGGGTGAGGGGGTGAGAGAGAGAGAGTGAAGTACAGATGAATGTCAGCGTCACTAGGACCCAGAATCACTATGGCACCTCGGGGCAGAGACCTGCCTTTTTTACATTCTGAGTGTTTCTTGCCATCCTTTGACACTGAATAAGTAATCTTTACTGGCAGGGTGTCTTCCTTTCCTCCAGTTGACCGACTGGTGTGGTTCTAGAGTGGTTTCTCCAAGTGTAGGAACTTTATTTTGTCTCCCTATGAATTTGCTGTGAAATAAGATGATAGGTGACAGTGAGGAGGATGAACAAGAGGTGGTAGTAGAAAAACGCCCCCCCATGGGTGTATTTTTTTTTCCAACCAATAGGAATATATGCCTTATATAACAAAAATTATTACAAAACCATCCTCCAAGGAAAAGCCTTTCAGGATTTCCTTTCTTCCTTTTCTTTCTTTGATTTCTCCTTCTTCTCCGTTGGAGCCCGTAGCGTTTGTGTCAACTACATATTCCCCTAGATGCGAATTTGTGACGCAGCTTCCTTTACACAAATTCGGATCTACAGGGTACATATAGAAGACAGACAGAGAGAAAGACAGACAGACATCCTCCTTCTGCTACAAATCTTCCTCTTGGCTTGTACAGAAAACAAAAAGTGGTTGGCAGTGGAGAAGAGTTTTGAGGAGAAAAGTGTTGGAAAGTCTATGGGAAAATCTGGTTACAACACAACAGATGTCCTCGATCTTTAGCCGCAAACTATAGAATAGACTTCATTTGCTAAAGGAATCCTGACCCAGAGCTGTAGTCCAAGAAACTTTTCCGGGAAGGAAGAAAAGAAGACAGGTAAACCAAGCAAGTAGGCTAGTAATAGATAAGAAGAAGTTACGGATGAAATTCCCTCCCAACAATCAGAAGTGCTATTACAACGAAAATTGCGCTTTTGCAGGGTTTGTGGTAATAAAGCAGAATCCACACATATTCACGTGGTTTTGCAGCTTCTTCAGCAAATAAAACATTAGTGATATAAGAGAGGAGATCTGAAAACAAATTCCAATAAGGCTAAGATAGTAGGTGCCCCTTTTTTGAAAGGAGATTTTTTTACACCCCAGGAAAGAAGGGAGGAAAGAGATTTTAAAAATTCCTTTTTAGGAAAAAAAAAAAAGCAATAAAATAAAATATGCATTCAAAACGGTGTTAGTAGGAAGGAGAAGAATACTGCCATTTTACTATAAACCACTGATGTTCTAGAATTGGAACTGTGATTTTGTAACAAAAGAGCTCTATCATTGTTTTAGGGTGTAAGTGGAGAAGGGTAGGATAGGAATAAGGGAAGCCAGGTAGAGTTTATCACTTTTTTTAAGAGCAAAGATTGGTCTCCTCCTCCTCTTAAATAGGTCTGCCTCAATTTCTCACCAGAATCACCTTCTTTGAATGAACAATATCTCTCCTCACTTTTTGTGCAAAACAATTTATCTATACAGGATACCTGCTCTATTACAAATGCTCTATTACTATGTGGGATCCCTCAGTAAGAATTAATAATACATCAAAATCCCATAAGAGGTGAGCACACCTGGAAAATTAACTTGGCCAGAAGAGTGTTCACGTTACATAATCGTTAATGGAACTATGTTTTTAATCAGTCTTGTTAACAAAAGCAAACACAATAACCAGCCCGCCAAACCATGGATTTTTTTTGTGTTGCCCCCATCCAACTAAAGATACCTAAGGTGTGAAGATATGAATGAATGCCCTGTCTCTGAACGACTTCCTCCACCAGTAGATAAGGGGCTTATAAAATGCATCACTGTTGTGTTTAAGTTATATGGCCACAATAAAACGTCAGTCCCTAAACATACTTACTAAGGATTAAGTTTGCAATCCTATGCATATTTTCCTGAGAGTAGGCTCCACTGAAGACAGTGGGACTTACTTCTGAGTAGACAAGCATAGGATTGAGCTCTAAACCCGGCAGAAGTCGGTGAAATTGACGAGTGTTCAAACATGCATGGAATTGTACACATCTATATAAATGGGATCAAATGTCATTAAAATTCTAATTTCCAGATAAATTTGCATTGCAATTCTCAGCAAGTTTACTTGGAAGTAAAAAATGCTGATTTCAATGAGCCTTACTTTCAAGATCCCCTAGCATTTTTCTTGCCCCAAACAATTGAACAGGTATTCGGGTACTGTTAACCTGAATCTGATATGAAAAGAGACATACACCTCTGTTCAAAACCTTATTTCAGTAAGAGGGCCTCTTTTCCAAATAAAGTCGGATGGGATGAAAATCAGAAGTTTGAACATATGTCTACACCATTCCTGCACACAGATAGATCCCATGAACCTAATCATGCTTACTCTGAGGAACTGATTTCAGTGGACTTACTTCCAAGTAAGCCTGCTTAGCATTTATGGCTACTTTTGTAGCATTACAAAACCACTCTGGTGGGCAGAGGAGGAAAAAACAAAACAGGGATTTGAACCCCAAGAAGGTCTACCAAAGACAAAGGTTTGATACACACACACACACAGAGAGAGAGAGAGAGAGAGAGAGAGAGAGAGAGAGAGAGAGAGAGAGAGAGAGAGAGAGAGAGAGAGAGAGACTATTTCCCCCACAAGCCTATGTCTTGAAATATATATATTTCACTTTATTTCACTATATTTCATATTTTATGCATTATATTTATGAAATAGAGTGAAATAAAGTGAAACATATATATATATTCGTCTGCACTCAGTTTAGTGTTTTGACAAGACATAGGCTTGTGGGGGAAATAGACAGTCTCTCTCTCTCTCTCTCTCTCTCTCTCTCTCTCTCTCTCTCGCTCTGTGTGTGTGTGTGTGTGTGTGTGTGTGTGTGTGTGTGTGTGTGTGTGTGCGTGCGTGCGTGTGTGTTCAAGAGCCAAGACCTCTTTATAAAATCCCTTGTACCAACAGGCAAATGGGGGCTTCATCTCAGCATCACCAGCACCCCTAGCGACTAGCAGAAATGGTCGGTCTTTTTTCCCTTCCCGGTCACCACGCACCCGAAATCAAAAGATCCACCCTGACCCCGCGCCACCCCACCCTCCCCACACACCCCTCTCTCCTTCTCTCTTTTTTCGTCACTTTCGATTGCTCTAATAAAAACGTCTCCGCTTTTCGGAAGTTCGGAAAGACGGATTTAGCCCAGGCGCCTTCTGCATTTCAAAGAGACCATCTCTGAATGGGAGCCCTAAAACGCAAGAGCTACCTAGCAGATGGGACAGTGATGGGGAGGACCCTGTTTGCTTGCCTAGTTAGCTCAATAAAGTTAAGTCGGATAGAACAGGACGGTGGTCCAGACTCCCTACAAAGTCTTGGGACAACTTGGGGGGGCTAGTCCCAGATCTCTCTCTCTCTCTCTCTCTCTCTCTCTCTCTCTCTCTCTCTCTCTCTCCACCTCACTCACTCACACACACACACACACACACACTCACAAAAGCACCTGTCAAGGTATTGTAGAGCTCGAGATCGAACTGCCAAGTTCTTCTCTAACTGGTTTGGCCGCAATCCCTACGCTGCTCTCGTTCATTTTTTTTTTTTTTTAAACTGGGGCTTGCGCATGAGAAACTTTCCAACTTTCCGGAGGATCGTGGCCCTTGGTTCTACTTTCAGGACTCCCTCCTGTACTTTCCTTCCAGTCACCGAAACGCCACCACCGTCTTTTAAAGAGACTATTCTATCTACACCCCCCCCCCCAATCGCCCTCCGATGACATCCTTGAGGCTCACTCCCGAGGAAACGCGTTGAGGGATCGAGTCGTTTTGCTGTTATAGAGCCCCCTTTTCCAGGCTGAAAGTTTCTGCCCACCCCCTATCACTCCTTTCCTCACTCTCACAGTCCCCAAGGTGCCAAATCAGAACCTACAATCCAACCCCCCCCCCCGGTTGACGCAGCCAACATCCTCGTGAATGCAGAATACCACATTCAGACGCGATTCTCAGGCAATTCAGCCGCAACCATTAAGAAAGCAACCCAGATTACCCACCGGAAAACTGGATCTTCCTCTCCTCCATGCCATATCTTCTACTTTCTCCCTCCCCCGCAAGGAAACCTCTCTCTTCTCTTTCCCTTTTTTGCAGGACGGTCTTAAAAGCCTTCGGAATCGCAGGCTACCGGCTCGCGTGGAGGCAGAGGCCTAACTGAGCCCCCTCGGTTCGGATCCCCGCAAGTTTTCGTATTAATCTCCATACTTTGTCAGTCTTTGTTAAACAGCTAGGCGTGTCCCGAGCGCCTCCAACATTTTAATATTTGTTAGACGCGCTGACCTGAGTTTCACCCCACTCCGGGGCTCTCCCCCTTGCATTTTCCATAATACGCTTGCATAGTTCTCTCGGTCATATTGAATTTTACCCAGGTCATTACTTTGGAGGGGGGGGGGGGAGAGAGAGAGAGAGAGAGATGCCACGACCAGGAATTTTAATGCAGGTTTTTTTCTCCAGCCTGCAAGTGCCAGTTACTTTTTCATATCTTTTTGCCAATTTTTCCTTTAGATAGATAGATCTGCTAAAGAGAAAGTATCTCTCCATTTACCAGAATGTGTATATGTCTCTCAAAGGCGTGTGTGCGCGCTGCACACTGGCACACTCCTAGTTATCCAACTGCTCTTTGGCATCGGAAGCAAAAGTTGGAAGTCCCTCCTGGAAATGAGACACACACCGAAGGGACTTTTTCTTGCTGAACTACAATAGTTTGCAAACTTCAGAGAGGAAGGAAGGGAGAAGGGAAACTGTTCTCAATCTCCCATCCTTTTCCACCACAGGCAGCACTGCAATGTAGATGTTTTCAGTGTACGATGTGTCAGGTTACGATTTAATCTCTCTCAGATATTTTCTCCGAAACATTTCACTAGCCCTGAACCTGCTACTTTTGAAGACGCCCGGGTGTTGTTTACATAGCTCATCAAGAGATTCTAGAATGGCCATGCCCTGGCTGGTTGTGAATATTCTTGGACGTGTTACCACCTATTCGACTGATGTACACATAGATCTAGAAAGGTGATATCATAACTAGGCGCAGGTATTGCAGAGGCCAACTGGCATTAAATTATTGCTGTAGATCACACTGATAGCCTTGGAAAAAAATAACCTGCCCGTTTGAGGGTGTGTGTGTGTGTGTGTGTGTGTGTGTTTCCCCCCTTCCCTTTCCTCCCCCCCCCCCCCACTTTATCTATGCACAGGCATCTAAAGGTTTTCCCACAGCTCAGGAAAGCCACCAGCCTCTCTCTTTTCGTTCTTATTTCCTCTCTTTTTAAATAGGCTCTTTCCATAGGACTGGACTCTCCTTTGTAAATTGAAACTTAATCGTTACGATGCGGGGGGGGGGCTTGGCTAGGAGCTAAGTAAGCGGTTGCTTGTGTGGCATGAAATCATACCTGGATGATTTTAACCTTCCTATAACAAATGGAGTTGTTCTCCATTTAACACCTTCCTCCCCCCCTTTATTATTGTACCAACCTGGAGTGGTGATGACTGTGCTTCAGAGATAAGTGAAGTAATTAAAGGGGCCTTGAGAGGGATCGTCCAAGTTACGCCTAAACGGTAGCCCATTTATTGTGATATTTTACACATCTCAGGCAAAGCCTCCACAATTTGTTAGTGTTAACTCTGATTATTTTGCGCTTGCGTGCGCACACACATACACACACACACACACACACACACACATATACACACACAGGCGCACACCCTATTTCCTTGCATTTCAACAAATCTGGGAACAGATCCAAATGGGATGGCATATTTGTAAATAATTCCTAATAATTTATTGGAGTCTCTCCTAAGTAAATGCATATGGAAGCTGGATGATAGAACTAGGAGAACTATGAAGTTGTGGGTGTGACAGCACCACCCACAAACCCGTTAACCAGAGTAGCCCGAATTAAAAATTAAGTAGCCTGAATTAAGAGCAGTCCAATCCACAACAGCAATCCTATTTAATCGCTGATCCCTAACACATTGGTTTGGAATCAGTCTGCATTTTTTGGTTAAGTAAGCAACGCAACAGATTAATTCTAAATATTTATACATTATTCTTTTATTTTTTAAAAAAAAAACTATACTAAGTTTACTGACAGTGATCTGTTTAAGGCTGAATTTTCCTTGATTTTTAACAGGATCTGGATCATAGATCATGAGAGGCAGGGTTCCTTGGAAACAACTCTTGTTTGTTGCATTGGGGCTTACTTTCAAGTAAACGTGTTCAGGAACTGTATACAATAAATCAGTTTCAAGTCAATCAAGATATTTATGCAAGGGCAGAAAAGTGATTTTCACACAGAAGGGCTACAGTTAAATGGAATTTAATCCACTAGAATCCAATGTAGGTGTTGAACAAGAGTGTAGTAAAGAAAGTTAGAAAATAAGTTAATATGTGCCTTTATTACTTTGTTTGTGTATATGTGTGTAAATGGGGTTCACAGCTTTTCCAGTTACCTATGATATTTTCTTATGTTGAAATCAGTTCCTTTATTTGAAACCAGGTATTTTCCCATAGACTTTAATCCGAAACTTCCAATATAGTTCATCTCTCTTTTTTTGCCAGTATATTCTTCAGTATCAGTAACTCTAGTGAGAAAGGATTTTTGTTCACATAAATCCAGAATATGCACATGCCAAGGAGCAATAAATAAATTAGGCTGCAATCCTATAGACATTTACCTGGGATTAAGTCCAAATGAACTCAGAACCATGCTTACTTCTGCATATACAAGCTTGGACTGTACTGCTACTTATCTAACAAATGAATTAACAATAGAACCCACTTACAACAAACATTTTAAAAGTAAATCTGTCAATCAACCAATGTCATTTCACCAAGTAATACATTAATGAATCAATTACAGCTCAAAATCAATATATTTCAAAACCTCTGTGAAGGTATCTATAAGTGGAAGTGCGAATAACTCACAGTTTGACAACCTAACATTATCCCTCTTCATTAGAAAGAATGACAGTAATATTTTCTTCATTTGGGAATATGAAATCTCTGCTTGAAGTAAGTAAGGTACACACACTAGTTCAAAATTTTGTTATAAAATAAACAAGCTCAAGTCTCAACAGTATTGTGGAAGATTCCGATTACAAGAGACCACCCAACACTGATTTCAAATTAGGGGTGTGAATTTGATTCTGAGAGAATCATGCTACCAATCATCTTGCTTGAGAACTGCTTCAGTTCAGTTAGGGAGAGACTGAACTGCTTCAGTTCAGTTAGGGAGAGAACCCTAAACAGAGAGAACTCCTCCCCCTATTTCATTGTCATATGGAATGTATATATGTATATGTATATATGGAATATATATATTTCCCATATATATATGGGAAATGGGCAAATAAATATGTGTGTATAAAAATTCAGTTGTTATAAGTGTTTCATATATGCCCATTTCCCATGCATTTATATGGGAATGTATATATGGAATGGGAAATGGGCAAATAGGTGTGTGTGTGTATACACAAATATATGTGTGTGTATACATATATAAACATATATATGCATGTATGTATATGTGTGTGTTGTGTGCAGGCCTCGAGAATTAAAAAAAAAACAAAACCAGCCCAGTTTCTATTTAGATTAAATTGAGTTGGCTTTGTCCTCTTGTGAAGGGCTTCCATCCCTGTAAATTATATCCAATTCAGAAAAGTAACTAAAAAGTTGGTGTGAATTGAGTTTTGCCTATTGAAATCAATGGAAATTGTTTTTTAAAAAATGAATCAAAATTCAAACGAAGCAATCATCCAAATCAGGTACAAACAGAAGCAAATTGTTGAAATGACCCAATGAAATGAATCAGGCCACCAAAGGAAGGAAGGAAGTGATGTTCAAAACACTTCTGGTTTCACTTTCCTATGGTTGTTAGAAGGAAAACCATTACAGTAATTTCTCCCTGGAAAGGCAACTTATCAGTGAGGTCTATACTACTACTACTACTACTACTACTACTACTACTACTACTAATAATAATAATAATAATAATAATAATAATAATATCATTGTTGGCTCAGAATTATGGAACATCCCTGAAGCTTAGGTCTCTCACAATACAATCCTATGCATGTCTACTCAGAAGTAAGCCCCATTGTGTTAAGTTGGGTTTACCCCCTCCAAAATAGGATTGCAGCCTCACTCTCACATATTAAATCCAGGCTTTTACAACCTCTGCCTGCCATCAAAACTTTAGACTGAAATCCTAGAGAGCTATGACAGTTGCTTCTTAGTGAACATTCATATAGAATGAATTTGGCCCTCATTCTATTGGAATGAATGCGAGTCGCACAAGGGCACGGTGGTTTTATTTCATTTCAGTGGGTTTACAGAGGAGGAGCCTGTAGCCTGATTGTGTCTTGCAGTGCAAACCTAAGCAGGGCTAGACAGAAGTACCCTCCATTAAATCCAATGGGACTTACTCCCGGGGAAATGTGCAGCCTTAAATGATAAATCCCGGGACCTTCTTCTAGAGGTGTACTGAGTTCTACTTTCTCTGTATATTACTGCTCTTCCAAGAATTGAAAACAACCTTGTGATCAATCCTATATTATTTGATTTCTTTATTTGAATTCGCAAGAGCATAATTCAATCCTAGGGCACACACCTCTGACGGGCTCAGTGAGAATGTTCCCCATGGGACTTAGTAGAAGATTTCAGCAATTATTGTACTTCGTTATTGTTTTGTGTGTGTATTTTAATATCCCCTAGTATTTCAACCCATTCACAGCACTACCCAACGTCAAGATCCAAGGCGGTCTTCCCTGCCCTGGGTCTCTCTCCTGCCCTCCCCACCCCCTTATAGGTCAGCTGCCTGTAACGTTGTGAATCTCCCCTTCACTTCCTAATTCTTACCTCGCACTGTTATTCCCTCATTTCTGGCCAGTAAACAAGGCCAGGCCCTTCCTTCCTCCCCTCCCTCCCTCCCCCTCCCTCCCCCACAATCAAGCCCCCCCAACCCCGCCTCCCACCCCTCCCTCTCGCCCTCTCTTTAGCTCTGACATCCAGTCTATCAGCCTCAAACACAAGACTGGGTCTCGCACCGCCTAAACTTTTGACCCCTCGCCTTTTTGACCCTGGAGCTAGAATGGCGAACGAGACAACCCCAGACCGTACTCGCCTCCCGAGACTCCCCATCCCTGCAGATCTTTCTCTCTTTCTCGCATCCAATATTTGCACCCTGCCCTCTTCTCTGCCCCTCTAACGTATTTGTTCTTATATGCAATGGGGGGTGTGTGTGTGTGAGAAGATCTGCTGAAATAAACTTCTTGGGCACCATTCCTCTTGGATTGGACCGGCTGCTAGAATACCCCCCCTGTCTTCTGCTGCCTGCCTGCCTTCCTCCCTTCCCACCCAACCCTTTTTTAGTGGTGGGAATCGCGCGGAAGATGGGTGGTGCTTTTTTCCCGGCGGCCAGGGTGGCTTCTCAGAGGTTTCTTAGGACGAGGCTTCCTAGGAGGAAGGAGATCTGCTCTAGACTTCGCCGGAACGCCTGTGAATTGGTCTGAAGCGAGCTCTGCTGGCTACATGGAGTTGTTACAAGCTCGGAGATTTGCCGTGCGTTCCGAGCCCGATCTCCCCCTCCCCCATGGTGTAGATGCCGCGTAAAGTTCATTTTAGGGCAAGTTTTCAATGGGTGTTTCCTCTGTAAAACAACTCTAGCAAAATGAGACGTACACCTCTTGTTCACCTAGGCCAGGAGAAGCTTACAGGGTGTGTGTGTGTGTGTGTGTGTGTGTGTGTGTGTGTGTGTGTGTGTGTGTGTGTGGTGAGTTTGTGGCGACGACAACGCAACTGCTAAGAGAACAGAATCCTACCCCCACTTCCTTGAGGGACACTCCCGTTGAACTCTCAGGTAGATCGGACTGCATCTTCAGTATTCTGCAAGAGATGCCATCTTGCTGGGAAAGGAATTAAAATCGTTTCTCTGTTATCTATCTACATCCCTATCCTTCTGTAACAAAAATCGAGAAGGAAAAATGATGCCTCTCCGTTTATCAAAATACTACCCACGTTTCATTGGTAATTTTCGAATGAAGGAAGGAAGGAGAGAGATTTAACGGTGGGTCTGGACTGTCATCCAAGGGCTGAACAAAGGTTTCTCTGAATCTGCTGGATTCAGAAGGTCTTCTTGCTCTCCTGTCGGACAACCTAGTCGTCTCCTTGAAACGCTCGCATGTAATTGATGTATAAAATGAGCACCGCTATCTTTTACCAAAATAGGAAGTACTGCTGGTCAAGGTACCCTGGCAACAGAAGTTTGAACCCATCTAGCATGTCACCTGATCATATCTAGGACCAATTTAGCGACATCCTTCAAGTTTACAGAATAACACTGAATAGTTAATCCCTTTCTATTCCCATCATACGCCTAAAAAGGAAACTGAGACCTACCTACTTCTTCAACTGCCTTTCTGCACTCAAGGGGGTTTACAATTTAAAATAATTATTTCCAATCCAGGACGTAAAAAGGGAAAGAGAGATGGAAGGGGAAAACAAGGACACTCCGGTACCAAAAAAACTGGCGAGACTAACAGGACATTTTAAGCACATTTGCTTGGATGTAGGTTCCACTGATGTAAAGAAAGGTGTTGTGGACTACAGCAAGAAGTGGACTAGAAGACAGCTATTTTCGTTTGCTCAAGCAAAAAGTATACACCCAAAAGGCTCCTGAGTGGTTATATTGTATGTGATGTAGTGAGAAGCGTGGCAACCTTTTCCCGCTTTCTTTGCGATAGGTATCTATGTTTCTCACTCTTCACCCTTACTAACACCATCATTCCCCATTTCACAAACTGGGAGAGGTTGTTATTTGTCCCAACGATGCTCTGAGAAGACAAGACTCAGAGCTCCATCTTGGACATCATGGTTTGGTCTGATTCAAATGTGCCACATATTTAAAAACAAACACCAAAAAAAAAAAAAAACCACAATAAAAAGCACACCCAAAATTGACATTTTCAAGATAACATTAACACCGTTAAGAATCGTGGACATCTGAATGGAAACCTACAAAGAAAGAAAAGTGGGAGAAAGGTCAGAGACCAGTGAAAGTGAATTCTGGCCTTAAAAATGGGACACTCCCCTAGTACTTGGTAGAAGAGTCACCCATTGCATTTTGATGGGGGGGCGAAGCTCCTTCTCTTCCATGCTGCTCTTTACCTCTCCGTCTGCTGACCCAGGAATGATCCCGAGTTCCTATGAATTATTGATGAGCTATAAGGGCTGCTTCCCCCCTTGCAGTATGCAAACCCCATTACACTGTTAAAATGGCGATTTAATCGTTTAGAGTAGCTTTGCTTTGCTTCCTCCTCCCCCCTCCCCCGCCCTCCAACACAACTCATTTGTGCCCCCTTTTCATTTAATTTTCTTAATTAAAATCCTTTCACAGATTTTAATTCCTCTCCTTTTTTTTTCTTCTAAAAGAGAGACTGACAAACAGAGAGACAGGCAGAATTTACACCCCCTAAAAACCATGTTGCTTTTTTTTTTAAGACTCGCCAACCTTATGATTGTTATTTTTGGAAAGAAAAGTGTAATTAAAGAACATCTTCCATTTGCCCTTTTGTGTTTAATCCAGATTTTAATTTTTTGAATCCTCTTTCAGATTGAAAACAGTCAGTAATCTCTTTCCGTGAAATGGTACCTGGATGGCAAAAGAGTTTATAGTAATGTCTGTTATCACACTCATACATGTATACATACACACAAACACATGCGAGGGGGGGCCCTTCAACCAAAGTTAAGCACTGTTAAATCCCCTTGATTTCAATGGAGTTAAGCACAAACATAAATCTTTCCAATGGAAAGGGCTTTCAAATATACTTTAAAAGTTCTCAACTGTTATGGGATCATGCCCCTATTTATCTCGATATGTAACCATCCTAAGGCTCTGGTGGTGTACCATTTTTAAAAAAAGTGTGTGTGTGTGTGTGTGTGTGTGTGTGTGTGTGTCATTTGTATGGGCTAAATATGGGTTTTTCATTAGTATTGCTGTAGGATATTCTGACATTTAGCTTGACAGAAGTAGAAAGCTCTTGGGAGGTGAAGCAAACAGAAAACTTTATGTGCATCAATTTCTTTTCTCCAATCTCTTGGTAGGAAACTAGAGAGGAACAGCACATACCTACCTACCTAATGTTACCAGAGGACATGAAACCTCAATTCTGTTTGTTGTATGCACAATTCTGCTCATACACTCATTACACTTGAGTGTAATTCACACACTCACTTGCACCAGTCTTTATACTTGTTCACTGCAAGGCATGCACAGGCCATCACTCTGCATGATGTGGATGTCTTGATGGGAGGTTCATTCCATGTAGCTTCAGAAAGCTGTTTCCAGCTCTTACCCATGTGAAAAAAAATTCTACAGCTGGCTGTCACCAAAGGCTAGAGAGAGAGAGAGAGAGAGAGAGAGAGAGAAGAGAGAGAGAGAGAGAGAGAGAGAGAGAGAGAGACCACATATCTTGGTGGTCCATGTAGTTATGTCTGAATGATTTGCCACTGACATCCAATTTTAAGTCCATGGCAGTTACTTCAAAGCAAATGTCAGCGGTATATGGAGTATCAGTAGGTTACAAGCCAAATAGGATAGGGATATTTCCGGCTGCTTCCTCTCTGAACAGGACTACTCAGAAGTAAATGGTTTGTAGTTCCCACTGCAAATCTATATCTGCAAATGTATCTAAATACATATGTATATTTATTTGGTTTATAGTCACGCTTAGTGAGTAGATTCATATAAGGTGCGTGTGTGCCTATGAAAGGGTCATTCATACAATAGTTCGTACACACACACATGCGCCTGCTATGAATAGGCTGGACTGGTTATCATGAGGACAACAGAGTTCAAGGGGAGTTTATCCATTGACTTCAAAGAACATTGGATCTGACCTTTTGTGGTCAAGAAGTCAACTATTGTCGCCTGACAAACCTACTACTTAGAGGTGTATATTGGTTGGTCTGGAGCAGATTGTATTCCCCCTCCCCAATTTGTGCCGAGAGATTGGAAAGATTAATTGGGGAAGTTTAAAACACGATGCATGAAGGGCCCACTTTCATGCTGGCAAGATATGCGATCATTTTTGGTGGGGAAAAAGGATTTGTGTGCATGTTTGTCTGTACAGCATATTTACAGCTACTAGCTATAGTAGGATGGCCACCACAATCGGTAACAAATATACCATAGAAATTGAAATCACATCAGGAAAAGTGAATCCGCACAAAGGATTTGGTTCAAAAACACAACCCTGAGGTCCTACTAAAACCAGTAGATCATGTTGCCATCTGAATGTGTTTAGGATGCAAGTGTTGTTGTTTAGATATTTACTCAGAACTCTCCCCCCCTCCCATATTTTCAGTAGTATTTTCAGGAGCTCTTCTAGAATATTATACTAAGAAAAAAAGCTTAATTTTTGAGGAAACATATTCCAGAAGAAAGGGATAAGGATATTTGTGGTCAGGATTTTGAGCACTTTTAGAATATAAGAATAATAGTAGTAACAATATAGAAACTCACTTATAGAAGAAAAATATTGTTCTATAAGCAAGATACAATGCTGCTTGTATGAATGCTTCCACTTCCTGTTTACATTGTACACCATGAAAATTAATTATTGTATATATGACAAGAACACAATACTGTATACAACAAATAACATTTCTGTTGGAATCTCTTGAGTATCTATGCATTCAGAATAATCTTCCTACTCTTCATACAGATTTTCTCACCATTGGAACAAAAAAGAAAAAAAAAAACCCTAAGTAAGGGGAAGAAAAACTAAGAAAAGAGGAGTTTCTAGTTTTCCTTATGACAAAATTGCTACCCACCACCATAAGCCTGTGATCCTATACATGTTTAATGAGAAGTAAGCTCCACTGAACACAGTGGGCTTACTTCTGAGTAAATATGCATAGGAATGCTCTGTAAGTTTCCCAAGAGGCTCATGGGGAAATAGAAGCAACTTTGTATAAAAGACTCCCAGGGAAGAACAGTGCTCGAATGGAGAGAATTTTGTACATGGGGAAGAATACAATTGAACAAAAAATGGAAGGAACTGAAGTACCTCTGTTTGCTAATACTAGTGAAAAGAACTAATATAGTTTGGTTGCAAGCAGGTAATAGGTTTAGTTCAGCGTCTGACTTATAAAACTGTTAGATCTGTCCAAGTTTTTTTAGATATGCTGGACACTACAGAAGGCAGAACCTCTGTTTACAGATGGCGATGGCGTTTCCTTGCTATCTTTGGATGCAGGGACTGGGACCTGATTTTAAGACATTTCACCTGAGGCTCTGCAGGTTTCAACCAGAAGGGAACTCCCTCTTGAATGACTGTGTGGGATATTCCTATACCTTAGTCCCAGTCACATACAAAACACACAACTGTAGGTATGTACTTTGAGGTGAGGATGTGGCTATGCAGATGGATTGGCAGGTAGGTTCAATACAGTTTATACATAGAGAAATGACAGACAGCTAGCTTGGCAGATGAGAAAAAGAAGTAGGGTGAGAGAGAGGAAGACTATTATGGGATAGGCATTATGTTGAACATACTCTCAACAATAAGGCTCTTTGATCCCCCAAATTAAGGCTCTCCAATCTCTTTCCAATCTTACTTTCCTTTTGTAAACCTAGTTTAGATTTTGGCTTAATATCCAATAGCTTCCCATTATTCCACGTTTGCAATAAGACTCCATTGTCGGTATATGGAGAATATGATGACACACTATATATATACACGAACCCTTCCTTTGGCAAGGTACATACCAAATGAAATTACAGTCCTTCATTAGCAGGTACTATTTTAAAAATTATATAAAGCACTGTCTATGAACTCTTAATTAAACTGGTAGCTTGCCTTCCTAAGTTTAAAGCCTCTGTTATTTTATTTATTTTATCCTAAAATGTGTCATGGTTTTTCCTCTACTAATGGTTTTTTGCTACTGCAATTTAAGCTGAGGGCCAAGTCATTTTTCTCCCTGTTCATGGACACAACCCACTTCAAGTTAAACACTTTTAGATCCCATTTAATTCAATGGGAGAGATGTAAGCATGTGCTTTACTTCCTGAATTGAAGACTTGAAAGTGTATAGTGGGTGGGTGCATGGTTCCCCAAGTGTTTCCTCAAACAAATGTGTGTTATGGACAGACAAAGGGGCAGATATTAAGGTTAAAGTTTTAGAAGAGACACTCTGTCCCCATCTAAGCCAGCCAACATAATAGCACAGACTGTAGATAATGCACTACAGTATATTCAAGCTCTGTGCACAGAAGGGGAGCGTAGAATAATATGGGCAGTCCAACAAATGATACTAAGCGTGGCCTAAATGTGATTGGAGGGGAGAAGAAAGAAAAACAAAAGCTTCAAAAATGGTGCCATTTATGCTCCACTAATAGACATGTGTCTACCAAATGTTTCCCAGTTCTTAAGACCCCAGCTTTACAGAAAGAGTGGGGGAGGGTGGAAAGGAATGAGAAAGAAGTAAGAATTGCAAAATGTAAGGCAAGATGCTTTCTGTCCCAGAAAACTCAAGAGTGGAATCCAGAGAGAAATTCCCTTGGGCATTGAAATGACTGCTGTTCTTGCACAGGCTCCATCCATTACAATGGAGGTGCTGCAGCAGAATTTCTTGCAGCACTGTGCCCACAGGCAGAGAATATAATTCTCTTTCAATTGCTCAAGATGGCAGAGCCATGGTTTTATCTGTCCTCTCCAACATTTTCTGGTTATTTATTCTCTATTCTGTCACTTCAATGCTGTTGGAGTGAGTAGCCACACTCACAATGGAATTCTGCATTGCAAGTTGGAGAAGAGGTTTGATCCAACCAGTCATATGTGAAGAGGAGGGAAAGATAAAACCACAGTGATTGCAAATCAGTTAAAAAGTTCTGGGACTACAGCAAAACAAAGATTCCAGGACTCTTGATTTACTAGTTGTTCCAGTCAAAATTAATGGCAACACAATATCTTAAGTAAACAAAGTAGATGAGGGAGATACTGGATTGGTAGCCAAGAGATGTTGGTATAGGCAAATGCCAGAGGGATTCGCAGGTCCATTCCACCCAGTGAGTTGAGCTTTAGAAACTGATTTGCAGCCTGATCATATAGCTCTTTACTCTGAAGTAAGTGTCACTGGTTTCATTGGGACTTATCTTCAAGTGTGCAAAGGAGTACATGAGATCATATTGTACCTCCCATTGGTGTCTTAAGGAATGCAGCTGTCAATCTGGCATTCTAAGGCTGCGATCCTATGCATGCCTTCCTGGGAGTAAGACCTATTGAAGTAACTTCTGAGTAAACATGTATAGGATTGTGCTGTATGTCTTTAAAAAGAAAGCTTTGAAACCTAATCAGATTTTCTCTCTCTCTCTCTCTCTCTCTCTCACACACACACACACACACACACTTCCCCATGCTTGTAATGTTTGATAGATTTGGCTGACAGAAAATAGTTCCAAAATCTGTTTGGAATGAAATCTTTACGGTCCGGCATTGCGGGATGTTTATACTTTCAAGATATTTTTAAAACAAGGGAAATTTAACACTATAAACCATTCGTTGTTCGACATCTGGATGAGGTCCCATCTTGAAATTCTCTGCATGTTAGCATTATGACAAATGCTTGCCCATTTGGGGCTGAAAAAATAAGAGCCTTTGTAGGCTATGGAACACTCTCTCTCTCTCTCTCTCTCTCTCTCTCTCTCTCTCTCTCTCTCTCTCTCTCTCTCTCTCCCCCCACACCCTCCTCTTCCAAGGGGCAGCTATCGGACAGAATAAGCAGGGTGCCTTACACAGATAAAAGTTTCTTAAGTGATAGAGAAAAAAAGTTTGCTTTATTAAGCAAATGTGGATTTTTCTCATTTTATATCATCCAGGCTGTAATCCTGTGCACACTTACTTTGGAGTAAGGCCCCCCTCCCAATTGATCTTATTTCTTAGTATACATACTTAGCAGTGGGCTGCACGGGACTTAAGGTAAGCATAGATGGCATTATCCACAAGAAAGTACCATATTTTTGTGCATCGTTTCCATAAGGAGACCTTCCAGGTGGATTGAGCCAGCGGAAAAGAGCAATGAGTGTATCCAACATTCTCTGCAATCTTTCTTGAGGAAAGGTTCCTTAGGACATTTTAAAGGAGGGGGAACATTGATTTGGGTAGACCAAGGGAAATGTCCAATATGTCAAAAATAGTGTCACAAACAGCAAAAAGAAATTAGGAAGGACAAAGCTCTGCTCAGAACATATGCTACACAGAAGCACACAAAGCAAAAGTGTCTTGGAAACCTGCATTTTTTCTTCTACTGGATACCTCCCCACCCCCAAGCCATCAGCTGGGAAATCAGTCCCATTGATTCTGTTGGGACTTCTTAGCAAGTATGTTTAGGACTTTTATGATCAGTGCCCTCCCAATAACTGAATACGAAGTGCCTTACATGGCTAAAGACCTCACCGACACAGGCATACATACACCCCACCTCCCCCACCCCACCCCACACTAATGCTGGTATCACCATTCATCTTTATGGAATACTCTCCTTTCTTCTGCTTTGCTTACACCATTTTAAAATTCTTGGGGGTCACTCCAGGGTGGACTGGGGCCTTCCTTACTCTGAGTTAAGTAAGATTCCTCGCAGAAGAAAGTTTGAAAGGGAGTCGCCATGCTCTCCCTCCACCCGCTCCACTGCCCAGTCTATAGCAATCAAGCTCTTTAAAAGTCATTTAAGCAGATAGTGTTTCAAGAGAAACTTACTTTCAGGTTAGCAGCTTCTAAGTCCTCTTTGGAGTAAACACTGAACCATCAATGCTTCCTATCCCAGCTCTGGAGAAGCCTTTATCTCGCCTGGAAAAGTGCTCTCCCATCTCTGCCCCCTTCCAAGCCAAAGCAGGCAGTTAAAATGTCACTTAACATTCTGGAGAATGTGAAATATATTGTACATTGTCAACTCCCCAAAACCATAAAACTAACTTTATGGACCTCACGTGACTTTTGAGAGCCAGTGAGGGGTATCTGGCTGAGGTCTGGGCGATTTTTACGATCTAACTTCTAGATAAAACCCTATCCATTTGACATCTTAATGTCACAGCCACTTTTGCTATACTTACTTACTTTGCTATGGGTAAAATATGTGTGTCTGTGTGTATTCAAAAGAAGTCGAGAAAATGGGTTGTTTTGGAAATGACAACTCACATCCCAGTCCTCTCAAAACCATTTCAGAAGTAACCAAAAGAGTTCGGGGTAAGTTTCTAAGACCAATTTTACTTCGTACAAGAGGGACAGAGACAGACAGACGGTTCTAAACTTAAGTTAAAGAATATCAATAGCTATTTATTTCCTGATTACAACAAACGAACTGTAATCGTTGCACTTTGGTTTTTAAAAGGTTGAGGTTCCCACCTTAGTAAGAAGGTGGTTTTTAACATAATCTGTATTAAAACAACTCTGTGAAGCTGTGATTTTCATCTTGTGTTGAATGCAGTAGAATTTTCTTGACCAAGTAAGCATCTATGTATGTGTCTGTGTATGAAGGAATATGACATCACAGTATATAAATCAGTGGATAGTATACTATATAGTATAGCTTTGCAGTTCAGAGGGCACTTGTTCTGTATGATGATCGCTTCAGTTACTCTTGGTTTATGGATTTTTAAGGTTTCAGTCCTAAGCATGGTTACTTGGAAGTAAAGGCCAGTGGGGACTTCTCATCAAGTAAACATGATCAAGGTTGGGGTGTAAAGAAGGAAGCAAAGTTTGAGAACAGAGGAACAGGTTTGTTTTCTCCTTTTTGGGGGGTTGTGCTTTCCTGGTCAGGAGTAAAGTTGTCTGAAGTGAGACGTTGTTATATCCTTAGCATGTAAGTTTGGGGTGAATGCCCTGAAGCAGAACCGAGCAGAGGGGCCACTCATTGTGTGAAGGCAATTTCTGGGTTTTGGAGCATGTCTTTCTCTGAGAAGTGAGCTTAGGGTTGGGATTTTCCAACGGTTGAGTGTAAAGAAACACAGAAGAGGGTATTTTTCTGGCCAGGAGAAACGTTTATTTGACTTCAAGTTAAGGCTACAAACGGGATACAAAAAGCGTCTTGGCAAAGATGGGAACAGGCAGCTAGACATGAACAAATGCCATTTCAGACACACAGAGAACACTGAATTCACCCTGCCCACTAAAACTTCCTATTAGTCACTGCGGAAATATTGCTAGTATTTACAAACATTGCAACATACTATGGTTGGTCCAATCATATACCCTTTTTTTAAGTGAACTTCACTCACATTTATTTAAAAATTAAAAATTTAAAAAGTCTCAGAACTGGCCTGGCATCAAAACCAGGCCAGAAAGTATGAACCAAATCACAGACTTGACAACTGCAAAGACAGAAAGATACATGAGCTTATATAGAGATATATTGTAATTTAAAAAACAGAACAAAAACATTTGTTGTGGTTGGTGTTTTTAATTATTATTTTCCCCTGCCACTGAAGAACTGGATGCCCCAAGAGAAGGGGGAAGAGAGGGAGGGTTCTCTCCAAAAGCCTGAGACTTTGGAAGAACTCTTCTTTCCTTCTCCGCAGTGGATTATAAATAAGTTATAACATTTAAAGACTGCACATTAAAAAAAAAATTAAAAAAACATGCTAGTTTTTTTTTTTTCCAGAAGGCATCATTTTAGCACGGACACAAACATTTAGAACACCTAGAGCATTAAAGAAGCCTCTGGAAATAACTTTATTTTTTATTTTTTAATTTAAAGAGGGAGAAATTCGCAGTAAAGGACACAGTCCTGGGATAACAGTACCACGGAACTTGTTTAATAATAATAAAAAAAAACTCAACAGCATGCTGAATGGAAAGTGCTTCACTTTACAGTACTTCAAACTTAAAAACTGGCTGTTCGCTTCTTTTATTTTAAACTTTCTTTCCTTCTTTCTTTCTGTCTTTCCCCCACCCCACTTCTATTCCATCCTTCGCATTCCTCCTTGATATAATTTATGGCTGAAAGGCGCTGCCCCCAGACGCTAAACTCATACTTTTGAGTTTGTTATCTTTCTTCCACTTCATCCGCCTGTTCTGGAACCAGATTTTGATCTGTCTTTCGGAGAGACACAGCGCGTGGGCTATCTCTATTCGCCTTCTGCGGGTGAGGTAGCGGTTAAAGTGAAACTCCTTCTCCAGTTCCAGGGTCTGGTAGCGAGTGTACGCCGTTCGGGCTCGTTTGCCATCCGGTCCAGTCATATCTGAATAATGATACATGGACAACATTTTGGGTTCTGCTCGGCTGCTCTTTACGTTTTAGGTCAAAGGCAAAGAGAGGAACACTCTTTCCAACTTACTTTGAGAAGGTCACACGGGCTGACTGTGAAATCAAGTTCCACCAGCTCAACGGACGTGTAGACCTTGCCCTTTCTCCCCCACCCCCCACCCCAGCCGGTTCCTCCAACTCAATAGTCCTCATTTTAAATCCTCCAGCCCTACCTAACTCCATCTCATTTCCACCTAATTTAATTCCACCTAATGTTATGTTGTGTCATGCCCCCCCACCTCGCCCTTTCTACCCTAAAACCAACCACCCACAGCTGGAGCCTAGGCATGTTTACTGGGAAGTAAGCCCCACTGGCGCCCGCGGTTCTTACTCCCAGGTAATGGCAGCCTCATCATTTGAAGACTTACCCTGAAATTCCAGCCCTCCATTCCTCCTCTCTGTGTGATCGCCTCTCTGTCTAATTCTCTGCTGATTGGAGACAAACCGACAGAGAAAAAGATGGTCGAGAGCCTGCGAAAACCCCTGCCTGACCCACGCCCCGCATCTGACGCCTGCCTTGATCTGAAGCCCCATTTTCTCGGAAGCAAGTTCTGCAGGGATCACTGGGGCTCGCTTCCACTTCAATGTGTTTAGCACCGGGGTGCGAAAACCAGTCGATATAGTCACCTTTCGAACTCTGCAACTCAAATCCTCCTTGCATTTTTATCAGGGGGGAGGGCAAAACAGTCGGTCATTCTCCCATCTAGCGACAACAGCCACTGAAAGGTGGGGGTGGCAGACCCATCTGTGCCACCCCCCCATAATTTCCCCCCATAATCGTCTCTTTCTCCTCTCCTTAACTCCAGCTATTAAAAAAAAAAACCCTACCATTGCTGTGCTATATGACTACTACGATGACGACTATTCCTAACGCTCCCGCATACCAGCAATGTCTTGATTTTTTTAAGTGAAGAGTGAAAAGAAGACAGAGCTGGAACCAGCCTCAGGAAGTCTTTTTTGAAAAGAAGAAGGGAAACAGGAAGGGAAGCCATCAAAAAAATCCCACGAAGAAGAAGAAGAAGGTCTCCCCAGGCGCTGGCGTTCCGTTTCCCTCTCCCAGCCCCCTCTCTCGCCTGCTCTGCCCATCTCCGTTCCTCTCGTCTAATACATCCTAGCATATACGTCTCCCGTACCATATGCATAATCTACGCGCGTATATATCGAGATACGCGCCCGGCGCAAGGAAAAAGGAGCGGGTACCATGGCTAATGTGCAGCTTTCGCATCCAGGGGAAAATCTGGGGGCTCTGTCCTTCTGTGGCGGGCGTGGAGGTGGCGATGGGCTCTGCCTGAGCCCGGGCGTTGTTGGCTTGCTGCGAGCCGCTCTCTTCGGTTCCCGAGGAGGCGCTGGTCTCGTCTAGCTCTGCGAAACTGGGGGCGCCGGCCGTGGCCACCGAGGAGGCAGCCTGGGCGGCGGGGGAAGACGAGGCTGCGGGCGCCTTGCCTCCATGGCTCTCTCCGCCGCCGCTGCCGCTGTTGCTGCTGCTGTTGGCGGTGCTGCTGGCGCTGCCGCTGCTGCTGGCGCAAGGGAGGGACTCGGGAGAGGACAAGGAGCAGCTCGACGCCTGCCTGAACCTGCCCTCTGGCGCGGCAGCCTGCGCGGGGAAGGCGCGCGAGCTCTCCCCGACCGCTTCCAAAGTGGCTGGAGGAGGAGGTCGACCGGCTGATGCTCAGATCCATCCCATTGTAGTTGTAGCCTCCGTAAGAGCCGGCGTGCATGTTGCCTGGATCCCTATAAGATCCGTTCATGGAGCTGCCGGCCCCATAATTTAACAGCTGATAGTCTGGGGCATTCGCATAGCGTCCTGAGAACGAGTTTACAAAGTAGGAACTCATTGGGGCTGCTATTTTGGAGGGCTTGATTTGTGGGGCTCGTGGTCGTTATAACCCCTGTGCTTGAGGATTTATGATGTATTAATGAATTATAGCGATGCACTGTACTTCGTTTTTGCTATGTATGCGGCCAAATATGGGGGTGGGGTGGGTGGGGGGCGCGTTTGGGAATCACGTGCTTTTGTTGACCAGTCGTAAATTCTCACTGATGACCTCAAGAGGCAATTCATGCTCTATGGTTACAAATAATGACGATCCGAGAATCGTTAGGCCCATGTCAATGCACTGCTTCCAAAAGGGGGTGGAAGGCGGTGGGGGGGGGGGAGGAGGAATAAGCAGCCGGAGAAGGCTCCTTGTTGGCGGAGCGCGCCACCTACTGGGCAAAGGGAGAGCCAGCAGGCATGGAGGTTGACTCGCCCACCTTTTTTTTAAAATAGTAGAGCGCTCTGTTGCTCTGTTCACGTTTCACTGAAATAAATTCTTTCCCCTAAAACTGGTGTTTTCAGATCCTCTTTTGTATATTTTGTTCAATAGGTCTTTATAATACGGCATCAATTTCTTTCCTTATTGGGGATTTTGTGAAAAATAGTGATATTCCTACTAATAGTAAAACAGTAGTAGTTGTAAATAAATTATATGTAGTGTGTGTCTATATATATATATATATGTAGCATACACACACAATTATATATAATTGTGTGTGTATGCTACATATATAGTATACTATACACCACTTATATAGTATATAGTCTATATATAGTGTATATAGTGTTCTATATAGTGCACTTTATATATAGTGCACTATAGTGTTCTGTATAGTGCACTATTTTTATTTCAGTATATAGTGTTCATTTTAGAAAGAATGTCATAGAAGAGAAGCCATTCTGATGCAAACTAGAGCTCAAGTCTTTTTTTCTTTCCTTCTCCCATTCTCGCTTTCTCCCTTTGACTTGGCTATCAAAACCAATATCCTGTTGTTATTGCTGTCTGCATTCCTTTGCTCTCCAAATAACAATAATTATCACTGTTACTGTGTTAGTATTACAGATTAGTATTACTGTATATTATTAGTAGTGCCAGTATTCAGCACCATTTCAGTCTCTTTATTATGGAGGTATCAGAAAGAGCTATCCAGATTGGAGGAATTGGAAATCTGAGGAAGGAATTGTCCCAACCTGTCATTAAAACTGCAAATAAATATTTGGCGGTTATTATAATCCTATCAGGATGCTCCGCTAGACCTTTGCTTTGTCCCATTCCTTCCACATTTCTTCCTCCAAGGCTGCACAGGAATTTTCAAAAGCCAGCCTGCAACTCATTGAAAATTATGAGCCATATTGCAAGTGACATATAATTATAATAATTACAGCCAATGAAAAGAGTAGCAATAAGGATTAAGTGTCCTGCAGCTGCAAGGATTCTGCTTGAATTGATTTTCAAAGGCTCTGTCATTAAACCAGATTTATTTATTTTTTACATTGTACCTGTGTATTTGAAGTGGTCAAAGGAAAAGAATAAGTTTTCCTTTCAACACAACATCTATTGCCTGTTTCATTGAAAACAGATTTTAAGGAAGCTGGGATACAAAATAAGAGAAAGTTCGAATTACTCGCTGGCTGCTCATTCCCAGAGTGAAATGACAATAATGTTTTAAAGCCTTCTTTAAAATTTTGTCAGGTAATCTAGCCCCTATTTGTAGAAGAGGTCTCTGGAAATGTTTACTGTACATGGAAAACCATATTTCCATGCAACAAAAAATGTGGAGAAAAAAGGGAGAGATACTTGAATGGCTGTACTTCAAAAATATTGCTATTTGAAAGAGTGTAACTGTATTTAAATTGCTAATTTATTTCCTCACCAGTATAACCTTTCAGCTTAGAGCACTGAAAGAGTGGCTAACTTTGATTTAATTAAATGTGGGGTTATATGTAAATACTAGTTCTGTTTGGGGGAGAATGAATGAAGGGGAAGTGGGTCAAATGTTTGAAAGAGGCTATACAAATATTAGATATCTTTTAGCAGATGTATGATGGGGGGACACGCAATGTTGCCTGTTTCATTTGATTTATTATGTACTTGGAGACCTTTTTTCCCCTACATAACTCTTTTGTGCTGTAACAATAAAAGAGATCCATATTAAAGTTAAATGTCAAACCCGATATATTCCTGGTGAAAAGGTCTTTCATTTAAGTTTAGGCTGAAGAGTTGGAAGTGGAGGGGGGGGGTGAGCTGGGAAAGGTGCGAAACAAAACCAAATTCATCTTTCAGTGCTAACTCTAACATCTGTAAAGCTTAAAAAATGGCTTGACTAGTTCAGGTTAGGAGAGAACTTTTATCAAACAGCAGGGTTTTGTCTGTTTAACAAGCACACCGCTCTGGTAGGTAGCCCAATTCCTCCGAAAAGAAGTGGGGAGGGGGAGGAAATACGAATGTGGCTAGTGTTCTTCTCATTGCTTTTTATTCGAGGATTTTCATCTCCATAGCTAACACAAACTACAAACACAACACTGTACAAAAAAATGTAATAAAATTAAACCAACAAAAACACCCCTCTTTTTTTTTATTTTGCCATACTTTTAAAGGTTGCAAGTGTTTCCCTTCCAATAGATATTTAATAAAAACCAAAACCTTGAATGGCAAAGAACCTAGGGTTTGATTAACTTAACATTTTTTTTAAAGCAACATATACTGTAAGTAAAAAAAAAAAAAAATCGTGCATGAGACGTTTTGCTTTACAAAATGAAGACAATCAACACCCCCAAAATAGGACACATATATTGCAGCACCTCATTTAAATACAAGATTGAGCAAGAATCCTAAGAAGGACACCAGGGTTAAAAAAACAACAGATCCATTGGTGGTGGTGTTGGGGAGAGGGGCAATAGAAAGGGTGGGAAAACAAACTGGACTAGAAGCTTGATTATGACACAACAGATTACTGGATGCAGGTGGGGGTGCAAAGGAAGGTGGGCCAACCCCTCCATACAGTCTTGGGTACATTACAAAAATGTGTGTCTCGGTTGTGCCTTCCCCCCACTTCGAAGCCCCCACAACTGTTGGCATTTCTGCTTCCTTCATTTCCCCTCCTCTCTCTTCCTCTGGTCTTTCATTCCGTGGTTTTCTCCTCTTCGTCTTCGGCGCTCAGCTGAGTGGAGTTGAGGAGCTTGTTCTCCTTTTTCCACTTCATCCTTCGGTTCTGGAACCAGATTTGATCTGGCGTTCTGTCAGGCAAAGCGCGTGGGCGATCTCGATCCGGCGACGTCTGGTCAAGTAGCGGTTAAAATGGAACTCTTTCTCCAACTCCAGGGTTTGGTAGCGGGTGTAGGTCTGTCTCCCTCGTCTGCCACTTGGACCAAAAGAGGAACCTATTGCGGGAGAAAAAAAAAAAAAAGAAGGGACGGATGGGACACTGAACATTGGTTTCAAATATGCATGACAATGGCTACTTGGCGAACGTGTGTGTGTGTGTGTGTGAGAGAGAGAGAGAGAGAGAGAGAGTACAGAGACAGTGATAGTGGGCACGTTAACTTTGCTCCAACCATTCTCCCTCTCCTTGTAGCACTCTCTCCAATTCACCAAACACCCTGATCAAAATGCAATACAAATATTGCATGCAAAAGCTACATGCAAATATTTCCATACAAAGATAATTAAAACACACACACACACACACACACACACACACCCCAAGCTGGGAATCCTTAGTTTGAAAATTTCTGCAAGTGTGGACCATGGCTTCCAAAATATTGAACTGTATGCACTTGACTGGGACTGAAGTTTGGTGGATACCCTCCTCACACCTCAGTTTAGTCTCTTGTGTAGTCCTTCTGAACTCCATGTAGCCTCAGCTTGGAAATCTGCACCCTTGCCATCTATTTCCTGTCTTTGTTTCATGTCTTTATTCTTTTCGCCTTAAGAAACCAAACAAACAAGCCCCAACCCCCCTCTGCCGAGGAGTTCTGTGAGACTCACAAGCCTGCTGTCCCTACTTTGAAGACTAGTTCATTCGTCCAATGAAAAAGGTCGTAGGTTCTGCCACCTTCCCCAGCCTTGGAGACTCTACTTCCCTCCCTCCCTCCCACTTCGTAGACTATGGGAGACTAACGCTTCAAGTCCTACCCATACTTACCTGGGAGTAACTCACATTACACTGAGTGAGGTTTACTTCTAGAGTAAATATGGTTGGGATCGAGATTCATAACTCTTTAAGGCAGAGATCTTAAGGTACACTTAGATGCAAATGTCATTGCTGACAGTCAACAAGCATAGAGGTGTTTGAAACACGGTGTTCTTGATTTGCTTCAGAAGTAAGCCCATTGTGTTCAGGAAGACTGAGGCTGCAATCCTATCTTAGCCACTGGAGACCAACACCTCTACCAAGAAGACTTGCTTCCATGTAAATGAGTTGAGGATCGAGATTTCACAAGGATGTGAGGGCTCATAGAAGACCAACACCTCTGCCAAGAAGACTTGCTTCCATGTAAATGAGTTGAGGATCGAGATTTCACAAGGATGTGAGGGCGCATAGAAGACAATAGGATTTGGCTGTCCAGTCAATTGTGCTTTGAGGAGCTCAGTGGAAGGCATAGAGGATTTGGCTTGGACAGAGTTGCTGTCTGCCTCTTTCATAGATCCCTCCTTGCGCTTGTATTGGGGAGGAATTCACGCCCGAAGTTCTACACTAGCCTCCACTTTACTTCTGGACTGGCCCAGTACCTTCTATAATGGAAGAACATCAGCTTACTGCCTCCCCCCACCTTTTCCTTTTCTTTCTCTACTTCCCCCCTTTTCCGACAACTGTCCAAAATTCCAGTGTTTTTAGCTAAAAGGAAGCTTATCGATCCACCCACGTTCCTCCCCCCTACACACACACACACACACACACACACACACACACACCAGCCCACTGGGCAACATTTTCAAAACAGAAAAAAGCAATCTATGTAATACGTGAAAATATCAGGAGGGAAGGCATAGTGGTTGGGGCTATTTCTTCATCATTTCTTTGGAAAGAGGCTCAGAGAAAATATGGCACCTGGAGGCAGCCGTCCATCACAGAGAGGTGGGGGATGGGGGGAGTGAGTGAGTGAGTGAGTGAGTGGAGAGTGAGCGAGTGAGTGAGAGGAACTATCTC
The DNA here is from genome assembly GCF_035046505.1 of Tiliqua scincoides. Taxonomy (NCBI): domain Eukaryota; kingdom Metazoa; phylum Chordata; class Lepidosauria; order Squamata; family Scincidae; genus Tiliqua; species Tiliqua scincoides. The sequence continues at coordinate 88,617,194 of NC_089825.1, forward strand.
CAACTCCTCTACAGACAGGCTTTTCATTATGCGTGAGTTTCATTAAAAATGTAGCGCTCCCCTTTCAAATATTTACGCCTTGCTGACATTATTCAAACTGGCTGGCGTTATAGAGTATATTTCCCTGGATACGAATGGGCATGGGTGTCTGAGGGTAGGTGGGTGGCTGGGTGCGTGGGTGGGGGCAATCCAGATTCATTAAAATCAATCTAGGGGGTGGCTTCAGAGTTGCATCCTCTCTCTCTCTCTCTCTCTCTGTGTGTGTGTGTGTGTGTGTGTGTGTGTGTACACCAAAAACCTCTCTTCAATCACTGGCCCTGAGTGACAGCTAACATTGCATTGTACAAGACAGAGCCTGTCAATCAATAATCTCAATGCCTTCACACAGTTAACTAAAGAAACGAACTAACGGACAGGAAGGGAAGTCCATGCAAACTCTATTAGTATTATCATTTTTTTTTAAAAGGAAACAAACCTTCGTTCTTAGAAGTGTGACCTAAGTAGGATAAAAGTTTGAAGAAAGTTTCTGGTGGCACAGTCTGGGAGCGGAGACTACAAGAAGACATGTCTAGTGGAGAGAGAAATGGGGTGGTGGAAGAGTGTGTATCTGTGTGTGTGTGTGTGTGTGTGTGTGTGTGTGTGTGTGTGGTAGCCACAGAGTAAAGAGAAAAGAGCAACTCACTGTTGCAGGAGTTCATCCTCTGCATCCAGGGGTACACTGGAGTGGAGCACTTCTGATCCTCGCTATCCCCGAAAACGTGTTTGCTCTGGGAGCAGTCGGACTTCCGAACTTGCTCCTGCCCGAACTGCACAGGGTCCTCTAAGCTCGAGAGAGAGCAGGCTGTCTCTTTCTCTCGGTAAAAACCAGTTGTGCCGTAATCGCAGGCTGGGCTCCGGTTGTAAGCTCCGTTGGCTTGCTGGTAGTAAGGCGCGCCCGGGTAACCCTTGTCTTGGACTCCACCACCCCCAGTGTTCCATAAGTGGTGGGGTAGTGCCTTAAAGGGTCCGCATACCCCGTGGAGTATAAGGGGAGCTGTCCCAGAAAAGGCTCTTGACCCCCGGCTAAGCTCACCGGAAAAGTAGAGTTGACAAAATAAGAACTCATTGGAAATAATAACAATAATAATAATAACAATAATAATATAGTAATAATAATAATAATAAAGCAGAGAACGGCGGCTGTTCTTTCCCTTGGTCTTTATGATTTGTTGCGTTTTATAGTCCAAGCGGTTTAGCTATTAGCAGTATATGGGAGATTGGGTTTTAGCTGAAGGGGGATGGCCGCGTGCCAACCAGGGACATAAGGAAAGAGAACCATCTGATCAGGAGCTGACCAATAGCAGGAGTCGAGGACTGCGAGATCGCACCCTAGAGGGGTTAGCTTTGCACAGGGGACCCCCCTAGAACAAACCAGCCAAAGCATCTCTGCTAGCAACGCCATCACTTTTAAACAACAGAAACGCGCCCCCCCACCCACCCACCCCCACACATACACAAATAGGCACCCTCCCCTTAACCACATACTAATTATCCTGGATTTAAAAAAAAAATGGATCCATGAAAGGTTTGGGGAGTTTGCTTTGGTTTCTTTCTTTTTCCCCCTTTCCTTTTAATAAATAAATAAATAGAAGAAGAAGATCAAGGAGGAAGAGGAGATGGGGGAAGACAGTAAGGATGAGTTCTAACATTGTCGGTGCTGTGGGTGGGGGAAAGGGGAATTCTTTTCGTCTGAAAAAAAGTTTAGGAATGGGGTGAGGGCTTGGGGGCTACATGGGGAGATTTTGGGGGGAGGGCTTGTTTCCTTTGGTGTTTCTGAAGAGTACAGAGAAAGGAGGGGAACTGATTGAAGATGTGTTATATTTCATAGTAGCACAGAAGGCAGGAAAGTGTCCCTTTTCTGAATCTCTTTTAAAAAAAAGTTTTTAAACAGTCCTATGTTGGTTTCCTTTCGAAGGGGGGGTGCCCTATACTTTATGAAGTGTTTTCCAAAGGACTTTAGACCAGCTGTGGGGAGGGTGGAGGAAGCAATTTTGGCATTATATTAGGCGAAACTTCGTTTTCCCCATTCTACAACTGCAGTAGATGGAGTGTCTGTGTGAATGCGTGCGCACGCTTGCACCTTCATACCGTATTATCCCCGCCAGCCTAATCAAATTCTTCACTTAAGTTTCTGCGGCCCCGTGTATATTCATCGGGAAGATGAATCGGTGGGACTGGAAGGCTCAACCCAGACGCTGTTGGGGATATCTCTAAAGAATTGTGCCCTCTTGCGTTTTTATGGTTAAGGCCAGGTCTTTGGGCAGTTGAGAGTTAAGGGCAGTGATGGGTCTGACGGCCAAGAACACTCCTTATTGATCACCAGGCATCGAAAAATGTTGAAGGCAGCAGGGAATGGTCATCTGGTAGATGGTGCCCGATGCGGGGCGAGCAGGCAGCCCTTCGCGTTGGTGATTCGTCCGCAGCAGAGAGAATCCCTCTCTCTACGTGAGGGGTTTGGGTGTTCATTTTGGAGGAGACCGGACTCCCTCCCGGAGGAGAGAAAAGTCGCTCCGAATTCGGTGCCCTCCTGAGAGCCACTGAAAACCATTCAAGGGAAGGACTGGGAGAGTTTAGCCAAGCGACAGAAGTTTTGGAGTGGGTTCCTGTTTCCCACACCATGCATGGCCAGCCTTCAGTTCGCTCTCATCAAAACTACCTTTAGTTTTGTGGAGTTGTGGGGAATCATTTAATTCTACTTTGCTTTCTCCATTCAAACTGTATTTTGTGAAACAAAATAGGTTCTTCAAGAAATCTTTTTTTTTTTAAACCAGCCTTGTCTAACAATGAAACCGTTCTAAACTGTAAGTTGTACATCTATCTATCTATCTATCTATCTATCTATCTATCTATCTATCTATCTATCTATCTATCTATCTATCTATCTATCTATCTATCTATCTATCTATCTATCTATCTATCTATCTATCTAACCAGTTCTCTGACTCATCTCTTTGATTTTTATAGTCATATAAATATCCTTTATTGCAGTGGTGGGTCTCGCTGAACTCCTAGCTATTCCAAACTCTCAAGTTCCCTGCCAGTTCCCATCTCCATGCCAAAGTATTTAAATATCTATCCACTTATTCCAGCTTTGATTAGCTGAATGCAGAAGACCTCTCCATGGCAATTTGAATATTGTAAAGTTTGAATTCAGTCTACCTTATCACCCCTCTGTTACTGAAACTGACCTCTGCTTATAGGAATTATCTGCAAGAATTATCACACACATACCCAATTGCTCCCAGCTTGGAATTGCCCGGCTGACCTGATCCCAGTAATACTGACCAAGGCAAATTTTCCCTGACAGTCAGGATTCTGCTTTAGTTGGTTGCAAACCTCAGTTTTCATGACAAGGAAGCTGACACTGTTCCAACACTGCCCTGAACATAAACCTTAAAATGGAAGGAAATAACAAGCAAAGGAAGTGGGTTTTGTTTTGTTAACTCTCTCACACACCTCCTCTTTTCTGTACTACTAGTTCCTGCAGGTTCTCTCTCACATAGACCCCTTTGTGTGAGTAGATCCACATTTTAAATAGATTCTCTTTACTGGTCTGAAAAAGCACAAGGAATTGAGATGGGGAGGGGGAGTAAGAAAAGTTTAACTGACCAAAAATAGGCACACACACACACACACACACACACACACACACACACACACACACACACAACATGAGTTATTTGAATAGCACAGACTCTTTCAGACTCTTGGTTACCAACTGGAACACATCACAGGTGACCAAGAATATCTGGATTAATCTTTGAAGTTTGAATGCTTGATGGTTAAGTAAGTGAATAAATGGGATACTCGCCTTTAACTTTTTGATTGTGCTTTATTGTTGCTTTTAAATGGTTATTAAAAGTTATTATAAATGAGCAACATGTATATGTGAAAAAAGATATGATGCTTTGGACGCCTGTTTTAACTAAGAAACTTCACTCTTTTGAGCTGAGGTCATTTGGGCTTCCCTAATTTTTCTTTTGCAAAAGCTTTAAAGAAAACCTTATTAATTGAAATTTGCCTTCTAATAATTAATTGTCTGCAGTTGAAATACTAGAAAAACAGGCGCCTCTTCCCTCCCTCTCCCTCCCTGCCCTTCAGGGAAGGACCTCTCCTCAATGTAGCTCATGTTCACATGAATTTAAGAGCTTTTAATGATGCATTTTAAAAGAATGAATCACTCTCTAAAAATGATATTAAAAGGGGAGGGGGCGAGAACTTGGAATCTAATATGCTTCCAGCTTTGTGCTCCATAGGAAGGGAGGTAAAGAGAAACTGTGGAATTTCTCCTGGTTCATAAGTCAACACCTTTTTTTCCTTCTCTAGTGGAATGTCTTGAGAATATCATTGTGGCTTGAACTCCTGCACATGCTTGATCTTCTGATCTTGGAAGCTAAGCAGGGTCAGGCCTGGGTAGAACTTGGATGGGAGACCGCCCTGGAATACCAGGTGCTGTGGGCTTATACCATAGTCTTTCGAGACTGAAGGTTGCCAAACAACAACAATTTTATCATTTCATTTTAGCGTCAGTTTGGGCATTTCCTAAAGACACTTGGGCAATATCTCCTTGTGTTTGTGTGTGTACCAGATCCTCTGCAGGGTGAGACCAAGCCTCAGTTATGACACAGAAAATTTATTGTTTTTGTTGTTGTTACTAAGATGCATTTCAGGTGCAATAAAAAAGGAACGATATCTTCAACCCTGATCTCTTACTGGGCCTCTACTTTGGCATTTTTTTACTTGTAAGTCATCCGGTAAGCCAAGGGAACTCTTCAGGTCAGCCTGCTTGCTGAAGAACGCTAGCATACTTCCCCTTAGCTCCCGAGAATCCATCTTGCCCACTGTGTGGCATAACTCGAATGGCAGAGAATAAATAAAGATTAAAGGGGCTTATTTACAACTATGTAGTCAGTGCTGTAACTGAGAAAGTGCTCCAGGTTTCTGCTTTCTCCCCCACCTCTTTCTCTCTGGTCGGTTCTGCTGCTTCTCAGAAGCCAACTTTACAAAGCAGAAGGAAAGGGGGGGGGGGGAGAGACAGATAAATGAGGGGATTAAAGCAACACCCAAATATTTCTGTGAGAAGTCTAGGTCAGGGGATTCTTTTGTGGAAGAAGGAGAAGGGGGAGAAAAGTTCAAACAATTCAGAAATTTGCCAGGCAAAATGAATGCCCCCCCACCCCCAATATGAGGGTGTTTTAATACAGGGATCGGAATTTAGCAATTGAGAAGTGTGACAGTGGCAGGAATTTTGGCAGAAAGGAGACATAAATTGAAACCATAAACTAAGGGCTGGCCCTTAAGCAGACACAAACACCAAGAGATGAATAGCTTCATGACTTTATTTAGGATCATAAAGCTATTCACAGGAGATGAGCTCCTTTTGTCACAAATATAGCCCCACTCCAATTCCACCTAAGTGATGTTTTCCTACATTGTTGGTATGCATAAGACAATGACCCCTGAAGGGATATATTAATATATATAAAATCTTCTATTCCCCCCCTCATTCATTTCCTCCTCCTAAGCACATAACCATTTGAAACTTAATTTCCAGTCATTTACGTTTAATTTACCTGACTTTCCCTGCAGTGTATAATAATCCTATTAATGGGATCACAGAAGACCAAAAAAAGGGGGGGAGAGCACCCTTCATTGTTTTATCCAAAGAGTTTAGCTAATAATTAACAAAAAAGGGGAAATGGGCGTTTGGGGTAAAGTAAAAACAAACAAAACACACTGTCGCCATTTGCTGGATTGGTTTGACCAGAAAGGGAATGGAAGGAAGGAATATTGAAAGCAGTATTTTAACGTGGACAGATTTTGAACATTGGATAGACTGAGGCAAAATACAAATGTGGTAATCAGTAGGTTGTGTGTGTGGGGGGAGGCATTTTGAATTAAGGGATTATGAAGAAAGTCTAGGAAAGTACCTGGCACAAGCTTCATTCATTTAATGATGATTGTGCAGGTAAAGCTCCTAGGTGATTATACCTTTATATTATTAAGAGGTAAAGCAGTTGGAAGAGAGGTGTATTAAACTTGTCCCATTTTTTTAACATCTGGAAATGGGGGGTGGGGAGGAGAGAGAGAGAGAGAGAGAGAGAGAGAGAGAGAGAGAGAGAGATTGTTCTTTCTAAATCCACTGTAACTTGTAGTGATTCATCATCTTCAGTTTACACACGTACTCCAACATCCTCACCTCCAGCTCATGTAGACACCACTAGATATTTGCTCACCCGAACAAAAAGCAAAATGCTCTTGAGAAATGAACAAAAACTTCTCTATTTCTTTTCCACGCTGAAAAAAAATTACACCATCTTCCCAGTTTACCAAAACCAACACACCTATTTCCGAAAGAAGGTATCATTTTAAGAGGCGTCTGCAAACTCACACCCACTCCAAAGCCCTGACAATATGAATGGAACCTCTGAACGCTGTGAAAAAATTTCCTCTGACTTTTAACATGAAAATAATACTCTGTTATGATGAGCTCTTAAAAACCAAATGAATGGATGGAAATGCTCCTCCGCCCTCTTTCCAGAGTGCGCAAGGCACGCCTTGTCCGTGACATGACAAAAATGTATGAACTGTAGAAAATGAAAATCTTGGTCTAGTTAAATTAGTTTTCATGGAAAATTAATCATTGTAACGCGTGGAAACAAAACAGAAAAGTTCTCCTGTTGGACGGTAGATGGCAGCAAACAGCACAGAATGAGCCGGCTCCAATTCCTCACCAAATAAAGAGGAATAGGCGTTCTGTTTTTTTGGAGTGCTTGGGTGGGAAGAGATAAACAACTCCGAAGTGTTTAAGCGAAAGGAATTCCTTAATAAGTGATCTTAGCGGAGTACAACTCTTTGGGAAGCTCCCCTGAGCAAGTCCCTTGGACATGAATGGGAGAAGTGCAGGTGCATTGGGAGAATTAGGGAAGAGGTCCTGTCGGGCTGATTTGGAAATGGCAGCTCAACTGGGAAGTTCTAACACCGGCTGGGCAAAAATGGGTTCGAGCCTCAAAACTCTTCAGGGACAGAATGAAAGAGTAAGAAAGAACATGTCCACAAGCCAACAAAAATCGTTACTTATGAAAAATGCAAAACCATTTTTAATCCACAAGTTTCTCCTTTCGGCCCTAGCTGCGCTGCATTTTCAACCACATCATACTCAGAAACCAAGGAAGTTAAAAGGCTTAAAAAGTGTTAATTAATCATTTATTTTTTAAAAGCATGATATGTCATCTCCATACTAAAATTAGCAGAAGGGTAATCAGTTGTCTAGGATATAGCCGCTTTTCAAACAATAACCAGTCATTTTTAAAACACACACACATCAACGCAGATAATAACCACAGGAAAGTGAGCAGTTCGGTCAAGAAACATTTAAACATATCATCCAATATTGTTATTTTTTTCCAGTCTTAAAAATAAGCACTACAGTTTACTTGAAGAGATGCGTGTGTGTGTGTGTGTGTGTGTGTGTGTGTGTGTGTATCTTTTCTTGACATAACACAACCTCAAGTACCTGGATGTGGAGGCGGGAAAAGAAGATCAAATGCCCCAAAAAGCGGTACACAAATATATATATGTATATACTTATTTTCTATACATATGCACTTAAAAAAAATTTCATCAGAGGCCCTGGATTGCATCTGGCTACTCAATGTCCTTTCCTTGTGAGCTTTCATTTCATGATTTTTCACACCTTTCTCTTCTTTACTGAAAATCACAACCTGCCATTTTATCTGCATTCTTATTTTCTTCGTTAATTATGTTCCTCACCTTTCTTTTTCTCCAACCCCAACTCCCCCTCCCCCGCCCTTTTCCAGCAGCACTTTTGAAGGAAAAATCTCCTACGTGGTCGGCAAACACCCCCCCCCCCGGAGAGAAGCATCTCGATGGGAACGCGCGAAAACTTCCCCAGCCTCCAGTGAGTTGGGTGGATGACAAGCAAGTTCGACACGATCGTTCTTTTGGGGGGGGGGGGAGAGAAGGGGGAAGAAGAGATCTGAAGGCTAGAGAAAGGGTGGAGAGGAACCCACCTAGATCGGGGATTTATTTATTTATTTCTTTTAAGCATGCCGAATGCAGCCACCGCCGCTTAGATGCTGCACATATTCCCTTTACAGCCCATGTCCAGGTGGCATTTAATTTTGCAGCAGTCTGCCTGCCTACCTGCTTTCTTTCTTTCTTTATTTCCTTCCTTCCTTGCTTGCTTGCTTCCTTCCTTCCACAGAACGTTCGATTCCCTTTACTTGCAGAACGAGGTCACATTTACCAGTCTATATCTTCACCCTGCAATGCATTCCCTCTGCCCTCAAGCCCCCCTTTTATTCTCTTGCTGCATTTTATTTAAGAGTAAAGAAAGACACCAAAGACAATCCTTTTTTTACCCCCCCCCCCCCAGAAAATAAAATACGAAGATCAACTCGAATAAAAGATAAAGATATTAACTTACCTTTGGACGCCCATCGTTCTGTGGAGAAGGGGGGGAGGAGGAAGAGGAGGAGGAGGAGAAGGGGAGGGCTGGTGGTGGACAGGATTGCGTTTGCTTTTATGTGTTAGCTGATAAATATTGTCCCAACCTGAGAGCCGTCCATTGCGACTTCTGAGAGCTTTTCCTTCTGCCGAGTCCTTTTGCACAGAAAATGGAGTAACTTCCCTCTTTCATTAAAAAAAAAAATGACAAAAGCCTCCATCCGGTGCAGATTCTCCATCTCCCCTTCCATCAACAGACAGGAGAGTCCAAAATCAGGACGGAAATTTAACACAGAGAGAATTAGGTAGGGGGGGGGGGGAGGCTGGGAAATCGATACTATTTAGCAATCTAAACTCACTTCTAGATGCGTGTCTATGTGCGTGTGTGTGTGTGCTTCCTTTTCTATTTTTAGCCCTGCCGAGCTTATACATGAAAGTAAAAAAAAAAAAAATGTGAAAAGAGGCTCGAGTCCTACAGAGGACAGTGATCCGACCCAAGGTACAGCGGCCAAAAGAATGGTAGAATAACCACATGGGAAATCATAAAAAGTTCATGTTCACGGTTAGCAGTCCACATGACCAGCTCTGGCCAATCGCAGAACCCAGCCACTCATAAAGTTCTATCACAAAGTTGTAAATTTTCATAAAACAACAAGGAATTTATTGCATTTCTTCATGACTGCTTTAACAGCAGTCTTTTTCTCAGCCGCCATCTTTTCTTTTAAAAAAAAAAAATCAGCCAAAGAGAAGAATATGCAAAGATTCTGTGCCTCCCACCCCCCACTTCCCCGGCGGGGGTCCTGAACAACCCCCTTCTATGCTAAAGGTTCAAAAGAGCCCACTTTTGATAAGAGCAAAGCTTTGCCAGGCCATTTCATACCACAAAGAACATTTTAATGCTGTGGGGCTTCTGCATTTATATCACACCTGGAATCTTTAATGGGAGAGGGGTGGAGGGGTGGGGCGAAAGAGTGCGACTCCTCCGTATATGATTTTAAAAGGTATTTCTTAAGACCAAAATAATAAAAATTAAAAGCCATTCTGTCCCCCGCCTTCTTTTTCTTAAACCGCTTGGTATCCACAGCACAAGGGATTTCCGCTGGCAGAGATTTGCCCCCCCAAATTAGAATCTTGATTTTGAGCCCCCCAAGCGGTGCTGAAATCGTCCTGAGTTTAGGATAATACAGGGTTGTAAGAAGGTTTTTATACAGTCAAACATGTACACACGCATTATGAAATCAGTGTGTAAGTATGTGCGTGTGCATGTACGTGAATGAATGAAAGAAATATAATACACGGGAAAGGAGATGGAGAGAAAGAACGTAGAAATTGCACAGGCGCAGTACTGTATTCCATGCTACCGCAGTGGCACATGCCATGACAACAATAGTTGTGGTCCAATGCAGCAAAATGGGGTTAAGTTGACTTCACCGCTGTTCTAGAATTCAGTTGCTGCCTTTTCCGAGCTAATCCGCTCTACTAGGGGTGGCAAATGTGGATTTCCACTACTTCTAAGTTTTTGGTTTTTTTTTAAAGATTTGATCTGTTTTAAAGGGAGGGGGAAATGCCACAGCGTAATCCCTACACATGGGCTTTGCGCAAAAACACAGAGAAACAATGAAGCACACAGGCGCATACACACACAGAGTACGTGCGTGGGCGTGGGCGTAACTATGTAGGTGTACATAGTTACAACAACTAACTAGGTGTAACTATGTAGACACCTAGTAAGCCAGCCCCAATTCTTCTATTATATGAATATTGTGTGGTGAGTGTACACACATATTCAGGCACGCACACTCAGCACATGAAGACACTCTATATGTATGTCTATAGGTATGAGGTAGGCAGAGAGACAGGCCACAGGGTTAGAATGCAGCTTCCTCTCAGCTTCCAAATATTCCTTTGGACGGTTTGCTCATTCAGAATCTTCTGATCCAAATATATCCTCCGCATATACTACCAATCTTTTATCAGCCAGACTTTTGAAAATTTCTCATTATTGGAAATATTAAAAAACAAAAGAGTGGATGAATATTTTTTATTTCAGATTTCAGATCTGGTTTTGCAGAATAAGAAATTAAGAAAAATAAATTCTATACCCAGTTTTGTCCATTCTATTTTGCATTAACCTCATAGGTTAATTTCATAACTGTTAAACCCCACAACTAAGGAAAAACCCAACCACTTAAACCTGTGAAACTGCACAGTTTTTTTAAAAGTCTAAAATGAGTTTAGATTGTTTTGTCTGCCTTATTTTTCCGAGTTTAGGAGCACCCATTTATTTAATACCCATTTTGATGTTAAGCTTTATTTGGCTGTAATCCAACTGATGTTCTTTACAGTAAAACAAACAAAGCCAGACCAAAATCCAAAGCTGCTGCAAAACCCCCTCTGAAGGAGCCTCAAGTTCCTGTTATCATTATTAGGTATTTTGTACTATTATTGTGGCCCTCACTTTCCTTGTATCTTTTTGAGGCCCAAATGATCAAAGTGGAATGATTCTGGTGCATGATTAAACCTCAAATATGGCATGATCCATATGTATTTTCTTAGATTCTCTTCTTCTTCTTCTATTATTATTACTATTATTATTATTACATTTTAGCACAGAGGTAGGTGTTATTGACTTTACTGTTGTTGTAGTACATATTTATATACGGCTTTTCAACAACAAAAGATCCCTAAGTGGTTCATATTGTAAATAAATTGCACAGAAATCTGAGGTTATCTACATATTGTCATCCTCTAGTTTTATGAATGTGTGTACGGACACCAGCACATATTCTCTTTCACTTCCCAGTTTGTAGGGATATGTGTGCTTGTGTGTATTTTTTTTCAGTAACTAATATAACAAATATATATATATATTACTGTAGCGATAGCATTGAAGGAAAGTGGAGCAAGACAAAGAGACGGCTTGCAAGAGGGAAAGTCCTATTTTTCTTTTTTTAATCCAGAAATTGACACTCGAGGCCCACAGAGAACCTAGGCAGAATTCAGCTGCAACTTCTCCTGTGGAGGAGAAGTGGAAAACGAAAGTGACCTGAACGAAACTACAGGACTTGTACAGCAAAATGAAGAGGAACAAAAAACGACTGGACACAGTCTATTCAGTAAGGTTATTTTTAATTATTCTTCTTTCCCTCTCTCTACGTATAGTAATCACAGAATACAAATCAAAAGGCTTGGCCAACTATTAATTTATTTGCTATCTATCATATACATCAGTTTTACTCAGCACAATATTAATTTCAATTTCTCTAGTGACGGCAATAAGGAAGATGTCCATTGTCGAACATGTAAAAATATACACCAATAAAAATAATCAAGCAAAAAAAACCCAAGCAAACAAAAAACAGCACTGGTAACCAGACGTAGAGGCACAAATCTACTGAGAGGAAGAGAATACAGAAATCTCATAGAATTATGTACATCAACCATCTTATACTAAGCGTTGTGTTCCCTTCATACATATGGAGTTCACCTTTTTTCTAAGGAAAAGTGCTAACCACGTCCACATTTTCACGTTGTATACCATTTATTTAAAAAAAAAAATCACAGAAGGAAATTTTTTATTTAAACATGAAGATTTACAAATACTTGGACTAAATGAAGACCCACATAGAAAAACAGAACATTATCTAGCTTTGATTCTAAAAAGACATTTAATAGGTAGATTTATTATCCATTTTGTGGTACAAAAAACAAACAAACAAGGAGAGAAATGTTAATATAGGTAGTTTTCCGAGTGGCAAGAAACAGAAGGGACCATCCAGTCAGTTGGTTTTGGATGTTTTGTTTCTTATTTAATGTACAGTCATTACTTGTGAACTTTTTAAATTCCCATTTCTTGCTTTTAACTTTCTGGACAGTACAGTCAGTTTATTTTTTTACCCACCCTTCTTCGCAACCATCTCTCTCTCTCTCTCTCTCCTCTCTCTCTTTCTCTCTCTCTCTCTCTCACTCTTTCCCCTTCCCCCTTCTTTTTCCTTCACTCTTCTTCATCTTCTTCCGCATCTGGCTTTTCCTGGCTGTTTGAGCCTGGGCCTGCGGGTTTATTTTCTTTTTTCCACTTCATCCTCCTGTTCTGGAACCAGATTTTGATCTGTCTCTCTGTCAGACACAAAGCGTGGGCGATCTCAATGCGCCGTCTTCGGGTCAAGTAGCGATTGTAATGGAATTCTTTCTCCAGTTCCAGCGTCTGGTACCTGGTGTAGGTCTGGCGGCCTCTCTTTCTGTCCGTCCCTGCAGCAACAAGAAATGAGAAGCCCATGAGTTTCTTTGGGTTGCTTTCTTGGGCTTGCATTTTATTTCCTATTGACATGGTCTGAACTCACTGCTCATATAAAAGTCTCCCCACATAAAATCAAATCTCTTGTTTTAACAAGGTGCCTTTTAGGAAAAAAAAAGGGGGGGATGCATTTCCTGTAAGCAAGATTTGAATAAACAAAATGTGGAAGGAATGAAGGAAGGAAAGAAGGAAGGAAGGAACGAAGGAGAGTAAGCAATCTTTACTGCAATTCCTTCGCCATGAAACTGAATTTTTCAGTTATTTTATCAAATAGTTTCCTCCATGAAAACATGAAAAGTTGCTATGTGACCAGCTGTGTATCCAGAACCTACACATGTTTACTCGGAAGTAAGTCCAATGGGACAGACTTTCCAACAAGTGAGCACAGGATTAAGGAATGAGTGGATTGCGGACCTAGTACTTCACCATGTAATTTATATATATATAAAAATTTAAATATATATTTGTTATATATACTAGTACTTCACCAAGTTATTATATTATATTATATTATATTATATTATATTATATTATATTATATTATATTATATTATATATAAGGTAAGGATATATATCCTTTGCCTTACAATATATTTCTTCTGCCCCCCCCTTCCAAAATATTCCTAGAGAAGTGTGTGTGTGGTGCGTCCTGCTAAATATACAAGATGGGTTAATTTGTCTTCTCTTAAAATGTCATGATTTAAGCTTTATTTGGGCAGCCTCAAATGGACTGGTTTGCATGACAAGAAATCATTTTCACATCTGGGCAGTTACTTCAACCTCCTAGTCCTTACATCTTGAACGTAATGGTAACGTTAACTTGTGGGTAATGTGACTTCCTTCCTATTCCTGTCGGCGTGGGTATGTTTTGATTTTTCAGTGGCTAGGAAAAAAAAAAGGTCCTTTGGGTCTTTTTCATGCGGGAATTTGGAAGGTGGACCCCAGGCTGGGGAATTCTTCAAAGCAAAAGTCATGTCGTTGACCACAACTATTTACCCGGGAGTCCAAAGAATCTGGCTTCAAACCAGAAATCAATTTTTCCTGTCATTTCTTGGAGTCCAATTCTGGATATAATCCAGTAAGAGACCCGTGTTCCTCCTTGGAGGGGATAAATGGTGTTTTTTCAGCTTCTGAACTTGGAAAGCGAGTCTATACCCTTCATCTGATACATTCTAGGAGATTTTAGTGTGTTTGCTGTTTACTACAAAACAAAGGGGGTTTAGGGTGGAGGGGGCGGTGATGGTCTTCTGCTGAAGAAAGGAACAGTGGAAAAGTCAGCCTGGCTCTAAAGGGGGGAAAAATAAGATGTCTGTGGAATGCGGGTTGTAAAATCTGTTGAAGGCAGAGCCATAAACCTCTTTTGAATGAGGGAACCAAGACACATTCTCCTTTCGCCAACGAAATCTCCCAAATCCAGCCGACCAGCAGACAAGAAAGATGAAAAGAAGAGGGGGGGGGGTTAGAATAAAGAAAAAAAGAAAAGAAACCTCCTAGCTGGATTTAAGGTCGAATTAAGAGCTGAGAACTGGCAAGGAAGACACAGTTTGTCATGAGTGTCGTCTCCAGACTACACTCAGCCCTCCCGAAATCTTCCCAAATAACCCTCCCACCCGCCACTTTGCCCCGCCACTAGCAGCCGGTGTTTCAGAATAAGTTGGAAGGAAGGAGGCGATTGTGAGCTACCTCGATCCCTCCCTCTCAAAATTGGGTTTCATATATACCAGTTGTAAACCACCGTTTATGGATCCAGCAATCAGAAACCCATTAGATCAGAACTTCAAGAACCATGGCTTGCTATGCCTCACCTCCCCCATCCCCCATTCCTCTTTCTGTTCTCTTGAAATTTACACGAAGAGGTGAACTGGAATTTTGTGCTTTTACCCTCCATCTCTTCCCCCACAAGATGTCCTAAAAAGTTGTTAGGCTATAAATATACATATGTTTAAAGGTAACTCTTTTATCACATCAGATTAACTGGCAAACTACAGAAACAGTGAATAGGGTTGAGGAGAGATAGGACAGGTGACAGAGTTCCTGCCAAGACAATCTCAGTCCTCTGATAGACAAGGCATGATGCAAATGCCCCACAAATTGAATTGCGCTTCTTCGCATAAAGATTTAGCCTTTGAACATGCAGTCATAGCAGACTTCAATATGTTTGAGGGGGGGTGTTGTGACAGTGTGTTGTTTTTGTTTTGTTTTTCAGAGGCCACTCCATTTTCCGATCCCCTACACTGGCTTGTTACCAGCTTGGGAGAAGGGGGTTATCCTCTTATGCTTGAAATGGTGATCAAGAGCTCTATCAATAGCAGGGCATCCATACCCTATCAACCTGGCAGAAAAATAAAAATACTAAATATATCCATTGTTCCTTGAAAAGTCTGTTCAATCTTCCTACACCTATACCTTTCATATCAATGAAGGGAGGAGAGAATATATGTCTACTCAAACAAGCAAAGTTGTATTTCCCCCTGTAATTTGCTTTCCCTAAGATCAAAGGTGATGAAGTGTTCTGTGTAACTGGAAAGCTTGCACATGGTATGGTTAACTCTGGTTGTTAACGTGCTGTTCTAAGGGACCTGTTAACAGTATTTGGTTTTCTGAAGCATATTGGGATGGAGATCACGAGTTATACCAAACCAGACAATTTTTAGAATCTCTCACGAGAAGATGGAAATTCTGGTTCAAGACGTTCATGGCATCTAACAGGAGAAAGTAGGTTTGGGCCTTTTTGAGCGGCTACCCCTCCTGTTTTGTACAGTGTTGCTTCTGATGCCTTGGTCAATCCAAAGAATAAGCATATATATTACCATGGTTGTGATCATAGCAACAGCAGACCATGGGCAGATAGAGGATAGATTACAAAGTTGGTTCGTGGCAGGACAGAGCGGACACAGACAGTTTGAGGTGAGTGTTGGTTGGGTATAATAACACGCCCGCTGCATTTGTCCTGCTGCTACAAAATTCTAAGGCAACTCACCATTGTCACAAATGTAAACAGTCTCTCGTACACTTTTGTACTTCTGAAGTCAACACGCAAATTCTGAACACAGGTCAGGTGGACCGATATTGATTCCCTTGGCCTCTGACCACTCGACTCCCCTTCCGAGGTTCTTTTTCAGAAGTCTGCTGGGGATTTAGGCTGCAGTCCTATCCACACTTACCTGGAAGTAAGTTCCATTGACTGCAATGGGTCTTACTTCCAAGTAGACATGCATAGGCTTGGGCTCTCAGTTACGTGTGGAATCGGTTTTGGGTTCTGACGAAGATTGGGGGGAAGAGACGTGCGAGATATTGACGTGAAATTCCAGTTCCGAAGAAACGTCGTTGATTCAACGGTGGTTTACGGAATTCACACACACAATCTCTTCTATAGCAGCCCCAACAAGAACAGACTCAAAGGCTTTTCCGACCCCTTTCTCTTTCGGCCTTCCTGCGTCCTGGCTCTGGTCTTACGAAACCACTTCATGGTCGCTTGTTACAGCCAACACACAACACACACACCCCAACATCCTGAGCCGAATCTCAGTGTAGAACTTCCTTCCAAGTTGGTGGGGCTGAAATTTGTTGAGAGGGCAAGCAATGTGAGGGGACTGGGGCAGGACTCCCTTCTTGTGTCCCACCCCCATCCCCCCCCACAAACTCCCCCCCCCCATGCATAGCTCTGCCTTCCCAAGACACCCTGTCTTTTGCGTAGAGGAAACCAGCAGCAGCACTAATAAATATTTATTTATTTATTTATTTATTTATTTATTTATTTGGCGGGTGGTTTCTCTCAGAGAGAGAGTGAGAGGGGGAGGGGGGAGGGGGAGAGAGAAAGACACACACACACACACACACACACAGAGATTCATTTGGAGGCAAACGTCACAGAAGGAGTTCAGAAGCACCCCCTTCTCCCCCCTCCACCAAAACAGCTCCCCCTCCCCTGCGCGAGCCCTCGCCTTCTCCCCCGGGCTCCTCTCCCCCGCCCTCCCTCCCCCCGGAGACTCACCTGTGCTCCGCATCCAGGGGTAAATGCGCAGGTTGCCGTCGTGCCGCAGCTCGGCCGCCGCGTCCCTCTGCTCGCCCTTGGGCTTGGAGGCGTCTGCCGGACACATCACGGAGAGGTTCTGCTCGAAGGGCGAGCAGTGCATGTTGAAGGAGCCGCTCTCCAGGCCCGCGTAGCCGCCGGAGTACACGGCCGGGCTCTGGGGGTGCATGCCCCCCCCGTTGGGGTACAGCCCGGGCATGGAGGCGGCGAAGGAGGCCGTGGAGCCGGAGCCATAGCCGGCGCGCGGGGCATTGGAGGCGAAGGCGCACGAAGTTTGCTCGGGGAACACTCCGGAGGGGAAAACGGCGTTTGCAGCCTGATATTTGGAAAAGAGAGCATTCGCATAATACAATGAACTCATAATCTGGCCGGGTGATTTGTAGGCCGGGACGTTTTAGTGTCGGTTTTACGAGGGACCGTGATATATTACGGAATTAGACTCCAGATTTACACCAAAAAGGACCCCCTTTTTCCTCCCTGTGGCCATGTGACTCCGGGCCACGTGAGCCGGAGCCTGCCAATGGCCTCCTGGCTTCCTCCCTCCCCTCCACCTCTCCCCCCTCCCCACGGCCGTCCGCCCCCCCCCCGTAATATGGAAAAGGGGGGAAGCAAACACTAGGGATGGAGTCCTGCTTGGGATTTATCAAATACGATGCATTATTGATGCTGGGATGCCAAAGCTCCCCAGATGAGGGGCGGGGGAGGAGGGGAGATGTGCGCACCAGGCAAGGAGCCACCCTGCCCTCGGTTTCCCCCAAGTAAGACTGGCAGGAGAAGGAGAATGGGTGGGAGAGAGAAGAACAGAAAGGGGTAGCAAGAAGATGGGTGTCCTGAAGAAGGGAGGGCAGGAGAAAGGAACGTGGAATGGAGGAAGAGGAGGGAGGAACGGGAGAGGGATGGAGAGAAGAATTCTGGAAAGGAGGAACTCACTTGAGTGCTGCCAAAACTGCTGGCAGAATCCAGCCAGAAGTTCTCTTTGGGCTGCAATGAATGACAGCCTGCGCAGCGCCTCTTCCTTTGGGGTGTGTGTGCGGGTGTTGCGCACGAGAACTTCCGGCTGGACCAGGTCCAGCGTCTCTTTGGAGAAGGAGAAGACGCGGATTCCAT
Organism: Tiliqua scincoides; assembly: GCF_035046505.1. Classification (NCBI taxonomy): domain Eukaryota; kingdom Metazoa; phylum Chordata; class Lepidosauria; order Squamata; family Scincidae; genus Tiliqua; species Tiliqua scincoides. The sequence continues at coordinate 88,635,136 of NC_089825.1, forward strand.
GGAATCCTTGACTGGTCACGACCAGACCTCCATCCATCCATCCATTCACCAACCTACCCATGACTGAGGGGAGTCACTGCAGGGTAGGCATATAGCCCGCCCTATCCGGGCTCCTCAAGGCGGGTTTCATCATGCTTCTGGCATCATTCCCTCCCCAAAAGGGTGGACCCCCCCCCCCACTAAACCCCCACAGCCGACCTCAGTGCTTCTTTATTTGACTCTCTCTCTCTCTCCATCCCCCACTTCCTCCTCCGATCTCGCCCCATCCCAATGTCATTCAGTTCTCAATCTGTAATTTATTCCACCGCCACAGGCGTTGGGTCTTCTTGGAGCTGGCTTGGCTTTTTTTTTTTTTTTTCCTGGTGGCGGAAGGCGGGGGGGGGGGGAGAAGAGCAGGAAAGATTACAACAGATCTCTATTTAAGCGTGTCAGCTCTTCTGCTGGACTCAATTACAATGAGGAGGAAAATGTGACCAGCTGGTTACTCTGCTTTCTGCTGGGGAAGCAGGGAAGGCTTCCAAAAAGAAAGGGGGGTGGGGGGGAGAGAGAGCGAGAGAGAGATGGAAAAGCACACGTTTCGATGAAACTTATCAAAAACCTCCATGACAAATAAGAATAAAGAGATGGCCTTGCAGTTAAGAGATTGGCAGAGGTCCTTCTTTTCAAGGTTAACTTTAAAAAAAAGCAAGCACGGAAGGCTGTATACATCATGGTTAAGTACATTATGGGAGGGGGGGTGGAGGGCAGCAAAACTGACCATGTGCCACAGACTCCGAGAGACCAGGAGAGGGAAAAGGTGGGGGGGGGGGGAGAGGCTTGTATGGAATTCAGCTGGTCTGGAATTCAAGAGTGACCAAACACAGGCGCGCGCCCGCGGGCACGTTCTCGTTTCGAAGTCAAAGCTGGGTAACTCCATATCACCAAGTAGTGATGGTGACCCTGCCTGGGCTTTGGCTTTTATTTCTTGTTAGACCAATTAATTTTTTTTTTTTTTTAAGTGACAAAGTCCATCCAGCCTCCTAAGGGGAGGCCTTGGAGAGGCGATCTTAACTGCACTTTCTCATAGACCAGTCCCCTCTCCCTGCCGTGCTTCCCTCCCCTCCACTTCAGGTGCACTTGCACCACCAGTCCTGAGCTTCTCGTGTCTCCTCCAAGCTTTCCTCTGATGGCGGTACTGAGCTCCTGGATGGTTGTTTTGGGGGCTTGTTTGTCTGAAACTCTTCTCTCCAAGTCGTCCCAGAGGAAATTTTTAAGGGGGGGGGAGGTGAAGAAAGCACAATGTCACGGGGGAAATTGTGGCTTGTAAACTTTATTGGAACTCCTTTCTTCCGCCGTTTTCAGCGTCGACAATAGGAACAAAGTGAAGGAAGAACAACAAAATATAGCATTAGTTCCCCGCCCTCCCCATAAAGTAATTCACGTATACAGTATACATTCTCTTTTGTGTTTCACAGTAAACCTAAGGGGGAAAAGAACAAAAAAGAAAAAACTCAGGGGGAAAAAGAAAACACTTTTTACAACTTCTTCCACTGAGTGCATGCTAACTAAAGAGAGAGAGAGAGAGAGAGAGAGAGAGAGAGAGAGAGAGAGAGAGAGAGAGAGAGAGAGAGAGCTTTGTTTTTTTTTTCCTCGCCCCCTTTTTTTTTTTTACTTAAGAAGACACTTAAGAAGACAAACATATAAACCAAGCAAAACGGGACACAAAAAAGAAGGGAGAACATAATTTTGAAAGGAGACAACTACAGCATAAATAGGCAGTTTCATGTTGTTGGGGGTGTGTGTTTTTCAGAGCTACCTCCAGAAGAATTTAACCACAACAAGAGGAGAAGAGGGAGGGGGAGGGAGCGAGGGAGGAAAGGAGGAAGGAAGGAAGGAAAGGGGATTGGTTTTAAAAGTGCACTATGTATCATTTTCACATATTTGCTATATCAGAGAGAGAGAGAGAGAGAGAGAGAGAGAGAGAGAGAGAGAGAGAGTCTCTTCCAAAGTGCAGTATATATTTTTCACATGATTTCTACAGCACTGAGTGTGTCCCTCACTCCAGTTGGAGAGAGGGGGAGAGAGGGGGGAAAGGGACAGGAACTGGGGGAGAGAGAGAGAGAGAGAGAGAGAGAAGTAAAGGAAGAGGAGGACAGAGACAGAAATCATTATTCTCACAGTCATGGTTAACAGAAGCTATTGCATTACACTATCACTAATTCTTAACTGTCAAGAAAACGGAAAAGAACAACAAGGCTAAAAAGACCTCAAGATCTCTCTGTTTTTTAAATATATATATAGTTCATTGTATGTATCAAAGGACAATCAGGAGAAGAAGACGCTCACAGCTACATTGTTTGACAGCCATGGAAGGGGAGCGTCCCCCTCCCCCAAGTACTGTTTATTCTCCCCCTCCCCACCTCTCCCATTAACTGGCATTAATGGAGAGACGAGGGGCTTTCTGGGGCTCGCCTGTCCAGTCTTGCAGCTCCTACTTCTTGTCCCCCGTCTGTGCTTCTCCGCCCTCTTCCACCTCCTGCGCCCTTTCCATTTTCTGCTTCTCCAACTCTTCCTGTTCGCATTTGCTGCTCGGAAACTTATCTTTGTTGTTCTCCTTTTTCCACTTCATCCTCCTGTTCTGAAACCAAATTTTCACTTGCCTCTCGGTCAGTCCCAGGGCGTGCGACACCTCGATCCTCCGCTTGCGGGTCAGGTAAGGATTGAAAAGGAACTCCTTCTCCAGCTCCAGGGTCTGGTAGCGGCTGTACGTCTGCCTGCCTCTCCTCCGTCCAGCGGCTGCTGGGGGGTTGCGAAAGGGAGGTGAGAGGGAGAGAGAGAATGAGGTTGAGGAGACACATAAAACGGCGTAGGGGACGGGGGGGAGAGAGAGAGAGAGGAGGGACATCCACACTCACACAAAGGCAGGGACGGAACTGCCCTTCTATAGTGTTACAAAGGGGAGGGCAATTATCTAGGGAAGGGTGGAGGGAGGGAAGGGAGAAGAGGACCACATATGTACTGAATCCCCTCCGCGCGCAATACAACCTGACTTTCTTGGGAGGAAATATGGCTCGCAACACTCCCCACCCCCCACCCCAGCCTGTCATTTCCCTGCAAAAATTATTTTCTCCTTCCCATTTTCGTGGTCTTGCAAGAGACCCCACCCCCCGCTCCCCCAGTGTCTCCAAATGCCACCACCATCTCATGCTCCCATCGCTCCAGAGGGTTAAAAGATAGTAAACTACAGCGGGCGGGGGGGGGGGTTGGAAAGGAGGAGGAGGTTAAGGAGAGACACAAAAAGAGGGTCTCGGAGGTTGTAAAAGTACCATAAACTTTAGGGGGAAGCTTCTCACGTCTGAAAGGGGGGGGGGAGAAGTCCACTTCTCCCCATTCAGAAGAAAAAGGGTTCCTTTCAGGGCAATTAAGCGATAAAGCCATCGAGAGGTGCAAAAGTTGAGGCTCATAAAACAGTAAAAAGTCACTGGAGGTGGGGGGAGGGAGGGGGGACAGATAGTGGGAGAAAGGAGGGCGAGCTTGTTTTATGGGTTCAGGAAATGCCTTCCGCGGTGGCTGGGCGGCCGGCCCCTTCCGAGATGCCTCCTCACCTTGCGGTCTCATCCAGGGGAAGAGCTGCGTGGGAGACGGGCTCTGCTCGGAGTTGTCCGCGTCCTCTCCCAGGCCGGTGGAGGCGAGCTTGCAGTCCGGATACTGCACCAGGTCGGACTCCTGGGCGCCGAAGAGGCTCTGCCTCTGCAAGGGGTCGTAGCCGTAGAAGTTGCCGGGGTCCCCGTGGCACGCCACGGCGCAGGGGTTCTGTTGGTAAGGGGAGCTGGAGAGAGACGACGCCCCGTGGTAGAACTCCTGGATCTGCGTGGGGTGCTGGAAGGTGCCCCCCGTGCTCGGCCCGTACACCACCGTCGGTCTCCCTCCCAGCTCCTGGGCGAACCCGCAGTCGTAGAAGTTGGGGCGCAGGGAGTCCCCGGTTTTGTACTTGGAGAAGAGGGAGTTGACGAAGTAGGAGCTCATGGTCATAGGAGGGACTGGAGCGCAGAGAGAGGAGCAGGGCGAGCGGGGGATCCTGCGCGAGCCACCGGATCAGACGCAAGCCAGGAGATGCTGCTGACCCAGGAGTCTTGGGGGCTTCCAGCAATATATACAGAGATACATAGATTTTAAAAAATCCCGAGGATTGGGTCAAAACTCTTGCCCACCGTGCATGGTTGGTCCCGGATTCTTCCTGATGTTTGTTTTTATTGTGGCTGCTGTTCTTGTTATTGTTATTATTCTTTCTCTGTCTCTCTGTCTGTATGTCTCTCTTCTCCTTTTTCTTCTTTTTTCCTCCTCCTCCTCCTTCTTCTTCCTCTTCAACCCCCCCTGAAAAAAAAAAAAAAACCGGTGCTAAAAAAAAAAAAAAGAGTTCTCGTTTTTACATTTCCAAGGAGAGGTGCCAGTTCATAAACAGTTTTCCGTGATTTACTTCGGAGCAAATGAGTTTGTTCATATTTTGCCGTGTCTTTTCAGGATCATTTGCATCTATTACGGACCCCTCATCCTATTGGTTTCCACGTACTCCACACGGACTCTGAACAGCCTGCGAGCAGAAAGGAGAGTGAGACGGAGGAGGAAAGAGAGAGAGAGAGAGAGAGAGAGAGAGAGAGAGAGAGAGAGAGAGAGAGAGAGAGTGGGGGAGAGCTAGAGCCAGCGAGAGAGAGAGGGAGAGAGAGGGAGAGGGGGAGAGCACAAGAGAGCGAGGGGGAGTGGGGTGGGGTAAATATAGAGATTAAATATGCTAAACTATCTACGTTAATGAGATATCTCTCGCCTCACAACAAATCATCTACCTAAGCCCACCCAAAAGATTGATATTTGGGGAGGGTTGAAAAATTAAAGAGAGGCTCTGCTCCCCTCGTTAATTTCTTTTTTCTTTTTTCTTTTTTTTTAATTTTAATTTTTTATTTATTCTTTTTCTCCCCCTTTCTTTTAACGAGGCAGTTTTAGCCTTTGGAAAATGTCAGGGTTGCTTTGGAAAACTGTAAAAAGAGGCCGGATTTAATTGCTACCCGTTTTTTTCTAAAAGCCTCCTATAAATGTAATTGGTATTTTAATACCGAGTTATCAAATCGTACGGCGTCCCGTCGCCTCCGACATATTTTAAAACAAACGAGGTAGTCAGATTTAACATTTTAATGATCAATTTCCTTATTATTGATAAAGGTTTAACTATCAGCTCCGAAAAGGAAGGAATGGGCCATTTGTAACGCGCGTGGGGCCTCCCCACCTCGAAAAGAAGGGGGGGACCGTAAACTGTTTAACAAACTATAAAGCGCCATAAAAAACAACAACAAAAATAAATAAATAAATAAATAACACACACACACACACACACACACACACACACACACACACACACACACCCGGAGATGTTCTTGCTGGTTATATCGCACTACATAAAAAGCTGTTAAAGGGTTTTTACGAGTCCTTTCCTCCACTGCCATAAAAAGCCAGGCTTCGATTGGCGCCTCAACTCCATTATCGCAAGATGTTGGGGTGTCAATACTGAATTAAAATGATTATAGTTTTTCATATATAACATTGACTTTTCGGCTCTCTGGCATCCCCCCTCCCCTTCTCCCTCCTCCTCCTCCTCCTCCTTCCTTTTTCCCTTCCACAGAGGAGAAGATGCGAGGTATCTCTCCTCTCCTCCAAAATACCAACGCTGATGGTTCTTATGAACCGAGGCTTCCAGTCCTCCCATTCCCAGCACCACCATCGCCCACTCCCAGCAAACTTCGTATCACAAGGCTCTTCTTAACACAGGAATGAGGTTGAAAGGTGGTGATGGTGGTTTGTCCGTGAATCTTAGAGCTAAGGCTAAGGCTGGGGGGGGGGGGAGAGAAGGTATGGGGGCTTTCTATTTTCCTGACGTTTCTTGAAGTTGCCTCCAGCTTTTAACACGCCAACTCGGCAATTTTCCTCGATTTGAGCACACAGGGGGTAAATTCTAGGAACCCTTTAACGCAGTCAGCAACTCTTACAGAAAGGTCTCTTCAAATCATAATACTTGGTAGCTTCCCCCCCCCCAAAAGGTACCCTCAGTCCTAATCATCGTCATCACACGCACCCAAACCAGGATTCTCAGAAGCTTCCCCCCCTTCTGCAATAAAATTGAACTGAAAAGACTGTTCTTGGGCATGTGGACCTACACTTTTACTGGCCCTGGGTCCATCTAAATGGCCAGGCACTCCGCACACCCCAATCACCCCAGCAGCCATATTTCTGTTTACACCCCAAAGGCGGATTAAAAGGTGATCTCAGCAGCTTTGGAACGGAGGGGGTCTCCTAAAAATAGATATAAAAATCGAAAATATCCGATCCTTTAATCAGAACGTTAAAACTGTATCACTTGAAAGAGTAACTTGCAACTCTGGTCTTATGGCTTAACTAAGGAAGGAAGGAGAGAAGGAAGGAAGATCTTAAAGCGTCCCCAAGCTCCTTTCTATTAAAGTAAGAGCAATTTTTGTTTTATTTTTGTAAAAGACGAATTTATCTGACTTCAGATACTTTTCTCCAACACAATTAAACGTATTTTAGTGGCTTATGATGCCTTAAATGGGAGCTTTTCCCTTTTAAAAAGGATGTTAATGTTTTATTTTTATAACCTCTTTTACTACCTACTAAGCAGAAGAAATTGGGGTTTTTTTTTTGTTTTTTTTTGAAAAAAAATGGTCATTATTACCAACAAATTTCACCAAATAGCAGAACGAAACAGAACCTGAGTATCATCGCACCCCTCGGCTATCTTAAAACGATTTAAATTTTCTTGTTTTAGAGTCTTTCAGCCAGTGATGATTTTTTTTTTCCCTATATCACTGAGTAGCCACTCAAGTGTCTGAGTTTATGGAAATTTGTTAGCACCACTTTTCCATTAGGATAGAATTTATGACACTTTAAAAAAAAAATAGGAACACTTTAATGTTAGCATGTTTAATTTACAGGTGTGGCATGTACATATATGATTATTGATCTAGAAATATGCACACACAGAAACCGTCCTGTGTCTACTACTGTACTGGTTGTGTGTGTGACACACGCATGAAAAGCAGCAGACAGGAGAAGAGGAAGGCGAAGTTGTCTTGGAAGTTAAGATTTTTGCCTAGTGCAGTAAGAGTTTCAATGCATGATGTGCCGGCTAAATGCCACCAACGGATCAAGAATCAGCCACTGACATTAAATCATTGGCATTACTGTACTAGGGGCCTCTGATGAAAGGAAAATGTTTCCATTATAAAGGAGTCGAAAACTGGGAGAGAAAGTGGAAACATAATTTACAAATACCCAGTGGAGGAAAGATTTATTAGCAAATCTTCCCAAAAAATACATCACTTGGTTAACTGAAACTTCTCATTACTTCATAGCTCCATGAGGGGTGTGTGTGTGTGTGCCCGTGCCCATGTGAATTGTGTTGTATTGTGTTGTGTTTTTCTATTAATTTGCACACACCATTAAAATACTACAATTTCTGTGCAGTGTTGAGTTGCTGAAATTTGCTTTTTTGGGTGGAATTGGTGATCTGACTCTGAGCTGAGGGATTTCTCCTTCAGTTTCTCCTTCAGTTCTTCTCTTCGAATCTGTTCCAAAACAGGTTTTGTGTCCTTTAACAACACAATTCGTACTGAATTCCACCCTTGGAAGGTATCTTACTCCAAACATTTCCACAAGAGTTTGTAAACTTTGGACAGAGTCCTTCATTAAATCGAGCTTCTGTTCCCAATCTTCCCTTTTCTCCAGATGTGATTTTTCTCTTAACAGGTGTGGCATTTCATTTTAAATAATGTCTTTTGATTATCATTTGGAAAGAGATTTTTAAAAACCCCAAAATAAACCAGAACAAAAGTGATTGAAAGAGCGAATTTCTGGGAGCAAAGTTGTCAGGGGTTCATGCCTCTTGGAGCAAAGGAACCTTTTCCAAGGATCACATCGGGTTCATTTTATCTCTTTTTATCTTGGGTTCATTTTATCTCTATTTTTTATTCACTTTGAACTCTCCTCCCAACCCGTTTTACTGATATATTTACAGACATCATTGCACACAGAAAGATGTGGGTGGAGGGAGCTTCACCAAGGTTAACCAAAAGCTGGGTGATCGCATTAAGAAAAGCAAAGGTTCAACCGTCCTCCAAGATATTGAAGTATTTAGAAACACTCAAGTATTATTCCTTTAAATTGTTTACATTATATAATCCTCTACAACCCATCTCTACCAAAGGATGTTAAACAACTCGGGGCCTTTTCCATACAAGCTGTGATCCATCCTTTCCTTTCTCTAGCAAAATTATTTCTAGATTTTTGGAAAGGGTCAGGCAAATCTTTTAATAGTCCACCACTTAAGGAGAGGAGCGAGAAGACATTCCTAAGGCTGTAATGCCGTGCTATTAAACGAGCGGTTGTTTGCTTGCTAAACACAAACACTCATCTTGACACTAGGTACCAAGGTTGAAAACCAAGGGGAACTCTTCCGTTGAAGAAACCCTCTTCCACACCAGACATCTCCATCATTTCCAAGCTTTTTTTCCGCAGGAGAACTTCCCTCCTCATTGATGGACCAAGTGTTGAAACTTCCTTGGGTTTGAATGTTCAAAGGCAATAAATCTGGAGGTTTTCAAAAACGAGAGGGAAGAAGGAAACGGCGAGACCTCCATAATTAACCCAATATTTTATGTCGCGGGATTTATTCTCAATGGTTTCGAGCCACAATTCAGTGTATTGTTCCTAATGAAATCAAGGTGTTTGCGGACTCAAGTGGCGAAAGAAAGCGAAGAAGGCCGCCTGTTTCGATTTCTAAAGTGGAGTAACAGCGCCATCTTCCGACCATTCAGAGTAAGACGCCCTTAAAAAGAACACGTATTGGCAATAAACAAAGATGGGTCAGGAAGATTTGGGGCTTTCGTAGGTCTCTCTTTCCCCCTGCGTGCGTGTGCGTGGGTGCCTTAAAGCATCGTTTATAAAATTATTAGGTCCACTCTATAATTGGGTTGGGGAAGAGAAGATTGCCTCTCTCCCAGTCTCAGAAGTCTGTCCAGTTGCTCGAAGGCTCCGCTTCCCATCCGGTCGTTTTCATGGCCATAAAAAGAGAAAGGCTGGGGCTGAGCTCTGTTGAAGAGCCACCATTGTTTGCAAACCCGGGACTAGACAATTGAAGCATTCTGCCCTGGCAGAGGAAAGCTGGGCTTGTAAATAGCTTAAAAAGAGGGCAGAACCCCTTCCCAAACCCAGACGTCTCGCCAGAACTTTGGGTGTGTGCTGCTCGATATCTGGTGTTGTGTGTGTGTTTCTGCATGTGTGGGTGTGTGGGGGGTTGTTACTGTGAGTTTATGATCCAGGATGCTGGCAGCTTGGAAGTGATAAGAGGCGCTAGACAATGGGTGAAGCAATCCAGAACGCTGGATTTTCACAGAATCCACCAGAGGAAGATAAATTTACACAAGGTTTCTCCTCCTCCTCCTCCTTTTTTTAAAAAACACACTCTTTAAAGAAAAGGGTTTCTTGTATCTGGGTGATGGGTGAAAGAAATGCCTGCCTACTCGTTGGATTCCCACCTCTTCCTCCTGGATCTCCCACCCTCCCCCAGCTCCTTTCTCAAGACGTTCTAGTAATTTAGGAGCTTCTGAAAGTTTTCTATTCTTGTTTGCTTTACAGTTGCTTAGTTCCTTAACCTTCAGAAATTTATACCCTATAAAGTTTTATGGCGGTCATATTCTTTTATTGCAGCCTACTGCGCTGGAGTTTTCTCTCTCTCATACACACACATTCTCTCTCTCTCTCTCTCTCTCTCTCTCTCTCTCTCTCTCTCTCTCTCTCTCTCTCTCTCTCTCGCTCACACACACACACACACACACACACACACACACACACACACAAAACAAGGTTCCTTCTACTTCTCCTCCAATAAGGTTCAAAAGGTTCACCTTTCTCTCTTTTACCAGAGTGACACAAAAAAGAAAGTTTCTTGTCTTATCCTTGAAAGAAAGAAAGAAAGAAAGAAAGAAAGAAAGAAAGAAAGAAAGAAAGAAAGAAAGAAAGAAAGAAAGAAAGAAAGAAATTGCTCCAGTTTTATTTTGCAAAGTTAATGTTGAAGAAAATCATGGTTGTTCTCCTTGCATACTGGCTTGAAGTCTGAAGATTGGCAATTGAAAATAAACGAATAAATAAATACACATGAATATTCTTTTCCAATATGTCAAGGTTCGCTTTGAAGTCCAAGGGAATTTTTGGAAGCAGAATCACAAGATAGCTTTATTAGAGGTTCAAAAGAAATAACTATTAGGTTTATTCTTTTGTCCTAAAGATGCAAGCTGGGGGAATCTGGATCTGCGCCCTTGTAGGAAGTGGGGAAGGACGTTTCAGTTCTCCTGACCATCCTTGGATTCTGTGTAGCCTTCACTCCAATTGCAGTGCTTAAACACAACATTCACTCACTCGTTCATTCATCCTTCGTCCACTTAATAATAATAAGGACTCCTTTCACCACAAAGGAAAAGACAGAGAACCACTTTTATTTCTGTTTTGCTGAATGGGTTTCAAAGTGCACCCAGCTTAACAAGGAAGCAAAGGAAGTACACGGAAATCAGATTATCATCTTCTCTAATTTACATTCTTTTCCAAAACGAACTGGGACCCCCCCCTCCACAAAAAATATTTATAATGCATTCTAAAGAGCCACTAAAGAAGACGCGAACACCATCGCAGATATTTCTGAAGTCCTACAAGAAGCAGTATAACACAATGAGATATAGGTAGGGGTTCCCCTTCCAGAATCGATTTTTATTCTGAGGCATTAAACAACTGTGAAAAATACATTTTGACCTTATGGAATGGAAGGAATAATAGAGGGTTTTTTTAAAACTTATTCTCTCTCTCTCTCTCTCTCTCTCAAGACAGAATTTTCTCTAAGGAAGACAACTACTTTCTCTTATTAATCCATGCTTTAGCAAAAATGTGGTTTTAAAAAAACCACATTGTCTTCACTAATAGATTCTAGGGATGAGACTATGACTAAAGTGAGCGAGGGTAGGAGTACATTTATGGAGAGGGTTTACTTTACAAAACATGAAGGTTACACTTGAAAAGGGTTCAGGGCAATTTTTTTCACAGATGCTCCAAGTTTCTGTTGGTTCTGAGATTCATTTGGGACTCCCACAAGTAAATAAATGCAGGCACCAGACAGAATTCTACAAACTTCTGCTGATGCAGGAGGCATCCTTATAAATTCACAATACTGGTAACATATGTGTTGTCTTAAATTTCCATTTTCTTTTTACAAGAAGAACAAAAACTTGGGATGTTTCCTTAGAAATACCACTGTAAAATTGGTTTTGTTAGCCCAAAATGAAGTCTGATGAGATTTAAGACACTGGGACCCCCCCCCCCCACGTTAAGATTTTAAGCTATATAAAGCAATTGTCTACTGTTTGCCTTATAGAGGATTGTCCCTGTAATTCCCTCCCCCCAAATAAAACTTATTTAGGATATCAAACATTCTAAAGCTTGCAAGGAAAGGGACCAAAACCTTAAAATTGTCTTCTAAAAATGCATTTTTTTTACCTAAATGATTTATTTACTTTCCATTTTCGGAGAACCCTGCGAACCAGTTATCCTGAAAGGTCAAAATATGCCTATCAAATCTCTAAAGAACAACTGCTTGCCAGCAGGCAAAAATGGTATAAAAATTCTATATAACGCTCTATGAAATTAGATTTCTCAGTTGGGACTGTTTTGTCCAGAAAAACACCTGAAAGATACATATTAATTCTCTCTCTCTCTCTCTCTCTCTCTCTCTCTCTCTCTCTCTCTCTCTCTCTCTCTCTCTCTCTCTCTCTCTCAATTTCCCATCCCCTTTGTTTTGTTATGTGAACACTTGTCACCATATACCATACAGTGTTATCTCTAGAAAGATACTGGAAGCTCAGAATGGAAGAATGTACAAGTGAAGGAAAACCTATGCCTCTCCAATTCTGGAACTAACAGGTATAGATTCCATGTTATATTCCTAAAAGTCACAGAAAACAGGCACAAAAGCACAATTACAGGTACAGTAAAAAGGAACAACAAAAAAACTGCACACACCATATAATCACCTTGTACTAAAATTACTTTACCTACCTATGCCCCCTCCCCGTCCCACCAAACAGGGAGGGAAAAACTAGTTTAAACAGTCATAAAGGAAATGGGATCCGAAGTGGAGTGGTTTTTACAGGGTGATGGGTTGTGGATTCCAGCAGAGATGAGAACCCTTCTTCCAGGTATGAAATGGATTTTCTTTTGTAAACAATGATGCATATATCTGTTAGTTTTGTTTTTCTTCTTAAAGCAACAACAACGACCATTCCTCTCCAGAAGACCATCAGCCCCTTTTATGCCAATTCAAAATTCATTTTCATGTGAAAATGGGTAAGTCCTCCAGGAGTAATGGGGTGCAGTCAAAAACATTCCGAGAACATTCAAGTAATAAAACTTCTGAGCAGAAACCTGGTTGAAGGGAAAAAAAAAAAAAAAAGACAGGTTCAGGGAGAGACCCCATGCCCTACATACTTGGCACTTGAATGGTTTTTTTCCCCAACATTCATTTTCACAATAAATTATAAATAGTTGGACACTAGGAACATGAGTTTTGTTTTCACTTTTACTAATTTGGGTTTTTTTTTCACAACTCAGGAAGGGCTTGTTTCCTGCCAGTCAGTTTTCTTAAAAGTTGGAACCAACTTAGAAGCCCCAGGAGGGTCTCTTCTGCAAGCCCCTTGAAATGAATGGGAGTCACGCAAAAGATTGGGTTCAGTTTCTTTTGGTGGTCGCTCTTACATCCCCCCCACCACTTGATCTGGAAGTAGTGTTGATTTGTGAAAATGACAGTGCTATGTAAATAATTTTTCTATTGGAAATGTTCTCTCACAGGTAGATTTATGTAAAGGAAGGGAGGGGGACTCAAATGTGCAATGGGACTTCTTCTGGCTCTTAGGAATGTGAGCCCTTAAAAGCTGATAAGTTGAATGGTTCACTTTATGCAAATCCCCACCTGGTTCTCTCCTGCTCCTCTGTGACCTCCACTGAAATAGACCTATGTTATTATCTCCCTTCACTGAGCATAGGGGCATAGGATGGGGTATGTTTGGGGGCACAATTCACCTGGAATCCCCCAGTGCTCCAGCGCAACTCCCATTCAGTTCAGTGTGGCTTACTCAGGGGAACTCTCAGGTGGAATGCGCCCCTTGGTTGGGCACAAGCTTTCTTGTCTTTTGGGTGCTTTTATTTTTTTTCCTTTTTTAAAAAATGGCCATTCAGTTAAATGGATCGATGTGGACCATCCAAATAACCCACTTGTGTTTATAGCTGAAACCATAGTTATATCAGTAACACACCACCACCACCACCACAAAAAAAATGCATCCTCAAACTAGCATTAGCTTTAGCAATGGAAACAAGCAGGTGTAATCATTATATCACTTTTTGCATGTGGACCAGGGGATCTGTTTCTGGTTTGGCTTGGTTTTTGCTTGACATCTCAAGTGCCGTTTCGAAGTCCTTGTTCATAAATGCAACATAAGTTTGGAGGAGAAGACTTGAGGAGAGAGGACCTTTACTCTTTCCCCTGCTCCTTGTTCATTTTCTTCATCTTCATCCTGCGATTCTGAAACCAGATTTTGACTTGTCTTTCGCTCAGGTTGAGGAGCCTGGCCACTTCGTGTCTACGGTCCCTGGTTAGGTACATATTGAACAGAAACTCCTTTTCGAGTTCCAAGGTCTGGTACTTGGTGTATGGACATCGTTTCTTCCTGGAGGAGCGAGCGTGCAACCAGTTGGCTGCTGGGTTACCTGGAAGAAAAAAACAACAACACAGCATAGTCCAGTCAGCTGTTTGACTTCCTCAAGTGACTTTAGCTCAACCATCATCATCAGACTTTAACCTGACCATCATAAAGAACTTTTGAGCTAGAAGAAGATAAGCATGAGTGACGAGGGCACCAACTGAGTTATATGCATTACAACAGAAGAGACCCTGAAAAACCAATTGCACAAAGTAAACCTACTAGGATATGGTGTTTTTTTTTTTTTTTAATGTGCAAGTATGCACACAGGATGAGACAGGGGCTAATGGAAAGAAGGAAGGAAGGAGAAGGTAGGCATCTACCTGTATTGGAAGACTATTGGGCTGCAATCCTCTACACACTTTCCTGGGAGTAAACCACATTGAACACAATGGAACGTGTAGGATTGTGCTGTTAGCTATCACAAACTAGGCAGCTATTGAACAACCTGAAGGAGGAGTATATTGTCATAGTCATACTATATTATATAGCTATATCTTTCACACACTTGTCTGGTTGGTGGTGTGCCTTTGTTTACTTACATAGCTGAGTGTCATATAATATTAACTCATTAAAAAAACTATGAAGCATTTAGCGCTCTCTCTCTCTCTCTCTCTCTCTCTCTCTCTCTCTCTCTCTCTCTCTCTCTCTCTCTCTCTCTCTCTCCTTTCTTTTAAATTCATGATATTGTGTCTCCATTACCCACAGGAAAACTGCCTGTTGTGGACTGTTTGGTTTGGTGTTGCTCAGGAAAGGCTTTTTGCATCACACCACAAAGTGTGATGGAGGCGCAGGGGGTGAGGTATCAAGGGGCACTATTTCCTCAGAAGTTCTCCAGCGCAAGTCCCAGAGGGTCTATGCCTTCTGCCTAATGTTATTATTTTAGACCACATAGTACTTTAAGAAGGGGGGAAAAAACCCCACTTCATTGCCGCATGGAGTCCTAGAGGAAAGGCTGAAGCTGGAATTCACAATCCGTTCCCTTTTATGCCGCCTTCATATTAATAGGACTACATGGGACCAAAAAAAGGAGAGGAGTTGGGTGAAATGGAACTTTTGAAAAGAGTAGTCTTAACCTGGAACTAGACTGAGCTTAAAATCTGGACTAACCCGGTGGCTCAGCGCTTGCTCTCTCTCTCTCTCTCTCTCTCTCTCTCTCTCTCTCTCTCTCTCTCTCTCTCTCTCTCTCTCCCAAACCTGAAATCTGGATCAAAGGGCGAGGAATCAGAGGCGAAGTTTTGCAGTGGAAAGCAAACTTCGGTCTGACCCCCTGGATGCCTTTCTGAAATTAAAAGCAGCCTCCCTTAAAACTCGTACTCCTATGAAAAGGCGCCGGAGGGGTCGCGATGCCCTGCCCGCCTTCCCCTCCGCGGGACGTGAAATGCCTTCAGCACTCGGTCCAGAAGACCCCGGTCTGCTCCGCGCCTCCCTGCCTTCGCCAGCCGCGTCCTCCTCCTCCTCCTCCTCCTCCGCAGCAGCAAGCAGCAGAAGAGACGGGCTCTAACAGGAGGAATTAAATATTAAAAGACGAGGCGCGCTGTTAATAATTGATCTGCTGCCTCCCCAATAATGGCATTTGGGTGAAATCTCCCTCCAACCGCGCCTGGGTTTGAGCATGTGCCTGTATGATTTCTTGGCACTTCCAAGGAATCATGACGTCTGCCCCAGGAAAGCCAGTTTATCTTTTATTTCACACTATTCCCCAAACAGGAAGCAAAACATGAGAAATGTTCTGTTGGCACGCCACTCTTGGAAAAAAGAGGAAGAAAAGAAACCACACCACACAGGCGCAATATTTCTAGGGCTGCATTCTGGATAGCCTGGCTAACAGCAGACCAGATTTGGAAGGAGCCTGACTGCCCAGGCTTTTGACTTCTGCTCCTGGGACGGAGCCTCCCCCTTCCATCCTTATTTCCTCCCCCCCCCCCCCAATTCTTTTCATGTTCCACTAAACACGCCATCCACGGAAAGTACCTGCTCCCTTGGAACAAGCTGTTTTCTCAGGCAAGGTTTTGAAGTTGCCTGTATATATATATATAGGCAACTTCGGTTCCCAGGCTGGGGTGGGGGAAAGGGGGGGGGAGAGTGGCACATAAGCTGAAGGGGACAACCTCCAAGTATCCACCCCAGTGCCAATCGAAATTTCTGCCCAATGTCCCAACCCAACCCACGCACACAAGCCACTGTACGAGATTGAATGCAATATTAGGAGGAGAAACAGGACTGAACCGATGAGCACATGGAAACGGGCGTTCGCATTGATTCCCGAATCTTGATTGGGATTGTGGTCTTCTTCCCCCCCACCCCCCCAATATCAGAAAAGATGGTGATGCAAGCTGATATAGGCGCAGGACTACATGTTTCCTCCCAAAGTGCTTCAGCTGCCACTGCCTACGTGAAATAAGCAAGCAGGGCTTTCAGACCAAGACTTTCATGTCCACACCACCAAAATATTGAACTGAGTTCTTTGAAAAATCCTGGTGGATGGGGGGATTTGCCCCCCTGTAATAAATCCAGATTCTTAGAGCCCATTGAGAAGGATGAATCTCACACTGCAGGATGAGGCAAAAATTCTATTATATTTCATTGCACCTCCCCACTCTCACTCCAAAATCCCTTTTCATAAGGTTTCTGCTCTAAAGGGGGGGAGGTACGCATTAATAGCCACCATCCACCACCAGGTTGCAAAGCGGAGCACACGATTAAGTTTAAGACTTTGCCAGCCTGTTCCCCTTAGCAAATAAAAGATCCAATTAAGCTCGTTTCCCATTTTTACTGTTTCGTTGGGGGGGGGGAGCTGCGGCTCTGAAATATTCATAGGCACGTCGGGTGCCGCATTTAATAAATAAACAACCATCAACAATCGAGACGACAGAGTGACAGGAGAAAGCAACGTTAGGGAACCGGGGGTCCTTCAAGGTAAACAAGGGCACCGAGGAACAAAGCCCCCTCCTTCCTTCTCCACGTGAACTTTTCGCCCCTTTTTAAAAGCAGATATCTCCTCCACATCCCGTCCTGAAACGCTTCCCCAACTCCCCCCCTTTATATACACACACCTCAGTCCTCTCTCTCTCTCTCTCTCTCTCTCTCTCTGCCAACATTACAAGTAAAGAAGAAAGACAAAATAGGTCACTTTTTCAAGTTACCCTGGCTGAGCAGCGTGGAGCAGCATTCAGTCCCCCCAACCCACCCACCACCCACCCCGGGCCCCTGGCATCATATTGCACTGAACTTTTTTTTTTCCCCTTGCAAAACAAAATTGGAATCAGGGAGTCATCCTCCCATGTCCACAGCTCCCCCTCCCCAACCTCAGATTAACACCAGTGGGTTGGGGGGGAGGGGTGCAGGGGAGAGAGTTCTCTTTCAAGACCTGGTTGTTCTTTTGAGAGCTGCCCTCCCCCACTGTGCCGTTTTATGGCACCCCCCCTCCGGTTCTGATGCTGTTTACTTCCTCACTGTTTATAACTTACTTTGATCTGGCCTGCCTTTGTCCTCGCTTCCTTCACAAACTTTATTGTCCTCGAAGCTGGGCCTCTGGGTGGCAGCGATCCCTTCCCTTCCAGCCGCCGTGTCTAAATGGTACTCCTGAGTGCCCTGTTTACGGATCTCCCCGGGGTGTCCCAGCAGCGGCTCTGTCTTAACGGGTCCCTGCCCGGCTATGTTTTCTGTGCGGGGCACGGGCTCCAGCCAGCTCCGTAGATACCTGCTCTCGGAGGTAGGGATGTTTTGATGCTGGATGTAGGGGTGGTAGACCGAAGGAAGGGTCGCCGCAGTGTGGGGCGTCAGAGGCGTCCAGGATGCGCTGAAAACGGAGGATTTGGGCTGGAAACTACAAGAGGGGAACTCCAGGTGCTCAGTGGGGCCCGCTGGCCTGGAGTTGGAGTACTGCCCGGCTGAGAATTTGGCGGCCGGAGAGGAGTCTTCGCTGTCATGACTTATAATGGAGTCGACATAGTAATTGCTAAGAGTTCCAGAAATGGACATTCTTGGACATCATACGCGCCCCCCGGTTCAGTGGAGGGGGCGGCAGGCTGGCAAGCACCAGGACAGAGAGGAGATCTCGACCTAAGCCGGCTCGAGAGGCATTCAGGTATAGGTGGAGGGGGGGCAGCAGTCAGAAAAGGCGACCCTCTGGCTTAACCCCCTTGCCTCCTCCAGCATCAACTTCCTAGCCAAGAAAAAAGTACAGTCGGGACTGCCGGGTTGGGAGCTTCCCGCGAAATGATTGGTCAAACTTTTTTCGTGAGGCTGATAAAGCGTCAGGGCAGGCGTAAATCAATCCCGGCGGAGGGGGCTGCGCGGGGCTGTCACGCCGCCCTCCGCATTCCACATCCAGGATGGATTGGGCTGGGTTGATCATGCCGGCTTGCACAGCCTCGCCAGTTCAGAAGGCGCGGAGCGCACAGTGCAGGCGGCGGGGGGGGGGGGCAGGGGAGGGGACGCGGGGGGGTGGACGCAGGGCTGGGGGGGTCAGAGATTTCTCTTCCTCCCCTCCCCTGTGTGTGTGTGTTTCTGAAACATGAAAGAGAAATGCTGGATGGTCGCCCTCTCTCTTCCTTCCATATTCCTGGGCAATTCTCCCCCCCCCCCCGTCTAAACCCATAACCTGCCATTCTGGGCTCCTCTCTCTCTCTCTCTCTCTCTCTCCCCCTCCCCCATGCCAAAGGCAATTTAGCTGAGGGAAAATACAATATTAATGGACTGGCTTCCTCTAAAGTTTTTCTGCAAGGGGGGGGGGGCAATCAGACCTTGCCCGGCTACAAGGAAAGGCTTTTAAGGAGGGTTTTTGTGTGTGGCGGGCGGGGGGGGGGGAAGAGATATTGGATCTCGAGAAGGATTCTGACTTGCAAGCAGTTTCTTTTTCAAGGGCCAATTTCCTGATCTGGTGGCCTTTCCCACCTCCCTCGTTAAACATTAACTGTCCCGGACTTGCATATACACTCATGCCTGCGTGGGTATTATATATTGAAGACTGCTGCGTGCGTATTATATATATATATATATATATATATATATATATATATACATACATGCCTGCGTGCATGGGACGGGGCGTGAATCTGCACGGACACACACACACACACACACACACACACACACACACGTGTGTGTGTGTATGTGTGTACATATACACACATATGTACATATATATATACACACATATGTACATATATATATACATATATATGATATATCATATCATATCATATCATATCATGCCTGCCTGCCTGCGTGAAATCTATGCCTTTAGTCCAACCCATAGGATCAGCACGTAATTAAAAGACGCGATGGAACCTCTGGCCATGCGCCCTGTCTACCTGCCTAGGCACAAGCAGGGTTCCAGAGCACACGTTCATCTACCTGAGTGCTAGCCCAATCCTACCCACGCTTTCCTGGGAGTAAGCTCCACTGACTCGAATGGGACTTACTTCTGAGTAGACATGCATAGGATTGGGCTCTGTGTCTCAAGATTCCGCTTGGAGAGGGACCAGGTCTGTGGGTTTCAGCCGGGCTCTCAATCGCTGGGTCTGTTTTGAAAGCAGGGCAGAGGCAGGCGTGGTGGGGGAGGGAAGCCAGCCTTGCCTCTCTCGCCTCCTTCCCTCCCCGCCGTATACACGCACTTTAATTTTACTACCCTTGTAAAATGTCCAATCCGGTACTGATCCTCTTTGTTTCCGTATAGAAGGCGTTAGACTTGAGACGGTTAATAGTTGAATAAAACTTACATTAGCTTTCTTTGATTTTTATAGCCTTGAATTTACTGCCTGTGGAAAAGGAGTGCTAGGGAAAGGGGGGAAAAAAGAAAATAAAGCCAGGGGGTGTCTTGCACGTTTCAGACCCACGTTCCACCCCCAGACCTCTCCTCCTCCGCAACCCTTTTTGATGCTCCAGATTCAACTAAACCCTTCTGGATTCCAGCCGATGATCCAGCTGCTCACCTCACAACGCGCTTGCTCCCGAGGAGACCTTCTGCTGGTGGAGTATAGAGAGACCATTCGGATCCTAAACACATTTACGTGCCAGTCTTACATCCACTCCTTTCAGTGGAATTTACTTCTAAGTAAGTATATTTAGGACCGCAGGGTGTGTGACACGTTAAAGCCAATAGGACTGCTGATATAGCTATAGGAACCGGCTTAACTACATCGTGGACAGAGTTGTTTGTCTCTGTCAAGGATATCACAAAGCCCCCTCGTAAATTCGTCTTTTGCAACGTGGGGGATTCCGTTTTTCTTTCTAGCAGAGGAGGAAGTGGACAAGGGAGGCTTTAACCAGAGGCAGCCTTCAACTCCCCCAGCACTGAAAAAAGTGAGATCATCAGAGTGCCCTCAGCAAAGGTTATCCAATGCTCCTGAAATTTTCTACATTGGTGAAAGTAAAAGGGACATTCTGTGACTGTAAATACACTCTGAACCGGCTCTCCACTGAGATAATGTCCTCCGTGAATTAGTCCTTATGTAATGTAATTCCTGCTATGGGGAAAATATACCTAACAACAACAGCAAATACAAAGAAAAATTGTCCTTTCTTCTCCCAATGGATGCGTGTGTCTGAGTGCATTGTGCAGAAAAGTATGGGGGGAGGGGGAGATGGACAGTAAAACAGATCTAAAATGGATTAATACAGCATAGATTATTGATGGATAGAAACTGCAGACTAGATAGATAGATAGATAGATAGATAGATAGATAGATAGATAGATAGATAGATAGATAGATAAGAACAAGTTGAAATTATTTTTTGTAGCAAAGATTTTTAAGTATCAGTAAAAAAAATTACTAATGAGAGGGAGAGATCACTGTGAATATTGGGGAAATTTACTTGAGAGTAAGTTTCTTTCACTCTGTGCATCTTACTTAGGAGCAAACCTGTTCAATGTGCATAGTTTTGTGAAAGAGAAAGTTAGATGAGATGGAAATAGTGGGGGAAAGGAAGACATATAGGACTGTTGGATTGAGGAATGGCACATACAGAGAGAGAGAGAGAGAGAGAGAGAGAGAGAGAGAGAGAGAGAGAGAGAGAGAGCTTTTCTTTCGAGGATTACTATCTACCTGAAACATAAGTATCTCAAGCACATCCAAACAAAGTTAAGCACTTTTTATTCCATTGATTTTAGTCATGGGCAGAATTTAACCAGTGCATAACTGTCCCATTGAAATCAATGGAGCTGAAAGTGGTTAATCAGTGTTCTCTTCTCATGAAAAATTAGAAAGCAATTTGGCAATAGTAATATGGAAAAAAGATCATTTATTGTAAAAAAAAAAAAAAAGTGTAAGAAGTTGCAGAACCAGAACCAACATGGTATTAAAAGAAAGACCCATCTGACCTTCTTTTTCACCACATCTAAGACAAACTCTAGCTTTCACCTGTGTACACCACAACTGTCCTGCACTATTAATCAGACCCAACTTTGTCAATTTCTACAACATTTCCCAAAATAAATAAAAATATTTCCTATCAAAGACATCTTGTTACCAATGTAGCCAATAACAAGTGCACATTACAAGCAATTTCCAACTGTCCAATGTATGGTACAGCGCCTGATTCTCCCAACTTCCTTAAAAAAAACTCCAAACTGAAAATCCATTGGGTTACATGATCTTCCAGAAATTATTGCCTTTTTTTTTTTTTAAGCCAATAATTTTTACGTGATGAGAAGGCACTTTCCAAACCTTTGTAATGGGAAAGGAAGCATCAAGTAAAGATGAGAGATTATTTGTGCTGGACAAAGAAAGACAGTCTTGTTGATTGGCGAGTGTTTAGATCAGTGATGGATAAACAGTTTTTGACTGTTGTTATGGAGGAGGTTAAAAATTAAGTAACTATGAAATATCCTAGTCATTAATTGAAGGGAAGCACCTGTGCAGTGTGTTCCAAGACAAACTGTCCATGTTTTACCTGTAATAAATACATTCTTGGAAAATCCTTAGGCACCTCCTATAAATAATTATGAGGCATGTCAGCAGCTGAGTATATGATTTTCTGGAGTATATAAATTCATAACAAAATGACTTCAGGAGAGTCACCCTGAAGTAGAATCCAGGGCTTTGAGGGATTCCCCAGTGAAGGAAACCACACAAGAAGACCTGCAAAAGCCATTTACTTTCCCATGCTTTAGAGTTTTATCCAGGGATGTATTAATTTTAATTTCTTCTCCTCTTTTAAAAATATAGATTGCCATGTAGGTCATTCCCTCACATCCTTTTGAAGGAGGCTAAATGGCCAAGTCCGTGTGTATGTACTGTTTTGAAGGGAGGTAACGATTTTGTTCAGTTGTGGAATTTATTTCCTTAAAGATGGCAATTCAAGAACATTTTAAGTGTTATTTTTTTTAAATTCCAAACATGCCTTTTTGCTTGGAGAACTGTTTTCCCTTTTGCTTTTGAGAACTGTTTTCAAAGCACTTAGACACAAAGGGGGAAATTGTATTCACTTAATATTTTTTAAAGGACAATTTCCAGGACTCATCTGAGAGTTCAACAGAGCCACCTGCATGTGGTGGCCAAAAATCCCGTTCCTCAAACTGGAAAATATGGAGTTGAAGCAGTTTAATCCATCTGAATCAAATGGTTGTGGAAATTGGAATTCCCTGTTTGGTTTGTATCCTAGACAGATTCCAGTTTGGGATTTGGAGCAAGGTAGTAGACAAATCCATTTGAGCAGGGAGTAGATTTCAAAGATTAAAATGAAACAACAGTTCAATTGATTTCTTAGATGGCTTTGAAGACCCTTGATATTTTCTACAAACTTAATCTAACATCTGTTGCCAACAAGGTAAAAAGTAGCATAGCCAAAGATCAGGTTTGAAATTGATCAGGGTTGAAATTTTGAACCCGCAGACTACTCAAAAGTACTTTCATTGTTTGTACTTGGCAGGGGAAAAAAATAACATCCGAATAACATTTCTGACGGAAACTAAACCAACACATACCAGATTGGACCTTACATGCCAAGCTTTGGTTTGGCTTGAAAAAAACAATTCCTTTCTAAATAGCCAGTAATTTTATTAAGCATGCAAGTCCTTAAGGACTAAATAGCCCTCCCCCGCCAGTTGTTCTGTGGTATTATAGAAACTGGGGAATAATTTCCATGTGATCCTTTTCTCACTAGAAATGCATTTTAGAAGGCAGTAAATTCCTATAACTTTGGAATCCCAATAATATATTTTTTTTAATGTATCAGGTATTACCATTTCTTTCACTTCCATGGCTTACAAACAGGAGGGTTTTACTTTAAGATGGTCAGGAACAAGCCTTTTGCTCCAGAAAAGGTCCACTGATTTCCATGCAGTGTACATATTATCCAGCTCTGAAATTCTCTTACTGTTTGGAAGCCAAGTTAAGTCTCATGAAAGCTATTTTAAGACTGCAAACCCGTAAGCACCATTCCTCAGACCAATGTATCTATTGCTGAAATTGGATAGGGATTTCAGTCCATTTAAAGGAATCCCCCAAAATGTTTGCCCTTTCAATTACAATGGAGTTGACTAGAAGTCAGTGCGCCTGAACTGCACTCCTAAACCACCATCCAAATCTATTTGTTTTCTAGGGCAGTCCAGCTAGGCAAGGATCAATTTAGAGAAAAAAGGTGGTGGATCATTTGTGGGTTCTAATGAAATAGATGGGAAGCTTTTCTATAAGGGTGTTAACTTCTAGGGGACTTGGGTGGCTGGAAACCCTACTGCAATCAATGGGACTTCTCTCGGAAAAAAAAAGGAATATTCCACAGCACACACTTCAGAGTGACTTCTATGTAGTCTACTCTGCTTATTGCTAAGCAGCAGTGCTTAGGCTAGGGGCATGAGCTGGCTTAAAATCCAGCCAATTCTTCTGACAGTGCAATCCTATGCCTGTCTACTCAGACGTAAGCCCACTGTGTTAAACAGGGCTTACTCTCAGGAAAGTGTTAGAGGATTTCAACCTGAACCACCTTATGGCTTGGGATGAATGTCAATGGAAAAAAAGTTTAAAATGAAGATGTCTACCTTATGTCAATTCTACATTCTCCTCTAGTTCTACCAGCTCATAACATTTGCTACTGTACACTACACTACACGACACGATACTACACAGAGAGAGAGGGAGAGATATTTTTATGTTATTTTAAAACCCAGAAAGAACTCCATACCTACCATACTGAAAACAGACTTCAGAAATTATCCCTTTGCACCAATCTATTATAGCCTATGAAAGGAACTCTAGTTCTGAGGAGGAGGGAAGTTCTGTAGTTAAAAGTTCTATTTAAAGTAAACTCTGTTTTTGTAGCCTAAAAGGGGTTTTTTTTCCTTTTAAAAAGAAGAAATCCACCTTTCTCCATTTCCTGTGTTAACTCAGGTTTTTGAATGCTACTGTTTTAGTTTGTTTGAGGGTGTTGTTTTTTTTAAGTATGTGGAGGGAGGGAAGCAGAAAAAGGGAGAGAGAAATTCCTTGTCTGAAAGGAAGCAAAACAATTTACACATGTGGGCAACAGTCCAGAAACTGAAACTAGACCTTACTTTCCAAACACAATTCCAAGTGAGGTTTATACTCTTAGCAGTTAATAAAGCAGTTAGAGAGCTCCTGTAAAGTTAGAGGCCTGCATTGAGTTTCAATAGGAAAACCTAATCAGAAAAGTCAGAGAATGGGGGAGGAGGGGGACCCGCATTTAATGTGGTGGGCTGTCTGGCAACCAATATTTTTATCCTTTAGATTTAGATTCGGGTAGAATATCACCGAAGTGAGAGAGGACAAAAGCCTAGCTCTAAAACTGGGGTATAAACCAATCATTTAAGTACTCACATGACAATTTCAGCCCATAACTCCTAGCGATAGGGTTACCCCAGAATATATGGTTAACTTGGATTTAAGCCAACATGTCTGAATGTTGGGAGGCTAATCCCATTTATGTAGGAGTCAGCTCAATAGAAACCAGTGGAACTTCTTGCAAGTAAGTGCTGTTGGAATGTATGTACATGTTAAAGCAGCTGGGCAAAGTGCTGAGTACTCTTCTAAGGTTGTTTCAAAGTTTGCTTCTAAGTCCAGTGTAATAAACAATCAACTCACACACATGCATACACCTATACATTTTAAACATATTTACACATAAATAAGTGTCACAGACTCCAATAATCAATGCACACTCTGATTCGAAACACAGAAGTCACAATCCGGCCAAAAGTCCACTTCGGCAAGTCCCATTGAAATGAATGGGATTTGTCCATAAAGTTCAAGTGAAAAAGTCCCCCTCCCCCAAAATAATTTCCAATAAGTTTTCTAATGTGTGATCACTGTGTTATTTGCTTTCGTTTTTCACCTTCTAATTCTACTGCTTAATAGCAACAACACCAACAACAATATTCTCAGCCGCTCTGGCTCATCTAGATTGAGAAGTGACAAGGTAACCACTTTTTAGTAACTGGGGTCTCCCAAAAGGGCCACAATACTAACTTAACTACCTTGAAAATAAAGTGCGATCACCAAGTCAATAAAATTAGGGTTGATAGGATAATCTGAAGAAGAATCCTTTCTTGATAGTTTACTGAGTAGAGAGAAGGGGGGACAGACGAGGAATGGATCAGAATCATGTTCTAATTTCTCTCTAAATTTGCTTCTGAAAGGATCTCAAAACATTGTTTAAAGTGTTATTATGTGAGGAGTCCGATTAATAGGCCATGAAACATGGAGGTTGGTGTGTGATGAACACATGCGCATGGACACACGTAACCAGGTACTATGCTGAGAGTCCTGAAGTAGTGCTTCCATGTCATCTGTAACAGGAAACCTTGGTTTTAAAGGGGAGGCGGGGAAGAGACAGACAGACCTTGAGTGTTCCTTTCACACTGTACCACATTTGTGGAAATAATTCACATCCCCAAGATGCTGAAGAATGAGAGAGCAGGCAAAAAACAAAGGGGGAGGCAGCATAGAGACTGCTGAATTTCAGAGACTGGATTTGCGAAAGTTCCTCTGCATTTTTTATATATGTGGGGTGAGTGTGTGTGCGTGGTGGGGGATATAACCCTGAAACCCAGCTGTCTTTCCCCCCACTTTGCAAAGCCTTCATTTATGTTGCTCTTCTTTAATGGCCAAAGACTTGGACTCAGCTTCAGGTAAGACTGGTCTTCTTTTTTTCTTACTTCGTGATGGACAGAAACAAGCAGGCCTCCATAACAGAAAACAAACAGGGGGAGCGAAGTGGGAACGGGCTAATCCTCCTTCCGATCATATAGGATTTGATTTCTTTCCAGCTCCAAGAAAAAAAATATACTTCAGTGAAGCCTGAATGACATTTTCACTCCAGTTTTGGTAGCCAGGGAACTCAAGAAAGTATGCAATCATATGGCCTGTTATAAACCTGATCATAATCCTAGTTTAGCTGCAGTGCCAATCAGGTAAATCCATTTAAGGCTGCAGTACTTTTGGAAGCAAAATCTTACCAAAACCATTGGTCTATATGTAAACTTGGGTCTGCATGTAGATTAAGATCAAGGCGTCAGTCTTAATTACATGCATCAAAATACTCTGCCTTGACTGGGATGTGAGCCTGTGTGGATGTATTAGAATTAATCTGTGCAAACAGAGAATTGGGTTTGCTCCTGTTATTCAGATGGCCCTAATACTAGCCCCCACCCATTTACTCTAAGTCCTACTCAACCTAATTAGACTGTTCCTTAGTGGAGTGGAGTGGAGTGAGTGGTTAATTGCTGCCAATATACATGCGCAGATTTACAATCCCAAAATTAGCCATGTAGGTTTGGAAGCAAATTCTGTTGTTCCCAATGTCATTTGTTTCCGGGTAAGCCTCCTTGCCACTCAGTGATTTTGTTTTACATCCCCAAAATTTCCCCAGAAGTTACTCACTAATTTCAGAGCAACCTTTCCAAAATTTAGGATGACTGCCTAGATTTGTAAGTCTACCAGTTTTTCTCCAAAGCGAGCTTCCTCCTTAAAACAAATCAGACTTACTAGGGTAAGGACTTACAGCCCAATCCTATCCACACTTTCCTGGGAGTGAGCTCCATTGACTATAATGGAACTTACTTCTGAATAGACAGGCGTAGAATTGGGCTCTTACTAGGGTAAGATACTGTAATATGTTCAGGATCCAACTATAGGAAACAAGATCATGCACACAACTCTTCCCACAAATTCGGAAGGCAAAAATTGTGCCTTTCCTGTGTCTTCCTTTCTAGACCCCTCCGCCTTCTTCCTCTCATTCTGGAGCTGTTGCCAAATTTCCTTGTACAAACGTTTAGCACACTTTTTCTGCCTTCTTGCTGACCATAAATATCCATTGCACAGATCTGGAAAAGAAGAGAAACCACAACCAAGCTCTATCCCATGATGGAACAGTAGCTTCCCCCTTTGCACTTCACATCCACCTTTAGCAGTTTTTGGTAGACTGCCATATCCCCAGAGGGTTCCCCTATTTTGGATTGTGACCTTAAAGGGACTTATACCTTGATCCAGAGCAGATTTACTTGGAAAGATGCCTCCTGGTAGCAGTGGAACCCTCACTTCCTTGTAAGTGGATCAGGATTTCAGCCTTTCTGAGACCACAGTTCTGTTGAAATAGAGGTGGATCTACTTTTCAAATACATACGTTCAAATCTCAGGAGAATCGCCATTATGGACCAAAAGATCTGACTGGTCCAATTCCCAGGGGCACCATTTAGAAAGGTGGGGCAGAGGGCCCCATTTCAAACTGCATGTGATCATTCCTCAGGCGCACCTTATATGGATGGTTATAAACCCAGATATAAAACAATTCTGTTCACAGTAAGGCCCAAAACTAACCACCTGCCTGCAAGTTCTCTGGCACCAGTGCAGTGTTAGCGAGTTAGAAACAGGTGGGTGGGGGTTAGTTCTTTAGCTTTCACTGGCAACTTTCCTTCCAGGGAAAGTGTTTATCACAGAGAGTGCAAGCCAAGCCAGCGAGAAGTTCTCCTGTGCAAGCCCTGTGGACATTATTGGAAGTTGCACTCAAAGGGCGTGTGTATTTTCTAAGCGG
Source organism: Tiliqua scincoides (assembly GCF_035046505.1). Lineage (NCBI taxonomy): Eukaryota > Metazoa > Chordata > Lepidosauria > Squamata > Scincidae > Tiliqua > Tiliqua scincoides. Next base: position 88,662,963 of record NC_089825.1, read on the forward strand.
TGATGGTTTACTTCCTTTATAGTTCCACGGTGCTTTCAGAGGAGACAATAAAATGTGCCTTTGAGTTATTTGTACTGCATGTGAACATTATGTGGAAGAAACTCCGAATGCACATTCTAGTCAATGTAGCTGTTACGGTCTCATTATGGATTATGCTAGCGACCTGCAAGGGACACCTTAGTGACACGTGTGAAAAAGCCCTGCACTTCTTGCTTATATATAAGCTATGCATGAGCCCGCATTTCCCATTCACAAAGAACTGCACATCATCTTCCTCAACGTGTTTTATCCTTGTTCCAGTGGAACCTCATCACACTTGATTGTGTTAGGTTGTTTTTTCAGATCTGTGTCAGGTCAATTAAACCAAAACTTCTGGGTTTAATGATGCCATTTCAGGCTCCTTAGAGTTCACACAGGTTTATAGCTAAAATACTTCAGCTTAACTGGGTTGTGGACTCCTTAGGGTAGGTTGCTTCTTAAGGTCTTCAGAGTAGACTCCACTGACTTGCCACCTTGGTTAAACAGTCAGACTTAAAGATGCTTCATGAAAAGGACTGCAGATTATTCAGGAACTGGTTTCTCAGTAAATGTAGGCAAGAATGTTAGTCAAATGTCTCAACCCTAAAACCTTACCCTATGATCTAAGCCTTTGGGGCCCAATCCGTCTGGGAAGTTTTCTTCCAGAAGCTTCCCAGAAGAATTGAGTTGTGCACTAACACATTCATTTCAGTGGGGATGGCACAGGAGACTTCCTCAGTGGACTGGACTCCTTATTTGAAAAATCATCCAACTGGTATAAAACAGGACTTTTCCAGCTTAAATGCTTAAATCTTCAATCCAAAACATTCTTTCCTGAGAGTAAGTTCCATAGAACTCAGCACAGGTTTGTGATGTAAATTGTGAACTTAATGGGCTTGGGGTTCAACTCTTTAGGCTACTGTCTCCAATCTACTGTCTTCAGAAATTCCATCCTAAGATCCTACTTGCTTAGGGACTAGCTGAAGTACATCAAAGGACAAGGAAAAGTTGCCCACATAACCTGAGTGGCCTAGGGGTGTGTGTGTGTGTGTGTGTGTGTGTGTGTGTGGTGGGGTACCACATAACATATGTAACTGAAGATGTGATTGATTTGAAAATAGGTTCTAAGAGTTGAGTCCCTCCAAGATTGCTTCTACTTCTCCACTTTTATAACCCTGCCTGGTCTGCCTAGTTTGTACAATAAGTATTTATTTGAGAGCAAGATTGGAAATCAATTATAAGCAAAATATTTCTAAGTAGTAATGAACACACTGAATATATTTAGTCATAAGAACGCAAACCTCAAGCACAAAAAGGTGTGTGTGTGTAATTGTGTGTGTGGTTGTGAACAATATGTTTTGGAAGGAAGGTGCAGCTATGGGGGGGGGGGGTGAACATAAAAATTTTCCTAGCAAAGTTGTTTTCAGTTTGCAATCCCGAGTTTACCTCGCTGTGGTTTGATTGTTTTCAGCATTCCCAGTTATGAGCGTTGTAGATTAAAGGATTTTAAGAAGTGAGCATTGTAGATTAAAGGATTTTAAGAAGAAAAAAAATGTAGAAATTGAAGCTGATACTTAATATTACTGTCTTAAAACTCATGATTGGTACTGAACATTTAGGGTGTTTTAAAGTACTGTATTCATCAGCATTAGAATTCCAAAAGCAACATGTTGAAGCTGGAAAGTTTGAGTGTGACATGATTGTGTGAAATTCATTTTAGGCTCCCTGTCTATAAATACACTGAGTTTTTAAAAATCCATTTGGACGTTTTTCAGCCCAAGTTCCCAGCAATCAACAAGAGTAGTGGTCTTATACAGCTCTGCTACATTTCGGGGGGGGGGGGCTTAGAGAAGTTCTAGCCACATTGTGCCCTTATTTCATAATCCCTGTATCTGAATGGATCTAATATTTTCTGAATTCCCTGAGAGGCTCTCTTGTTAAAACCCCCAGGGCTTTAAATTCCAGAAAAATGATGCCATCATGAGTAAAGCAGTCAAAATAAGAACTGGTGGCTTGAGCTTCCCCCCAAAAACTGCATGCAGAGTAGGGGAAGAAAAGGTGGAGGAAGTTGAGGGGGAAGTGGAGGTGGCTAGGAGGACTGAAATCTTAAACATTTACTTGGAAGTTAACTCCACTGAAATAGGCTCCAGAAGGATTATGAGATTCGCTGGGAAGTGATTTTGCTTCAGTTTTGCTTCTTTTTTTTTCTTTTTTCTTTTTATTATAGAGCTTTCCTTTTCACACCACCCACTTTTTGATGCAAGTAGCGGTCAATAAAGTCGGTTTTCAGAAAGGCAGGGCACAGCTCAGAGGGAAGATTGCCTTTTTCAACCCTCTCAGCAATGAAGAGAGCTGAACAAGAGGTCTGCAGTCTCATTCATTTCAATGAGGCTTACGCAGGAGACCTTCCCACTGGATTGCGCCCATGAGCTGGGGCGCCTGGTGGGGTAAACAAAAGACTCCCATAAAGTTAAAGGAAATGACTGGAATACTTTTTAAGGAAGACTTCCGGCATCTGATAAAATGGGCTTTTTGCCTTCCAATGCTGCGGCCACAGTGAACGTGAGGGCCTTTAAGTCTTTTAACGTTCTTCCTGTCTTTATGATGGGAACTGAGTTGCTTGGATGTAGCATATTTACAGATGACAAGATTTTCTGGGCCAATGGGGTCTTCTAATCCAAACTCTGTTAGCTACTACTGCAACACAGATCTGGGGGAAGGAGAGTTTGGAAGTGTTCCTCTGGGTGGTAAGGGGACACACACATTTTAACATTTGTTAAACTTAAAAATTTTAAGCATAATTCCAAGCATATCAATGATTCTCCTTAATACTTTTGAAGATTCATGCATGAGTATTGTACTTACAGGAGTTAAAACAAGGCAACTCTCTGAACTAAAACGTTAGGCACCTTTTTCTGGCACTTAGACACACCATAAACCTGTTGATCTGTTTTAAAACTTCATTAAAATGTGATCTGCTCTGGAGAATTTAAAATGCCACAGTTGGAAGACAATTTGGGGCAGCAGAAATTTTTCTGCACAGGCCCCATTTAAACAATTTTGAGTTGCACAAAAGTCGGGTTGAGTCTTTTTGTGCAAGTAACAACTTCCAGAGCGAGGGTGAGCAGCATTGGCCTGCTGCAGGAGAAACAAGGAAGAGTCCTGTGTAGCACCTGAAAGGTCTACCATTTAATTCAAGTGCAAACTTTTGTGGACTCCAGTCCTCTTCGACAGAGGCATGAAATGAAATCATCAGTGGGCAGGAATGCCTAGCAGGTGGAGCAGAGGACTTTTCCACTCAAGTTGGGAATTACTGGGGGAGGGAGTCTCTTTTAGTCTTTATCCCCCTCCCATCCATTGGTGTGGAAGACAGATTTTTAATTAACAGTTTCTAGTTTCTGCAAATAGTTCTGCAAAACATTCTGCGTGGTCAATAGAGAGCGGCGGAGGTGGGACTATTGCTGTCCCATTACTTGAAGATTTGCTGTGTGGTTGCTGCTGGACTATAAATTCAATAGAGGTCCTTTCTCATGCCTTCCCAAGAGCTCTGGATTAAATAAAATTTGTACAGCACTTTCCAGGTTTAGGCTTTCTGTTGCTATACGAAGAATTCTCCACCACCACCCCGTTAAAATATATATATATATATACATATATGTATATTATATACAGATATATATAGATATGGATATAGGAATAGGTATATTATCTATATTCAAAGGGAGGTAAAGAGAACAAAATTCGAGGAGAATAAACTGGAGTAAATCAGGTAGTTTTATGTTCTTGTGCATTAAAAAATAAATTCCCAACAACGTGAAACTACCTAATTCACTGAGCAGTTCTAGTTCTTTCTTGCTTGTCAAAGGCTAATGTGGCTCCAGGAAAGAGCCCACAGCGGCCATTTTGTGTGGACCCCAGATGTGTTTTCTACTACCTCCTCCCCCCAAAAAGAAAACTGTTGCTAGGGAACAGAAGCCACAAAAAGACCCTTTCAAAGGCTAAATTAAACACACACACACACACAAAGTACAATACCCTGCCATTTCCCCAAGCCACTATTCAAATGGTTTCCTCTGCAGAATGTCTAAAACGGACCCGTCCTGCAGGATTTTCACAAAGAGGGGGACAAACACACCAGGGGGAGAAACTGAAAATGCCATTGACTTTGAAAAACAGTACGGTATTCTCAGATCCTAAAGTTGAAAAGGGGGAGAAAGTCAGGAGAGGATTTTTAATGCACCGCGTATTTAAAAAAAATCATTCTGTGGGTTTGGCAGTTTAAGGAACAAAAATTTATGGTTCTCTGTTCTAAAGCGTGCCTGTAATCTGACTTTGCAGATAGGCCACTTATCAAAAGTGTGCAAAGTTCCAGCTTTGTAAAAAGAACCCTCTGTCTTGGCAATGTGCATTTCCCAAAGGCGCCAGGTTTAGACAGAACTCAGAGAAACTTGAACGGAGGTGGAGGCAAGGGGCACACAGCACATTTTTCTCTTCTTGGGCATGGTGATCAGATCTCCGCTGTCAAACAATCCAAGTTTATAGGGTACCATTGGAAACCCAAGTTGCACCAGCAGACTACAATCCAGAGGGAAGGTTTCCTGCACAAGCCCCGTTGAAACATGTGGGGTCTCCTTCAAGGGTGGGTGTGCTTAGTTCTGCCACCCTCTGAAGCCCCTTAAGGGCTTAGGGTGGTCATTTTCTCCTAAGGAAGACAGGGACATTGGCCAAGGACACAGGCCACTGCTATTAAAATGCAGTGTGTATTACTCATTTGAAATATAAATAAAAAGATGGCAGAAAGTATTCTTGGCAATGAGGTTTGAGAGTACCAGTGAATTGTGCCCATTTTCAAACTGGTCCCTCTAAGAAATTAAAGCCGGAGAATGGGTGAGGGAAAGAGGTATAAATATATTTATTTTTCACATTTTTAACCCACCCTGCCTCCAAGGAGCTCAGGGTGGTGTGCATGGTTCCTTTCCTTCCTTTGTCCTCACAACAACCCTGTGAGGTAGGCAAGCTGAGAGATAGTCACTAACCCAAGGTCACCCAGGATGCTTCACTGCTGAGTGGGGATTTGAACCTGGATCCAGGACTTCTCATTTATATGCCATTCAACTCCTCTGAGGGTGGCATATGTAGATGGAACAACCCCTCCCACTTGATCCTTACAACAACACTGTGAGGTAAGTTGGGCTGTGAGGACGTGATTGGCCCAAGGTCACCCAATGAACTACATGTCTCAAGTGGGAACTTGAACACCAGTCTCAAGACAATGCTCCCAACAAGTATTCCAGGTTGGATCAGTACCAACAACCTTGGAAGCCTTGTTCCTTAATCATTACTGTACGTAAGCCTCTGTGTGAGGGAAAGGCACTCTACACATGCTCAGAAGTACTTCCTTTGTACTATTAGTTCACCCAGTGTGAGACTGTGGGCACAATTCTAACCAACTTTCCAGCACCAAGGTAAGGGCAATGCAACTCCAAGGTAAGGGAACAAACATTGCCTTAGCTTGAGGAGGTCTCCATGACTGCCTCCCAACTGCAGGATGCAGCATATACCCCATTGGCACAGCTATGCCAGTGCTGGAAAGTTAGTTAGGTTTGCACCTTGTGTCTCCTTGCTTTCCTGCTGTCTGTACATTTAACTTGCTAGGTCCATGTAGCTCACTACTGTATTGTCGACACTGACTGTTAGTGGCTCTTCAGAGTTTCAGATAGGAGGCATTTCTCTGTCCTATTTGGAAATGCTAGGGATTCAACCAAGAAACCTTCTGCATGCAAAATACGTGTTCTACTACCCAGCAGCAGCACTTCCCAAAAATCAACCTAAGTTTGTCTCATGTAATTTTACTTACGTATGTTGTGCTCTCTATTGCCAACTTCCATCATAACTTCCATCATAAGATTCACAAGACACATAACACAGCAATCCATCAGCACTGCAGATGCTGCAATGATGTGCCCAGTGGGGCCACCAACATGAATGCCTGGCAACTGCATGAGCTATTGGAGCACTCAGCCACTGCCAGAGCAAGTACATTGGCAGTGGAGGTGGGGGTGGGCAGTGGGTAGGGAATAACAGGGCATTTCAGGGGAGGAACTGGATGTGTGCATGTCATGGGATGGATAGATTTTTTCCTTATTTGATGACTCCCCTGATCCCTTCTATAGCATGCAGCGCACCCCTCCATGGTGAGCCTGCATGCTACAGCATGGCAGGGAACAGGATTGGGCTGTTTGTGAAACAAACTCTTTCCCCTTCCTCTGCTCCATTACGTCAACAACCCCATACTAAACATGTTATTTTGGAATAAGTAAGAGCTCAGTGGAACCTGCTTCCATGGAATAAACAGGAATACTGTATTACTTCAAGTTAAGCCAACCTTGGTTCACATTCATGTGCATCACTTGAATGAGTCTTCACAGATCAAACACTGTAGAACAGTGGTTCCCAAACTGTGGGCCGGGACCCACCAGTGGGTCACAATCCAATTTTTGGTGGGTCGTGAAACTGACAAGCTGATAGCTATCAAAGAACCCTATTAAAACTGAAATGGAGCCACACAAGCATGTTTACTTACAAGTAGGCAAACATGCCTCAGTCTTCTTCAGAGGGCAGGCAAGGAGAACACAAGGCCACAAGAATGGTCCCAGTCCAATGAATATGGAGCTCAACAAACACTCCAGAAGGTGGTTTCCTCCCCCTTCCCCCCACCCAGCACCATAGTAAAAAGATTTAAAAAAGAGGTTTGAGCAGCTGGTAAAGTGAAACCTTTTTTTAAAGTCTCATAAAGCTAGGTGGGTCCCGATAGAGTGTCACTTTAACAAGTGGGTCCCAGTGCTAAAACGTTTGGGAACCACTGCTGTAGAGAGAACATTCACACCTAATATCATGGAAAACATGCTTTTTGACTTAGTCAGTTCTCACATTCACCTAGTCATCTAGAGTGGAGTAATCCCAAGATGCACATGCCCCATCACAATGCCTTTAATTATTATTATTATTAACAGTATTTATATACCGCTTTTCAACTAAAAGTTCACAAAGCGGTTTACAGAGAAAAATCAAACAACTAATGGCTCCCTGTCCCTAAAGGGCTCACAATCTAAAAAGATGCAAAAAGAACACTAGCAGACAGCCACTAGAAAAGACACTGCTGGGGTGAGGTGGGCCAGTTACTCTCCCCCTGCTAAAAAGGGGAGAACCACTTGAAAAAGTGCCTCTTGCCCAATTAGTGGAACTCCTAATACTGCGACAAGGAAGAGGAGCCTTCCTAAGCATTGTTGCTTGGAGGTAAGTGCTCTTGAAATCAGTGAGACATGCTCTAGTAAAGCATGAAGGGCTGAAGTTAAAGGACTATTTTCCAAATACATTTACAGAGAATCGGGGCTAGAGATTTTGATCCATAACTGCGCGGTCATTGAACTGATACTAATATAAAATTTTTATTAAATTTTATTCTGCATCCTACTTATAATCCTACTTGTAATACTACAAGGCTAATACTAGAGCAAATATAAGTAAATCCTGTAATGCCCACAAATTATGGTTAAAAGCTACTGCTTTGAGTGGCTTGTTATGAATTCACAGAGAAGAAGGCTGCAACGGGATACTGTAAACAGCTACTAGGAAGTAAGTTCCATTGAACTCAGTAAAAGTTGCTTCAGAATAAATATGCTTAAGATGGTGCTGCAGATCTATAGAATGGTTATTAGCTTTTACGGCCAAAATGAACCTTCCATGGTTTCTAAGGAGAAGAGGATTAAAAAGCTATTTTTTATTAACCCCGTCTCTGTTGGGAGATCAAGCAAACTCTTTGACCTGAAAGAGAACTCGGTGAAACGCCGGCAAACTGATCGAGACAGCAAATTAGCCCAGGATATTAGCATTCATTACAAACGAGAGGTTTTGTGTTAAAGCATCTAAACTGAATTCTGTGCAATAATCTGTTTATTTTTTTTTATGAACTGTGTCTCAATGCTTATGCAGTGCGCCAACCAAATGAAATAATTCTGTGGAATCAGCTTTCACAGCCTCAGCTTGATGCTTGCTCGAACGTATTCCTCCATTGCAGGATAGATCTCTGGAGCCAAAACGGTAAACAAAGGAAACAACACAATTCCCAGTGTGAAGAATTTCAAGTTAGTTCTCCATTACCTTCCATGTTGAAATTTAAGATAAACACCACACTGGGGATATTAGAGTTAAGGCCTGGTAAAAGAGAACACTTGAAAATAATGGACCTTTGTTGTCTGTGCTAGCAGCTCAGCCCTAAACTTTTAGAGGTAAATCACATTCACCATAATATATAGATCTTACAGTAGGAATATTCCAACTGGTGAAGCAATAAAAAATAATAACATAAAACAAAATAAAAAATAGGAGCTAGTGAAGCATGATCATGAGAGGGGCTGGTGCGCCAACCTGGGATGAATTTGGGATGCAGTTTTAAGAACTGGAAATGAAGAAGGGTGGTGACTGGCTTAGGATTTTGAATCATGAATCTGGTGCACACGCTATGCTTCCCTGCCATGTGTGCACTTAACACAGTCTATATTATGAACGCCTAGATACATGTTCCTGCTAGTGAAAATTCCTTGTAGTTTGATTATTTCTCCCTCCCCATGAGTCACAGCCGAATCCTAATTGAATCTCAGTGTGGTGATACAATGGAATGGTTTCCTCAAGGCAGTGGCATCACTAGGGAGGTGTGGTCCACACTGGGTGATGTGATGTGCACATGGGGGACACCACTACTCATCAAAAAAATTTTAAAATCTTGGCATTTTTGAATAATACCATCATGTCATATATCAAACAATGCATAATTTCATGCAGAATGCAACAAAGCAAACTGCATTGAAATATCTCTATCCTACCAAAAGTTATAGCTAAAAAAACCAGTGGGAGTGGGGTGATGGTACATTACCACTCCCACTTCCCGGGGTGTTGTCACGTCCACTGCATGGGAGGAGGTCCATCATAGGGGTGATACACTGGCCTCCTACACTGGGTGACCCAAACCCTAGTGATGCCACTGCTTCAAGATATGGGGACATTTGTACCTCTTGCCCAGGGTAAGCCCCAGCAACCACCATGGGTCAACTCAGTCCTGTGCCAGCTAAATAGCTGACACAAGTCCACATTGAGCCGTGCAGGCAAACTGGACCCAGGAAGGAGTTAGGATACAGCACGCGCCAGCACTGTCACAAAGTACTTTGGGGCACTTTTGCAAAAGCGTGTGCAAGCTTTTCCACCACAGTGGGAGGTTGGCATTGGGCCGTCATTTAGTCAAATGCACACCATCAAGCATCTTTATACACACCACCACTCACCCCCTTCCTATGCAGGTGTGTCACATTCTGCAAACCATTCTCAAAGTATTAAAAAATATTCCACCCCACCCTACATCAGACTCTGCCCAGCTCACCCATAATCCAACCCATTTGTTGTCATATTGGTCATACAGCATCCAGAATCATCAGAAGATTGGAGTATCTTCTATAAGAGGAAAGGAGACAAAGTTCTCCTGGTTTTTAGCACGGAAACGAGGTGATTTAAGGAGGCACTCATGACTGAGGCCACGAGTGAAGAGAAGTTTTCTCCCTTTCTCACAGTAGTAAAGCTAACAGACCAATCCTGCCTGCGAGGTATGGTGGTATCTCTGCCAGTCTGTGCACACTGGCTGCCAGTGTGCTTCTGCTGAGGGGTGGGGGTGCAGGTCAAGGCAGAGACTGGACCAGGATAGGGCTGATAGGGGTGGATTTCAGTGGTGGCAGTAACTGACAATTCCTATATCCGAATACCAGGCCTGAAATGCCCACTGCTGTGCAACAGATCTATGGCAGCAAAAGAGCTGGTGCAGATCTGAGTAGGCTAATAGGGACTATGGAGTGGCAAGTACAATTTTTATTTACTTGTCTCTCTAGGTCAGCCTGGTCCCCTGCTGGCATGCAGGATGCAATGGGCACTGCAGCAGTAGCCCTTTGTCTTGCACACCAGCATGGGATAGGATTGGGTCATAACAGTCATCTCATGAAACTGCTTGGAAGGAGATTTAGGAAACTGGTTGGAAGAAGATACTTCTTCAGGCAGCAAATAGTAAGGCTGTAGAATGTGTTGTAGCAATGGCCACTAAATTAGATGGCTTTAAAAGCAGATTGGATAGATTCATAGAGGTCAGGTCTATCAGTGACTACTAGACATGATGGCTATGCAGTATCTCCAGGTTCTATGGCAATATGCCACTGCATAGCACTTGGAGAAGAGCAACGGAGAGAGTAAACTATACACTGATAGCCCAAACCTATCAAGGGACCTTGCAATTCACTGCTGTAGGCAGGGTGATGGTGGTGCAAAAGCTGTGCTGCCATTGTGCACTTCGGAGACACTGGTGCACATGGTTGGATGCACTCAGGCTGCACTGGAGCAGGAAAGGTGGTGGCAGGGGCAGGCCACGGGCAGCTTTTGGGTGGGTTGTGAGCGTTTCAGGGTGGGGAACAGGCTGGTGAGGGGCATTTTTGGAAGGGAGCAGATCTCAGCAGTGCCAGGATCCTATCCCTCTTGCCCAGCTGTCAAACACCCCCTGGCTCTCCTCAGACTTACACTTGCAAAATAGCTAGCATAGGTCCAAGGAGACCCACTGATGACCAGCCAGTCTATAGAGAGGTAAGGAAATAAATATTTATACTTACTTCTCTCAGACTGTCTGTTTGCCCCACCACCATAGCATCCAGCATGTGCTCCATCAGTAGCACTGCATTCTATGGACTGGTGGGGGATAGGTCTGGGCCTTAGTCTCCTACATACATACCAGTTTGGTTTCAGGGGTCTGTAGAAATATCAGCGTATATGTTGCTTGAAACAGCTGGCCCTTGCCAACCCAGCACTAATGCAACTGTGCCACAAAGGACAGACTGTGCCTGGGGGGCTGCCCAATCCTATCCAACCTCCCTCACGCCAATGCAAGGGCACCAACGCAACTCCACTAAATCCAGTAGGGGAAGCTGCAATGCAGACAGGCTCCTTGGGGTAAGGGGGTCTTAGTTCCCTTAGTTCCCTGGGTAAGCCCCAGCTGCTGTGATGGGGCAACTTGAATCTGCACCTGGCAAATAGCCAGTGCAAGTCTGCATTGCTTCATGTTGGAGTATCTGGCCTGGGAAGGGGGATAGGCTAGGCGTGCACTGCTATCACTGCTCCTGCCCCCTCCCAGGCTTGACCTGCCCACCACACCTCTGTTGCCACCCACCACCCCGCTACACTCCCTCTCTGCTCTTCCCAGCCTTCTTCTGCCCCTGTGCTGTTCAGAGCAGCCCTTACCTGCTCCAGCATACACTCCGTCTGGCTCTGGTGCCAGCAGGACGGTGCAGGCACCACTAACTTCTGCTCTGTTGCAACCTGCTTTGTGACACATTTGTGACAGCCTACAACAGTGGAGCCTAAGCTCTGCCAGCACAAAGGGGGTATAGGATTGTTCCATGAAAGTGCTCACACAGTCATCTATAACTTGGACATCTGTAACTCTGGGACCTGGTGTATCTTTCTCTCCAGGTTGTGGGCTTCTCAGAGGCAGCTGGTGGGCCTCTATGGGGAAAAGAATGCTGGACAGGCAGCCCAATCCTAAGCATGTCTACTCAGAAGTAAGTCCCATTAGAGTTAATGGGACTTACTTCCAGGGAAGTGTGAATAGGATTGGGCTGTAAATCTGCCTTTAACCTGATCCATCAGAATTTTTCTTATCTTTGCTTCTGCCTTCTCTTCTTTGTAATTGTAAAATACTTCTGTATGGTCCCTGTGGAGGAACGGGAAACTCCAAGGACATTCCTAGTGCCTTGAGATTGAATGTCCTGCTGCTACAAGGCAGGCTCCATGTCCTGAATTTTGGCAAAGATTTTAAAATGCTACATGTTTGAAGTTAATAAAAATACTTAGCATTTGTATTTTGAGTGTTCAAAGTGCCTCATATATCCAATCCTAATGTAGCCTCCTTTCATCCACCCTGCAAGGTAAAGAAGTAACTTGGAAGCTAAGGTTGAGAGAGAGAAGCTAGCCTAAGGACCTCTACTGAGATTCATATTGTGGGAGTCCTATTGCATCTCCATCTCTTAGCCATTGCATTGCACCAGCTCTCTTGCAATTGCAGTCTAGAAATAATATGATACATTAAGGAATACTAAATTTCTCTTTTTACCTTCTAGTCTGGACATACCTTAGCAGCTTTGTTACCCTAAGAGTAAATGAACAAATGGTAGAGTGAAAGAAGCTCAAGAGTTTCCTCCTCCATGTACCATCTCAAACATCTCAGACACCCAGGTCAATTTCAGAGGCTATGTCCCTTTGCTTTTTGAAGTACAATAACATTTTTGCCCAATGTTGCATATACACAACAGAGATCAAATGCATACTCCTGTGGGCTGGCCCAAAATGGGTTAACTGATAGGTGACAAGGGACATAGGTGTTACTGATGTCAAGGGAAATAGCACATGCCTTTTGCTACTGGTGTGGTTTATACCAACTCTGACATGAATTCCCAAGAGGAAAAATGCCTCCAAGTAATTGCCAGTGGTACATTTACAGCACATGGCCTCGTATCCATTATCAAATGCCACTGGAAGCATAAACACAGGTAGTAACTTTTATTTTACACAGTCTTTCCAAGGAGTACTTTTAGGGGACTTACAATTCTATTTTATACACAGACATATGATTTGCAAACCATACGTGCAATAACTCGTCATTATGCCCAAGGCAGTTTTACCCAGCTCTGGCAATCAACTCCAGGGAAAGTAGATTGTATTGAACCTGTTAACAATTTAGTGTTAGCACTCCAGATCCTCACTGGTCCTGCTTTATGTACAGCAAAAAGCAAATAAAAAGAAAACACCCTGTCAGCTATTGCTGTCCAGGTTAACATGTTTCCAGTTTTTTCCTCCCTCACTATCAGTATTTAGAGCAGTGATTTTCAACCTTTTTCATCTCATGGTACACTGACAAGGCACTAAAATGGTCAAGGCACACCACCAGGTTTTTGACAATTGACAAGGCACACCATGCTGCCGGTGGGGGCTCACATCTCCCATTGGCCCTATTAATAAATGACCTTCCCCCAAATTCCTGTGGCACACCTGTGGACCACTTGCGGCACACCAGTGTGCCACAGCACAGTGGTTGAAAATGGTTGATTTAGTGATTGAATGAGTGGTTAGGCTACAGGCACCTGAGCTATGAAAGATGTAGTCATGCTATTCTTTCTGCTGTGTCCACTAGGCCTCCAGATAAGCTTGTATCTCATTTATCTACCACCTCAAATACTTAAATTATTTCATATGGAAAAGAAAAGAACCCATAATTTGACATTTTTAATAATTGTCACTGTGACCATTGCATTGCTTTCATCTCATCTTACCTATACAACTGTTAGTGCAATCCTATCAACTCAGGTGCAAGTTCAACTGTGTTCAATGGGGCTTACTCCCAGGAAAGTGTGCATAGGATTGGATCCTGTAAAGCACCTTAAATATGGTGAGCACTGTGCTTATAGGAATAAAGTATTGGTGATAGAAGCAGAGTCACATGGCACAGACATTGTACTAGGGGTGGTATAACTTTAGTGGTATTCATTGAATGGTGAATGGTGAATGGTGAATGAGTGGTACAACGCACTCCTATGAATCATAACATGGGAGTATTAGCATTATAATACAATAATTAGCATAATTATTGCTAATTAAGAGTAATGCTTCTGTTTCACACATACTCTTTGTTGCACACGTACCAGCTAGTAGTCTAATATGTTTTAAAATGCTTCTGTACACAAGCCTTGTTCTCTGGAGTTACAAGAGCTGAATTATTTTGAACTTCTTGTCCCAAATTATCCTGCAAGTACTTTGATTCTGCATTGTTACTGAATATTCAATTGCAATCCTTTTCAATATTTGACATTTCAGTTCTTTATAGCAGTAGTTGATGCTAGACCTCATGTGGTTTTCCATACAATGATTTTTAGTAGCCAACAGCTACTTTTTGTTTGTACGCAGAGGGGTGTACAACTTAAAATATTAAAAATAAGAAAACAAAATCAATTAAGCAAGAAATCACAGCATGATAACTACCTGTAGACTGTACTGCCCAAACAAGACTAACCCATCAGCAGGTAGAGAGACTGATACAGGAATTTAGAGTTCACATAAGGTCTTTTTTTCTCCAAGTACTTGCCAGCCTCAGACTTTGAAAATTGTGTAGAAGGCTCACAATTTCCATGTAGACTATGGGCAGTGGGCATTACCTCCCAGGTATAAACAAAGTTTAAGCAAGACTTAATTGGAGCCACTACCAGGACCTCAGGTCCACTCTCAACTTAAGAGCTTTACTATGGAATAATTAAAGCAATAAAAAGGGGAAAAGGGAAGACTTCTTTTAAATGTTGCCTTCATCTCACCACCAATTAGCCATAAAGGATGGCCCACATAATTAGCATTAAAGGAAGGGCTTTCTGGCAAAGTGCATGATCTGTGGACAGAGAGACATAGCCCTTCTGAAAAGTAGGCATCACCTTGAAAATGTGAAGAGGATGGTAAGAAATACTGCCACTAAATATCTAAACCATTGTTTCTCAAACTGTGGGTTGGGACCCACTAGGTGGGTCGCAAGCCAATTTCAGATGGGTCCCCATTCATTTCAATATTTTATTCTTCATATATTAGACTTGATGCTACTATGGTATGTGACTGCATTTGGGAAAATGTTACAGACCTGTTCTTTTAACCAGGGCTTTTTTTGTAATGGAACGCGCCGGAACGGCGTTCCGGCACCTTTTTTTCCCCCTCCTCTCTGCCCCCACCTTTTCCCCCCCTGCCTGCACCACCCCGCCCCCCTTTTTCCCCTCCTCCTTGCCCCCACCTTTTTTCCCCTGCCTGCACCACCCGCTCCGCACTGCTGGCTAGGGAGGGATTTGAACCTCCAACCTTGTGCTCCACAGCCCAGCACTCTCTCCATTGGGCTATAGGAAAGCCTATTGTTAAAGTGTTCAGAACTAATATATAAGGTCTTCAGCCCAGCTGGTGGCTATCAGTGCCTCAAGTATTAGTTCCAAACACTTGAAGCCTAAGAGCTCTGGTGGCTCAATGGCTAAACTGCAGGTCTAGGGGTTCAAATCCCAGTGAGGAATAATGGTTTTGGTTTTTTTTAAGGAGGGAAGGTGCTCCATGGCTGCAAAATATAAAGGTTGGTTGCTAGTTGCCAAAAGGGGGGCCAGTTGAGGCTGCAAAACTCCTCAAAGTTCAGTTCCAGGCAGGCTCTTTTTTGAACTTTTTTTTTTAAGTCCCAGGTAGGACTTAACCCACAGCCTCCAGCAGGGGGCTCACTCCAGGAGCTTAACTGTGTGTTAAGTCCTAACTGGAACTTAAAAAAAAAAAAAAGTCAAAAAAGAGCCTGCCTGGTACTGAACTTTGAGGAGTTTTGCAGCCTCAACTGGCCCCCCTTTTGGCAACTAGCAACCAACCTTTATATTTTGCAGCCATGGAGCACCTTCCCACCTTAAAAAAATTATTCCTTATAGGGATTTGAACCCCAAGTCTCTGGCTCCACAGACCTGCAGTTTAGCCATTGAGCCACAAGAGCTCTTAGGCTCAAAGTGTTTGGAACTAACACTTGAGGCACTGATGGCCACCAGCTGGGCTCAAGTCCTTATATATTTGTTCTGAACACTTTAACTAAAAAAAATGGTTTAAAAATAAATAAATATATAAATAAAAAGTTGTGAGTTCCTGCACCTATTTTTTTTACAAAAAAGCACTGCTTTTAACAAGCTACTATATATATTCTTTTAACAATGATAGTAAATGGGACTTACTCCTAGGTAGGCATGAATAGGATTGCAGCCTAGGACTGTTAAAAATTTTCCTGCTTGATGATGTCACTTCCGATCATGACATCATTTCTGGTAGGTCCTGACAGATTCTCATTCTAAAAAGTCCCAGTGCTAAATGTGTGAGAACCACTGATTTAACTTTATGTTATAGTTAAATTGCAGAAAACTTGACATGGTTCCTTGTGAATGCAGGGGAAATCAATAATATTTATTCATAACTAAATGAGTTTAGGAACTCAGATACATAAGAACATAAGAACAGCCCCACTGGATCAGGCCATAGGCCCATCTAGTCCAGCTTCCTGTATCTCACAATGGCCCACCAAATGCCCCAGGGAGCACACCAGATAACAAGAGACCTCATCCTGGTGCCCTCCCTTGCATCTGGCATTCTGACATAACCCATTTCTAAAATCAGGAGGTTGTGCATACACATCATGGCTTGTACCCCATAATGGATTTTTCAGCACAGGAAGCACAGAAAGCTACAAAATGGGAGTGTAACATGAATATCACACTAAGTTGCATGTGTGCTTGTGAGTATCCTTTTCTGTGGTGTCTTTGTGTGTGTACATGTTAAACAATGTTTCTTTCTTTTGAAAGGTAACACATTACAGCAGTGGCATAGCTAATGATCGTGTAGCCCGGTGCCAAGCTCAAAAATGGAAGTTATGTCACAACCAGAAGTGATGTCATACCTTGGCTTTTAAAAAAGCAAAAATTGGGGGAAAACCTGCCTCCCCCTCCCAGAAGCTTGCCACCTGCTTGCTCTGCCACCACTCCCTAGTCAGTGGCATAGCTAATGCATCTACCTGCAAACTGGGGTCAAAGAAGATTTCGTAGCCCCCTCATGATAAAATAAAATTTAATTAAGTAAATTAAAAGTGTGCCCCTTATTGGTTAGAGATGCTGTGCTGGGTTGAAGAGGGACAGTGATTCTCCCCCTGCTAAATATAAGAGGAGCACCACTTGAAAAAAGTGCCTCTGTCCAGTTAGCAGGGTAACTGTATTATGAAACATGGAAATGAGAGCGGACTCCTATTAACACCTTATTGGTTCCATGCTGTATCATATAACATCTAATTGGCTCTCAGAAAAATCTGTCTCATAGGTCAGTTCTGAATTAAGAAAATC
Source organism: Tiliqua scincoides (assembly GCF_035046505.1). Classification (NCBI taxonomy): domain Eukaryota; kingdom Metazoa; phylum Chordata; class Lepidosauria; order Squamata; family Scincidae; genus Tiliqua; species Tiliqua scincoides. The sequence goes on from NC_089825.1 coordinate 88,679,987, forward strand.
CATAAGGCAGTTGTGTTTTCATTTTCTGGTTAATTGGCCATAACTTTTGATAGAATACAGATATTCCAATGACATTTGTTTCATTGCATTCTGCATTAAATTGCTTTTCCAATGATATATAACATGATGGTATTATTCATACATACCAGTATTTTCACAATTTTGGCCACTAGTGTCAAGCTCAGCTTGTTGCCCCCCTAAAGCTTGATGCCCAGTGCAACTGCTACCCCCTGCACCTTCTTAGCTACGCCACTGCATTACAGGCTTTTCTTTGTTTCCTGTTAATATTATTAAAGCAGCTGTTTTCAAACTGGTACCATCTCTCTGGAAAATAGCCACTGGGGTTATTCTGATGTGTGCCTCTTGAAGAGATGCAAGACTTCTCCTCCCACACTTCTCCTTAGAAGTGGGGGGGGGGCTGGGGAAATGTGCTACATATATAGGTGGTACTAATGGTTTTAAAAGTAAAATAAAATGACTCTATGAGTTCCGTTTGGCAAAAGACATCAGTGGGGCAATTATGGCAGAGTTAATGCTTTAACATTATGTATCCCTCTGCAGGACATTAAACAAAAAATTAGGTGGGCGTACTGCTCAAACTCCCTGTTTAGAAGAAAATAAAGCATATATTTGGGAAGGAAGGGGAGATTAAAAATGCAACACTTATGGCAACGAGCTTAATAAAAGTGAAGGACTGCTTCCTAGCCTCACCATCACTTCCAGCTCAATTTCCTTTTCTCAGGGTGTATTTTAGGCCTGGAAACTGCAGCCAGTTTACAAAGGAGTGGGAGTCTGGGAAGTCAGTGGCTTTCTAATAGTTTTCTAGGGTGGCGTTAGCTGTCTTCTGACACGCATGTCCTAATAATAACTAAGATGATGTTAATTCAAGAGGCTGACCTCTCCCCCTCCACCAAGCCTTCCTCCAGATTGCTTGCAAAACCAGTCCGAGCTGACACTTTCAATGACCTCTAGGCGGCGCTATCTGGTCAATTACATATCTATATTTTTAAATACGATTTTTGATACGATTTAATATTTAAAAATATACATATTTACATATCTATATTTTTAAATACGAAACAAAGACAAGAAATAGCAGCAGCAGCCCAATATTACAGCGTTATGCTGCAGCATTTTGCTCTCTCTCTCTCTCTCTCTCTCTCTCTCTCTCTCTCTCTCTCTCTCTCTTTTCCAGGGAGTCCTTTACAGGGTTTTTATCATTTACGACATAAAAACAGTTTCAGAGCTTTTTGATGGATTGTGGGGAAAGGAAAGTCCATGTTATTCGACGTTCGAACATCGTTTAGTGACATTAACATACTGGCTGCATAACGCATTTGAAAAATGAATCAAGACAGGGAAAGAGTGCAATCAATGGATCTGGAGTTTTATATTGTGATGTCTTGCACTTGGATTTTCTTCTAAGGGTGTTAGTAAATTATATCTGAATTGACTTTTTAAAATCCAGATTTCTCCTGTGATTTTTTAATGCCTTCTGAGGGAGTCTCTTCTGGGGAAGGGGTGCTGTCTTTGTAACCTAGAAAATTGCTGCTAACTGTGGGGGAGTGGGGGTGGCGAATCGCAGTAACTATTTTATCTCAAATTATTTACTGGAATCAACTTCAAGGGATACTTACGGTAGGAGTAACAAACCGTAAACTCTTCTATCTCCCTAAATAAAACCTAAAGGAACAATGCTTTCTATTTTCAGAAGCAGGAGCTGTTAAGTATGAATGGACTGTTCCTTTTAATGCACAGCAAAAAAATTAAAACTGCTTCACATGGTGATCACATGGTGACCTAATCCACCACTGTGTCTCTAACAGTGATCAGCAACATTAAAAAAAAGAGTTATCAAGACAGACATTCAATTTTGGTTATTTATTTATTTGTCACTCTTATGGATGAGTGCATTCTCTTCCCTGCTATTGGTCCAGGTCATGTTTTTAACCACTTCGCTGCCAAGATGGACAAAGTCTATCCACACGTTATTGGGAAAGACTCATTCTGCACGGTGGGATTTATTTTTGAGTACCCATAAGGGTCAGGCTGCAACATATCGATCCTAAACATGCTTCTTAGGAAAGGAAGCATTTCCACTGAAATCAATTTCAATCGAAATGCCCAAGCTACAAAAAGGGGGGGGGAGGAGAGAGAAGAGGATTGGGGAACAAGATTATCTGAATTAGAAAGTCGACAAGATCTAAAAACAAGTGCATGGGTAGAGTGTTTGGAAAGATATGATCAGGAAGGCGATTATAATTAGTGATTAGTAAACTCCCCGATATTATTGCTAAAGCTGGAGTAGCATGTCTAGAACCGCACAAGGCTCCAGCCTTAAGCTCTTTCTTCTAAAATGAAGGTTTCGGGGAGAGATCTTCTCCCAGGACTACCTGGAGGTGCGGAGGACTGAACTTGGGACTTTCTGAACCCAAAATTTGCCAGTCCCCTTCCTTCAAAAAGGAGAGATTCAACCACGTTCTTCCATTGAATTCAATGGGTTTTGAAAGTGGGAGAAAACGAGAGCAGCGCAAATCCAGCTGAACTCAGTGTGCTTTTCTTCAGCGGCTGAAATGGGATTTCTCCAGGCAATAAAAATTTAAGTAGTATAAAGATCACTGAAAGTTCACACGTGTTTAATTTTTTTTTTTTTAGGGTATAGTTAGGGACAGAAATATACACGCAGACAAACGCTGAAGGGAGGCTGTATACTCCTTCTTCAGTGATTCACTCCCATCATCCAACGCCTCTTGCGTTGAATTGCACCAGCTGGTAGAAATGCCCCAAACCTGAACTGGGTTTGTTTTGTTTTTTTCCCCCCAGTCGATCGTATTCAACACGTGTCAAGGTCTTCAAGGCCAACACTTAAAAGTGGAGTAAATTCTACATCCACCGAAGTTCGCGGGTGCTTTGAGGGGTCTTTTTTTTTGTTGTTGTTCCAAAACGACCCTATTAAATGAGTTTTCTGCATATGCTCCAAAGTTACGGATCCGAGCAATTAAGCCTTCCTTTAATTAGCAGCAGTAGGGCTGTTTGTATTTGTCTCCAGCAAAAATGGTTGAGGGCGCAGCCTTCTCTTTCCAAGACAAACGTCATTTAACAGCAGGTAGAAAATAAGCCTGATCTCTTCTTTGAGTGTTTTTCCAGCGCCATAAATTGCTACAACGTTTTTCGAGAGGCTCGTCGAGTGAAGCCAATGAGGTCTCCATCTGTCCCGTCGCATTTGAAACTTTCCTAAATTGCATGCCTTTTTTTTTGTTTTTTTGTTTTTTGCCCCTTCCTCTCCAAGGATGACTGAGTCACACATAGCTCGGAGGAGGCTATAACGGAAGAACTTATTTCCAGTCTGTTTAGGATGCAAGAGGACCTGGCTTTGTTTTGTTGGGAGCCAACCGAGTGGAACTCCATGGCACTCCAAGGTGATCTCAGGTCTGCAATAATACCGGTGAGTAAAGATCTTGGGGCTGAGGAGACAAATGCCCCGCAGGGAGGAGAGATCGGGCAGCCACAGTCCATAATGGCTTCAATTCCAGGTTTGGGTGCACACCAAGTGATTTCTTTGAACAGACACGAACTAGGGCTGGGTAATGAATAACTAACCTTTCTCCCTTTGGGGGAGGGGGAGATTCTTAGGTTGAGTCAAGATCAAAGAGTTTTGGAGTCATTACCAGCCCGAATCCTGGGCATGTCTACTCAGAAGTAAGTCCCATTAGAGTCAATGGGGCTTGCTCCCAGGAAAGTGTGGATAGGACTGGGCCGCAAGTGATTTCTGCCCAACGTTGCATATACGCGACAGGGATCCAATGCGTACACCTGTAGACTGGGCAGATATGGGATTTATTAACAAAGGCTTCTAACGTCGGGAATGGGGAAGGTTTTGGAAAATGCATTGTTGTTTCAGACACTTGTAACCCATTCTTACTCCATCTTTAAGTCATCATGTAGGGGCGAATTTAAGCGAAGTATTTTAAACCCCATTGACTTCAATATATTTGTTTGGGCGTCAATTTCAGGCTTGAATCACTTTAACTAAAGTTAACTGGATTAATAAAAGTGAAACTTTGGCTGGATCCTTCTCAGCTTTCCAAAAACCGATTTATCAAAAATGAAGATTTTTTTTGCCCCCCGCCCCTCCCGCTCGTAACCTACTTTTGTTCTCTTTTGTGTCTTATCGCTTTTAATTTCCAGTCCCTGCGAACAAACAGCAGAGGAGAAAGGACTATGCACAGAGGAGATGGAGGAGGAAGGAAGTGAAGTCCAACTCCAGACCTACGGCATGTAGATGCTCTTCCAGGATAACTTTCCACGCATAGGTATTTTCTGTTTTGCATTAAATTGTTTACTTTTCCCCACGCTTCCTTGGGCTTGCTGCGCCACTTTCAGAACGCGATTTTATTCGTGTTTATTGGGGAGAATGTTCCACTGAGCTCGGTGGAACTGACTCCCAAAGGGAGAGTGGACAGGATCGCAGGCTCACCCTTTGTCACCTGAAAGAAGAGCGAAGGGTCTCTGGCAAGCTAAAGTAGTTCCCTCTTGATCGCCAGGGCTAGAGGAAGATGACCTTGCATCTCGGAAGACATTTCTCCCCTCTCAATCTCATCTTCCCCCCTCAATCTCCCTTGCCTGCTAATGCAGACCGAGGCGTACCCCTGTCCGATCCAAAACTATTAATTTCATTGAGTAATGCTTAACACCCAATTCACTGAAATCTGGGGGGGGGGGCTTAAAGATTGCACTCTGTGCTGGAGAGTTGGAGTCCAATTTCTTTGGAATGGGACTGCCAATATAACCGGATAGTTTCGCTATTTGTGATTGTCAGGACGTGCAAATCTAAAAAGAAAAATAAAAGGGGGGGGCACACAATGACAATTGACTGGATAGTCCTATTGCAATGATCCGATGGGCGGGGGGGGGAGAGAAGTACAGTTGCTTGTTAGATGGGCGTGTTGGAAGGAAAAGGAATAAAAGGCATGATAAATGTACGTTTGAACTCTTTTTTTATCTGCTGCTTGGACTATCTGGGTACTTTCAGTGGGTTTTATATTACTTTTAGTAGCGCAAAAAGTGTCTGCTTTTTGTAACAGTGTAAATAGTAAATAAATAGATCTTGTTGATAGTATTCCAAATAGCCTTTCGACACACTCCCCTCCCTTGACAGGAAAAAAAAAATAGTAGGTTCCAAAGGCAGTGCTAAGTTAGGCCTTCTTATTGGTTCTACTTCTGTAGGAAAATTCCATGTAATGGTGCGTGGGGTGGGGAGAGGTGGAAGAAGACATGATCTTTCCCCCTCAAGTCCACACCCCAATTAGGAATGCGCTTTGATTTTGAACCCGAGACACTGGAGTTCAACCCAACTCCAGTTGGACTATCTATCGCCTCTCACTTGAGCTGGGGAGAATCAATGCATATCCCTGGAGGCCCTAGTTTTCTATTAGACTTTATTTCAGTAGCTATATAATCGTCCTCTAAATTTAGAAAATTAATATTATGAGTTGTCTTTGCTTCAGTGCCCTCACTTAGGAAGTGAAATGAAAAGAAGAGAATTCGTAGTACAACTAGTTGCATTTAAGAATATTTTGAATATTTGTTCGTTCCTTCTCTCCGAGATGTCCTCACTTACAGTAAAGCTATTTATATAATTTATAATAAAATAAAAAACGGATCCTTCACTACAGTGTCCCGTTCAAGGCCGGCACAATTGAGCGAGGTTTGAAGAAGATGGACTGAAAGAACTTTTTAAAAAGAGATAGATCGATAGAGAGCCCAATCCTACTCATGCCTACTCAGAAGTAAGTCCCATTATAGTCAATGGGGCTTACTCCCAGTAAAGTGTGAATAGGATTGGGGTGCCAGGCTTCTAGATATACGAAGACTCCTAGATATAACGAAGTGGCCAGGTGTGGAGGTCCTCCGCAGGCCCAAGAGTACCAACACGAACTCCCCTGCTCCCATTCATTTAGGAGGGGCTTGCGCACGAGAACTTCCTGCTGGTTTAGGCTCTTTGCCATTTGCTCTGGCGCGGAACGCCTGGGACCGTCACACGGCTGCCCAGGCGTAAGGAGAGCGCTTGGGGAGCCTTTCCACTTTTCAAGAAAACTTGGGATGTCGTCCACAGACTCCGGTTGCCGCTTCCATTACGAAAGAACGAGGCCCCCCCCCCCACACACACACTACTCCTCCCACCCCACCAAACCCTTTCTCACTCCCGAGGCTCATTTTTAACCCCAGAAGTAATTTCTGGCCCTTCTCATCTCTTTCGGGACGCAGCTGACTTACCTACGTGCGAATTCTTGTCAACCTCTCCCCGGGGACCACCTTGATGATGGCCATACACTCTCCCGCGCCAGCCACTTGTTACAAGCCGATGAGAAAGCCAGGCTTCTCTTTCTTTTGCCACGAAGAGAACATTCTCTTCCCATGCCCTTGTTTCCCTTCATCCATCCCCACGCATTTTTGGCGTCCTTGTGCTTTGTTTGATGCGCCCATGTGCATGTGCGTCCTGTAAGCACGGAATCAGTGCCTGGTCCACAAAACCCTTGTCATTCCATCCAACATTAATTTTTCTTTGTCCTATTTTGTGGCCCCCTCAACATACTCGCCCCCCCTCTGTTTTTCTGCTGCAGCAAATAAATTCCACTCCTCCCCCCCCTCCCCATGTGCTCACCTCGTGAAGTTTTGTCGCGTCCAGGTAAATCCAACGCTGGAGATTTGTGCAAGCAAGGGTCGTTCTTCTCTTCCTCTTCCTCCCCTTTACTTTCGCCCGAGTCATAGTTTGGCTTTAGCAGGTCGGACACCTCGTAGTCCCTTTTCTCTGAGAAGTCCGAAGGAGAGGATGATGAAGGGCTACACACGAGTAGATCCCTGTCTGGAGCGGCGGAAGTTAAACCTTGGCAAGGGGGAGACGGCGGAAAGATGGTCAAAGAAGATGGTTGAAGGGAGCCGGTAGCAAAGGTTGGCTGCGGAGGTCCAGAGAAAGCCCGTCCTTTCATTTCCAGCCCTGGGAGAAGAGGCACCTCAGCCTGGGGGACTGGGGAGAATTTCTCCGCCTCCAGTTCCAAGCAGGAGGATTCTCGATCTTTGCATCTCGAGGCGTAGAGACAAGAAGAGCTGATCTTTGGAAACTCATGGTGAGGGTGGCCTCTCCAGTCTGGATGATGGAAAGGAGGAGGAAGGAACCGCAATCCAGACTGGGGGTTAGTCATGCCTTCCCCCCCATAGAATCACACACACACACCACCTCCGTTGGAAGGGTGAAATCTTGCAAAGCCTGGGAGACTAAAACCCATTTGTTATCAATACGGTGTGTGTGTATGTGAGAGAGAGAGAGAGAGAGAGAGGAGGGGGGCTACAAAAAAGTTGAGAGACTAAATCCCCCCCGCCGCCTGTGCGGGAGGGAGGGAGAGAGTGAGTGAGAGAGACAGAGAGAAGGTTTAAGGGAAAAGGTCTCTGGCAATGGACTTATCTGTCAGAAAACCCGTCCGCCGAGCTACTTCCGGCGGGCTAGCCAATCCCTGATGGTCATGGCTTCCACGGACATCCCCTGGTGTCAATTTTAATAGCAAACTTTACTGGGTTGCGGAGGGACTCATCTTTTTTTTTTTTTTTTTTTTTTAAAGAGATCTGGCGCAGACATCTGTAGATCCAATTCATTCTCTCCACGCCATTCCTCACTCCTCTCTCCCACCCACTCAATTCGAAATATTATGTGCTTGGAACAAAAGGAGATGAAAATGGGCAACCCTTTGGAAGGTTGGAAAGCGACCATCATACTGAACACGGCCATCAACTGTGCCCTCCCTCCAGTTCTCGATCTTCTTATGTGCCTGCTCCAGTAAGGTGTAGTCCAGCACCAGATTTGGGAGAAGAGGAATCTGAGGGTCCTTAGCCTGTCTTCAAGACACGAAGTAGCGCAACTTCTGCACAATCAGGGGCCTGGAGCTGGGCCTTGGACTGGGCAAGTCTCACCTTTGGGTGAGAAGCGAATCCGGCAGACTCAGCTATGATCAAGCAGTCATTTGGGGGAATCCTTCCCAAGAAACTGCGCTCCCCGGACCCAAGAGGTGAAGGAGGCAGGCTGCTTTGTTTCTCGCTCTCCTCTCCCCTATGAATACTGTAATTGTTTCTTACGCAACACAAAAATACAGCACAGGGATGGGGACTCACCACCCGGTTGCTAAAGCCAACGGGAGGCTGATGTTCTCATCCAGAGAGCTGTATGGTCCTTCACAGACTCAGGTTCTTCAAAATATGATCCATGTCCTTTAAAGGAAGATGGACCGAGATGAGAGTCACTCAAACCCCCCCCCCCCAACTTTCAGAGATGGGGCCCTGTTTTAAGAGGTGACAAGACCTCCTCCTCCAACAGGGACACGTCCAACTCAACTCGTCTTTTCTTACAACTTGCGGGGACTTGGAGAGCTCCCAGAATGGAAGATGGCCTCTAGGGACAAAACATAATTGCTCAAAGACTTGCGTAAGACCGCTTGGAACTCAAATCCTCCTCCTCCGGCGCTGAGCAATTCAATTAAGGCATTCCCTACTACTCCAACCTCCAGTCACTTTGTTCTGAAAAGTAAAAGTACAACTCGGAGCAACTTCCTTCTGAGTAAATGCGAATAGGATTGAGCTGCCTCTATATGCAGGAAAATTCCCAAGTACAGGAGAGGTAACATTCTAGGGGAAAAATGTCGTAGGTGGGGCTCCTTGAAACGAGGGAGGGCATGGAGACCCCAATTATTCCAAGGGGGCTTGCAGAGGACAGTCTTTGAGTGGACTGTGAGCCCAAAGACTTCCACCCACCTATTTCAGCGTCTTTGGAACCAGCGCATGATACATGCCCAAAGGCGATTAATAAACCTCTTGGAAAGTTTTCTGCGTTTGCACAATAATTACGCAGCAACTTGGGCTATCTAGAATTTCTCCGCCCGTGGTGTGCAAAAATAAATGTTACGCCTTGCAATCAGACACATGAAATACTCCGATCCGAAGCCCATTTGCTGAGAACCATTGTTCAAGAGGACAAACGAGAGTTGCTTTCCCATCAACGGGGTTCAGTGTAGTGAAGGACACTGGAGTCGAGTGGTGAGGAATAATTCAAGGCAGTACTCAGTTTACAGTAGTACACCCCCAAAACAGCTGTCCCCAAAACAGCTGGCAATCGTCACTGTTGTCCTACTAGGCTAAGAAGATGAAATCCCAATAAGACACAAATGTAAGTACGAGTAACTTTGGGAGAAGTTGATGGTGATGAGGAAAGCGCAAGTTCATCTCTCAACGTGGCGGGTCCTACCATTGGGCAGAGCGAGAAGGAAGTACCTGCAGATGTTTGACAGTATTTAAGGACAACGAATTGTCTGTTCTTTGGTTGACTGTCGTTTCTCTAAGGGGAGGGCACTCTTTGGGTTGGCATCCAGCTCATTTCACTGAGGCTTGCGCAGGAGACACCTTCTCCTCAGGGATGTGCCCACCCATTGGCTTTAATCGAACCCAACCGGGCCAGTTCGACACTCTCAGGATGGATCGTGAGAAGTTGCAATTCTAAGCACACTTTCTGTCTGAGGGCCAAATCCTATCCAATTTTCCAGTACCGGTGCTGCTGTGCCAATGGGGCGTGTGCTGCATCCTGTAGGGAAGAGGCAATCACAGAGGCTTCCTCAAGGCAAGGGAACATTTGTTTCCTTACCTTGGGACTGCACTGCGGCTACACTGCTGCTGGAAAGTTGGATAGGATTGGGCCCTGAGGCAGCTATTTTCAACCAGTGTGCCGTGGCACATTGGTGTGCTACGATGGGTCCACAAGTGTGCCGCAGGAGCTTGGGGGAATGTCGTTTATTAATAGGGCCATTGGGAGATGTGATTCCCCCCCCCCACCAGCAGCATGGTGTGCCTTATCAATTGTTAAAAAAAATAAAAATAACTGATGGTATGTCTTGACTATTTTAATTGAAATTAGCTGATCTGTGTATGAACTCTATGGGACTTTTCTTTGGAGGAAACATGCATAGGATCAACCTGAGCAGTCAAAAGGTGATCAGGGTTCTTCCTCAGGATGTAACCCTGCCGACGTGAGAGTTTCTACCATACATTAAGTTCAGGGAATGGGGTGGGGAAGAAACCTTACTAAAGAGAGAGCATCGTATTCTGCTAAGGGTCAACGCCACATTGGTGGCTGTCAAGCAACATGGAAAGTTCAAGGATGAGCCAGAATTAGTTCACCCAGTCATTCGCAACAGGGTGTTTTGTGTGAGTGAGTGTGTGTGTCATCCTTTCCCCTCACTATTTTCAGTCTTGCGAGCCTAGTTTCACCACAACAGCACACAAATTTCCAAATGTGTCCCCACCTATGCATTACGCACTCAGCTAGGGTGTAATTTACCTCCCTATAAAAGTCAAAGGCGAAACTTTCCTTGAGTAGAGTGGAGTTGGGCTTCCATCTCACCCCCCCCCCACACACTCCTAAATACGTTTTCAGTGGCATTACTTGCAAGGAATGTGTATGTTTAGTAAAATAAGATCTGGGAATGGAGATCCGGAAAGGTTGGAGAGGAAGACCCGTCTGAGGCTGGAACAGCACAGGAAGGGTGGCTCAAAAGGGTACCAAACACAGGGCTTCCCACCCTCCCGAAATGAAAGGGAGCTGCCTCTTCTTAAAGAGGTTTGCCCAGGAGACCTTCCCACTGTAGTGTCCCCCAAAGCAGAAGATACAGACGGGTGGAATCAATCCAGCAAATATCAGGTATACCTGAATTCCATTGAAATCAATGGGACGAACACACAGTTAGAACCCAAACCTTACACTGGAGGATCGAAACGAGGGAGAAGAGACATAAGGCATTTTGCGCGGATGGGAGGGGTGTGTGTGTGTGTATTTCTCAAAGAAATACCTATAATCGTATATTTCACACTGATGCTTTCATCCCTGGATACAGTCTTGCTGCTCTTGGGATTGGAACGGCAACAAGTGCTTCAGAGGGCAACGTTTATTTTAAATTCCTGTTATGATTCATCAATGGGTCCCAAAATGGGAGGGGCAAACAATTCCCCCCCCCCGCACCTCTGGTACAGCCTAGGGATCCTGACCATGTTTACTGGCCTTTACAGGCCAGGCTGTAGGTAGGAGTGTAGGCCTCCAGTGCGCACCTCACTCATCAGAAGCAGACATATTCGCTTCAGTGGGACTGACCCCCAAGTTCATCGAACATAAACCTAGTTCAGATTGGGTTGGTCTGCGATCCCGAGTCATATTTCCTCGGAAGTCAGTTCCGTGGAATTCAAGGGTGCTCACTTCCTCACTCCAGCAGGTTTTCTGTCTGGACTACACTTTGGTCTCCACACCCAAGACAGACAGGCAGCCTCGATTATTCGTCTTGTTTTGCCTGCTCTTACTCCAGATGTGCCATCTCCCCTTCTCTGCCCCTACTTTTCATCCTAGTGACTTCCAGTTAAGACAAAATTCCAGTGAGACAAAATGGTTCTCTTCTCATGTCCCAAACTGGGCTTTGGGGGAGGGGGAAAAAGGTCAACTCCGACCCTGAGCATTTGGTTGCTGGTGTTCAGCCCCAATGCAGTCTAGACGAAGGTGTGGCTCGCTTTCCACCGAAGCGCATGCGCCCTTTCAGGCACTCCGGAAAGTGCCTGAGTCATTCTTTGGAACTCGGATCCCTTAAGGCTGTGATCGCTACACACACTTACTCAGCAGTCAGTTCTATGGCATCCAGTGGGACTTCCTTCAGCGTAGAGAATAGACTTGGGGGTGCAGCCGAGTTTCCCCTGCAAAATGCAGGCAACACACACACACACAGAGTGGCTGGATTCTGATATGGGGTAGCAATGCCTCTGAGCCGAGAGCATTGAAAAGGAAACTGTCTTGATGATCTTGGCTATTTCTCCCCATAGGAAGCCTCCAGCGAAAACACAACCAGAGGCTAACCATAGCACAGTTCAGGTTCTAGCGGGTGTCATCAAGTCACCACAATATTTGTACATGGGTGTGTGTGGACGGAAGGGGGGTTCTTGGGGTTCCTTGAAGTTTTATAGTACGTTTATGGAGTTTGGATCTCATCCAGGGAGGGGATTTTCTCCAAGAACTCCAAGGAAAGAGTAGGAAAGATCCCGAAGTCTGACAACGCGGATGGTGAAGGGGGAGGGGAAGACAACAGGGGAATCGGTTTATATTTTATAAACGTCCCCAGGAGGACGTAAAGTGTTAAGGGTCATAAACACATTTACAGCAAAATCCTAGCCATGTCTACTCAGAAGTAAGCCCCATTGAGCTCAATGGGAGTTACTCCCAGGTAAATGCGTTTAGGATTGCAGACCTGGTGATTTTGGGTTCATCGCTGCGATGGTTAGAGCATTTCTCTCTCTCCACCGAGTTCCAGTCTAAAAAGGGGAGGCGGTATCCCCCCCCCCCGCTTGATTCCACGGGGAAAGGACGAAGGTATACTTAACTTGAACCAAGGCTAGCAGGGATTCAGCTCGGGAGTAAGGAGAAGACGTCTGAGCATGTGTTGCGTGTCTTGTCTCCTCCGTCGCTGAGTAATCAGAACCTTCCCTTACGCATAATTAAGATAAATGAAGGATTCGATCCCGGATCGCGACCAGGTTTAAAACCTGGCCACAGTAGAATCGCGCCTTGGGCCGCGAGACGGTGGTCCAGAAGAAATGGAGATGTAGAGAAGCAGCCCACGTGCACCTGAGGGTCGCCAAAGAGAAGGAGAAGGCCAAGCAACACGTCCTATTACTAAAGATCCAGTAAGCCAAGCACTTGGATGAAGTTCTTTTTCCAAGAGATTTAGACCCAACCCTACGCATGTCTACTCAGAAGTAAGTCCCATTACAGTCCATGGGGCTTACTCCCAGGTATGTGTGGATAGAATTGGACCCTCTAGCACAGGGGTCTCCAAACTTTTTGGCCAGGGTGCTGCATCAAATGTCTGGCATGGTTTTGAGGGCTGGAAAAAAAATTTAAATATAAAATTTAAATAAATAAATTAGAGATGGAACTTAGATGAGTGAATAAACGAGTGAATGGGCTCATTTATTCAACCTCTCTGGCCCTCAGAACACCCTCCAGACACAATCAGAGCGCAGTGCTGGTCTGTTCAGTTGAGTTGGACAGAGGCTTTCAAGGAACAAGAGGTTGGCTGAGGGCCAGAAAGAGGCTTGCTGCAGCCCGCATCTGGCCCCCAGGCTGGGGTTTGGAGACCTCAGCTCTAGCACATTAAAATGAATGTGCATTACAAATTTGGTTGGCCTGGACCTTTTAGTAATAACTAGTGGCGTACCCAGAGGGGGTGCAAAGCACCAAGCCTCTGTTTTACTCCCACTGCCCGAATGGCTCAGAGGTGGAGGGGCTGATTGCACTCTGTGGTGAGGCTGACTGCAAAACTTGCTGCTTTGACCCTCTCTAGCTATGCCACTGATACAGCTCAAGTTAAATATCTTCTGGTTCCATCTGTTGGGATGAGAGAATTGAAGTTGGGTTTCGTACACACTTTCTGGGGGATATATCCCATTGAACTCAACAGTGGGTTTGACTCAAAACTGAATTGAATTCAGAGTAGACCTGGATAGATCATCAGGCTGCATCTCTCTCTCTCTCTCTCTCTCTCTCTCTCTGGAATCCATGAATCTGAACTGTTGCAATCTTTGACTTGATCTTGCTCATTGTTTCTAAAGAGATGGGGTCTACTCCCAGGAAAGTGTGCCTAGGATTGCAGCCCTAGTCCTGCATAAGACTGCTTGGCTAATCTTATAGAAAACCCCTATGGTGCATTAAAAGTAGACTCCAAAGTGGTCTTTACTGAGTTGCTTGGGAAAAGCCATCCCAAGTGAGTGGAAGACTCTGCGATCCACTCAGATTTGATACAAAGTTTCAACAGATCTCTAATAAATTCCTTAGTTTACAACATTGCAGTTCTAATGCAATTCCTAAACCAGTTAGCTTGGTTAATTCCCTCTGTGGTAGTATACTATACTCTATACTATTCTATTCTATTCCTAACTCTATTCCTAACTTAGGAAAAGATTCTTTCCTAAGTTAAAATATAAAATGTTTACCCTACTAGACAGAAGAGAGCACTTTGCTTTTAATAAAAAAAAAAAAGACTCCACTGGAAATGAAGGGAGAAAATGCAGTTATCCTGATGCTTTTGATATAGTGAACATTTAATCCTTGCTTTTTTAATTAGCTGGCCTTGAAGCCGTGCATTTTCCTCACATCTGTACATTGTTAAACAATGGGCATCACCATTTAATATTCATGCACATTCATACAGCCATTCTGCTTTTGCCAAAACTTTCCAGGCTTTAAAGCGAATGCCCCCATTTTTCAAAAGGAAAAAAAATAGTAAAAAAACATTGTGCTGGGGAAGAAAGCAACAGTAACTGTGTTTGGGTTGGACCAAGAACCACACAGTATTACTGCTGTAGCCAATTTCAGGTATGTGTGATTTTATTGGTATAGCATGCAGAGTTTGTTCTACCCTAACCCCCCCTCATAAACACACACACACACACACACACACACACACACACAGGACGAATGTAAAGTATGCAAAACATTACTTTGATATGATTTCACTAACTTTGCTGCAATGCCTCAAAAAGTTAAAGAGTTAATGTGAAGCATGATTTTCAGCTTTCAAACCTGGTAATGCTGAAACTGCAGGCAATCCCCACGTCTTGGTGTTGAATTTTATAATCCTCTGGATTTGCCCAAATTGCTGGGATTTCAACATCTGCTCATTTAGCGGCATGGATTTTTGGGGTGTCGGGGAGACTAGTAGTTCAAAAGCCAGTGGTATCTCCAAGAAAAAATGTGAATGATTTGTTGGTCAATCCCATTTTCAAAAGGAAGGAGAATGCAATGCACCTCCCTCACCAAAACCAATGCTGTAGCAGAAGAGGTTCCATAAAAGATGCTGCACTTAAAAAAAGAAGAAGTTCAAATTAACTGGTTTGTTGGGGAGGAAGAAAGAAAAGAAAAGGGGAAGCAATAACTGGGAACTCAGAAAAAAACTGCCCATGGACCAGCACACAAACACCCATAACATGAAGGCGACTTTAAAGCAAAGAGATCTGAAGGTCTCTCCTTGGTCTCCAGACTTTCCTCTGAAAAGGTTTTATGGTTTTTTCCTGTGCAGTGTCAAAGTCTTCCACATTGTTGGCAAAAGTAGTTTCCCAGCTCCATTGTACTCAAGCAACAACTAAACTTGGCCATATCTCTCTCCCTCGTTCATCTTCGGCTGTTTCCTTGTGTAAACAAAAGGCCTGATGACCAGTGGTTTTTCCAAAGCAATCCAAAAAAAAAGAAGAGAGAGAAAAAAATAAACCTCTTTGGTGGGGGAAAGCATCTCCTATTCAGAGATAGGAGACACTTCTGTAGGAAATTAGGGGTAATGATATTATTAACAGTATTTATATACCGCTTTTCAAATAAAAGTTCACAAAGGGTTAATGATCTCATTTCCAGTAAGGCTAGCCATCTAACTTGCAGCCTATGTGAAATCAGGGCCCTTTAAAGACTCACACATCCCTCTCCAAAGGCCAATCTTTCTCATATACTACTTTTCCTAATGTGGGGTGGGTCTTTGGTGAGAGTGGCCATCCTGAACTTTAGAAAGAGCTGGGAGAAAGACATCTTCTGCTAATGAGGAAAATGTTGTGTTTGGAATTAAAGATGGTTGACCTTGAAGGTCAAATGCCATTGCCTTGAATATGAATCAGCTCTTTTGGGGGGAGTGTTGTTTTGATGGGATGTATTAGAATCAGGAAATGAAGATAACACAGAAGACAAAATGGCTTAGCCTCTTGGGTGTCTCTAGAAAGATCAGATACTGCTAGTAGTTCCTTGTCTTGAAGAATTATGGGCTATGGCTGGGCTAAGAAATGTTACCATCACTCATGTGGAGGAGAACTTCTCAATGCATAGTGCCCCTGGAGTAAGAACCTGTCTGTCTCTTTCTCTGTTGCTTTTAATGACACCCAGACTGGCTCATTGTCTTCCCAGCAGGGTCACCTCTTTCAGACCTAGTGAACACAACCAGAGAGATCTCTAGTGGGAAAGCCAGGCTAGAGGGGGAGAAATGCTGTGGTCTTGTGACAAGTCATGATTTGATGCCTTCACCCTCACCCAGTCCAACATTTTATCTGACAGAACAGAATCTACAGATGCCTGAACTGGCATAGCAGAAATGTGAATTTGGTGAATCTGAGCAAAGCCGATTCATTATTTACCATTTGTGAATTCAGTCCTTCTTCTAAGATATTTTCGGTGGCTATTCCATCCCGCCTCCCCTCCCCACACAATAACTACAACACCCTGCTTCAGGGCAGTGGTGTAGCTAAGGCACCTGCTACCTGGGGTCAAAGAAGATTTTGGAGCCCTGCCCCCAACAAAATCAAATTTAATTAAGTAAATAAATAAAACGTTTTCTGGAAAATTGGCCATAACTTTTGATAGAATACAGACATTCCAAAGCAGCTTCTTTCATTGCATTCAGCATTAAATTACCTTTCCAATGATGTTTAACATGATGGTATAATTTGTATTTAGCAAGGTTTTCACAATTTTGGCCACTAGTGTCAAGCTCAGCTTGTTGCCCTACTAAAGCTTGCTGCCTGGTGCAGTTGCTACCCCTGCACTCCCTTAGCTACACCACTGTTTCAATGTACTGTCTGAATGTATATGATACAGCCAACTTCCTTAAGCTAAGCAAGAGCCGGTATGGTGTAGTGGTTATGGAGTTAGCTCTGGAAGATCTAGATTCAAATCTCCCCTTAGCCGTGAAGCTTTCTTGGTTACCTTGGGCCAGTGCCTATCTCTCAGCCTCACTTACCTCACAGGGTTGTTGTGAGGACAAAAGGAGGAGAGGAACTATGCACATGACCCTAAGCTCTTTGGAGGAAGGGCTATATAAAAATGTGATAAATATGCAGGTCTATGTCTGGTTAGTACCTGGATGGGCCTAAAAACTCTATAAATGTCACCTTGGTTTCCATAATGAAAAAATGGTGAGATAGTAATACAAGAGGGAAGATGAGAGACAGCAAGTGGCTTAAGGTCATCCAGCAGCCTTCATGGCTAAGCAGGAATTTGGAAATTCTATGCTTGGGATCATTAGAAAATGTATCGATAATAAAACCACTAATATTATAATGCCGTTGTACAAATTGATGGTAAGGCCACACCTGGAGTATTGCATCCAGTTCTGGTCACCACATCTCAAAAAAGGCATAGTGGAAATGGAAAAGGTGCAAAAGAGGGCAGCTAAGGTGATTACTGGGTGGGGGCACCTTCCTTATGAGGAAAGGCTACGATGTTTGGGCCTCTTCAGCCTAGAAAAGAGATGCCCGAGGGGGGACATGATTGAGATATACAAAATTATGCATGGGAAGGATAAAGTGGATAGGGAGATGCTCTTTACACTCTCACATAACACCAGAACCAGGGAACATCCGCTAAAATTGAGTATTGGGAGAGTTAGGACAGACAAAAGAAAATATTTCTTTACTCAGTGTGTGGTTGGTCTGTGGAACTCCTTGCTGCAAGATGTGGTGACAGCATCTGGCCTGGATGCCTTTAAAAGGGGATTGGACAAGTTTCTGGAGGAAAAATCCATTATGGGTTACAAGCCATGATGTGTATGTGCAACCTCCTGATTTTAGAAATGGGCTGTGTCAGAATGCCAATGCAAGGGAGGGCACCAGGATGCAGGTTATCTGGTGTGTTCCCTGGGGCATTTGGTGGGCCGCTGTGAGATACAGGAAGCAGGACTATGGCCTGATCCAGTGGGGCTGTTCTTATGAAATAGGCCTCCTGGGTCCACATCCAAGAGTTACACAACTACCTTGTACAATGCAGTTCAGGGCAGTTATTGTATTTCTTAGCCAGAAAACACATTCACCAAGCTCCTTGTCACAAGCTCCTTCAAGGTAACTTTGAAGTGATGTGATAAATCATGTTCACCTCCAGTGTTGCTCCTGCAGTAAATTGTTAACAGAAGGGCATGGGAAGAAGCTACGTACACAGTGTTGTAGTAATGCTCCAACTGACCTTTGCTTTTGCCTTAGGACTTGTACAGATACATCACAGTCTCAGAAGTGCAGTGGTCTCCACAGTCAGATGCTTCAACTACTTCAGCCCACCCTGATTCTCTCCAGTTCACCTAAGTGACAAGGACTTGAGTGATACCTTCACAGTTTTGGGGAGTCAGCCTTGTCATTCTCCCAGGAGGCTTAGGGTGATGTACAAGACAATCCCACTTGTTCCCCTACAATCACACTGTGGGAGAACCACAGAAGAAGAGGAAGAGTGGAGGAGTGGCACCAGGGACAATCTGCTCCAAAGGGGCTTCAATTTCAAGTCTGAGCTAGTAGCTTCCAGAGGGCAGCCTGTTTCCCTGGTGGGCTATTTCTTTGGGGACATCACCAAAAGAGAATGCCCATTGGGTCACATGGAGAGTGGGACACTTTCTTCTTTATCTATGGACTGGGTCCCAGTGAGAGAGGATGCATGGAGGTGGAATTGAGGGTTTGCTGGGTGGTTGGTTCCCTGGTGTGATGAGAGCATAAAGTGTGCGATAAAAGAGGATTGCACATTTGGTGCAGCCTCTCTGCTTCCCCCTTTTCTTCTGCTCTTTTATCCAGTCTCCTGCTTTTATTTAACTATGCCTTTTTTTTTTTTACTGTCTTCAGCATTTTGAGGAAGAACAAGTAGTAGATGTTTTCAAAGGTGAAGGGGTAGGAAGGATGGCTGGGTGCCATTTATATGGTGCAGGCAGAGGGAGGCAGAGGGAGGTAGAGCTCAACTGAGTAATCCAGAACCTGTTACATCTTGGTCCTTGGAAGGATGAATGGAAATCCTCAGTAGTCTGAAAGAAACTGCGCAAAAAAAATTACTCTCATCCTTCTGACTTAGATGCTGATTTGACGGGCAGCACAATCCTAACTTTCACTGAAACAGGCAGGTCAATCGACCTGCTCTATATCCAGCATGAGTTTGGGGCTGACTGCAGCTCAGCCCGGGGCAAAGGGAATCACTTCCCCTTACCCCAGGTAGAACTGCAGCAGCCCCAATGGGTCTACTCACATTTGCACCACCTGAAGAGATGACACAAATCCAAGCAGCCTGGAGCTGGCCCCGGGCTGCCTGAGAACCCCACCCCCACTTCCTAGCTTCCTGCCGCCCTCTGTCCCCCACCCTGGAACGCCTCCCTCCCACATCCCCCCAACCCCTGTGCCAGCCAAGCTTGGCCAGTGCAAACTTATCGGATTGGGGTCTTGCTCCAGCCCGGGGAAGCCAGCGTATGTCCTTGCACCAGCCTCCCCAACTCGAAAGGAAGTAAAAACATACTTTACAGCATGTTTGCGACCTTCCCAGGCCAGCACAAGGGACTTGCACCAGCCCAAGTGCTTGTTAGGATTGCATCCTCATTCTGCTATTGATATCCCTGCAACTTCTTGTCCTGTTGTTTTGGATTCTTTTCACTTTGTGAAGCCTGAGATCATGGACCAGATCCCAGGAAACATCTGACCATCCACATGTGCATTTGACCCTTGCCTGTCCTGTCCTGACTAGAAAAAGCAGCTGAGGGGAACTGGTTAAATGGGTGCCGAGGTGGTCAATCCTTTGTCACTTGCAGGGAGGTGTGGTCATTGGAGGTAGGTGAGGCAGAGCATCACCTGAGCTCCTAGACCATCCAGACCTGAGCTTCCAGATGTGACCAGGGATGTTCTCCAGTTGCGTCCAGGAGCCTTTCTGCTTTTAAAACACCTCTGGAAGCCTTTCTGAAGCCCACAGAGGCCATGCGCAGCCTCTCCAGGCCTCAGAATGGATGTGACCAGACAAGGTTCTGGTCGCAGTTGGAGGCTCAGTGACCAAGAAGTGTTATGTCATTTCTGGATCACGTGACATTCTGTGCTTCGATGGCACAGAATGTCACAGCACATCCTTGTCACTTGAGGAATCCATTCCTGCTGCTTTGCACTGATAAGTAGCCCAGCCCACTTGAAGAAGCATTCCCTTAGACCCAAACAATATTTGAGAACTATCACCTTTAATTGACTCTTTCTGGACAAAGTGTTCAAATGTGTAGTGGCAACACCAGTTACAGGGATTCCTGGAAGAAATCAATATCCTGGATCTATTTCAGTCTAGCTTTTGGACTGGCTTTGGGACTGAGACATCCTTGGTTACCTTGGTGGATGATGTGGCAGGTACTGGACAGGGGATAGTTTATCCCTGTTGAGTCTGCTGTACCTCTCAGTGGCTTTTGATACTATTGACCATGCTATCCTTCTGGAATATCATGATGGGTTAGAGTTCCAAGGTACTGTTTTGCAGTGGTTCAACTCCTTTCTGGAGGAAACTTTCCAGAAGGTGGTGCTGGGCTACTCCTGTTTGGCATAATGCGTGTTCACCTTTAATGTCCCTCAGAGATCCAGTTCACCTTAGTCTGTCACCCTGCTTTTCAACATCAACATGAAACCTTTGGGAGAGGTCATCAATAGAGTTTTGGGTGTCATCCAGCTCTATTCCTTCTTTCCTTCTTCACCCAAGGAGGCTTTTGAGGTCCTGCACCAGTGTCTCATGTCAGTAATGGATTGGATGAGGATGAACATGCTTACATTAAATCCAGGTAAGACAGAAGTGCTAGTAGTTAGGAGACCAACAACCCAGGATGTGAATTGCCACCCATTTCTTCAAGCACTTCCCTTGAAGGAGCAGGTCTGCAATTTGAGGGTGTTGCTGGATCCTTGTCAGGTATCTGAGATGGTAAAGAGTTCCTTGGCCAATTCAGCAAGTTTGTCCTTTTGGACTACTTGGCAAAGGTTACTCATTCATGAGAAAGATCCAGATTATACTATTGTGTGCTACCTAGGACTGCTGGGAAACTTTAATTTCAATGCAGACTCCTTATAGGAGCAAGATAACATGATCACAACTCACCACCAATAAAATTTTCTGTAGATGCCTGTAGATTTCTCAGCACAATTCAAAGTGCTGGTGATGACCTCCAAGGAAGTTTGACTTCTGTTTGAGAGATATTTTTTTTTCATGCAGTCTTGAGGCTGCTGTGTTGAAAATTTGATTATATTTACAAGTTCCACAAAAAGTGGACACTAGAGGGAGCCCTAAGATCATAAATTTAATTTCCTTCACTGGCTTAGTTTACAAGCAACATCAGAAAGGAGAACTTGGTACTTTCTGACAAAGTTCTCAAGCTCTCTGAGGGCTTTCTTAGGGGGGTTTCTAAGGTAAATATTAAACAAAATGTTTTGTTTCCTCAAACAAATAGTCCCCACTGTCCTCAGGAACATGACTGAGTAAAAACAAGATGTGTGAACCACACTTTCAAGATCATAGGTCTCTGTGGTAAATCCCATTGTAATATTGGTGCTGTTCCTAGCCCTAGGGATCTCAAGAACGACCAGATGACTTCTGGAATTGCCTGGCTTATGCATGACATTTCGTCACATGAGTGCTACTGAAAGATGTTTGGGACTGTGCACATGAGCAAAAACAGTACTGTGCGAGGGCCCAATCCTATCCAATTTTCCAGTGCTGGTGCAGCAGTGCAAATGGGGCATGCACTGCATCCTGTGGTGGGGAGGCAGTCACAGAGGCCTCGTCAAAGTATGGGAACATTTGTTCCCTTACGTCAGGGCTGCATTGTGACTGCACCAGTGCTGGAAAGTTGGTAGGATTGGGCCCTGAATTAGCTATAGTGAATGGCACTCAAGGATGAAATACTTTGCACAGTGGTGAACACAGTGTTGCTATTCACAAAAATAAATGAAGTTACACTTTTTATAGAGCTGAGAATCTTTGCATAAGATAGAAATGGTCCTTGAAGATCTGTGAGTACATTAGAGGCTCTATTCCACTTGGAAAAGATACAGAAAAGACTATGAATTGATTGAAAGATTGGATTATTTTCCTGATGATGAAACCCAAAAGCATTTGGGTATTTTTTTAGTTTAGGAAAACAGATAAGGACACATGTGATGGAGATTCATACATTTATGCATTGTTATTATTATTAACTTTATTTTTAACCTGCCTTTCTCCTCGGAGGGACTCAAGGCGGCTTACAAATAAGGTTAAAACAAATTAAAAAACATAATTTAAAAACAGATAAAAACATAACAACATATCATAAAAACAGTAGTCAGATTAAAAAGTAGTCAGGTAGAAGAGCATAGCGCAGCAAATTATAAAAGGATCAGGCCTGTAACCAGATGCTTAAAAAGATATTAAAAGATGTTAAAAAGGCCAGGAACTCAGACGGCTTGTCTAAACAGAAGGGTCTTCAGGCCTTGCCGTAAAGTTTCAAGAGAGGGAGCAGTTCTTAAGTCAAGGGGAAGGGAATTCCATAGTGTTGGTGCCACAACTGAGAAGGCCCTATTTCTTGCCGCTGCCCCACATACCTCCCTAGGTGGCAGCACTTGTAAAAAGGCCTTCTCTGAAGACCTAAGAGGACAAGCCGGATTGTACAGGAGTAGGCGATCTCTAAAATGCCCTGACCCAAAGCAGTACAGTGCTTTAAAGGTCAAAACCAGCACCTTGAATTGAGCCCGGAAACGAATGGGCAGCCAGTGCAGCCGCTGGAGAAGCGGACTGACAAAGTCAAAACGCCTACCTCCAGTAAATACACGGGCCGCCGCATTCTGCACTAGTTGCAGTTTCCAAACCATCTTCAAGGGCAGCCCCACATAGAGCGCATTACAATAATCTAGTCTCGATGTCACTGTGGCATGGATCACTGTGGTCAGGTCTGCACGATCCAAGTACGGCTGCAGCTGGTGCACCAGCTGAAGCTGAGCAGAAGCCCCTCTAGCCACAGCCGCCACCTGGGAATCCAGGAGCAGCTGTGAGTCCAGGTGGACCCCCAAGCTGTGGACCTGCTCCTTCAGGGGGAGTGCAACCCCATTCAGTGCAAGCCGCTACTCTAGCACCTGCATCAAGGATTTCCGAACCAGGAGAGCCTCTGTCTTATCCAGATTTAATTTCAGCTTGTTAGCCCCCATCCAGATCCTCACTGCCTCTAGACAGCCTCAAAACCAGCACCTTGAATTGGGCCCGGAAACGAATGGGCAGCCAGTGCAGCCGCTGGAGAAGCGTACTGACAGAGTCAAACCTCCACCACCTACCTCCAGTAAATACCCTGGAGTCTGGAGGAAAGGAAAGATAGAGCTGGGTGTCATCAGCATATTGATGGCACCCCACTCCAAACCCCCGGATGACCTCTCCCAGTGGTTTCATGTAGAGGTTAAATAGCGTGGGGGACAGAATTGAACCCTGTGGCACCCCACACCTCAAGGGCCAGGGTGTTGAACAGGCATCCCCCAGTACCACCATCTGGGACTGATCCTCCAAGTAGGAGTGGAACCACTGCAAAACAGTGCCTCCAACTCCCAACTCAGCCAATCGGCCCAGAAGGATACCATGGTCGATGGTATCGAAAGCTGCTGAGGGGTCCAGCAGGACCAACAGGGACGCACTCCCCCTGTCCAGTCCCTGGCATAGGTCATCCACCAAGGCAGTTTCTGTCCTAAAGCCCGGCCTGAAACCAGTTTGAAAAGGATCCAGATAATCCACTTCATCCAAAACACTCTGGAGTTGAGATGCCACTACCCGCTCAATTACCTTGCCCAGAAATGGGATGTTGGAGACTGGCCGGTAGTTGTCTAATACAGTGGAATCCAGGGAGGGCCTCTTCAGGAGGGGGCGAACCACCGCCTGTATGTGGTAACGTCCCCTCCATCAAGGAAGAGTTGACCACCCTCCCTGTCATGCCTGTGTGATAAATGAGACCCTTTCCATCCTGATGGGAAGCCCTGGTTGTACCATGGAACTGACTTTGCTTAGTCATCTTGCACAGTCTCACCTTTGCAACCTGCATACCTACTGGAAAAGCTTAACTGGGATCGGTGGCATCGCTAGGGGGTGGGGAGGGGGTGGGCCACACCAGGTGATGCGCATTGGGGGGGATGACACCACTACTGGCCAAAAAAATTTAAATCTTGGTATTTTCAAATAATACCATCATGTCATATACATCATTCGATGTGTGATTTCATGCAGAGTGCAATGAAACAAACCACACTGAAATATTTCTATTCTATAAAAAGTTATAGCCAGTGGGGGCAGGGCAATGGTGCATCGCTACACCCACCACTGGAGTTGTTGCCCACCCACTGCATGGGAGGAGGTCCACGATAGGGGCAATGCACTGGCCTCTTGTACCAGGTGTTGCAAACCTTAGTGACGCCACTGACTAGGATATGTAGTAGCAGCACTAGTGTGGCTGAACCCATCTCTGTTAGAACATCAAACCAGGAAGAAACACTTTCACTCCATGCTGGGTTTACCTCACACCTGTCCATTGCTCAAATTCATCCACCTGAACAAGGGAACTGCAGTTCAATAAGTGATCCGAGCTAAGTCAAATCTAGGGAGCTTGTGGTAGGAATTTATGCTGCTTTTGTCTATTTGAACCTTACCATTTTTTCCTTTTTACTTTCTGAATAAGCTAGTCTCATTTTTGACCATTCAAAGGTTTGCTTCATTCCACTTAGAGCAGGGAGCTACTCTCCATTGCTTTCTAACAGGCCACTTGTAGCTAACACTACAAGGGCTTGTGTGCATGTATGCAGAGGAGTTGTGGCTGGCCAGATAAGTTAGCTCCCCAGACATTTCTTTAGCAACATGCTGGGGAAATGTCCGCAATTGGGCTCATCCCCAGATGGGCGGAAATACAGGGGAAGGCATTTCTTTCTCTTTTATTTTTCCTCTCTAATGGCAGTGAACTACTCTTTCTGAGGCTGGCTCATGTCTGCCACAGTTACCCCAAAAGTACCTGAGGGGGTGTGGGAAGTTCAGGTGCACAGATTGTGTGCATTGCTTCTCTTTCATCCCTGCCCAGGGGGCTGTGGTGGCCTCACTGAATCACCACAGTGCGTGCATGGAAAAAGTGGATCAGGAGAATTCTCCCCTCCCTCATCATACTGGAACCTCAGGACCATCCTATGCAATTAATGGGCAGTCAATTCAGGACAGACCCAAAAAAGTATTTATTCACACAATCTATTATTCATTGCCATCACACAACCCAAAATTCATTGCTGCTGGCTTAGGGGATCAGAAAAATTCATGGGAGAGGAGGAGAGGACTGTGGGCTCAATCCTATCCAACTTTCCAGCTTTGGTGCAACTACAGTGCAGCCCAGAGGTAAGGGAACAAAAGTTCCGATACCTTGAAGAGGCCTATGTGACTGTCCCCCCACCGCAGGATGCGGCACACATCCCATTGGTATAAGCTGCATGGGTCCTGGAAAATTGGATAGGATTGGGCCCAGTAAATAGTTACTAGCTATTTCATGATTACATGAAATGTCAGTGCTCAGACACTGTCTACCACAAAACACCAGTGGCTGGGGAGCAACTGAAGGAGAGGGTTATTACCTTCATGCTCTAATTTGGGCTTTCTGGAGCAACTGTTTGGTCACTATGGAAAGTAGGATGCTGGACAAGAAGGACCGGTGGCTGGTCTGATCCAACAGGGCTTTATTCTGGATAGCAAAGGAGAAAGGGACTAACAGTGTGTTTAGAAAGTCCAAGCATACCTTGTCAGCTGGATCACCTGCCTGTTGACAATCTCAAAGACTCCTAGGAGGTTAGAGGCAGGATTTAACTTTGCAGAAACAATGCTGATTCTCCTTCAGCTGGACTTGTTCTTCAGAGAGAGAGAGAGAAAGAGAGAGAGAGAGAGAGAGAGAGAGCTGCAGCCACTTAGAGACAAGACCTTCAGTGATAAAAGCAGCACCTGAAGGAAGGAAAAGGGTATGGGTGTAGAACAGCGGTGTCCAAGTTTTTGGCAAGAGGACCACATCATCTTTCTTACACTGAAGAAAGATGGGGGGGAAGAATTAATTTACATTTAAAATTTAAATAAATTTACATAAGTTTACATAAATAAATATATTAAAGATGAACTTTCATGAATGCATGATGGTCTTGCAATAGCTCAAGGCCTATAAAAGGCCTTGCGCAAAGCAAGGCTGGCCTTTCCTTTGCTTCTGCTACTGCATCACAGATGTGAAACAGCAAGCAGTGGAGGAAGCCCTCATCCCACAGCTCATGCGAGAGGTCAAACAGTTGCCCTCACGCTGAGAGCAGTTGCGTCGGGCCAGTGCAGGCTCCAACAAATCTCTGGTGGGCAGAGGCTCATTGGAGACTGAGGGCTCCCTGAGGGCCACATTGAGAGGCCTCGAGGGCCGCATGTGGCCCCAGGGCCGGGGTTTGGGCACCCCTGGTGTAGAAGAAAGGAGGTTGGAGAGGCTGAGAGAGGAAGAGGAAGGCACTTGGAGGAAAGTGGACTAATGGACTGGCTAACAGACTGAATGGAGACTATAGGAGATGATGGAGTATAGTGTGTGGCTGCCACCCCTAAGAGTTGCTGAGATCCAAGGTGTTGCTGCAGTGGCCAGAAAAGCTGCTAGGGGGAGAGGGAAGGAAGGAAGGAGGACCTCTACAGGTTGAACAGGTGAGCCACCCTAGTGGTGAGGCAGTACCCAGCAGTGCTTTCTGCAGAATTAGGGCTATTTTGAGTGAAGAGGGGAACTAATTAGCTAAAAGTGGGCATAGGTTCTCTAGGTCAGGTTTGGAAAGGGAATTTGGCAAAGCACCATCTTTCAAATTTCTTTCAAACACCTGAAAGCATATGCTTGAAAATCTTCTAGAATCAGCACAAGCCCATTCCAGACTATCAGTGATCTAATATCAACAGGACATTGTTTTGACAGTAATTAATTTTAATTTTTTAAATTCCAATATCTGTTTTTAGTGTAGTTATCTGCTCTGAGAAGGGCTAACAATCTAGCTTAGAAATAAATCATCCTTAAATTACATTTACATAATGTTTTTGTTAAACTATCCTAGAATATTTATATGCCACTTCTCAACAAAAATGTTCTCAAAACATGATGGTTCCCTGTCCCATAGATAAGGAAGAAACACCAGCAAACAGTCTCTGGGAGGGACACTATGCTGGAATTAATAGGGACCATTATTTTCCCCTGCTAAATTTAAGAGAGAGATTGCTTAAGTTTATCACTGCAACCTTCAGTCACGAAAGACTATGGTATAAGCCAACAGCACCCGGTATTCCCAAGAGGTCTCCCATCCAAGTATTAACCAGGCCTGACCCTGCTTAGCTTCTGAAATCAGATGAGATCGGGCATGTGCAGGGTAACAGTTGCTTAAGTTTAAAAGATGCCTCTTTGCCCAGTTAGCAGGGGTAGGCATTTCAAAGAAATAGGCATCTCAAAACATTTCACCTATCTCCCTAACCCTTACTATAGTCCTGTGGGGAAGACTTCATCTGAGGAAGAAGATCTTCATCTTGCAGAAGCAAGGACTAAGGCTGGAAGATGATAACCACAACCAGGCCACTTTATGAGTCCATAGCTGGGGTAAATTTGAACCAGGGTCTTCCCAGTTTAGTCTCTTTATCACTCTGGGACAACCACATTGTCATAAACAGTGGCAGTTTCACATACATTTGTCCAAAAATTTCCTGATGTTATAAACATTATATGAGTGTAAAGTACAGGCTACTCAAATGTACTGAATGCAGAACTGTCTGTCTGCTGTTCTTGTGTATGTGTCTATAACCCCAGTAGTGCAACTGAATCCTGGCCATGTACTGGGCACTGAATATCCACAGGTGCAGTATCATTGATGCAGCCTGGTGATGTTTCTGTGGTTCCCTGGATAAAGGCCAGCTTTTTTTCTTTTTTTAATAAAAAGAACCTGTACTTAAATTAATGGAATTGGCTTGGCAATCACTGTACTGTATCCAATAATCCAGAAGTAAATAATATTCTTGTTAATTTAAAATCCAAGCCTGACTGTGTTTATGACTTTATAGCACTCACATTATTTGGGATCTTTATACTATGTCAAGGGTGCAGACAGATTAGGTTGAAAAAACTTCCCCAAGAGCCATTTTAAAGGGACTTCTAATCTTTCCCTTTAGTGGTGTTAATTCAACTCAGCTGAGTTTTTTGAAGCTCCATTTGGCAACTAGAAAAGTCTAGAGAGAAATAAACTCCTTCTCTTGGTGGTGCCTTTATAGCAGTAACAACATTTGAGAGAGAGAGAGAGAATAAATAAACCCTTCCTTATCCAAGTGATGCTCAATAAAACAGGGGCTTGTCAGTGAGCAGCAGATTAAGTTCCTTGTTAACTACTTGCCTTGATTCAGCCAGTGCAGCCTGCTTTGAGAAACAGACTTGATTGTACAAGTCTATGATATGAACTGCAGAAAAACCTGTACTGGAGGGAATTCACGGCCCAATCCTATCCAACTTCCTAGTGCCACTGCAGCCACAGTGTAGCCCTTAGGTAAGGAAAGAAATGTTGCCTTACCTTTAGAAGGCCACCTTGGCTGCCCACTCACTTCAGGATGCTGCATATGCCCCACTGGCATGGCTGCATCAGTGCTGGAAAGTTGGATAGGATTCGGCACTAAGTTATTGTAACCCAACACCACATATATACAACCTATGATTCTCCCCATATATTTGTGGGTATCGAAGCAGAAAGCAAATTCAGGATGAAACTCCAGTAGAAAAAAAGGCTGACCTGGAGTTTGGAGACCAACCTTCAGCCTAGAATTCAAAAGAAGTCAGGAACCACTGTGAGTGGGAGCTGGTCAGACGTCTGGGTATTGACCATCGGGGGAGGGGGCTGCCTGGAAGTTCCAACCAAAGCTAGGTTTCAAGGGCTAGCAAGACTATTGTACCATGAGCTGCTAGTCCCAGTTGACAGCTCAGTTTTGATAATAACAGGCCAATCCTGTGTTACCAAAAAGGGCTGTTTTGTTTAGGGGAATAATTACACTGCCCTTATTGGAAACTTTAGGACCATAGGCTGGATAACAAGACGGCGTAATGCAGAGAAATTCCCTTTTAGCTTAAGGAGGATACTGAAAGAAAGATAACTTTGAATAAAAGATTATATTTTTATTACAAAAACACACAGGTAAACATAATGCACATGAAAAATTATGAGTCTTGGTCCTAGTACTTGCATCTAGTGTACCTAGCTTTATGGTGGTTGCATGTGAAAAGTATTTGGTGCATCCGAGGAAATTAGAAAGGGAACAGCTGTAGGGAAGGATTTGAGGGGTCCCTGGTCTGCCAAACCCAGTTGCTAACTAAAGATGGGGAGAGAAGGGGAGAAAGAAAGGAGGGAGACAGGAAAAAGTCACAGACGCGAGATAGTTACCTGACTTGTAGAGTAGTTGGAGGGGGAGAGTCCTGTGGAGGACCCTCTGACACAGAGAGAGTACATGTGGGCAGAAGCCCTCTCTTAAAAGGGGTTTTTTCCAGACCTGGAGCTGACCTGGATGACCTGGATGTGACCTAGAGCTGACCTGGATGTGCTTGCTTACTACATACAGTGGGGTACTTGGAATATGTAAAACATTGAAAGGATTATCAGCAAAATTCAATAGGGTCAAATGACTGTCTTCCTAGCTGGGGGAACTTACACAATACAGTAACCCAGGAAAGCAGTTCAAATTTGCATAGAGTACTTAAGCAGTGATTGAGTTAAAACAATACAATGAATAGGAGACACTTAAACAATGATTTACTATGCCAGACTTCTTCCTCCTAGAGAGGTGGATGTTCTTCCTCCTAGAGAGGTGGATGTTGTAACCATGAGCTTGTGGCTTGACCTGATGGTGACCTGTGTGTTGAGGTTTAATGCATAAACAGTGATTGGATTAGAAGACACTTTTGCATAAACAGTGATTGGGTTAAAACAATACAATGAATACAGTGACCACATGGAAGTGAAGGTTGTGTAATCCATGAGCTTGTAGTTTGACCAGAGTTTTGGAAGTTTGGCCTGTGAGAAGTTTGGCCTGCAACCAGATATAAAATCACAACTAAGGAAAAAGGGGATTTTCACGTAACACCTGAGCTACCCATTCGTCCGGAACTCCTCTGGTGCAGAAACAGCTGCCACGGCATCCTATGGCAACAAGGCAACCAACGGCATCCTATGGCAACAAGGCAACCAACGGTGGCTCCTCAGGGAAGGGGACTTGTTAAGTAGCCTCGCAATGGGGCTATTCTATTTTGTGGCAGCCCTTGGGCTGCTGTAGAATCAGAGCCTCCATGTCAGGCCCACGGCCTGACATGGAGGTTCTGGATGCGGCAGACTCTGCCCTGCGTGTCCCTCCTGCCCCACTCCCTCCCCTGCATGCCTCCTCCCCACCTCCTCCCACTCAGCCATCCATCACCCTGCAGTTTGATCAATCGATCGATCGATCGATCGATCGATCGAATGAATGAATGAATGAATGAATGAATGACCAACCAACCAACCAACCAATCAAAAATGGGGAAGGAATGCCCATCAAGATAATATGCAGTGGGTTTCTGGTCTATCATACATATAAAAGCAGTTTTGTTGTAAAGGCAAAACATATGTACATTTATGGAGAATACATTTGGATTTCTGGAATGCTTGCAACAAGCTATTTATTCCCAGTGTAATCCACTTTTGGTTACAGTATACACCTTTTGTTACAGGATTCCTAGCATAATCCACTTTTTGTTGCATAAGACAGTTGTTTTCCCGGCCCGCCCCATTTGTACACCACTGCTTGGTTGCCCTCACCAGAAGAAAGATGGGATATAAATACTTTAAATAAATACTTCCAATTTGAGCAACATGTTGCTGAGAGAGGTCATGATATCTATGATTTGCATCACCAGACTACTTCCCTTTTGATTGTCTCCAGTGCAAAACCTGGCTGGGAATTCTGCAACAAAGTATCTTCATTCAGGTCTTCAGCTGAATATGTACCACCCGATTGCTATGGGATTAGTCTTTTGCAAGACCCTAGTGGTTCTCAAACTCTAGAGTTTGAGCCACTTAGGGCACAATCCTAACCCCTTATGTCAGTGCTTTCCAGCACTGACATAAGGGCAATGCAGCTCTGAGGTAAGGGAACAAACATTCCCTGACTTTGAGGAGGCTTCCATGAGTGACACCCAACTGCAAGATGCAGTAGATGTCCCATTGGCACCGCTATGCCAGTGCTGGAAAGTACTGACATAAGGGGTTAGGATTGCACCCTAAGTGTTTGTGGGGACAGGGGGATGGTGATGATGTGATCCCCAGGATCTTGCTGCCACTGGGGACAGAGGAACTTTTTTAAAACTTACCTCCATCTGCTCCAGCTTCCGGGGGTGGGTGGGTAGGTGGGTGCAGGAAGCCCTGCTGAGCCCTTTGCAGGGCTTCTTGCACTTCAGAACAGTGAAAAAATGTTACCTTGACCCACTTCCAGTCAGTGGCGTCGCTAGAGTGGTGTGGGGGGTGCAGGTCACACTGGCTGATGCACCAGGGGAGGTGACACACCCTGGGGGATAACACGCTAAAATTGCAGCATTAGGAGCTACCCCATCATGCCATAACCGTTGGATGCAGAATTCCCAGCAGAATGCAATGAAAAAAACAGAATTGAAATCACTACTTTCCTTCAAAAGTTATGGCCAAAAAACCGGAAAGAAAAAAATGCATGGAGCCCTATGGAAAGTGAACCGTATTGCGCGTTTACTCACGAGTAGGCATACTTGTCATAGTCCATTGGAAAGGGCAGGCTGAGAGGAATCCAACAACTCCAGAATGGTCCTGATCCAATGAATGCAGCCCCCAAAAACACTAGAGAAGCTCCTTCCCAGCTGCCAATCTATTGACCCTATGGAAAGTAAAGCAGCCTCACGGTTGTGTTTACTCATGAGTAGGCAGACATGCTTTGGCTAGTGGTCCGGCCAGGCAAAGGGGAATGTGAGGACACCAGAATGGTCCTGATCCAATGGAGCTGGAGTGCAACAAATGCTCCAGAAGGCAGCCCCCCCCCCACTAAAAAGGAAAAAAAGAGGCTTGAACTGGTAAGGGGAAAGTTTTCTATTTTGCACTTGCAAAGCCAGGTGGGTCTTTATATTGATATACCTGAAATAGAAGAACTTTAAACTGGGCACTGGGGAGGGCTGGAAATCTCACTGATTGTTGTTTTTTTTTTGGGGGGGGGGTTATTGCAGACAGACTACAAAGTTAGCTCCATTGACCACTATGGGACTTACTTCTGAGTAGACATGCATAGGCTTGAGCTCACAGGCTGCAATTCTACCCACCCTTTCCTGAGAGTAAGCCCCATTGACCACAATAGGACTTACTTCAGAGTAGATTCACTTGTGGAACAGGACTGGTTCCCCCTTATTTAATGATTTCTTTTATTTTAATTTAATTATTTATAATTTATTTTAATTTGCTTGATGATGTCACTTCTGGCCATGACATCATTTCCAATGGGTCCCGAACAGATTCTCATTCTAAAAAATGGGTCCCAGTGCTAAAAGTTTGAGAACTGCTGCAATAAGGTGTTAGTAAGTTGACAGGGGGTATGTGTGTGAGACTCTACAAGTTTTCTAAATCACTAAAATCAGAGTTTGGAGGACTAGGACCTTCATGTTATATATCAATCAATGCATAATTTCATGTGGGATGCAATGAAACAAACCACATTGAAATATCTGTGTTATAACAAAAGATATAGCCAAAAAACCAGTGGGGGTGGGGCGATGGTACATCACCACACTCACCACCTGGGGAGTTGCCCCGCCCACTGCATGGGGTGACACGCAGACCTCCTGCACCGGGTGATGCGAATCCTAGTGATGCCACTGCTTCCAGTTTTGTGCTTGTGACCTGGAAGTGGGTCATGACTATATTTTTTCACTGTTCTGAGGTTTGGGGAGCCCTGTAGAAGTCTCCACTGGCTCCCTGACCCCCCAGAGGTTGGCACAGACAGAAGTAAGATTTTTTTAAAAGGCCCTCTGGGGATTGCTTCACTGTCATCTCCCTGCTCTGCCTTTTAAGGGGCCAAAGACAGGACTTCTTCGGCTGGTGGGTAGTGACCCACCAGTTTGAGAACCACTGCCCTAGGCAACTAAGAACAGATTAACTTTTTATTAGAGAATGTTTCACATTTACAAACAAAGAACAACTGAGTAGAAAAATATAAGGTCCTGAAACATGGTTACATACATCGAAAAAACATTGGTGAACACAAACACAGAGCATTCAGGCATAGTGTACAGGTTTGTTTCAGGGGGTAAGACATGGTCGGTTTACAGTTCATAAGTCACTAAGTCCAAGGCTAGAGAACGGGACATGCCCAGATATAACAATTCTTTTGCCCTGCTTTCCATGGTGGTCACTAAGGCTGCAATCCTATATACATGCTAACCTGGAGTAAGTTCCATGGAACTCATTGGGGTTTACTTCTGAGTAGATATGCCTAGGATTCATGTTTGCTCAGAAGTACTACTAAATAAGTGTGTGTATAGGATTTCATTCTAAGATAGTGAATTACACATGTACAAACACTAGGTATTATTGTGGCTGCTCCTACAACAGCAGTGCTGTTGCAACTTCTCAAAGTTATACAAAGTTATTTTAATTGCCTTCCCTGAACAGAGTGATCAGACATCCTCTTTTTACAGGACATGCCCTCTTTTTTAAACCTCGTATCCTGGAAAAGAACTCCTTTTTCCTGTGAGTGGGCCCCTGTGGGCAGCGTATAGCCTTCTTGTAATTAATGAATTATATGTAATATAGTTTTAAATTTAATATGGTGTTACTTATTAGACCATGTCCTACATTTTTCTTGGATGTCCTACATTTTGGGGTGCCTTGTCCTCTTTTCTGGTTATGGCATCTGGTCACCCTGATCCCAAAAGACTCTTGCTTGCTGCTCCTTTCTCAGACTACATTTCCCGGCGAGCAATGCTCCTAACCTGGGGAAAACACATGCATATAAACGCAGTGACTTCCGGGCACTTTTCCTTCCTGAAGTTTTTGTGTGCCCTTGAATGTAGTCCTTCCTAGGTTCCCACCTTTTTATTTCCAGTGTCTCTTATTTGACTTCTTCTGGAGATTTGCAAATATGGAATTTAAATGTGCATTTTAACCCCAGGCTATGGGTGATCTGTTGTTGTAAGGAAAGTACAGCTTTAAGAGAGGGACCCATGTGGGGTGTAGCATGCTACTTACCAGGATATAGGAAGAAAAAAACAAAAGAAAAACAAAACACTGTGCTACACAGCCAGAACATGGGCTGCACAGGCCTTCTTGTTCCAGCAGGGGGCAGCCTCTCATTGTTTTTGAATTCTGTAGGGAAAACATTTTTTAAAAGAGGAATTCATACTGTTTCTCTCATTATCTACAGTTCCAAGATGGATCTCAGGTTACTGTGGTAGAGGACAGGGTTGCAAAAATGAGACAGAGTGGGGCTGCAGTGCAGAGAGGGAGAACTTTTATTTAGTGGCCATGACCGTGGCCTTTTTTTCTTTTAAAAACATCCCTCACATCCCAGTCGAGTTAAGAAAAATATGTAATGCAACAGCAAATCATGCTGTAAAAAACCCTCTTAAATCGTTTAACCTTTAGTCTGAATCCATTGACTGAGAAGCAGTGAGGTAGTGTACTCTGCAATGCGGAGTTGCTGGCACTTGCCAATCAAAATGAGAAAGAGGGCCAGGACACTTGTTATTTGTTAGTATATATGCTGTTGTGGTGATGCTGTCTTCGTCCCTTAGGCTGTGAGATAGCCTGATCTCTGATAGATAACAGACCCTAATTAGGGTTACCAGGTCTCCAGAGGTTCAGTTCTGAGGCAGGGGTAGAGCATGGGAACTCAGGAGTGGGACTTGAAGGGGTAGAGTTTACTGGGACTATGCCATAGCAGGAGGCAGCACCCAGTGAGCCATGGGCATCTGGTCAGCATCAAGTCCCAGTCAGCATCTGGTAGGGTGGTCAGAAGTAAAACCTCATGGGCAAAACCCAGATCTAACAGCAAAAACTCAAACCAGCCACTTTCGATTTGCATATGATTTTTATGAATCTTGATCTCACTCTTTAGAACACTGAAGATACACAGGGAGGTATGCTAATAGTTTGAAAAATGGTATTGTTAACCTTACTCAGAAGTAAGCCCATTGTTTCTGTAAAAGAGGATTACAGCCTAAGTCTTGCTGAACACCAGTACCTCTAGTAACAGCCTGATTCCTTCCTTTTGAGATCTCACCCTGAAATCTTACTGAAGACCTTGAGAAGGGAACTCTCAAGCTCTAGTGTTACTGTGGCAGGTCTGCAGGGGTTCCTCAAGGATCATATCAATGCCAAAAGGTTATTTGAGGCTTAAAAGTTTAATCCATTATCTGGAAATCTATCAGTCTAGGCTCAAGTCATTTCTCTGGTCTTACAAAGTGTCTGAGAGTTTTGAGGAGGAGAGGGGGATAATTTTCTTTAATTCCATGGTATGCTGCTTTGGGTCTAGTACTTCCAGCCTCCATGCTTGCTTCTGCAACCCAGTAATAATCTTTCAGCCCCTACATTTGCACATAAATAAAAATGTCATAGGCTTCCAGTGATCTTTCTTACAAAAGAAATTCCCACTGTAAAAGTTTCCAGTGCTTGAGGAATGGCAGCTTCCCAACCATTTATTTGAGACAGGAAGAAAATAAAACAATTTTAAAAAATATTACCATCAATCATACTTTTTAAAATAACATTTTTGTTAGCATTGATCCAGGAAAAAAAAAATCAAAGATTGGAATAGGAAGAAAATGATGAGAACAAGTTAACTGGGAAAGAGCAGGCTACACAAATTGTACTGTGTCCACAGAAAATCAGCCTAATTGGCACAGCCTTCCACACAGTGACAGAGCCATGGGAAGAAGGGCTGTTGCATTTATAAAAAAAAAAAGTGTTTGCACTATTCTATTCTAACTGTTCAGTAAGAAGTATATGGGCTTCCTCCTTTTGTTGTTGAAAGGCACTGGGATGATTGACAACAAAAGGAAACACTAATGTCTGACATTTTTCTCCACTGCATAACCAGTAAGAGAGAAAAGGACATATTTTCTTCATTTCATTCCTGTCTCAGTTATAGCCATCTTTAGGCTCAGAAGACCTTGGCATCATTACTGGGGGAAATATGTTTAGAGTTTATAGGAAATCTCTCCAATGGTTAATGTAACACTAAAGTTCCTTTTCTTGTATCTACTGTCATTGACTTGGCCCATGAGTTCTACAAAGCTGTATTTCACCATGTAGCTAAAGTACTCAGGAGCTTCAACTATGAAAACTGATTATGAAGGACACTAATCAGAACAATTTGTTTGGTAACTGTGATGTGACTCACCAAAAATATTTTGGGACCTGGTAACTGGAATGGTCCAACCTATGTAAGCTCAGAAGGCATTTTACACCCCATCCCATCCCCCAATTCAAATCAAATTTATTTTCAAGGTGCTGTAATGCTGCTATGGTTTCAATATAAAACCAGTCCCTGGCCACATACAAGTCAACACTTTATAGTTAAATCCATCTTTCAGTAGTTGTTTTCTAAAAGAAGCATGTCAGGAGCTCACTCCTGCTGAACAGCCTTATCCACAGTTCTGGAACTCCAGTTTCTTAATCTCTGATTTGTTGAGACAGAATATGATTGCCCAGTCCAATAGGAAAGGCAGTCTGGACTTTCTCAAATGCTCCCTTTCTTAATCTTACTTTGGATAGTCCAGGGCTAAGGCTTACCACTAAAACACGTCTTAGGGCCAAACCCTGGTAGGCCTTGACACTGCCCATACTGTGGCATCAGCATAACAAAATGGCAAAGGCAATTCATTCCTAATTATTTGCCTCCCACTGAACAGCTGATGTGTTAAATTTTCTCTGTTCTCAGTTGAGTATGTGACATTGCATTCAAAAGAGCTGCAGGTTTTCTCTCCAGTTATTATAGTTTTGTTTCTTGGAAGCGTCTGTAATGTTGCTAACATAATTCTGGTGCAAAATGATGAAGAAAAGGTAGCATAACTGGAAAGGAGAACAACAAAAGGGGTAAGATTAATGTTATAGGAAGTGAAGTGCAGTTTGTAGGGCTCCAAGCTTCAGATAGTTTGACTGTCAGTCACTAAACATTAACAGTCTAACTGAGTTAAAAGGCAGACTATTTGTTAAATAAAATATATATTTAATTGGTTGACAGCAAAAAAATGTGCCTTGTTATACACTCTGGTGCATCTTCACATGAGATACAAGTCGGAAACTTGTTTCTGCCCACCTGCCATGTTAAACTTATAAGGGATGTCAAGGAAGAGAACAAGCATGATGGAGGATGATGCAAATGCTTCTTACACTGGGGAAGTATCCACCAATTACATTGTTCTCATCTGTGTTCTACTCTCCTTACCTTTATAAAGACTTTATGATGACTTTCATGTTATCATTTAGCAGGTCGTTTTAGGAAATCACCCGTCCATTGTTGGTTCCATGTAATCCTAGCAGAAAACATCTATGTTGGGAAATGAAAAGTCTGTTGCACTAGATACACAAAAATCTGTTTGTGTGAGGGTTGGACAACCATGAGAATCCTAAATTGGGAAAATATAAATGGACAGCATTAAAGGAAAGAAGAGGGAGAAGCTGGTAAAGTTGCCAGAAGCTGGATGTAGAAGCTATCAGCGAATTTATGTTAGAACTGCTCACGAAAATTGGGTGACAATTGAGAAAATGCAGCAGGAAATTTTGCACAAGCCCAATGAAATGAACGGGAGCAGCACAAGGACACACTCCAGTGTTGATGAACACTTCCCATTCAGTTCAATGGAATTTGTGCAGGAAAAATTCTCACTGGGTTGGATCCAATATTTTGACCACTTTTAATGAACTGCATGACATCATCTTCCCTTTTAGAAATACAGCTGTTGTTGCAATTTCCTCAATTTGAGCTTTGGCAAATTTCGGAAGTTGAAATACATTGCAGTCCTATGCATATGTGCTTGGAAGTGACTCCCATTGAGTTAAATGAGACTTATTCTTGGGTATGCACAGGATTAAGTTTGCTTGAATTGATTTTTCCCCATAAATTTTGCTTTCAAATATAGACTTTAAGAGTGGGACAATCCAATCCTAACCTGTGCTGGAACGGGGAGGCTGACTGGCCTGCCCCGTACCTGGAGTGGGATTGGGGTTGGTTGTGGCTCAGCCTGGGGCAAGGAGAATTTCTTCCCATTACCCTGGGAAAAGCACAGCAGCCTCAGTGGGGCTACTAGGATCTGTGCCACCTAAAGATCCGAGTGGCCCAGATGCAGATTCAAGTAGCCTGAAGCTGCTCCAGGTTGCCCGGAACCTGGGTTAGGATCCGGGACAAGTGCCAGATCCTGGTCACACCCTATGCTCACCCATGGCCTGCCCACGGGCCCGTCTGCCCTCCCCCACCCTGAAATGCCTCCTTCCCACCCTCCCCATGCCCCCCCCCCAAACCCCAGCACTGGCCTGACTTGGCCAGCATGGGCTTACCTTTGCGCCGGTCCAACAGGGCTTGGGCCAGCCTCCCTGCTCTCCCGGTGGCACGAAAGTGCTTTATGGCACTTTCACAACACCATTGGGTCAGCACAAGGGACTTGTGCTGTCCCATACGCCAGTAAGGATTGCACCCTAAGAAACTTAGCTCCTGCTAACAAACTGTATGCTTTTACATATTTAGCCCCTAACAGCCTTGAAATCCAGCTTCAGCCATATTGAAGAATGTTGAAAATTCAAAAAGACACTTTACTGTTTTGCACGCACAAAATTTTTGCTCGAGAATTTTCACTCTATTCTGAAATCTTACAAAAAGTTGACATTTTATACATTTGGTTTTAGTCTCCTGACAGAGCTCCCTATTATATCAGGGAGTTTTTCCTAATTTACATTTTCCAAAAATGAGGACTAAACATTCAGATACTTACTTTCCCCACATTCGAAATATATATATTTTTTGTCCTTTAGTGGCCATATCTAAAAGATAATTTAACAAAAAAAGAGCTGCTTCTCTAGTATATCAGCTGTGAGCATATTTGCCATGCTAGAATCTAAATACAATTTAGAATAACAGAAGGGAGTAAGAAGTCAGCAGATCAATGCTCCCCATTGGGCAAGGAAAGTACCACATCAATATATGCAATATAGATGACAGTGCACAATATAGATGACAGAGGCCACAAGTCATTCTGGGACATGATGTGGCATCCATGGCCTACTAAGTGGTCACAGCAATAAAAGGTTTGAGAACCACTGCTGTAATTCTTACTAGTGAGAGACTGAAGCAGAGCTTGAGTAGCTTGACTAAGGACCCAATCCTATCCCTCCCCTGCTGTTCCTCCACAAGGAACAGCAGTGCCAGAATGGCCACCGCTTATCCTGTGGAGCCAGAGAATTTGCTGCAGGTTTCCTTGAGGTAAAGGAACATTGGTGCCCAAAGTTGCGACCACTGCATGAAATGCAGTACCCATCTGAACAGCATCAGAGCATTCCATTCAGGCACCACACGAAGTCCCCCTTGTTCGGAGGACATACTCTGGGCAGTTATGCTGTCTGCTCGGTGTCCCAGAAGGCCACGTGACAGGATGTCTGGGCAGATGTGACTGCCCAGAGTGTCCCTGTCCCCTGATTGAGGGGGACTTCACGTGGCACTTGAGTGGAACTAAAAGGACAGATCTGCATGAACACTGGATCCGGACTCCGGTCCACAGTTTGAGCAGCGCTGCCTTACCTTGAGTCCCTTCCAGGAGAAAGGCGGGGTAATAATAAAGTTATTATTATTATTATTACCTGCCTTGAGCAGTGCTGCTCAGGAGGGGAAATAGGATCTAGTGGCAGGCTCAGCCACCATCTCTTCCTGGGCTCAATCTGCCTACCAGCCTCCCCTCCCCCTGGCCAGTTCCGCCCCTTCTCCATTCCCCACTCCCTGGAAACTCTCCCTACTAAGAGGCCAGGAAACTTATTGCCCTGAGCTACAGTGATGCATCCACCGGTTCTGAGGCCCAGTGGCGTTGGTGTTTCCACAAGCACAGCAGTCTCACCACTGGTGTCGGAATGCCTTACAGCACTTTTAAGATGCTCAGCACTGGCAGTGAAGTTGGAGCACCAGCACAGGATCAGGCTGCCCAGTTATCTAGCAAGTATCTATGTCCAAATGCAGCATTTTGGGGTGCTTTTTGTAAACTTCAGTTTTATTAATTTTCCCCCTTTCTATTGCAGGCTTCCTTGCATGAGTCATTTGGGACCGCTTGATCTTCAGGTATTTTTGGCATGTGGTGTTGGCATTACATAGGCTGGACTCCAGTAGGTGGCTGTACAAAGTACCAGTAGTTAGTGGCAGAATTATGTGAGTATGATAATAGATCTTGGGAAAATGTTGATAAATGTTGATAAACTTGTATTTACTAGAAAAAGATCACATTTATATACCTTCTGAACTTCCCCAGTTCTTATTTTTTAAAGAATACACCAGTGGTTCTTAAACTTTTAGCACCAGGACCCACTTTTTAGAATAAGAATCTGTCAGGACCTATCAGAAGTGATGTCATGACCAGAAGTGACATCATCAAACAGGAAAATTTTTAACATTCCTAGACTGCTATCCTACCCACACTTACCCAGGAGTAAGTCCCACTGATTATCATTGTTAAAAGCATATACATAATAGCCTGTTAAAAGTACAGGTCTGTAACATTTCCCCAAATGCAGTCACATACCATGGTAGCATCAAATCTAATATATTAAAAATAAAATATTGAAATGAATGGGGACCCACCTGAAATTGGCACATGTCCCAACCCACAGTTTGTGAAACACTGGACTACATGATTCCATGCCATTCAGTCAGAGGTGCCAATCAGATGTGAGGAAGGGTTTGAATGCAGACAGCTCCAGCAAATGAACCAAGTTGTATGCCACAAACCAGGCAAAGCTAAACAAAAAACAAGCAATCACAGGAAATGTGGGGAGATTATTAGCCAGTTTCACATGAGGGGAAATTCTTTATGGATACAACCCCATATCCTCTGAATGCCCCATTAAAATGAATGGGAGCTGCTGCATATTGTGTGAGCTCCCCATTCATTTCAATTGCTGCCTGGCACTTTATTCTTTGTAGCATTACTCAAAGGGCTTTTAAGTTATTTATTTTAATAAGGAGCTGTTGACCTTCTGAGTCTGGCAGCTGGTGACTAGAAGCAAGAGAAAAATTGGGGCTGTGGAGAGAGAGAGAGTAATAAAATAAACATTAAAAGTGTGAAAATCCATCTGGCCCTCTTAGTAATTCCCAGAATTACAGCCCTGGTTTGCATTAAAACAGCATCAGAGGACTGAAAGTGTCAACATGAAATCTCCCGACTCAAGGACAACACCCGTCTACCTTCCTCTTTTCTTATCGCAGGGGAAAGTTATTCTTCTCCCCCACCCAAACTCTGAACTTTTCTCTATGAACCCTTGGCTCTCTGGGGCTGTTTTGTCACTTCCAAACTTGGATTATGTTAAACCCCATTCTAAAATTATGTCTGTTCCATAAACTTGGCCAAAGAGAGAGCTTTCAAGAAGACCCCTCCACCCATTGTACAAACAAAAACCTCAGCAAAAAAAAAAAAATTAAAAAAAAAAATAAGAACCCCACTTTCACACCATAAAAAGGTTGAGGTAGGTAAATATAAGAAGGAGAAGGCTACAGCAGGGCCTGTGTTGACTGAAAACCCTGTGAAGGGTTTATAGGTGAAGGTGTTTTTCTGGCTACTGCATAAAAAGTGAAAGCTAATTACTCAGTTCTCTAAATGAGGACAAGGTCTCTCTCTCTCTCTCTCTCTCTCTCTCTCTCTCTCTCTCTCTCTCTTCCCCACATTCTTGCATACAGTAGTTAGAAATGAGTTTTTCAGGGACTTGCTGAGAAACTGTTTCACAAAGTACAACTCACAGCAATTTACTTACTCACTCCAAAGTCTTCCTGAGTTTTTTAAAAAATTGTTTCTCTCTCTCTCTCTCTCTCTCTCTCTCTCTGTGTGTGTGTGTGTGTGTGTGTGTGTGAAAGAGAGAGATAAAGAGAATAGCACCTTTTTTTTAAACTCAGGAAGACTGGAGTAAGTAAATTGCTTTGAGTTATACTTTGTGAAACAGTTTCCCATCAGGACCCTAAAAAATTCATTTCTAACTACTGTATGCAAGAATGTGTGTGTGGGGGGGGGGGAGAGAGAGAGAGAGATTATATAGGCTGAAAGGAATCGCCTTCTTGCTATGAGTTCCTTGGCAGGTGGCCATCTTTACATTCATGCAAGTTATGAGTTCAGATTCCCATCTCCACTTTGTGTAGAACACCACCATCCAGGCCTACCACTCCCAGTTAACCCATTTCTGCCCAGCCCACAGGTGTACACATTTGATCCCTGTTGTGTAGATGCAACGTTGGGCAGAAATGGCTTAAGGTAATTCTTTCTGAGCTCTACACATGGAACAGGGTTCTGGTTTCTGATTAGATTCAGATTAGCATCAGAGCAATGTTCCAAGAATAACAGCTGTGAGCACCTCAGCTAGTGGCAAAAGTGGTTCCTCAAGAGAAATCACCTTGAGTAAAGTCAAAGTAAAGGCAATGGAAAGTAGACTGTACGGGAAAGCTTGGGGCATTCTTTTTTTCTCCTGGCGA
This sequence comes from Tiliqua scincoides, assembly GCF_035046505.1. Taxonomy (NCBI): domain Eukaryota; kingdom Metazoa; phylum Chordata; class Lepidosauria; order Squamata; family Scincidae; genus Tiliqua; species Tiliqua scincoides. Next base: position 88,722,591 of record NC_089825.1, read on the forward strand.
AGTGGGGCTTTCTGAATAGCTGACTTGTTGCTTAGTGATCTATTATCAACCTTGGGATACACACACACACAACATCTTGATAGAAGTTTTAAACACAACGTTTTCGACCAAGATTGAAGTCATATTTCCAAGGAATCTCAGAGTATTCAAGTAAATCAAATATTCAAGTAATTTGAAGTGTCCTCAGTTGTTTCTTCTTTGTTTACTTTCCTCCCTTCTCTACTTTAACCATTTTAAACAAAGAAAAGTGAGAGAAGAAGGTCTTAACGCTTAGAACAAATTGTGCTGCAATCCTATCCACACTTGCCTGGGAGTAAACTCCATTGACTAACATGGGACATACTTCTGAGTAGACGTGCATAGGATTGGGCTCAAAGAACTAAAGAAATAAATTATGAAATCAATTGTGATAAATATCAGAGCACACAGTCCTGTCCTTGGAGGATCCTGAAAGGCATGGAGTAGTTAATTAAGACCCAAAACGATCCAGGCAGAGTCTTTATAAATATGTAGCATTTTAATTGAATTTTATTTGGCTGGGAAACACGAAAGAGACGAGGGCAGCTTGTTGAAAAGTGAAATTCTTGTTTCCTTGGCACTGTCACAGCTGGGGGAACAAATCTATTATACCTGATTAAAATCTGGAGAGGAAAAGTGGTTCAGTCTATTAGGAATGGATTAACTGTCCTAGTCAATCAGAAAATGAATCAGGATCCTGAATTTTTAGGGTGGCAGTTAAACACCAGCTGAGATTCCCACGATAAATTAATGTTGTGATTTTGGTATAGTTCTTTAATTTAATTCCCCCCCCCCTTTTAATTCTGCCCTTCTTCCAAGGAGCTGAGGATGGTGGACATGGTGCCTTCCCTCCTTTTGCCCATTCCTGTATTTAGTGTTTGCATTTGGAGAGGCTAGAAAGCTTCAGGACTTTATAAAACAATTATAGAAGGAATTGAGTGCCCATCAGGTCTTTTCCAGGAACACAAACTCTCTGGCAACCTGAGCGAAGTAATTTGTTGTTAGCTTACATATACATTTATGCACCCGTTCATTTCCCCCCCCCCCCCCCACACACACACCCATACAGGGAGAATATTGAAAGCATAATGGTGACCAACTATCTTCCTGAATGATTGTGTAAGTGTTACTGGTAATGTATGTTAACACGATGAACAACAGATCAAACACTCATTTTCAGTAATATTTAAGCCCATTCCAGGACGAAATCTACCCTTGGAATTCATTAAACTTGAATTGTGCTATTTCCTTACACGTTTGATTGACTACTCATCTTATTGGCCCTCTCAAGTTATATTTGAATGTATAAATTACATCATCATCATCATCATCGCGTTCCTATAAATCATATATCATATATCACTGTTTATTATTACGGATGTAATTTTAAGTAGGGTTAAAGAATACTTAATAGAAGTAAAGGAAAGAAAGAGGATCCTGCAAGGAAAAATTCAACCAGATACCGGATACAGAGATGTTATGATCAGATTAAAGCCTTCGTAAAAGTTCTGTGCAACTCTTGTTCGTTAACACAAGAGATCTGTAGAGAGGGGGAGATCACAAGAGAGGGGGATCTGCATCTACACAGCATCCCGCAGATACAGACACTACCAGAGGTTTCAAAAAGAGATCTGTAAACCAGTCCTAAAAACCAATCCTATAAATGAGGCAGGAGAGCAAAACACTCTCTTGGTAGGTGATATTCGGAAAAATCAAACACCCCCATTTTTTTGCATATCAAAGGTGGCTATTGAATCCAGGTCTGTACAACCCTTCCATGGAAAGGGGTTCTTCACCATGATTAGGACTTTTCTCTCTTGGTCGAGATCAGGAATAAGAGTTTTAACACTGAACGAACAAGTAGGATGGACGTTTCATTTGGGGGGGGGGGGTGGCTCCACAAAATTATTATACTTTCCTGGATCTGTTGCAGGTGGCAATGATTTCTGAACACTAGTCAAATGCAAAATGAATGCTTTTTTTGTGATTTCATTTACAAGAGCCTCGAATGCAGTCTCCCTACTCCTTTGTTCCAAACTTCAGCCCCACTGTTTGTTTCTAGGATTTCCAAAAATAACCTAGTCAAATAAACTATTGACACATCCTGCTCTATAGTTGCACAACCTAGGACCTAACAGCCCAAGCCTATGCATGTCTACTCAGAAGTAAGTCTCATAACAGTCAATGGGCTTTGCTCCCAGGAAAGTGAGGATAGGATTGCAGCCTAACAGTCCAATCCTATGCATGTCTACTCAGAAGTAAGTCCCATTAGAGTAAATGGGGCTTACCCCCAGAAAAGTGTGGAAAGGATTGGGCTGTAATTTTACTACAAAGAGGGAATACAGGTTTAATAAAAACTGAAAAACGCGCTGATTCTCCACCCACCTCCCACACTTTTATAACCCCAATGACCGCAGGAGAAAAAAATCGAGGTTAGTATTCTTTTAAAAAAAATCTAAACTTGCATTCGCATTTCCATAGATATATTAAATACAGAATTGTATATTTCAAGAATAAAGAGGGCTATATTTAACAACTGAGTGAAACGAAGGAAGGAGAAAAAGAATAGGTGGAAAAGAAAAGAGGTGGGGGGAAAAGATTTTCACTCAATCTCACACGGAACTACAGTAAGTTTAATTTTTTGCTTGTGTTTTAACCATATGAAATTCAGTAATGCGTCCTCAACTGGCACGCATACCAGAGTTTGGGTTTGGGGATTGATCTGACCACAAGCGCCCAATGAAATAAGACAATTATAAGCTTTAGGAGAATACTTTTTTTTTTTTAAGTAAATCATATTCTAACAAAATAGAAAGGTAGTTTGAGCGTTATATGCTTTTATTTTATTTATTTATTTATTTATTTATTTGCAAATATGAAACTGGCACCAGTGTTTTTATTTCTTTGAATTCTTTTGCTGTCAAAGTGTTCTCACGTTTTCTTAGCAGACTTTAATATAGCAGACTTTGCCATAAGCCTGGAGGGCCAGAGAGGTTAATGGGTGTGTGCGAGCTCCTGCGTGAAAACCCGTCCACTTTGATTTCAAAGCAGCATCAGGACAAAGAGGTAAATCAATCCAAAATTATGAATTTATGAGTCCGAGGATTTCTCCTTCATTAACAACAGAAATCCATGCACTGTAGGGTTACATTCTGCTTCTCTAGGGAACTAAACCTCTCGTGGAAACATAAATCTCCTGAATTCCATTTCTTTCCCCCTCTTCTCAGAAAGAAAAAAATAAAATAAAATGTACATGGAAAAGTTTGAATTTATGATCTAAGTCCTTGGAAACATAATGAAAAATTAATGGTTGAGGAAATATGACTCGCATTTTTTTTTTTTTAAAGAGGATGGTCATATTATAATAATGTCAGTTTAGACACACTTTGTCACTAGTAAGGGAAATGGGAAAATAAAAAGAAAGATTTTCTGGGCAGAACAATCTCCCCCTTTTGTTGCTACATGTTTAAGTATAATATATAAATATAATATTCTGATCCAAACAACGTGGAAGAAACTTGAGTTTATCAGTGAAAAGAGAAATGTTTTCTGAATCAAGCTTTTGCTTCTTGACTTTTGCACGTGTTCATTGCTACAGCTTTTTCTAATGCTTTCTGCAAACTTGTTCTCTCTCTCTCTCTCTCTCTCTCTCTCTCTCTCTCTCTCTCTCTCTCACACACACACACACACACACACACACACACACAGAGAGAGAGAGAGAATAAGTTTGCAGAACAAGTTTCTAATACTTTCTGCAAACTTTTCTCTCTGTGTGTGTGTGTGTGTGAGAGAGAGAGAGAGAGAGAGAGATGCTCAGCTGGCATCCTTCAGTCTTGGAAGACCACGGTATCCCGCTCTGAATGGTGGTTCTGGAACAGAGTGTCCTCTCCAGTGCGCAAAGCCTGGGTGAAGTAGATATGGAGGGACTGTTTCCCATGCAGCAATTCCCCCCTCTCCACGTAACTGAAATGGTCCAATGGAAAGGCGGAAGCCAATAGGGTTGGGGCATCGCAGGAGTTGCCAGAACGTGAGTGTGTTCACTCATGAACTGCCTCAGGGACTCCGGCTCCGGATTTTGCCTCGAGGCTGACTCCTGAAGCCTTTTCCATAACTGGATGTAGCCACAAGGCAGTGGAGGTTTGGGATCAGAGTTTTCCTTCTGCCTTCCCAGGCTAACGAGTTCCATCTACCCGGTGGCTGTTTAGTACAAAGAGGAAAAGAAAGGGGAAACCTAAAAACCCTTGATTTTCTTGTCCATTCTACACATCACACACACACACACACACACACACACACACACACACACACACACACACCCCTTTACTACGGATTGGAAGGATTTACTCTTGAGCATACAGTACACGTAAGAGCGAAAAGGCACTGACAGAGGCCCCAGGGAGGCAAGAAGCACAAAGGAATTCGTTTCACACACCACGTGGCTGCTCCCCCAGCCCACCCTTTGCTGCTGAAAATAAACGGGGAGCGAGAGCAAGGCTTCCTAGGTGATTTGAAAGGCTTCTGAATGGACAACAAGCTTCAGTGTCAGGGATTTAACAGGACACAATCTGGGTGGAATAAAATGCCCTGGTCACAAATTTTACTATGTATCAGCCAAGCTGTTCAGGACATCAGATAGCAACCATATTCCTTTGCCACAATGTTGGCAAACAGTTACTCAGTAATCTCCTCCAGGGTTCACCTCCTTCGCTTAGCACTGCTGAGCTGGTTTAAATGAAGAATTCCCAGGGTGTTTACATATGTGATGCTAAACACTTTTTTTTTTTTAAGTCTGGGACGTGTCACTTGTTGATGCTGCTGATGTGAGACAGAAGGTGGAAGTGAGACCTTTTCTAAATGAATGAACAGGGTCTCTATGGAGGCAGCATCTGATAAGGTCATCCTCTGATGCTTGGAACCCTCAGTGGAGAGTGGCCATCACTTTCCAGCCCAGCTTGTGAGCCAGGGCAAGAACATCTGCCAATCCAAAGCTGGAGGCTGGAAGTTGGACTAGAATGGACTAGTTCTCCAAATGGGGAGATGGGGCTTACTGGGGGTTTCAAAATGCCCATAAAAGGGGGAGGCAGTGGTGGGACTCATGAGTCCTGCTTCTGATGTAAAGATTTTTTTTAAAAAAAATTTGCTTATCTTTACCAGTTTGCTTTCCAAAATCCTCCTTTGTTTGCCTTATTGTTAGTGTACATGTGATTGCCAGAATCTCTGACCTTTAATTTTTTTTTTCATTTGTGCAAGACATCTACATTCTTCTTGTCTTTAACAGCCCCCTTTTCTTTGCTCTAGTGTCTGCGTTAACCATTTTCTGTGCCGGATCTGTTGTGCCTTTTAAAATCTCAGATATACATTTCAGTTCAGCTTCTCTTGCTTGTAATTGTAAATGTACTCTGAGGTTCCTGAAAGGATTTGGGCCTCCTAACTCTGCCTTCCTTTTAACTTCCTTTTAACTAATCCCCTCATTTTAGAAAAATGCTCTCTTTTGAAATTAAATACAATGGGACTTTCAGGGCATTTTTTCACTCACATATTTTTTTGAATTTGATAGAGTTATGATAACTGTTTTCAAACAATTGAACAGTGCTTATATCTTGCACCCGCTTCTGGGCACCACTCTGGATTAAATGAAAGGGCACCACACTTTTTCTCCATTCCATGCCTAACTGTTCTGATGCACCCTGATTTGGGCTGTAGTCCTATGAATGTAAGAGAACTTACTGCTGAGTAAACATGAATCAGATTGTGCTGTCTATGTATTAAGAAATTTTGCACTTTTACTGCAATTTAAACATATGTTAAATATACAGTCTATCTGAGAATAGTTTTTCCATTTAACATTTTATTTTAAGTTTTTTTTGCAAATTACAGTAAGAAAAGTTGAATGCTGTATATTTTCACTCTATAACAAGAACCTCTAACCTCTAGTTTGGTGTAACAATTTCAGCATTTCAACATACTAAATAAAGCTTTAAGACCATGCAGTAGCAGCATAGCTCTTTATTCCTTTTTAGGATATTTTTGTCCTCTGACTTATTTATCTTCTTATTTGTTTGTAATTTTTTATTTTTGTGTATTTCAAGATCACTATTGCCCCTTTGAAATGGGGGAAAGGGAATACAATAGCCTAATACTACATCACTTTTTAAATCTGAACTTCCTATGCATAGTGGTAAGTGATTCTGTGGATACTTTCTAAAAATTTAATTTATTGGTCTTTAATTGCTCAAAGCCTTCTTTGGCTTATAGATCAATGCCACCCTCCTGGGAGACCAACTCCCATTCATTTTCACTGTTCCACCAGTTTCTGACATGCTCACAGTATCTTTATCCCTCCCCCCCCCCCCAGTACCAGGCACTCAAACACACTCATTTTAGCTTTCAGTTTTTTTAGGATTAGGATGTAAACCTGTCCCACTTTGTCCCTCTTTAATAGGTCAAGACTATGAAAATTTACTTAGAAATAAGTCACACTGAGTTCAATCAGTCATTCTCTCTAGTAAGCTGCTTCAGTGCATCTTTTTTAAAAGTCTTAAAAGAACAATTGCATTTAGGCTGCAATCCTAACCACACTTTCCTGAAAGTAAACCCCATTGAACAAAACAGGACTTACTTCTGAATAGACCTGGTTAGAATTGTGCCCTTTGTCTATTTCACACTCAGTTTTTATTTACTTTTTGTCAACTTCTATCCTACCCTTCTTCAATGAAATAGAACATTTAGAACATTACCCCAAGGAAATGAATTATCCCAAACTAGATGCTTTTAGGTATCTGCCTGCTTCTCAGAGTTTAAAAGCTAGTGTACACTGTACAACCTTTTTGAGCTAAGTCCTAGCAGTCTGGATCCAATGCATTAGCATTCAAGTGAAACATGTCTCTCTTGCATAGGCTCCCCATGCCCCAGCATAATATGCATAATACCCCATGCTCACTGAATAACATGTCCAAACTCTTCATCCTACTCATGCACTAAGATGCCTGCTTATCCACTGATCCCCACAATATGTTAAAATAGCACCCCAAAAGTGTCACCTTGGAAACTCTGCATATCAACTTCCAACCTAGCAACCTAAGGTTACAATCCTATATATACACTTACCTGGGAGACTTATCAGTACTTCTGCTTAGCCCAGTGTAAGTCTAGCTTTCAATGGTTCTTAGCTCCATTTTGCAATGGGGTGAACATTCTCTTATATTTAGTAGGAGGAGAGCAACTGTCTCTTTTCATCCCAGCATAGTGTTTTTTCAGTGACCGTTTGTCTTGTCTATCTTTTAAAAAAGGGGAGGGGGGAACCGCCTTTGGAACTGGGAACCATCTTCCTACAGTATTTTGTCTGCTATGTGAACTGCTTTGTGGTCACTTTTGATGAAAAGCTGAACAGTGATGGCAACATGCCTTGCCTGAGTCAGACCATGGATCTCTATCTAGCTCATTATTGTCAACTCTGTGGCTCCAGGCTTCAGACAAGAACATTTTTCTGCCCTAGCTGGAGAGTGAATCTCCAGTCCTACATACAAAGCATGAGTTCTGTCCCTGAGTTACAGCCCCTGTAAGCCTATTTAGCACTATCTCCTCCCTAGCAACCTATCTTGATAATTCATGTTGCCCTCAGTCTTTACGCCAGGCAGACATATCTTCATGCAATCAATATTCCCACTATGAAGAACAGGTTAACAAGTAAGCACAGGAGCTTAGCTTTATTGTTTTTGTCTGTGTAATATATTTATTCTTGGAAATACCTAAATCCCTTTTAAAGTAATATGTAACCTTAATTCTATTCTTTAAACAAAACCATTATATTCTTACAGTCAAAGCACAAGGCAAACTGAATTCATCTAAGTTCAGCCTAGGCCACTCACAGTCCAATCCTAACTTGTGCTTGCGCAGCCAGGCTGCATGGCCTGTGCTGTATCCAGTGCAGGTTAGGAAGCAGCTGGAGGTCTCCTCAGGGTAAGGGGAAGGGTGTTAGGATACAGTGAAGGAGGTCTCTGTGGATCCCAGCCCTCTCCCAGGCCTGCCCTCCCCAAGACGCCCCTCTCCACCTCCGGAATGCCCTCCCACTACTTTCTTCCAGCCCCTGTGCTGCTCATCGCCTCACCTGCTTGTGCAGGTAGCCCAAGGTCTGGATGCAGTGTCCATGGGGTGACACAGGCCTCCCTGCCATGCTGCTTATTCCTGTGGTCTCAAGAACATGCTTTATAGCACATTCATGACACCTTCAGCCAGTGCAGCAGCAGAAGTTAGGATTGTGCTGTCTGTCAGTCTGCTACTGGAATGAACCAGAGTCTTAAGGCTTGAAAGCCCAATCCTAGCCATGTCTCCTCAGAAGTAAGCCTCCTGATAGTCAGTGGGGCTTACTCCTGGGAAAGTGTGGATAGGATTGCAGCCTGAGTCCTGGAAGTTAGGGAGCTCAGTGTTTTCAAGAGCTGAGAAGTTAGCTTGTAGGACTTCAGTTTCCCCTTGGCTGAAGGACTGATTGGCTGTTTAGAAGGGGTAGCGGTGCCTACCAGAGGCAGTTTTGTTGAGGACTCAATACCCCCACCTGTTTGGTGTGTTTTGGCCAGTCAGGTGAATGTGTTGATGAATTTGTACCCAGCGTTTGGCTTTTACCTAGGAACTGTTCCTAGGAAATCACTGGGGGCATCTGGCCAGTGAACCAGGAGGGGATAAGATCAGTCACAAAGACCCTGGATAATAAATCCACTTATTTCTGTTTCTAATATCTCAAACTATTAGCATTACACTACAGATGAATATTAGGGCCAGATTATATCAGTTCATCCCTGAGAGGTGGGCCTCTCCTTTCCCAGCAGCACCAGAACCACCAGCATGTGAATGGGACCTCTCTACAATGTTGTAACTATTGTATCATGTCAATAACATGATAATATGTCACTGGCTCTCAGAACAAGCAGTCTCATAGGTTGGTTTTGAGTTAAAGAAATCCACTTTTTGTTCCATAAGGCAATTGTGTTTTCATTTTCTGGTTAATTGGCCATAACATTTGATAGAATACAGATATTCCAATGGGGTTTGTTTCATTGCATTCTACATTAAATTACCTTTCCAATGATATATAACATGATGGTATTATTCATACATACCAAGATTTTCACAATTTTGGTCACTAGTGTCAAGTTCAGCTTGTTGCCCCCCTAAAACTTGATGCCCAGTGCAACTGCTACCCTCTGCACCCCCTTAGCTATGCCACTGGGTATAGCCAGGTTACATGGTCTGGGCTGTATCCAATGCAGCTTAGGAGTAGGCTGGAGATCTCCTTGGGGTATTTTTGTCCTTACTCTGAGTAACACCTCAGCCTGCCATATAGGACTACTTGGATCTGCATCAGCTATTTAGCTGGTGCAAATTCAAGAAGCTTGGTGTAATGCCAGGCCAACCATGAGGGGAGTTAGGATACACTTTCACCACCAATCTCGATCCCCTCCAGGGTCCAATCCTCTCCTGTTCCACCCTCCCTCCACTAAGAAACGCCCCTCCCCACGTCCAAAACTCTCTCCCACCACCCTCTCTCATCCCCCACACTACCAGGTGCAAACCTACCTGTGTCAGCTTTCGCAGGATTGGCATCCAGTTCGGCAGAGCTGGTGTGGACCTTTACACCAACCTAACCAGCACTTGAGTTCGTCCAAATATGTCTTGCAGTACCTTTGCAACACACAACCAGCATAGGGAGACCTGTGCCAATTTGGGGGTGGGGGGCTGGATTGGGCTATTATACAGGCTGAGAGAAGGGCATGTGAACTAATAGCAGTGTTCTTCAACCTTGGGGTCGGGATCCCAATGGGGTCGTGAAGCTTTTGTTGTGGGATTGTGACAACTTACAGGAATGAAAAAGGTTAAAGACCACTGGACTAGAACACCACCAGGTAAAGGCAGAGGCATGTGGTGTATCCCTTCAGATACCAGGAGATTGTGTCCCAGTTCTGCTCAGGTCCTTAGCAATTGAAATAGTGAAATAGTAAAAATTAAAATAGTGAAATAGCTTTCACTAGTGCCAGGCTTCATCATAACTTTTTCTGCTCTCTCTAATAAGAATATTAGGTTACAGTGAACAGTGTTGGGAGGGCCTAATGGGGATAGGGAGTGGGTGAATAAGGTCCCAGGAGGGTGCGGGACCAGTGTTGGGTCCCAAGTCTCATATTTATTTATTTATTTATTTATTTAGGTTGTGGCATGGAAAAGGTTGAAGACCACTGAACTTGTCTCTGGTCATGTTGAGAGTGCATTTCTTTTAGTACGGAGATGGCTACAACCCACACTCTGCAATGCATGGTTGGAATTAAGGACAGAAGTTTCCAGGCCAAAGAGTGTGGTTTGCAAGGAATCGTAAAAATTGGGGTGGGGGTGGGGATGAAAGGGCTATATTGGGAAAGCAAATAGAGATAAATGAAGTAAAATGTGGATTGAAAGATTTTTCTTTTCTCCCCACACAGGGCATTTCTTGCCAGAAGAAGACATTTGGCTCAAAATCTGTGTCATCTTTATATATGATCTAAAAAAACTTGTTAGGTTTTGGTGGCCAGGATTAAGAATTTAATATTGGCAATGGTTTTACGCTCTTAACATATAAAATGATCTGCCCAGAAACTTTGGCATACAAATCAAATAACATATATAAATATACATATAATATGTATTAACTGTCCAAAGTCCAAAGTCCAGCTGAAATGTCTTCGTGACTTCCTCTTTGCTGATGATGCAGCTGTTACTACCCACTCTGCCAAAGATCTCCAGCAGCTCATGGATCGTTTTAGCAAGGCCTGCCAAGATTTTGGACTGACGATCAGCCTAAAGAAAACACAGGTCATGGTTCAGGATGTGGACTCCCTGCATTAGAATCTCTGCGCATGAACTGGAGGTTGTCCATGACTTTGTGTACCTTGGCTCAACAATCTCCGACACTCTGTCTCTCGATACTGAGCTAAACGCATCGGTAAAGCAGCTACCACGTTTTCCAGACTCACAAAGAGAGTCTGGTCCAACAAGAAGCTGACGGAACATAATAAGATCCAGGTCTACAGAGCTTGCGTCCTGAGTACACTTCTATACTGCAGCGAGTCATGGACTTTCCGCTCACAACTGGAGAGGAAACTGAACGCTTTCTACATGCGCTGCCTCCGGCGCATTCTCGGCATCACCCGGCAGGACAAAGTTCCAAACAACACAGTACTGGAACGTGCTGGAATCCCTAGCATGTATGCACTGCTGAAACAGAGACGCCTGCGTTGGCTCGGTCATGTCGTGAGAATGGATGATGGCCAGATCCCAAAGGATCTCCTCTATGGAGAACTCGTGCAAGGAAAGCGCCCTACAGGTAGACCACAGCTGCGATACAAGGACATCTGCAAGAGGGATCTGAAGGCCTTAGGGATGGACCTCAACAAGTGGGAAACCCTGGCCTCTGAGCGGCCCGCTTGGAGGCAGGCTGTGCAGCATGGCCTTTCCCAGTTTGAAGAGACACTTGGCCAACAGTCTGAGGCAAAGAGGCAAAGAAGGAAGGCCCATAGCCAGGGAGACAGACCAGGGACAGACTGCACTTGCTCCCAGTGTGGAAGGGATTGTCACTCCCGAATCGGCCTTTTCAGCCACACTAGACGCTGTTCCAGAACGACCTTTCAGAGCGCGATACCATAGTCTTTCGAGATTGAAGGTTGCCAACTACTACCATCAGTTATTTTTATTTTTTTTTAACAATTGATAAGGCACACCATGCTGCTGGTGGTGGTGGGGGGGGGAAATCACATCTCCCAATGGCCCTATTAATAAACGACATTCCTCCAAGCTCCTGTGGCACACTTGTGGACCCATCGTGGCACACCAATGTGCCATGGCACACTGGTTGAAAACAGCTGCCTCAGGGCCCAATCCTATCCAACTTTCCAGCAGCAGTGTAGCCGCAGTGCAGTTCCAAGGTAAGGATGGCACTACTGCTGGTATGGAACCCCCTAGGTGAACTTCTCAGCACCAGTGGATCTCATCCCTTTTGCAACATTCAGAAAACACCTTACACTGCTAGTATGCTCGTTCCAATGGTGTGAGGCTTGAATAGGATCAGGCCATTGATCACATGATAAAGAGATGGAAGTGAAATTCTTGCTCTGGTTTAGGATTGCCTGAAGGGCTCATCAAGCTTGATGGGCAAGGATGGAAAGTTCCAGTTTCCCCCCCCAAACAACTCATCTCCTCCACCACCCAACTTTTCCCTTCCCCTGTACACTATACCAGGGGTCTCCAAACTTTTTGGCCAGAGGGCCACATCAAATATCTGGCATGGTTTTGAGGGCCGGAAAAAAAATTTAAATATAAAATTTAAATAAATTAGAGATGGAACTTAGATGAGTGAATAAATGAGTGAATGGGCTCATTCATTCAACCTCTCTGGCCCTCAGAATACCCTCCAGACACAATCAGAGCACAATTCTGGTCATGTTCAGTTGAGTGGGCCAGAGACTTTCAGGGGACAAGAGGTTGGCCGCGGGCCGGATAGAGGCTTGCCATGGGCCGCATCTGGCCCCCAGGCCAGGGTTTGGAGACCCCTGCTCTATACTATTTCACTTCCCTCCAGACCCAAGAAGGGAAAGTTCTTAAACTGTTCTGTCTTCCTGTACACTACATCATGGATGTGGTTGCCATGGGTAAAGCCAAGGTCTGGGTCTAACCCTCCTCCTGAAATGACCATGATCTTTGGGACCCAGGCTGCAGGTACAGAGAATCTGAACCTGACATTCTAATCAAGTTCCTGGTTTGGGAGAGGGTGAAAGTGGCAGATGCATTGCCTCCTTCCTTGCAACCATGAATCTACCTTCAAGAGTGAGAAGAGAGCAGTAATGCCATCCCAAAGGCAGTCTAAAGTTTTGGGGAGGTGGAGGACAGGAAACACATCTTCCTCTCCCTGTTCCCACTACTAGATCCTAGGTGGTAGAAGGAGTCAATTCGTATTCAGTATATTGCCCCCTTTTCCCCATAGTTCTTCCCTGAGCTGAGGAACATTTCTTGGTCACAGTCTAACATGACAATACCAGAACATGATGTTCTCCAAACTGGCCTTTTAATATATTAACATTGTTTTAGATAATAGAATGTATAGGTGGTCTATATTTGGCTTTCTTTGGTAAATGTAAAGCAGATATATGCATAATTATGTTGGGACTTATCACATTCCATTTGCAGGGAAATATCTGTAAAATGCTTAACCATTAGGAGCAATAAATAAACTGATGTGCTTGGCTAAATTTAATGAGGTGTGTAAACCCATAAAGAGCTTGGTTGTGAGGGAGGGACCTGCCAGGTGCTCCTTGTTAAAATTCCACCCCTGAATGGAAGACTGGTCTATTTCCAGCTCTGTAGGTAGGGTTAATGCTTTTGTTTGCTGAGTTCATCTGCCCTTCCCATAAATCCCATCCATGTTTCAGATTCTCACACAACAGCAGTAAACATGGTGTTGATTGAATGAGTCCTTAAAAAATGCTGGAATTGGTTCCTTAAAATGATATATATATCATTTGGTTCCTTAAAAATATATATATATATATATATATATATAAAGAGACATTTTATGCTACAGTTTCTCTAGCAATTTGTTGCTCCAGAATCTTTTGAGAATTGTTTCCACTATGTTTTTTTTTTTTCCAGAGGTGATAATACTGCAGTATAAGAGCCAGGATGTTGTAGTGGTTCCAGAATTGGACTTAGACCTGGAAGATCCAGTTTCAAATCCCCACTCAGTCATGAAGCTTCCTGGGTGACCTTGGGTCAGTCACTATCTCTCAGCCTCACCTACCTCACAGGGTTGTTGTGAGGACAAAAGGAGGGGAGGAAATATGTACAACACCCTGAGCTCCTTAGAGGAAGGAAGATATAAAATGTGAAAAATAAATAAAAATATTCTGCAATGTCCAGGGCTAGGCTGCCAAATGTCAGGGATGGGCACTTGAATCAGGTGACTCATGTCAGAGTCCAAAAGCACGCGTTTTTCCCTGACTCGTGTACACTTGAGTCACCTGAGTCGATGACTTAGGCATTGACTCAAGTCTGAGGCTATTGACTTTTAGCACTTGGTCCCCACACATGCAGACTCGAGTCTGTCTGTGTCTGGGTGTGGTGGCTTACTTTTTTTCATGGTGTGAAAGACCTCATGGAGCGATCATTCAGACTGGGTGAGCAGCAGGGAAATTCTAGCCAGGAGGCAGGAGTTAATGTTTTGCTTTTGCATCTAGTTGGGGTGGTGGGGTGGTGGTAGTGGGCTCTCTTGTCCATCTCTGAAGGAACCGATGGTCATTGGAGGTAGGATGGGTGGTCTGATTTTTTTTCTTTGGATAGGTAGGACAGAAAAAGGAGCCCAAGAGCATTCTTGCCTTAGAATTGGCTGGAGAAGCCAAGGAAGGGGGAGGAGGCAGGGAAGCTGGGGGAGGCAGTTCGTAGCCATCACACTTTCCAACTGCATAGCTCCTTTGGGCTCCGTTATTAATTGGGAGGAGGAAGCCTTATTAAACAACTGACACAAATGGGACTACTTCTGAGTAGAGCTGCAAAGGATTGGGTCATACAGGTAAAACTCCCAGCTGCTGCATGTGACCCTCCTCTCTTTTGCCACTTCTGTCCCTGCTCTCATGCAGTCTGTCCCACCCCCCTCCCACCTTGTTTACAGATGGGATGGGGGGTGTTTAAAGAGAACTCCAACATGCACACACCCAGGCAGCAGCTCCATCTTTTTCCTGTGGAGCCACATCTTGCTTTATAAAGGGGAAGGATTTAGAGCCTCAAATCTTTTTGAGTCATGAAACTGCTCTGGGCAACTCGGAAAGTCTGCCCATTAGGACTTGTTTTTTAGTCGAGTCACGGGGCGGAGACTCATCTCGACTCGAGTCAAGCCATGCTGGATTTGCCTGTCTCTGCCAAACATGCTGCATGATGGTAATATATGAAATGGAGCATACTTTGATTATCATGAATGGGTACCATTTCTGTACTGAAGTAAGACTCAGAGGTATATGCTCAGCACCAAGATTCTGTGCAATGGAACAATGATGATCAATTGATTCAGAAAATGGTGCAAAGAAGCCCCCCTGAAATTATAGTGCATTCCACATTATAAACCAGTGGTTTTCAGATCTGCTTTGAGAGAACCCTTTCCACATCAACTTGGCTACCTAGGGACCCTTGTACATTTGCCATGGAGATCCTGTGAGTTGCAGAGTTGTATTTTAGGATGCAAACTCAGTTCACGTAAGGCATTAGGCAGTCCTGTTGGTCTTCACCATTGCCCTGTGTTAAGGGACAGTGTGCCCCAGTGTAAACTTTCCTGCAGCTGTCCACACCAAAGGAAGATAGGTAGTAGTGGTCAATCTGCCTTGCAGGAAAGATGGTCCATCATCTTTATTGATCTTCTCATAGAGAAACCCCTGATGAGTATGCCAGAGCTAAATAAACGCATCGGTAAAGCAGCTACCACGTTTTCCAGACTCACAAAGAGAGTCTGGTCCAACAAGAAGCTGACGAAACATACCAAGATCCAGGTCTACAGAGCTTGCATCCTGAGTACACTTCTGTACTGCAGCGAGTCATGGACTCTTCGCTCACAACAGGAGAGGAAACTGAACGCTTTCCACATGCGCTGCCTCCAATGCATTCTCGGCATCACCTGGCAGGACAAAGTTCCAAACAACACAGTCCTGGAACGAGCTGGAATCCCTAGCATGTATGCACTGCTGAAACAGAGACGCCTGCGTTGGCTCGGTCATGTCGTGAGAATGGATGATGGTCGGATCCCAAAGGATCTCCTCTATGGAGAACTCGTGCAAGGAAAGCACCCTACAGGTAGACCACAGCTGCGATACAAGGACATCTGCAAGAGGGATCTGAAGGCCTTAGGAATAGACCTCAGCAAGTGGGAAACCCTGGCCTCTGAGCGGCCTGCTTGGAGGCAGGCTGTGCAGCATGGCCTTTCCCAGTTTGAAGAGACACTTGGCCAACATTCTGAGGCAAAGAGGCAAAGAAGAAAGGCCCATAGCCAGGGAGACAGACCAGGGACAGACTGCACTTGCTCCCAGTGTGGAAGGGATTGTCACTCCTGGATTGGCCTTTTCAGCCACACTAGACGCTGTTCCAGAACCACCATTCAGAGCGCGATACCATAGTCTTTCGAGACTGAAGGTTGCCAACATACTCAGGACACAATATGAAAACCCACTGGGAAACCCCACAGTTTTTAATTTGTGCTGTCTTCTTCCCCACAGCCTTTTTGCATGTTTAGCTATTTCGTGATTTTCACTTAAGACTGGAAACAGCAACATACAGTGTGATTTCTTGGCATTCCCCTGACTTTCCCTCTGGACTGGAGGGCTTAAGCAAGCCCTGTGACATATGCTATCAGGATTCAGATGCTGCATCTGGTTCACACTGATGAGAGGGAATCAAACTGAGTAAGTAATTAAAGTTGCAGTCCTAAATATATTTACCGTAAACTTCATTGAACACAAGGGGACTTACTTCTGAGTAAAATGCATAGTACTGTGCTTGAAGTAAATAAATTGGGAATCCTTTGGGGCATGGAACCTGGCTTCTCCATACTTAAAAACACCATGCACACGAATGGTGCAACAATAAAAATATTACCAACACAAAATCTCAAGTCATCAGTCTTGACCTGCAGAAATAATTCCAAAGCCACTGCTCTTTGCCAAATCCTTTGGGGCCAGTTACCAGAACTATGAACTTAGCTCAGCAGATAAAACAAACCTGCAGGTGATGAAGAGGAGTTTTGTCCAACAAACGCTTATGTTGTAAAAGAAAAGTGTTAGTCTTTAAGGTCCCACAAGATGCTTGTTTATTTTTACTGTGACAGATGAATACAGCTACTCTTGCTGAATTAAACCCTATCATGGCTTGCACAAGGTCACCTATTCTAGACTGAAGGAAAGTGATTCAACAGGCCCTCTAGGACCAAACTTGACACGTTGTCCGTTATGTATACTGAATATGTGCAAGTGAATTTTGAGTTAGGATTCATTTAGTAGCCAGCAGTGTTTATATTATAGTGTTTCTCAAACTGTGGGTTGAGATCCACTAGGTGGAACACGAGCCAGTTTCAGGTGGGTCCCCATTCATTTCAATATTTTATTTTTAATAGATTAGACTTCATGCTACCATGGTATGTGACTGCATTTGGGGAACGGTTACAGAATTGTACTTTTAACAAACTACTATGTATATTCTTTTAACAATGATAGTAAATGGAACTTCTTCCTGGGTAAGTGTGTGTAGGATTCCAGCCTAGGATTGTTAAAAATTTTCCTGCTTGATGTCACTTTCGGTCATGATATCACTTCCAATGGGTCCTGATAGATTCTCATTCTAAAAAGCGGGTCCCAGTACCAAAAGTGTGAGAACCACAGTTCTATTGTATTTATAGGTGAACAGCCCAATCCTGAGCTGCCCGGAGTGCCCAGGCTCGGCAGCTCTGAGGAGGGCTCCTGCCACATCCTGTGCCTCCCACGCTACTGCGGGTGGCACCTCGGGAGAAGAGGACATTTGTCCCCTTCCCCCGAGTAAGGGAAGCAGCCCCACAATGGGGCTACTCTCTTTAATGCTGACCAAAAGGTCGGCGCTAAAGTAAAGGCGCTCGTGTAGGGCGTGCAGCCCTGCACAAGCGCCCTGGATCCTGCGGAGTACAGCTCCGTAGATCCGCCTATCTCCCTCCCGACGACACACCTCCCACCCGCCCCTGCCACACCTCCCGCCCACCCCCACCAGCCTCCCCCCTCCCTGGAACACCTCCCCCATGCCCTTGTCCACGCCCCCGTCTCCTGTTCCGCAGCCTGGCAGTCCGGGAGACCACCAAGTTGTGGAACCTGGGCCACTGCCCAGCGCTAGCCCAGCACTGGCTGGCGCTGGGCTAGCACCAACGGGATCCTGGTGGTGAGCCCCGCAAACGTGCCTTATGGCACATTTGTGACTATGGTCCGTGGTACAGAGCTGTGCCACGGACCACAGGATTGGGCTCTGAGCCTCATTATTTGCGTGGGTTCTGTTCCAAGCACTCACGTGGATGGCAAAAAATGCACTTTAGCAAATCAATTTTTAAAAAAAGTTTCTTTGCTCCGGTGATTTAAAAATAGCCTTGCTGACCTTTGTGATGTAAGATAAGAGTAATTAAAAAGACAATCCATCAACCAGTCCTCCTCCAAGCACTTAGAAAGCTTCACTCAGCCCCTCCCTTCACCAATGCAAAGTGATCACCTTGCTTCCATGTGCTCAGGGGGAAGGGAGGGGTCTGCTGGAGAGAGAAGGATTGATGGATTGTCAGCCAGCTGCCCTCTCTCTCTCATTAACAAGGCTATTGTTAAAGGACTGTTCAGTTTTTTAAACTGATTTTAAAAGGATGCATTTTCCCCCTTCTCCAGGGATCAGCATATTCCTTCTCATTTGCAGTGGCCACTTGTGTTGAGTCAAATCAGTGTATAAAAAACTCAGTGTATATTTGACTCAGTTGAGTCAAATCAGTGTATAAATAGGCTGGACCTGTATTAGTTTTACTGTGTTTGTTACTCAGTAGAATACAGTTATGAACCCAGCCGTGTCTGTCTGTCTGTCTGTCCTTGGATTCCTTGTTAGATTTTCAGGAAATATCCTACAAAATTCAATGTGTGAAATGACTTGACTCGAAAGTAGCACCTGTATACAGCCATGATTTGGATAAGACCCATGGAAAACAGGTAACTACGCGTACTTCCAGCTCTATTTTTCCATGGGAAATTGACCCCAAAGCAGGTTTTTTTTTTAAACCCTGAAAGTGCCAGTGTACCAAATATGTGTACCAGATACCACAGCTGAAGGAACTGTGTGTAAACTTGCAATTAAAAAAATAAATAAATTGCTTCCTTCTCCCCCTCCATCCCCACCATGAGCAAAGCAACTGAAGTCTTTTTGATGTTGTTGTCTCTCTTGACAATACATTTAGTTCATACTTTCTTTTTTGAATTGTTTGCCTCACCAATTCTGGCTCAAATATTAATGAACCTCATAGTACCCAAATATAAAGTAGAGCAAATTTATCTATAGGATGAAAATGGAAGCTCCATCAGGACTAAATGTGAACTGTTTGACCTCAGGCCATTGTACATTCACATCAGGTACTCCTGGAAAGTAGGAAAATTCCAGAAATGTGACAACTTATACCCTCATTCTATGGATTTCTGACAAGCTTTCCTCTGGCCCTGAAGTACTCACAGAAAGCCCATAAGTTGGAGGAATATCCTAAGGTTCATAGTACTGCTTTGCTGCTGCTATCCATCATTCATCGCATGCTTTCTTGAAAAGATCTTGGCAGCTTTCTTGGATATCTGTGCCCAAATGTCACAAAAGAACATTCAACAAAACTGAGGATTCCACAGATGCTGGACACCACATTGACTGTATGAATAAAATACACTTCTTGGATATAGGCCATGCTCCTTTTCCCTTCTTAGAATTGAGTTTTTCCCCCATCCATACTGTGGAACGTCCCTTCTCCCCATCACACACACAACAAAATAATATGTTTTCTTTCTGTCGGTCAAAGCCCTTTGCATTTTCAATTCCCCATGCCAAAAAGATCAATGCCCAAGCAAACCATTTTAAAAAGATTCATTTCTGAACAGGAAACCACTTTGTCCATCTGGAAGACAATTCTAGGGTAACCTTTACATGGGATAACAGATGTCTAAACACTGTTTTTGGTACCCTGGAAGGGAGAATTTGTACACGAGAGGAGGGCTGGGCTAGTGCCAGCTGGGCATACAGCGTACAGCGCTGGGGCAGTGCCAGCTGGAGCTGGGCCTAGCACTGGATGAACACCGTCTGGAGCAAGATAAGAATTCAGGGCAGTGGTAAGAGCCTTGGGGGTGGGGGGGAGGTGTTCCAGGGGAGGGGGAGGGTGGGGCAGGGGTGTAACTGGCTCAGGAGAGGGATGGAACTGACAGAGCCTTGCTCCACTGTATCCTATCCTCCATGTCAAAGCCTGACATGGAGGTTCTCAAGTCTGCACCAGCAAAATAGCTGCTGTAGATTTGAGAAGCCCCATTGTGGGGCCCAGGGCTTTCTTTGGGACAAAAGTCCCCTTCCCCTGAGAAGACTTTTGTCAGTGCTGCTGGATACAGCGGTAGCCATTTTAACCATCGCGTACAGTGAAAATGGCTTGTCCACCATGGATACAGTGGTAGTCATTGGCACCATTGAGTATAGCAGTGGTTCTCGCCATCTAGCACTGGGACCCACTTTTTAGAATGAGAATCTGTCAGGATCCACAGGAAGTGATGTCCTGACTGGAAGTGACATCATCAAGCCAGAAAATTTTTGACAATTCTAGGCTGCAATCCTACCCACACTTACCCAGGAGTAAGTCCCATTTACTATCATGGTTAAAAGTATCTTCACAGTAGCCTGTTAAAAGTACAGGTCTGTAACATTTCCCCAAACACAGTCACATACCATGGTAGCATCAAGTCTAATATATTAAAAATAAAATATTGAAATTAATGGGGACCCATTAATTAATGAAATTAATGGATTTCTGGAGGAAAAATCCATTATGGGGTACAAGCCATGATGTGTATGCGCAACCTCCTGATTTTAGGAATGGGTTAAGTCAGAATGCCAGATGTAGGGGAGAGCACCAGGATGAGGTCTCTTGTTATCTGGTGTGCTCCCTGGGGCATTTGGTAGGCCGCTGTGAGATACAGGAAGCTGGACTAGATGGGCCTATGGCCTGATCCAGTGGGGCTGTTCTTATGTTCTTATGTTCTTATGACCCACCTGAAATTGGCTCACGACCCACCTAGTGGGTCCCGACCCACAGTTTGAGAAACACTGGAGTATAGGATTGGACTGCCCATTAGGAATCTCATGGGAAATTTGAGTTAGAACACAAATGTGCATATGCAAAACACTGTTGTGAGCACGTTGTCAAGAAAGGGAGTTTGGCAATGGACCTTTCAGTGGGCTTCATGGCATGTTCAACAAACCTCATGCCCCCAAAGGACGGCAGGGACTTTATTTGGGAGCAAGCATATGACCAGCTGTTTTCCCCCCAAGCCCAAACTGACAGAATCGTCTGATGATTCCTTAAAGGGCGGAGGTCAAAACAAGCATATTTGCTCTACTAAAGTGTTCAAAAGTTGGTAGGCAAGATTGGGTTCAGGTAAAGTGTGTAACAGGTGTCTACTTTCCTTAGACACAATCAAACCAATCTGTAGAATACCATGTCAAATGATGCACTTCCACGCAGTTTGGTGAGAAAGTTGGGTTTTCCTCTTGCAAGGTTAAGGATTCTGTGTCATCAATAGAGATGCCTTACTGCTTATATGCAGTCTCCAATTTCCATCAACGTTCATTCACGAACAGGCTGACTGGATGTGGGGAATTAATCTATTTTGCAAACAAATGCAAGCACAAAGAATTTCTTTGAAATATGTTTCTGCACTTCCACCATTTTGGCTCTTCTAAAGACCCATGAACCTCATAAGATTTCAAATTCAAGCTAAGTGACATGGAAGGAACTCAAAGGTCTTGGCCTGTACATCAGTTCTGGCTTGATTTTTGCCCTAGTGGAATTGCCAAACATGGTGACCTATAGATGTTGTTGCTTCTTCTGTGCTTGAGCAAACATTTACTCCAGGGAAAAACCCTTGTAGAAACCAATGGACACCCCATGACACTATTTTTTCAAGACCCTTTCTATAGATATATATTTTTATTGAGCTCATTCAATTGCATTAGTGCACTTAGAGGCAAGACCATTCAGTAAGACAGTTTGTTCTAACTTCTTTCCAGCAGTAATAAAACACAAATATGAGCCAGGCACAAATATGAGCTTATGCAACAAGGCTCCCTGAAGAAAGACTGAAAATGAACGAATTGTGGTGCTAAGTCCGTTCTGTTGTTCTTAAACGTCAGGATTCGATAGCTTTGTCTGTGTTACTGCAGGATTTGCCCTTAATGTTATCTTAGGTTATCTTAGGTTCACCAGTGTCTAGCTGTAGGGCTTCCCAGAAAGAAGCCTTTTGTGTACTTCTGGAGCACATTGCAAATTAGTCTCCCTATCTATTACCTATTACCCCTGCTAATTGGGTTACCCCTGCTAATTGGGTGAGGGGCTCTTTTTCAAGTGGGTGTCCTCTTTTTAGCAGGGGGAGAGTAACTGGCCTTCCTTACAGTGTCTTTTCTAGTGGCTGTCTGCTGGTGTTCTTTTGTATCTTTTTAGATTGTGAGCCCTTTTGGGACAGGGAGCCATTAGTTATTGGATTTTTCTCTGTAAAATGCTTTGAGAATTTTTTTTGTTGAAAAGCGGTATATAAATACTGTTAATAATAATTAATAATATCTTCTTTCAATAACTCAACTGAACTCATCAGGTAGACCTAACCAAGTTACTATATCTGAGTACCTAACCCTGCAAAATAAGGCAATAATCTTATAGTAGAGAAGTTGGGAAGAGATTGCTCCTTTCAAAGGGAAGTTGATAGGTAGCATATGAGTTATTCCTGACCATGATATAAGTTTGGCTTGATATTGTGGGGCAATTTGGGTAATTCTGGCTTTCCTCCTTGGATCATAGAATCTACTACTCTCCTTGAAATGGAAGTCACATCAACAGAACTGGCACATCAACTGGCAGAATGGGCAGCAAAATGGCAGATGCGCTTCAATGTCAGTAAGTGTAAAGTCATGCACATTGGGGCAAAAAATCAAAACTTTAGATATAGGCTGATGGGTTCTGAGCTGTCTGTGACAGATCAGGAGAGAGATCTTGGGGTGGTGGTGGACAGGTCGATGAAAGTGTCGACCCAATGTGCGGCGGCAGTGAAGAAGGCCAATTCTATGCTTGGGATCATTAGGAAGGGTATTGAGAACAAAACGGCTAGTATTATAATGCCATTGTACAAATCTATGGTAAGGCCACACCTGGAGTATTGTGTCCAGTTCTGGTCGCCGCATCTCAAAAAAGACATAGTGGAAATGGAAAAGGTGCAAAAGAGAGCGACTAAGATGATTACGGGGCTGGGGCACCTTCCTTATGAGGAAAGGCTACGGCGTTTGGGCCTCTTCAGCCTAGAAAAGAGATGCTTGAGGGGGGACATGATTGAGACATACAAAATTATGCAGGGAATGGACAGAGTGGATAGGGAGATGCTCTTTACACTCTCACATAATACCAGAACCAGGGGACATCCACTAAAATTGAGTGTTGGGCGGGTTAGGACAGACAAAAGAAAATATTTCTTTACTCAGCGTGTGGTCGGTCTGTGGAACTCCTTGCCACAGGATGTGGTGCTGGCGTCTAGCCTGGACACCTTTAAAAGGGGATTGGACAAGTTTCTGGAGGAAAAATCCATTATGGGGTACAAGCCATGATGTGTATGCGCAACCTCCTGATTTTAGAAATGGGTTATGTCAGAATGCCAGATGCAAGGGAGGGCACCAGGATGAGGTCTCTTGTTATCTGGTGTGCTCCCTGGAGCATTTGGTGGGCCGCTGTGAGATACAGGAAGCTGGACTAGATGGGCCTATGGCCTGATCCAGTGGGGCTGTTCTTATGTTCTTATGTTCTTATGTTAGAAGCCCCTATAGAATCTAATATTTAAACAAGAGCATGAAGAAACAGCTATCTTAAAATTACAGTATACAGTTTTTATAGCTGTAATATGAGGCAAGCTGAAGCCACAGGTGTTGGGTGTCATGAAAGAGAATATTCAAGCTTCAGAGAGAAACGGGAAAGAGTAGTTGATATCAAGATTTGCAGAATGTTATTCCAATTCATTTCAACTCTCCCAGTTGAAATAAATTCTACCTTATGGTGTCCCCAAGAAACCTTCACTCCTTTGCAGAAAGGTAAAGTGCTGTCCTAGAGGGTCTTCTTACAATAAAGGCAAACCTGCCCTCTGTTCCTGACACTGGGTGGCCCTGCACACCCTGACCAAGCTCCCAGAGTGGTTCAAAGTGCCTCTATATGCAAACCACATGAGGGTGCACTATGGTCCCCACAAGCTCTTTGCAATACTCAGGCCCTCATTCCACACACTCTCTGCCCATCACAACATCAGGAATTCTGCTACTAATATAAGCTCAATAGTCTGCTGTCACTACTACTGAGTCTAAATGTCACCTTTCCAAAATAACTCAAATCATAAGAGAGATAAGTAGGATTTTATTTATGTGATTAGGGAATTAGGGATTCCCCCCCAACCCCAAACAGATCTTTCATAAGATTTTCCATGAAAGAAATCCTGGAAAATGGAGGCGGGAGCATGTGCTTTTGGCCACCCTGGTTGTACTGCTGTGGTATTTTAAATTTTTGTGCATGGGGGGGGGGGATGTGGCTGTTTGCCTTGTGTAGCTGGAGCATACAAGCAGGTCCAGAAGAATGGAATTTTGCCTTGTAAAAAGACCTACTCCAGAAAAGCTGGTGCATGATGATAACCAGATGCTTCCCCAGTTTTATCTTTAAATGCTTCCAGAGGATCTGTCGGTAGTCTGGCCGATTTATCTTTTCCTAGACAGAAATCATTTCTAGATTGCTGAAAGTATGAACTATCCATTGTGCTCAGACATAGGCTTGAATTCACCGTTTTGCTACGTATGAATCTATGGAGTAGTTTAATTTTCTGGAAATTCTCTTTGAAAGATGTGCCCATTTTGCTCCCTGCAATTTCTTGCAGCTCAAAATGTACTAGCTGTTCCTTAATCTTAAAGCAACTTATGATATTCACAGCCCTAACATTGATAATGGCAATAATGGAAGCCCAAGAGCATACCTGAGGGGGGCAAGAGGGTCCTGTGTCCCCAGTTGGCACACTTGGGGGGGGTGCTGCTGCTATCTCGTGCCCCTGCTGCAATCCCATGTTCTATAACCAAGCACCTGCGAGGGGAGGGCGGTGCCAGCCAGAGAAGGTAGTACAACAGCAAGGTCTCCTCGCCACTGCAGTACCTTCTCCAGCACAAACCCCTCACCATTGACCACTCTTGCAGTTGTGAGTCACTCTCAAAGGTCAATGGTTTTTTATTTCCCCTGCTAATAAAAGTCAAAAAAAGGCTTGTTGGCAGCAACTCACAAACATTCTGAGAGAGCCATAAACCTGGAAGTAATTGGTGGTGTTGTCATTGCATCACCGCAATTACTTCTGGGTCAGCCCATTGGGCGGCATTTGATGTTGTGGCTCTGAGCAGCATTGTTACATGAAAATCCCCTTTTGCCTTTTTAGTTGTGAGTTTACATCTGGTTATGTATTATGGACTAAAACTCATGAAGGCCAAACCTCAAAATACAAGCCACACTTCTCCCAGCACACTTTTCCAAAAACCCTGGTCAAGCCACAAGCACATGGATTACACAACCCCCACTTCCCTGTAGGTCAGTGTATGCATTATATTGTTTTAAGAGATATATGCAAAAGTGTCTCCTGATCCAATCACTGTGTATGCAAAACAAGTCCGCATGCACCTTCGGAGGTAGAAGTCTAGCATCTTAAATCATTGTTTAAGTATCGCCTATTCTTTATATTGTTTTAACTCAATCACTGCTTAAGTACTCTATGCAAATTTGAATTGCCTTCCTGAGCTGCTGTATTTACTGGTTATTGTGTAAGTTCCCCCAGGTAGGAAGCCAGCCATTAGACACATTGAATTTCACTGATAAGGGACATCCTGACCCCCGAACACCCTGGTGGGTGGCAGTTTGCCCCCAGCCCAGCCCAGCTCTGGGTCAGCAAAAACCCTTTTAAGAGAAGACTGCCATGTGCTCTCTCTCTCTCTGGCTGCCCCTCCAAGGCAGAGGTCCTCCTCCCAGGACTTCCCCCCCCCCATCCATCTGCTCCTCAGGACAGGTAACTATTTTGAGTTCTGGAACTCAATCCCCTCTTTCTTTCCCACCTATTTCTCCCCTTCTCTCCCCATCTTTAGTTAGCAACTGAGTTTAGCAGACCAGGGACCCCTAAAATCCTTCCCTACAAATTTCCCTTTTCCTAATTTCCTCGGATGCACCAAATACATGTCACATGCAACCACCATAAGCTAGGTACACTTTTCAAGTACTAGAACCAAGAAATGTGCATTATATTTTCCTTTGTGCTTTTGTAATAAAATTATTATCTTTTATTAGAAGTCATCTTTTTCCCAGTCTCCTCCTTAAGCTAAAAAAGGGAATTTCTCTGCATTACGCCATCTTGTTATCTAGCCTGCAATCCTGAGGTTCCAAAAAGGGTAGTGTACTAATTCCCCTAAACCAAAACAGCCCTTTTGGTAACAGCATAAGACCCAGGTACATCATTGTGGAAGCCCAATACGCTTGTCCATCCCTGAATAGCTTTAAACTTCTCAGCCCTGTCTCTGACTTTTAAGATTTCACTAGGCATTTGTAATGGAAGATCAGAAGATCATCAGGTGGATGCTGTGGTGTTGACAGCGATTCCATGTTTTGACAGCTGGTTGACAGCTCTGGGAAGGGAAGGGCTGGCTCCACAGCTGTAATCAATCAAGGCCAATGGGACTCTGATGGACACCTGAGCTTCATTTGACCTTGATGGAACTTTGAATGGACTTGAACTGAAGAGATGGCTCAGCTGAGCCTAATTTGGACTTAACAAGGGGCTAGCAAGGTAGCTCACAGCTGAGCTGCATTTTGGATGATGAGACATCCAAAGGATAAAAGGCAGCTTCAGAAAGACCAAAGGCTACCCTGACCCAGAGGGAGATGCTACCTGATCCAGAGGAGACCTGACCTGACCGGAGCTTGACCTTGGACTGGTACTGGACTCTGACTTTTGCCTGCTGCACTTGTGAGTTTAACAAGGGAAGCTAATTAGCCTTAAGCGGGCACAAGGCCCAGTAGATTGGGATTTGGCAGAACAATTGGTACCAGGAGTGGGGTTCGAAGCCTGAGGCAATTAATACTAAGGGACACAGGTGTGTGCAAAGGAATGAACTCCTTTTGGGTCTGGGATATGGAGCTCCTAATAAAGGACATGTACACTTCTGCTGTGTTTTTGAATGCATGGAGTGTGCTGGGAATGATATGGACATTAATAATGGCACTTGTCCATATCTGGAAGGTTGGTAAGTTTGTTTTCTCCTACTTGAGGAAACTCTGGGTGCCAGGTGGAGATTGTGCGGCAGAGATGCAGTATCTAAAACGGGAATTGCATAGGCTGAATGGGTTAATCTGTTCTTTAAAGGAACAGAATTCAGCTTATGCTGAAGCATTGGCAAACGCCCAAAAGCATATAAGGGTATCGGACTGCCTTAATGAGACTCTCTCAGCCTGGTTGGCGGACCTCAAAGGAAAATTTAAGGCAGAAGTAAGGGAGAAGCGCAAGCATTCTAGCTGATATCTAGGACTCTTACAGGCTGATAGTAGCACCGGTCTGGATGCTAGTATGAAAGCGCCAGCCAGACAAGGGAAAGGTGAAGGGGCACAGCCTGTAGTTCAGGCGCGTCCCCTTGTAACGAATAAGGCGAAAGGGCAGCCAGTGGGGGCTGTGGCCCTCCTGCTAGGGCAACTGGAGGATATGCCCATTGAAGGTACCCTGAAGCCTAAAACCCGGAAGGTTAAGGAAGGGACGGGTACCCCCAGGACGGGGGAGAGGTAATGGAAGATCAGAAGATCATCAGGTGGATGCTGTGGTGTTGACAGCGATTCCATGTTTTGACAGCTGGTTGACAGCTCTGGGAAGGGAAGGGCTGGCCCCACAGCTGTAATCAGGAAAGCCTGCAGGAAAGACCCTGAATAAAAAACCTCTGCATGCACCTGGATGGAAGATTCCCAGGTGGAAGATCTGGGCAGATCTGATAGATAGAGGGGTGCTCAGGGAAAAGATAGATAGACTCCCTACTCCAGAGCTGTATAAACTCTGGGAAGAGGAAGGCCCAGGTGAGGCAAACCATGCCCACCAATACTGGTGAAGGGTCAGATATGGAAGATGAGACCTCATTAACCCCTCTGGAGGAGGATCTCATAAACTTGGGGATTGATCTTGGGCCCCACCAAGGAAGATGTGCAGCAGGGGCTAGTCACCCTAGTAAGGCACGTGAAGGCCCAAGGGTGGGAAATTAATCCTGCAAAGATTCAGGGACTGGCTCAACAAAGTCCAGTTCCTAGGGGTGGTATGGTCTGGATCTGTGAGGCACATTCCAGACAGGGTGCTGAAAATTACACAGGTGATGCTCCACTTGTGAGTTTTTTCTTGCAGGACTGAAAGGAAAGGAGAAAGAGAAGAATGGCGATGGACCAAAACAAGAGGAATCACTGGAACACCAAGGGGTGGATTGTAATGGAAGATCAGAAGATCATCAGGTGGATGATGTGGTGTTGACAGCGATTCCCTGGTTTGACAGCTGTTTGACAGCTCTGGGAAGGGCAGGGCTGGCTCCACAGCTGTAATCAATCAAGGCCAATGGAGACCTGGATGGACACCTGAGCTTTATTTGACCTTGATGGGACTTTGAATGGACATGGACTGAAGGGATGGCTCACCTGAGCCTAATTTGGAGCTAAGGAGGTAGCTCACAGCTGAGCTGCATTTGGATCATGAGACATCCAAGGATAAAAGGCAGCTTTGGAAGGAGACAGAGCTACCCGGACCCAGGACCAAGAGGGGGACACTGACCCAGCCGGAAGCTGGAACCTGACCTAGAGCAAGGAGCAGGATGCTGACCAGAGGGAGGACCCTGACCCAGAGCCAGAGCCAGAAGCGGGACGCTGACCCAGAGGAAGCCGGACGCTGACCCAGAGGGAAACCCGGACAGACCCACACTGGGAGAAGGGGACTGCCAGAACTCTGCTGGAGGACACAGAAGAGAGGACTGCTAGGACCCTGCTGGAGGAGACACTCTGCTGGAGAGAACACTACTGGAGAGGAGGAACTCTACTGCAGAAGATTGGACTGGGAAGATTGGACTGGGAAGACTGGACTGTGCTTTGGAGACTGGATTGGACTTCGACTGGAGGCTTCAGACCTCCACCCACTAAGTTAAGTGGAGTTTTGGGAAGGGAAAGCCTCTGGACAAGAGGACTTGCAGGGAGTATATGTGTTTGTAGCAATAAATTCTTGTTAATTGCTATAGATAAGAAGTCCTGTGTTTATTCCTTTGCACACCACGGCTGTTGTTCTTGGGAAAGGGGGTTGTTAATTAACCAAAAGCGGGCATTAGAAGGGAGTTGAGATATTTGGACAGGACAAATTGGAGTGGTCGGCAGGAGTCGAAAATTTGGCAGGACAGCATTGTCCACACACTTTCATATCTATCATCAGGGATGGGAACTCGAGTCAGGTGATTCGGACTCAAGTTACAAAAATGCACGTTTTTGGGTAACTTGTTGACTCATGAGTCGTGTGTGTGGAAGACTCGGAAAAACATTAGAGTCATAGGCCCCCTGGCTCAGCACTCATCCCCACGCATGCAGATTTGTGTTTATCTGAGTCTGGGTATGCTTACTTACTTTTTTTGTGGTGTGAAAAACCTTGTGGGACCATCATTCAGACCAGGCAAGCAGTAGGAAGTTCCAGCCATGAGGCAGGGAAGGGTTAAAGTTTTCCACTTGCAATGAATGGGGGGGGGGGGAGGCAAACTATCTATGCCAGTTTGCCTGTCTATGAAAGGAAGGAAGGAATAGATGATCACTGGATGCGGGAGGAGGAGCCAAGGGCATTCTTGCCTTACGTTTGGTTGCAGAAGCCTGCAGGGAAGGCTTTTTTTCCTGGGCGAATAAGGGGAGAAGGCAGGGAGGAGGTGGTTCCTAGCCATACTAGAGAAATTCATGGCATGGCTCCAGCAACCTCATTGAATAACCAGCTGCAATGGGACTACTTCTGAGTAGAGCTGCCAAGGATTGGTTATGCTTCACAGCTGCTGCCCATGACCCTCCTCCCTCTTGCCACTTCTGTACCCGCTCTCTCATAGTCCCTCCCACCCACTTTACAGATGGGACAGGGCAGCAGGGGAGTCTTTAAAGTGAACTCCCCCCCTCCACACACACACACACCAGGGCCCAGCAGCAACCCCGTTTTTTCTGCAGCAAGCTTTTTAAAGGGGGGCGACTCAACTCGAGTCCTTTTGAGTCACAAAGAGGTGACTCAGAGACTCGAAAAGTACCCTCATTATGACTCTTTTTCAAGTCAAGTCACAGGGGGTGGTGACCCTAGACTGAACTCAAGTCAAGCCCCACTGGATTTTCCCATCCCTGTCTATCATCATAGCCTTGAAGACTAGAAATTTTATTTAATACAGTGCATTTTTTATTTCTACTTTTCTTTCTGCCTGTAAACAGTAATAATATTCAACCGAGCATAGCATTATCAATGACCCTAAGATGCAACATTGAACAGTGACACCATAATATAGCCAAGTACAGCGGCACAGATGCCTATAAGTAAAAGCATAAATTTTGTTTTGTTTAGGCAAACATTCAGTCACATGAGCGAGCAACTGCAGAGTCTGACTTATTACAGTCCATACAAAGATTTATCACTGCAGTGAGAACTAGATTTTTATCGTAAATTTCAAATCCATTTCCTATGATTCATCTTTTATAACATTATACCATGTGACTTCTCATGGAACCAAAGAACTAGCTCAGAGTGGGAGCCACACTGCCCCAAAGCTCTCTGCATACTTTCCATCTCATTGCCATCTATTACATCAGATATTTTGCTAGTACTGTATTTGTTAGCTGATGGTGGGGGGGGGGGAGATATCTAGGACTTAGCTTGGGAGATTTAATACTTAGCATTTCTATAGCACTTTGAGTATCTATATAACTTTAGATATATATATTATTTTTTAATTCTCATAACACACCTGTAAGGTATACCAGTAGGGCTGAGAGAGGTGACCAGATGTCCTGTTTTTCCAGGGCATGTCCTCTCTTTTAGTCTTATGTCCTGGAAAATAACTTAAATGTCATTCTTTTTGCTGTGCTTGGGCCCCTGCAGGCAGGACAGAGCCTTCTTGTAATTGATAAATTATATCTTAAAATTATATGTAATATATTTAACAAGTAATATAGTGTTTAAATTAACCACATGAAATCAATATATGTGTTTTTAGCTTTTA
Organism: Tiliqua scincoides; assembly: GCF_035046505.1. Taxonomy (NCBI): domain Eukaryota; kingdom Metazoa; phylum Chordata; class Lepidosauria; order Squamata; family Scincidae; genus Tiliqua; species Tiliqua scincoides. The sequence goes on from NC_089825.1 coordinate 88,753,719, forward strand.
TTTTGCCATGTCCTACATTTTGCTTGGATGTCCTACATTTTGGGGTGCCTTGTCCTCTTTTGTGGCGATAACATCTGGTCACCCTGCGCTGAGAGGGTTTGCTGAAGGCCACTGAGATTCCAATCCTGTGAAAGCACGTACCGCTGAAACTGTATCCTGCAGGGCCAGAGCAGCATCTGGAGGTCTCCTCGGGGTAAGGGAACATTAGTTCCCTTACACCATGTAGAATGCCAGTGGCCCTGATCCACCCCAGCTACTTAGCTGGCGCAGAATCATGGAGACCAATGTCAGGCTCTGTGGTTGGGAAGGGGGAATAGGATTCAGCTGCTCTCCCCACCACCTGCTAGGCCTGATCTGCCCTCTGGCTTGCCCTCACCCCCTCCCAGTTTCTACCCACCCCAAAATGCCACCCCGCCAAACAGAGGGGACACTTATCACTATGTGCTCCTCTGCAGCATCCCATGAGTTAATGACATAATTGATATTCAGACCAAAAACTTCCTGATTTGTAGCTCAGTCTCATAGGTATTTACACAATCCTGTACATATTAACTCAGATATAAATCCCACTATGTTCAGTGGGGCTTACTCCCAGGTAAGGATGCATAGGATTGCAAACTTACAGCCCAATTCTAACTTTCCAGCGCCAATGCAGTCCTGCCAACAGGTACATGTTGCATCCTGCAATGGGAGGACAGTTATGGAGGCCTCTTCAAGGTAAGGGAATATTTGTTCTCTTACTTTGGGGCTGCACTGCAGCTGCATGTGTACTATCGTCAGTGAGGATTTGGGTGTTAGTCACATTGTAACACTAGCTCAGCTCTCAAATTTTTGGAGACTAGATTTACAATACAAAGGCAATATCACTCAAGTTACCAATGGCCAGATTAGGAACATGCATAATGTTTAGCTGTAGTGATTGTTAGTTAGCTGTAAGGATTGTTAGTTATGCTATAGTATGCTTACCTGAAATGTAAACGGCATGGTTTTGATCTCTCGGTATGTGTAAGTTAAATGTCCAAGCAAGTTCAAGAAGAGAAAAAAACAAACAGAACCCGAAAGTCACTCTGGTGGCTGGACTTGGCTGCGTGCCGCAGTGTTCTCAGCACAACAGATAAGAATGCATTTGAATGAATAGTCTTTGTTTTCAGACCACAGGAAAAAAAATATTCCAGCAGTTTGAACTTTCAGGTTGAAGGCTTCTTCAGAGCACCACTTGCACACACAAATGCCAGAAAAAGTATTATGGCCAGTATTTATACTATATTTTATAGCCATGCCACACAGAAGGACACTAGTCAGCTTAGCTCTCCTTATATTTCTTGTTCTTCATTTTACAACCAGTTTTGGTGCATACATAAGTGTGACTAGCAAATAGTAATATTCTAAGTGAGTTGTGGTAGTCTAACAGCAATAAAAGGTTTAAGCCAACATATCTAAGCTATTTTCCAGTTCACATCAAAGCATTTCCAGATTAACACATTGCAAAGGTCAGGTTCTCAAAGAAAATGCAGAAGTAGCAGTTTTTTTGGTTTGTTTTTAGCAGAGCTCGAAACCTTTTTAGCAACAATTCTGTTGCATTTTGAAGGCCAGAAGAACGTATGATGAAATGAGGTCAGCTTTTGAACTAAGGGGTTGCAGTATCACCTACGGCCTGCTCAGATTTGTATGATGTATGAATGAGATGTACCAATGAATTGTCTCCATGTATGTGTTTCAAGGAGGGAACCTCACATTGTAATAAAAGTCAGCTGAAGGGGGCGTTACACACTTCTCTTCTCCCCACTTCTGATGCATGCAGTCTCCTTTGGAGTCGTGGATGGATTTACCACCTTTTGCTGATGGATTACAATAAAGGCCTGGATTTGATCACCTTTGTCTACTGAGTTTGCTTTGGAACCTGGGATTACCGTGCAACATCTGGAATCTCTTGTAACATCTTGGTTTTTGCACCTTGCAACAGTAGTATAAGATGAGCAGATCTCCCTCCCCCCCCCCAAAAAAAATTCATCTTCATGTTGGAATGTAAAATAACTTTCTGTACATTGAGGGTCAGCCAATGTTGAGCAGACCAGGTGCCCAGAGCCATCTGCTTTGCAGGCACATACACAGAAGTTTTATCTTTAATGTTAGTGCCTTACTCTCAGTGCAACTCTCATGGATTGCAGTGCACTATGTGAACAGATCACTCAACCAAGAAGCCCTTTGTTTGGTAAGTATCTTCTCTGTTTTGGTCAATTCTCTCAATTATTTTTTGCAATCTTTATATGTGGTTGTCATTCCTATCCAAATGGAAAGCCCTCTCTTGTTCCCAAACATGTTATTCTTGTTTTGAATTGCCAAGCAGCTCTCCACCATCACTGTTGCTGGCAACAGTGCAATCCTGTATGTAACGACCTGGATGTCCCATTGAAGTAAATGGGACTTCTGAGTTGAATTGCAAAGGCTTGTGCAGAAACTACTCAGCTCCACCCATCTATGGCTCATCTCCACAAATCTTAAACCAAAGCGGTAGCATCCATGCAGTCTTTGGCATCAGCACATCTCTTTTCAGAAATTAACTACTGAGTACATGTCAACAGAGCATATATCAGGAGAACCCATGCAATTGTATTTAAAATGCAGGAAAAGATGCATTTCACTTGCATAATGTGAAGGACAGAAATTAGTGTAAACAACTGAAATACACTTTTTAAATAGAGCTTCATCCTTTCAAGTCCACCTTACTCAGCCTTTGAATGCCTATTTTAAAGTTGTTAAATGGTGGCAATATATCAGTGCCCTGGGAGACAATTCCATCATCAGCTAATGATCACACATTTCATACATTGCCACACACGCCTATTTATTTCACATATTGAATTGAGTTGCCACTTAAAATTGCTACAATGATTTCTCATTACTGGTCACCAACAAGGTTGCCCATAGTTTTCTCATCCCTATAATTTTAAGATTTAACAGCTTTTGATTGTTCTTCCTTTCCCCATTAAGAAAAAAAAAATCACATATGTTACAGGCAGCAAATAAAGAGGATGATTGGAGCTGGGTAATCCTTTAAAGTTATGGGCAAAGACTGAGATTGCATACAGCAATAATCACTGGAAGCTTCATGATGCTATATCCTCATCCTGCAGCTATCTCCCACACATGTGAAGAACATATGTGTAGAATTGTGGTGTCCACATGGAGTGTTACCTGCACCCACTTCCAACAAGAACAAATTCAGCTTCTGTAGGCCACATTTTGCCTGCATTTGTAGGGGGAGGGCTCTTCCATTTCTGTAGTGGGGTCAGCTCAGGTGATTATCAGATCAGGTAATTAAGTTTAATTCCTCAGTAGCATCATGTCAAAGCATCTTTGCCTCCATACAAATGGAGGCAACTGTGGTTCCTCCCTGAAAATTTTCCTTAACCTGCAATCGCTTTTTCTAGTCCCATTTGACTGAACAAAGCAAGGAGAAAGGGTTGTGACTGGAGAAAAAAAACATGGGGAACTCGCCCCACTTCAGCCAAGTCAATAGAACCTGAGGTCAGAGGAGAAACTGTGCTTTCTCTTTGAGGGGTTTCCCAGTAGCAACCCCTTTCCCTGCACCATACAAAGGAATGGGCACTTTTGCTTATTAATTCATCTGTATAGGGCATGGGGTAAAGGGGAAAACTAGAACACTGAAAATGGTGTATCTCAACCCCTCTTGTGAGGGCATGGTGTTTCCCCTTGATGAATTTTCTAGTGGGCACTGAGCCCTGGAATTCTGCAGGCCTGGACAGCTGCTATACTGCCCTGTTGGGTTGAACTGCTCCTGTTGTGTAGGGCTGGAATAATCATTATAGGCTGGAAGTCTTTCTGTGGTTTAGTAATCTGGAATGACCCAATGTGATAAGAGAGTCTGACTTCTTTCCTGCACTTGGTTTTTCTCTTTAAAACCCCCCTGAAGCTCAGAACACTGCAACTGTTCCATCTTCACACAGACAGTGAAGGCCTGCTTCCTAAGAAAAACAAATTTAATGCAGTAGTGCAGGTAGCCAGGTCAGCCTGAAGAGCAAAGCTTTCTCAGTATGGTATTTAGGAACAAAGTAGAAAGGACATGAACCAGGGAAGCTGCAGGTCTGTAGGCATTTAGGTGGGGTCACAATTGCATATTTTATTACAGAGATTTGTGCTGAGAGCTTCCTTAAAGGGGTGTTGTGGGGCAAAGACACAAACATGGTAAAACAGAAAGAATAGAAAGGGAAAAAATGGCATATCTTGTCTTGATGTTTCAGTGTTGAGATTAAGGATGATAATATAAGCCATTCATTAGATAAACAGCCTCCTATTCTGTCTACAATAAAGTTTGCAATCCTATACACACTTTCCTAGGAGTAAGTCTCATTGTACACAAGTCTGACTTACATCTAAGTAGACATGCATATGATTGCACTGTAAATGTAACTGAGAGCCCAAGCCTATGCATGCCTACTCAGAAGTAAGTCCTATTATAGTCAATATCACCTATTCCCAGGTATGTGTGGATAAGATTGCAGCCTTCAGGTTTTTTAAAAGTGCAAATGAAGTGGAAAACCTTTGCCTAGGAAGACTCTACTTCAGGCTATGTTATGGGTCACAGATGGACTTGTATGATTCAGTGCTCCTTTATTTACAAAAAATTGCCACACACAGAGGAAAGCAAGGAGCCATTGAGAAGCCTAGGTTAGAACTATTCTCAGGGCTGACATCAGGAGTGGGCTTCATTGAGCATACCCACTGTTAATCTCTGAGGCCACTTTTGTGTAGTGGTAGCGAAGTGACTCTCCCTAGGCCTATGAGATAGGATGGAGCCCATGGAAGTCAGCTTGCTGAGGACCTCTGAAACTTGGAGCTGATCTGATTCTAGTTTTCTATGTTCAGGGATGATGATGATGATGATGATGAATGGAGGCATATTCAATCATGTGGTTTATCCAGCTGCAACCTGGAGGTGGTACAGTCTGGACACAGGTTTATCATCCCACCTGCTGAGTTCTAGCATTTGGATCAATGAGGCTACAATCCTATGCACATGATCCTGGGAGTAAGCCCTATTGAACACAATACGACTTACTTTTTTGAGTAGACATGCATAGGACTGTGCTGCCGAATATCAGCAAGTGGGTGATGCCTGAGGCAGTCATGTTCTGTCTCAGCATTGGCTGACCACAGTGTAAAGTAATAGTGATAATCTGTGTAACTTTGAAACTGAGCAATGCTGCAGCTTGTGCTTGTCTTCCTCAGAACTTCCTAAATCCACCTTGTGTTGGGGTGGCAGAAGCTGGAACAGGCTTGCTGCCTATGCTCAAAGCCATGTTATTGTACTACTTATTATTATCACTCTGAATCAAAGAATTTTCAGAGGTTGAGGTAGGGCAGGGGTGGGCAAACTTTCAATTTTAGGATCCTACACCTTAAACAGACAAGCTGTAGGTGCTGAAATTTTCTCTCCTACACAATTGTTAAAGGTCCAGTATCCCTAAAGTTGAAAGTTTGCCCACCCCTAGTTTGCCCTAAAAGGATGACATTTTCACCAAGGTCAATCATGGCTCAACCTCTGAAAATTCTTTGATGCAGAGTGATAATAATAAGTAGTACAATATTTCTGTACTGTAGTACAGGCGTACTGTATTTCACCACCTTCTACCCAAGCTCACAGCACCCTAAAAATGCCTCCAAGCTCGCACAGAAACTACATGTCCCATAGAACAATGGAAGGCATGAATTCTGATTGGCTGCTGCAACGTCACCTCCAATGTCTAACCAGACTGTGCAACAGCCTGTTCTGGACCGCTCCCCTGTTCTTTCCTGCGAGTCAAATACTTTGGTTCCTGGACTCTGCAGTATCAAGAGCGTGAGCACACATGTGCTTTTTAAACTTTCTTAAACTTTTTTAAAGTTTTAAGCACAGACATGTTTTTCTGTGGGGGGAAAAATAAAAATATATATACCCACAATACATCATCACCTCCAACAGGAATCTCTAAGAAACAATGGTTGCAATCCTAACCACACTTTCCTGAGAGTAAGCTCCATTGAACAAAATAGGACTTACTTCTGAGTAGACCTGGTTAGGATTGTGCCCAATGTAACAATGTGGTTATGCCACAATAAATCAGACTTAGAAAAGTTTTTTTGCAAACTCTGGAAGAAGGATCTGGATGGACTGACCGACAGGCACACAGGTGGAAAATCTGTCCCTGGAAAATCTACTCCAAAAGTACACACTGCCACGTCTCCCCTTCTCTTGCAATTTAATAAAGCATTCTCCTGGGAGAGCAACTATAGATCGACATTAAGGCTGCAGTCCCATCCACACGTACCTGGGAGTAAGTCCCATTGGCTACAATGGGACTTACTTCTGAGTAGACATGCATAGGATTGGGCTCTAAGATTAATTATAACAGTAATTTAATCATTACTTGAATTTTTATTCGTGTTATTAAGCATACTATATATACTGTGTGTGTCTGAGTTAGTCCTTTCCACCATATGGAAAACAATATTTCTTCATGGATAACATAACTGTATTTTACTATCTTTCATATAAGCGAGGAGGGCCAAATTTTATGGATTTCTGTTGTGACTGAAACGGGAAATCCGAGAATATTTAACTCCAGGAAAAAACAGCCTTGCATTTATTTGAGGATATTGTTGTTAAGGAGATCTTCACAAAACACCTCTTTCATGAAATTCTTGAAGATTTATCAATTTATCAACAAAGAGTTACTGATTTCAGAGACTATGAATGTGGAAGAAGGTTCTGAATGGTTCTAGAAACTAGGAATAGTTCTCTGTTAAAAAAAATTTTCCCAATTTTTTCCCCAAAGGCTTATATATACGTGTGTGTGTGCTTAAACACATGCTATGTAAGAGACCACAGCTGCATTCCTATCCCATTAAATAAAGAATAGTTTAGCTATTGTCTAGAGCAGGATTGCCCTTAAAAAAACTGAATAAAAAATAAAAATAAATTATTTTCATATGTAATTTCTTTGCTTAAAAAAATCAAATCTGCCCCTAATTTGGAAGTTTTCTTTTCTTTTCCTTCGGTATATTAATTAATTTGTCAATGAAAAATTTAATTTACAGATGAAATGTTCACCTGAAAAGATGAACTTGCCCCAACTATTGGTATCACAATTAAATTGGATTTAATCTGAACCAGACTGGGGAAAGCAGGGGCTTGTGACTGTCTTTAAGCAAGTAGTTCATAAAACGCGACTGCGACTGTCAGTAAATTCCAAATTTGAAATCTAAAGGCTTCTGCCATGATCCATAGACTTTGACCCCAAAACTCAACAGATGCGCTTGTTGGTTTAATTCTCTGAAATTCTTATATGCTCTTGAAAAATAACAAATACCATATGTCAAGTATAACTAAATTCTCAGTCTGTGCCCTAGGACTGCAGTCTGAATTTATTTGCCAAAAATGAAGAAAATGGATAATGGAATCTTAAAGGAATTATACCTTCAGTTCAAGAAAATCTTTCATTTCTTTCTTCATCGCTGTTTTATATATATATAAACAGGTGGACCAAAAGATCAACAAATGAAATCTCTCTCTCTCTCTCTCTCTCTCTCTCTCTCTCCCACACACCCCCCCCCCCACAAAAGCATAGTCACCATTAACAACAGGAATTAATTGGCGATCTAACAACCTGCCCAGCTTTTGCAGAGCTGTGTCAACTTTAGCAACTCTTCCCCATCGCAATATTACACATTTATCTCATCACACTCTCATCTAGACTTCTCCGAAGATACCAGAGATCAACATCTGACCTTCAGTTTTAATAACAAGGAAAATCCTTTAAAAGACAAAGAAAAGAAGGAACGGTGACAAATTTGAAACCCCCTTCACTGCTAATTTCTTTTCTTTCTCGCTTTCTGTTGGTGAGCATTAACCTCCTGTTTCTTCTTATACCGCATCGAATTTAAATTTAAAGATATTGGGTTCCCCTCCCCCCCATTTAACAAGGGTTCTGATTTTTGAAACGGAATGTATCTTGATCAAACCCTGAAATGCCTTTATTCTTTCTTAAAACACCGATCTGGGAGACCTCAGGTTACCTAGTCCAGACCCAGCTCGAGCAGGTTAAACCTCTGAATGCCTTTAACAGACTTTCTCCCAGGAAAATTTACCGATTTTCATAATACTTGGACACGCTGGTTGGGAGTACTTTCAAATTAACAGAACTGACTTTCACTATTCTGGTAAGCAGGAGCAGAGTGTAAATCAACCCAGGCGTGGTAGATTCGAAAGCCAAGCAACAACAAAAGAAGTTTTTAAAACTTACTTAGGAAATAATGAAAAACTAAGACCCTGGGTTGAAAACGTACGTAGCTTGCAACATGAGAAAAAGGCCGAATCCCAGCCAAGGAAAGCAGTATTATATATGCGTGATTGTCAGTGTAATCCTGTGCATGTCTACTCAGAATTAAATCTCATTAAAAATTAAACGGGGGTGGAGGGCATGTGAAGAATACAAGAGAAAGACTTATTTTCCTAGAATCACGAAAGATAGAAACCTTTCGATTTTGTTTTGATTTTGGTACGAACTCTGACATCCCCTTTTCCCTTTTTATTAAGGCGCTCCTGTATGAATAGGATGAGAGGTTATATATAAAACCTCTCATCCTATTCATACAGCAGCGCCTTAATAAAAAGGGAAAAGGGGATATCAGGGTTCTTACCTATATATATAGATATAGATATATTGCCAACAGAAGATAGATAGATAGATAGATAGATAGATGATTGATTGATTGATTGATTGATTGATTGATTGATTTTTTTTTTTTTTCCTGGCTACTTCTCTGAAGGGGAAAATCTGGATGCGTTATGCGGAGGGGGGGCGGTCACAAAACTGTCAGTACTTTCTCCACTTCATGCACTTATCTACCGGCCTACTTGAACTTTCCCTGAACAAGGGACTGATCACTCTGTAACATTTTGTCATCATTATCGTCATCAAGAAGAGGAAAGGTCGTGTTTTAAAAGGAGCACAACAACTTCCTTCGCACGACTTCTGCCAGTGACTGAAGGCTTTTTTCAACCAAACCGACACACAGGCCAGACCTGAACCCCTGAACCCTAAACTACATCTGAAATCGAAAGAGTCCCTGATCATCCAACCGTCTCTATCTTGGACACCGCTATAGGATAAGCCTCGAAAGAAAGAGAGAGGAAGGGAGCAGGCGCGCCAGAGAGGATTCTGCATGGTCTACTTTCGTATTCGGATCACGACTGCCTGCAGTGAACCGAGTGGATATGGGGGAGAAAAGGACTCCACCGCAAGGTCTTAGAAAAACTCCATGGGAACCGCCCATTTTATTCCCCCCCTTTTTTTTCAAACTAAGCAGAAACACTTTTATTTATACCAAAAAAAAAAAAAAAAAAAAAGATAAATTTTACACCAGAGGGAAAGAGAGAGAGAGAGATAGAGAGAGAGAGACCCATTTTATTTTTCTCTTCATCAAAACAGGCCAGTTTGGAGGCCAGGGACCCTGGTTACCAGTCTGAGGAAGGGACAGACAGACAGACAGACAGACAGACAGACAGACAGACAGACAGATAGATAGATAGATAGATAGATAGATAGATAGATAGATAGATAGATAGATAGATAGATCGATCTTTGGGGGGGGTTTTCCCTGCTTAAGCCTCTTTTCACTCGAGTGGAGCTTGCTAGGGAGACTTTCCGACGGTGCCCCAGTTGTTGAGCACTGGTCAACTGGTGAGCAGCAGCTCCCAGCCGCCTCAGCCTGTCGTCACTCTTTGCAGAGGTGGCTCGGAAGAAGAGGTTCGAAAGGAGGCTTTGATCACCCAACAACGGGGGGGGGGGGCCCTGCGACCTCCTTGCATCTTAAGCCTGGCCAGATGCCATCAGACCAAATCTCACAGCATCGGACAAAACAAACTTGGCAGCCGCTTCCCAACCAGAATTCAAGCAAACGTTCCTTTGGCTTCTATTCCGGACCCGGCCCGCTGCCCCCACACGCCTCTCTCTCACCTTCCGTCTAATTTTCGGAAGCCAACGTATTCTAGTAGGCAAGAAAGTTTGAGAAATACCTTGGATTTCTTCTGGCAGGGTTTTATTCTAATGCTGAACAGCCCAGGGTGTGTGGGGGGGAGGACACACACCCACACCTATCCTCTTTATTTCCTCCCCCCTTACCCCCCCTCCAGTGAATCACGAAACCTCTTTAATGCCATCCTTCTTCCCGAATACTTGTGGGGTCAAAGAATGTTTACAACCTGGGCTTCAAGTTCAATAGCAAAACAGCCCTGCCGACCAAACAGGAGCCCTCCTTCCCGACCCCCACCCCTCGGTCCAGCTTTTGTGGTGTGGGCCTGTAGCTGAACAAAGGAAGAAGAGCGGGGGGTGTGCGCAGGAGATAAGGCTGCTGAACGCGGAGATCTTGCTGATAGGGACATGTTTGGCTCTCCCACAGCCACAGGTACATCCCCATGCCTCTGAAGGGGGGAAGGATATGTGAAGATCCAGCGGGCAATACCTGGGGCCTTTAATGCAAGGAAAGGGAAACTGGTGAGAAATAGCTTAAACCTCTGGTTCCCAAACTTTTTCGCACTGGGACCCACTTTTTAAAACGACACTCTATCAGGACCCACCTAGGTTTACCAGACTTTGTAAAAAAGAGGGGAGATCATCTACAAAGAAATAATATCTATCTATCTATCTATCTATCTATCTATCTATCTATCTATCTATCTATCTATCTATCTATCTATCTATCAAAAAGACCCTCAAACATTTATCTCCCTGCATGTACTCATGCTTGCAAACTGCAGGAGCTGAACTCTTTACAAGATAATTGCCTCGGGGCTCGAGGCAATTAGTTATCTGATCTTTCCATCATCCTTTGGCAACCCAACAAAAATCAGGTCCTGACGCACCAGTGGGTCTAGCAAACCTTCCTGCCCTGCTCTGATTTTAATGGAGTGTGATTGCAGTTCCTGGGGTTTGGGAAAGGAAACAGCCAGACAACCCGCCCACCACACTCCATCCAAGTTCAAGATCATCTGGGATGGTCGTCCTCCTAGTAGTTGATAGGCGACAGCATCTTAAAGGGGAACAATGAAAGGAAGGAAATCCCCCCTTGCAAGATTACAGTCCAGCAGCCCAACCCAAACACACTTCCCTGGTTGTAAGTCTCCTTGACTTAGGTGGAATCTGGCTCCAAGTGAGTCTGTTTTGGCAACTACAATAACAAAAATAGGTGGAAGTGCTCATTGCCCAAGAGCTGGAGAAGTAGTTTAGTTGATTATTATGAATGTACATAGCTCCCTCTGTGAGCCTGGCTCCTGACAAAGAAAGACAAGTGCCTGCCCCAAGGGCAGTAGAATAGTTCCTCCTGTCCATCTGCTACACCAGCTTCAGTATGTATATCCCTTTCTGATGGGGGTTTGTGTGTGTGGATTAGTATTTAGCACTCTTTCTCCAAGGAGCGAAGAATCATGGCACTTTTGCCCCATTTTATCCTCCCAGCAACATGGAGGCCTATGAAGGTGAGAGGTTGTAGCCTGCCAACTGGGCAAAGAGGCACTTTATGAAGTGGGGGTCCTCTTATGTTTCACATGGGGAAAGTAACTGTCCCTCTCCACCCCACCCCAGTGTCTTTTCTAGTGGCTGTTTTGATGTTCTTCTGCGTCTTTATAAATTGTGAGCCCTTTTGGGGCAGGGAGCCATTTAATTATTTGACTTCTTCTACAAATTGTTTTAGAACTTTTTTTTTAAAGCAATATAGTAGCAGCAGCAGCAGTAGAAGTTGCCACCTAGGTAGGTTCATGGCTCCAGGTTTCTTCTGCCCAGGTTCCTTCCACCCAAATATGACACTCCAGAGTCAGTTTTACCACTTCCAGCATTTCGCTGGACTTATTCTTTTTTCTTATTTTTAAAACAGTCTGTTCACTGTTCACATTTACTTATCTTGTAGGCAGGATCCTGATGTAAGTTCAAGCCCCAAGTAGTTCTTCTGCCTTCAAATGGGGTTAAAACCCACCCTGAAACTGTCTCAAAAAAAAATGGCCCATTTAACTAAATAAGACTTCCACCAGCAGAATCATCCTCAAGGGATAAAATGTTCCTCCAAGGAAGTCAACTCTGATAATAAGGGTTCAAGGAGCCCAATGAATTTACTTAAGAAACCCCATCTCAGAGATTACAAGGCCACCATCCACTTCAGCAGACTCCCTACAGAGTCATGGAAAGGCAGCTAGAATACACGTTGAGGGAGCCATTCCTGAAACCTTCCCCTGATCCAAAGGAAGAGAACTGGAGCTGCAGCCAAGTTCTGTTGAGATGAATGGAGCCTTCTGGAAATCAAATCCATGCAGATAATTTGGATTTGTGAGAAGAACGATCCTGAAGAGAAGAGCAGCTGTGAATGGATGCCTGTATCACTCTGGATCAACTGAAGTTCTTTGTCTTTAGCAGGGCAATCCTATGTACTACCCCCAGGTAAGTGGGAGTAAGCCCCACTGAACATGCTGGGAGTTACTTATCAGTAAATATGCATGGGGACTTCACTGTTTTTCTCCTGGTAGGTTTCTTTCCCTAGGTGTACAGATCCATGGAGCTGAGTAGGGACCGCTTTTCCCCAGTCCTCTTCCCATCCCCCCAGTCTGCTTCCAAGAACTGATAGATGTCTCTCTCCGGAAATGGCCGGAAGGCGGATTTGCCATTGAACTTGACAGCAAAACCCTGATGTCCCCTCCCCCCCTTATTTACTAGGCCCTGGGAGGTCTCCGCAAAGCTTCATTCGCAGGGTCAGAGACTTGGCAGCTGAAGGGGGGGGGGGAAGGAAGAAAAAATAGCCAGTGGCAGCTAAATTGGAGGGGGGAGGGAAGGGTCTTTCGACACTACAGAGTCTGAGTTTGGGGGGGATATAGAGAAGATGCAGGGGAAAAATAAAATCTGGAAAAGGCTGGATTGTGACGTACTTCCCTTCCTTCTAGGATTTTTAACAAGAATTTCAAGCGTGCTTCTGTAACCACTGGTAAGATCTTTGTGGCTCTGAAGCAAACCTTGCCCTCCCCCAGCTCCCAGATTTTGGTAGCATAGGGAGAGCGTCTTTTTCCCCTCTGGGCTGAGATTCTCAACTGACTCTTGAGAATCAGTTGTGACTCTTGGGGGGAGGGGGAGTTGACTGAACAAAGAAAAAAGACATTCATACATCCAGAACATCATGTATCCCACAAGTTGGGAATGTTAAAGGCAATAGTTAAAGTGCCTGTAATATATAGGAAAAGGGAAAGTGAAAACCTTGATTGATTGAAGGGGGGGGGAAGAGGAAATGAGTTCGCTGCATCTCAGGAACTCCAAACCATTCTGATTAGAGTCAATCGGATGACTTTAGTGTATGATCAATTCACATTGTTTGGGAGCCTTTGTGTTATAGAATACTAAGTGGTGGGTGAGAAAGAAAGAAAGAAAGAAAGAAAGAAAGAAAGAAAGAAAGAAAGAAAGAAAGAAAGAAAGAAAGAAAGAAAGAAAGAAAGAGAAACAAACAAACAAACAAACTTTGGAAATGTTTTATTCCCTGGCAGGCAAAGGGCAGAGCTCAATAACCAATAATAAATCTCTTCTGGTTTGTGGGGGAAGGTTTTGTCTGTTGGTTGATAACCAAGCCTCGTTGTGAATAAACACTCTGTGTTCATGTCAGTATCCCTTAAGCAATGAATAAATATTCCTTAAAAAAAAATAAAGCAAACTTATCGTCCATTTCTTGGGTGTTGTTCCTGAATGGGCCACAAACGTGATATATTTGACACGTGGACCTACAGACACGGCACGATCCAGCCAACATTAAGCATCTGAAATCCCACTGGCAAACATTTTTAGGATTTTGATTTACAGGATTTTGATTTTGCCTGTGTGTGAGTCTGTGCGGGTGTGTTGTACTTGAGAAAGAACGAAAAACAGCAACAACAACATTGATCTCAGCGGTAGATAAATCAATGCTTTTATTGAACAGCTTTTTTGAGCTCTCTAACACTGAACAGTATTTGTGCAGTGTTAGGCTTTGCAGAACGTCTGGGAACAGGGCGAAACGATATACAGCTATACAGACACAAGGCAGCCAATGTTAGGCGCTACTTCACCCCCTCAATATGAGGTTTAAGCATAAGGAAACATTAAGATTTCCAAGTGACTGACTTGGACTGAATCGTGCCCTATACTTTGGCTGGAGGGCTTGTTTTAAAGATTCAGATAGCCTCTTAACAGCAGAAAGTACATGTTGTTCTGCAGACACACCTCACACACACACCCCTTGAAGACTTCTCCATATTTTCCTTGATGCTTCCTATTCCCAGCCTACAAGCCAACAATTCATGCAGGTATGAGGTTCGATCTTGCCCAGCCTTCCATCTCAGTCTCCAGACAAATAGCGATGTCTCCAGTCTCTCTCCAAGATGGAGGACACGCATAAAACGTAGAGAAGGCGAGTCAGGGTTACATCTATATACTGTAGTGTAATACATAGATATAAGAGATTTGCATGAGTAGTGACGAATAGTAGTATTTTAAGCAAATGTCTACATTGGATTTGGGGGGGAGGGTTCTTTGGTCCCCATTGGAAATCAATACTAGTTCTGATACACAGAATATTTTTAAAATATATCATATATAATATTCTTTGTGCTTGATGACACAACGTGATTACATGATAGATCTTAATTTTTCTCATCTTTCATACCAGGTGAGAAGAGAAAAAATGGTTACACAAGTCTGAGTACAGATAAACCTTTCTGCGTTTCAGGGGACAATCTCTCTCTCTCTCTCTCTCTCTCTCTCTCTCTCTCTCTCTCCTCCCCCCCCCCCCCAAACTGGTTTTTCCCAACTTCACAAGGGAGAAAGACTTTAACGCAAGGTTTTTGATTTCTCAGAGGTTTCCTAAGGAATTTTCACTGAAAGCTTTCTGAAGATGAGGTGGAATTCCACTGGATATGAATCTCCAAGATGGCTTAAAAGTGACTCACCCCAAATTGGGATTTTAAATTGATTTCTACCAAACATCTTTTGAGAAGAAGGAGGGGTTTAATATCCCTGAAGATCAACCTCCAAAATTATGTTTGAGATTCAAAATATTGGGGGGAGTAATTAATGCCCCCTCTAAAATCCCATACATTAAACAGCTTAATCATTAACAAAAATATTCAATGGAGAGCAAGATCAGAATACAGAAGGGTCAAGAAATCGCAACCAATTGCAACCAGCAGACAACAGCAGAAATACAGGTGGTAGAGGAGGAGATGGTGCAGCAAGTTGACTAGGCGCATGCGCTACAATGTACCAACCCAGTTCCTATTCCGACTAAGCTATGAGTTCACAATGTTATCTTAGATTGGTCATTATCTAAGCAGTCTCAACACCGCCCCCTGTCGTACGGGGATAATACTGATGTACCTGACTTCGTAAAAGTTAGATAATTAATGTAATGAAGTAGCTCTATATAAATGTGGGAAGAAGGGAATAAATGTGATTATTCAGGTTTGAAATAAAAGAAACATAAGAAGAGCCTGCTGGAATCAGTTCCCATACAGTGAGTCCAGCATACCTGGGTAGCCCATAGGCAGGCATGCAAAATATAATTTCTCTCACTATTTGAGCTTTATATTCAAAGGTATACTGCCCCTAAACCTGGAGATCGTACACAGCCATCATGACTAATAGTCACAGATAGATCCGTTCTCCCTGACTTTATTCAGTTCCCTTGAAACTGAAGCCATCTCACCTAGTGGTCCTGTGGCAACACACATGTTCACAGACTCTCTTTCAGATTCCTGGTACTCAGTCGATTCCATGCCTAAGTCTGGTAAGTCTTTTCTCAACCTAGTGTTATGTTTACCAGAGCATGAGTGTGAGGGGGGGGGGTATAATAAATACCTAGCTGTATAATAAAAACTATCCACTACATGTCTCTTTTCCGTGCACTCCACTATCTTCTTTTGCCTCCTCTCTTTGTCCATCTCCTGCTCTAAGACTTGCCTGTGGGTAGAAGAAGACCCCAAAAAGATACACGTGCACACCACTCACACAAAACATTGCGCAGGATGAACATAGGCTTCAGGGGATCAGGAAGCATGCAGAGCAAAAGGCCGGATTATTAGAGCCACCCAGTGCATTGACACTCTTCAGCAGAAGGTGGAGCTAGCGATCCAAACTTGTAAACGCAGCCAAGGCGTTATTTTTCCCCCCTCCTCTTCAAAGAAATCTCCTTGTAAACCACTTTGGGGGGGGGCACCAAAGTCAAGGTCCTGGCTTAATTGCCAGGAGTAACCAGGGTCAAAGTTAAGGCCTGATTTCCCATGGTTGGAAAATTGCTCCTGCTACCCTATGTGCTCTATGAAGCCTCAAATGCCAGGGAGCAGAATAGTTTGCTCAGCCCTGAACCACCAGGGCTGCAAGCCTGGTCCGGGCCATGCTCCAGATGCACCTCCCTCTCTCTCTCAGCGACTGGGGTGAGATGAGTGATATCTGAGAGCCTTTCCTTCCTATGGAGCCCAGGACAGAACTTCCTGCCAATGAAACTACCAATCAAGTCTACAGTATCCTAGTGGGAGGAGGGGATACATTGTTTTATATATGAAACTCCAAGTACAGACTATACCCAGATCAAGCAAAGTAGCTTCAAAACATGGATTCTCTCTTTTCAAAATGCTCATCAACATCCACCAAAACGGCTCCCTGTGATCTTGCAGTGGGGGGAGTGCGGCTTGCCTTTGAACTTGGCCTCTAAAACCTCCTATTTACTAGAGTGTAGTGAGGCTGAACCTCTTATTAGGCTTTGTGTCTTTAAACGCCTGCCAGTGTCTGACATTATCTGACAAAACACCAGTTTATTCGCCTCCATTGGGATGTGGCAAGCAGAGGAAAAACGAAGAGAAAAAAATGGCTTGGATTAAAGTAAAGTTCAGCGACTTTGTTGGCAGTTTACAATCTAATTCCACTCTGTTGAGGGTTGGTGAGAAGTGGATTGATTACTGACTCGGAATGTCACCAACACTTGCTAGGAAGCATTGGGATTTCCAGAAAAACAGGCACACATAAAATGAATTATTAATTCTCCTGTTGTGTCTCTGACCTTGCAAAGACAAAATTCAGCTGCCTTTGCAAGTTTAAAACACCCTTTTCCACTGATTTACAGCTGTGCCTTCAGTTGTTTGAATAGTTATTTATTATCATGTTTATTAGTGTTTGATTATGTTCTATTAAATCAGAATCACTGTGTATGGCAACCAGGAGAAATTGTGTACATGGGTATAGCAGAACAAAGAATAAAAAAAACTATAGTTTAGGGTTATACACATAGGCTGCAATCCTAACCACATTTTCCTGAGAGTAAGCCCCACTGAACAAAATAGAACTTACTTCTGAGTAGACCTGGTTAGGCTTGTGCCCACATAGCCTAAACACATTTGTGGGTGAAGTGCATCACATTGAAACGAATGGATTTCTGAGCACCCACTTAAAATGAGGGTAACAAGTTTGTAAGTCATTTCTTTGAAAAATTTAGATCTTGCCTTTCCCATGCCAAAGCAAATGCCCAAGGCATCATGGTTACATTCGTATGTTCCTCCACAAAATTATAGCAAGGACTTTCCTTTGATCTGAGATCCTTCAATTTCAAAATTAGTTTGTTTGGAAGTGAGACCATTGATTTCAGTGGAATGTCTTTCAAATTATTATAAATGCTAATACATTTGTAGATACTGCTTTTCAACCAAAAAAAATCACAAAAACGTTTACATAGATAAAAGGGGAGGTAATAGCAGAGTGTAAGCCACGTTTGCATGGAGCTATGCTTCTAGCAAATGCGGAAAGTTTCCATCCTGTCACTTCCAAATTGAACAAAACAGAGATTCAACTTAAAAAAAAATAAACAAAAAAACTCTCATCAAATGCTTCTAGTATCTTTAAGACAATTCCTAAGTAATTGTAGTCATAGTCGTGGTTGCAGTCTGGTGGTAGTAGCATTTATTACTGTTTTGAACTTGGGGGTAGTAATAGCAGCATCTCAATGTTATCCACCTCCTTCTCAACCCCCTGAAAAAAAAAACTCAGCTTGAACAACTGCTTTCTATACAAAATTAACCTCTAAGTGAGTCACTTGGATTTCAGAATTTAATTCCAATGCTGAACCAGGAAGAAGTTAATCCAACAGCACCATTTATAGCGAAATGTTATACGCATATAATCAGAAGTAAATCCCACAATATTATTCATAAGTAACTGTACAGAGGACGGCAATCTTGGCAGCAGAATTCTTTGTATTTTTACCCAAAAGTCAGTACTACGGAGTTCAATGGAGTTTACTACTTAGTAACAGAGTTTAGGGTTGCAACCTTAAAATCTTCCATATATTATATACAAACATATATTAGCGCTCCAAAGTCTAATCATTAGGAATAGGGTGGGGTTGAATTTAAATTGCTGATTCTGGTGCATCACTGTGACAGGGAGTTACAACAGAATTATTAAATACAAACTTTCTCTTTAAGGATGGGTGGTAACTTTTTATTTTATTTTTATTTTTTACTTTACTGCAAATTATCTCTTCCTCCTGTGTCCACAAAGGCACAAAGGAATTATTAAATACAAACTTTCTCTTTAACAATGGGTGGTAACTTTTTATTTTATTTTTATTTTTTACTTTACTGCAAATTATAACTTCCTCCTGTGTCCACAAAGGCACTTCAGCTGAGATTTTGGTCTATGCACATTTATTTAAATGCAATCGATGAATTAATGGATTGCCATCTGATTAACCAACACAAAACATACTGAAGCATTGGTCAGCTCTCATATACATGCATGCAATCCTAAAATATATATTACATCCCATATATATATTGCTGAGATTTAAGTACAGAGTACCTTGCAAATGTACACATCCCCTAAAACATGACGTTGTGTGTTATAGATTTCATTTGGGTATAGATTTTATAAATTATAGATTTTCTTCCTGGCAAAAATACCTATTAAGGAGGAAGCTGTTCCTACACTTTTCTATCACATTCCCAATCAACTGGTACCCAAACAGCACCAAAAGCAATCCCAGCCTGGATGGTTATTGAGAATTTAAAATGCAGTTCAATTCTAGGGGTTTTTGTCTCCAGTGGCTGCAGTTTTGCTTCTTTTATTTTGTCCTCCCCCTCCAATGTAGCTCTTAATTATTCAACGTTTTGCAAAGAAAAAAAAAACAACAATTCGCATAGCAATGGCCCTAAAGTGGCAAAAAAAAAAGTCCCATGAAAATAAATTGTAAATTGCACACAGTTTTCCTTCCCCCCTACATAATAATAGTAATAATAATAATAACAATAACAATGACCACATTCTGTACCGTTCTTAAATCACCGGCTGTTTTGCAAATCAGGTTTTAACTTATTGGAAAAACAAAACAATAATGCCCCCCAATTTAAAAAAATAAAATAAAGCGAAATAGCATAGGCAAGTAAATGTCGCCTGCTTCTACCCATAAGGATTGCTGAGACCGCCTGGGACTGGCAAAGAGGAGGCCATTGAAGATTCCACGTGCGCTTTCCTCCGCCTGCCCCCTTTTTTCCTTCCAGCTCCTATCCACCAAAGGCCATAGGGAGGCAGCAGAGACGCCCGGATTCCTTTCTCCCTCTTTCCCCCCTGGGGGTTCTTTCTTCTTTTCCCCTCTGTCTGTGTGAGTCAGTGTCTCATCATGGAGTGCTGCTGCCGCTGCTGCTGCTGCTGCTAGTTTTAATCTTGGCCACCACTTTTTTCTCTTTGACCCTCCTGTTCTGGAACCAAATGGTGATTTGTCTCTCGGAAAGGTTGGTGGCTGCGGAGATCTTTCTCCTCTTGTCCTTGGTGATGAACTTGCTGTTGGAATATTCCTTCTCCAGCTCTTTCAGCTGGCCTTTGCTGTAAGGGATCCTCTTCTTGCGACCACGACGGAAGGAGCAGCCCTCTGGAGGGTGCTGGCCGACTGCTTCTGCTTCCCAGCCACAGAAAGAAAGAAAGAAAGGAAGAGCCAATTAAACTGGGAAGGCAGGCTTGCAGGGGAAACCACAGACCTGGCAGGGTGAAATTGACAACCATGGCCTATTCTTTTGTCTACTTACCCTGCAATACCATATCAAAGTGAAATTGATTAACAGTTTACCTTCCTGTTTAACTCCCCCAATAACTGCAACCTCATTATTATTCCCTCCCCCTCTTTCTTTGTTTCTCTTTGTGTCATAGATTAGTGAAATTGACTAATGCACAACAGCTTACCTTCCTGTTTACCCCCCCAATAACTGCAACATTTGACCACCATCACTATTATTATTCCCCCTCCCTCTTTCTTTGTTACACTTTATGACATAGCAAAGTGAAATTGACTAAGGTACAACAGTTTACCCCCCCCCCAATAACTGCAACATTTAACCAACCATCATCATCATCATTATTATTCCCTCTCTCTCTCTTTTTCTGTTTCTCTTTTTGCCTTAGCAAAATGAAATTCACTAATGTACTACAGCTTACTTTCCTGTTTACCCCCCCCCAAAATAACTGCAACATTTGACCACAATCATCATCATTATTCCCTCACCCTTCTTTCTCTGTATCTCTTTTTCCACATATTTCTTCCCCTGCTTTATTCTCACAAGTGTTTTTTTATCCTCATGAGTTAAGGGTTTGTCCTAACCCCATATTTTGGACCCAAAGTAGTGCAAATGGCATCTCTTGTGCGGTGTGAAAGCACTCATCCTGAACTGGTTTGATTGGAGATAAAGTCCCATTGAAAGCAACTGTTTTGGTGGAAACAAGGACAAATCTAATTAGGCCACATTAATCTCTTGAGCAGTCCAATACAGGCGAAGATAAATTTAGAAATTGGTATTCTACCTAATTGCTCTACTTGGAAATAGTTCTCCCCACCCTGCTAGTTTAATTCATTGAAATCAATAGAACATACTAATAAATGAATGAATTATGACTGGATGGAAAATAAAATGGTCTATCTCTCTCTTTCACCTATATGCCTTCTCATCTATGCCTGTGTGCAACAATTCATTTTGGAGAACTATAATGGCAAGATTAAAATTACAAATTAGTCTCAAGTTGCATTTGTTCAGAATTCAAATCTTGCTGAGCTGTTTTTATAGTGGTTTTAATTTATTTGATGTTAGCCGTATGGATTTGTTGGACCTACTCCCATATAAATGCTGGGGGAGGGGAAGCTTGGAAATTGTTCTATACTAATACCTTGACATAACTGAAATGAGTAACTGTTTGATTCAGTGGACTTTTCTGACCTACTTATATCCTATCCTCTCACTTCCCCACACATACCTGTATTTTTAATAAGTGATTAACAACCTTCATTTTTGTACAATCATGAATATCAGTCATATTCCCAGCCTCTTTGCATGAGACACTGGAGCTTGGGCAGGGCTGAGGTTGTAGACTGTAATAATGAATATTGCTCAGTACAAATACTGTAATACTACATATCGGAACTCTACAGAACAATAGATTGCATTACTATTAGTAGTGCATTACTGATACAATACTCTACTGTGGTTATTTTCGTTTATATGCTAGTGAATAGGGGGATAGCCAAATTTTGATGGTGGCTTTGGGCCTGTAAGGTTATGTGCATTAACTGAAAGACAGTCAAGTACAATTCTGCAAAATACTGAATTAAAAGAATGCTGAGAGAATAAAAATTATTATAATGCATATAACAAAGGGAGTACAATGTTCTATCTAGAACTTCCTGGACACCTAAATTACTGGCACTTGAACAGACATATATAGTGACACTGATAAGAAGGCAAGTCTCTTTAAATTAGTTTTATTTTTTAAAGGGGAGAGAAAAGAAAAAATTCCATGTGGTTTATTCTTTTAAATGTGTTGCTGTCAGTCCCAATTATGCATTGTTTTTAAACACAGCTGCAATCAAAATCAGCTCTGTGTGTGCGTGCATATATGTTTGTGCATGTGGCCATCCAAATTAAGTTCCAAATTACGCTTAAATTCCTTCAATTAAATGCATGCTCAACACTTTCATTGAAAGCAATGGATTCAATAGAACCTAACTTTTGTTAGATCCCACCACAGAAATATATTCCCCCAAAAATTATTTTCTGAGGGCCCAATCCTATCCAACTTTCCAGCACCAATACTGCCACAATGCAGCCCTGAGGTATAGAAACAAACATTCCCTTTCCTTGAGAAGGCTTCCATGACTGCCTCCCCCCCACCTCAGGGTGCAGCACATACCCCATTGGCACAGATACATCAGCGCTGGTGATTTAGATAGGATTGGGCCTTAAGTTTATGAAATACATGGTATTTTTGTTTGCTTGGTTTTGTCTTTTGCTTCTATCTTCTGCCTGAAATAACATTTTCCTGCTTAGATACTAATAAGACTCAATCCTAGCAGTGGAGAAGCTTATACAGCATTATACCTTACTGAAATATTTATAGCAAATTTTTATAGACTTTGGGGCCTACTGTGCCACAGCAATACTATATTGTGGTGACAAAGGGCAGCGCACAGTATTGTAGTAGTAGTAGTAGTAGTAGTAGTAGTAGTAGTAGTAGTAATTATATATTACTGAATTTGAATAGTTATGAATTTATTTAATTCCTCAGTGTATTCATGATAGTAGTACAAAACGCATAAGTGAATCACAGCATAAAGGCACAGCCCAGTGGGAAATTTTCCAACACAAGTCCCATTGAAATGCTTAAGGAACACTTCCACAGGTTCCATTGATTTAAATGGGCTTTGCATATAAGAACTTCCTGCTATATATTTTTGTGTTGTTTTTTTTAACTGTGCTATGGTACTGATTAACAGCAGGCAATATGAAATATTGAATCAGAGCAACATGAAATTTATGAATGTTGAATAATCCTGAAACATTGTATTAGTACTGATTGGAACAATATACACTGCAATCCTATGGCTGCAATCCTATCCACATCTGTGAGTAAGCCCCATCGATTACAGTTAGACTAACCTCTGAGTAGACATGCATAGGACCGGGCGCTAATCTGTCTTGGTTGTCTATAGTATTACGATACATACATTGAAAATTATCCTGAAGTCAAAGTATTGTTATTATAACATATATTATGTACACTAGTTTGGATATTTTTCAAAGAACAATTTACTGCTAATTACTGGTAGCTTGCGATATTACAGGGTGCTGAATAAAAATAACATATTTTGTTAGAAATTGGCTGGGTTATAATGTAGTAATTGATACTGGTGAAACAAAGCTAGTATTGTGTAATGGCTCTGGACTGGGACATGTTCCCATGAATAACATTTCCAAGTATTTTCGAGGAATTCACGACTGTTAAAACCACAGGAAAGAACTTGGACAGTAATGCTAGAGTGTATGCACTCTATGTATGCCATGGACACCATGTATGCTTATTTACAACAGGGGAGTGGAGGGTAGAGAGTATTGTTTTATTTGCTGGAAGAAGTCCTTAGGAAAAGCCCAATGAAATCTGAAACAACCTCTGATGGAAGGATATTTCTATGGAAAAGTGAAAGTGTTAAAGGATCGCAATGTGGATTTGTGTCATAGTCGCTCCATCACAGAGCAAATGTTAGTTTCATAGAATTTTGCCTGTTGCCCCATATATAATTACTGGAAATTTAAGGCAAATATTATGGTGTTTTAAGAAAGTAACAAGTTGGTATAGGAATATGTAATCTTTTAGACTCTTATTCAGGGCAAATTCTATATTTATAATCATATTTTTTTATTGTTGTTGGATTTGTGTTTAGGAAATATTTAACTGGCCTCAGGATTGTACTGGGGGGAGAGAAGTTTCAACGACCCCTTGTGGTGATTGTTTTTTTTAGAGTTGCAAGTGGTGCCTGCAGGACTATGCAGAGAATCAGGGGACTGAAAGAGCTAAGAAAGATCTCCAACAGTTATCTTGTGCACCCTCTGGCACCCAAATAGAATCCACCAGGATGCCTTAAACACTCTGTGCATTAAGGGGGCATCTCTATGTTTTTCTCCCTTATAAATCAACTTCCAATCTTTTTTCTAAGGGCTCTAGTCTCTAGGACTTTCCATTCTGCTGTTTAGTCCTTCATTTCTAAACTGCTCTACTGTTTCAGAACAGGATTTACACCCCACTGAAGTTATAATGCTGGGACTTTTTTTTTCTTTCCAAAAATGCAGCTGCTGCAATTCTTAACACACTCAGATGGGGGGGGGGGTCATCAACCCCATTCATTTCATAGGGCTTTCTTACAAGTAACTAGGGTTACAATCCAGTATGAGACCTCCTGCTGAAATAAATGGTTCCAGTGCCTAGTCCAACATTCATTACTACGTCTCACTGATCTCTGGGGAAAGGAATGGTATTCAGTCTTATCACAACACTCTGCTCTATAATTATGCACATGTGCCTGGAGGCATCTAGAACCATCCCAATCATGGGTGAGTCCCAATCCTACACCTTTCCTGAGAAGAAATGAAGGCTTCTGCCAAGGAAATTGAAGAATTGGTGCCCGTCATTGGTGCCCATTGGTCAAAGCAGAGGAAAAACCAAGTGGTGGGTGGGAAATCTAAAACCCTTCTCTCATACAGTGCATCTGTAACACTAAATGCCTGTTGCAGCAGCTCCTTAGAGGTGTGATATGCATTTAACTGATATCAGTGTTAAATGATAACATGGCAGGTGCTGGAGCTCAAGCCTGCCTGTGTCTAGTTCATGGTCTCAGAAGCCCTAATCCCTGTTGCTTGTGGGAGGTGGTTTGGTGGTTACTCTGTGGTGAGGAAAGTTCTCTCTGCACATTCTCAAATTCAGGGTTATCTTTATTATGAATAATAATAATAATAATTCCAAGGCTTAAACACTGGAAACTGGAATAAGGATCAGATTAAACCCTGGTCGCCGACACCCAAAAATGGGTTAAGGATTTGGGATGTCCAGAAATCTCTCTCTGACCTCTCTGCTCATTCTGAGTCTTGAAAATAAAATAAATAAAATAAAAAAGAGGAAATTTCATAACCTTCCTAGGCAGCACTTTCCACAGTTAAAGTACTTTTAAAGTTAGGAACAGACAGACACGTGAGTTAGGAACATACCTCGGTTTTACTACATATGTTTAACTACAAGCATGTAATTCATTGACATTAGATAACAAGGCAAGGTTATTATGAGCAATTCACATCACACTGAAATCGGCTGCAGAACCCTAAAATGCCTGTGTGTGTGTGTGTGTGTGTGTGTGTGTGTGTGTGTGTGTGTGTGTGTGTGAGAGAGAGAGAGAGAGAGAGAGAGAGAGAGAGAGAGAATGAAAGTTCTGTCCATGATTTTAGTGCAATATGAATGACTGCCACTATTGTTGGCAAATTCTATAATACTGCACGTATATTAGATCCTCCCTAGGACCCAACAGGTCCCTCAGCTCTTTATTACACTACATAAAAAAGTTAGCATTATTAAAATGAATACTCAGGATAATGCTAAAGGCCAATTCAGGGAAATCTCAGCTAAGGGGGAAAATAAAAGTTAGGCCAGGCCCTGGAATATATTGGAAAGGAGACTTCGCCTTAAAGAATGCGCAAAGGTTCCAAGCTCGAGTGTCACGGAAGAATTACCTCTCTCACTCACTCACTCACTCACGCTTCCCATAACAATGTATAGTACAAATTACACACACACATGAGGAATTACCATCTCTCTCTCTCTCTCTCTCACACACACACACACACACACACACACACACACACACACACACACACGCTTCCCATAACAATGTATAGTACAAATTACACACACATGAGGAATTACCATCTCTCTCTCTCTCTCTCTCTCACACACACACACACACACACACACACACGCTTCCCATAACAATGTATAGTACAAATTACACACACACATGAGGAATTACCATCTCTCTCTCTCTCTCTCTCTCTCACACACACACACACACACACACACGCTTCCCATAACAATGTATAGTACAAATTACACACACACATGAGGAATTACCATCTCTCTCTCTCTCTCTCTCTCTCTCACACACACACACACACACACACACACACACACACGCTTCCCATAACAATGTATAGTACAAATTGCACACACACATGAGGAATTACCATCTCTCCCTCTCTCTCTCTCTCTCTCACACACACACACACACACACACACACACACACACACACACACGCTTCCCATAACAATGTATAGTACAAATTACACACACACACGAGGAATTACCATCTCTCTCTCTCTCTCTCTCTCTCTCACACACACACACACACACACACACACACACACACACACACACACGCTTCCCATAACAATGTATAGTACAAATTACACACACACATGAGGAATTACCATCTCTCTCTCTCTCTCTCTCTCTCTCGCTCTCTCTCTCTCACACTCACACACACACACACGCACACACACGCTTCCCATAACAATGTATAGTACAAATTACACACACACATGAGGAATTACCATCTCTCTCTCTCACACACACACACACACACACACGGGCACCTCCTCCAGGCACACCTGAGCCCGCTCCCTTCCGGGCACTCCGCGCCCTCTCCCTCCAGCGGACCCCGGCGCGGCTTACCGGCGAAGGCGGCCTTCCAGAAGCCGTGCGCGGCGGGGCCGGGCTCCTTGGGGCAGTAGACGGGGCTGCTCCAGCCGCCCAGGGCCCAGGGGTCGTGGCAGGGGTCCACGGGCAAGAGCGCCTCGTGCCTGGCGTGGGTCTGCATCACGGACACGTCCAGGTAGCCGGCCACGGGCTGGTAGTGGCCCGCGTAGCCGGGGTAGAAGGCGAGCTCGGCGGGGCGCGCCTGGAAGTCCTCGGGGGTGCTGCAGGCGGTGTCCACGTACTTGTCGGGGGCGGCGGAGGGGTAGCCGGGCTGCGGCGGCGGCGGGGGGGCAGCCGGGCAGGGCTTGAGGGAGCCCCGCGCCGCCACCCGGTAGGAGCAGCAGCCGCCCCCGAGGCAGCCGTAGGGGAAGGGCGAGGGGGCGCCCGGCTTGGCCGAGGGGTCCCCGGCGTCCGAGGGCGGGCCGGGGCCGTCCAGGGACGTGTAGCTGGGGCTGGGGCTGGGGCCACCTGGAGCCGCGCCCCGGCAGTGCCCCCCGGCCGCGGGGAAGGCGCCCGGGCTCAGCAAGCCCTCCATGCCCTTGCAAGGCGCCCCGTCCAGGCTCCTGCGGGCTCCTACGAAGGCCGCCTCGGGCTCCATCCACCTCCAGCGCCGGGATAACGGGACCGGGCGGGGGCGCGGCCGGGAGCCTTTTAAAAGGCTGGCGGGGTCGGCGGACTGGAGCGGGGGCGCCCAGCGTCAGCTCTCCCGGCGTGGGTGCCCCCCCCAGGCGAAGGTCGTGGCTTCCCCGGGATGCCTCGCTCATTGGCTGAGCAGAGTCCACTGGAGACGAGCAGGGGAGGGGGAGGGGACCAAAATTGCGAAAATGGTAAGGCATTTTCTGGCAAGGCAGGCAGGGGCGGAGGGCTGGGGGAGGCACGCCCACATGACCAGCCTCTGATCAGGAAGGGACTGAGTATCAGGTTTGTGAAGGCTTTCTCTTCAAGCTGCCCAAATGGGGAAGGGAGCACCAGTGGGCCTAACCCCTCCCCCCCACTTCTCCAGCTTGGAAAAGACACACCACTCGGCAGGAGAGGGGGGGGGGGGAGAGAGAGAGAGAGAAATCTTATTGAATGTAGAAACAGGAGCCTGCAACAGGAGTCATCCTCAGAAAGAAAGAAAGAAAGAAAGGAAGGAAGGAAGGAAGGAAGGAAGGAAGGAAGGAAGGAAGGAAGGAAGGAAGAGATCTTATTGGTAGAAACAGGAGTCTGCAACAGGAGTCATCCTCAGAAAGAAAGAGAAAGAAAGAAAGGAAGAAAGAAAGGAAGAAAGAAAGAAAGAGATCTTATTGGTAGAAACAGGAGTCTGCAACAGGAGTCATCCTCAGAAAGAAAGAGAAAGAAAGAAAGGAAGAAAGAAAGAAAGGAAGAAAGAAAGAAAGAGATCTTATTGGTAGAAACAGGAGTCTGCAACAGGAGTCATCCTCAGAAAGAAAGAGAAAGAAAGAAAGGAAGAAAGAAAGGAAGAAAGAAAGAAAGAGATCTTATTGGTAGAAACAGGAGTCTGCAACAGGAGTCATCCTCAGAAAGAAAGAGAAAGAAAGAAAGGAAGAAAGAAAGGAAGAAAGAAAGAAAGAGATCTTATTGGTAGAAACAGGAGTCTGCAACAGGAGTCATCCTCAGAAAGAAAGAGAAAGAAAGAAAGGAAGAAAGAAAGAAAGGAAGAAAGAAAGAAAGAGATCTTATTGGTAGAAACAGGAGTCTGCAACAGGAGTCATCCTCAGAAAGAAAGAGAAAGAAAGAAAGGAAGAAAGAAAGGAAGAAAGAAAGAAAGAGATCTTATTGGTAGAAACAGGAGTCTGCAACAGGAGTCATCCTCGGTATTGAAAGAAAAGAGAGAAAATGCAAGCCTTGACAACAGTTAACTGAGATCGCCAATCCGTCCAAGAAAAGTGGAATCTCTTCCGATGGCCTGCAGGAGGATGTTTCCTTCCTGGAACATCCTCCATCCCTCATTACTGCTTGGAGAAAAACCCAAAATCTCTCTCTCTCTCTCAAGGGGCAACCCTCGTGTTCTGATTCTGTCGGGATTCAGGCTTGCTCTGGGGTGCCTCCCCTCCCCTCCCCTTCTTTGCAAGAATGTGATCCAGAGACTTTGCTTGATTGAATGTACTTTGGAAAAGGTCCACTCCCAGAAACCCTGCCTGCTGGCCAGCGAGGGTGGGAGCGAAGCTGCAGCCTGCAGAAAAGGAGATCCAGGGGCAAAAGTGAAAGTGTCCCCTTGTACAGCAGCTAGGGACAGATTTGCAGAAGCTCTGATGGGGAAAGATGCCGAGATGTGGGGTGAATAATGAGACTAGCCACATGCCTCTCTCCTTTTCTTCTGGGTCTTGGGAAGCTGAGGATGCTGAACGCGTGAACTCTCGGCCCCAAATTGCCATTTCGAAATGAAATCCAAGTGTTGAAATGTCAGGATGGGAAATTCGGTTTGAGGCGCAAAAAATAGGACCTTGATAAATACCCACATCATATAGATAGATAGATAGATAGATAGATAGATAGATAGATAGATAGATAGATAGATAGATAGATAGGAAGGAAGGAAGGAAGGAAGGAAGGAAGGAAGGAAGGAAGGAAGGAAGGAAGGATGGATGGATCCAGGGATATGCAAACAGATTTTTTTTCCATCTCTTACACCACATCTTTACCTTGATGTAAACAATAAATCTAATATTATAATAAATGTCAATGTATTGATGTCTAAACTGTCGACATGTGACTCTAAGCCCTTTTCTTTAAAGTTGACTCCACTGACTTCTGAAATCAGTAGTTTTACCACGGAATAGACATTTATACATTCACGTTGAGAGAACGATGAGGAAAGGGTCCGATGCAAGTAGATGGACGCAACTCGGTCAACCTTAGTTTCCCTTTCCCTTTTCCTTCTCCCTTAGTTTTCCTTTTTCCTGTTTGGTCTTTAATATGTTTCCTATCCCAAAGCAAAGTACCAATCATCTTCCTCCACCCCCCTCAGCTCCACCAAAGAGGGGGGAGAAGAAAGGAAAGAACATTTCTGTTCATTTTCTGTAACTGTTTCTCATTCAAGAGGACAGTTTATAAAATAACTTAGTGGAGTGCTCTCTATATTCCCCTTCTTTAATTAATTGTTAATTTATTTTCAAATAAGAACCATGGAAAGTCTGGAGATATTCAAAGATGTTTGTTTATTGAAAAATTAAGGGAGTTATATGATCTCCTTCTCTCTTCCCCATCCCACCCCACCCCACCCTAGAATACCATGGCAGGATTGGAATAATATGAGACATTGGCTTCCAACCTAGATGTCTTCAGGCCCTAGCAGGGCAATCCTATTCAAGTTGATATGCAGTGTTGAACAGGCCTGACTGTCAGACAATGGTGAATGGTTCTCCTTCATGAATCCATGCTGGAGAAGAAAGCGGAATACTTCTGCTGGTGCTATAACTGTTGCTCTTGTGTAAGCAGCCAGAGGTGGGCCCAACCAATGATGGCCTAGCGTAGAACTGGCCTGGGAGACCCCCAATAGTGCAGATCCTTCCTCATTCTCTGACTCAGAGCCCAATCCTAAGCATGTCTACCCAGAAGTAAGTCCTATTATAGTCAATAGGCTTACTCCTTTGGAAAGTGTGGATAGGATTGTAGCCTCAGTCCCTTACTGAGCTTGCTGAAAGGAGAGCAAAGACAAACGAGCCTCCCCACCACCCCAACAGTGTCAAAAACGTAAGTTAAGGCTCAGCAATCTATGTGAAGCTGACCACTAACAACAATAAATAAGAGCACTGCATACACTGGATGCGATCCAGAGAAAGCAAATGAAACCAGGAGACTGAATGAAAACGACAGCATTGAGGTGCAGTACATATGATTTTGGAAAGCTCCAGATTTCAAGAGAGATCTAGTATAGAGATCTAGTAGAGTCTCTCTCTCTCTCTCTCTCTCTCTCTCTCTCTCTCTCTCTCTGTGTGTGTGTGTGTGTGTGTGTGTGTGTGTGTGTGTGTGTGTGTGTGTGTGTTCTCTACAACACAGGCAAAATATTAACGAAATGCTGTAACTCAGGGGTGCTCAATAGGTGAATCGCGATCTACCGGTAGATCGCGAGGCAAAATGAGTAGATCGCGGAGTGCCGACCCCCCCCCCTTCAGGTGCCTCTGGGAGGAAACGCCGGGAGTAAGGCCCATTGTACTCAATGGGGCTTACTCCCAGGTAAGTGTGGCTAGGATTGCAGCCTCACAGCCTAATCCTAGGCATGTCTACTCAGGAGTAAGTCCTGTTATACTCAGTGGGGCTCAAGGTACACCAACATACATTGTACACATAAATGTTATATGTTATGATGGCGCGAACATTGTAAAAAAACTCTGGTAGATCTCCGGGCCTTGCTGGGTTTCAAAGTAGCTCTCGCGCCAAAAAAGTGTGAGCACCCCTGCTGTAACTGAATCATGTCGAGGTAGCTAATGATCTCTCAGCCGTTCCCCGACTGTGAAACGTAAGTAATGTTCAAAACGGAGGCCGAATGAACAACTCACCCACACTACTCCCCCCCCCCCCAAATAGTAATATTAGCTAGGAAATCATTAACCAGTAAACCTTTGTATGTTTCAATAAACCTCAGAAGCTAGGACACTAGGCAGGAGGGTCGTCCTGACACTAGGAGAGAGTTACAGACGTGCCTGAAACTATGTGACTATCACTCGGTGTGAATGATGTGTAATTTGGGCACTGGTGGGACGAGTACACTTTAGTGGCAGGTCCTTTTTTTTTTTGGTCGCCGCCTTGTAGGGTGTCGCTTGGGTTAAAAGGCGGCTTAGAAATCCATTGATTGCAAAGAGCTTGGACTGAATAATAGCATTCCTTGGGGAGCTACACTGTCGCAATATACGATAGGCAGAGAAGGGAAAAAGGAGAAATCTGTACATTATCCTGATGGCTGGCAGTGGTAAAAGCACCTTGGTGTGTTCGTCCCTGAAGTCAAAGTCCTGGCTAGGCTTGTCGCTCTCTCTCTAGGTCCGCAACTAGATAGTCCGAAGTGGCCTTCCTTAACCTACTTTTTGCAACAAGAAATGTCATCGACACTCATAAGGCAGAACTTCCAAGTGAATGTGTGGGGGAGGAATCTATAGGTTTGATCTATAGGTTGTGGACTGGCTGGAATAGGAAATTGAGGTCACAGGCATTTGTAATAGATAGATAGATAGATAGATAGATAGATAGATAGATAGATAGATAGATAGATAGATAGATAGATAGATAGATAGATAGATAGATAGATAGATAGATAGATAGATAGATAGATAGATAGATAGATAGATAGATAGATAGATAGATAGATAGATAGATAGATAGATAGATAGATAGATAGATAGATAGATAGATAGATAGATAGATAGATAGATAGATAGATAGATAGATAGATAGATAGATAGATAGATAGATAGATAGATAGATAGATAGATAGATAGCATCTGTTTTATGTTTATAAACCTCTTTTTAATGCCATCAGTTCCATCAGTGAGCACTGACATGAGATGGGGCCTTTGCTTGTAATGATATAATTAATTACTGTAGTTATGTGATCCTTAGCAGTGAATCACTTTTCAGGATCGGTTCAGCCAGACTGATTCAGGCAATCCCCGTCTTGTCTAACATCCATTGACGTTCACGGGCCAGTACAGTACAGGCGAAGGATTAAATAGGGTCGTTGGACTCCCGCACCCTTGTCATTCTTTCTCTGCAAAGGCCCCGCTGAAAGGTGAGGTGCTGCGATGAGGAGGTAAGGAAATGGTCTCGAACTGGCCCCGAGTGTCTAACGCTGAGTGTGGAGCTTAGCAGGGAAGGTTTGGGATGCGAACTGCGAAGGGGCACAGCACAAACCTAGGCATGCCTACTCGGAAGTAAGCCTCTCTGTGTTCAACGGAAGTTACTCCCAGGTAACTATGCATAGGATTGCGTTTTCGAAGAGTGGGCTGGCATATACCCCAAAGATCGAGGCTTCTGATCTTGCCTGGATTGACACCTGAGGAAGGTGGCAGGTTTCAGGTACATCGTTTCAGCAGCGTCTCTTACAGGCTGAAGACATCATCCAGCGTCTTAAGGACGTTACTTACGGCTGCTTTTGAAGATTAACAGATTGGTGTGCCATGAACTTTCGTAGAGTGGATTAAAAAAAAAAAAAAAAAAACTTCTACTAGTCAAGGAAAGGTTTTGCCCCACAAATCTGTGAGGGTTGAATCTCAAGAAAGTGAATCCTGTCCGAGCGCCTCTGAAATCGATCATACTCCAGACAGATTCACAGCTAACTTGTCTCCTTGATTTAAACGGTGTTCAGTCAAGAGTCACTCACTCCGAACGCGATCCTTCTGTCTTTAAGGCAGCAGAAGACCTCTTTCTGTGGTGGCACGAGGAAGACCCTGGGGGGGGGGGGACTTTTTCACAGAGCCATCACAGGAGCGTCACCAGCAAATTCTGAAGAGGCTTTGCCCCAGGACAAGTGACTTGCAGGTTAGGCATGTCTAACAAACATTAAACTTTTTTTTTTTATCAGATCTATCTCCTTCACCCTCTCAATGTGCTTGTAATGGGGCATTCAGATTGCTCCCATTTTGCACCTGGGTGATGGTGATGATGGGCGCAAACAGGGTCGAACCTCTCCAAGGGTTCAGTCATAGTATCTGCTTTCAAGGCCAGGATGCAACCCTAGAACATACGCAGTAAGAATCAGTGGGAGGACTTCTCCTCTCACACACAAATAATGAATTGATTTTGGACATCGTTCTAGAAATTAAGCCTCAGAGACTGCAAATTCTAGGCCAGAATTCTGTGTGTTGCTCAGGATTAAAGAATTATGGATGTCTACTCAGAAGTAAGTCCTACTGTGCCCAAAGGGGTTTATTTCCGGGAAAGTGTGTATAGGATTGCAGCTTATGATCCCTTTCATTTATTTGTTCCTTTATAAAATCAATTTTGCCAGCGTAATTCCCCTTCACAGAGAGTAATTAAACAAACCATATAATGATATGTTATATACCATGTAACATCCCTTGAATTCCACCGAAACATTATCATGAAATAATAGCTCAGAGATATCATTTGGCAATACATAAATGTAGTGCAAGCAAGTCCCACATTTTAAGAGGTATCTCCCTGGCAGGCATAAGCCACATGAAAATCAGATCAGAATCCCAGATTCTATGAGGCTTTTTTCACCCTTCTCTGTCGAAATGAAAGATTCATTTTATCCGCTTTTATCCAAAATGACTGACAGAGAGGGAACAACATCCTCCTTAATGTTCTGGAGAGAAAAAAATTGAACAATCATGGAGGTGGCTAGTTAGACTATTTTTCCTTCCTATCTTAGCACAACAAATTCCATTGGAAAATAATGCTTCCTCAGTATTGTGAGGCTTTTGGTATAGCACATCCGTTTCTTACACAGGACTTGGAACGTGTGCTTTATATACTGAGACTTTTCGAAACTAGGTTCTGTTTCAAAAAGTCTCAGTATATAAAGCACACATACCAAGAACTACAAGAAATGGATGTGCTGTATCCAACTTTTGAAGACAATTAAAAATGCAACCACAGTGTTGAAGACCTAAACAATTTCCTCCTCTAGCCAGAATCCTTTGGTAGCGACTGAAGCAACAGATACATCAGAAAGCCCAGTGCGATGGATGTCTTTATTAGAACCACCTAAAACATTTCACAAAATGGTGAGTTACATTAGGGTACCCTGTTCTCTGGAACTCTTCACCATCGACACACCTCTGCACAACCAAGTGTGCAGTGTTGTACAGACACAACAGACTCTGTTGTACAGAGTTTGTAAGCACTTGTGTTATCTGTGCCCTTCGTGTAGAGCCACACTGAGTAAGAGCTCTTGGATACTTGTGGACATTTCTGGGCATTTGGGTCCATACATATATTGAAGGCTCTTGTGTTATGAGTCCCATTTTGCAAGAAAGCAGGTTGGCGGGCAGAACTGATGGAACAAAATGCCAGCAAGTGGCATCGGCTAAACTCCCCCCCCCCCAGAGGTTTATCACCTCCCAGTCTGTGGACAGGACCACAGTGCTTAGGACACCATGCAGCCTCATGGGAGATGAGTGAAAATTCTGCTCTCCTCACCCAAGAGCAGGGTCCACCCAGTATCTGAGATGTTGAGGAAATGCTGCCCCCCCCCCCATGCAATAGCCGACACTTCTACCAATTCCTGGACTGGAAAAGGAAGACGTTTGAGAGAGAGAGGTGAGTGGTAGGCTAGAGTATCAGCACTCTAGTCCAGTGTTTCTGAACGTTTGTCTTCTGCCATACCACTTCACATGGGACCACCTTATCGAATTGCCACAAGAAGTAACTGGAGATGACATCATTACCAGTTACTTTTGGGTTGGGAGGCCACATGCAACGTGACAAACACCAATAAGAGGTTCAGGGTGGACAGAAGGGCTTTCTTGTGTGCAGAAAAGCATGCTTTGGAGCCTCCTACCACTGTTTGATGTGTCATACTCCTGGTCTCACAGCCAGATGGCAGGTGTCCAGGAGGCCCATGAGTTCCACCAGAGGCCATCTCAAGTACCACTGGTGGTACCTCTACCACTGGTTGAGAAGCACCCCACACTTCCTCTTCCTCCCCTTCTTTCTTTTCCAGTTCAGAGAGTGGAAGGAGAAGCAATGGAGGGTGGAAGGAAGGAGGGCTGGTGTCACCTGCCAATCTGCTGCCTAAGGTGAAGGGCTCCAGCGGGCCTCATGGATGGGTGATTCTACCCACAGGTCCCTTAAGAATATATATATATATATATATATATATATATATATATATATATATATATATATATATATATAAAATTCGCAGCTGAAGTTCTGAATTGTCTCTCTAGAATGGCATAGGAAGAGATACGAAAACTCTGTCAGTGGCTTTCACCCGTGATAACTTCTTTCACATATACTTTATGTTGAGGTCCTGGAGTGATGAACAGGGCACAGGAGAGCTCTTCCTGCACTTTGTAAAATGGCCTCGCCTTGAAAGAGCGTGGCAGGAACAAAAAATGCTGTCCTCGTAGATGCGAAGATGCCACTTAAGATGGATATTTATTAAATCCCTGAATTTCAAACCTGTCCTATTTCCTTGGGGTCAAGTAAGTTTAAAGCAACCGTGAGACATAAATCTTGGATGAATGTGGATGAGTTCCTTGCATGGGTGGCTACAAGCCTGCAAGGATTAAAAAATTTATTTAAAAAAAAAACCAAACTTTTAATAAATGTGTGTGTGTGTGTGTGTGTGTGTGTGTGAGAGAGAGAGAGAGAGAGAGAGAGAGAGAGAGAGATTTTATTTATTGGCAAAATTCTCTTCTTTAAAAAAATTATATATTTATTTATTTATTTATTTAAGTGCGTGTGCGTGTGCGTGTGCGTGTGCGTGTGCGTGCGTGTGTGTGTGTGTGTGTGTGTGTGTGTGTGTGTGTGTTTTAAGACCAGGGTAACCAGGCGTCCTCTTTTCTCAGGACATGTCCTCTTTTTTAAGTCCCATTTCCTTGAAAAGAACTTAAATGTTCTCTTTTTCCCTGCGAGCAGGGAGCGCAGAGAGTTCTTGGAATTCATAAATTATTTGTAATACAGCTTTAAATTTAATAATATAGCGATTAAATCAACCACATGAAATCCATATACGAGTGTTTTTAGCTTTCATCCTGTTATGCCCTACATTTTGCTTGGATGTCCTACATTTTGTAGTGTCTTGTCCTGATGGCGTCTGGTCACCCTTTTTAAGTCAAAGTGCATTTGCTTTTTAAACACTGAAAATAAAGACTGTGGTTCCGTTCTACTTAAAAACAATCTCTACCTATTTCTTTGGCCCAGACTAACAGGCTGCCTTCATTATAAAAATAATAGGTGTGGAACAAAAAGGGATACCCTATCATCTGTCTGAGGGCCCAACAAAAGCGAATATTTGAGATGAGGTTGCAGTTGACTTCCATGAGAATAGCATTTCCGTTGTGTTTTCCCCCTTCCCCATTTCACCCCCTCCCCAGATGAATTTCCATTCATTGCAACCATAATCTGGGATCACTTTTGCGCTGGAATTTGCAAGGCAGCCAGTTCAGAGTTGATTTATAGCCAGAATAAAACATATCTTGTTGTGATGCTGTTTGAGCTCTGGTCTCTCCTGCATCTCTACCACCACTGTGGTCCCAAAGTTGTATTTTTAAGGATTCAAAGTCGCCTTCCAGGCTACCAAGGAGTCGTGGGTCCCCCCTCTCCCCCCCCCCCCAAAAAACCTCGACTATTTGTCTCTCCTGTTATTTATTGCAGGTTGGGGAGGGGAGGGGAGGAGGGATCATCTTTGAATCCTTCTGATATCCGGAACCAGGCAACTGGAAGCTAAATGCCTCTTTATATATATAAGGGGCGGGGGGGGGGGAGAGAAACGGCCCGGGGAAAGGCTCAAGATGTTCTATCCCATAAAGTTCAGGTCTGTGATGGAAGTTCAAGGTCAAGTTGAAAGTCAAGAGCCTGTTTACTGCTGTTGCATTCGCTCCTCTGCGGTGCTACCCGTTGAGTGGACCAAGTTCCATCCCCCAGCCCTTTCAGTCTGAGAGACAGACAAGCTCGAAGACTCTGACAGGCAGAGACTCACATCCCACCCCCCACCCCCCACCAGCCACTCCATTCATTTAAGTGGCCAGAGCAGAGCAGATTTATAGGACTGATCCAGAGCAAAAGAATGGTAGATTTCAGGGAGAGGAGAGAGTTGTAAAGTGAGGAATTAACAAAGATGAGTAGAAACAGTGTGATTTTAGAACAGTGAGCCCTGATCTTGACTCACATTCTCCCCCTCCCCCGTCTAGATTTGATGCAAGTTCTGAATAATATTTTGGACACAGATTTTCTGCTCTCGTGATCTCCCACATCTTCCTCTTCTGATAGTTTCTCAGGAACATTGAAGGACAGCCACATCCATAAAACCGACTTATAACCCAGTTGGATGAGGAAAGAAAAGTGTTTGCCTGTCATTCTGGGTTGAGAAATCAGCATTTCTCCTTCCAGCTGAGCTCTGGAGGCTGTAAACAATCCCATTTTTAAAAACGACTTCTATCTCTGTTTGAAAGACCTGGTGATTTTGCAAGGACAGTTTTGAGAGATCAAAACAAAAGAAAATACATTCTCAAAGCTCTGTTTCAGATGTTTAGGCTGAAATCCTCTACTCAATGCAGAATAAGGTCCATTTAATTTAGTAGGGATCAGTTTGAAATAAATGTACACAAGACTCATCTCCCCTACCAGTTGGAAAGTTACTTACCCATAGGAACTATGAATATTTTCCTATAAGCAAAAGCTGAATGCTTATGGGACATAACTCTGTATTGCTGAGAAGAGCATCTCTCAATTTCTGAAAATCCCAGGTTGCAATCTTCAACATGCTAACTTGCTAACAACCCACAGCAATCAAGTGTGCTGTATTTCTCAGTTGAGATATTTAGGTAAAGGGCATTTTTATTCCATTTCTAAAACAGAATTCCCATGTGCCTATATTTGCATATATCCAAAACCATTTGGCTGGGTTTACAGAATCTGGTGCCCTTTATACACTACCACCCCACAGTTTTGGCAGGACCCATGACTCCTTCCTACATGACTATAGGAACAAAAAGAGAACCTTTGGAAAGTGAAATTCATACTGTCTTTTAAGCCACCAGTTTGACGGTGGATATGAACTGAATTGGGACATACATCCTGACTCACTGATGAACACAGGGCTTACTTCCAAGTTAAAAAAAATTGTTCTCTGGATCCGGTGCAAGTACTACAGAGGAGTGAGAAGGACATTGCAAAATGCAGGATATTGACAGTTGTAGCATATTGTAGTCTGTTGGACTGTAGGTATAAACTCCTATTATATCAGCAAAATGTCAATTAAAACCCTTACAAAATTGCCAAAGAAAAGTGGGGGAAAGAGAATCCCCAGAGCTTGAACATAAAATCAAGTGTTTCACACTTCTTAGCCTCTCTGTCTTCTGGAGAAATTCCTGAGAGCTCCTTATATCTTAAAGACTGTAACTAAAATGTGAAGTCATTTTTCCACTCTGTAGAGTTCATTCACTGCCATTTTTCTCCTCCAGGAATTTGTCATCCCCCCCCCCAGAGGCCCCTTGATCCACAGCCCAGTGATGGCGCAGTCCAAGAGTCTGGAAACTGACCCACAGCCCACTTTCCCCAAATATCCATCCTTCAACTGAGAACGTTGCTTAACATCCCTTAATGTCATTTTAATTACACTCCTCGTTGGGGTGTAAATTAATGGTGCATTAATAATTGCTTCCCCCAGGTGCCTTCATGCTGCCTAGTTATTAAAGGAATTCACTGGATCCAGTTTTTTATTAACTGATTTTTTATTAACCTCCTCATCGGTTCTTCATTGGAGATGGTAAATGGCCAGAGGACTTGAGCTTCATGCGTTTCCCGACAGCCTGATCGTTAATTAATTAATTTAATAATAACCCCGATTAATATCTTTCCAGAGAGTGGCTATATTGCTGTTAATTTCACTGGGTCTGCTCATGGACTCTTAGGCTACAACCCAGTTCATAAGGCTACAACCCAGTCCGTATAGGATCGGTGGGACCTACTTCAAAGATCCTTTGCTAGGAATACTGTAGGGTCCGAATGATATTTATTCTCGTGTACATCCCCATGAGCTCAGTGGGGCTTCCTTACTCCAAAGGAAGGAATGGGATCACAGGTATACTTGTGGGGGGGGGGGAGTCATTTAAAAAGAAAAAAAAAGATCCCTCCTGCTTTGCTGTTGAGATCATGAATAAATGACAGGGTGTAGAGAAAGTTCCCACAGCTCCTTCCTCCAAGAGACAGAAAAGGAAAGCTGAAGGAAGAGTCCAGTCATTAAAAGCGTTTGGAGAACGAGGAGCGTGTGGGTTCTTTTCGTGAAAGAAGCTGTGGAAGCTTCATCAGATAATGTTGTGTATTCGTGGGTGGGAGGGAGGGGAGCTCTGTCAGGAAAGCTGGCATGTCGCGATTTAGTTGTGTCACCTCCTCAACGCCTGATTGTGTGTTCAAATAGTAATTCCCTGATCCTGATCCGTTTCCTGCAAGGAGGGAACTCCCAAGTTCAGGTCCGCAAAGAAGGCTGATTGCAGGATTCTCGGTCAGGAGGACGGATGACCTCGCGATGGAAAGTATTTCTTGCTCATCGTACTGAGTTTAGGGGCTGCCTGCTTGTTCAATAGTACTCGAACAAGATTCCTAGGCGCATTTACACCGAAGTAAGTACCATGAAAATGGATGAGGGTGTCCCACTGAGTTGCACTTTTGAAACCACAAAATTCAACTTTGGGGGGGGAGGATACGACAGTCACTTTCACCCCATCTGAAATACACTGCGTGAGACATTAAAGGCTTTGGTGTCCCGTGGATTTCAACGGGAGGCTTTACTAGCTCGAATTGAAATCAGTGGGATTGGAAAGTGTTTAACTTTGGCTGGATTCGACCAGTGTGCTGGTCCCGCAGTAGTTTTGAGAGTAAGCATTTTGTGAAAGGTGGCAGGGTTCCTCTCTCTCTCTCTCTCACACACACACACACATTTATTGTAATGTTATGAAATAAGTAGGATGCCCTTTGTGTACTAAGGATTGCTGATTTTGACTAAGATATAAGCTATGGTACTCTTTCCAGAAAGCATCTCTGGAAGTTAAAAAAAAATAATAATAAAGATTAACCTCTTTAAGGGTGCAAATGTTAACCATAATTACCTGGAAGTAAGCCCCACTTGCCCCACAGGAATTAGTGGGATTTATTTCAAAGTACGCAAGTTCAGAATTTTGGTGGATCCTAAAAATTCTTGTATATGGGATAAAATACCCATAAAATACTTGTATATGGGATTCTAAATCAATGGGAGGTTGTCCATGCAATCTGGACCAAGACACTTGCATTCATATGTACAGTATACACACAAAACACACACACAGACAGATGCACCCATCATACTTGCAGGATACGAAAAGCATCTGAAGCATTACTATTAAATAATAATAATAGATAATGATGAGCAGTTATAACAATATTATACAATGCAGGTCATACTTAATAATGGAAATATTATTATTATTTTAAAAATAATAAAAAATAAATAATAATGTAAAAATAATAATATAAAAATAATCATAAAAATAATAAAAACAGTATTGATATACCACTTTTCAACAAAAAGTTCACAAAGCGGTTTACAGAGAAAAACAAATAAGTAATGGCTCCCTGCCCCAAAAGGGCTCACCAAAATCTCTCACCCTGTCTGAAGACACTAACCCCTACCTGACAATGATTTCTTCTAACTGATGTCGTCAGTGGCATAGCTAATGATCTTTTAGCCCAGTACCAAGCTCAAAATGTTGCCCCAGAAGTGATGTCACAACCGGAAGTGACATCACACCCGGGTTTTTTATAAAGTGGAAATTGGGAGGAACCCACCTCCTCCCCCAGCTGGAGGAGGGGAGGTCTGCTCCCACTTGGTCTGCTGCCTCCCTCCAGTCAGTGGCATAGTTAAGGCATCTTTCTGCTACCTGGGTTCAAAGAAGATTTTGTAGCCCCCCCCCCACATGATAAAATTAAATTTAATTAAGAAAATAAATAAAAAGTTATTGGTTCCATGCTGTATCATAATAACATCTCATTGACACTCAGAACAATCAGTCTCATCGGTCAGTTTGGAGTTAAGCAAATCCACTTTTTGTTCTACAAGACAGTTGTATTTCATTTTCTGCTTAATTGGCCATAACTTTTGATAGAATACACATATTCCAGTGCAGTTTGTTTCATTGTACTCTGCATTAAATTACCTTTCCAATGATATATAACATGATGGTACTATTTATACAAACCAAGATTTTCACAATTTTGGTCACTAGTGTCAAACTCAGCTTGTTGCCCCCCTAAAGCTTGATGCCCGGTGCAACTGCTACCCCCTGCACCCCTTTAGCTATGCCACTGGATATCGTATTACTGCGTGCTCCTTGAAGACTCAGTTTTATACCCACTCACCTGGGAACACACCCCATTTCACTCACTTGAACACACTAAACTCAATGGGACTCACTTCTAAGTAGACGTGCCTAGGAGTAGGCTGTAAGAGAGTCCTCAATTACAGGCTGAAAGGAAAAAGAGCTTTTAGAAGTCTTTTTGAAATGCACTTTGGACAGTCCTCAACGCATTAAAAAGCAAAGGATCAGGGTGAGATGTGGTTTAAGCCACTTCTCCCCGTATTTGGGGGCGGTGGTGGTGATGGATTGAACCTGAAGTTCTCTTTATGAGCAATTCCGAACTCGGACTCAGATTTGGAAGGGGAAAGGGAGTCTGGGCTCAATGAGAGACAGAAGGGGGGGAGAGAGATGTTTTATTGCCATAGATCCATACCTAGCGATATGTTAACAGCCTCATCAGTGGCAAACCATGAGATCCTTCCTTTGTAACAATATAACGAGTCGGTTCTTTCACCAGGGGAGTCAGGCACTTTGTACGACTTCTTATAAAGAACAGATAAGTTTGGGGAGGGGGAGGTGCAAGCCTGGAGATGAGAAATGTCTCTTGTGATCTTCTGTCACCCTTTGCATGA
Source organism: Tiliqua scincoides (assembly GCF_035046505.1). Lineage (NCBI taxonomy): Eukaryota > Metazoa > Chordata > Lepidosauria > Squamata > Scincidae > Tiliqua > Tiliqua scincoides. Next base: position 88,795,975 of record NC_089825.1, read on the forward strand.
ATAAATAGAATAAAACCAACAAACCCCAAACTCTCCTTATTTGTGGCCTTTACCAAGAATATCCAGTACTAGATACCTTTATATCCATGACTGAGTTTTGCAATGGGTAACGATGGGAAGGTGGAAGATCCTATATTCTAGATCACTTCAGTCCCTCCATCATACACCAATAATCCTATATTGTATGTTTCTCGTGCCCGGGCAATGCCTCCCAATACTCTTCATTTCCATTCCCTCTCTCACACACACCCACAACCTCCACCTCGATCTGTGCTCCACTCCCCCCCTTCCTCCCCCTCCAAACACACACAGGAGCTGGCAATCTTCCTACAGAGCCAGACATCCTCCCTCTCACGTTTCCTCCAGATCCCTCAAAATGAAAATGTGGTAAATAAGCCTGTTGAGTACTTTCTGGTGTGTTTGCAAGATATTGTATATATTTTTTGTATGTGAAGTTCCTTATAGTCTTATAAAAACGGTGACAGTATAAAAATTTCTTTTAGGTTTTTCCTTCCTACCAGACAAGTTCTTTCTATGGTTTAAAATGACATCAAGGACACATGGACACTGGACGTCCCTTGTGTTGGGGTTGGAATAGGGGGCTGTGGGTGGTCCCAAGGTGGCTGAAGTTTCAATGTCTAGTAGGAGCCTAAATGAAGCCCATCACACTGAGTTTAGTATGGGAGTTACTTCTTGGTAAACATGCTCCTATAAATATGGATTGCAGAGTGTCAAGGCACTGAGAGTGCATTGAAAGACATAGTAGCTCATACCCCCAGCTAAAAGAGACACACTAGTTCAAAATAAGTGACTGAGAAGAGAAAGACACATTAGGAGTAGGTAAATAGGTCGCAAAATGCACAGTGCAAGTCTAGGCATAGCTCAATTGTGTTCAGTGGGGCTCACCCCCAGGAAAGTGTGCATAGGATCACAGCTTCAGTTACTGTTACAGTCAATTCCTTCCTGTATTAACTGCTTCACACCTGCTTATCTGCATGTACTCCTACATGCATGTTCACTTGATCAAGTGATGACTTGCATGTCTAAAAAGGCCATCACATATAAGTAATATGTTCACATCACCTCCAATGCGGATGTGTTGGTAATGGACAAAATGAGTTTCATCACTCATATATACTGGCAGAAAATTAAGGACTATGATGGTGTATACGGTTTTTCCTATACTTCATATGTTACACAATTTTTACACAAGAAGCATACATGTGTGGGAATCAGCATGTGGCACAATCACAATGTAGACTGTGGCATTTTTAAAAATTACTTTGACACATTGCTGCATGTACCAGTCCTGCAGCAAATCTCATGTGTGATTCATTCTGTATGCACATAGTGAAGATCTCATGATTCCATATTTTTTCTGAGTTTAAACAATGCTTTCTGTGTAGAATTACATAGATGTTTCAGGAAGTTTCCTTCCACTCACAAAATCATAGTGTCCCACTCTATTTTATGGCATCAAAAACATCACAACTAGCAATATGGTGCTAGATAAAGTGCATTTATACATCAAAATCCCTCATTATTGACTTTCCCGAGGGGCCTGAAGACTTTTTTATTTAGGAAAGCCTTCAAGGCCCTATAAGGGCTGCTTTTATAAATTATGTCTTTTAATGTGTGTTTTTAACTGCTGACTGCATTTTATCTTGTTTTAATTGTTTTTAATTATTTTTTAATGTTTGTTTGTACTTTATTTTGCTTTGTATTTTAATCTTGATTGTTAGCCGCCTTGGGTGCCCTTCGGGGAGAAAGGAAGAATATGAATGAATGAATGAATGAATGAATGAATGAATGAATTCCTTTGAGGGAAGACTAAAGTCATAGAATTATACAATATTAGAGCTGAAAGGGATCTTGGAGATCATCTAGTCCAACCCCTGCTCCCTGAAGGCAACTGCTACAGCATCCCTGACAGGTGGCTATCCAGCCTCTGCTTGATAACTTCCAATGAGGGAGTGCCCACTACTGCTTGAGGCAGACTGTTCCAGTGCCAAGCATCTCTTACAGTCAGGAAATTCTTCCTAATGTCTCTAGCCTAAATCTACTTCTCTGCTGTTTCAATCCATTTATTCTAGTCCTGTACTCCGGAGCAACAGAGAGTAAGTCCTCACCTTCTTTTGTGCAACAGCCCATCAGATGCTTGAAGACAGTTATCATATCTCCCCTAAGACTCCTCTTCTCCAGGCTAAACATATCAAGCTTCTTCAGCTATTCTTCATCAGATTTGTTGCACAATCCTAACCTAGCTGTATGGTGGCAGTGACTCCGCTAGCACAAGCCATTACAAAGTACCATAAGGGACTTTATGGTACCATAAGGGACTTTATGATGGCATACCTTCAGGCAGCACTGGCCACTGGAGCAACACCCACCAGAGCAGGTGAGACTGGTGCAAGGGATGGAATGGGGCAGGGGAGGGGTGTAATATAATGGGGGAGGGGTGTAATGGAATGGAGGGAGGGCAATGTCAGGGGAGGGAGTGAGCAGATTGGGCCTGGGCGCAGAATTGCCAGCATGCACCATATGAATGGGGGGGCCAGGGGGCCCCAGGCCCCAGGAGCCAAGTTGCTCCTGGGGCAGCGGTGACAGAGGCCGCCTCTCAATTTTAAAATCTTGGTATTTTTGAATAATACCATCATGTTATATATCATTGAATGAGTAATTTCATGTGGAATGCAATGAAACAAACCCTGTTGAAATATCTTTATTCTACCAAACATTATAGCCAAAAAACCAGAAAAGGAAAACTGCCTTATGTAACATAAAGTGGATTACCCTGGGACTACTGCTGGGCATAAATAACGTTTTGCAAGTATTCCAGAAAACCAAATGTATTCTTCATAAATGTATGTACGTTTTGCATTTCTTCTATACCAGGGTGTCCAAAGTTTTTGGCAGGAGGGCCACATCGTCTCTCTGACACTGTGTCCGGGGCCAGGGGGAAAAAAAGAATTAATTTACATTTAAAATTTGAATAAATTTACATACGTTTACATAAATGAATATATTAAAGATGAACTTATATGAATGAATGAAGGTCTTGCAATAGCTCAAGGCCTAGAAAAGGCCTTGCACAAAGCAAGGTCAGCCTTTCCTTTGCTGCCGCTACTGCATCACAGACGTGAAACAACAAGCAGTGGAGGGAGTCCTCATTCCACAGCTCACGCGAGTGGCCAAGCAGTCGCCCTTATGCTAAGCGCAGTTGCTTCAGGCCAGTGTGGGCTCCAACAAATCTCCAGAGGGCCAGAGGCTCATTGGAGACTAGGGGCTCCCTAAGGGCCGCATTGAGAGGCCTTGAGGGCCGCAAGTGGCCCCAGGGCCAGGGTTTGGGCACCCCTGTTCTATACTACAACAAAACAGCTTTTGTATGTATGATAGACCACATACCCACTGCATATTATCTCGATGGGCCTTCATTCCCTGTTTTGTGTTCTGATCTCTAATGTTTACTACACGTGTGAAACTTATTATATATAAATTCAATAAAAGAAAATGTTCACTGCCTGTGCTGCCTGTGCTTCCTTTAATTTCTCTGCATTACGCTGTTTTTAATAATGGCCATTTTTTTATTATTATTATTATTATTATTATTATTATTATTATTGAAAATAATTTTGTCATGGGCCCCGGGTGCCAAATGACCTTTGTATGCCACTGTGCACCATAACTGATTCCCCTTCCTGGGCCTAATCCACCAACATGGATCAATGTGGCCGGTCCAAGTTGCTGGGGGTCCCAAGCTACTGCAGGTCCATTGTGGCTGCTGGGGCTTACCCTGTGACAAGGGGAGAAATGTCTCCTTACCTCAAGGAGACCTTTAGCAGCTGAAACTTCCCCATGGGATGCAACAGAAACCACACTAGTGCTGCTGCATCAGCACAGGGAAACTAGGATCAGACTGATGTTTCGTGCTCATCACCTGTGTTGCCCTCCTCTGAACCCACTCCTTCAGGGAAGGAATAGCAGAGCCTGAATGCTACCACAGGGAAAGACCTGGCCTTAAAACCTGCCAACCCACTTCTACTGATGGTGGACCAAGGAGGACAGCTTCCCTCAAAGATCTGAGTGGGTGGGTAGGGTCATGTGGGAGAAAAAAAATTTAGGTCAATGTTTCTCAAACTGTGGGTCAGGACCCACTAGCCAATTTCAGGTGGGTCCCCATTCATTTCAATATTTTGTTTTTAATATATTAAACTTGATGTTACCATGGTATGTGACTGTGTTTGGGGAAATGTGACACATTTGTACTTTTAATAGGCTACTCTACATATGCTTTTAACAATGATAATAAATGGGACTTACTCCTGGGTACACCTGCAAGAGGGATCTGAAGGCCTTAGGAGTGGACCTCAACAGGTGGGAAACCCTGGCCTCTGAGCGGCCCGCTTGGAGGCAGGCTGTGCAGCATGGCCTTTCCCAGTTTGAAGAGACACTTGGCCAACAGACTGAGGCAAAGAAGGAAAGCCCATAGCCAGGGAGACAGACCAGGGACGGACTGCACTTGCTCCCAGTGTGGAAGGGATTGTCACTCCCGAATCGGCCTTTTCAGCCACACTAGATGCTGTTCCAGAATCACCATTCAGAGCGCAATACCATAGTCTCTCGAGACTGAAGCTTGCCAACACAACTCCTGGGTAAGTGTGGGTAGGATTGCAGCCTTGAATTGTTAAAAATTTTCCTGCTTGATGATGTTACTTCCAGTCATGACATCCCTTCTGGTGGGTCGTGACAGATTCTCATTCTAAAAAGTGGGTCCCGTTGCTAAATGTGTGAGAACCACTGATTTAGGTATTCTAAAATGAAGCCATTTAGTTCTGGAAAGCTGATAACTTGCACTTTCACTTGCACTTGGAAATAAACCAGGAGCCAATGAATCTGGAACAGCAAGAGGCACAAGCGTCAAAATTCTCACTGCCATATTTTGAACCAGTTTCTGGACGCCAATGAGAGGTGGTCTCACACACACAAAGTAGTATATTGCTGTAATCCAGTCTGGGTGCAGACATAAGACATGTGAGACAGTAACCTGATCTGCTGTCACAGCTGATGCATCCTTTGAATTAAAGCACTCTTGGCCACGGCTTCAGAATGGCCATCCAGGAGCAATACCAGGACCGCTGCAATTAAGATTCAATGCTTTAAAATGAAAGAAACCAAACAAAAGCTATCCCCATGTTCTTTTCAAAATCAAAATTTTTAAACTGTACAAATACAAAAACTCTGAATTTAGAAATGTTGCTGAATTTTAAATTTGTACAAGAGCTTATTTCATCTCTAGCACATATCAGGTGAGCAGTCCCATACCTTTTTGCTTGAATTAGACAGACCCCTGCTTGTATGATGGGTTTCTTCTTTTAACCTGCCCACCTAGCTGGCCTAAATGAACTCATTTGGACTGGATAAACTGCATCCTAGAGTTCTTGTGGATGTACTTGCAAAGCCTCTGTCAATTATTTTTGAGGAATCCTGGAAGACCATGGAGGTGCCACTAAACTAGAAGTTGACTAACGTAGTCCCAATATTTAAAAGGGGAAAAAGGAAGATCTGGGAAATTACAGACCTGTCAGTCTGATTCAATGCCGGGGAAGATAGAAATGGTTCTCCGCATTTCTTGACTGAGACCTGCTATATATTAATTCCTTTTTAACAAGAAGAGACATTGATGCAGCCAAGTCCTTCTATATGTGAAGTACATGCACTAACACTGGGCTAGAGGTCCTCTACACCTGTCTTGTTGACTCAACTATTTTTTTCTGTGTATCTGGTGGCTTCCGATCTGTTCTCAAATCCAGCACAAACTCCTGGACCTTACCTTCACAACCTTCCACAGCCTTGCCCTTCCTTATCTCTCTGTTCAAATGTCCTTCTACATTTCTGCCTATCGCATTCATTCGAGCTCCACCAGCCTCAGCCACCCCAAGGTATTCTGCTTCTTCCAATGGCTTTTCTTCTTTCTTGCTGCCCCTTACGCCTGAATCTTCTCCCAGATCACCTGTGGGATGCCTCTCTCTCCAAATCCCTCCACAAAACCCACCTTTTCCATGAAGCTTTGGCACTACCCCCACCCCCCATTCTCCTTACCCTACACCAGAGGCATCACTGGGGCTTGTGTTACCCCATGCAAGAGCTCAGTGCATCACACCCATGATGGACCTTCTCACATACATGAAATAATCACGTTCTTCCCCATTTGGCACCATTCTCGCCCCCTCCCTCTGTAATTGGTTTTGCATCTCTTTCTAGATTGAGAGCCCCTTGAGGGACAGAACTATCTTCCCTTCTATTATAAAACACTATGGTGCCACCAATTGCCACAGCCAAACCCAACATGCTATACCAAGCCAAACAGAGGTCAAATTAGTATGTATCCAACGTAGTAATTTAACAGCCCAACATGACCACTGGCAGAACGCATGTTGCTGCTGAAAAAGGGGTATGTCAGAGGCAGGAGGTGTGGCACCTGGCATAGGCAACCTGTTGCATGCTATCCCCTCTAGTAGCAGCCAACATGCCCCCGTTGTCTCCTCGGATCTGTGCCAGCTAAAGAGCTGGAGCAGGTCCAAGACGACCCATTGGTGATCAGGAGGTTTATGGAGGGGTAAGGGGAAATATTTTCCCTTTTACCTCCCAAGTCTCTCAATCTCCCCCACCCCCAAAATAGCATGCTGTGCATCCATTTTGGTAGAGCTGCATGCTATGGCAAGTAAAACCATAGGATTGGGCTCTGAGGCATAAAAAAAAATGCATGGTGTGGAGAAAGTGGATAGTGAGAAATGTTTCTCCCTCTCTCACCAAACAAGAACCAGCAGTCATTCCATGAAACTGATTAGCAAGAGTTTCAGGCTGGACACTTCTTTACAGGGTGCTTAATTGGGTTATTGCAACAGGCTTTCCTTGGGGCTGCTGCTGGTCTTGAAGAGTATTGAGAAACATGCTGTGGCCAGATTGCTGCTGGGGGCCACATGGAGGGGAGCACATTTCTCCCATCCTGCAGAAACTGCACTGGTTTCTCATTCAATTTCTGATTCAATTCAAGGTGGTGGCCATTACCTTTAAGGTTCTGTATGGTTTAAGCCTGTGGTCTCTAGACTGTGGCCCACTGTGATCCAAGATGACCTGTCTGGGCATGGCGTGGAGGGGGTAGTGGCAAAGGCTTTCCATTCCGTGCTCCACATTCTGCAGCCAAACTTCACAGAAACTCTCACCAGGCAGTCTCTTCCTCTGCCCATTATCCCAGCAGGTTTTGTGCCCCAGGGAAGTGGCTGTTGGGGCAAGTTGCTGCAAAGATTGGCTGCAAAAAGCAGAGGTTGCAATGCAGAATGGGAAGTCTTTGCTGCCACTGTGCCCCAGACAGGTAATCTTGGGATGACAGATTCGGCCTGAAGGTCAGGGTTTGGAGGCCCCTGGTTTAAGCCCTTGATATCCTACCTTCTGCCATATGAATCTACTTATCAGTTAAGATCTTTCAGGGACCTTCTGCTGAGGGTGCCATCACTCCTTTGGCATGTATGCAGAACAGAGTCTTTTCCATGATTTTCCCCCTTCCCATGTGGAACTCCATCCATCAAGAATTTTAAGAGGCCTTCTCTTTGTTTTGTTTTTTAATGATGTTCAAGGCACACCTGTTCCATGGAACTTGTTCTATTTTGTATCTGCTGCTGCTGCTGGAGTTTTGCTCAGTAGTGGAAGAGGTGTATGCCTTTATCTCCTGTTGGTGTGCTTTTCAGAGGCAGCTGGTTGGCCATTGTGGGAAACATGCTTCAGGACTAGAGGGGGTTTTGGCTTTATCTAGAAGAACCCTTCTTTTTAATTCAATTTTCCCAGTGAAAAATACTTCAGTTGAGTGATGGGTGAACTTTGATATTCCTGCAACAGAAACACAAATTTGAAAAAAGACGTCTGGATCACCAGGTTATTCAAAATAGTGCATTTGGGCAAAAAAACCTCATGGTGATTCCCCTGGCAGTGATGTCATGGATCCCATTCAATAAGAGCCCATGACACTAGCATAAAATCTATCCACACAGAACCTTCATGTTAGTCACATTGGCTGGGTCAAGACTGATTGCTTCTGAACAACTGCAATTTGCAGTTCAATAGCAACTGTTACCCTGCACATGCCTGATCTTGTCTGATCTTGGAAGCTAAGCAGGGTCAGGCCTGGTTAGTACTTGGATGGGAGTCCACCTGGGAATACCAGGTGCTGTAGGCTTATAGCATAGTCTTTCGAGACTGAAGGTTGCCAACCAGCCACTGGGAAAGAGTTGTTGGGGGTGACATCATCTGAGTGGATTACTGCTGGCTGTGCAACCCCAAAGGAAAAAATACAGTGTCCATAAATGTCTCTCTTAGCTAATTATCTGCCTACCCAGTTCTTTATCTGTAGCAGGAAAGAGAAAAGACTCACCAGCATTATAATCATACAATAGTTAAAATCTGAGTTAGGTTCCCATTTTAAGATTATTTTTGTTCCCACCAGCCATTGACATGCCGTTCAAAAACTACCAGCTGATTTTAAATATACAAACTGTTAAGAGGAACCAGGTGGCCAGAATCTACATTTTGAGCAAATGCTGCTGTTTGTTTGGGAAGGGCATTGAATGTGTCTTCCCAAAGTTTAAAAAAAAACAACACACACACAAACAATTAATAGTTCACACACTTCTTCTGGGGGAACTAACAGGAAACCTCAAGTCAGATTTTTTACAGAGCCCTGAATTCAGTCTAGAGGATTTGATGGCTTCAGAGCTAGTAATTAAAGTACCTTATAAATGTGGTGGTTTTTCTTCAAAACATTCTTTCCACTCTGCGGGTTTCGTTTTGCTGTGGAATAAATAGCGCCAGAAGGCTTGCATTCACAGATTCACAAATTCCAGCTACTAAGGAGTCTTTAAAAGCCTTCTGTAGAGTTGTTGTTTTGAATGGTAAACTTAGATGGAATATATGATCTATTCTAAATACCATCATCACAAACCCCTGTGTCTGATATAGAGTTTTGGAATTTCTAATAAAACTAGAATGTGATTTTCTTTGAAAGTTGAAATCAGTTATAAAAGAGACAGGAATTTGTCAAAGCCTTGCCTGTGGGAAGGACCAGGGCAGCTCAAATGCCACCCCTTGATTTCCTGCCTGTCTCCATAAAACATGTTTCCAATGTCTCTATTGCCAATGGATAAGTAAAATAAATAAATAAATCATGGTTGATTAAAGAAGACGTCATTGCAGATTGGCGCTCCTGCAGGTCTTCTGAGCAGACTGGGCAAGCAATGACTCTATCTGAGATCAGTGTAGCATAGTGGTTGAAATGGAACCATGACCTTGAGAGTCTCTAATTTGAATGCCGTCTCTGCCATGAACCTACTCCATGGCCTTTGGAAAGCCTCTTAGCTTTAACCTCACCCTACCTCCACCTGCAGTACAGGGAATAATAATACAGACTTTACAGGGTTGTTGTACAGGGTTGGATTACAAGAAGATAATAGATATGAAATGGTTTGAACAGTCCAAAGTGCTATGCAGATATTAAGCATTATTATTAATCTGAGCGTTGTACCCACGTAAGCAATATGTTGGCCTCCTACTTATAATTTACATATTATGTTGCTTCTCTTTGGCGTGGGAATTGGCACTGTCCTCTCTTCCCCAAGATTGCACCAGGCCTATGACATTCCCAGCTGCTGCTTCCAAGCCACTCATGAGTCCTGTTTGCATCCCCCCTTCCTGCTCCTTCCAATTGCCTGTGTTGCTGGGATGAGGCCTGATAAGACACACAATCACATTCATTTAAGAAAAATCAACATGTTCACACATGGTGCTTTTATTGATTGATTTTATTGAAAGCATTTCTATCCTGCCATCCTGTTACCAAGAGACCCAGGACTGGTTGCTTAAATCTACCAGTAACAGAAATGTCCATTCAGTTTCTCTTCCCTTATGACAGGGGTGCCCAAACCCTGGCCCTGAGGCCACTTGCAGCCCTCGAGGACTCCCGATCTGGCCCTCAGGAAGCCTCCAGTCTCCAATGAGCCTCTGGCCCTCCGGAGACTTGCTGGAGCCCACACTGGCCTGATGCAACTATTCTCAGCTCTCAGCCAACTGTTCAACCTCTTGCGAGCTGTGGGACGAGGGCTCCCTCCCATTGCTTGCAGCAGTAGCAACAAAAGAAAGGTTGGCCTTGCTTTGTGCAAGGCCTTTTATAGGCCTTGAGCTATTGCAAGACCTTCATTCATTCATATAAGTTCCATCTCTAATATATTCATTTATGTAAATTTATTCAAATTTGAAATGTAAATTAATTCTTTTTTCCCTGGTCCCCAACACAGTATCAGAGAGATGATGTGGCCCTCCTGTCAAAAGGTTTGGACACCCCTGCCTCATGACACTGTGCATGGGCATAGCACCAGAAGTACAAGAGAGGGTTTCAAAGTGCACATTTGATAAACATGTTCAAGGTGGAAATGCACACAGTATAATTTCTGGGACTCTACTACTTCAAGCTTCAGGTGGATATGAGCGGGAGGCAAGTATCACATGTTTGAAAAGGCCCACACATTGCATAGGTTCTCTGCATTTAGCAAACCAGCATGCCTGAGAGAACTCTTACCTTCCCATAGGACAGGGGTTTTTGGAGGGCATGGTTTCTCCATCTGCATTCCAGAGTGGAACAGATGGATTGTACCATGTGTTGTTTTTCTGAACTGTGGAACAGCCCTTAGTTTTTCTTGCAAAAATTAGAATGGTCTGAGCATTTTGAAAAGGTTTTTTTTCCCCCCGTTACTAAAGCTGCAATCCTAAACACATTGGGGCTTGGATGAACATAATAAGGCCCACATCAGGGTAAACTTGAGTAGGATTGTGAGCTATGAGCTATGAGTAGGATTGTGAGCTATTGTGAGCTATGAGCTAGGATTTAGTGTGAGCTATGGTGGATTTTGGTCATTGTGGTTAAACTGGGCATTTCTTTAAGTATGTGATGGAGCTAGTGTATTTGTTTTTTATTCCTTATGTAGCAACCATATCAACCACCCCCAGATCAGGACTAAAGAATGAAGAGAGGAATTTAACGCTCTGATCTCACAATGAACACTCCAAATAGAGAGAGAGAGAGAGAGAGAGAGAGAGAGAGAGAGAAATCTAATCTGTGGGGCCCAGCAATCTACCAATGAGTCACTTTGTGCAGATTCCATTGAAAGAATGGGAGCTGCACAAGCAGAAATGAAGTTTATGCAGGATTTTCTACATTTTTACCAAACACAGCAATAAAACAATCAACGACTGGACTGATGCATCCAAGGGAAGCCATGAATAAATGCATACAAGGCAGGTAAAGTCAAGAGGATTCAATTATGATTCAAGACTTGGATTCTACATAGCAAAGAAATTAGGATTAAGTAAGATCTCTGACATTCACAAGTTCCATAAGAACATAAGAAGAGACCTTCTGGATCAGACCAAGGGCCCATCTAGTCCATCTTCCTGTATCCCAGGGTGGTCCACCAGATGCCTCTGGGAGCACTCAAGACAACAAGATACCTGCCTCCTGTTGCCATGCTCTTGAATCTGGCATTCGAAGATAGACTATCTCTAAAACCAGGAGGTTACCTATAGTCATCATGACTTATAACCTCTAATGAAATTTTCCTCCAATAAATCTGTCCCATTTCCTTTGAAAGGCATCTAGGCTAGGTGCCATCACAACAAATCAACCACCTCTCTTCAAAACCATATGCAGTAAAACTTGTCCAAGTCTGACCGATTTTGTAAGGCATGTAACTGATGTCACCATTTTTCATTGGAAGCCATAGCCCAAAATTGGTACCACTTTTTTTTTAAAAAAATTGTAGTTACTGCTGTTGATTTTCAGTGTTGTGCAATTATCAATCATGAAGACAAGCGGAGATTAGTTCCTTGTTCAGGAGCCATAGAAGTTTGTAAATAAAATTAACAAGGCTGGGCCAAGGCTGGGTCCAGCAGTAGAAGCTGGTGAGAGTTTGAGAGTTTCAAGAATATTTCCAGCCAAATTCCAGAAATTCTATCACACTCCCACTACATAGGTAGTCCTACAATAGCAATACAGCCCCTCCAGCATTCTGGGTTTGGGGCTGTTTCATGCAGAATGATGTTGCCAGTATTATGTACCACCGCTAATTAATTTTGAGGGTTGATTATTTGAATGGAAATATTTTTACATGGTGCTCTATAGCTCTACCCACATTTTAGAGGGTTTTTCCATAGATAGGGCTTTTTCCCATACTGAACAGATGCCATCTGTGATTCCTAGAGAATCCATTACTATCAAATTGAATGGTAATACACATTTTCTGTGATACCAGGCCTTTGATGGCATTACTTATATTTAATATCAGGTTCTCAAATTTGGTCAACAACCACATCTCCTGACTTTTGACAAGTGGTTAAAAGTGGAATGTACTATTGGAAAAATTAGAAATAAAAGAATGTAAGGTGTTTTTTTTTCTGTTTCAGTGTTAATCCAATGCTTTTATGAATTTTAAAATGTGTTTTCAGCCATCTTGAGACCCTTTGAGATTGAAATGGGATAAAAGTCTTTTAAAATAAATAAGTGTTTGGCTGTTGGCATTTAAGAGAACCAGGATGGTGTAGTGGTTTGGGAGTTGGACTTCAAGCAGGGCGATCCAGGTGCAAACCCCAGTTCAGCCATGAAGCTTCCAGGATGACCTTGGGCCAATCACTATCTCTCAACCTCACCTACCTAGCAGGGTTTTTGTGAGGACAAAAGGAGGGAAGGAACTATGTACAGTACACTGAGCTCCTTGGAGGAAGGACAATATAAATATATGTAAAATAAATAATAAAATACGTCTCTATCCATATACCACTCTGTTCTCTTGCAGAATCTTTCTCTTGCAGAATCTCTATACAGAATCTTTCATATTGGTCTTGGTCATTGTATTGCCCCAGCCATGGGTTTGCAGGCTTTTGTTTGTTTTTTTAATGCCAAGGAAATGACACAACAGATGAAAGGTTTATGAGGAGTCCTTTATTTTAAGTGCCCCAGGCACTGGAATAGGTAGTTGTGAAGTCACTCACACACACACAGAGTGGTATAGCCCAGTTTAAAGGGTTAAACAAAGTAGCATGGTCTATACCTGTGTTGTTTACTTCCAAAGCTGTAGCAATAATGTGGATGGTAACCATAGTGAGCCTTGTCATAACAAGAAGATAACTAGAACAGCAGGTGCACAGAACTCAGGCATGGCTCTACTAGTAAAGCCAACTACCTGACTAGGAATGATGTGAACTTGGAATGCAGGTTTTATTGGCAAGCAAAGCAGCCTGCACACACACACTGGTCCTTTGACTCATCTTTCTTGCTTGAAATATGCAGAACTTTGCTGATGCTCAGAGGTGCTAAAGCCAGAGCACGTTTTGCAGACACAATGGCCTGTCGTGCCAATGACCTATAGACACCTGCTGGAGCAGATAAGCCCACTCAGGGGGTTGGATGGAGGCAAGGAGAGAGTTGAATGGGCTGGGTGGGAACTGGGGACAGGGTGGGCAGAATGGGATGGTGATGGGGTGGGAAGGAAGGTGGATCAGGCCCAGGTCAATGTTGGGTCAACAGTTAGATTCCTGGTATGGGGTGGGGAGGAGGGCAGATCAGGCTCAGGAGGTGCACTCTGAATCCTAAAATCCTTCCCAGACCTGATCTGCCTGTGTGGAGCAACACAAATTTGTGCCAGCTATTCAGCTAGCACAGGTCTAAGTTGCCTGCTGCTGGGGCTTACCCCAGGGCAAGGTGACATATGTTCCCTTATCCTGAGAATACCTCCAGCAACCTAAAATCCCCCCCCCCACGTGAGATGCAATGGAAGCCATGCCAGCACCACTGCATTGCCACACAGGAATTTAATTAGGATTTCAATACCCATTTCTTGGTGGCTTGAACAGAAAGGGCTTCATCCCTCACACACTCCATCACTAACTAGGATTTATCTGTGCAGCTTCACATTATATGCAGTGAGATGCCTGATGTGGAAAACTTCAACATAACCATTTTAATCAGGGAAAACTGATGCTTTGTGATTGGATGGGCCATTCCTGGACCCCCTTCGGATACCAAAATTTGCAGATAATCAAATCCACAATTTTCAACCCAGTTGGGCTCTGAAAGCGAACAGAACCTTGCTCTAGTTGCATCTGAAGCCCTTCTGAGCCTCGGAGAGGCCACCCAAAGTGATTTCAAAGGCTCCAGGAAGCATTCTGAACCTCGGAGAGGCCATGTGCAGTGGTACGAGGTCTCTCTGAGGCTCAAACATTTCCCAGACACAGCTGGAACAAGGTTCTGGTCATGTCTGGGAGGTGTGTGGGCCGGTGATCTGAGCGTTTAGAATCCGTGGTAAGGCAAATCCACGGATGCAAGGTCTGCGGATAAAGAGGCCGCACTTGTATAGGGAGCTTTCAGAAACTGGGGTTGGGTGGTAAACAACTTGACACAATCCTAGAAATGTCTTTGACATCTTTGTAAAAATTGGTTTTGACAATGAAATTAAGATTGCTTGGAAGAAAAACGTTAGCAGAGATAACGCCAGCATTTTTGAGGTGGGGTTATATTCTAATAATTTGAAATTGGGTTTTGCACATTAAAAAAAATCCTGCTTTGTGTCTTTTATGGTCGGGATGTTATTGTTTATTTATTTTTCATTTTGGATCATTTAACTGAACAACGACTCCCACTTGTTAATAGGAATATACATTGTTTTGTAACCATTTTTTGATCTGTGTTGAAATGTGCGATGTTATATTCTCCTGCAGTAGTTACCCCTTTAGTTTGAACCAATTTCCAAAAAGCCTTGCAATGAGTTCCATGCTTATTGTAAAAAGCAAGAGAAAGGGTGGACGCTCCTGTTTGTCCCTGAGAACAAAAGAAATCAGCAAAAGCCAGCATTATTAGTTTGAGCCTCATGCTAATTGGTGGAATATTGTAGGATGCTGTTTGAATGTTTTTGGCTCTGGCAGAATAATGAATTAGGCCCTGATGTATTCCACATTGTTCTTCTAAACTACAAAACCTAGAATGCGCTTTGAAACTTGGAGTCTTGAGAAGAGCCTTAATTTTAAACATATTTTATTTTTATTGAGATACTGTTTTTCCTTCATAAATCTTTACTTTTAGTAGTTTGTCACTGCCATTAAAAAAAAAAGTTGTTATAAACTTTGCAGTGAATTTTAAAATTGGATTTACTATTTAATAGATGGCTTTGTAGGATGCATTTCAACATCTTTCCTTTAAACCTCCCCACCTTTGATGTTTAATATCAGAATACCCAGAAAGATAGGACTTTTTTAAAAAGTGGCTGCATTTTTTAAAAGTGAGTTCTAACATGTAAAGTTAATAGTTATTTTACTATATATGAGATTTTCCAAAGTAAAATCTCAGATACTGGGCCAACAGGAGGAAACCAGATATATTTTGAAGGTGCACTTTTTAATGGAGTAGGTTTAAAAATGGACTGATCCTATAATCAGCCTTTACTATGCCTTCTTAATTTCAATGGAATTTACTTCTATGCATCTCAGGCTAAAATCCATATGCATTTATAAGGGAGTAAGCCCCATTGAATTAAATGGGACTTACTTCTGAGTAGACATGCCTAGGAATGCACTGTTTAGGATTCAATTCTTGATGAACCTCTCTCTCTCTCTCTCTCTCTCTCTCTCTCTCTCTCTCTCTCTCTCTCTCTCTCTCTCTGTGTGTGTAAAATATGCATTCCACAAAGACAGACTGATAGGTAGGCACATAAATATATAGTATGTGCAAATATCCAAAGTTATACTTAAACTATTCTCAATAACACAATTGTAGGTGACTGGTTAGTTCAATACACTAAAAAATCTACAATCTACTGTAATCTAAAAGCAATGCCTGATCAACCAAAAAGACACACAGTACCTTGCTGTTTGATATTGATTAGGACCAATCCAAAAGTATTTCCCAATTTTGGATTGCAGGGAGTTCCTTCAAAATAAGACTTAATTTTCAGATATGCAGCTCAGATTCTAAGAGTTAATGAACGCCCCAGGGTAATCAGTGAGTCATACTCTAAAGTAGACCAAAGGCTTCCTCTGTGTGCTTATGGAAACCATTGTTATGTTATATAAGATTGAAGTAAAAAAGAAGGCTGCAATTACTTTAATGGGAAAAAGTTCTATTGTATTAAATTAGACTTACTTCTGAGTAGACATGCATAGAATTGTGTTGTGATTCTAACTTATTTTTCAGCTGCAGTCCTCAGCCAACTTAGGGGAGCAGGCAGTATTGATTTCTGTGGGACTTATTGCTGAGCAAACATGCATTCCTCTACGACCTGGTTTTTTATATTCAGATAGTGTACAAGGACCCAGAGAGTATAGAGAAGCATCCTTCATCAGAACCTTTTTATTTTTTGCCTTTGTTTTTAAATGCATAGAAATATACAGGGTACTCAAGGAGGCTCAAGACAAGACATGGGATAGAAAAGCAACACCAAGAATTAATTCTTGGGTTTTCAAGGAGAAAAAGATCTATACTGGAAACTCAATATGAGGAATCATTAATTACACCCAGTGACCCAGGGCCTAGGAGAGGGGGGTAAAGGGGGTAATTTGTACCCGGGCCCAGGGTCCAAAGGGGGCCCAGGAGCCAAAGGAGGGGGCCCAGAAATTTCCTGGGATCTTATGTTTTCCTATCTACTCAGACTTGTTGCCTGCATGGGATGCTGGGGACACTACTGATGCCACACTACTGATGGGTTGGTAGACCTGGGCTCCAAAGACTTTTCCAGCTGTCTTTACCCTCCCCCTACCCTGTTTCGCCCCTCCCTGCGCCTGTTCTGCTTGCCCATCACCACCCTCCCCAGCTCTGTTTCACCCCTCCCTCTTTGTAAAGGGGCCCAAAAGAAACTTTGTACCCCCTGATAAAATTCCTCTTAGAGGCCGAGTGACCCGCTTAGAAGGTTTCCTGCTCATCCACTTGGTTTGACTTGAGATTAGACAAAGTATGTGGGAGCTGGGGGGGAGGGTTGTTTAAAAACCTCTAGCCTAATGGCAAAATCTGCAAGGAGAAAAGGGGTCTTTTTGGAAACATGATTTATTGTTTATTTATATTTATTTATAGAATTTATACCCCACCTCTCTACCCTGCTAAGGGCACTCAAGGTGACTTAATGATAAAAAATAATACTAAAAACATTGATATATAATAAAACACAATAAAATGATGCAATTGTTACATCCTAGATTTCACTTTTGCCTTTTTCAAGGACTGCCTTGAAAAGTTAAAGCGCCAAAAAGGAAGATCAACAACAGTTTAGCATAAACCAAGCCTCAACCAAAAAAAAAAAAGTACAACACCAAACAGACCAAGACAATTAGAGTGACTTAGTGCCCAATCCTATGCCCCTCTACTCAGAAGTAACTCCCACTGTAGTCAATGGAGCTTACTCCCAGGAAAGTGTGGATAGGATTGCAGCCTTAACCTCTGATGCAATAGAACTTGCTTCAGCAGATAAATGGAGTGCTATCCTAAATTAAGAGGCATCTACATACCTAGGAACAAAAAAAGGGGAAGAAAATGTGTGCACACAGAAGATCTGGAAGGCCATGAGATACCAGGAATAGCTGGTGTTTCATTTCCTAAAATTTGCTTCCAGATGAGTGCATAAGTTGAACCACCTTTCCATATTCACACTCAGAATCATCGACCCCACATAGATCTTGAGAACAGAACTACATAGAATCCCATCTATGCATCTGACTCTTGTATAAGCATCGGGTGTGTCTGGGGCATAGCAGCAGATAAGTCATCTCTGGCAAGGAGCTTGCTAGGAAGAAAGAAGGACTGGATCAGCTCATGTCACTGACAGGCTGGTCCTGAGATCTTTCCGCAGAAAGCGCTCCATCAACGGGGTTGAAAGGATCAGAACGTAGAGACACCTTCAGGCAGAAAAACAAGTCAATCGGATCCAGTCAATTAATACAAAACATCATTTTTCTTTAGTACGGAAAGACAGAGACATTTTCCATATTTAGCGAGCAATTGAAAAAGGAAACAAACATGGCACAATCCAGGGAGAGGTTCTCCTGCGCAGATCCCCTGGAGTTGGATTGTGTCCAGAACAAAAGAATTTTATGCTGCTGCTGCTGCTGCTACTGCTACTACATGAAACAGAGTTGTAAACTGGCATTGAGCAATTGATACAAGTCTCAGCCTGAGACCTTATAGTAGTAGTAGTAGTAGTAGTAGTAGTAGCAGCAGCAGCAGCAGCAGTAGTAGTAGTAGTAGTAATTATTGTTATTGTTATTATTATATTTCACACAGTCAGGTAGATGTTATTGAATGGTTTGCTTTATCCAGGCATCAAGTCCTTCCCAAGAAGCTGGGATGCCTGATTTTTGTCCTATTTTGCGGTTATAAATATCGTTGCAAGATGTAACCTGTTCCCAGTAAAACTGCTTTTTGTAGTCGGTGGATGTTAATTTCTGTGGCCCCAATGCTGTTCAGGTGCTCTTCAAGGTGTTTTGGAATAGCTCCGAGGGCACCAATCACCGCTGGGATCACTTTGGTCTTTTTCTGCCTTTCATCATCATCATCATCACCATTAGTAGTAGTAGTAGTAGTAGTAGTAGTAGTAGTATAAGGGAAAGTTGAAATGCAAAGTGCAATGAACCGAAGGCTGCAATCCTATACACACTTACCTGGGAGTAAGTCCCATTGAAATAATGGGGCTGAGTTGACGGCTTAGGTTTTCTGCTATAATTGTTTTCCTTTCCTTGTGTCAATATTTGTTCTGTTGATTTATTTTTCACATTTTTATGTTGCCCTTCCTCCAGGGAGCTCAGGGTAGTAAACACATGGTTTCCTCCCCACCTTTCCTCCTTCCAACAACCCTGTGAGGTAGATGAGGCTGGGAGATGGTGACTGGCCCAAGGTCACCCAGGAAGCTTCAGGGCTTTTAATGGTTTCTCTCCTGTCATTAAGTCCTCCCAAAATGTCAGATGAGTAGATGATGAGCATGGCTGTGTGCACCTATTTGGAAAAGGCAGCCTGAGGGCACAGGTATCCTTCTGCCACGTTATTTGCCCTCCAGGTGCCTGGACACTAAAACACCAGTTCGATGTGCCTGGTTTAGAGTATTGCAGTCACTGAAACCGGACTTTGGCAGGCAGGAGAACAAGGGGAAGGGAAAAGTTAGTTCTTCGAGTCCCAACTGATACAGAGAAATTAGAATCTGAACACTGGATGGTTGTTTTTTCGGAACTCTAAAAGGGAAGGAAGGGCACGACTTGGCCACAGTTAAGGGTCAATAAATCCCATTTATTTCAATGGGAGAATCAAACACACCTTTAATCCCATAATCCGATGCACGCTTTGTTGGGAATAGTGTACCTGCCAGGGGCTTGTATTGTGAAACTTGTATAGGATCGGGGCTGCCTTCCACTTCCACGGAAGTGTATTCGCCTTTGACGGAGATATTTAAGTAGCGACTGCCTGGCATACGATGGATCTTGCTGTTTCGATGATTGTTAATGTACTCGATATTCAATCAGTGATGTGCGCTCACCCAAGTTTGGGCAGAGGTTGTGGAGGGCAGGAGGGAGAAGAAACGATTTTTTTTTTTTTCATAAGATACTGAACTCTTAAGAACTAGTATGTTAAAACTGGGGAGAGAGAGAGAGAGAGAGCTGGGCTTGGGCTGCGGCGTCCTCAACTAAGCTAAGGGCGAGCATTTACTCGTAGTAGATCGCCTTCCGTGTGAATGTTGCTTTATAAAGAGGGAAAAGACAGGTGTCCGTCCGGAAGTGCTCATAACCTTTAGAAAGAAAGAAAGAAAGAAAGAAAGAAAGAAAGAAAGAAAGAAAGAAAGAAAGAAAGCATGGATTTCAGTTTAAGTGAATGAATGAATTAATAAATGAAGGAAGGAAGGAATCAATCATGGATTTCAGTTTAATATGTTTATTCCCATTCAAAAGTGAAAGAAAGAAAGAAAGAAAGAAAGAAAGAAAGAAAGAAAGAAAGAAAGAAAGAAAGAAAGAAAGAAAGAAAGAAAGAAAGAGCATTTTATTTCTTTAAAAAGGGGGGGACGGATCTTAGATTGCAACATATTTTCATGGAATCGGCGAGGAGAGGGCTCTATTTCCATGAAAAGTAGGCAGCCACTTAAGAAAATAGAGCGCTCTCCTCGCCGATCCCCATGAAATGTGTTGCAATCTCTCTTTCCCCCTCCCCACGTTTTAAAGCACTAAAGTGCTCTTTCTGGGGCAATTTTTGAGCATGGGGGCGCCCAAACCTCGCTGGCGGGGCGATGGCGAGAACCAAGCGATGAGAATCACGAAATCCAAGGTCCTTCAGTGGACGCCTACAAGGATCCGAGTTGTTCGGCTGGTTCGCCTCGCAGGTGCTGCCTTTGAGCAGAAGCAGACGGTCAGGACAGGAAGGGACGCCAAACCAGAAGGAGGGAACAGACCCAAGGCACCAAAACCAGGGAGAGACTCCAAGGTGTGTTTCGAAAACGCCCCTCCAGCTGGGTCGACAAGACCAGCTCGAAATGCCCAGGGTGCTCTGTTTTTCCCAGTGGGATTCTTCTTCCTGCTCCCCCTCCTTGCCTCATGGAGCAATGACGATTTTTTAAAAAAATTATTTTTATTCCGTGCCCAGCAGTCTATTCCTTCAGCAGCCTTCTTCAGGCGGAGAGGGGATTTCGAGGACTAGTTCCAAGCAAGCCAAGGTGGGCATTGCAATGGCATTGGTTTGGAGGGTTAAAGCACAATCCTGTGCATGTCAACTCAGAAGCAAGTCCCATTGTGTTCAGTAGGCCTTACTCCCAGGGAAGTGTGTAGAGGATTGTAGCCTTAAAGAGCAGCTCACAGCTCAAGTGGAGCCATGTACCCAGGGCGACCAGATCCAATGGAGGACAGAGTGCCTATACCTTTAAACACTGTATAAAAAAGAGGGGATTTTTTGACAGGTGTAACTTTTTAAACCCTTCCATGTCCCGCTGCACCTGCCAAAATTTCCTCTTCTATACAATGGTTAAAGGTATAGGTTCTCTGTCCTCCCTGTATCTGGTCACCCTGCATGTAGCTGTACTCCCCCTCTGGGGTAAATAACAACCAGGTGGGGAGAGCCACGGATTGGGACCATGGGGGGGTAGCATCATACAGTATCATTCTACCCCCTTCCCACCCTGCAGTCCCAATCCGCAGGAGGGTCATCATCTGACTGCTGTTCTATTCACAAAACTTGGGGGGGGGAATGACCCCTTCAAGGCTTTAAATACCAGGTCCAGTTTGCTAAGCAAAAGCGATTCCCTTCACAGTGCATGGGCACATTGCCCTCCAGGGTGTCTCATTTTGACTGGACGATGTTCTTTTCAGCTGCATCTGCTTACTTCAAATATCTCTGCCCACTGGATTGGATGGAGCTGCAGAGAAGGGGTAGGACAGGGGCAAAATGACCCTTATGGATGCTTTAGACTCATACTGTATTCTCTTCTAGGGTGGAGGGGCTTTAGGGACTATCCTATCCAGCTTTTTAGCACTGATGCAGCTGCAATGCAGCCCTGAGATAGGGGAACAAACTTTCCCTTACCTTGGGGAGGCCTCCATTATTGACACACACCCCCATGGCAGGATGCAGCGCATGTCCTGTTGGCAGGACTGCACCAGAGCTGGAATGTTGGATAGTATTTGGGGCCCTCAATCTCCTTATCATGCTGGAGGCATCACTCAGTGAGTTTGCTATTGTGCACAAGAGTGACAACCCAAGACTATGCCTGTCTTCTCAGAAGTAAGTCCCATTGTGTTCAATGAGATTTACTCCCAGGAAACCATGGATAGGATTGCAGTCTCAGTCCTGCTCACCCTTTGTTTTCTTTCAACCTGGTGCCTCTGCAGAAAGAGCTTCTAAGCAGCAGCTTCTAAGGGAGATCACTTGGAGTCCGTCCCCAAAGGAAGGCCCTTTTGGCTCAGTGAAGCTCTTATGGAGAGGGTCTGCTTCTCCATCACAGTGGTGGTCCCATGGGAAACAAGAGATAGGTTTCTCCTTCTGTGCAGGGATGCTGAAGCCTTCAAGGGTACATCTGTCCTGGGGTCTCAGCAAAAATATAAAGGTGGATGGGTGGAGATGCAGGGAAGATTGTGATCCAGGCACAGCTGGGGATGGGCAGGTGTGGTTCCAGAAGGGAACTGGAGTCTTGCGCACAGAGAATACTGTGGCACAAGGTCAAGTGGGCTACAGCCATTTTCTCATGAAATTTTCTTTCCAAGGAAAGCAGATGCCACAATAAGTCTGTCCATTTGTGAGGTGTTTTATTTTGACTGCAATTTCCCCTCTCTGGCACAGGGCAAAAAAATTGTTTCCCAGAAGAAGGAAAGCAGCAGACTCCAAGTCACTCCATTATTCCAACCCTTTGGCATTCTTTGAGATTTTCAAACCACATTCATTCCATCTCCCTTCTTCAAGAAGCTCAGGGCAGCAGTAATGGTTCTTTCTCACTTTATCCTCATAACAACCCTGTGACGTTGGTTAGACTGACATCCCATGACTTGCCCAGGGTCACCCAGGACTTCATGACTGAGTGGGGATTTGAACCCAGGTCTCCCTAGTCTGACAACACGTCTTGTCCCTAAAGTTGTTGTTTTTCCCTGGCTGGCAGCAAGATTAGAAATAGCAACCAAGTGGGAAAGTTCGAATTTCCTTACATTAGATTAGAGCAGTGGTTCTCAAATTTTTAGCACCAGGACCCACTTTTTAGAATGAGAATCTATCAGGACCCACTAGAAGTGGTGTCATGACCAGAAGTGACATCATCAAGCAGGAAAAATTTTTAACAATCCTAGACTCCAATCCTACCCATACTTACCCAGGAGTAAGTTCCATTTACTATCATTGTTTAAAGCATATACCTAGTAGCCTGTTTAAAAGTACAGATCTGTAACATTTCCCCAATGCAGTCATATACCACGGTAACATCAAGTCTGATATATTAAAAATAAAATATTGAAATGAATGGGGACCCACCTGAAATTGGCTCATGACCACCTAGTGAGTCCAAGCCACAGTTTGAGAAACACTGGATTAGAGCAATGTTATTAACAGGGATCACCCTTGGTATTAATTGAAAAGAAAACCAGTTAGTGCCTGCAATATACAAGGGAATTCCAGCTCTTTCATGAATGATTAGTATCCCTTCATCCCATCAGCAAGTTATGAGCCATGAATCAAATGTTTTCCTTACTAATGTTATTTTCATCAGATATAATTACAATGCAAGTACCTTTTGTGTTATACCTGCATTTTCAATTGTCACACTATACTCAGACATTGTTTTTGTAACTTTCCTATTATTCCAATGTTGCTATACATTGTATATCTATGCTGTTCCTTTCTTATACACACTGAATTGGAGGGGGGAAAATTGGCACTTCCCCCACAGGGCTGGTTTGCCTTTAAAACAAAACCTGCAAAAACCCAACAGCTGAGTTTTTTCTAGCATAGAAATGGAAAGATGAGGAAATCTTTGCCTGCGAGATTTCTGCCCATCACACATGCCTGCCACAGAAGGCCGTGCCTTCTAGCAGCCTACCAAGAAATGCATTCAATTCCACAGAGGAGCCCACTCTGCTAAAGTCGATTATCCCTTATCTGGACATATGAAATCAGGACTATTTTGAAATCCAAACACTTTTGTCCAATTTTTTTTTAACTTTTTGTAGTGTGAATACTAGAAAGTCTTGTGCTCGTTTCCACATATAGTGCAGTACAGGCTGTAAGTTCTATTCTATTGTTGAAAAATGTGAAAGAGACCTGCAGACAGACAACAGTATGAAACAGTGAAAGGAGCAAGGGGAAGCATTTTTTATTATATTTATGTAATTATTCTGAAATCCAGACAAATTCAAAATCCAGACACTTTCCTGTCCCAAGCAGTTCAGATAAGGAATACACAACCTGTACAAAGATTTCTTCTACTTTTCTCTCTCTGTTTCAGATTCAATTCTCCTTCCTTCCATTGCCCATAAAATGTCCTGTCCCCGCTCTAGAAATTGAGACCAGTGTTTGTGATGTGTCTATGTGCAGGGGAGTCAATGTTATTTGTTATTGCTCTGTTTCCCCACCTGTACTCCTTTCCACATGTTAAATTGCATGCTTCCAAGGTAGCTACAAGTGTACAAGTGGCCTGCCCTTCCCAGCTCTATCTTTACAAGCCAAGGCTGAAAAAAAATACAAAAGGGTTTAGAAGAACTTTTCCTTGACTTTGTTTTATTTTTAAAAAAGCAACAATCCAATGTCGAGCAAAAGTCACAGACGTCTCAAAAAGGTTTAGGTTTATTTGCCGGGCTCTTTAAAAGGGTGGCTGGGAGTGGGGTATGTCAATAGAGCAGGTGTATAGCAGCAGTGGCAGCCGATCAGCCAGCCAAGCAAAGAATTTTAAAAGGTCAAAGGTAGAAGGTTTCAGTCGCTTGAAGACACACACCCATCATGTACCTCCTTGTTTGCTTGGAAGGGGAGATTCAGTTGGGTGTGCTTGTGAGAGGCAGGCAACCTCATTTTCCTACTGAAACTTTTGGCTGCAAACAGTCATGGCTCAACCCGAGAATGTGTATCAATATCACACTAACATGTGTGCATAGCATATTTGAGTCTGTGCATCACACCTTTCCCTCATCACTGAATAACCACAGCTTCTAGGCAACTGTACAAGACAGGCTCCCAGGACATGAACTGGCTGAAGGCATATGCTGTAGCAATGATGTGGAAGCTGAGCGAGCTAACTTGGATTTGGGAGTTCAGCATGTTCTAGATGGGCAAACCTAACAGATTCGGTTTGCAATTTGAGAGTACTCCTGGATCTGGCTTGATCTTGGGTGGTCAGGTTGTGGCTGTGGCCAGGAGCACTTTTGCCAAACTTTGGTTTATGTGCCAACTACACCAGGTATAGTAACCCTTTTCTGACTAAGGTAGATCTGGTGGATCTAAGCTAGTGAGATGCCCTGAAAAATGGGGACCACCACTGGGAGCAGTTCTTTAAAGGCCATTGCTGTGCTGCTCAACTCCCTGAGTACATGGATGGGAGTTTTAAGAGGTCACACTATGTCAGGGATGGGTCATAGATGAGGACTCTGGTCTCTTAGGATGGAATGGCTCGTTACCTTGGCAAAGGCACATTCCCAAATATGAGATTGCTGAGGTCATATTCAGGCAGGGATCATGAGTATTTGTACAGGAGAATCCACAGAATCCTTAAACACTTCCACACCCACCTATTCTGCCATGCAAATGCACCCCAGGCCATTTCTCCACCAATTGGACTTATTTCCACCAAGAAACCAGTTTGAAGGTGCTTCTGGAGCAGGCCTACTGATTACAGCAGCCATTAAAGCTTGCAGTATCGCCTCGCCTTGCTTCTTTTCTCAGTCAAAGCGGGCAAAGGTTCAGCCTAGAAGTTGTCATCCACATGGCCTAATGCATGCTCTCCACATTTGCAGATAACAGTGATGGAAACTGATCCATCAAACAAGACAATATGGGCAATTGAGAACTCTGACTCTGCTATAGTTTAAGTCCATGCTTTTCAATCTATTTTTTTTTCCTCCAAGTGCCACCTTTGCAGGTACCACTTCTCCAAGCACCACTGCTGCCAGAGATTGAGGCTATGCACAGAAGTGGGTGGCTTTCTTCACAGTTGTTTGTGAAGCAAGGAAGAGGCTTCTTTGGATGCTGCCACCTCCTTTTCTCCATTCTGCGCCTTCTTTGCTCAACCCAGGCCTCTTTAGAGAGGTTGCTGCAAATCCACACCTTGCCACTGGTTCATTGACCCCCAGACACTTCCATTTTCGATGGAGTCAGGCCAGGCACAACAATGTTATACAGTACCTATGGCAGTGAGGCCAAGTACCATTGTGTTCATATTGAGAAGTACCATCACCAATGGCACTTGTACCACTAATTGAAAAATATTGGTTTAAGTAGCAGCCACACAAACTAAATAAGAATTAACAGCAACCATCTTTTCATTAAAAAAAAAACAGCATACATTTGTCTCTATGGCTTCATTCAATGTGCAGTAGAACGAAGTGAGCTGCAGTAAAGTGCCCCGGATGACACTGTCAGCAAGTGAAGACATTGTTTTTCACACTTTCATAAATTGGCTGATTCCTGTGCCAATCCTGACTCAAATCCCTGATGGTTCACACAGCAGAACTGAGACGCCAGTCCACATGAGAAAGAAGTACACAAAACCTTGTACCTTTATTCTTTTCACTTTTACCTTTATTCTTGTCACTGTGATCAGGCACTAGGTGAGCGTGGAAGTTCTCATATCAGCATGATTTTAAAAGGCTTTCCATCCCTCTGTTTAAAGACCAGGGTTTGCAACACTGACCGACTGTGTCATAACCGACATTGATCCATAGGAAAACAAGTACAGCAACACTGACTGCAAACAAGGTAATACATTTATGCCTTCATAACCTCAAGGGTGCAGCCCTGTAACAACTTCTGCATGGCAGATACACAGCCTTGAGTCCTCAGTTGCCCTTGCAAAGTGCTCAGATGAGCCAGCTGGCAGTGGTGATCCATCTTTTTTGTGGGGACAGGCCAATGACAGGACATTATACCAGCGTTAGTTCTGGCTGTCTATCAAAACCACAATGCAATATGCTAGTTCTGACTTATGAAGCTAATGCAATGCTAGGCTAGGCTGCATGAACAGAAACATAGGGCCCTGTATTGTTACACTGTACAATATTTTCAACTTTGTGTTTTCCTTGTAACCATAACATGGAGGCTGGGAGGACATCCGCAGGTGAGAATTGCAGTTTTATCTGCAGATGCACCTCTAGGTTATATTAAATCTTTTCCCCCCTAGCCTTATGACCCATCATGATGTTTCAGATCAGGCAAGGCCGCTAATTATTCATATTATATTTCCCCTATACAAATCTATGGTGCAGTCACATTTGGAATACAATGTCCAGTTCTGGTCCAGTTCTGGTACAATATCCTCAAGAAGGGTATTGTAAAGTTGGAAAAATATTAAAGAGTTTGCAAAAAAGGGCAATCAGAATAATCAGTGGGCTGAAGCACCTTCTTTATGAGGAAAGGCAACAGTGTTTGAGGCTTGTTATGTTGGAAAGATGAAGAAAATTCAGGATTGAAGAAAATTCAGGTGTTGAAGAAAATTCAGGATCCTGAATATGAGCTAAGGGAAAGATAGGAATCTACCAAATGTGAGGTTAAAATGCAATAAGCATGTACCTGTATAATCTACCTGACTTTGGAATCCAGTATGAAAGACATTCATTACCTAAAAATAATCATGCCCAACAGAAACACTTCCAACCAACAGACATTCTAATGGGGTAGAAGTGGTTTGAACATACATTGAGATTTTTTGGTCAATATGTTTGCACCAGTCCCACCCACAGGGTGGATTCTAAATGGCACATGGTTCTAAATGGTGCAGAGAAAGCCTCCATGCCTTTGCAGACAAGTCATAAATGTGCAGACGCCCAGGTGGGTGGCTAACCAGAGTGTTCTCATCTGACATCATGTTCAGGTAAATGCCCAGAGAGGCCTTGTGTCAAAACCACTTTCCACTATACCAGAGGACTTCAACTTTTTTTGTACCATGACAAGAAAGAAAGAAAGAAAGAAAGAAAGAAAGAAAGAAAGAAAGAAAGAAAGAAAGAAAGAAAGAAAGAAAGAAACTGGGGACCCCACCACCAATCCCATCTCCTTCCCAGAATCCTATCTGCCCACCCCTTCCCCCATCACCAGCCACTCCCTACCCCCCATTTCGCCCTCCCAACACTGTTCACTCTTACCAAATTTTCTTATTAGAGAGAGAAGAAAAGGTTACCATGAAGCCTGACATTAGCGAAAGCTATTTTAGTACAGTTGCTAACCTGAGCAGGACTGGGACACAATTTTCTGATTCCTGAAGGAGTATATCAGGTGACTCCCCCTTTACCTGGTGGTGCTCTAGTTCAGTGGTCTTCAACCTTTTTCATTCCTGTAAGTTGCTGCAACCCCACAATTGAAGCTTCCAGACCCCTCTGGGGTCCCGACCCCAAGGTTGAAGAACACTATACTTTAGACCAGGGATTTTCAACCAGTGTGCCATGGCACACTAGTATGCCACAAATGGTCCACAGGTGTGCCATGCGAGTTTGGGGAGGGATCATTTATTAGTTTAGTGCCTTGTCAGTGTGCCATGAGATGAAAAGGGTTGAAAATTGCTACTTTAGACAGTCTCTGTTTTTGTTTTTCACTCTCACTGGTATTTCTTAAGTTCTCAAATCTCCTTGCCAAAAAGGGCAGAGTTGAGGTGATTTTATGTGGGTGACAGACAGTGAATAATTTTAACAAGAAGTGCCAAACACAAGCCTGACAGGAACTCATACCTCTGACCCAGAAACTCCTCTCTTTTCTTAAATGGGCTCTTTGTAATTATTTATTGGTGAAGGAAGGCACTTCACTACACATAGGGTTGCCAGCTGGCCTAAATTTTACTGGCCTGTCTGGAATTCCATTCTCTTGGCCTGCTGCCAAGACAGGAGAAAGGAAAGGGAACAGGGAAAAAAAGTGTACGTGTGTTTTTCCTGTTGACATACTTGCTGTTAGTACACAAATATTTATTTCAAATATAATTATGAGCCTGTATAGAAAAAATCAGGAGAAAACAGAAGAATAACTGCTATCAAAATGGCAGGATTACCAAGGTTATTTTGGTATATACCTGTGCTGTTAGGAGGCAAATGGTTGAAGGAATGGTAAAAGCCTGCAGTTGAGAATCTCATATATAGAATAGTAAAAGTCAGTCTAGATGAAATCTGAAGCCAGTGAAGATTCATGGGAAAGAGGATCAGGTGTACCTAGGGTAGGTTTATATTACCCAGCAAGTAAACTAACTCATTTGATACAGTGGTTGAAGGACAAAAATAATTATTTTCCACCACTGGAGCAGAATTCCTGTAATATCCTACTAAGAGCTTGTGTCAAGATGTTGTTGCAGCCAAACCAAAGAAATCAGATAGGATTTATCACATCACAGGGACAGATCTAGGTTCTGTCGAGCAAAAACGAAAACTGATTTTATACACCAGTGATGGGAATGATAATGCTAAAGTTTCTTGGAGAATGACCACTGAAATGATATGAGATAAGTTAGCATTTTCTGCATCCTATAATTCTGTTGTCAATTTATTAAGGCTGCAATCCTATTTATACTTGCCAGAAGGAGCATAATTGAACAGAATAGGATTTACTTCTGAGTAAACAGTCATAAGATTGTGCTGTTAATCATGTAAAGCAGTGGTTCCCAAACTGTGAGCCATGGCTTGTTGGGAAGTTCTACAAAGCAGCCAGGGGAGCCACAGAATCCTTGCAAAAAACCCTATACAATGTTTAGAATTGTAGCCCTAATGGCCAATGGCCCAGTAGGTCAAGGGAGCTGCCAGTTGAAAAAGTTTGAGAACCACTGATCTAAAGAAATGTTTGCATGCAAAAGACATTATCTATTATGATATGGAGTGGACATTACACATGCTCAGAGACAGTGTGATGGGAATGTGCAAGATCCCTCGAGGAGATAGGTTGTGGTATCAACAGTGGCCCCTTGCTCTGGCAGATCTGGTAAGCAAGGGGTTAAAACCAGGGCCTTAGATTGCAGTGAGTGTGCTCTACAGCTGCAGCCACTTGGAAGCAACAAGACCTGTAGGGTTAAAAGCAGCACCTGAAGGAAGGAAAGGGAGTGGGCATAAAAGAATGGAGGTTGGAGAGGCTGGAAGGAAGTTGGAGAGACTGAGAGAGGAAAGAAAAGGGAAGGAGCTTGGAGGAAAGACTGACTGATAGATGGACTGAATGAATGGAGGCTGTTGGAACAGAGACTGCTGGAGACTGGTGTGTGGCTGCTGGGAACCAAGGTGTTGCTGCTGAGGCTGGAGAAGCTGCTGCAGGAGAGTGGAGGAAGGAGGAACTCTGCAGGTTGAACAGGCAAACTACCCTAGTGGTGGGGTCCAGCAGTGCTTTCTGCAGGATTAGGGCACTTTCAAGTGAATTGGGGAGCTAATTAACTTGAAGCGGGCATAAGTTCTCTAGACCAAGTTTGGAAAGAGAATTTGGCAAAGCAAGCAGTCAGAGATGTTAACATTTTGAAACAAACCCATCTGCACATTCTCAAATGCATTCTCATGGAAAGTCCGCTTCACGTATTCCAGGGTTTGGGCCTGGCATGGCACAAAGGTTCCAAAGCTAAGCCCTGGTGAAACTTGGCTAACAGAGGCCTCCCCAAGATTAAAAAAAAACAGAGTCCAATCCTGAGCTGGGTGTCACAAATGTGCCATAAGACATGCCCATGAAACCCTGTGCCGAGTCAGTGCTGGTGCCAGCCCAGTACCAGTTGGCTGAGCCCAGTGATAGCTGCATGCTGCCAGGAGCAAGAGAAGAGTTCTGGGTGGCAGTAAGGTTTGTTGGGGCAGAGGGAGGAGGCGTTCTGTGGCGGGGGGAAGCAGGGCGTGAGGGGAGCCAGTGGTGTAGCTGGCAGGGGCGGTCCACCCAGGGTACCACCCTTGAGGGGGGTGTAACACCACAAATGCCCCAACATCGCTAACATCACGAAGGTTAGGAGTAACCCTATCATGCTATATACCATTGGATGTGGAATTTCCAGCAGAATGCAGTGCAAAAAGTACGATTGAAATATCTTCTTTCCATCAAACGTTGTGGCTAAAAAGCCCACATTGAACCCTATGGAAAATGAAACTGAGCCATATCGTGCGTGTACTCACGAGTAGGCGAACTTGCCATAGTTCATTGGAAAGGGCAGGCTGAGAGGAATCCAATGATATTCGAATGGTTCATATCCAATGAAAGTAGCCCAAAAAAAACACCCAAGAAGGAAGTCCCTCCCTCCAAGCAGATGAATGTATTGAGCCCTATGGAAAGCAAAAGTAAGTCACATGGGCATGTTTACTCATGAGTAAGCAAATGTGCCTTGGCTCCTGGTCAAGTCAGGCAAAGGGGAATGCAAGGCTAACTGCATGGTCCCCATCTAATGAAAGTGGAGCTCAACAAATGCTCCAGAAGGCAGCCCCCCCCCCCCCAAGAATAAACCAGAGGCTTGAGCTGGTAAGGTGGGCACTGGGGAGGGCTGAAAATCTCACTGCTTTATTTGTGTGTGGGGGGTGTTATTGCAGGCAGCAACCCCCCCCCCCAAAGAATAAAACAGAGGCTTGAGCTGGTAAGGTGGTCACTGGGGAGAGCTGAAAATCTCACTGCTTTATTGGGGGGGGGGGTGTTACTGCAGGCAGGCTACAGAGAAAATTCACTTGGTGAAACAGGGCTGGCTTCCCCTTATTTATCTGTTTTTAATTTAATTATTTATAATTATTTTATTTTGCTTGATGATGTCGCTTCCAGCCATGACATCACTTCCGGTGGTTCCTGGACAGATTGTCATTCTAAAAAGTGGGTCCCAGTGTTAAAAGTTTGAGAACCACTGCCTTAACTCAAAACAGGCTAATGAGACATCCCGGGGGGGGGAGGGGTGAAACCCTAGTGCTCGAAATTCTGGAAATCATGGCTTTTAGGAATAATACTATCATGTTGCACTTGCTCCCTGTGTGGAAGGGATTGTCACTCCCGAATCGGCCTTTTCAGCCACACTAGACGCTGTTCCAGAACCACCTTTCAGAGCGCGATACCATAGTCTTTCGAGACTGAAGGTTGCCAACTACTATCATGTTATATACCATCTGATGCAGAATTTCATCCATTGCTTGTGGGGAAATATTCACTGCATTTATTTTTCTGGCCATTATTATTATTCATTCCATGTCATGACTATTACTATCTCTGTCTCACCTACCTCACAGGGTTGTTGTGAGGACAAAATAAGGGGAGGAACCATGTACACCATCCTGAGCTGCTTAAAGTGAATCAATTAATTAAACAATATAATTAATAATTAATTAGTTAATATATTGATTGATATTATTAATTAATTAAGTCATATGGGGTGACAAAAATTTATGGGCCCTTGGTGTCAAATGACCTAGCTATGCCTCTGAGGGGAACAGGACTGGTGGAGCTCTGCTCTGCCAAATAGCCAGTGCAGACTTGAGAAACCCCATTGAGGGACTTGAGGCTTTCCCTGGGGAGACCTCCGGTGTTTGCCATGCACAGCAGGATGCAGGGATAGACACTTTGGTGCCACACCTCCCTGTGGTGGCACTGTCTTCAGAATTGGGCTGTTATTACCTTACTTCAGGGCTGCATTGTGGCTGCTTTGATGCTGGAAAGTTGGATAGGATTGGGCCGTTTAATATCTTTGCTTTGAAAGGTTGGTTTATAGTTGAATTTATGATAGTCATAAAAGGACATCTTTTCATCTGCTTTTAAAATACAAAATTGCTATCCAGGGCCTATGAGAGGAATTTTATCAGGGGGTACAAAGTTTTTCTGGGCCCCTTCCCAAAGGGGGAGGGGCGCAATGGGGGCAGCAGAACGGGGGGGGAATAGGATCGGGGGAGGGTGCTGACAGCTACAATAGTCTTTGAAGCCCAGGTCTACTAGCCTTCTTTATGCAGAGCCCATCAGCAAGTTCAGGTGAGATAGGAAAATGTCAGATCATAGGAAATTTCTGGGCCCCCTCCTTTGGCTCCTGGGCCCCCTTTCTGACCCTGGGCCCGGGTACAAATTACCCTCTTTACCCCCCTCTCCTAGGCCCTGTTGCTATCAATATCTGTCTCTTAACAGATTCAGGTGAGTGGATAACTGGAAGTTGCTCTGCATTCCCTCAAGGGAATGACATGCACAGCATACAATCAGTATATTAACGACATTGCTTTGAGCTTTGGAAAGTGCAAATGTTTGGAAAGTGGTTTATAAGTGTTTTAAATAAATAAAATAAATAAATACAAGGAGGCAGATATGGCTAGGTGGATTTTCACAGACACAACCTTGGAGTGGGGTCTATTCAAAGAAAATGAAACCAGATAAATCACTATTGAATTCAACCATTAAGTGAAATCACTTTGAAATAAAGTCCCATTAATTTCAATTGCTATACAAAAGCATGCTGGCTCTTGAGTAGCTTCCATTCATTTCAGCAGGGCTTGCAGAGAACATCCTGCTGTTTTTGCCCCTTTCAATTAGATGGCATTTATAATTTTATTCATAGAATACACTTCGGGCACAATCCTATCCTGCGTTGGAACAGGCAAGCCAAGCAGCTTGCGCTGTATCCAGCGCAGGATTGTGGCCATAAGCGGTTCAGGCAGAGGTGAGGGGAAACTTTTCCCCTTACCCCTGCGTAAGGGCTGCTGGCCCCTATGGGTCCTGAGGTGGCACAAGTCTGAGGAGAGTGGAGTGGCTTGGAGCTGCTTTGTTCTCCCCAGGAATGGGAGTTGGGATCTGGCATAATTGCTGGATCCCAGCCCTGCTTCCCACTCCCGGCTCACCCACCCTCCTCCCACCCAGGAACGCCTCCCTCCTGCCTCCTCCCCCCTGCCTACCTTGTGTCAGCCCAGCTGGGCAAACTAAGTCTGAGAGACGAAGCCAACACAGAGGCTTGCATCAGCCTCCACAGACCAGCACTTCTCGGAGCGCTGGCCTGGCTTCCTCTCAAGGAAGCACAAACGTGCCATAAGGCGTGTTTGTGACACTCCTGGGCCTGCACAAGGGACATGCGTTGGCCCAAGGGTGCCTCTGGGTCATGCCCTTAATTATTTATAATTTTATGTATTCATTATTTCTAAATTTTGTTTATTACCCTTCCTCCAGGGAGCTCAGGGTGGTATATACAGTTCCTTCCTTCCTGTGGTTCTCACAGTAACCTTGTGAGGTAGGGGATTTTTCCAGGTTAGACCTGGAAGATCCAGGCTCAAATCCCCATTCAGCCATGAATCTTCCTGGGTGACCTTGGGCCGGTCACTCTCCCTTAGCCTCACCTACCTCACAAGGTTGTTGTAAGGACAAAAGGATGGAAGGAATCACGTACACCATCCTGAGCTCCTTGGAGAAAGGACGGTATAAAAATGTGAATGAATAAATAAATAAATAAAATGTGTCAGTGTTTAAGGTACCAGCCAGGTGACAAGATTCTTTGTTATCTGTCATAGCAGAGTAGACTACTGTCTCTCCTGAGACAGCACCTGGAGAAATCCATTCTTGAATATTGCTCCATCTTGAACCACAATAACCCTGCAAATGGGTAACTAGCATCAATTTGAAAGTTGCTGGAATAACTCAACCTCTACCGTGCTAGCTAGCTTGTCTTTATTTTCAGGGAGATTTGTTAGGGTTTTGGGACAGTGAATCCTAATTAATGCCCCACAGTGCAGAAAGCAAATGGAAAGCAACAAAGTGCTGAGATGAGCAGACAGCACATTGCGGACTACAGAAGGAGCACTTGTGTACAGAGGAAGTGTGAATACAAGGAACACTTGTGTAGTGTTTTCTGTAGTGTGAACACTAGAAGGTCTTGTGCTCATTCCCACATACAGTGCAGGTACAGACTGTAAGTTCTATTCTCTACTCTGTGGTGTGTACCTGTTCAGGCGCTGTTGAAAAATATCAAAGAGGCCAGCAGACACCCATATGGGTAACAGTGAAAAGAGGAAGCAGTTCTCATTATATTTATGTAATTATTCCAAAATCCAGACAAATCTAAAATCTCCCTTCCTGTCCCAAGCAGTCCAGAAGGGATATTCAACCTGCACTTAGAGGCATAGCTAAGGGAGGTACATTGCCCCGGGTATCACACCTTGACGGGTGTCTTAGAGGCCTTGGAAAGTCACTTCCTGTTTTTGCTGAAAATTGGAAGTGCCTTTCAGAGGCCTCTAAGATGTCATATGGGCGTGTTAAAAATGGGGAGGGGTTGTTATGCAGGTGGTATGGGGTATGGAGGGTTTTTGTGCCCCTGGGGGCAAGATGCCTTAGCTATGCCACTGCCTGCACTAAGAATGAATAATAATTTAATGAACAACACACAAATATTTTTCACCTCTTTGTGTTCTATCCAAAAGGTATATATTATTTTCTATAACTGACCTGCTCCAGCCCACCATACAGGGGTGGCCGAGGCCCCTTCAGCCAGGCCAAGGAAGGGCAGTGGGCAGGCCTTCCCAAGTCACCTCCTTGGAGCTTCCAAAGAAGCAACCTCCCTCCTTGCCAGCCCAGTTTCTTATGAGCCCTGCCGTTTGGTCGGGAAGCCCCGCCCCTTCTGGCCACATGGCCCACCTGAGGTCTCACAAGACCTTGGGCCAGCCAGAGCACTGAATGGACACAATCTTGTTGCCAATGCCCCACCCAGTGGGCATTCCTCTGGTGCCCAACTTCACTCCCCATCCCTGTGGGCACTTAATCAGTTCAAGATGGACAACTTCCCTGCTGGCATGTCAGTTTTGGGGGTACTATGTACCCATGGCCCCCCTTGGATCCACCATGCCATCATAAGACCTAAACTGAGCAATGTGGTATTGCAGCTGACAGTTTGGGGACCCCTGGTTTAGGGGTTTTGTTTGCTTATATTACAAAGGGAGCATTCAGAAATTTTCTTCCTCAGCACCATGAAGTTGTACCGTCCTTCCCACCATCTCATTTGGCTGCCTATGTAGACCAGGCCAGACCTTGTCCCCTTCACTGGCAATCCTGCCATCTGCATTTATCATCTGCTCTATTTATTCAATATAGTTCACAAGCTAACGAACCAGGCTGTGCCAGTTGCCCAAGATTATTATAACTCTGCTTGAATCCCCTTTATGGGGCACACAAATCACGCTCTTATATCCTGGATTTACCAACAGCTTGTCAGAGGAGGTGGAATAACTGGAAACCTTGTCAGGTGAGTCAATTTTATCTTAATTGAACACTTTGTAAGCAATTAGTTTCAAAGAAGTGAACAAGACTCCAGATGACTTAAAGCTTAATGAATTTTTTTCTTCTGCTTCAATGAAGGTTTTATGCCTTGCTTAATTTTCTAGCTAAGTGCAAATTTTCTAACCATTGTTTGGTAGATCCAATGTACGCGTGAATATGGGAAACAAAGACAGAGATACGTCCCTCCTGTGTATTTTCCGAAACAGCTTGTCACATGGGTGGGAGATGCTCATGGGAGGGGAGGTCACACAGATTGCTTTTTTGCCACTTTTCCGGGAATAGAGAAACAGTGAAGGGAAAGATAATCTGTTGAATTTTTGCCTCTCATACACCTATTAAAAGGCATAAGAGTCCTAGCAGGAAAAAACAATTATGGTAATCACCACCCTAGGAATTTCTTTTACCCTGTTAGATAATAAGATGATTTTATAGAAATCCAACCACTGTTACTGAAGTATTGTTGCCATAATCCCAAATACTCTCCACTGAAGGACTTCTGTGATTTATAAAGTTGCATAAGAGGCCAAACATCAGCGACTAAAACTTATCTCTGCACTGTGTGCATCAGGGTGCCATTAAGAGTGGTCAAGATTGGTATCCTGTTTTTCAGTCTACATGTGATTGTTCTCCAGGAGCACTGAAATCCCTGCAGAACTCCTTGTCTTAACCCACTCATGCCTAGCTCTCTGAGGTGGTAAAGCTATCACTGGAGTGCAGCACTTCAAAATACAGGTAGCAGCTCAAAGGAATGAATTCGCCTCCGAACAAAAGAACACACCAGAACTAGCATGTACATTTTTCCCATGTAGGTCATTTTAAAAAGTTTTCTAGAGTAATATATTCAGTCACATTCACAAGCACTCCACTTTGTAATTGGAAGTGGTACAGTCCAAAACAGCTTCACTGACTACAAACAGATCTGAAAATCAGTTCAAGTCAACCAGATCACAAACGCTTTCGCTTAAATCGCCAAACTGTGGCCTAGGGGCCAAATCCACCATGCCACAAGATTTTATCCAGCCTGCAGCAACTTATTTTTTTGTCAGAGCATGACCTTTTTAATCATTATATTTTATTTCTCAGTTTAAGCATGGCATTGTTGCTTTGTAATTTATTTTTGTTCTGAATCATGTCATACAATTACAAAAAAGATCCAAGTAAAACATATTCATTCATTTATAAAACAGATTTTTTTTTTGCCCCACCAAAATGTGTAAAAGATACAGTGTAGCCCTAATACTAAAAACATAAGAACACAAGAAGAGCCCTGCTGAATAAAACCAAAGGCCCATCTAGTCCAGCTTCCCGTATCTCACAGTGACCCAGCAAATGCCTCGGGGAGCACATAAGACAACAAGAGACCTACATCCTGGTGCCCTCTCTTGGCATAAACAAAAACATGCTCATCTGGTGTTGCAGACTTTTTGACCAGATATTAACTACAGGACAACTACAACAATTGCCCCTGCAATAACCTGCACACACCACTGATTTCCGAACCAAAAAGGAGATCATTCTTTGGATTGAAGGCAGGCTAGAAAAACAGAATTGTCCTACAATAAGAGTCACTTTTTGAAGTGATGCTCCCCTTATATTTAACAGGGGGAAAGTAACTGTCCCTTTTCACCCCCAGCACAGTGTCTCTTCTAGGTGGCTGTTCACTGGTGCTCTGCATCTTTTTAGTTCTGCATCTTTTTATTTGCGAGCCCTTTTGGGACAGGGAGCCATTTAGTTATTTGATTTTCTCTGTAAACCACTTTGTGGATTTTTAAAACAAAACAGTATATAGATAATGATAATGTTAATAAAAACAATCAATCAACTGCCAAAAAAACAGCTTTACTGGGAATGACTTACATTTTGTGACATTATTTATAATATCAAAATAGGATAAAAGCCAGGCATCCCAGTCCCTTGAGAAAGATAATGTTTGGATAAAACAAACCAGTCAATAACACCTATCTGACTGTGTGAAAATATCATCATCATCATAAAAAATGTAGTCGACAGTTCCAAACAGAGTTCTGCAGCTCCTGAATGGGAGGCTGTGCACTGCAGGGGGGGGGGGGGCTTTTTGTGTCCACACACAAACATTTGCACCAGAGACTGGGCACATCCACCCATCCATTCCAAGAGTCAAGTACTAGACTTTGAGGGAGAAGTAAATCCCAAGATTTACTTGGGTTTAAAAAAATTTAAAATCCACTCTAGCTTCCTCACCCTAACCTTTTAACTGACACACCCAGTGATGGGGTGGTTGTAGGGAAAGTTGGTGATTTTTCCGAGGCAGAGATCAGAGAACAATAACTGCCAGTGGTCAACAGGTGTGCCTGTCTACCACCAACGTCATGGCTGGCTCTTAACCCAAGCTGCCATTATCATTGGGCACCCTATTGCTCTGGGTGCAATCAGAAATGGAGAAGGATCCACCTTCCAGTTCCCTGAGGGGCTGTTCTGATGCGGTTGCTACTTTTTGTTGGTGACTTCGCTGGTCACTTGTGCCTGGCTGGGAGCTGCACATACACAAGAGGGGCTGGATCCTTTCATCACTTCGCAGCAACAACAGAGGGGGTGTCAAGAGTGTGGCGGGGAGGGGAATGCCTCTTTTTGGTATGAATTGGAACGGTGGGGAGGTTCAAGGGAGCCGGTTTTTCTGCGGGGGCGATTTCAGACCGTGAAATTGACAGATTGGCTACACGCACACCCCCACGCAGCTGATCCCGAGAAGCCGTGGACTCCTTGGGTGTGTAGTTGCCTGGGGTGTGATGCTGTTCCGCTGGCCCTGAAATCATCTCGTTTGGACGATCAGAATAATGAACCCTCTGATGGAAAACATTGTTTTCAAGCATGTCTACAGGTTAAAAGTGTGGCAACGTTTGTCCAAGAGGGAGAGCTCATTTGGTGTGTTACAGACCCCCCCCCCAACACACACCCCACCCGTAGAATTTCCCAGCCTGAGAAAGGCGCCTAGCTAGGGGTGGGCTTTGCAAGAATTCCGTGCAAAACTCGCATGCAATTATATGCATCGATGTAATTAAGGATCGTGGGTATACAATCCGGAGGGATTGATCGCGCGCTTCCACGCGCGGAAACGAATTCGGAGTAGCCCTTGTTGGTACATTATTCCGCTTCGTTTTCGTGGGGCTTGCGGAGGAGAAACTCCCCCCTGAATTGTTTCTATAGCTGTGAATTATATCAATGGGAAAGAGAGAGAGAGAGAGAGAGAGAATTAACACTTTAAAGCGTCAAAGAAATAAAAAACTGGAGCAAAACATGTTAAATTGTGTTTTAAACTTTTTTTTTTCCTTTCCCCACAATGCATCAAAGGTACAAACTTAAAAAGAAAAAAAAATTATTTCTATTTACTGGGAAAACAGGTGGTCAAAATACATTTTAAAAGTAGATTTGTTTTAAAGACAAAACCTGTTCATGATATGTGTGTTCATTCATTCATTCATTCATTCATTCAGTTAGTTCGTGATATGTGTGTTCATTTTTTTATTCAGTTCGTTCGTTCGTTCATTATTTATTTATTTATTTAGTCACAGCCCAGTCCTATGCCTGTCTACTCAGAAGTAAGTACCATTACAGTCAATGTGTATGGATTGGAGAGTGTGGATAGGATTGGGCTGTTAGTTAGCAATCCTAACCACACTTTCCTGAGTGTAAGCCCCATTGAACCAAATAGGACTTACTTCTGAGTAGACCTGGTTAGGATTGTACCCTTAGTTACGAAAACCCTTTTTATGCTATGCTGTTTTATGCTGTTGGACGAATAAATCTAACAGCATTCCCTTCTAAGAAGAGGAGTCTGGACTAAGAGAGGCTTTAAAGTATGGTTAGTGCAAGGATGTGGGGATTATATAGATATGCACGGAAATTTTTTTTAAAACGACACAGTGACCTTCTCAAAAATATATCAAGTTACCTCGCACTTCTTACTGTACATTGTAGATCTTGTAAATTAATAAGGCGGACTCCTCTGCCGAAATCTCCTGGCTCTTGGAACAGAAACTGTGAAACTGCTCAGAAACATTTAATCGCATTTTGCTATCATCCTGGGCTTAAATGTGCGTGGCTGTGAAAATAAATATCCACATATTAAGGGCTGTCTAGCAGTGGTAAAAAATACTAGGAAAGTTTTGAGCTCCTGTATAAACTCAAACATTTCTTTCTTTCTTTCTTTCTTTCTTTCTTTCTTTCTTTCTTTCTTTCTTTCTTTCTTTCTTTCTTTCTTTCACACCTTAAACGAATCCTTAAGGATGAAACAAAACTTCTCTGTCTAAAACGTTTCATTTCCCAGATTCTCCTTCGTCCTCGCAGCCCAGCTTACCCCCGTTCAAGACGCCCAGGCTGCCTGAGAGGAGTCGACACTTTCCCCACTAAAGTCACATTTCCTGAGATCTTCTACCCTGGACGATTTGCTCTCCTGGGTTCTCCTCTCTCCTTAGATCACCATGACCCAGAGGTTTGGGTATGAAAATTTGCCTCCTCTTATTCAATCACACACACACACACACACCCGCAATTGCTCCTGTCTCTTTCATTGTGGGCTACAGATGGTTCACAATATCCCAGTTTTTTTAAATGAGATGCTTTGGGTCAATTGCTGTCAGTACAGTATTTCCCTTGTGTTGTGGGCTACCTCCAAACTACCTACCCACCACCTCTTTCATTCCTGTCTCCTGGAGCCTGCTGCCTTCAATTCTGTCTGATTGTCCAGTTGCCAACAGATACTGGCAGGGTGACCAGAGATCCTCTTTTCCCAGGACATGTCCTCTTTTTTAGGTTTGTGCCCTGGAAAAGAGCTCAAATGTTCTCCTTTTCCCTGTGAGCAGGTAGCTCATAGCCTTCTTGTAATTAATCTATCTATCTATCTATCTATCTATCTATCTATCTATCTATCTATCTATCTATCTATCTATCTATCTATCTATCTATCTAAAAAATATTTTATCCCACCTTTCCTCTGCCAGAGCAGATGCCCAAGGTGGACTTTATAGAAAAGAAAAGAAAATTAAATAAATACAATTTATCAAAACAATAAATAAATAAATAATGCCAACTTGGAGGACGGCAAAACTATTA
Organism: Tiliqua scincoides; assembly: GCF_035046505.1. NCBI lineage: Eukaryota > Metazoa > Chordata > Lepidosauria > Squamata > Scincidae > Tiliqua > Tiliqua scincoides. The sequence goes on from NC_089825.1 coordinate 88,836,983, forward strand.
ACATTCAAGGAACTGCTATAGAGGCACAGGAGGCAGACAACCCAAATGCCAAACAAAACAAAAAGCTTTTGAGCCCTCAGCAGAAACACCATGAAGGAGGGGATTAGATCTTAATTCCCCCAGTTGGCAGTTCCATAATTTTAATGAATTATATGTAATGTAATTTTAAATTTAATAATAAGTAATATGGTGTTTAAACTAACCACATGAAATCCATATACAAGTGTTTTTAGTTTATATTTTGTTATGTCCTATTTTTTCCTGGACGTCCTTCATTGTGGGATGCCTTTTCCTCTTTTGTGGCATCCAGTCACCCTGGATACTGGGCACAATCCAACTACAAGTTCGTGGAGGCAAGCCCTTCTGAAATAAACAGGAGAGCAGGTCCCGCTTGCCTTTGATTTTCTATTGTCAGTGTATGTTATTTGTTGCATCAATAGTTTTATGCTTATTATTTACATGTCACCCCTCTTCCCCCAACCTGCTACGAAAAACAAGCTCATTTTTTATTACATCCCCTCTGTATTCTTTTTTAGGGTATCGTATTCAGGTTAGCTTGCCCAATCTTAAAATGAATTTGTTTGCAAGTGAGATTCCCCTTGAAGTGAGAGGGAATTAAAATCTATCAGCTATTTTCTTTCTAATATTGCCTTATGCAAACAAATTGGGTAGATATTGGATATACATATTGGATAACCACTTTCACTTTGTGAACTTTTTAAATTGAAAAGTGATATATAAATACTATTAATGATGATGATGATTAGAGAGACTGACTGACTGACTGTAGGTGTCTGTGTGTGAAACTGTGCTTATTCATTGTGTAATAGCCCTCCAATCTTACATAGAGGCATCCCATTCTTTTCAATCACCCTTAGTCACAAGTGTGTGATGTTTCAGATCAGGGTGCAAGATTTTCCTTATCAAAACTATTTTGATTCAAAGTGTTGAGGCAGGAGCCATCCAAACTCCATAATAGTGCTTTGTTTTGGCTGGAATGTGCCTTTAATATTTTATTTACCTTACCGATTTAATAAAAGGAAAACAATTATCACCTAACATGGGGTTTAAAGGTTGTTTGTCATAAGAATTGATGACAGTTTTAATGTACCTGTACCGTGTGATTTCCTCTTTTCCTTATAACTCTCTTGGAGCATAATGTAGGCACTGTATAGAAAAGTGTGCAGATGAAGTTACTGTATTTGGATTCAGCACAAACTGTAGTGTTCATTGTTCTCAGAATTGTGGCTATATTTTTGATGAAGAGTAGTGTGTGCACATGCACGTGTGTGATATTGCAGACTGTGGTAGGAAGATTTCTCTTTTCCCCTTACAATGGTCCTCAGATATTTTCAAACAACCCAACATGAGAACGACAGAACTCTCTCAGTCTTAAATCTGTGCGTGTAGCAAAAAAGTCCCTTGAAATTGAAACTGCAATCTTATGCCCACCAATTTGGGAATAAGAACATAAGAACATAAGAACAGCCCCACTGGATCAGGCCATAGGCCCATCTAGTCCAGCTTCCTGTATCTCACAGCGGCCCACCAAATGCCCCAGGGAGCACACCAGATAACAAGAGACCTCATCCTGGTGCTCTCCCCTACATCTGGCATTCTGACTTAACCCATTCCTAAAATCAGGAGGTTGCGCATACACATCATGGCTTGTACCCCATAATGGATTTTTCCTCCAGAAACTCCAGATAATCCTCCAGATAATAAGTCCCACTGAATTCAGCAGGGTTAATTTCCAAGTTACCAGGCATAGGTTTTTCAGTCCCATTCCCACCCACCCCACCCACCCCCCCAAAAAAAAACAACCCAGGATGACATTGCAAGGCCTTATCTTTGTCATTGCCTTCTTGACATTAGTCCTTATCAGCAACATGGATTCCTTGGAAATCACATGGAAATCTATAGGTTTTATTCTGTGGCTGTCTAAATAGAGAAGTTGGAGTTCAAGTTATTGCCCCATTGCTGGAAGGTATCCATTGCCTTAATCCCAGATCTGTAGAATCAACTGTAGCTACTCCTTGGTGCACTCAGCTTAAATGCATTATTATTGTTATGGGGTGAACTCCAGCATTGAAATCTGGTTTTGGTTCCAGTAGTTCTGGAGATATTTCTAATTAAGGTCATGTAGGAGGAACAATAATTATTAATTTAACGAGTTACTCTTTTTTCTGTCATGGAAGTGTAAATGTCTTGCCTTTTATGGCATTCTATCCTCATTTGATTGACAGTTTCCTTTTTTTATTTTGTCACCAGGAAAATAAAGGCAACAGTTCAAAATAATATCCAAGATGCTTCCAAATCCAAAAAGAAACACAGAAATTTGGCCAGATTGATTGGTGCGACCAATGCTTCATTGCCCTTGAAGTGTTGGTTGTTTATCATTTCCTAGAGAAAGCAAACATTTATTTATTTTTCACATTTTTATACTACCACCAAGGAGCTCAGGAGCTACACCATTCCTTCCCTCCTTTTGTCCTCACAACAACCCTGTGAGGTAGGTAAGGCTGAGAGATAATGACTGGCCCAAGGTCACCCAGGAAACATGTTCTTCCAACTCATAAATATCTTACATGTTGAGAAGGTGATTTGCAGCTTTTTCAAATGATGTTTCCTTAGCAAAAAGTGTACAAAAACCACAAGTACACAAAAAGATGCAATAAGCCCATGTGCAGTCCCTGAGATCCAGAGTGTCCTGTGAGGGAGACAAACAATGGAACAGTAACTGGAAAAAATCACTATCGTGCATTTCGTGGGAAAGGGCCCTCTCCCACTGTCTCTCCTGGATGGATGCATGAATGTTCCTGACATGGAAGAGAGAGCAAGGTATATTCAGATCTAGCCAATATGGGTTTGACACTCACATTCTAGATTTGAACCCCAAATGACAAAAACATTCCCAGTGATTTAACATGCTGTTTTGCTCTTTCTGTCAGGCTATCAAAAGAGGAATCATTCTTACAAATGAAATGGCTTCCTTTTTTTTTTTCCAGCGGGATGGTTTCTATAGTAAATAAAGGCAAAAATATGTTTTTTGGACATAGCTAGTAGGCAGATGATCATAGCTAGAGAGCTGAACCATTAGCCCATTTAAATCCTGCTACCAGCATTTCCAACAGACTGTAGTTTCATTTATTTTTAAAGGTCTTGTTTATCTCAATGGAGCTGCCCTCTAAGTTCAGTACCAATAGAAAGGCTCCACATAACTGAATCTACACCTGAAAGGATGTTCCATTGAAATTAATAGGACTGATTGCTTTCTAAATAATTACTTCCAATAAACCAGCCAAGGAGTTGAGTGATATTAAACAAAATATTTAGTTTTCCTTTAGTTTTCCCTTATACACTACTGTTTTGCAGGTTTGTGGGAAAGGATCAACTACATTAAATACATTATTCTTGTACATGAGATAAACACATGAAGGCTTGTGTTAAATTTTAAGAATGCCCCAAACTATTGCCCTCCTCGAATGGTGTAACTAGCATTGCTCCTGCAGTGGCTACTTTATGGCTATCATAAATGCAGTGGGCCCACCGGGAGGCTGCAGCTGCCTCCCATGCACCAGCAGACCCATGGACACCCACTGGAGTAAGTAAGCTGGTGCAGGGGGTTGAAAGGAGATGGGGAGGGCATTGAACGGGATGGGGGGTGGGTGGAATGTAGAAGGGGATGGGAGGAATGGCGTGGTGACGGAGCAAGGAGAAGCATGGATCAGGTCCGGGAGGAGGGTGGGTCAGGTCCAGGAGAGGAGTAGGGTGGAGCACGTTGGTGCCAGTCGGGTTAAAAATTATTCTTGCTTCAGCCTCTACAAAGCTAACATTATTTCCATGTTTCCAATCCAAGGGGCAGAAGTCATGACTGAGGAGATAATATTCAGATTTTACCCACAGAGCTGCTACCCACAGCTGGGATTCTACATGTGCCTCCCACACCTGCCCACCATCTTTGCCCAACACTTCCTGTACCCTGTTAGGACTCATCCTCCCTCTTTGCTTGTGCTGAGCCCTTGCCTGGAGGCAGCAGCACTGACTTCTGCTGGACCACTCACGTGAATGGCCAACCAAGAGAAACCCCAAGCAAATGGTCTGGCAGCTGCCACTGCCTCCAAGCGGGTTGTTCACCAGGCTTTTTTTGCTGGGCTCAGCTGATAAGCAAAAAAGTGACCCAGTGGCATCAGCTGCCTCTAGACTGGCCTGCACACTTGCCCACTGTCTCACCCAGGGCCAGTCGGGTTGAGAAAGGGAGTGTGCCCAGGACCAACAGCAACAGCTGCTGCCACTGCTTTCTACTTCCTCCTCTTCCTGTTTCTCCAGGAAGTATATGGAAGTATTGATACGTGAAAATCCCCTTTTCCCTTCCAAGTTGTGTTTTTATATCTAGTTATGTATTTTGGACTATACAGACCAAGCAAGCAGGCCACTCCTCCCCCAGCACATGTTTCTAAGGGCCATGGCCAAGCTACAAACACATGAATTACACAAACCCCCAATTCCTTGCAGGTCAATGTATAACCTAATCACTGTGTCTCCTGATTATGCAAAACAAGCATGCACCTATGGAGGAGGAAGTCTATTGTTCTTTTGTTGTAGCTTTAACACTCTTAAGCACCTTATGCAAATTGCCTCCCTCCCCCAGAGCCAAGCTTTGCTGATAACTGAGTTCTGGACCCTTCCACCTTTTCTTTACATACTCCAAGTGTTACTGAGCATGCCCACAGCTCTGGGATACTTCCGGTCAGTTTGAATTGACTTCCAGGTCAAAGACAACTCTTAAGAGAGAACTCAGAGCACATGCGGTCTCTCTCTGTTTGCTCTCTTGCGAGAGTGGTCCTGCGGGACTCTTCATCCAACTGCTAACCCCCCCCCCACAGGTAAATATATTGTGCGTCTAAACTTCCCCCCCTTCTTCCCTACCTATTCCTCCCTTCTCCCCCCATCTTTAGTCAGCAACTGGGTTTAGCAGATTAAGGAACCCCTAAAATACCTTCCTACACCCTAACCATTTGTTTCCTTTTCGGATGCACCCCAAATACATAGCACATGCATCCACCACGAGTTAGGTACACCAGACAAGTATATACTTATTGATTCTCCATGTGTATTATGTTACCTTTGTGTGTTTTTGCAATAAAAATATAATCCTTTGATTGAAAGTTACCTTCCTCCCAGTCTCCTCATTAAGCTAAACAAGGGATTTCTTTGCTCTACGCTGTCTTGTATCCAGCCTATGGTCCCAAAAGTTTCCAGAAGGCTAATATAAATAATTCCCCTAAACAAAACAGCCTTTTTGGTAACAGTATGCTGAGGTGTGGTGGGGGCCTAGATCTCCAAGGAGATGCTCTAGATGAGATGTTCTAGGCCAGCACCTCCCCTCTGTTTCTTCCCATCTCTCAGCCATTCAAATCCAGGCACAACGAGTAGACAGTGATAAAGATGACAGTGATGAAGGTATGTGCTGGCCAGAGAAGGGGAGGGAGGATGGAGGGACATAAGGAGAGGAAAAAAGAGCATATGGCGATATAAGCTTTAGCATGTGTGCAAAAAAGAGAAGGGGTGGCACAGGGGATGTGCTGTTTCAAGTGCGTAGGAGGGTTATGCCAGAAAGTTCTGTTCAAGAGCTGCACTACAATTGAAGGGGGAATTCAGTCACATCATATCTGCATTGCTGTGTCAAAATCAAACACACAATGAGTATGATTCATTGTTGAGGAGGAGGTGTGCCCAGTGAAAAAACTGCAGTCACAAACCACTGGGAGCACAACTGGGTTCCCATGCAGCTCTCATCAGCTCTCATGCAGATTTATTTCAATGTGTCAAGGAGAGGAATTTCTCATTGAATTGTGCCCAAAATTTAGCATGGGAATGGGGAAAGATTCCCAAATGGTTGGGTCTTTCTACAGATGATGACGGTAGCACTGTATGTATGTGTTTTTGTTGTAATTATCGCTCTCTTTTCAGTGTCCATGCCCTGTGGACAGCTAACAATAAAAAAGTCCAGGCAATAAAGCACAAAAAAATTATAAAATACAGTAGATTACAACCATAGCAGTGCATTAAAACACAACTGAGCAAATGTCTTTAAAGGCCTGGGAAATATGGTCTTTGCCTTGCACCTGAAAACACAGAATTATAATGAGCCTCCATGGGAAAGATGCTGGGAGCAGAGTATCCCCCTCCCAGGTTTCTCTTTGCGCAGCCAGGTTAAAAGAAGCAAGAACAGTGGATGAAGCAAATGTGGTAGCACACTAGAAAATAATGGCCAGGGTGAGCTGGGAAATTTGGCACCACCTCAGGTGGTAGCTTGGATTCTGGACATTTGCTTCTTCTGAGAAACCTTGAATTGTCTCAGTGGAGTGCCACCCACTTGGATGACTTCATCAGATAATGCATTTCTCTGAGTCCAACTTCAAAGACATTTAAAGCTTAGGTGCATGTAGTGGCAGATGATGGGTCTAATAACAGCACATCTTCTGATCTATGACTAAGCTGCCATTTTTATCACCGCGGAAATACAGCCGACAACATCGTTTAACAAAAACTGGTAAAATGCTGGTAAAAACGTCTGTGATTCCTCATGGTTGGGTTTCGGTAATCCATCATTCTTGTGCAATTCCTGTTTAGGGCAATTTATTGTAGTGCTAGGCACAGCTTCAGACTACAGTGACTGAAGCACCTGCTGATTAATTGCCCCAGATCACAACAGAGGCAGACTGGCCCGGCCTGTAGGGTCACTGGCATTTGGCTTACAGCCAGTTACAGACCTTAAGGGAGGATTCAATGGCCGCCCAAGGCAGCAGCGTTTGGGTGCTGTGGAAGGACAGAGGCTCATCTGTTGTTTAACATTCTTATACTTTTAACCGCAGAGAGTGGGAGCATTTGGTTGCAGTGCCAAATATCTGGGACCAGCCCAGGTCTGCTGTTGCTCAGCTAGAAAGCTGTTCTTGAGAGGAAGTATCTCACTGGCCTTTTCAACTGAGTTCTTTCGCAGACTGGCTCATAATAAGCCAGAAACTAAATTGACATATTACAAATGAATGAATCCCTGAGCCCAGATAACATCTACCCAAGAGTTCTCAAGGAATTCACATGTGAAATTGTGAAAAAAAAATTCAGAAAAAAAATAAAAAACAAGTAACTTATCCTGTAAACCAGCCTCTATACCAGAGAACTGGAAAATCACACTGATTTTTAAAAAGGGATCCCACAAATTACAAATAGTCATCTTAAATTTGATTTCTGCAAAGGTAAGTCTTACCTTATAGAATCCTTTGAGAGTGTCAACAGCATGTGGGTAAAAGTGATCCAGTGGACTTTCAACAGCTTTTGACAAAGACCCTAACCAAAGGCTCTTGAGTAAATTTGCAGTCATAGAAAAAGAGGACAGATCCTTTTCTTAACTAGCAATTGGTTAGAGAACACAAATCAGGAGTAGGTATCTATGGCAAATTTTCACAGTGGAGGGAAGAAAAATGCCTCCCCTGTATGAGGACCATGATGCTAAATCTTAAAGGGACTAGAGTTAGGAGAACATGGTCAGGTAGCCAAGTTTGCAGAAGACACCAAACTATTCAGGGTGATAGAAACCAAAGCAGGTTGTACAGTGCTCCGAAGGACTTGGATGAATGGGTTACCATTGCCAAATGGTAATTGCATTTTGGTGTAAAGTGTCAAGTGATATACTCTGGGGCAAGAAATCTTAGCTTCAGATATACAGTGATGGGTATCTGAGCTGTATGTGTTGAACTGGGAAAGAGATATTGGAGTTGTGGGTAACTCCATGAAAACATAACCCAGTGCATGACTGTGGTGAAGCAGGCAAATTCCATGCTGGAGTCATTCAGAAAAGGATTGAAAATAAGAATACTAATCTATGGTGTGGTCACATTTGGAATACTATATACACTTCTGGTCACTGCACCTTAAGAAGGGTATTGTAGAGCTGGAAAAGGTGCAACAGAGGACAACCCAAACAGTCAGGGTATAGCATCTTCCTAGCAAGGAAAAACTGCAACATTTGGGACCTTTTAGCTCACAAGAAAGTCAATTAATGGGGGGGGGGGAATGATTGAAACTTAAAAAATTAGGCATGGTATGGAGAGAATAAAGTTTTTCTCTCCCTCTTGCAATACTAGAACCAGGAGTCATCCAATGAAACCGATTTGCAGGAGATTTAGGATGGACAAAAAGAGGTATTCCTTAACCCAGTGTGTAATTTTTATACTGTTTTTTATGACAAATATTGTATATTTATATATTTTGTTAGCTGCCTTGGCTGGCCACAAAGTGAGGGAAAGGCAGGGTATAAATGTGTTAAATAAATAACACAGGCCAACACACATTTTGCTTCCTTAAGCGTTACACCTGAATATATTTGGGGTGCTGATTCCAAAAATGGCATCCGTTTTGCCCTGTCACGTCTAGTTTTGGAGACACAGCATAGCCTTGTTAGTGAATGGTTCAAGCAGCTTCCTCATGAGGAAGCTGCTTGAACCATTCACTAATGAGGCTATACTATATCGCCAAAACTAGACGTGACAGGGCAAAACGGATGCCATTTTTGGAATTGGCACCCCAAATTCATATCAAACCACCATAAAGTTTGGGAAAAACTTTTCTGACCCTCAATTTTGTAGGCCTATGTAATTAGTCTGTGGAATTCATTGCTGTACGATGTGGTGATGGCCATTAGTTTGGATGGCTTTCAAAGGGGATTGGACCAATTCATGGAGGATAGGCCATCAATGGTATAAATCATAATGGCTATTCAGTACCACCAGGTTCAACAGCAGTATGCCTCTGAATGACCAGTTTCAAGGAAGAAATGGTGAAAGAGGAGTATGTCTTTTTCACCTGCTTGTGAGTTTCCCAGAGGCAGCTGATGGGCAAATATGGGAAACAGAATGTTGGAATAGGTCAGCCTTTGACTTGAACCAGTAGAGCTTTTCTTATGCCCTTATGCTCAAAGAACAAAATAAGTTACTGTGTAAGTAGAGTTGATCACAGCCCATCAGGTTAAGCAGTGCATGTTGAGTGTGAGGGGAGAACAAGAAAGGCCCTTTTATGGTCCCTGTGATTAACGTAAAAGCCTCTCATACCACCACATCCTTTCATCCAGCCACAACCTCTCTTCCTTCAGTTCCTTCCATGTATGAACACACACATTCACACACCCTCTCCTCTTTCTCAGAAAGCATGCCCATTCTTTTGTGTGCCCCATTTCCTCCCCCCACTGGGACCGGATCACCACTGCATATGTCTTGACATCCATCCACCATCTTTAGTTCCAGTAAGGCAGGGAGTGAAGGAGGCAGTTCAGATAATAATCTTATGGTCTGTATCATATCCAAATAGCTACACTGCAGTAGCAATGATAAGTGTGTCAAGTTTGAAAGCCCAGAATTTCATAGTGGTTGGTCAAAACAACTTCCAAGATGCTTTCAGGCCTACAGTTTTAACACAAGCACCAAGGGAGAACCAGTGTGTAAACAACACTAGTCAAACAACTCTACTTCCTCCATTGGCGTACAACTGATCCACCCCAGGTAAACTCCTACAAACTGTATTTGAAACCATGCTACTGAACCGAAACAACAAAATAATGGGAATAAACGCCAATAAAACCTTTATCTATGGGCAGGATGCGGCAATGATCATATGTGGCAAGCCTTCAGGGCAGAGAACTTTATAGGAAAGTTCCAAAATACACACATCAAAGACAAATGGAGAATGGCTGTTTGGTTTGTCTCAGCAGGGAGTCTTTTTATACAAGAAGAAGAAGAGGGAAAAAAGAGCCAACACAACAGTGACAGACCTTTTTTCCCCAAAACATTGAAATGTGGTGGGCCATCTTAGCCATTCAGTGCTGCCTCCATCTTGTGGCTCAGCGGCGCCAGAAGAGGAAAACAATTCCTCTGGCCTTTCAAGGTGCAACTGCAGCCACCTCCTTTTCCTGGCACACACTCTTCCTCGACGAGCCGTTAGTTATTGGTTCCCCAGCCCCCACCATCTTTGCTGACTCAGAGCTTGCTGGAGATTATTCAGACTGGAAGTCACATTGTGTCTTTCCGACTCCGTCATTAAACGTTAATTGTTGGAAAGGGGAATCGGCTCTTTTATTCGACCTTAGGGATGCACTGCAAGCAAGGAAGGGATGGGGAAATGGGACAGCCTGGGGCGTGGGAGTGTAAGTGAAACAAAGATTGGATCAGGAAATCTAGTTTCAAATGCTGGTTCATCTGTGAGTTTTCTAGGCATCCCTATACAAGTCACGTTCTGTCATAACTAGACGTACAAAACTGTAACATTAGTAGAATAGTTTTCATGTGGTACTGCAAAGTGCAACCATTTGCATGTCCCCACTGATTTTAAGGGATTCCCAAGTGAGTTTGTACAGGACTGTAGCCTAAGCAAATTATTCAGATTTACTGCAAAGAAAGCCCCCCTGAATTCAATAAGACTTATTTACAGATGAGGGTATATAGCAGTGGTTCCCAAGCAGTGTGTCACAACGCCCTGAGACAAAAATCGTGTGCTGGGAAAGCCTGTACACCTGCCCACCCAGGCCCTCTTACCACTGTTTGAGGAGGCATTGCAGTCCTCCAAGTTTGAAAGTATCTGGTGATGATGTCATCACCAGTCACTTCCAGGAGCCATGCACTGCAAACGCAGTGTGGTGGCATCAGTGGTCCCAACAGAATCGCTGGTATATGAGGTTGCAGTCCAAGTGTTTCATATATATTAGCTCAAATAGAGAATTGTGTTGGTCCATTCAAACAATCTAAAAGTAACAGTAGGATATGATGGAGGCAAATAAATACAGTTAATAGTAATAAAGCCAGCTGTTGACTGACAGGGATAGCTAAGCCTCCACTAAGGAAGGTTTCTTTTGAGCACAGATGCACATTTTGCTCCACCTCCCAGGTTACTTCATCTTCCCCACCACCACAATCACCTCCCTGGTCATGACAATCATTTGGCTAATTAATAAAAATGGAGGAAAAGGGCAGATGTTTCCAATAATTTTTATGCATTCATGAGGGTGGAACTTGCTTTTAAAATTAGAATATTAGGATGCTAAAACTGAGCCAAAATGGAGTTTCTGCAGTTGAGAATCCCACTTATATTCAGAAGATATCCCATCCTTGTGCCAGCACTGACATGGCTTAACCAGAAAGCCCATTTGCCATGCTGAAACTGCTGGACTTGTAATTCCGATGTCCTCTATATCTGCCTCCTGTCACTGGTGTGCATATTTGATTTATGAATATTTTACTTTTATTTATTTATGGCATTGCATCTGCAGAGAGAAAGGCAAACTTGGTAAGCTGGAAACTCCCAGTTGTGTAATAAAAACAAACTGTATCAATTGAGCAAAACTTGCATATACATAATTTCTATTCTGGTTTGAGTAGGATTTGTGTCTGTTTGAAGGTGATACAAGGCTGGTGGGGTGCAGGGCATGGAAATAGCTGGATGCTGATCAGAGAGCAGGAAACACAGAAACCTAAGAAATCCCACACATTACCTACAGGAAGCTATATGCAACCTAAGAATACACACATATGGTAGGTGGTACCTGCTCATCATACTGTCGTATGGATTACTGAGATAAAATGTAGACAAATTGCTTTCTACAGCTGAAATACTCAAGTACATGAGTCACCTTCATATCAAACTAGATGTTTATAGGATACAGTTACTCCAAGTGCCACATTTACTTTGATAACATTGCCAACAGGATCCACAAGATCACCAAGGTATTCCACCTCCTTCATCACAGAAAAGTATGTATCCCTCACTGCTGTCTTCTGTTCTGGCTCTTACAAGCTTTATCATACATCATCTCCACTGTCAGGAAGTCTCAACCCTGCCGGGAAGCCCCAGTCCCTTGACTCCTAGTAATCATGACTATAAACTTTTGCATAAAATAAAATAAACATACAATTCTAGGGACCGTGTTCCAAATACCAAAGTTTGTAATGCGCAGTCAACACGTCTTTCTGAGTGGCCTATATATCGTGCCAAGAATATGGCTGCCCAAGTATAGATTGCAAGCCATTTGGGGCCAAGTATGCTCAAGTATGTTTCAGCTCAAGTATGCTTTACCATCCCTTCTTTCTGCCAAGAACCATGGTGTGGATGGAAATAGGGAGGGCTGGGGAGAAGGAAAAATTAAACAGGTATCAAAGATATATGACCAATATGAAGAAAATGGGAGAAAAGTGTTGGAATCATAACAACCAATTACAACTATAGAAAGACACAACATAAACAATCCAAAGATGTACAGGACTCCATTTTATTCCAGTGGGGAAAGCCAAATCCCATTGTGCTTGAATCTTTGCCATCTTGAAACCTTTATTGAGATCTGTTAACTGTCCATTTGCTGCGCCTTCTTTCTAGTAGATCTACTAAGATAAGTTCCTCACATTTTTCCGAGCAATTTAGGGTCAAAGTTGACATGATATGCAATTGCATGTCTGTTTTCCCTGACATTTTTTATTTTTTAAAATAAACTGCAACCTTGGGGGTTGTGAACGGATGTAGCAGGATGAGAAGACTATTTAATCCCTTTTCCTCCAGCCATTCATCTACTCAAAATCACTCCTGAGAAGCTGCTGCTTCCCACAGACCTGAAATCTTTTCTCTGTGGATGCAAAAAAGCAACAGGTGGAGTGATTTTAGACAAACACCTGGTGGGGAAAGCGTGATGCAGCTCCTCCACCCAGCATTGTTCTGATTCTGATCACAATCTTTGAGGCTGCTTTTTTATTTATAAAACAAAACCCAAGTGAGTGAGACAGGTGACTGTATCACATCTAGTTCAGTTCAGTGTGCAAAACAAAGTGCAATGACTCCAGGTGCTGTGGATCTAGAGGGAGTTATGATAGGGACTTGTGCAGAAGGCCAACCCTCTAGTAGCGAAATTTATTCATGCAGCACCCATTTCTGTGGGAGTTGGTGAAAGAGGATTTGTTAGTCTGCATAGAAGCAATGGTAGCAGCCAGATACTTCTGAGCAGGAAATCAGAAGCCTTCAGTACTTCATGACCCACTTACTCTAAAAAGACCTAACATTTTTGCAAGTCAAATTTCTTTGGCTGCGTGAAAGCTCCAGTATATAGGAGAGTATTTGGAAAGTGTATAGCTGAAACAATCCAGTACACCTCTCAAAGGAAGGAGCGTCTTTAGGACTCCAAGAACCATTCTGTGTGGTCTGCAAGAGATTCAATCAGTTCCTGGAAGAAGAGGAAGGAAATGAGAAAAAATGAGCAAACAGTAGATAAAGGCAAAGGTCTGAAACATTTTGCCCAGACTAGAGGATTAGCGACTGTTAATTTCTGCCACTGAGCCTGACAACTCTCAAGGTGGCTTAACATAAAACAAAACCCAATAATTCAGTTTGAAAACAAATAACGTACAATTCTATATCTCTCTGGGATCACTGATTGGCAAAAATAATCTTTCTTTCAATGTTTTTCATCTCTCTTTGTTTCTCAACAAACATTCCCACTTTTTAACAGGTTTTCCTGTTTTAGACTGATCTGCAACCACATCTCGTGGATTCACTGATGCCCACCACACTAACAATGAAAACAGTTCAGAACCTCAGTCTACGCAATCCCATCTAGGAATGTATAACTGTGTCAAAAAACGTTCTGTATTTTGGTTGCTTCCAATGGATTAGGGCAATGATTCCCAAACTGTGTGTTGGGACCACACTGGTAAGTCACAACCTGATTTTTGGTTGTGCATGCACGTAACCCCCTTCCAAGAAAATAGTGCTCCTTATTGTGTTCCATCCTCACACAGGATTTAAAGTTCAAAGGAAAAGTGTCCTTTTAAACTTTAAACTATGGAAGGAAGGAGCATGAGGAGGGAAGGAGATGATCTGGTTCACACTCACTTTTACCTTGCATGGCTCGTGTCAACCCGAATCCACCACTCTTCATCCCCCCACCATCCACTGCAAGTCCAATCACGCCGTTTCATGGGCTGGGGTAGGTATGATGTAGACCTAAAGATAGCTGGAGGGGGTTGACTGTACTGAAGGCAGTTCCTCCAGTTCCTCCCAAGCTCCCTCCCAAGATTTTTACTTTCTGCTGCACAATCTTGGCGGTTACCTGGCTTCTGAACTTTCTCCTAGTACTGGGTCGCTGCTTTTCCTGGATTGCTGGTGCATCCGAGAGATCACCAAAAGGTCTTGCAAGCCATGCTGGTGATTAGGCCTTTGTGAGATTAGGTGAAGATTGTGGTACTTTGTTGGCTTCCTATGAGAAGCACTTCTTCTGCCCATATGGACATCTCTTTGGAGGGAGGCACTTTCTATGTAACACAAAAAAACATGATCAATATTCTGCAATTGTATACATGTAGCAGTATGCTGTGGACCTTTCTTGGACCTAACATACAGAGAGGAAATGCTGGTGAATGGTGGGATGTCAATTTCAGGGCCATGTTGAAGCACACAGGGGAATCCATAAGTCCTGCCCCCGACTCCCCCCAATGTTAGCCAAATCATTCCCCCTACCTTCCAAACACAGTAGCTGTGGGGAACAGCCTAAAAGGTAAGGAGTGGTTCCCTTCGCTCCCCTCCCCCTCATAATTTGAACACTGGCCTCTATCCTTGATCATTCAGCATCAATCATATTCACTGGCAAGTGCAGGCACAGGCATGCAGCCTCCCTATCTTCAGCCCACCCCATTTCTTCTCACACCTAAAATCAGCAGTTCAGGGATTATTTAGGGGTTGGCCCCAATTTTGGGAGTCCAGGTAACAGACCATCAGAGACCACACCCTCAGTCTAGTCACCAGTACTACTACATAGGAATATTGCTTGTTTGTAGGTTTTTTTAATCTTGCCTTTCTCCCACACTGAAGGGGATTCAAGGCTGCTAACAATATAAAACACAAAAAACAATACAATATTAAAAACATAAATCTTAAAAACAATTAAAACATAAAGCAAACAGCCAAGATCACAACTATTAAAATACAACTCATTAAAAAGCATCAGCCCTCAATATCAACTAAAGGCCTTCCTAAATAAGGTCTTGAGGCCCCACTGAAAGGACACCAGAGAGAGAGTGAGAGCTTAATTCCAGGGAAAGGGAATTCCATAAATGAGGCACCACCCCAAGAAGGCCCTATTTCTAGTCACCATCCCCCTCACCTCTACTGGTGGTGGAACCATCAAAAGGTCCCCCTCATATGACCTGAGCAGATGGGTAGGATTATATGGACTAAAGTGGTCCCTCAATACCCTGGTCCCAAGCCATTAAGGGCTTTAAAAGTCAAAACTAGCACTCAGAACAGAGCCCAAAAACGAACCGGCAGCCAGTGTAGCTGCAGAAGCAGCAGCCCAATTGAGCTGAACCAAGTCTATTTAGTAATATAAACTACTAAAAGGATCACAGGGTTTATAGAGAAATATAAAGAATATAGAAGATGCATGCCCCCTCTCTAAGCAGTAGAGCAATGCTGTATGCATTGCCTAAAATGAAGCATCTACGTGCCCCAGTATCATGAAAGCAAAGGTTCAAAGTCAGACTCCATCTTAAAGCATCAGTTGTGTGTGTATAGTGGGGGAGGAGACACCCAGATACTGCACTTACAATGCCTATTTATGGTCTGTGTGCTGATGCAATGCGATTCAACTCCTCCCTGAAAAGTGATCTCCTCCATAATTCCAAGGTCCAACTGACCCATACCCTTGGCAGTGGCAATCCTAGCACTGGTAGCGCCTGAGGCCACAACCACAAGCTGCCACCCTGCCCACCGACCGGGCCGCCACCCTCTGCCTCCTTTCCAGAGACCCAGGGATGCCACATGCAGCCTCCCCAACCCTCCGAAGTCCTTGTAAAGCCTTTGGAAGGCTGAAAACATCACTTCCAGTTTCACAGAGGAAACCGGATGTGACATTATTATGCCCTCAGAAGGCATTCTGAGGGCCAGGAAAATCTCCCCAGCCCACAGAAGGCCTTCTGAGGGCTTAATACATAACTTAAGGCACAGTGCTCCTTAAGTCCAGTGGTTAGCTAGCTACCATTTCAAGGTCTCCTACACGTGCAGGAAAATGCAGGAGTCTTTTCCCTTGGGACACCCCCCCCCCACATGCAGAATGACCACAAAGGTCTTACACTAGCAACTCTCAGATGTGCAAACCTGCGGGAGGGGGGTTAACACCACTGACAAGCCCCATTCATCTGAATGCTAGCAGTCCAACATGTTGACTCAGCAGCACCAATCCCCCAATGTGATCCATCCTGAATGCATTCTATTCCTTAGGAAGAAAAGGTGGGAATCAAAAGCCTGCAACACTGGAAAACGTCCAGGTGACCCTATTCTACACTTCATGTTCCACTTGATCAATGTTGCTGCAAACACCCTGACCCACCATTTGTTTTTTAAAAATTTGCACAAGGTACTCAGAAGAAGGGATGGCACTCACGTGCTCGACTGGCGAGTTGACAAGGTTGATGTTGCAGGCAAAGTCCAAGGTGCTTATCAACTCCGGTGAAATTCATCTTGTTGAAGAATTTTGAGAGAAAGAGGGGTTTCCTTTCTTTGTTATGC
Source organism: Tiliqua scincoides (assembly GCF_035046505.1). NCBI lineage: Eukaryota > Metazoa > Chordata > Lepidosauria > Squamata > Scincidae > Tiliqua > Tiliqua scincoides. The sequence continues at coordinate 88,853,573 of NC_089825.1, forward strand.
TCTGACAAGTTCACTTTCATTGTCTGGACAAGTAAGCGTGAGGAGCCTGGGCTTTCTCTAACACGAACGGAATCTCCTCCAAATGGACGAAAGCTTTTAACAGCTGTACCTCCACAGAAAAGCGAATCGGTTGCTGTTGCACTCTCTGCACGAAGCTTTATCATTGTTGGAAAGTATTTAGGAGGGCATGGGCTTTGCTTCCCACAAGCATTTGCAATTTCTTCTGGCGAGTGGACCTGGGAGGGAAAGAAGGAAGATCTGTGATACAAGTTTCCACTTTTCATGCCTGTCAAAGGTATGAATAATCCTATATAATCCTATATGATTGGGCTGCTGGCTGTAGCTCTTTGCGACCGTGGAAGAGACTTCCACTGTTGCAAAATGGCCAATGATAGTGCACAGCGTACAAGAGGCACTACTTTTCATCCATTGCGCAAGTAAGGCTACCGAGGGAGTGGGCAGGGGGTGAAACAGAATGGGGAGGCTGTGTGGAAGGAGTTGGATCTTGTGGCAATGGTACATGCCAGATCTCCCATCATCCCTTTTGACAGTCTGACTGCCTCCTTTCTCTCCTTGCACCTGCGCCAGTGAAAGAACTGATGCAGGTCTGAGGAGACCTATAGTGGAGTACAAAGCTTACAGAGGGGTAAAGGATTTAAATCCCCTTTCCCTTCTGAAACCTCCTGATCTACATATTTTGGTTGGATACAGCATGAGCCTTTCTGGCACTGCTGCACCAGTGGGGGGTGAGAAAAGAATAGGACTGGGCTCTCAGAAGGTGATTCAGTTGAGACAACATGCTTTTCATGCTCAGCTCTGGTACTGAGATAACTTGAAACACCTAAGCATGAATAAACTAACTGGCACTTATTCCAGGGTGACTAGCTTTCTATCAAATATTTATATTCAGATAGGTAGAAATACCTAGTTCACAAAACAGCAGGAATACTTGGAATCAATTTCATGAACCCCTTTCTATTTTGATCCAGGAGAATTTCCAATGTTTTTGTCCCTTACTGAGAGACATTATACAAGAAACACTGTCCCAAGCTGTGGAGACTCACTGGCAAGCAAAACATTTTGGACAAAACACTCACAGCCCAATCCTGAGCTGTCCAGTGCATAAGACTGCCACGGCCCCAATATGGCTATTGTGGCATCCAATGCATGCCGGGCAGCCCACAGCAACTCCTCAGTGAAGGGAAGCAATGGGGTTACTGGATTCTACGGTGGCTCTTGAGCTGGCGCAGAATCAAGGAGTCCTGTGTCGGGCCATGAAGCCCAACACAGGGCTCCGAATCTGGCGGAGCTGAGCTCCACCTGTCACACCCCCTTCTACTCCCTTCCCCACCACACCACCTCCCCGCCCTCCATGCACCCTGGAACAACTCCCCCACTCCCCCACTCACTTCACCACCACCTGGTGGTTCAGGCAAGCCACCACAGTGGACCACAGACCCAATGCTGGGTTAGCTCCAGCACTGGGCCCACAGTAATGGTCACAGATGTGCCTTATGGCACATTTGTGACAGTGCATACCAACGATAAGCCGGCGCGCAGGGCTTTGGATTGGGCCCTGACTCTGTTTCTTGCCTGATGTGACACTGAGGTTTGAGATCCAGAGCAGCAGTAATGTATGATAATCACAGTTTGTTACTTACTGTTGATCTAAAGCTCACATCAGTTGCTGAATGATGATTGCTAATGGTGTCCGTCAGTTCTGGACTGGAGTTGTATTGCTCCGGGATCCTGGAAGAGTTCTGTCTAGTAAGGTCAGGCACAGAACTGTAAGGCCTCACAGGTTGGCTTTCAGGTGTTTCCAGAGTGTTGACTGTCCCAGGGCTCTCATGCTGTGCCCCAGGGCTCTCAGGTGGAGGGATTTCTGAATCCCCACAAGCCACTTCTTTCTTGAATTCTTGCTCATCTGAGAAATTTTCAAGCAGAAGGGCAGTCCCAGGCCTATATTCTGAACAAATAGGCGGCTGAAGATATAAGGAAAAGAAAGCCAAAACAATATTACATTCAGGGCTAGAAAGTGAAGACCTTGAGCATTTGAACACTTAGATTAGATTTGATTCATTGCTAGGAGCTTCAACAATCATCATCATCATCAGCCTATTTATACATAATTCATATTTTAAAACTGCAGAAATTATGCAGTTTAACCAGTCTTTAGAGTATAATATACCGTATTTTTCGCTCCATAAGACGCACTTTTTCCCCTCAAAAAAGTGGGGGGGGGAAGTGCGTGCGTCTTATGGAGCAAATACTGCAAAAAAAAAACAAAAAACTCCGCCCCTGGCCCCGCCCCCTGCCCGCTCTGCTCGGCTCCGCTTCCCAGGAAAGTGTGGGTGGGGTGGCAGTCTTGCTGAGCAAGCCCGTGTGTCTACTCAGAAGTAAGTCACAGAGTCACTGGGGCTCACTCCCAGGAATGCCTGGGTGGGGTGGCAGTCTCGCTGCCCAATCCTGTGCATGCCTACTCTGAAGTAAGTCCCATTAGAGTCAGGGGGGCTTACTCCCAGGAAAGCCTCTCTCCGCCCCCCAAGCCTGGAGCATCACAGACTCTTGCTCTCCCCCCAAACCTGGAGCATCACAGCTTTTCTCTTCCACCCCCCAAGCCTAGAGCATCACAGACTCTTCCCTTCCCCCAAGCCTAGAGCATCACAACTTCTCTGCAACACAAACACTTTCCCCCTCTCTCACACACAGATGCTCTGCCCCCCCCCTCACACAGCAGGGGAGGGGCACTTTCACTCACCTCATCCAGCATCTGAAGCCCCCCCCCCCATCACAAAGAAAAAACTGTCTCCTTGGTCAGAATGCCAGTGTTTGCTTATTGCACAAGCCCCAGGTAAGGCTCGGTTCTCACCATAAATCCAGAGGTTTGTTGTATCTTGAGAATTCAAGTTGTGGTTGGACTTTTCACTTGTTCATTTGTATTGGAATCACGGAAGAACTGGCGAGGAGGTAGATGTGAGCAGTGGCCCCTTTAAGGGTAAGGCCTGGGCATCCAGCAGAGTGTACTGCACAGCTGCAGCCACTGGAAGGCAATAGGGCCCTCAGGGATATAAGGAGTACCTGAGGCAGAAAGGGTTTGTGGGTTTTGAAGGAGTGTAGGTTGGAGGTAGGAGAGGAGGCTGACTGGGTTTATTGAATTTGGAATTGGACTGTGGATTGTGACTGGACTTGGATACCCTGATGGATTTGACTGACCTTGGACTGTAATTTGGCTTATTGGTTCTGGACTCTGATTTGGTAACTCTGATTGATGGGACTGATTTACTTGGCATCTGTGGACTGGAACTGGACTCACTTTTGCTTGCTGCACTGGTGAGCTGCACAAGGGGGACTGATCAGCCTTAAGCGGGCACAGGGCCCAGTGGATTGGAATTTAGCAGAACATCATTGTAGCAGAAAGATAATGTGATCCCCTATTTGTGTGCACCTGCTTTTGTGAGCTTCATAAATTCTGACTCTAGCGATGATGAGTTCTTGGGGTTTCCAGAAAACTAGAGTACTCAAACCTTTAAGTCTCTCCATTTGTTAATGACAGTGATAATGGTTCTTAATGCCACTGTTGACTGCTGTTCACTTTACATGGTTCAAATGTTATTCTGTTATAGTTTATTAAATATTTTATTACACTATTTGGTTCAGAATATTTTTTCCTTGTTTTCCTCCTCTAAAAACGAGGTGCGTCTTATGGTCAGGTGCGTCTTATGGAGCGAAAAATACAGTAGTCAGAGTATTAAACACTACCCAGTTTCAAAGAAGTTGGGGCCTTAATCAATTCTGCTCTGTGGCAGCCACAGAGAAAAAGGTAAATAATCTTGTGACATCATTATCAAAACCCACTCCAAAACACACTCTTTTGGTATAGTCCAGGGTTTATTTAATTTATTTTTTTTAAAAAAATTTAAAAATTATATCTTGTCTTTCTCCTAAATTTCAGGTTGCCTGAGGTGGTGACTGTAATCAGCGGATGCTATTTTAATCAGAAATGAGATCAGTACATCATTGCTATTTTTTCATACAAATGGAGAAGAGATGTTTCACATTATAGTATCTCCCATTTCCCACAAGCACATTATCACATTTGTATCTAGGGTTTCTTAGGGTACGTTACACTGCGACATATGGCCCATTCCTAATGAGCTGGTGTACCAATGGAACACATGTTCTGCTGGCACATGCTATCACAAAACTGCTGTAAGGTGCTTTGCAACAGTGCTTCCAGTCAATGCACCTGCAAGGAAGGCCAGAACCTTCTAGCACATTCCTGTGCTCGCAGGGATGCCCACCGAACCAAGTAAGTCTGGTGCAGGGGCAAGGGGAGGACAGGGAAGTGTGGAACAAGCTGGGGGAGGGTGACGATCAGGGAGGGTGGGCAGATCGGGACCAGGAGGAGAGTAGGACTGGTGGCCACGGCACATGCCAAAATCTGAGCCCCTTCCCAGGCCTTATCCTCCTTCAAGGAGCAACACAGACTTGCACCAGCTGGCACAGATCCAACTTGCCCCATAGCAACTGGACTGGTGCTAGTTGCTGTAGCAACTGGGCTAGGGCCAGTTGGCCCATAGCTGGGGCTTACCCTGAAGCAAGGGAACAAATGTCCCCTTACTCCAAGGATACCTCTAGCAGTCAAAATTCCTCCACAGGATGTAGCAGAGCCTGCACTAGCGCCACAGCATCACTGCACAGGAATTGAACTGCGCAGGCTGCCTGTGACATGTCCAACATCACTCACTAAGGGCACAATCCAGAGGCGTAAGTCTCTTGCGCCAGCCCAGGAGGGTTGCAAACATGCCGTAGAGCGCATTTGTACCTCCTCAAGAGTAAGCCGTGTCGGTGCACAAAGGTGCACCAGCACAAAGAGGCTGAATACAGCCTCCATGGCAGCTTACTCCATGAGCCTTGCGTCGGCCTGGCCGGGCCAATGCAAAGCTCTGGGGTGGGCAGGAGGGAGGTGTTCCTGGGCGTGGGGAGGGCGGGCAGTGGGCAGCCCCAGGGGCAGGCAAGTGAGAGGGGGAGCTGGGATCTGGTAGTCATGCTAGAACCCAACCCTCGTTCCCAGGGAGATTGGAGCAACTTCAAGCCGCTCGCTCTCCTTGGACTTATGCCACCTCAGGAGGTGGTGCAAGTCTGAGGAGACCCATAGGGCCAGCATGCTTTTCCTAGAGGAAAGGGGAAAAGTTTCCCCTTGCCTCTGGCTGAGCCGTTTTGGGCCCCTGTTCTGCGATGGATACAGCACAAGCCTCTTGGCTTGCTTGTTCTAGCACAGGGTAGGATTGCACCCTAAGTTTCATGTCTGAACTACCCATATCTCCTGGATTCAATTCCACTGCAGTATCCACTAAGCTACACTACTTCACACATACATAATTTTCATGCTGAGCATGACTAGATATCTTATGGTTTTATTACATGTCAGCTATACTGGCAGTTTTTAAATGGGTGACATATATTTTAAATACATAATTTATACCTCATCTTAGTGTATCAGACTTTGAGAATCCTAAAGGTTATTGCTTGAGAGCTATAGAAGCCTTTCTTTTGGACTCTAGCTGCACCTTGCTTTCTCCCCTTCACCCCAAACCCATTCTCATTCCTTCTCCAGTTACCTTGCAAGGGGTAAATAGGCACAGTCTCCCTGGGATGTAGGTATAAAGCCATAGCATCTCCTCACAGCTTTCCTACAAAGTAAGTTCAAACTATGCAGTTCAGAAGTGGAATGCATGCAGAGTGAGAGGCCAAGCAGATGCTGCATGATAGCTGCATGGAGACTTATAGAGTCCTGATTTAATGTACACTTTGCAAATGCCAATAGCAACTCTAGTATTACTTAACTATAAGGTATAAATAGAGTGCAAAGTGTTCTACAGAAAACATACATTTCTCTGCAGTCTACATCAGACCATTAGGATCCCTCCTCAAAATGTACCTCATCAGGTAGTAGATAGTGAAGTCTTTGGCCTCTAGCCCCATAATTCCAAACTGAAAAGAAATACAAATTGGTTTTACACTGCTTCAAAACCCTTGCTGCAAGTATGATAGAAAACCAATGTAAGGATGTAAGGAGATTAACATGAAAGTATGAGAGAGACAGAAAGATCCAATTAGCAGAGTATTTCCAGCAGACCAGAGAGGGAAGATCAGACAGGGATGGTATACAAGGAGGAGGCTACAAATCTAGATGAGAGACAATCAAAACACGGCCAAGAGTTTTTGACGAGAAATAAAGAGACGAAAGGGAGGATCTGACAGATTTGGAAAGAGAAGAAGTTGACGGAGGCTATCCTACCCTCAACATGGTGGATAGTCAGATATAATAATTGTATGAGGATTAACCTTAAATAAGGCCCAAACCGTAACCAACATTTCAGCTCTGACATAGCTGTGCCAATGGGGCATGTGCTGCATCCTGCAGTTGGGTGGCAGTCATGGAGGCCTCCTCAAGGTAAGGGAATGTTTGTTCCCGTACCTTGGAGCTGCATTGCCCTTAGGTCAGTGCTAGAAGGTTGGTTAGGATTGCACCCTAAATCTCACTATTTTCTATGGGGCTTAAGTCAGCCTCAGTGAGTGCAGGATGGCGCTTAATCCAAGTCAGCCTGACAATGACTTTTGAGGGGGTCTGGTAATTGTAACTGATGAAAGGCCCAATCCTATCCAACTTTCCAGAGCTGATGCAACCATGCCAATGGAGGGTATGCTGCATCCTGCAGTGGGAAGACAGTTACAGAGGCCACCTCAAGGTAAGGGAATGTTTGTTCCCTTACCTCGGGGCTTTGTTGCAGCTGCATCAGCAGCAGAAAGTTGGATAGGATTGGGCCCTTAGAGAGCCAAAATGAAACTAGATTTTCCATTTCCTTTCCTATTCCTCCAGAAGTACAAATGGGAAAAAAATATCTCTCTCAAAATGATTGTGACTCAATCCTACCTGGGTAGAGATTTGTACCACAAGTGCTCTGTTTGGTGCCTTTTGCCTGCACACCTTTATCTTTTCTCCGCCAGACTCTCCCTGCAGCTCAGCCTTCTTGTCTCTCAATAGAGATGCTTTTTGCTCCTGCTTGAGACGCAGCTCCTGGATCTGTTGCCTAGTGATGACATTGTAAGAAGGTTTTAACAGTCAGGATGCGGAGAAGTGCTGCATGCCATATAAATGAACCACTGTCAAGATGTTACACTGAATTTATGAACCTCTTAATTCCCTGTGGACTTCCAAGCATCCAAAAAAAGGTGCATAAGGCTCAGTGGAGATGCCATCAGGCATCAATCTGACCTTGCTATTGAGCCAAACCCAGTTGATTGCCTGGGATACCCCCTCTGTAAGGTAGCACCATAGTTGGGTGAAGGGAAGAGGGTTTCTTGTGGTGGGCAGGAGCCTTCTCCTGAGGACCAGGGGCACTTGCCTTGGTGGATTTATGGAGGCCTGGATCCACCATAATATAAGTATCACTCTATATGGTGGCAAAGAGAGGTGGGCAGCATGGGGTACTGAAGATTTTTTGGTTGGAGTCTCTGAAAGGAAAGTTTGCTTAAGGTTCTGCTTTCCCATCCCCAAATATATTTATGATATATATATGATATATATATGATATATATCTGATATATATCATGGGTATTAGACAAAGCATGAGGTGAATGCTGGACGTTATTTCAAACTGTACAGAATACTTATCTCTAGTGAACCTAGATAGATAGCATGATAGAACCTAGTATTGGAGAAAACTGTGACATGGGCACAGTCATGGGCAGGGTGACCTGGCATCCTCTTTTTCCAGGACATGTCCTCTGTTTTAGCCTTGTGTCCTGGAAAAGAACTTAATAGTCCTCTTTTTCCCTGTGTGCGGGCCCCGCAAGCAGCACATAGCCTTCTTGTAATTAAATTGTATTAATATAGTTTAAATTTTAAACTATAAGTAATACAGTGTTTAAATTAACTACGTGAAATCAATATACAAGTGTTTGTAGCTTCTATTTCGAAATGTCCTACATTTTTCTTGGATGTCCTACATTTTGGGATGCCTTATCCTCTTTTGCAGTTATGACATCTGCTCATTGTGGTCATGGGCAATCATTTACAATAGATAACCAACATGTGCCTAGATGGCAAGTCACCTGGAATCACACACAATGAGAAAGCCAGGATCAGATGTAAGGGGAAACCATGGTTTCCCACTTTGAGAACAAAGGGAGCCTTTGCCACTTCTTCATGAGAAAGAAATGCTTACTTGTATTATAAAAATGGTTTTGTTCTGCTTTGTAATTATTTCTTGGTTTGTTTTATTGTATTTTTGTGTAATGCTTTAAAAAAACATTTGTTAATCTTTGACATTACCTTAGCATACAAAAGCAGTATATAAGCATTTAGAATAAATTTAAAAACCACACGTGCACACGCCTGCACGCATGCATGCATACACAGCAGTTCCATGTTACATAAAACAAGCCAGGATATTTAACCAATCAGTCTTATCTGATTGCTTGTTTTAACTCTAGTTAATTAACAAACAGTTCCCCAAGTCTGTATGTAAGACAGAACTGTGGTTTGTTTTAAAGTGAAAACTCTCATGTGTAAAGGAGGGAAAGGGAAGCCCATGAGCCTATGACTCTCTAAGGCTCACATATGCATGAACTGTGGTTTCCAATTCCATCTGAACTCAGCCATTGATTTTGTTAAGAACAAAACCTCAAGGACTGCCAAGAAGGATTTGGGAAATGTCTGGAAGTGTGGGCTCAAAACAGGACAGTAGGTGTTGAATTAATCTTGCTGCTGCAGTCATGGGATACTTGCTCAGTCTGTACACTTTGTAAGTAAAGATAGTATAGCAAAATCCCAGTACAACACCAGTGCTCTGACGCCCCCCCCCCCTGTAAAGACTGCCTTGAACTCAGAAAAGGACAAGAATAAACTGTTTAAAGCCATTAACTTACTGAACTTAGCAGTAGTTTAACAGAAGACAGGTAGAGAAGTGCTCTTCCTTACCTGGCATACTCTTCACGTGCCCTGGAAGCTGCCGTTTCCTGGAAAATTGAATTATTATGTTGGAAAAACTTATCGTATCTGTCTGAATCAGAACTGGGGTAAATGCGGCGATAGCCTCCTGTGTGTTTTTCTTCATATTTCTCTGCTTGCTGAAGCCAAGCTGCTTGGCAGTTCTTGTATTCCTCGGCCCTGGTAAAATCACCCAGGCTGTTAACAATCCCCAGAGAAAACTGTTAACAATCCCCAGAGAAAACATCCACAACAGATTATCTTTCCCTTTTATTTTCATGTTGTCTATTTCAGTTTTAAATCATTTATCTCTGTGCAGTAAGGCAAAACATCAACTATCTTTTGAAGAAGGTTAAAATATATAAAATCATACATTTATAAAATGCAAAAATAGCCGCATATCCCTTTTACTTCTTTACTGGATACGGAAAGTTCTGGAGCACATAAGTTGCCACAAGGACATACAGCTCAACCTTGCTTGCTCCTGCCCACCCATGTCACTCGGGAATGCAAGACCAAGAGGAAGGTTCTCTGGACAGGGTAACAGCTAGCCCTCTTTCCCTTCCTTGCTTCCCTCACAGCAGGAAGTAAGATGGGCAGAAAGGAAAGAGGATGCTGGCACAGTTCTTGAAAGAATTTTGCACCAAGGCTCTCCTCTCATTCATTCCAACATTTCCCCAGATGACTGAGGACTTAAGTCTGCAAATGACACCTGGAAACTGTAAGTGAGTTCCATGTTCTACCTCATTTACACCTTTTGTGTACAACTTCCAAGAACATACACTTAACCTTTATACAAATGAGATTGCTGAGGAAACCCAGCTTGAACCAAGGATAACGAAGAGCTAACATTTTAAAAATGTGCTCTGTTCTTTTAAAATTAACACTGGGGCATATCCAAGTACGGGATCAATGATGCTGTCTCTTCTGTGCTGAGTATACTCTGCAGTGCTCACAAAAATGGTGAGTTCCTCTTGCTTTGCTGAATGCTGCAAAGCTCTCCTACATTCCATAGAAAATTAAGGCACTAGAGACAAAAAAAAAAAAAAAGATGATCCTCAAGCCTTGAATGTATGCCCTGGATGACTAAACATGGTGCGATTACACAAATTCTGCATTGTTTTAGGAGAAAATAAATGCAAAACCCGAACCCAAATTTCTGGGAGAACAAAGCACGCACAGTATCTCACAACTGAGAAGGAAAAAAATGAAAACAAAATGAAACGTATCAATTAGTGTGTGGTCTGGCCACACTCAAAGGTTGTGAACTGTACACATTTCTCAAAAGTATACTGATAAATTCATTTACTTGTGATGCCTTTTGAAAAACTGGTTTAGCTGTTTAAATGCTGTGTTCCTTTCTGTGTGTCACCTACGGCTGCAATACAAGAAATCAGCTGCTAAGGCTTAAACTAGAGGTTGCACTCACATGCTGATGCAGCTGAAAATTGTGTTTAGCAGTATAGAACTTGGTGTGGAAAGAAACACACAGTGTTGTGATATCAAGATATGGATGAGAGATATTCAGCATTGGGTGTGGTGATATGAGCTACACAGTTCTTTTCTCAGCAGCAGCTATGTGCATATCATAATGGCTCATGCTGGCCCAAGTTGCCCAAAAAATATGTTTGTACGTTTTGTTAATTTATGTGCAGTTCCCTTTTAATAAATGTTTAAAAATCTTCATCAATGAGGGCTACTAAATGAATGGGAAGCTGCTTCAAAAATATATCATTACTTGTATGTTCCAAGCAATGCAATTTTTGCAAAAGTAAACAAATGTGCAGATCCATTGCACTTCAAATATTTTTTGCAGAAGGTGTTATAGAAATTCCAGGAGTAGCAGAAGGAGGCAAAGCTCATACCTGGCCTCTCGATTACGACACTGCTTGAAAAGTCTTTCCTTTCCTCGCCGTTTCTCTTCTTCTAGGATTTTCCGTTTATCACAGGCTCCCAAGTTAACCAAAATCAGAGTGTCGTACAAGAGTTGGTCTTTCACTTCTTTGTCCAACAGCGAATCAGTACTGAAGCTTGGAGAATGATTCACCTGAAATTAGAGGAGTCATACTTATTTGAATTTGCTACAGTTTGACATGCAAAAGGAACATTCCTGGGAAAATAAAAGTGTGGGAAGATCTGAGATGCACTTGCAAGGGACGGAAGCTGAAACTCAAATTTAAAATTTCCAGAGCCTGGGGTCTGGCTAGCCATAGTGTTGAAGGCACATTCATATTCCAACACTAATCAAAAATCATAATACGCAATAGGCACACATAAAAAGGCACACTGATGGCCCAATCCTCTTGGGCTCCTATGTGGTGGAACATGCTTTCCACTAGCATATGTTGTCACAAAAATGCTGTAAAGTGCTTTGCGAAAGCACAAGTCCCAGGAATGCTGGTGCCAGCAATTGTCAAGAGGCCTACCAGAACGGGTAAATCCAGTGTAGGAGTATGGAGAGGGCGGGGGAGGAGGTTGAATGGGGCAGGGGAGAGCAGAACATGGCAGTGGAGTGGGCAGATTGGGCCCAGGAGGGGGAGAGACTGGCAACACCAGCACATGCCCTATCCAAATTCTCTTCCTGGGCCTCATGGACCTGCATGGATCAATGTGAACTTGCACCAGCAATATCACAGATATTGATATTTGATTTGATTTGAGAATCTGGTGCAGATTTGAGCAGAACTATTGCAGCTGCTGGGGCTTACTCACAGAGGACTTCCAACAACCAAAAATCCCCTACAGTATATAGTAGACGCTGCACCAGCACTGCTGCATCTCTGCACAGGGATTTAGGTAGGATTGAGATGTTAATTACTGTTTCTCAAGTATGGCAATCTGTTCTCCTAATGTCTAGAGAATCAAAATACCAAAATTCAAGTTCAAGCATCTTCATGAAAGTCTTGTATGTACTTACTGAGTTTTTATCTTGTAAGTCCTCTGAAGGAGGGTTGTAAGCTTCCTGTTTGGTCTTGACGTTTTAAGACTTCGATTAAGCTAACCCTGATTATCTGATTACTAGATGATGAGGATTATCAAGAGAAGGCAGCTATCACCATCATGGTCTGATTAAGAACTTCTTTGTGGAATCTGACTGGCCACTAAGGGAAGGCAGAATGACGAGCTAGATACTGTGATCCAGCTTGTCAGTTTTCTTTTCTTAGGGCACTTCGAGGCATCCTTCTTGTAGTGTCAGCCAGCCACCATTTTTCCACTTGCAGTCACACACACAATTGCAGTGCTCCTTCCACACCACTTTGTATGTGGTCACTTGCATTGTATAATTTGTATCCATTCTAGCAGGCAGTGCTTAGCAAAATATCACTGAGATATAACTGACCCACTCCTTACACCATGCCTTTCAAAAAAAGGATGGAGCGGGAGTGTTAACAACAGTCCACACATGTGACCTGCCATCGCACTGCTGTATCACTGTACTTTTTAAAAAGTCAGTTTTTCTATGCTGATAAATGTGACGATTTAAGCATGGGAGAAATACACTGTTGGATGTTGTTGTGAGAACCACCCACTACCACTATCACCACATTCAAAAGGGAGTAAACAAGATGTGACAATCCCAGCTTAAACATCCCAACATCCCTAAGTCTCTTGAAAGACTCTTTTATGAAACCAATTGACTGTCTTCTCAACTGGGGCTTTTTTTTTTTAAAACATTCCCTTTAGTCTAACGCCCTCTGCTGGACATCCACATGACTGAAAGAGTTGCCATGGCTTGCACACTGGTGAGGCAAGTAAGGAACTAACAGAAGTGGTGGAGGTCAAGTTAAGTTGTAACAGAGGAGTCTGGGAATAGAAGTCTTTTGTCTCCGAAGGCTAGTTTTTGAATCCAAGGTAGAGGCCACTTGTTTTGTAGGAACATACCTCAAGCAGCCATGGTTTGAGTTTGCGATCCAGTAAAATATCAAATCCCAGAATTTCAAAGCAAGCGCTCCACATGGTGTGGTTGGGGAAGCAAGTGAGATAATTATGCCTGATGACTGGATGAGCCGATATCAGGGTTTTAATAACAACATCCTCAATGTCCTTCCATATCTGGTCTGTTTCATAACCATTTTGCTGCATGTGCTTATTAAAGGTGGATAGCTTCCTTAAAAAAAGTGGGGGGGGGGGAGAGAGAGAAAGACAATGTAGCTGAAGGACTGAACACTGTTTTTCATACTTTAAGTAATGAGGTGCTTGTTTATAGTTGCACCTGATCTCAAATATCACTCTCGTATACGGTCATGATCTCTGACTTGACATATATTAATCCAAAATAAGTGCAAAGTTCCTATCTCTAGATCTGCAGTCACAAAAACAAATGCCACAATACTCAGGAGTCAGGGTGACCAGATGCCCTCCTTTTCCAGGAAAATCTCCTCTTTTTTAGCCTCGTGTCCTGGAAAAGAATTTAACTCCTCCTCCTTTCCCGTGAGCAGGCTATGCAGACAGTGAGCAGGCTATGCAGACAGCACATAGTCTTCTTCTAATGAAGAAATTATATGTAATATAGTTTTAAATTTAGTAATACGTAACATAGTATTTAAAATTAACCACATGAAATCAGTATATGAGTGTTTTTAGCTTTTATTTTGTCGTGTCCTACATTTTTCTTGAATGTCCTGCGTTTAGGGGTGCCTTATCCTCTTTTGCAGTTATGATATCAGGTCACCCTGGGGAGTGCATGTAAGGAAAGGGGTGGGAAAAGTCACCCCTTTACCACCCATCAATCATCCAAATTATAATAAATTGTTAATAATCCAATGGGAGGTCAGGGTAGAATGGGATGGGGTAGGGTTACCTAGAGTTGAGGAGAACTAATATGCATTGCAGTCTTGAGTGTGCATCATGTAGGATTCCTTAAGAACAAAGTCACATTATTGGTCAACCCACATCCCAAGTTATACAGCCAAGGGGATGGGCTTGATAGACCAAGGGGAAGACAGCAGGAAAATGGGAAACAATATAAGACAACCCAGGTAAGCACTTCCCATCTTTTACCAAACTTGACATGGTGGGCTGGTTAAGTTCAATTTCTAACACCACACCTTAAATGATCATGAGATCCTTGTGCCTACTTCAGGCCACCAGGGCAGTACAAAAAGGACATTGGGTTATGTGGAACCCAAGTGGAATGGGAAATAGATTCAGGCAAAAGCAAACACCTGTTATTGGATATACAATCCCTAAGAAAAGGTCTGAATGCTGCAATCCAAACTCTTTCCATCTTTTTTGCTTCCCCGGCCAGGAACTAACAGAAATGTGAATATTTTCAAGGGCACAGATTGATCACACAGTGATCAGCGAGAAAAATCAGAGCATGGACAGTGGTCTTTTAGCCTTGGGAGTACAGAGACATTTGCTGTAGTAACTTCTCCCTCTTGTTTATTGATGTACCACATTGCAGATCTTATTTTGGATAGCAGCACAAGCACTGCAGGAGCGAGGCGGCGCTGCTGGCACTTGACCCTCTTACTGGAGAAGTAAAATAATGCTGTGGAAAAATACCCAAAAAGCAAACCAAGCTTTTGCCGCAGTGGGCAGAACACTGCAGAAGAGCAGCAGCCAACAGACTAATAAGGTATTAGCGATCAACAGAACAGCCAAAGAGAGCTAGTGCGGGGGGGGGGGAATTGAGGCGACTGTAATTAGATAGAACTGACCGTTCCATGCAAGATTTAGAGAGGTGGCTAATTACACTCACCGAAAACAATAAAACAGAGGGCGGCAATCCAGTAATTCCATTTGCAACAAATTCATTTGTATTTCCTTTAGGGGGGGATAAATCCAGGCTCCTCTCGCCTGCTTCAGGTCCCCTGCTGTTACTCATCTGAGCTTTTTAAATGATTTATTTCACCTAACGACAGAGAATGTGCCACGTGCCAGCTGAATTTAGAGAAATGTTTCCTAAACACGTATGAAATGGCCATAAAGATTCATGAGAGCAGGCCCACCAGCGTCCCCCCAGCTGTGATTATTTTGGAAAACATTCTGTACCTCTTGCTACCAGAGTCTTCATCTCGTACAAAATTAGCACTGTGCTTGTTAATTGAATAATTAGTCAGGTGCATACAGACGTCGTCCTGTAAATAATTAAACAAACAAGCAGATTATGAGGCTACAGAGGTTTCAGCATCCCTTATGCTCCTTCTGCAGGTTTGGGTGGGAATGGCTGAGGCATGAGAGGAACCACCTATACCTTATCTAATGTGTACATTGGATGGCCTTTTAAACCCCATGCTTCAAGGAAATGGACATGGCTTTCCTTATTCAGTGTATTTGGGAATGGAATTTGAAGAGCAAAACAGGGACCGCACCCCAACCACTTGGAAAGGGGGTTCCATACTTCTATACTCCACAATCAGAATAAATTATGTAAGGAACCTGATGATACAAAGAGAATCACAGATATGAAAGCGATATAAAGGCCATCCAATCCAGGCAGGTTTTTTGAAAGACTGAGAGTTCAAAGCAAAGCAAAATCAACGAAAAAACCTCAATGATTGAAACCTCCTGCTCCACAGGAAGGAGCTATCAGGCTGGTGTTCTAATCTCAGCATAAAAAGAGAGCACAGACCTCTTTAATTGAACCACGGGCTTTGACCAAAAACGCTGCGATCTCGAGTTTCCTTATGGCCTTTAAGATCTAACTACACTTTTAAAACAAATAACTGGACACAAACATGCATTGGGAACTCTGCATTATGGATTTGGAGTAAAGAAGCAGAAGGTAAGGAAAAGGTTAAGCACCCCATTCTCTCCACAGTTCCAAAGTGTCTCCTCTTGAAGCTGCTTTAGGTTTTGGAGTTCTCTTACACACCTCTGTGTGTATAATGTTTAAATTAGGCACTGAGAAACACCACAAATCAAACCATAACTTTAAAAGAAGTTTGCAGATGTTGGTTGCGGTGTTGTCTGCAAAGGATAGAAGATACAAACATTTGTCCATCCTTATTACCTCACATGGCAACAAAAGAAATTATGAAGACCCTTGTGTGTGACTATACCTTTAGTGAGATAAGTAATCCATAATATTGTTACATTTCCCCTGAAGCTATAAGGCTTGCATATAAATTCTTTGGAAATTTTAGCAACCACTCAATGAAAGGTGTGACTTGAACCAGAAATGAATACCATCCTAGAATCCCAGGTAAGGTTAACAAGATTCTTTCTCTGCTCACCAAGTTGCTGTGTGAAGGGTCTGAGTAGGCAGAAGTTGCAAAGCGCGCAAGACCCTCCTTGTAAACAAATACCCGCAGTGGATCACATGACGTCACCAGCACATAAATCCGAAGATCAAATTTGAACCCATCAATGATAAAAGGCTTGGGAGAAGAAGATGAAACTGAGTGAGCACCATGCTTCCCTCAAACATACAAAGGAGATAATTAACTTGATAAATCTGGAGAGTGCAATATCACTATATACGAGTTCTTGACTGTTCCGGGAGTTTCACTAGCTTCCTACAGTCTTCCTGTCCTAACCCGCATGTACTTTTTGACCTATGGAGGCCCAAAAGGCTTATGTCTTATATATCTTACAGTCCCCTATTACGTGCATCAAGACTGATTAAGGGCGCAATCCTAACCAACTTTCCAGCACTGGCACAGCTGTGCCAGTGGGGTATGTGCTGCATCCTGCAGTTGGAAGATAGTCATGGAGGCCTCCTCAAGGTAGGGCAATGTTTGTTCCCTTATCTCGGAGTTGCATTGCCCTTATGTTAGTGCTGGAAAGGTGGTTAGGATTGCAGCCTTAGAGTGCTATCTACTTAATCCCACCTGCAGATGAACACACACAGAGTGGCATTTTCAGTGACTGCCCCACAACTGTAGCAGCCCTTCCCTGAAGGTTTATCCCAAAGCTATCAGACATCTGGAGGCGTGATAAGAACTGTTAATACTGACAGCATACTGCTGGACCATAACATTTTGCTTTCTGAAGCAGACCATCAAATGGTACCCCTTCCCTTCTTTTTTTCTATTCAGATTATACTCCAGTTCCTTCCTTTCTTAAAATCTCTCCTTGTTTCTTTTCAGTTAGGAATGGAAAAGAAAAAGCAGTGTGGTGCCACTTTGTCATCCTTCCTCTGGAGGCCATAGCCATTCATGGCAGGGGTGGGCTGCTGTACTGCCCCTGAGAACCGGACCACAATCTGCTGTGCTGCCCCTTGCTATATCCAACTTCAGAAAAAAGCCACCCTTACATACTGATAATCTGGAGCTAGAGCTCTGCAGTCAAGCTGGTTGCAGTGGCATTCCTGGAGGGGGGCAAAATGCTAAGTTTTTCCAGGTGCAGGATGCCTGTGTAAAGTGCCCCCTCTCCGTTGCTTACAGAGCCACTCTCGGCTGTGAAAGCCTTGGCTGGAAAAAACTTAGCATTTTGCCCCCCTCCAGGAATGCCACTGGTTGGCTGATAATTTCAGATCAGTATGCATAATTCAGTTCCTGCTCCTCCTCTACACCTCAGCTTCCTGATTCCAAACTCCTGAGCTTTTTACACCCCTGTCTACCATCAGACCTTCCCAATTCTAGGGTTTGTGGGACACTTCTCTTCAGATTCTGTGTCCCACCCCAGCTCCCCAAGGCTCCTGCTTCTCAGTTTGTTGCCTACTGTGTCCCTTTACTTAACCCTTTATGCCCCCTTGATGGGAGCAGTTTGAATGCTAAAAGATTGATTTGATTTGAACCCTTATGGCAGTGGTTCTCACACATTTCGCACCGGGACCCTCTTTTTAGAATGCAAATCTGTCAGGACCCACTGGCAGTGACATCATGACCGGAAGTGACATAATCAAGCAGAAAATTTTTTAACAATCCTAGGCCAAAATTCTACCTACACTTACCTACACTTACCCAGGAGTAAGTCCCATTTACTATCATTGTTAGAAGAATATACATAGTAACTTGTTAAAAGTACAGGTCTGTAACATTTTCCCAAATGCAGTCACATACGATGGTAGCATCAAAGCTAATATAGTAAAAATAAAAAACTGAAATGAATGGAGACCCACCTGAAATTGGCTTGTGACCCACCTAGTGGGTCCCAACCCACAGTTTGAGAAACACTGCTTTATAGGATTAATTCACTGTCTTTCTTGGGTTCCCTAGTCTCCTAAAATTCTTCACTGCCTCAAGCCCCCTTCCCAGCAAAAGGATACAACTTCTTCTGTCTCCAGGTGCTATATATACATCTACGTCCCCACCCCAACCCCAGTCCAACTGCTTCCTTTACAGATCACAACTGCTTCCTTTACATCACATTTCATTGAATTACTAACCCTTCCCCCTCCATAGTAGAACATTTATGAACATTCACAATACTGCAGCAATCAATAGGTTAGAGAAACTTGAGGGTGACCAGCAGGCCATCTTAAGCCAAATAAAAAGGGTTACCTTTGAGATATAGAGCTGACAGATTAGATCCTCTCCAGGTTTGATATCTTTCACAGTTTTTGTGATGAAGATGCCTCTGCCTTGACAACCAGAGTCTGGTTTACAGATATAGGTCTTATGTTTCTTTGACCGGCCATAAGCCTGTAGTTCTCCATAGCTGAGAGCAGTGAAAGCAAAAGGGGATTTATATGGGATATTCTACCAAACAATGCAGGGACGTGCAGTCAGGGGAGGAAGAGCCTCACCAGATCCAACAAGTAAAACACAAAGCACAAGCAGGGCAACCAGATGTCCTCTTTTCCTAGGACATGTCCTCTTTTAAAGCCTCGTTTCCTGGAAAAGAACTTAAATGTCCTCCTTTTCCCTGTAAGCAGGTAGCACATAACCTTCTTGTCATTAAAAAAATTGTATGTAATAAATTGTATGTAATTTAGTTTTAAATATAATTATAATATAGTGTTTAAATTAACCACATGAAATCAATATACAAGTGTTTTTAGCTCTTATTTTGTCATGCCCTACATTTTGGTGTCCCTTGTCCTCTTTTGTAGTTATGACATCTGGTCACTCTGAGCACAAGGACCCAACAAATAAAAAGAAAAGGTATCCTGCTTTTCCACACCAGACCTTTCTTCTCCAGCACAGTCAGTGAGTTAAATCGCACATGCGAACACATACATTCATTACAATACACAGGGAAGCCAATTCATCATGGGTTACAAGTCATGGTAGGTATGTGCAAGCTCCTGGTCTTAGAGATAGGCTGCCTCTGATTGCCAGATGCAGGGTTGTGCACCAGGATGCAGGTTATGTCTGTTGTCTTGTGTGCTCCCTGAAGCATTTGATGAGCCACTGTGAGATACAGGAAGCTGGACTAGATGGGCCTTTGGCCTGATCCAGCGGGGCTCTTCTTATGTTGCTGCAATCATGGCTGGCTTCCAATGCAAAACAGGCGGTATGCCTGTGTCAGCAATCACTGGGGAAGCAGCAGGTAGAGTTGACTCAGTCAGTTAGGCCTCATTCATGGCTGACTTCCAATGAAAAACCAGTGGTGTGGCTGGCTTCCAGTGAAAAAAAGGCAGTGTGCCTACCTTTTAATGGGAATATTAAATTTAATATTTAATATTAAATATTAGAGGATAGAAGACAACAAGTAGGTTCTCCCTCCATCTAGATTTTGGAAGAGCACCAATTCCCTTATCCTGTCATTACAACTCTACAATCACATTACAATGAGTTCCCAGGTTATATTAAGCACGTGCTTAATGCTGACATGCTTGGTCTAAACAGATAACACATCGGTCCTCACTCCTGCAAATCAGAACTGCAATGTGATAGTGTGCTGTAATCCTCTGCAATTGTCTTGAGTTGGATCTCCCCTTCACATTTGCTATTTGCCCTAGATGTCAGGTTAGCCCCATGGAGAAGGCTAACTGAAGAAATCTCTTCAGGCAGCAGATCAGTGAGAGATGGCTGCCTCAACTGCTCCTTTTCTCTCCTGGATTCAGAAAGGAAGAGGGAACCACAGCAAAAGAGGAAGTGTGGCAAGAAGAGTGGTGGGCTAGAGTAGATGAAGAACAGTGGAGTGGCCGCTGATGCACCACCAGGAAATGAGGGGAGTATTTGATACATACCCTTAGGCACCAGAAGTCATGTCCAGTTGGGAATCTCTCCTTGGCACCAACAGAAACTTTTTTCCCCAGGCATACAGCAGCCACCAATGTGCATTGAGAGCATGACAGAGGGTTTAAAGTCCCTCTGCCCCATATATGATCCCAATCTGCAAGGGGCCCATTTGCTATTTAGTTTAAAAGCACATAAAATGTTAAACTCATGCTAAACATAACATGTCATATGACCCTCAGTTCACACACAGAAAGTTTCAAATAGGATGTTCAGAAGTACTCAGTGTTAACATGTTCTTATCCCTCTTAAGGCAGAAATTTCAGGACTGATAAAATGTTATGGGTTCATCCACATTCAGCTTTAGGGATGGCTCAGATGCATGTTATTCAGTACACTCAATCTTCACAAACCACAGAGCAGTTGTGCTGCTACCCACCAGTCCAAGTGGTGAACAGGGAAACAGGAAGAAAGTGGCATCTTCAAACAGACCCAAAGAATTGGTCAAATCATTTTTTTTTTTAAATGTATGTAAAAAATACCTCTCCCCCACCCACTTTGCCTTCACTCCAATTCTGAATCATTGTGATGATGAAGCGAAGCTAATCCAGAGGCAAAACCAGTACATAAAAATGTTAGGAAGACTCACTCAGCAGGAAGACACCAAGCTCTGGGAAAGAAGTTAAATTCTTTGGGAAAAAGCTTTAACATTCTGCCCATGTTCCTGGCCAGAAGATCCTTCCTGCAGATTTCAGACATCCCAGGGAAATGATTGATTTTCTAGAAAAGGAGTTTAAAGACAAAACCTTTACTGATTAGATCTTCAGCTCTGTTCTTATGAATGAATTTTTTTTTAAAGGCAGATGCTTTAGCTCCACCTCTGGAGTGACAAATACCTGATAGCTTTTCATTTCCATTACTCGATCCAGTGAGACTGAATAATCCGTCCAATACAGGGTCCAGTCATCAGTCTCACTTGCCTCCCTGAGGCCACACATCATAGCAGCTCGTCGCACTGCATCACAGGAAGACAGACAAGTCACACCATTGTTTGCATAGAAATATCTGGTGTTTTAGCACTGGACTGAAAGTGCAGAATATACCTATGCCAAAGACAGTCTTGTTCCCAAAACAAGCAGATACTTAGCAGTATGGGCAGTGGCGTCACTTGGGAGGTGCGGGGTGTGTGAGCTGCACCGGGTGATGCACACAGGGGAGTGTACCACTACCACTACTCACCAAAATTTTTAATATCTTGTTATATGAAACAAAAAATATCTCTATTCTTTCAAAAGTTATAGCCAAAAAACCAGTGGGGGCGGGGCAATGGTACATCACCACAGCCAAAACCCAAGGCATGGGAGGAGGTTCAATATAGGGGTGATGGGCTAACCACCCATACCTGGTGATGCAAACCCTAGTGATGCTACTGAGTATGGTTGTTTTCTTATGTACGCACTCTCAGTCCTTTGGTGGCCATCTTGCAGATCATACACATCCCAGAGGTAGTCCACAGGGATCTATGAAATCCTTATGGGATGGAAGATCTGAATGTCAATATTACACTAAAAACAGCACTCACCTGCCTTGGTTCTCGTGTAGCCAAGCATCATGATTCCCATGAAGGGGAAGGGCATGCACTGCAAAAAGGGAGCTGCTTTATGGTCTTAGGCACCAATCACTCAAGATACAGTAAAATAATGTTTTTCTTACTGTTTATGAGAATTGACTGGGGAGCAAGTGCAACCCTTCTCCTTCACAATCAGGGAAAAATATTTCACGAAGAATACTACTACTCACCACTCTCGTATTTGCAGTTGGTCAGATTTATCACTAGTCATCTGGAAAACATAAAAAGAAGGAGAAAGACAGAGGCAGACAGGCAAAATCCAATTCATAGATTTATGACAGGCCCACCAGAGAACCTTCTGGATCTACTTTATAAGATATAAGCCTATACCTCTAAGTATGGATGGACAGGCTGGGGAACCCAAATCCTACCTTAGCTATGGACTCACTCAGCAGCTCTCATAAACTCTCAGCCTATAAACCACCTCATGGCATCAAGTGCTATTTAAATGACTTAGGGCCCGATCCAGACCCGTGTACACCATCTCAATGCCAGTGTGCACTGTCACAAATGTGCCATAAGGCATCTTTGTGAGCTCTTACCACAGGCCCAGCACCAGAGCTAGCTCAGCGCAAGCCTGCACTGGACCAGTTCCAGCGCTGGGTCTGTGTTCCGCCAGCTGGCAGTTGCCTAGACTACCTGGTGGCAGAGAAGTGAATGAGGTTGTGGGGGGAGATGGGGAGAAGGCATTCTGGAACAGAAGTAGAGGGGGGTGGGCAAGGAGAGGGCATGGAGAAGGCGTGGCAGTGGAAAGAGCAGGGCAGGAGGAGGGCGAGACTGTTGGAGCTTGGCTCCACAGGATCCTGAGTCCCATGTTGGGCCGCGCAGCCCAACACAGGAGTCTCCGATTCTGCGCCAGCTCCAGAGCCACTGCAGAATCAAGTAGCCCCATTGTGGGGCTACTTCCCTTACCCAGGGGAAAGGGACAAAAGTCCCTTTCCCTGGAGGAGCCACCATGGGCTGCCCTGTTGCACGCAGGATGCTGTGGTTGCCATTTTGGCACCGCAGCAGCCCCGCACTCCAGGCAGCTCAGCATTGGGCTGTTAATAATAAGACTTGAAGAGAGCAGAATTGCACGTTATCTTCCCCAACCCATGTTTGTAGAGGTAATGTGAATGTGGGGGCAAGACACTTACAAGAGAGAACTACAGGCGTTCAACTCCTTCCACACCTCTCATTCACACCTTCAAATCCCACTCCACCCTCAACTAGCCTTACTTCTGATTTCAGAGATGGGGGGATTATTTAAGAAAACATAGAGGAGTACCTGTAGAGGAAATCTGGTGGCCTTCCTGCCCACCAATTCTCCCCTGCAAATGCTTTGTCAACCTCCACACCCACTGATTCATAGAATCATAGAATGTTAGAGTTGGAAGATATCTTGGAGGTCATCTAACCCATCCCCCTGCTCAGTGCAGGCAACTGCTACAGCATCCCTGACAGGAGGTCATTCAGCCTGTGATTGAAAACCTCCAATGAGACAGCCAACTACTGCACAAGATAGACTATTCTAGTGCTAGAGAGCTCTTAGATTCAGAAAATTCTTCCTCATGTCTAGACTAAATCTACTTCCCTGCAGTTGCAACCCATTGGTTCTAACTCCTGCCCTCAGGAACCACAGAGAGTAAGTCCCCCCTTGTTCCGGATGACAGCCCTTCACATACTTAAAGTCAGCTGTGATATCTCAGTCTCTTCTTCCCTAGAAAAACATACCAAGTTATTTTCACTATTCCTTAATATCCTTGTTGCTCTCTTCTTGACTTGCTTCAGATCAGCCAGTTCCAGGTTCTTCCTGACATTCTGCACATACCACACCTCTTCTTCCTTGCTGCCTCCCTAACCCCCTACTCCGCTTTGCTGAGAGTCCCTGGCCAGGTCACTGCTTCTTTGCTTCCTTTCCCAGCCAGGTTCAGTCTGCAAGGACATCCTTCAATGAAATGAGGGACTGCAGGTAGCCCTACTTGAAATCTAAAGTCTTGATTATAGAATGTGGAAGGAGAGGAAAGGGCAATGGCACTGTGCACAACCAATTTTTTGAAGAAGAAACGTGCTTTGCAACTCATTTGCTGCATATGGTCCACTCATCTTCGTTGCAAGGACACAACATTTTCTGAGCCCTCCAATATGTAATATTTTGTTTCTGGGAAAATGTGTTCCTTACCCCATTTGGACATCCATTGCTGCTATTGTGAATCTTACATAGAACGTTTCATGGGTATCTATTGTGACAATCTATTGTGGACATTATATATCTGGACTTTCAGAAGGCGTTTGACACGGTCCCTCACCAAAGGCTACTGAAAAAACTCCACAGTCAGGGAATTAGAGGACAGGTCCTCTCCTGGATTGAGAACTGGTTGGAGGCCAGGAAGCAGAGAGTGGGTGTCAATGGGCAATTTTCACAATGGAGAGAGGTGAAAAGCGGTGTGCCCCAAGGATCTGTCCTGGGACCGGTGCTTTTCAACCTCTTCATAAATGACCTGGAGCCAGGGTTGAGCAGTGAAGTGGCTAAGTTTGCAGACGACACCAAACTTTTCCGAGTGGTGAAGACCAGAAGTGATTGTGAGGAGCTCCAGAAGGATCTCTCCAGACTGGCAGAATGGGCAGCAAAATGGCAGATGCGCTTCAATGTCAGTAAGTGTAAAGTCATGCACATTGGGGCAAAAAATCAAAACTTTAGATATAGGCTGATGGGTTCTGAGCTGTCTGTGACAGATCAGGAGAGAGATCTTGGGGTGGTGGTGGACAGGTCGATGAAAGTGTCGACCCAATGTGCGGTGGCAGTGAAGAAGGCCAATTCTATGCTTGGGATCATTAGGAAGGGTATTGAGAACAAAACGGTTAGTATTATAATGCCGTTGTACAAATCGATGGTAAGGCCACACCTGGAGTATTGTGTCCAGTTCTGGTCGCTGCATCTCAAAAAAGACATAGTGGAAATGGAAAAGGTGCAAAAGAGAGCGACTAAGATGATTACGGGGCTGGGGCACCTTCCTTATGAGGAAAGGCTACGGCGTTTGGGCCTCTTCAGCCTAGAAAAGAGACGCTTGAGGGGGGACATGATTGAGACATACAAAATTATGCAGGGGATGGACAGAGTGGATAGGGAGATGCGCTTTACACTCTCACATAATACCAGAACCAGGGGACATCCACTAAAATTGAGTGTTTGGCGGGTTAGGACAGACAAAAGAAAATATTTCTTTACTCAGCGCGTGGTCGGTCTGTGGAACTCCTTGCCACAGGATGTGGTGCTGGCGTCTAGCCTAGACGCCTTTAAAAGGGGTTTGGACGAGTTTCTGGAGGAAAAATCCATTATGGGTTACAAGCCATGATGTGTATGCGCAACCTCCTGATTTTAGGAATGGGTTAAGTCAGAATGCCAGATGTAGGGGAGGGCACCAGGATGAGGTCTCTTGTTATCTGGTGTGCTCCCTGGGGCATTTGGTGGGCTGCTGTGAGATACAGGAAGCTGGACTAGATGGGCCTATGGCCTGATCCAGTGGGGCTGTTCTTATGTTCTTATGTTCTTAATCTTATGATGAGTGGCACAGCCTCTTGCCTCAGAGTGTTTGAGTGAACACTGACTTGTTTAGAAGATTCTGTTTGATTCCACTATAGGCGTATTTGCTATTGTATCACCATTGCTGGGTGAGGGCTTGCATGAGGATCACACAACCAATGAAAATTGCACATGCTAATGTTCCAAGTCACAATGTTCCAAAGTTTGGACCTGGCCACAGTGAACCATGCCATGGTAACATCAGCATTAGACTATTGCAATGCACTCTACATAGGACCAGGGCTGCTGAGAGCTGGCATTGGGCTGGGGAGTTTGTCCCCTGCCACCCTCTCAGGCCTGCATAGGACTGCCCTTGAAGACAGTTCAGAAACTGCAATTAGTGCAGAATGTGATGGCTTGTGTCATTGCTGGAAGTCAGTGGATTGACTTTGTTGGGCTGATGCTCTGGCAACTGCACTGGCTGCCAATTCATTTCTGGGCCTAATTCAAGGTGCTGGTTTCAACTTTAAAGCCCTATACAGCGTGGGGCCGGTAGCTTTGAGAGACAACCATCTTCTGAACAGTTTGTCCCCTCCAGTCATCAAAGAAGGTTCTTCTAAGTGCATCCTCCTTTGGATGGTGGAAGAGGCAGAGGCATGAAACAGGGCCTTCTTAGTAGTGGCACCAACTTCATGGAAACACCTCCTTCTCAGTTTACAAATCATTCCCTTCTTCGAAACTTTCCATCAGGGCCTAAAAACATTTTTCTTCAAACTAGCCTTCTAATGTTTACATGGTTATTTTAATACAGTGTACAGTGTACAGGTTTTATGGGGATGTTTTATTGTTGACTGCATTTTTATAGGCCTTGCCCTTCTAAACTTCTATTAAGAGGTGACTGCTGCTGGTTTGTGTTATATTTGTGATGTTTTAATTATGTTTTAATGTTTAATTTGATGAACTGCAGTGTTTTGTAAGTGTTATATATTTTATGGCTCTATAAGCAGCTTTGGGTGTCCTTCAGGGAGAAAAGTGGGGTACAAATCAAATGAATTAATGAAGTTGCTCTTGTGCTCCAAAACACATTCACATATGCTAGATTTATTTCCTGAAGTATTTTTATTCATTCCCCCCTTACTTTGGATGCTATAATACTTAAGAGTTGAAAGTCTGCATCTTAGAAAATTCTGCAGTTGCCATGTTACGTAAAACAAAAAGCCTTAGCATTTGACACTGTATTCACATAATGTAAAATTTGCCTGTAAAATCTGGAGTATTTGCAGACAGTACAGGAGACAGTTACTGCCTTCCATCCCAGGTGTACAATTTTGAGAAGGCACCAACTGTCTGGCACTGGATGTGTGTGTGTGGGAGGAGGGTCGCAGGAAATTATACAAATACAGGCCCGGCCAAATGCTTGCTAGTGGCAGCTACTACAAAGAGTTTTTAGCAGAAACTGCCTGCATGCAATTTTAAACATTTCTCAGGAGTTCTAAAGACTACAGAGAAAAAGAAAAACAAAATACTAAGGATGCTGATTACCACATTTCATGTCAGTCAAAAGGACCTGGACATAACAGGGCAAGAGCCGCTACCCAGCCAGAGTTCATGCTGTGTGGTATTCTAGAGCAGAGCTCTCCAGACTCCGGTCCGTGGGCCAGATTCGGCACACTGCCTATTCCCTCTCCCACATGAACAGCGTTTACCATTCCGCAGGGGAGCATCCTATCCCTGCCGCCAATCTCCCACAAACTGCGCTCTGGCGTGCTGCTTCTGGGTTCTGTTGTCCCAGCAGACACTGCACCCAGATTTCTGGCAGATGCGGCTGGATAGGGCGCAGTTTGGGGGAGATCAGCGGTGGGGAAAGGAGGCTCCCTGACAGAACAGTAAATTCTGGTAGCTCTGGGGACGCCTTTCCCGGCAAGCAGCAATATCTAGTTTGGAGAAGTACTCTGGGCAACATAAGTTACAGAAGAGTTCGCACACAACCTTGTAGCCATTTCCCTTCTAAAGACTCACATGATATATCTATAAAAATATTATCTTTGGGAGTTTTTAAAAAGAGAATCTGTTTTCAAAGAATGCTAGATGCGGGAAGCTTCTTGCAGTTCTTTGGCCTGTGCCCCACATTCCTGTACCCATAGCATCATGCTTGGAGCTTTCCACAACCACTGCTAAAAAGGACGCAGTGATTCACTCAGTTTAGTCAAAGTTGCTTGCTTGCTGATCACTGCAGCTTCAGATTAAGTGAGCAACATGACACCAGGGCCTTGAGTGGGATATCCGATGAACTACAAACAGTTCGGTTCATTTGACAGAGCAGAAGCTGCCAACTCCAGGCATGCGTGTAGCCAGCCCCAACAGATGGGGATTTCTGTGGATTTGCCCACATATAAGAAAAGTGGTAAGAGAGAGGTGGGTTTGGATGTGGTACTACACCTAGGTTCAAATCCCCACTCAGGACTCACAGAAAGGACCTGTCAAATCCATCTCCCTCAGTATCATCCACCTAACAGGGTTAACACAAGAGTAAAACAAAAATTTAAGGATATAATAATATGCATCTTGAATGTTTGGGACAAATCAACAAAGATTGAGAGTAAAAGGAAGATTTAAGAATACAGTATATTCAGTCAAATTCAATAATTTTCTCTCAGCACAATACTGTTTCTCTCCCATGGTATCTTACCTCCCCCTCCCCTTTCTCTTTAGTACCATTAAGGATTGTCATGCATCCCACTAGTTAGCCCATCCTCTATTTTCAGGAGCTTCAGAATTATACTGCTTTGCCCTTACCCAAACCTAAAGATCCTTTCAATGCTTATTTCTAACCTCTTTTTCTTCTTCTTCTTCTTCACTGTAGCACTGGAACACAAACCTTTTCCGCTTTCCTCTTCACACGCCACGGTCTCCTGATCGGTATTATCCAGTACACTCTCCTCTCTTTCCAGTCCACTTGGAAAAAAATCTAGCTCCGATACATCCTTCTCGCCCAGCTCTTCCAGCTCTTGTCTCCTACAGGGAAATGAACCATTCCTTTGGGCTTCATCTGATGCCCTCATCCTGTGAAAATGCAGCAAAAAAGCAAATTGGAGCTGCAGACACTCATACCCACCTGTTGATGGGTCCAGGCATTTCCTTATTTAACAACTAAAAAGACCCTCTCACCCCCTGGTAGACCCCTCCTTAATTGGCTGAAACCTCCATGAATTTCTCTACATTCTAACAAGATGGCCTTCTCTTCTTCCCAACAAAAGGCACAGCCATCTATCACATCTCTTTTCATTAACAGTGATATCCATGTGAATGGACACGCCACACAATGATAAACACTGTGATTCTCAGTCCTTTCACTTTCTGTGATGCTCTGCATGTCCTGCATTCATCCCAGTTGCAGGTGTTGCAGCAGAAAGCATCCTTCTCATTATAGGTAAAGGTTCTTTAATACCTTAACCCTGCTCATCTGCACAGATTCAGCCCTCCTCAGATTCTAGAGTGCAATGCTATAGCCCAAAATAGCAGCCACCTCACTTGAATGCCACCTCACTACTGATACCTGATAAGTAGTATGAGAGAACTCTGAGTCTATCAAATCTACAGGTTGAAACTTGAATCTAACAGGTCAGGTTCTCCAGCAAGCAAGCAGTTCAAAGAGAAATTAAGGTACAGGAAATCTTTAATTTGGGTCTGTGAATTTCATGGGTAAGCTTAATATTCCTCATATGCATCAGTGTCAAATGTGTTCTCTCCTATGGAAAACCTAAAATCTGCAAGATAAAAACCTAGAATCCAATCACTAATTCAGAGTGCAATCCAGAGTGCTCTTTGGGCCGGCACAAGTCCCTTGTGCTGACCCAGGACAGTCACAAATGTGCCATAAACCACATCTGTCATGACTTTGGTAGGTGGAGCTGGTGCAAAGACACACACCAACCCATTTAGGCCAAATCCAGCCCCACCACCACCACCACTGACACCAGGTAAGATTGGGCTGGCCAAAGGCAGCCAGCATGGAGGGCTGGAGAGGGCGGGGGAGGTGGAACAAGGGTGTTCCAGGGTGGGGGAGGATGGGTGGTGGGGGCAGTGTGGGGACCAGGCCCAGGAGGGAGGTGGGACCAGCATCTGGCACTTAGGCCAGATCCTACCCTCCTCCCAGGCAGTCCAGCTTTAAACCAAGCTGCTCATATTTCACTGGTGCAGATCCAAGTAGCCCCACTGAGGTGTTTGCCATGCTACAAGGGGTAAGGGAAAATAAATCCCCTTACTCCGAGTTGCATGGGATCCATCTCAAACCCTGTGTTAAATACAA
Organism: Tiliqua scincoides; assembly: GCF_035046505.1. Taxonomy (NCBI): domain Eukaryota; kingdom Metazoa; phylum Chordata; class Lepidosauria; order Squamata; family Scincidae; genus Tiliqua; species Tiliqua scincoides. The sequence goes on from NC_089825.1 coordinate 88,883,024, forward strand.
CACTGGCCAGCCATCCTGCTTGTTCTGGGCTGCAGGATATGATTGGAATAGGACTGGACCCTATGCCAGGATATCCTACCTGCAGGATAGGACTGGGCTGTCATTCAACAAAGGCTGTCATTCAACAAAGTTCATCTAAGCCTTACCTAGATTCTAAAGTATTTGTGGGAAGAATGTCAAAATGAATGTCAAAATGCCTGCCTAATCAGATGTCCTGAAAAACAGGCACACATACGCATGGGTGACACTGACATGCAGCTAGTCATACAAGCAGTTCATATGATCCTTGTGTTAAAAATGGGGTTCTGTGACAGATCAGTTACCAACTCCAGTTTTTTTCCCCAAACCCTAGCTATCCAAAATGTGTGAATAATCAGAAGTTTAGATAAAAGGATAGTGGCATACATTGGCTTACCCCAATTGTTCCCTAACTGTGTGTTGTGGCACCCTCAAGGGACACCATGGGATGTGGTGGTGAACTCACAGGGACACCACAGGATGTCCCTGGAGATCTCTTCTTCTGTTTCTCTTGGGTACCACCATCTTGGATCATGCAAGAGAAGCCCCCCTCCTTCTCCCTTTCCCCACAGATGAAGCTAAGCACGGGAGAGGAATAAGATCCATCCTGGTTGGACCACAGCAAGACAGAGATCAGCCTTGCATTTTTCTTCATAGCAGAACAAGGTAGTTCTCCATGGCACAAATAAGATAGTGCACCTGGCATAATTGTGCATTCTGGTTCTAACTGCTTTGCTCTAAGGGTCAAACTACATGTGATATCATGCATGTGCATAATGGAGACATGCTTGTTTTTTTTAAACTAAATAGCTCCCTACACAGATCAGGACCATGGAAGCTTTAGCATTACCCCAATCACAGTTCTGATCTGGCTTTCCCCTCCCACCAGCTGCTATTTACCAGGGAGCAAAAGGCTCCATTTATGCCAACAGAAGCTTCTTTTCCCATGGCACAGGAAGGGGAGACAATCCACATCTGGACTGTGTTGAGGTATAGCTAAAGTTCCACCCTCCCCCCATGATACCAACCAACACATCATTGTGAAGCATGTGCTTAATGTTAGCACATAGTTTGACTCTTGGTCCCACCCATCTGGGTTCTGAGTTTGGGTTCATAGTTTGACCCTTGGTCCCACCCATCTGGGTTCTGAGTTTATGAATGATGACTGGAAACTGTGTTAAAATTCACAGACACTTCTTCTGCATATTATTCTGGTCAAGCTTTCATTAAGTTTAATAATACTTCCAGGAAAGTATTATTATTAATCTAATATGAACAAGGATATTTGGAAGTGAACAAAACTGTTAGCAAAGCAATTCTTTAAACTAATATTCATCTTCTTATAGTACAGTCTAGACAATATTGCATCATATAAAAGATAGAAGGTATAAATCTTAGCTTTAGCTGCAACAATATGTGGCAAAAAGATCAATTTTTCATTAGTACAAGCAGTTTCTTATGGTGACTATATTAAATAGCAGTGCAGCTACAGATATTTAAAAACATATTTGGAAAGATTACATCAAATTAAAAATTGCAGCAATTACTCTTTAGTAGTTCACAGCTATGCTGGGTACTAAACAATACTGAAGACTAAGCAAACAAAACCCGTGAATAATGAATAAATGCAATGACGTATTTTGTTTTCCATCAATCAATCGGACTGCTGAACAAAAATATATACATAAGCAAACAAGATGGATTATGAAATAGACGTTGTTAATTTAGGGCCCAATCCTATCCAATTTTCCAGCACCGGTCTAACTGCAATGCAGCCCCAAGGAAAGGGAACAAATGTTCCCATAACTTAAGGGGGCCTCTGTGACTGCTGCCCTACCACAAGATGTGGTGCCTGACCCATTGGCACAGCTGCACCGGCACTGTAAAATTGGATAGGACTGGACCCTTAGGCTACAATCCTGGTTACTTGGAAGTAAATTCCACATAAATCAATTGAACTTACTTTTGTGGTTAAGGAGAAAGGATGTTTGGAAAAGATATGCTGACATTTGGAGTCAAAGAAGAAGTATATTTTTAAATGTATGAACTTTGCTTCAAGTCAAAGTAGTCTATTGCTCAACATCCAGGACTTTGAGAACCATTAGGAAACAAACAAGCACATATAATTTGAATTTTTTTAAAAATGTTTACAGCCATGAGTCCATCCCTTGGATTTCTAACCATTATGTACTAAAACTAACCTGATCCTTTGGCTCCATTCCTTAGAATGTGTTTTAGTCTCTTCCCACATCTGTTGATAAGGAAAGGAATATGTTGTTGTGGTTGTCATCTTGATGTCTCTAAGAAAGGTAAAAATCACAGAAAAAAATAGCCAACTAGCACAGAAGCCATCTAAGCCATCTAAGACACAAGAATGGAGTCATCAGACTGGAACACAACTCAGAAGTTATTTTGAAGTAATAATTAGCAGAGCCACAGGGAAGGAAAACCTGCTCTGTTAGCAGAATCAGTCCCACCGTCACCAAGGAAAGGTTTATTTGTTTTGTTCTCAGTTGTCTGAACATGTCTTTCTATTACGGATGATTGCAATTATCAGATGACAAGCAGTGTATGTGTATATATGCACAGTTTCAAGTGATAAAAATATAGAGGCTTTTTTAAAGGCCTGAAAGTGTTGCTTTATACATATTTATTTTTTAAAACTCAATAGAAACATGCTTTTTATTTAAATAATGTTTGGATATACAAATGTTTCCCCATAGAGTGTGCTGTACAAAGGTTGTGGCTTTATGATATTTAAACTGATAATCAAGTACATACTTCCACTCCCACTCCTCCAAACAGCCTGGCAAACAAAAAGGAAGCTTTAAATCCGCCTGTATTCAGTTGTATACTAAATGACACCTGCAACAAATATCAATACTGAACATAAATGAATGTTTCTGCCAAACTCCTAACTCTTCAGTCTGAACCCCCACAAGAACAGAAATCCCAAATTTACATGTTTATATGACAGAGTCCCTGCTTCTGCTTTGACAGTGCCAGAAACATGGATTTCCAATATGAATGTTGTCCATAGGTGTGGGGTGTGGGGCTACAGCAGTGGTAGAGCTCAGTATAGCTTCAGATGCAGAAGGTCCCGAGTTCAATCTCTAGCATCTCCATTGATGTGTATTTATTTGCTATGTGGCATTTTAAGTAATGTTAGTACAGTGTTCGTTTAAACTTTTGAAACTTCCACTTTTTATAATTACACTCTTGTCTATTGGGACAAGAGTGTAATATCCACCTAGTGTAATATCCACCTAGCTTTACAAGACTAAAAAAAAAAAAAAAGCTTCAATTTACCAGCCACTCAAGCCTCTGTTTTTATTCTTTCTGCTATAGTGGGGGAAAACATTTCTGGAGTGTTTGTTGAGATTCATAGGATCAGGACTGTTCTGATGGCCTTGCAGTCCCCTTTGCCTAGCCTTTGATAAGAGCAGAGGCATGGTTGCTTACTTGCAAGTAAACATACACATGGCTGAGTTTCACTTTCCATTGGGCTCAATACATTTTTCTTGTCAGCTATCAGCTTGTCAGTTTCATGACTCACCAAAAATCAGGTCATGACCTCCTGGTGGGTCATGGTCCACAGTTTGGGAACCACTGCTTTAGACTGAACAAGCAATGTCCCATCTGCCCTTTGTTCCAGGCTCTGTATGGCACCTGGCTCTGATCAGTAGATCTTAGGATCCTAGAAACAAAGTAGCTTCAGCAAACCTGTAGTTTGCCAGTCCCTATGTGAAGGGATTGGAACTCGGTAGACACAGGGGTAGATTGGGAAAAAATAGTGAGAGAAAAGGGGTTCTCTGGAGTAAATACTGTAAAGTGCTTTAGTTTTGGAGCTTATGCTATTAAGTCTCCAGAGGGCCAAAGGCTCATTGGAGACTGGGAGTTCCCCGAAGGCTGGACTGGACGCCTCCAAGGGCCACAAGTGGCCCCCGGGCCGGGGTTTGGGCACCCCTGCCCTGGAATGACTGTAAAGCAGTGATTCCCAAACTGTGGATTGCAACCCAATATTTGGTAGGTCCCATAGCACCCGAGCAGAGCCTCCAATGAAAATAAAGGTGATTAGATAACCAGTTTCCTCAAGCCCTGAGGCTATTTCGACCTGAGGCTAAAAATCATATAGCTGCTAATTGCCCTATATAGAGAGCTCAGCTCCTGCAGTTTGCAAGTATGTGCAAATATAGGGAGATAAATGTTTGAGCATCTTTTGTTGGGGTTATTATTATTTGTAAATAAATACATATTTTCTTTGGAGATTTCTTTTTTTTTAAAGTCTTGTAAACCTAGGTGGGTCTTGATAGAGTATTGTTTTAAAAAATGGGTTCCAGTGCTAAAAAGTTTGGGAACCACTGCTTTAAAGGTTTGGCCCCGGCACAGTGGTTGAAAATGGCTGGTCTACACACACATACTATATCTTATAGTATACTATACTATAAATGTATATAGTATAAATGTACTACAGTATAAACATTGGTTCTCACACATTTAGGACCAGGACCCATTTTTTAGAATGAGAATCTTTCAGGACCCACCGGAAGTGATGTCATGACCAGAAGTGACATCATCAAGCAGGAAAATTTTTAACAATCCTAGGTTGCAATTCTACCCACGCTTACCCAGGAGTAAGTCCCATTGACTGTCATTGTCAAAAGCATATACATAGTAGTTTGCTAAAAGTAAAGGTCCGTAACATTTCCCCAAATGCAGTCACATACCATGGTAGCATCAAGTCTGATATATTAAAAAATAAAATATTGAAATGAATGGGGACCCACCTGAAATTGGTTCATGACCCACCTAGTGGGTCCCGACCCACAGTCTGAGAAACACTGCATACAGATAGAAAAAATGTAAGGTCTCTAGCAGCCTTGGAAGTGCAGGACACTGATTATTATTATTTAATGATTTATTTATTATTACTAAAAATAAATAAAAAATATTTGTTGGGGGTCTGGTGGGTCACCACAGACTGTGATGTCAAAAAGTGGGTCCCTGGACTCAGCAATTTGGGAAGCCCTGGTGCAGACCAAATGCCCTGTTCCCAGGCAAGCCTGCAGACAACATGTGTGAGGAGCCACACTGGACTCTGCCCTGGTGACCCTGGCAGGGCGTGACTGAACCCACTAGCTAGGGGGCGTGGCTTCCTTCCCTGCGCCTCATTTTGCCCTCCCCCTTTCCCGCCTCCATTTCCCCCTCAACCAACCTGCGCATGCCCCGCCCACAAGCCCCTTGGCTCCTCCTCGTCTTGCGTGATTGGTTGAAATCCGAGCCTAAAAGGTTCCGCCATTTCCAGTTCATCGGAAAAAAATTAAGCATCCTGCTTTCCCATTGGCTCAAATGGCATCCCGGGACGGGGAGGGGCGGTTTTGGTTACGTGTCTTTTTTAACTGGCTGACGTCAACTCGGAAACGTGGAGTGGGCGAGACATGGTTGTCATGGAGACTTCAAAGATGCCGCCGGTCCCTTGGAAGCAAATGCGGCTGCGCGGCGGATTCTAGCCTGGCCGCGCGCGCCCCTCCCCCGTCTCTCCCCAATCACATTCTGTCTCCCGCTTGGCCCGCCCCCTCCAATTCTGCACATGCGTACTTCTGATTCCAAACGAATCTTCCCCCACGTCTCCTCCTACCCATCCTCCCCCTGTACGAAAATTGGCGCGAGGCCAACGGTCGCTAACCGTGGTTCGCGGTGGGGAGGGGAGGAGAGGAGAGGCAATAGCCAATCAGAGAGCCCCGAGCCTTGGCTAATTTGCATGTTGAGGTCCCCCCTTCTGAAGGGCTCCTCCCTAACTGAAAATGGGCGGGAGAGGTGTTCAGTTGAAACACACACTGTACAGTACTCGACTGTCCCCTTGCTCGCTTCCTCCCTCCCCAGTCAAAGTGCACCACAGACAATCATGAACAAAATGGCTGACCCTCTGCTGTTCCTGTTTTGTGCTCCCAATTATAAGCCACTCTCTGTATTAGTTGCTGGAGAGGAAGTGTCTGAGGCTGGTTTTAAGACATTTCACTAGTAGTGAGTGCACACAGTACACAGAGCTGCCATTCTTGGAGTCAAAGCAGCCCCTTCCTCCAGGGACGTGTGGTGGGTGCGGAGGCAGGTGAGGCAGTGCCTTCCCACCAAAGTTCTTTGAAAAGTGCTGCCATCTTGTGAGGTGCCCAAGCACTCACAACCTGCCTGTTTGTGGGTGCCCTGGGAACCTCTCAAGATGGTGGCGCTTGTCAAAGGACTCCGGTGGGGAGGCACTGCCTCACTTGCCTCCCCACCCACTGCATGTCCCTGCCTTCCTCTGCTGTATAGGTCCTGCTAGAGCAGTGGTTCCCAACCTTGAGGAGCTTGCACACCAGTGAGGCAAAAATTGCAATTATTGTGGACTGTACTACTCCCCTACACACACAAAATACAATTCAATTTGTAATAATTAAGAGAATATTTATTAGAGATTTATTATTTATAGAGAAGATTTCTAGGTTGCTGCTTTTGTTGCCAGCTGTGGCTGCAGGGGGTCCATTCTCTGCTCTCTCTGGTGGTCTATGGGGAGGCATCTCCCAAGCAAGTGCCCCCACAATGGACTTCCAGAAATGGCAGAGATGGACCCCCCACAGCCACAGATGACACTTCATTGATGACAGTTTGTTCTCCACCCTCTCTGGTGGTCCATGGGGAAGCAGCTCCCAAGCGAGTGCTCCCCTCCATGGATTACTTGAGATGGCAGAGAATGGACTGCCCACAGCCACAGATGACACTTCATTGATGGTTACAGACAAATCTGTTCTCCACCCTCTCTGGTGATCTGTGGGGAAGCGCTTGCTCAGCAAGATGCTTGAAGTAATCAAAGGTTATCTTTTTTCTGAGATCTCGTGGACCACTTCTCAGGGTCTCACGGACCACCTGTGGGCCCTGGATCACAGGTTGGGAACCAGTGTGCTAGAGAAAGGCAGATGTTCAGAAGTGTAGTGAAAGAGAGTCATATAGATGGAAGGACATGAATTCTGAAAACAAATGCCTGAAAGCTGAGCTACACGTTTAGGCAGACGGACTGAGGCACTAGGAAAGACCACAGTGACAGGATTCTGGACTGTACCACTTCAGGTGGAGGAATACCCTTGTTGCATGTTCCCCAATATAATAACATCTACAAAAGTAAAAAAAAAAAAATTAAGACATCACTGGAAAAGATGTGTGGGGAAAAAACTTTTCCCTGTGTACAGTGTACTATACCTAGAAAAGCTTCTTTTCATAAGGGTGATTTTTTAAAAATATGATTTCCACCTCTAAAATCTCAAGTGGTACAGTCCACTCTACTGTTTACCCCCCCCCCTATTCTGCTATCTCATTCTCTACAGCAGTGTTTCTCAACTGGTGGTACTTGTACACCACTTGTACCACCAGTGGTAGTTGAGGTGGTGCCCAGTGGTACATGCAGGATCCCCTGAGGTGCCCAGACTCAGGATCCCTGAGACCAGCAATGCAACATGACAATCAGCAGTAGTAGGCTCAGCTCAGCAGGCAGAGCTCCACGTGCACTTTTTATGCACTCAGAAAAGCCCTCCCATCTGCCCTGAGCCTCTTACCAGTGTTTGTTATGTTGCATCTGGCCTGCCTATCCAGAAGTAACTGGTGATGACATCACCACCAGTTACTTCTGGTGGTACTTCCAATAGGTGGACCATGTGAAGTGGCACATCGGGGGATAAATGCTGAGAAACACTGCCCTACATAATGCCACATCTGTAGACAGGCTTTAGAATGTAGCAAATGTATGTTCAAACCACTTCTAACACACTAGTAGTGCAATCCTATACATGTCTACTTAGAAGTAAGTTTTATTAAATTCAATGGGGCCAATTCCCAGGGAAAAAAATGTATAGGATTGCAACTTTAGACTGCCTTGTCTTCACGAGTTGTCTGAGGTGAGGACATACATCTTCTTGGCCACATGGATGTAAATGCATGCACATCTGATGTGAATGTTAAACTGCAACTTCGTTTACTGCTGCGGTTCAGCTTCCACCTTTATGACATATTAGCCTAGGAACTTGTGATATATTAGGAACTTGCGTTGGCCCATCTACCACTCATGATTGCGCCCAAAGTAATCTTGAATATTTTATTTGTTCAGTTCTTATTTTCTGATGCCATTCCATGACCAAGACTGTCATGCATCTTTACATTTATTTTACATAAAATAAATGTGTCTTGAACTCACAAATATATTTGTATAATTTAAAATGTTCACATTTTATCTTTTTCCTGAACATAAATCTTAACTGCTCTTTTGGGAGGTCAACACCTTACTGTTTATAACTATTGTAGGTAAAGTAACTAAAGTGACATGAGTTCTGCAACTGTCAACCCTAAAAACAAACCATATATAATTAGCAAAAATTTAAGTTACTATACTTTGAACAAGAGACAGAAAGGGTGAAGGCTGTTAGAGGAAAACAATAATATCCAAATAAACATAAGCTTTTAGAGAGAAACTGATGGATGAGCAAATTAATTCCAGACGGATAGCCATGTTAAGTCTGCCAAACAGAAATTATAAAGAAGCTTTGTTAAATTAACTGTCCATTATTGTCCCACCCTAGAACCCTTCAAACTACACTCATTCATTGTGTGGAAGAGAACTGCATCTGCTGGTCTACCTACAGCCTTTTGCACATTCAGTGCCAGTGGAAGGTGTGAGCCGGGTTCACAACTGTGTGTACACAGAGGCTTTCATCTGACTGAGCATGCTGTGTAACCATGTCTACAGAGTCTATATACATATACAGTGCATATGCACACCTATAAACCTATTCATTACTACTGCTAAATTTGTGAAAGTCAAGAATGGGACCAATAGCACCTATCACACAGTCTCCTTCAAAGTGTTCTGTGTGCAATGGCTGTAGATAAACAGCCTGGCCTTCTGACCAGAAAATACAAATAGGTCTTCTTGGGCTTATTAAGGGGGCTACTTATAGTCAGGGAATTTAAGAAGCACTTTATTTATGTTAAGGGACACCATACTTTCTCTCTTGTTCCATTTTTATTTATCCAGAACTGATGGATAAATGCTCCTTCACCCAAATAATAAAAGCAGCACACTGAAGAGGGAAAGAAATACATAAAAAGCAGTTTTTGTAAATTAAGATATTTTTCTCTAAAGCAATCAATCTTCTGCATGCAGTCCTTCTACTCAGAAGTACCATTGAGTTCAGTGGGTCTTACTAGTATTTAAGTGAGTATACAATTGCAGCCTGAATCAAATAAGCATTTCTTATTTCAACCACTGCACCAGTTAAATGTCTCTTTTTTATTTGCATGCTTTTAAAAAAATGCCAATGTACCGCATGATAATGAGGCAAGCACAGACAGCTAGTCATGCAGAAAGCAATGGTATTCTTGATGTACTCTTGGGCTGTATAATGTTGCCAAGGGTGACAGCTGCAATGAGTTGAGCTTCCTTACAATGATGTTTTGTTGGTTTGTTTCTAAAATTCATATGCCATGTCATTGGCCAGGTAGATTGTGGAAGCACAGTTAAAAAAGAAAACAAGACAACATAAAATATTAAAATAGCTTGGGTTTATCTTGAAACATGCAGATAATTCCACACACCGATGGAGACTTGGGGCTGAGTTTCCTGAACAGCAGTCTACCTTTGCTTCAGCAGCTTCCCCTATGCTGAGAGGAGGTTTACAAGCAGTTTGTGATGTGCTTTGGGGGTCTTCCCTTCAAGGTAAAAAAAAAACAACACCTAGCTACCCTTGAGTACACTTCAAGTAGCTCTTTGAATCATCACCATTATACTTCTGTCCCACTGTTTGCCCTGAAACATCTTGAAAAGTAACATCTCGTTTTATATAGCAGGAAGCAAAAGTGAGGGGGGGACTGCAGCAGCTCTAATCTACTGTATATAGTGATGGGATAAAAAGCTCCCTGGCTGCCCAAGATATACAAGCAAGCAGAGAATGACTGGGCAAACTGCCTTTATCCCCTCCAGCCTTCATGGTGAGGTTATCTTGCCATTCCCCAGTATGAAATCCCCTTCCCCCACTGAAGTAGGAAAGAGGTTAGGTGACTCTAGCCGACCACCCAACAGCTGTTTTCCTTTTACCAACTGTTCTGATTCCCTAGCCCCTTCTCAGTGTCTCCCAACCTTTCCCTCCCCTCCCTTCTCTTCCCCTGTGCCCTATCAATCTATGTTGCCTGATACATGCTGCAGACTTGCAGTCCCACAGGAGTGATCATGTGATGGAAATTAGGGAGGGCATGTAGACAGAACTGCACAGATTTACAGTGCTCACAGGGCTTCCATTAAAATCCTTGACAACTTGTAATTGATGAGAGGGCCCTCCTGCTTCACTAATAGCCCAGACCTAGGAACTATCCTATTCCCTTGATGCTGTCTTTGGAAACGGAACAAAAATAGGCTTGACTAGAGATTAGAAGCTGGTTTTGCCAGTGAAATGTGCGCAATCTGAATAGGCTTCACAAAGCAGCTAAATTTTCACAAGACATTTTTTTACCTGATTGATAAAACCCTCAGTTTTTAATTGCGTAGCCTTTATTAGGATTCTGTGGGTCAAATAATGCACAGGTTAATGTAGAGATCGGCAGAAAGATTTTCCTCATAAATGGCTCCAATACAGAGAACAAAACTATCTAATGCTCCCCCATAGTTCTCCAGGTAAAGGTTCTTATATATTTGTTGTATGAAACCAGAATTCTATTAATGTGGAATGCTATTTAAAACAAAGTATCTCCAACCACCTTCATAGAACAGATAATTTCTTAGATCCTCAGAGTCCTATTAAAAATGAGGTTTATGTGGTAAACCCCTTTCTCTACCTATTAGAATTTTTATCTAACAGTAAATTAGCATCATACTGATCACTAGCATAATTATTCAGAGGGCATCTAGACATTTGGCTGTGACCAAATAACAAGTGACCTTAATTAAGAATACAGTATCTTCTTTTTCCATTCTTTTTAATGGTATGGAATTCCATTAAATTTTTCTTTCCCTCACATCTTGTTACAGCCTGACCAACACAGCGTGAATACTAATTACAGAGCAATTATTACAAATTAAGGTTAGCAGTAGTATATTCATCTCCCTTTCACAAACAGCCACCATTTACCAGTAAAGGCCAATATGAACCGTGGCTTAGGAACTGATGCTGAAAACAAGCCTCGTGATTTTATCATGTCAGGCATTCACTAGTATATTTGTATGCCTTCAATAAATGTCAGTGTTTTTCAACTTCTTTTTCTAGTAAATGTCAGCATTTGCCACAGGATGGCAAACGTCCAGAATTCTAAAGAAACTGCTTTTCATACATTAGGCTGCAATCATATACTGTACACACTTCCCTGGACATTCTTCCTAATGTCTAGCCTAGTATTTTTCAACCTTTTTCATCTCATAGCACACTGAGAAGGTACTAAAACTGTCAAGACTCACCATTGGTTTTTTGACAATTGACAAGGCACACCTGATTGCCAGTCAGGTGCTCACATTTCCCAATGGCCTACGATGACCCCCCCCCACTCCAGTGGCATACCTGCAGACCATTCATAGCACACCAATGTGCCACGGTACAGTGGTTGAAAATTGCTGGTCTAGCCTAAATCTCCTTCTCTGTAGTTTCAACTCATTGGTCATCCTGCCCTAGACCCCTAGAAAGTAAATCCATTCCTTCTTTCATATGATAGTCCGTCAGATATTTGAAGACCACTAACCATAGTTGAAATAAATGAAACAAGTTAGTTGTGGCTAACTTACCGTAAGTACCATTCATTTGGTGGTTAGGCAGGATTCACTTTCTCTGGATACAACCTAATGCATATAGACATGTATAAAGACCAATAAAGGAATAACTGAGTGGAACCGGTTCAAGACCTTCTGGCAACTGTGATGGTATGTCAAATGCTGCACCTCCTTTCCTGGAGATGGACTAACCTCTCCTCCGTCCAATCCCTGTATCAGAAATGGAAGGGAGGACAGAGAGGAAGCACTTCCTTCACACTTCCTCTTTTCCACCCTGTCCTCTGTTTCCATTTCAAAGAGTGGGAGGAAGGAGGAGCAGCAGTTAAAGTGCATGGACAAACAGAGGTATTTCCATTGACCTCCTCCTCAGTTGACCTAGTGGCTGAAACCGTAATAGAAGGACAGGAAACAAGAATGAAAGAAAAGCTGACAGTGGCACTTGCTCAGGAGGATTTGTGCCTCATAATGTCATGTAAAAGCTAAGCTGGATGTTAATTTACACAAAAGTACATGTGTTCACAGATTTATGAGTGAACCATGATTCTGAAATGAATACAGTGTATGTTGTGAATTAGCCACTTATTTATAACATTGTTGCATGGTCTTCCCTGTTGCTTTCGCTGTTGTTCTCCTCCAAATCATGGGCTTTGTTGCCATACCCCTGCTAATTGGGTATTACCCCTGCTAATTGGGTAAGAGGCACTTTTTCAAGTGGGTGCTCCTTTTTTTAGCAGGGGGAGAGTAACTGGCCCACCTCACCCCAGCACTGTCTGTTCTAGTGGCTGTCTGCTGGTATACATTTGCATCTTTTTAGATTGTGAGCCCTTTTGGGACAGGGAGCCATTTAGTTATTTGATTTTTCTCTGTAAACCACTTTGTGAACTTTTAGTTGAAAAGTGGTATATAAATACTGTTAATAAAAAAATACAGAAAAAAAGACTGTGTTCCAAATAAATGTGCCAGTTCTTTCACAGTGTTTCTCAAACTGTGGGTCAGGACCCAGTAGGTGGGTCATGAGCCAAATTCAAGTGGGTCCCTATTCATTTCAGTGTGTATTTTATTTTTAATATATTAGACTTGATGCTACCATGGTATGTGACTGCATTTGGGGAAGATCTGTACTTTGAACAGACTACCATGTATATGCTTTGAACAATGATAGTCAATGGGGTTACTCCCAATAAGTGTGGATAAGACTGCAGCCTTTGATATGTTTGGGGAATGTTTTTAAAGATCAGCAACTGCTTTTGAGGGTTAGGAGAACTCTTTATTTTAAACAAAATTTTTAACTTAGACTTATTGTAAACTTTTAATTTACTTAATTGATTTGATTTTGTTGTATGGTGGTGTTAAACATTTTCCTGCTTGATGACGTAACTTCTGGCCATGACATCGCTTCCAGGTTAATCACATTACTTCATATGTGTTCCAACACATATGTGTTCACATGTGTTCCAACAGATTGTCAACCCAATCCTATGCATGTCTACTCAGAAGTAAGTCCCATTACAGTCAATGGGGCTTACTCCCAGGAAAGTGTGGATAGGATTGGGCTGTGTCATTCTAAAAAGTGGGTCCTGGTGCTAAAAAGTTTGAGGACCACTGCTCTATGAGATTCAGCTGTCCTTCTGTAAAATACAGGTTGTCAGTCAGACAAAAACATGCTGGTGTTCAAGCTCTGCTTCTCACACAATGGTTAAATGCCCATGTGCTACATTACTTTAAAAACTTTGGCTGCAATCCTAACAAGACCTGGTTAGGATTGTGCCCTTGCCCTATCATATGGCTTCACAATGGGCATTAACCCTGTCCATCAAAGTGTGTGGATATGGATTAAAAAGCTTTCTTGGCTGCAAGAGAAGCCAGTTCATAACTTGTATAACCAGAGCTCCTCCTATCAGCTGACCAAGCTCTGATTACATCAAAACCTCCTGTGTCAGACAAGCTAGTCTGCAAAACTTCCAGCATGCTACTGCCAACAAGACAGTCAGGGAATTCCCTCCCCTTAGAGCTAAGCCAATGAAAGGACAGTTCATTTACACTTTATAGCCCTTAGTTGTATTTTCATTTTATGATTTATGACTGTTGCTCTTTGCCTTCCATATTGAATTAAAAGCCAGACTGCATATAACTGAAATTTTAAAAAACAAAATTTTAGTAAAAAGTGCAATTTTGATTACACATTTTATAAAAATTATCCTACTACATCTCCACCAAAGAAAAAAACTGTTCCTAGTGCACAGTATAAGCTCCTTCTCAGTGAGATTCATTGCTCTTTTGGAGAAAAAAAAAACTGTACAGGGATGTCAATATCTAGCCAAGAAATTACTGAATGTTATGCTCTGCTGCTCACATGATGGATGACTGCATGTGGTGTGTTAAATTACTTTGAACGTGTTTATCGCACCACAGGTTTCAGCAACTAATGGAGTAGTAATAACCATTCCTGATCAAATTTGTTGAAATGGATTTAAACAAACCACAAAAACCTTAGTAGAGAGAGGCAGAGAAGCCATGCCGCTTTAGAACTCTGAGTTCCTCCTATGCCAAGGTTACATTAAATCATAGAGGGACAAAAATTATTTGAACACCACTCACACCTTGAGTTCCAGTTTATTTTGATTAGTCATTTTAAAAAGTTCAGCACAGCATATCTGCAAGCAAGTCCATATAATCCTACCCGTCCTCTCAGGTCATCTAAGGGAGCTCTTCTGACTGTGCCACCATCTGTAGAGGTGAGGGGGATGGTGGTTAGGAATAGGGCCTTCTTGGTGGCGGCGCCCTGTTTATGGAATTCCCTTCCCCTGGAATTAAGAACAGCTCCCTCTCTGGAAACCTTTCAGCGGGGCCTCAAGACTTTCTTACTTATGAAGGCTTTAAACTGACACTCTGGGCTGGTGCTTTTTAAATTACTTCTATTTTAAGTGTGGCAATCCTGGGTATTTTAATGTTTTAATTGTTTTTAATGTATATTGTTCTATTTTATGTTGATGTTGTGAGCCACCTTGAGTCCCCTTTGGTGTGAGACAAAGGTGGGATAGAAATCCTATAAATAAATAAATACTGTAAGTCTGAATGCATCTGCATTCATCTGAGAGGGGCTTTGCGGGTGGAGTTTGAGTGGACAATTGAAGCAACAAATAGATTTCCTCTGGTATTTGACTCCTGCGGTAAAGAATCTGTGAGGCTGAATTCTCCAGTAAAGACAGAGTGCCATTTCTTAAATGCTTTATTTGACAGTTGTTGTAAGTCTCTATGGGCCCAATCCTATCCAACTTTCCAGCACAGGTGCAACCTCAATGCAGCCCTAAGGTAAGGGAACAAACGTTCCCATACCTTGAGGATGCCTCTCTGACTGCCTCTCCATCACAAGAAGCAGTGCATACCCCATTGGCACAATAGCACCAGCACTGGAAAACTGGATAGAATTGGACCCGATGTTGACTTACCATGCTCCCCCAACTTGCATAGATTACAATGCAGTGCATTTGAAACCCACACCCCAATTTTTAATACTGGCTTCTTCCCAGGGTCCTACATTTCAGGAGTGTTGTACAGTGAGTGTCTTCTTCCCAGGGTCCTACATTTCTTTCCAGGGTCCTACATTTCAGGAGTGTTGTACAGTATACAGTGAGTGTCTAGACAACCCTGTAATGTTGCCCACAGTTGTACCTATGGCGTGGGGGGGTAAAGAGGGTAATTTGTACCCAGGCCCAGGGTCCGAAAGGGAGCTTGGGAGCCAGAGGACGGGGTCCAGAGTCATACAGGTTCCTGAGACCCTGAGAACTCATACAGGTTCATACAGGTTCCTGAGTCACACAGGATCCTGAGAGCTCAGCACAGCCAACCCACCTCCCAAACCTTCCCCATGTGCTTTCTGTTCATCCAAAAGGAGATATGTGTGGAGGGGGATCGCTCCGCAACACTGAACACCAGGACTATGAGAAACACTGTGAATTCTTTCTCCTTATCTGCACTGTTAATTCTTTCTCATCTGCATTATAGCATAAATATATATGTTCAGATCAAATGTGCATTCTTATCCTCTTTTATTTACTTCTTCTGCCCACCCACACCCCCATCGCTGCCCTCCCCCCTCCCCCTTTGGGAAGGCCCCAAAGAAACATTGTACCCCCTGAGAAAATTCCTCTCCAGGACATTGATTGTACCCTACAGTGTACAACCAAAAGTGTACTAATATTACCTTATTAATAGTGTACTAAGATTACACTATTAATAGCGTAACAGTGTACACTATTATTTCTCATCTCTCTTCCAAATTTCTTGTAGGGTACAACAGTGGGCTACATTACAGGGTTGTCTAGACACTCAGCTCCTCTCCCTCGCTCTGCCCTCTGTCTCTGAGCTGAATCCCCTAGCTATCCACACTACAGTCCAAGGGAAACAATACTAGTAGTATTTCCCTCCCTCCCTCCTATCTGATTTAGAAGCATCTGCAAGAAAAAATTTTTTAAATCACTTATTTATTATTAAATAGGATGGCCAGAGCTGGAAAGAGCAGGAGTGTTTTGCTTCTGCTTCGGGATGAATGGAAAGGGGGAGAAGAACCCAGTGCTGCCAAGTCACTACTGGTGGTTGTCGACCAGCAGCAGCAGCTATCACTTTTACCTGTCTCACAAGGAGGCTCATAGCATCGAAGGTACCCAGGAAATCCGGTCCTGCAAGCCAGGCATAGGCAGTACAGCACCAAGTCAGCGCAGGACTTCCTTGTGTGTCAGAAGAGGAGTCGACAAAACTTCCAGCCTGTTTGATGCCAACAAGGCAGTCCGGGCATCCCCGCGCCACACCTCCTAGAGCTGAGCCAATGAGAGGGCAGCCCGTTGCCAATAAGAATGGACGCGGTCCCGCGCAGGTCGACAATTGCGGCTGTGTGTGGGGTGGAGCGCTGCGTGCAGTCATGGGGCTTCTATTCAGCCGGATCCACCAAGCTTTCCAGAGTTTCTACGGGATGGAGGCTCGCATTCTCCTGCTGGGTCTGGACGCTGCTGGCAAAACGACCATCCTCTATAAGCTGAAGTTGAATGAGACCCCCATGACCATCCCTACCCTAGGCTTCAACGTGGAGACGATACAGCCCATCAACAACATCACCTTCACCATGTGGGACATAGGTGGTCAAGACCGGATCAGGGCTCTGTGGAGATGTTATCATGCCAACACACATGGGCTGGTGTTTGTGGTGGACAGTGTGGATTCCAGTCGCTTTGAGGAAGCCAGGTTTGAGTTGGAGGCCCTTCTGGGTGCTGATGACCTGCAAGGAGTGCCTCTGGTGTTGCTTGCCAACAAGCAGGACTTGCCTGGAGCCTGGGCCCCCATGGAGGTGGCAGAAAAAATGGGACTGAGGAAGGTGTATGGTCACAAATGGCATGTGCAGGGCTGCTGTGCTATGAGTGGAGAGGGGATCCCTGAGGCAATGGCAAAGCTGGCTGAGATGGTCAAAGCATATCGTAATGCCCAGGGGACATAGGCTGTTTGGAAGGCATAAAAAGAACATCTCTTACACAGAACAAAACCCTGTTTGGTGATCGCCTGTTCTGAATCTGGTTCTCTTGCCAAGACCATTTGATCTGCATAAGGCCTAGAAAAGTTTGTCTTCCTTATTGGGACAGTTGTTGGACTTGTGAGAAGATGCACACACACTTTAGTTCTGGGTTTGGTTCCTGGGCACAACAGCATGTACTGTACAGGGCTGTTCTTTCAGGAGTGTTTTTATTCAAGATGTCATCAGAGGCAAGAAGACAGAACCAAGTTGGAGACTCCTGAAGTTTGGGCCTGAAATCATCAGAACCACTATCCCATCTCAGCATGTTTGGCTGGGACCACAGTGGACTATTGCAACCCATTATAAAAGTAATACTATGTATAACCCCCCCCCCCATTCACTGATCTTTTTTTTCATCCGAGTACCAGGAAAAACCCATTTCTTCCCTGATTTCATGTCCATAGCCTTGGTTCTCTGCTTTTGTATTCTTTGAGATTGCACTTTGACACTAATAATTTTTAACATTGTTTTATAACTGTTGAAATAATTCATTTCTATTACAATAGGCAACATTCTTATTATCTAAATGTTTTAAATTAAATAAATACAATGGAAACTGAAATCTTGCTTATTGACAACCCCTGTTTTCTCTTGCTCAAGAACGAGAGTTAATCATGTTGTAAAACACATTAGGATTGGTGGTGCTTCCAGAAATGGACATCATGCACCTGTGTGTTGGTAAAAAGATTTATTTTATTTATTTTTAATATTTTTTATCCTACTTTTCTCCCACATCAAGTGGACTCAAGGCAGCTAACAATATGAAATATAAAAACAATACAGTATATATTCAAAGCAATTAAAATATCAAAACAAAACATTAAAACACCCAGGATCTGCACAATTAAAATATAAATCATTTACAATAAAATATAATCATTTTTATTTGCTAAAAATAACATGATTTTATATATAAAAGGTGCCAGCCCCCAGTATCAGTTCAAAGCCATCCTGAAGAGGAAGGTCCTGAGGCCCTGCCAAAAGGTCTCCAGAGAGGGAGCTGTTCTTAATTCCAGGGGAAGGGAATTCCAAAATTGGGGTGCAACCACTGAGAAGGCCCTATTCCTAATCGCCACCCCCTCACCTCTACTGGTGGTGGCACAGTCAAGAGGGCTTCCTCAGATGACCTGACAGGACTGGTAGGATTATATTTACTGTGCAATCCTATACTTACCCTTGGCCAGCGCAGCAGCTGCTTTGCTGGCCTAGAGTGTCACAAACATGCTGTAAAGCACATCTGTGACTACTCTAGTGCAGGTAGCACCAGTGGAAAGGCCTGTGCCTGCCTGCTGGTGCTGCATCCCTGCTGATGTCAGAGGTGAGGAGAGTGGAATGAAGGTGGGGAGAGGATATTTTGGGGCAGGGAAGGCAGGGAGGCACAGTTCAGGCCCAAAGGAGAGCAAATATGGCAGAGCAGACTCCTGCTGTATCCTAACCTGCTTTCCAGGCCTGGCAGCATTACATGGGTCTGCTTGGATTTGCACCATCGGTTTAGCAGACACACATCTGAGTAGACCCATTGCGCAGGCTGGAGCGTTACACAGGGTAAGGGGAAAAATATCTCTTCTCTGCCAATCCCACCCTCATCCCAGGCCTCATTTGCCCCATTCTGTCCTCCCCCCCAAACCGGAACAGCCCTTTCCTGCCTCCTTTCTGCCCTTCCCATGCACCTGTGCTGCTTGGTGGTTTCCTTAACAGTGGTGGTCCAGCACAGGCCTTTCCACCTATGCTGCTGTCACCCAAGTAGTTATAAATGTGCTTTATGGTACGTTTGTGATACTCTAAGTCAGAGCAGCAGTTGCTGTGCCAGCAGAACACTCCATTAGGATTGCGCTCTTACTTAGTTGAGTACCTAAACACTTTGTTAGTAGTACAGAACTAGTTAGAAGGCCTGGGGAAACACTGAAAAAGAAAAAGGAAAAAAAGAAAGAAAAAACCTACTCAGGAGAAGAAAAAGCAGGTGAACAACCAGAATAAATTTTATTGTACCTTTAAATTATGTTACAGTAAACAAAGAATAGCTTGAGTTAGGAAAAAGAAGCCTCTGGAGGGGGCCAGAAAATAAACATTGATACCCACAGCCAGCTGGTGCTAACTAGTCTTGTTACAAATTCAAATTTCAAAAAGTGCCATTTTTGTACAATTTTTTAAAATATTCATTCTATGACTCCACCAATGAGAAAACTGTTGTTCCAAGTGCACAATGTCAGCTTCTTCTGGGTGTCATTCAGAGAGCTCTTTTATGAAAATACTAAGATGCCAATCAGCTAGCCAGGACCAGGAGACTGCTGAATCTTAAGTTCTGCTGCTCCCATGATGGATGGATGACTGCCAGCCCTACCCTATCCACTTTCTTGGGAGCAAACCCCATTGACTCTAATGGGACTTACTTCTGAGTAGGCACAGGCTTGGGCTGTGCATGTGGTGTGTTAAATTATTTTGCACGTGTTTATCGCGCCACAGGTTTCAGCAACTAGTAGTACGTACTAAGAGAACCATCCCCAGCTCAGAGGGATTGCAACAAGTAGCTAGAGGCAGTGAAGCCACGCCCCTTTAGAACGCTGAGCTTCTCCTATGCTAAGGCTACACAAAACCAGAGAGAGAGAGAGAGAGAGACAGATTTGATCATCATTCACGCCTTGAGTTCCAGTTTGATGTGGGGGACAGTCATTCAACGCAGCATATACCCGCATTAAAGTGTGCAAGCATCTGCATTCAGCTGAGTGAGGCTTTGCGCGTGCAGTTTGAGCGGGCATTTGAGGAAATGGCAAGATCTCTGCTGTCTGACACCCCAAGCCCATGCATGTCTACTCAGAAGTAAGTCCCATTCGAGTCAATGGGGCTTACTCCCAGGAAAGTGTGAATAGGATTCGGCTGTGACTCCTGCAGGCACGTTGAATTTCACTGGTACAAACAGAGTGCCATTTCTTAAAGGCTTTATTACAGGGTGCTTGTTGTAAGCTACTATCTTGCCTTATCAACCCCCCTTCCTCTCCCCCCCCCAGTCTTGTGGGGATCATAATGCAGGGTGTTTGTAACCCACACCTCAATTCTCAATGCTGACCTCTTCCCAGGGCCCTACATTACAGGGGTGTTGTACACACAAGGTCTCATCTTTCTCCCAGATCTGTCTTATGAGAGGTCCACTGTAGGGTACATTACAGGGTAGTCCAATCACGCAGCTCCTCTCCCTCTTCCCCCCCCCCCCAATACAAGTGCCCACAATAAGGGCATCAGTACAAGTCTCTCTCTCCCCCCCATCAGAATCAGAAGCATCTGCCAGAACATTTTGTTTAAAATTTTACTACATATTAGAATAGTTATTAGATAAAGTGAGCAGAGTTTGAAAGAGGATGAACGTTTTGCTTCTGTTTGGGGGTGAAGAGAAAGGGGGAGAAGAACCCAGTGCTGCCAAGTCACTACTGGTGGTTGTCGACCAGCAGCAGCAGCAATCACTTTTACCTGTCTCACAAGGAGGTTCATAGCATCGAAGGTACCCAGGAAATCCGGTCCTGCAAGCCAGGCTTACGCAGTACAACATCAAGTCAGCGCAGGACTTCCTTGTGTGTCAGAAGAGGAGTCGACAAAACTTCCAGCCTGTTTGAAGCCAACAAGGCAGTCCGGGAATCCCCGCGCCACACCTCCTAGAGCTGAGCCAATGAGAGGGCAGCCCGTTGCCAATAAGAATGGACGCGGTCCCGCGCAGGTCGACAATTGCGGCTGTGTGTGGGGTGGAGCGCTGCGTGCAGTCATGGGGCTTCTATTCAGCCGGATCCACCAAGCTTTCCAGAGTTTCTACGGGATGGAGGCTCGCATTCTCCTGCTGGGTCTGGACGCTGCTGGCAAAACGACCCTCCTCTATAAGCTGAAGTTGAATGAGACCCCCATGACCATCCCAACCGTGGGCTTCAACGTGGAGACGATACAGCCCATCAACAACATCACCTTCACCATGTGGGACGTGGGTGGTCAAGACCGGATCAGGGTCCTGTGGAGATATTATCATGCCAACACACATGGGCTGGTGTTTATGGTGGACAGCGTGGACTCCAGTCGCTTTGAGGAAGCCAAGTTTGAGTTGGAGGCCCTGCTGAATTCCCATGACCTGCAAGGAGTGCCTCTGGTGTTGCTGGTCAACAAGCAGGACTTGCCTGGAGCCTGGGCCCCCATGGAGGTGGCAGAAAAAATGGGACTGAGGAAGGTGTATGGTCACAAATGGCATGTGCAGGGCTGCTGTGCTGTGAGTGGAGAGGGGATCCCTGAGGCAATGGCAAAGCTGGCTGAGATGGTCAAAGAATATCGTAATGCCCAGGGGACATAGGCTGTTTGGAAGGCATAAAAAGATCGTGCCTCTTGCACAGCACACAGAACAAAACCCTGTTTGGTGATAACCTGTTCCGAATCTGGTTCTCTTGCCAAGACCATTTGATCTGCATAAGGCCTAGAAAAGTTTGTCTTCCTTATTGGGACTATTGTTGGACTTGCGAGAAGATGCACACACACTTTAGTTCTGGGTTTGGTTCCTGGGCACAACAGCATGTACTGTACAGGGCTGTTCTTTCAGGAGTGTTTTTATTCAAGACATCACCAGAGGCAAGAAGACAGAACCAAGTTGGAGACTCCTGAAATTTGGGCCTGAAATCATCAGAACCACTATCAAATCTCTGCATGTTTGACTGGGACCACAGTGGACTATTGCAACCCATTATAAAAGTAATACTATGTATAACCCCCCCATTCACTGATTTTTTTTTTCATCCGAGTACCAGGAAAAACCCATTTCTTCCCTGATTTCATGTCCATAGCCTTGGTTCTCTGCTTTTGTATTCTTTGAGATTGCACTTTAACACTAATAATTTTTTGACATTGTTTTATAACTGTTGAAATAATAAGAATGTTGGCTATTGTAATATAAATGAATTATCTAAATGTTTTAAATTAAATACAATGGAAACTGAAATCTTGCTTATTGACAGCCCGTTTTCTCTTCTTGCTCAAGACTGTGAGTTAATCATGATGTAAAACACATTAGGATTGGTGGTGCTTCCAGAAATGGACATCATGCACTGTGTGTTGGTAAAAGGATTTATTTTATTTATTTATTTTTAATATTTTTATCCTGCTTTTCTCCCACATCAAGGGGACTCTAGGCAGCTAACAATATGAACTATTAATAATAATAATAATAAACTTTATTTATATGCCGCCCTTCTCCCCAAAGGGACCCAGGGCGGTTCACAACATATTAAAAACAGATTAAAAACATAATTTAGCCACAAATAAAAACATATTAACACATTAACATATACCCATAAAGCAGTTTTATTTTATATAAAACTATAAAAACAATACAATATATATTGAAAGCAATTAAAATATTAAAACAAAACATTAAAACAAACACCCAGGATCTGAACAATTAAATATAAATAATTTACAATAAAATATAATAAATCATTTTTATTTACTAAAAATACAATGATTTTGTATATAAAATCATTTATACATAAAAGGTGCCAGCCCCCAGTATCAGTTCAAAACCACCACGAAGAGGAAGGTCCTGAGGCCCTATCAAAAGGTCTCCAGAGAGGGAGCTGTTCTTAATTCCAGGGGAAGGGAATTCCCAAAATGGGGTGCAACCACTGAGAAGGTCCTATTCCTAATCGCCACCCCCTCACCTCTACTGGTGCTGGCACAGTCAAGAGAGCTTCCTCAGATGACCTGAGAGGACTGGTAGGATTATATTTACTACGCAATCCTATACTTACCCTTGGCCAGCGCAGCAGCTGCTTTGCTGGCCTAGAGTGTCACAAACATGCTGTAAAGCACATCTGTGACTACTCTCGTGCAGTCACCAGTGGAAAGGCCTGTGCCTGCCTGCTAGTGCTGCATCCCCACTGATGGCAGAGTTGAGTAAGCTGCCGAGTAGCAGAAGAGGGGAGGGAGGCAGGAGAGTAGAATGAAGGTGGGAAGAGGATATTTTGGGGCAGGGAAGGCAGGGAGGCACAGTACAGGCCCAAAGGAGAGCAAGGATGGCAGAGCAGGCTCCTGCTGTATTCTAACTTGCTTTCCAGGCCTGGCAGCATTACATGGGTCTGCTTGGATTTGTGCCATCGATTTAGCTGACACACATCTGAGTAGACCCATTGGGCAGGCTGGAGCGTTACACAGGGTAAGGGGAAAAATATCTCTTCTCTGCCAATCCCACCCTCATCCCAGGCCTCATTTGCCCCATTCTGTCCTCCCCCCAAACCGGAACAGCCCTTTCCTGCCTCCTTGGTGGTTTCCTTACCAGTGGTGGTCCAGCACAGGCCTATTCCACCTATGCTGACTTGCTGTCACCCAACTAGTTATAAATGTGCTTTATGGTACGTTTGTGATACTCTAGGTCAGAGCAGCAGTTGCTGTGCCAGCAGAACACTCCATTAGGATTGCACTCTTATTTAGTTGAGTACCTAGACACTTTGTTGGTAGTACAGAACTAGTTAGAAGGCCTGGGGAAACATTTTAAAAGAAAGAAAAAAAAACCTACTCAGGAGAAGAAGAAAAAAAGCAGGTGAACCACCAGAATAAATTTTATTGTACCTTTAAATTATGTTACAACAAAACAAAGAATAGTTTGAGTTAGGAAAAAGAAGCCTCTGGAGGGAGCCAGAAAATAAACATTGATACCCACAGCCAGATGGTGCTAGCCTTGTTAGTAATCAAATTTCAAAAAGTGCCATTTTTGTACAATTTTTTAAATTCATCCTATGACTCCACCAATGAGAAAACTGTTGTTCCAAGTGCACAATGTCAGCTCCTTCTGGGTGTCATTCAGAGAGCTCTTTTATGAAAATACTAAGATGCCAATCAGCTAGCCAGGACCAGGAGACTGCTGAATCTTAAGCTCTGCTGCTCCCATGATGGATGGATGGATGACTGCCAGCCATATCCTATCCACACTTTCTTGGGAGCAAGCCCCATTGACTCTAATGGGACTTATTTCTGGGTAGGCACAGGCTTGGGCTGTGCATGTGGTGAGTTAAATTATTTTGCACGTGTTTATCGCGCCACAGGTTTCACCAACTAGTAGTACGTACTAAGAGAACCATCCCCAGCTCAGAGGGATTGCAACAAGTAGCTAGAGGCAGTGAAGCCACGCCCCTTTGGAACGCTGAGCTTCTCCTATGCTAAGGCTACACGAAACCAAAGAGAGATTTGATCACCACTCACGCCTTGAGTTCCAGTTTGATGTGGGTGCAGTCATTCAACGCAGCATACCCGTATGAAAGTGTGCAAGCATCTGCATTCAGCTGAGTGAGGCTTTGCGGGTGGAGTTTGAGCGGGCATTTGATGAAATAGCAAGATCTCTGCTGTCTGACACCCCAAGCCCATGCATGTCTACTCAGAAGTAAGTCCCATTCGAGTCAATGGGGCTTACTCCCAGGAAAGTGTGAATAGGATTGGGCTGTGACTCCTGCAGTCACGTTGAAGTTCACCGGTACAAACAGAGTGCCATTTCTTAAGGGGTTTATTACAGGGTGCTTGTTGTAAGCTACTATCTTGCCTTATCCCCCCCCCCAGACTTGTGGTGATCATAATGCAGGGTGTTTGTAACCCACACCTCAATTCTCAATGCTGACTTCTTCCCAGATCCCTACATTACAGGAGTGTTGTACACACATTATTAGGTCTCATCTTTCTCCCAGATCTGTCATATGGGAGGTCCACTGTAGGGTACATTACAAGGTAGTCTAATCACACAGCTCCTCTCCCTCGCCCCCCCCCCCATACAAGTGCCCACAATAAGGGCATCAGTACAAGTCTCTCTCTTCCCCCCCCATCAGAATCAGAAGCATCTGCCAGAACATTTTGTTTAAAATTTTATTACATTTTAGTTTAGTTATTAGATAAAGTGACCAGAGTTTGAAAGAGGATGAACTTTTCGCTTCTGCTTTGGGGATGAAGAGAAAGGGGGAGAAGAACCCAGTACTGCCAAGTCACTACTGGTGGTTGTCGACCAGCAACAGGAGCAATCACTTTTACCTGTCTCACGAGGAGGCTCATAGCATCGAATGTACCCAGGAAATCCGGTCCTGCAAGCCAAGCTTAGGCAGTACAGCATCAAGTCAGCGCAGGACTTCCTTGTGTGTCAGAAGAGGAGTCGACAAAACTTCCAGCCTGTTTGATGCCAACAAGGCAGTCCGGGAATCCCCACGCCACACCTCCTAGAGCTGAGCCAATGAAAGGGCAGCCCGTTGCCTGTAGGTCCTTCCTTCTTTCGCAAGGCTGTGTGTGGGGTGGAGCGCTGCGTGCAGTCATGGGGCTTCTGTGCAGCCGGATCCATCAAACCTTTCAGAGTTTTTTCGGGATGGAGGCTTTTATTGTCCTGCTGGGTCTGGACGCTGCTGGCAAAACGTCTGTCCTCTATAGGCTGAAGCTGAACGAACCCCCCAGGACCATCCCAACCGTGGGCTTCAACGTGGAGAAGTTGCAGCCCGTGGACGACATCACCTTCACCATGTGGGACGTGGGCGGTGGAGACAAGATTAAGTCTCTATGGAGACATTATTATGCTGACAAAGATGGGGTGGTGTTTGTGGTGGACAGCGTGGACTCCAGTCGTTTTGAGGATGCCAGGTATTGGTTGCAGACACTGCTGCAGGACTATAAACTGCAAGGAGTGCCTCTGGTGTTGCTCGCCAACAAGCAGGACTTGCCTGGAGCCTGGGCCCCCATGGAGGTGGCAGAACAAATGGGACTGAGGAAGGCATGTGGTCTCAAATGGCATGTGCAGGGCTGCTGTGCTGTGAGTGGAGAGGGGCTCCCCGAGGCAATGGCAAAGCTGGCAGAGATGGTCAAAGAATATCGTCATACCTGGGGAACATTGGCAAGCCATAGTATGGACCTGCCTCTTGCACAGAATACAGAGCAATCCCCTGTTTGATCACCTTTGCTGAGTCTTGTTGTCTTGCCAAGAGCTTTTGATCTGCACAAGGTCTACATTTACCTTACATATTGGGACTCTTGTTGGACTTGTGAGAAGATGCATGTATACGGGTACTTTATTTCTGGGATTGGTTCTTGGGCACAGCAACATATATTATATAGGGCTGCTCTTAGGAGTGTCTTGATTCAAGATGTCACCAGAGGCAAGACGACAGAACCAAGTTGGAGACTCATAATGGACTTGGGGTCCGAAATCATTAGAGCCACAACTACCCCATATCTGCACTTTTGACTGGGACCACAGCTGGTTATTACATCCCATTCTTTGTTAAATACTGTATATTATTCCTCCTCCCCCCTTTTCTGATTGTTTCATCAGCGTACCAGAAAATGTCCATCTCTCTATTTCATATAGCCTGGGTTCTCTGCTTTTGTATTCTTTTAGATGCTCACACCAATGATTTGTTTAAATATTGTTTTTTAACTGTTAAAGAACTGTAGCTGTAGTAATAGAAAAGCTTCTTTAAATGGTTTAAATAAATACAATGGAATTTGAACTCTTGTTTATTAACTCCTGTTTTCTATTTTTGCGCAAGAGTGTGGGTTAAACATGTTGTAAAACACATTAGGATTGTTGGTGCTTCCGGAAACAGAGGTCATGCAACGTGTATTAGTAAAGACTTAGGGCCTAATCCTATCCAACTTTTCAGGGTTAACACAGTTATGCTAATAGGGCATGTGCTGCAGTGGGGGTGGCAGTCATGGATGCCTCCTCAAGGTAAGGGAGGAGTTGTTCCCTTACCTCAAGACTGCACTGTTGCTGCATTGGTACTGAAAGGTTGTATAGGATTGGGCCCTGTGACTGCTATTTCACAAGCACTTACCTGGGAGTAAATGCACTGAAATAAATTGGAATTACTTTTGAGCAGACCTGTGCTATATTTGAGTTCTTTACAGTGAAATCTACTGAATCAATCAATCTTAATTGTTTTGGACCCCAAAACCCAAGGGGTTTTCCAGCCTGCCAGCTCACAGTTCTATTTGACCTTCTCCCTTTATGATCCTGCCATAGTCTTCTAATAACATGCAAGACACTCTTATTACTATGCCTTCTCATGAAACCTAGCATATCTACCTTTACACACAGTTCTCCTGGGAAGTAATTCTCCTTTGCTTCCAACCTTATAAGAATTATGCAAGTTGTACCCATTGGCATAAACATGCCAATGACCAAAAAAATCAGCACAGAACTCAATGACTGCTTGAAACAAGAAGAGGTCAAACTGAAGTCTGTTTATTTAACTGTAAGAGACTGAACAGTGCAACTTTAGATCTTCAGCACTAAAAATAATTTTTTTTTTACATGCCACACTCTTTAAAGCAGTATCAAATATAATTGGAAACAGGATGCTATGAGAACTCAAACAGAATCCCCAACAACATTAGGTATTTATCAGTAATTAATACATAGTATAATACCAGTAGGTGGTTAGTTACTGCTACAGCTTTTGGTCATGCATAGAACACGTGCTGACAGCACCAAAGCACATTAAAAAATGCAGTCATTTTTGCAAGAAGCAGTGTAAAAATTCTAGGCACTTGTTCAGTGTTAACCATTTTGAATATGTCCTGAACATAGGTTCTTTAAAACCAGAATCAAAGTTTGAATCCAAGTTCCAATGCAGCAATACAAGCACACAAATTCCAATTGAAGATTCATTTATGTTGTTGCTTTGATTCTTAATTTACCTATCAATGTTCCATCAGAGGGGATAAAAATGTTAATTACAGAAACAGGTTCAAGGCCTAGAGCCTTGCATTCCATGGGTTTCATAGACAGGAAACTGCCAAACAGCCTGGGAAACTGCTGCTGCTGCACAGGCTTGTAGAAGGCAAAAGAGCAGGCACTTGTATATGGAAGTAGTCTACATGTATGACTTTAAATAGCATTTTAACCCCACTGTTTAGCTGATGGCAGTTCCAGTAACTACTAGTGCTTTATATTGCTGGGAAGGGCAGGTGCAATTTCCAACCATATTAGTTTTAGAGACTTAAGAGTCTAGTGCCAGAGTCTTCCAGTCATTTCAGCAGGGTTGTTGCAAGGAAAAACTTTATGCCCATGTGTAATGGTCAGCAGCTAGATGCTCCTGGGGCAAAAACCAACCCTCACCCTGAGGGATATCAGCGCCACATATGGAGAGAAAGCTTCAGTCTAGAACTTTGATTCTTGCCTCTTTATTCAGATCTCAGTTATTGAAATGCTTTGCATTCATCAATAGAAGACACTTTAAAGACCAGTATGACCAAGATCTGATGCCAGAAGGTAAGCCTGTCAACTTGTCTCTCTGGTTACTCTTGTACAAACAGCTCAAAATGCAGGAATTGGTAAAGCTGCTACCACGCTTGTCGAATGTTTCACGATTACCTGTTCTCTTAGGTGTGAACTGAATACAAAGCAAGCCAATGTGGAATTTCTATAGTTTCCACAGCTAGACAAACTATATTACAAAATAGGTCACTTTTACACTAGAGAGATTTCTGTCAGTGACAAAACACGTATTGCTCCTAAGGATTCAACACTGTGTTATATTGTTTGTTATTTTATCAACTTTAGGGGTATCAACTTTAGTCAGCGTATTTTAACTGAAGGGCAACTTATATGCTTTTAAAATAAAAAAAATTTAAGACACAAATCACCATTAGAATTAGTAAAAGGCACAGTGGAAAAAAACTCTTTGAAAAAGAGCAGAATTTCAGCTGTTGAAGGATGTAGACAGTCAGCATATATGTATCCTTTTCCACAGCAGAAGCACAGTGCTCATTTAATTAGTAGTTTGCACAGTGGAAGGAAGAACAGATCAATGCTGAAGTCTCAACAACAGATTTCCTTCTCGCATGGTGAATTTAACAGCAGCATGAAGTCATTCTCTGAGTCAGTCTCTGCAAGATCATATGAAGAGAAAGAAAGAAGAAAGGGACACTACCCCAGTAGCTAGACTAATCTTGTTTGATCAAGTCATGGCAATAGACATGGTCTTCATATACTTGTTTGTCGGATTTGTCAAAGGTCTTGTCACAAAATGGGCACTCCAAAAGATGGCTTTGCACGTGGTCTGAGTACTGCTGCTCTCCAATGTCATTAGGGAAGACTTCACTGCACATGGGACACTTTTTCATAGATTCCTACAGACAGAACATGACAGTGGAAACAAAGGAGAAAATATCTTTCAGAGCACGTTTATGTTGCACCAAACAAACAACTTGGTTTTGGTGGGATTTGGGGAAGTGAGTTCAGGTACCAAGAGGGTTAGGGAGATGGATGATATGAGGCATTAAGGGCAAAGGCAGGAAAAACTAAGGGCCCAGAAGCATATCTGCATTTGTTGCACATTCTGTTTTCTTAAATCTGATTCCATATTGGGTCAGTCACTTGCTAAATTCAGATAATCCTTTTATAAGGACTCTCTATAAGGATTCCCATTTGTTTCAAGAATCATAAATGTCATGCAGAGAGTCAGTTGAATGGAGGAAGTGAAAGTAATCTATTGGGCTTCTTCTCCTTATTTAGCACCAAGAATTTTTTTGTAAACAGAACAAGTAAAGATTCTTCTTCCCAGAAAGATGTTCCCCCAAATCCAGGAATTCACAAACTTACCAAGTCTGTCTCAGGAAGTTTTGGGGGAGCTGCAAAACAAATAGTACATTTTAGCCATAGCAAGAAAGTGCAATGCTCTGACAGGAACTGATTGAGCCAAGCTACATGTGAGGGTCAATGAGTCAGTGTGTGCAGTCACAGGTTTGGCCGCCTTGTTACAGTTAGCTGCCTTGGGTGCCCTTCGGGGAGAAAGGCAGAATACAAATCGAATAAATAAATAAAAATACAGGTTTAGGTTTACTTGTGAGTAGCAGCTGCGTGTGGCTGCAATTCAAATCAGAACCATAGTGCAGTGAAAGGGGTATTTAGCCTTTAACTCAATGCAGTGGTGTAGTGGCAAATGTAGTGGAAGTGCAGTTCATCATGACACACTCCCACCACATCCCATTAAGATTTTAAACAAAAATCAACCCTAAAATGTCTTCAGAGTGTTTTCATCTCCTGCCACATTTCTGCTTCGAAACATGTGTCATTTAAAGATCTAGCTCATTTTAGCCCCAGCGTTTTGAGTAGGTGGCAATAGTTTTAAAATAATGTACAAAAACTGAAAATGGGATTTTAAAAATATATCCTAAATATGTCAAGGCTAGAGTGCTAGTGTTGGCATATTTTCTCAGAAGTAAATCCCACTGTGTTAAATAGGACTTACTCGCAGCTAAATGTTCAAAAGATCATAGCCTTAATGTAACATGAGCTATACACAGTCTCTTAGGAAAGACAACTAATGCAAAGATGCTTAGGGCCCAATCCTATCCAATTTCCCAGCACCAGTGCAGCTGCAATGCAGCCGCAAGGTAAGGGAACAAATGTTCCCATACCTTAAGGAGGCCTCTGTGACTGCTGCCCCACCACAAGATGCAGTGCATGCCCGATTGGTACAATTGCACCGGCATTGGAAAACTGGATAGGATCGGTCCTTTAGACATCAACAGATGTGTTCACTGAGGTGGTCTACCAGCACACACTACAGTAGCATGCCCCCGTCATACTCCCATTCACTTCAGTGGGGCATAAAACATTTTCACTAGATTGTACTCTGAATCTTTATACTGTATATTGTTGACATTTGTCTGGGCTTTTTCAGGTTTGGGAAATTTTCTTTAAACACAAACACACCCTCTACAAGCTCCCTGATTTACCATCTTAAAGAAAAAGCAGAAGTTTAATAAACAAGAACGCAGTCAACTAAGATCACTTCTGTACATACAGGGGACCACAGGGTGGCACTATTGGTTTTCTCCACAAGTCTCAACTTTGTTTTTTTCCTGCATAATCCAAGCAAGGCCCATTAGTTGGTCCTCACCACTAGCAGGCCAAAGGTGGTAGTCTTGAAGTAGGCCTTGATGGTATTTGGAACTAGTCCTATTACCATCATGATTTTATTATTAATTTGATTTTTACCTCGCTTTTCTTCCTGAAGAGCACCCAATGCAGCAAACAACCAATTAAAATACATAAAAAATAAAATACATGGACATTTGTCCTCTTACCCCAAATAAAGCCCCAGCCTGCTTAATGGGGCTTCTTGAGTCTGCCAGTCGCTGGAGCAGACTTGAGAAGCCCCATCTTGGGCTTCTGAGCCCGACATGGGGGATAGGCTCTGACAGAGGAGGTTGGTCCCACCCCTCCCCCCTCCCCTTTCATGCAGTGCTACACTGAATAATTGCACAGAGTTGATGAACAGCATAACATTGTCCTTTTTAAAGCGACAGGTCTGTTGTCCAGTATATAAGAGTATGTTTTATAGAGTAATCCATGTTATTTTGTGTTTGCAATCAGCAGCAAAGGCAGTCTGTCATATTATGGCACCTTGTACAAGAACACAAAATTAACAAGGCCAGGTTACCAAGTGCCTCATCAAAATGAGTTCATATGGTAGCGGCTCATCCATTATTTTCTTATGCTGTACAATGTGCTATTGGGAATATCGTGAAGACTTGGTAAAAATGTTCAACCAAGAGAAAGGACTTTATAGGATAAGTTTCTCCATGCTTCACCTCATCTGCCTAGATGGGGATGGGGCAATAACTCAGTGGAAGGGTACTTGGAGAAAGTCCCGGATTCAGTCCCTGGTGGCATCTCCAGGAAGGGTTGTGAAAGATCCCTGTCTGAAACCTTGGAAATCTGCTGCTAGCCAGTGTAGACAATACGGAGCTGGAGGAACCAATGGTCCAAATCAGTATAAGGCAGCTTTGTACATTCACAGATATTGCCCTTTCAGTTCCTCAGTTGTTGCAATCAACTGCACAGAATTTCCAGGGTTGCAACACAAAGCTGCTGCCCACGAAGGCTGAGCAAGAGAGATCCACCAAAGCTGGTGGTACACGCTTCCTTTCAAAGGTCATTTGGATGAAAAATGTGTTAAGTAAACACAAGACTATGCAAAAGTGCCCATGTAGAATGCTAAAGGGAAAGTGTCAAAGAAGAGAAAAGAATGTAGATGACTCTATTCCCATTCCATGTCAACAGCTTCCAATGGTAATTCCAGTGCTATTTTCTTACACATGAGTTTGCCCTGTGCTGTCCATGTTGCTCCTTCTTGCACAGTCAAAAAAGCGCTACACTCACATGTGACTCCTGTACCCAAAAACAACTAAATATGTCAAAAAGAACAAGCAGGCACAGTCACTGCTCCCAGACATAATACTATCAAAGGTAGGCATGCACATCTTAGAAAGTGAGCAAAAATTGCACAGGATGGGATGTCAAGCTGAAGTGGGGCAGCGGAATGGGGGGCAGAAAAAAAGAGGAAAATCAGAATGAATACACACACACCCCAAGAAAAGGCTTGATTTAAGAGTTTTTAAAAGTGAGATACACTATTTGTTCCCCACGTGGGCAAACAGCAGCTTGGCTGTATATATGTGATTATGACAGGAGCATAACCACAGGAAATAAAGGGTTAAACACACCATCCCTTTTAGTATTGCTCTGAACAGACTGGCAGCTCTAAAGTTGTATGTCTTTATAAAAAAAAAAAAGTCATCATGTGCAATTTGGTTCCAGGGCAGACAACTAGAATAAGTACAGTATGAAAAGAGAGAAAAATGATTAAATTTTAGAAATACATTTGAACTCTGGATTTAATGGACTAATGTGAGGAACAGGTGTCAGTTAGTACTGAATTTCTGTCAGATTTCAGCGCTCCTTCTCCCCAGTAGACCAATAAACCAGTGTGGTTCAACCTCGGGGTTGGAACTTCAGTGGGGTAGTGGCAACTTATGGGAACAAAGTAAGTTGAAGACCACTAGAGCACCACCAGGTGAAGGAGAGGCATCTGGTGTACCTCTTCAGATTCCAAGAGAATGCCCCAGTCCTGCTCAGGTTCTTAGCAATTGTGCTAAATAGCCTTCACCAGTGCCAGGCTTCAGGTAAGTTTTTCTGCTCTCTTTTAAATAAGAATATTTGGTTACAGCGAACAGTGTGGGGAGAGCATAACAAGAGTGGAGAGTGGGCAGATAGGGACCTGGGAGGGGGGGCGGGATTGATGGTGGCGGGATTGATGGATGATGGGAACTCTCTAAGGTGGACAAGTATGAGAGGAGCTCAGGGGCAGGCTCACCTACATTGCAGGGCTCCCTTGGTGCAGGTGCTGCTGCTCTCCATTCTGCCCTCAAAGAATGCTCGAGGAATGGAGATGCTCTGCCACTTCCTGAGAAACATCATGATTCCCAGAATGCCCTGGTCAAGAGCAGAGTGGAGAATGGCATGGCTGAGGAAGCTCTGTAAGGTAAGGGTCTAACAGATCTTCGTGGACATCAGAAAGCAGAAGAAATCTGTTATTTCTAACTTCTGTTGTACAGAGATCTGTTAAATTAAGGGTTCACTGTGTTTCACAGGAAAGAAAACATTGAGTTTGTTGACTCTGAGGACTTACGGTCGACAGAATTAAAATCAATGAAAAACAAGCAAAAAGAATAACACATCCATGCTGCCGAGTCTGAAATATGGTCTTAAATTGGACCAACATTTTGAGGGACAGGAAGGGAAAGAAGTGTGCAGAAAAAAACCAAGAAATTCAGTTTTATCATGGCTGCAGAAAAAATGACAGACATTCATGAAGAAATGGTGATATAGTCCTCAAGATCCGTGTAGAGTCAGACTTGGCCCCACCCGAGCCCTCTGGAGGCAACTGGAGCCCAGCTCCGGTCACCTCCGGAGGTTTTCCAAAGCCTGCAGAGGCAGCGCACATCCATTTACTGCCTCTGAAGGTTTCAGAATGGTCTGTGGAGGCAAAAAAATGCCACTTCGGAGGTTTCCTGAGGGAAACAAAAAGCAACGTTATTATGCCATATAAGGCATTCTGAGTCCCGAGCAAGCCCCCTTGGGAAACTGAAAGGGGCATTTTTTTGCCTCCATGGGCCATTCTAAAGTCCGCAGAGGCAGCAGGCGGACGCGTCTGTGGGCTTCAGAAAGCCCTCCGGAGGGGACCAGAGCACAGCTCCAGACCACTAGGGCTTAAAAGGGACTACTGCAGATTTGATTATCTGTGAATTTCAGCATCCGGGGTGGGGGGTGGGGTCTGAGAAAGGATACCCTGTGGATACTGAGGCCCACCTGTAATTGTTTTACAGCTAGTAACTCATGAGAAAAGATGAATAGAAAGCATCAGCAGAGGAAAATTATAAAACATTTCTGATGATATAAAAAGGGTCAAGAAGAGGAGAGGACACATTTGCCCCTACATTCAGTGTTGTACCTCTCACTATACTGTCACTTTGTACTTCACGGTTGCACACTACTGCACTGTCAGGAGCAAATGCTGATCCCTTACTATTTTCTCAGCTCATGTACACTAGAACAGCAACACCAGTCTTTGCATTCGCTTCCAATGCAAAAGGTCCCGTATTTTGTTCTTTTAGATTAGTACCTTTGCAGGGCAGTCAGGCATGGAGGGCTGCCATATGTGGCTCTTGCTCCCCACTTCTTTCTAACTGTTATAATGGAGATTTCTTTTTTCATCCAGATGCTATAAACCCCAAATAAGCAACTGAGCTGCTATTTTCTTAGGCGTGCCCAGCTTCCTCTGTGCACACTTATTTTGTGTGCTTCAACAATATAAATTAGCATATACAGCCAAAGTTTATACAAAAAAGCAATCTCCTCCACCTGCAAGCAGAAATAGTAGGTTTTCTTCATTGCAAAATTTGATTCCACATGCACACATGAGCTTCCATGAACAAATGAGCAGAAAATACAATTTCACACCTCTTTGTCTGTAAAAGGAATCAACTTAAAAGATACACGTGTACTCACCAGAGTATGGGTTCCCAAACACAAGGCCTGGATTTTCTGTTGACTGTGTTAATAACCCAGCAAGTGAATCAGGTATAACTTCTGGAAGTTGTGCTGCCAGCTCCTCATTCTCTTGTCTTAATCTCTGTACAAATGGCAGAATGTAAAGTCAACACCTTTTGAAGCTGTCTTGCAGGTAATTGAGCATGAAGCAGCTACCTGCACTTGAAATAAAGTACAGGTATCCCCCAATATCCACAGATCTGGTATCTCCCATTTCACTTATCTGTGGTTCTCTGTGGGTCCCCCATGCCATTACCTTCATTTTTCTTTACTAGGTGTGAAAGCACACTAGAAGGGACACAGCCAGAACATTAATAGGAAGCAGGAACTGTCCTGCTTCCTGTTAACATTTAGTCTCCTCCTCTAGTGTGCAGGCTTCCTGTCTACATGTTGTGTTCCTGTGTTAAGAAAGAAACTGTTCCTGTGCTAAATAAGAAAATGTGTGCTTCCATAGCTAACAAAGAAAAATGAAGGTAATGGGGCTGGGGGGGGCAAAGTGTTGCACATTACTTTATTTAGGGTTTCCCAGTATCTGTGGTTTCCTTTTCCACTGGGGGGGGGGGAATGGAACCCCCATGAATACAATAATTGCAATAATTGCACAAGAAAATATGCACATGAATTTCCTCAACCCCCACTTGTCAAAACTTGTACCTGAATCTCAGTTTTCATTTTGTCCTTTTCCTTCTGCAGGGTTTGAAGCAAAAAGGTTTTCTCCTTCAGTTCTTTATCCAAATCAGCATAGTTTTGCTGGGGGGAAAAAAGTGATTAGGCAATTACAAGCCAAAGTTCTCCAGAACAGCTACACACTGTCTTGGAAGGAAAATAATCCATGTTAAGGGTGAACTGATGGTTAAGGACGCAATCCTATCCTGCGTTGGAACAGGCAAGCCAAGAGGCTTACGCTGTATCCAGCACAGAATAGAGGCCCAAAGTGGCTCAGCCAGAGTAAGGCGAAATTTTTCCCCTTACCCTTGGGTAAGGCATCCTGGCCCCTATGGGTCTCCTCGGACTTGCACCAACTCCTGAGGTGGCACAAGTCCGGAGAGAGCAGGGTGGCTTCAAGCCACTACAAACTCTCTGGGAACGGAGGTTGGAATCCTGCATAACTGCTGGATCCCAGTCCCGCCTCCTGCTCCACACCTGCCCGCCCACCCCAGGGGCCGCCAACTGCCTGCCCTCCCCCTGTCTCAGAATGCCTCCCTCCCAACTCTTCCCCGCCCACCCCAGAGTCTTGCTTCAGCCTCTGTTGGCGCAGAGGCTTATTTCAGCCTCTGCAGACCAGTGTGCCTCCATGCACCAGCCTTGCTGACTCCTGAGGAGGTGCAAACATGCCTTACGGCATGTTTGCAATCCTCCTGGGCCTGCGCAAGGGACTTGGACTGGCCCAAGTTTCTTCTAGGATTGCACTGCATGTCATCTTCGTAGAAGCTCATATCTGTTGGTAAGGGACCTAGAAACTCATTGATACCTGCTGACCTTTACACTGGAACATCAGAGGGGCCTCTTGGTCCCTCAAGTCAACCTCAAATATGTCTCCCCATCCTGAAGAAAAATCTCTTACTATGTTCTACATGGTGTTTCCAAGACACCATTTTTGCGTACCCTCTAGCTTTAAAAACATGACTGGATGGGCTCCATCTTTTGTAATGTTCACAGAGATAAGTTTCAACAGGGAAGCAATATAAGATCACTCGCTACATTTGTTTTTCATTTATCTGCATCACTTTGAACCATGGGACTAGCTTTAATGGTATATTCCCCTACCCCTTCTCTATTTAATGAAAGTATAGTTGTTGTTTTTTTATGAAAGTGCTTGATGCCTGCTAAAACCCCAACAGTCCATGATGCTGTAATTTGACACCTCCAGTTTGTTATGAGACACAGCTAAGCTCTAACTACACAAGATAAGTGCTGGGTTTTATGAAGCCATCTAAAGGGTATCTACAGACTACAAAGACAATAGATGATCTTTTCTTATACAGAATAAATCTTGATGTTCTCTAGCATATTATAAATCAATACAGGTACTTCTCAAGTAGCCCCTGATCTCCACTCTTGCTTGATTCTAAGTAACTCAAGGGATGTAATGGCAGCCATCTGGCTGAGCACATGCACAAGGATGGCTTTCATACTGCATCCTTTGAGAACTGGAGCAGCATATGCGCCAGCCTTGCATGCCATAACAAAGCATTACTCAACAGAGTCACTGATGTAATGCAGAGAAATAAAAAGCTTAAAAGGAACAGAAGAAGCCAGTAAGGGTTTATTGATTAGTATTTAGGTTCATCTCTTCTGCTGCACACAATTTTTTACTTGAAGGAGGAGGGGGAAGAATATGAACAAGAGAAAGAACAGAGCATTATACTCTCCTTCTGAAAGCAACAGTAATTGCCCACTACAAATCAGTGCATTCTAGCTATACTACACCAAGCAGAGAAGGTACTATGAAAAGCAACTAGCAGAACCAAAACAAAAAGAGGAATATGCCCTTGTGCAGACACATGGACAAAAACTCAATGCTCCTCGAACTTCCATAGCAGTGGTATTCAGACTTTCTTCTTTCAGAGAATTGTTTCTGCATGGAATTGCCTATACATCTACTACAAAACCCATTCAAGGCTGCAGGGCTCATGTTCTAGGTCACACCATCAGTTCACATGAATGCAAAGTATATGTTCTACCAGTGAACTAGTATCCCTCTCTAAAGGCCCCCAACAACATGGTTCGAAAACCACTGTCCTGCAACAGAAAGGAGAGGGAAGGGAAGACTACCTGTCTATGCAAAGTGGCATTTAACTGACGATTCTCTTCCTTCAGCTGTTCCAGGTGTCTTGCTTTGTTTTGATTTACCTCCTGAAGGTTTTCCAGTTCAATCTGTTGACTCTGCATCTGTGACTAAGATGGAACAAGAGGCATCCCAAACCCATTCCAAATATAATGAGAGCATTGGGAAACCATACTATTTGGTTAAATACAAATTAAAGAAGAATTTCAAGCAGAGAGATAAAAATGAAACAAAGTGCATGGCAGATCCTTAAAGTCTCAAGCAAGGAGCAAAAATGCAAGAATTTTTATTTGTTAAAAGGTTGAGAAATCAAAACAATGAATGGACAATAGGCAAGGGCTGAAAGAATGGCAAAAGGAGAAAAAACCAGAAAGCAATGACAAAGAGGTTAAAAAACAAGCTAAAATTAATATAGGCATCCCCTGCTCATTTGACAGGCTAGGAACTGGAGCCATGGTGAAAAGCAGAAATGGTTGAAAAGTGAAACCAGGTCTTTTTTTTAGTTTACAAATGTTGCTTCCAATGCTTTTTTAGCTAGCAAACTGCAAGTGCCTCTTATCTTGCAAATTCCTGTTGTCACACAAAGATTTCTGCAAATGGACTCTCATTAACATCTTTGGGAATGGGAACAGAAGCAGAGCTAAAGTTGCCATTCGCTCTCTCTCTCACGCACACACATACACATACCTAAACAGTTTGAATCACCATGTTATATGCATATCAACACCCGGGAGTGCAATCTGAGTCTTTAGAATATCAGAAAGAGGTTGAAAGAGCAGAGCAGGTGTTGAATGAATGAGTTCTGGATATAATTGAAATGCATTGAAAGAGTAAACCATCAGAAAGCCCTACAGGAGACCCCTGTAGAATGCCCTAATACAAGCAACTGATTACTCTCCATATTGTTACTCATGCTGTTTCAGGGCTCTAGTTCCTAACTGTATGGTGGGTGGGCTTGCCTTTTGTGGGGCAGTAGCTACCTTCAGTGGTGGATTGCAGCAAAATACTTAAGCATCCTTGTGCATGACCTTAAGAAACCTAGGACTGATGAGGTCATAGGTCCATCTGATTGAATGGTTTTCAACCACCAGGCTATCTCTATCAGCCCTTGAAGCTAGTCAGTGGGCTTGGATGCTCAATCCACTGGCATACACCAATCCCAGCAGGTGGCTGGCTAGGACCTTTTGTTTTTGGGGAAACCAGATGAAAAGACAAACCTTTCTGACTACTTGACCATGTGGGCTTTCTGCCATGAAGCTGATTTCAAAGGGTATCAAGAAAACTAGGACAATGTTTACTGCAGCAGATATTTTTAGGATGCTGAAGTATCCCAAACGAAGAAAAATATGCAAAAACCAGAGGGGAATCAAAGATTTTCACCACAGTATGTGAGCCATCAGATGCTGAATGGGTTCAACCCTATTCACACAAGTACTGTTTCTTTTCCTGTTCTTCAAAAGATACTTTTTAAAAAAACAAAATCCTCTCAAATGCCTATATTCCTTTCATTCAGAAAAGGACTTGAAGCATAGTCCTGAAATGCAATAGTTTGTCAGGAGAATTCAGGAGTTGCCTACCTGAAGCTGATCCATGGAACCCAAAGTGGCTTTCAGCTTGTCTTCCAGCTGATCCTTTTTAGATAACACATTTTTATTCTCTTCTTTGATCCTGTTTGGGAAGAAATAGTGTGAATTAATTCTTACTGCTACATACCTACAGACAGATATAGGCACAATGCTGTTATCACTAGTTGTGTTGCCCAAACCATTAAAAAGCTCAACTTGGCTGCCTTTAGGCTTCAAAGTGTGCTGCCCTCTACTAGAGGGCACTCTCCTCTAGTAGAGTCACTGGCTTAGATTGAAAGAGCGACTTAGTGCCAAATCCTGAGGGCTTGCTATGCTGCCAGAACTTGTGTTCTGGTGACACAGCATGTGTTATGGCTGTCAAAAAATCAACAATTCATTCCATGCAGCTGGGCCACTGGAAAGGAGCCCTGGTGTCAGCAAGACGGCGTGGAGGACGGGCAGGTGGAATGGGTTGGAGACCAGGGTGCAGAGGGGGATGTGTCAAGGCTAGAAAGGGAGCAGTATAGGCGGTAGCAGTCTCATAAAATCCTATCCCCCTTCTGAACCTTGATCTGTCTTCCAGGATCCACTCAAACTAGAGTCAGCAAAATTGCTGGCGCAGGTCTATGTTGACCCAGCAGGGCAGTGAAGGCTTACCCCAGGCAAGGGAACAAATGCTCAAGTGCACAGAGGAGATCTCCAGGACTGTTCCCGCACGATGCAGCTGCAGGTGGTGCAGCCTGCATTGGCAGAGTTACACAGAATTGGACTGTTGGGTATGTCAAGGGTTTGAACATGCTCAGTGGAACCTGTGACTTCTTCCAGTGGAGAAGCACATCCCCAGGACACATCAAAAATGGCTCCAGTTTTCCTCCATTTCAAAAAAAAGGTTTGCCATGCAGCATGAGGAGATGCAGTTTAAGAAACACAAGCCCAGATCTATCTTGGACACACACAGAACTAGTCATTTAACTCTTCAGATACAACTCTGTCAGTACTGTCTGTCCCTATTTTCAAACTCAAACTTTGCCCACAGTTAACAAAAAGATGCCGATCTTGAATTCTGACCACTGTCTTGCTAACCTCTTCCTCCACAGCAACATGAGTTTCTGAGATGCCCACAGAGTTTCCAATAATTATTTTTGCTAATTTTGACTAGAATGACATTACATTTACCAAGTGACAATGTCACTAAAGAAGCAGGAACAGAAACGTGTAGAACCTGTGTGGCACTCCAGCCTGGATTAGGGTTGTTTGAACTGAGGCAGGGGGTTTTTAATGTCTGTTTCCAACTGAAAATCACCCCCCCCCCCCAAAGCAGCTATTCACCACAGACACTCAACCATAAGTTGACCCCACAGATAAGTCGGGGGCACGTTTTGAGCCATCAATCACGGAATTTTGTATGACCCTCGGAGAAGTCGGGGGTT
This sequence comes from Tiliqua scincoides, assembly GCF_035046505.1. NCBI lineage: Eukaryota > Metazoa > Chordata > Lepidosauria > Squamata > Scincidae > Tiliqua > Tiliqua scincoides. Next base: position 88,924,042 of record NC_089825.1, read on the forward strand.
AAACTTAGGGGGGTGTCTGACTATAGTTTTGTCTGATTTTACCCCAGGCCAGATCCTGCAAAATAACCTACCACTAATTGTTACCTAAGAACTGCAGTCTCTAATTTATGAAAAACATAGTAAGATTAGACAGACAGACAGACAGACAGACAGACAGACAGACAAAAATGTATTTATTAGATTTGTATTCCACCTTTCTCCCCAAGGGGCACCCAAGGCGGCTAACAATCAAGTTAAAATACAAGGCAACAGAAAAACATTAAAAATACAAAACACTTAAAAACAATTAAAACAAGATAAAATACATAGCAGCAGACTGAAAGCACACAGTAAAAGACATAATTTATAAATTTATAAAAACAGCCCTTATAGTGCCTCAAAGGCTTTCCTGAATAAAAAAGTCTTCAGGCCCCGCCGGAACGTTAATAATGAGGAAACTGCTCTCAATTCAGAGGGATTTTTATTCTTTTTTAAATTCTGGTCTTCACCACCTTTTTGTAAACACTATCAGAGTAAGTGCACTGTAAACTACATACCAGTAAAACAGTGGTTCCCAACCTGGTATTCACGTACTCCCAGGGACACTCAACAGGACCTTTAGGGGTACTTGAGAAAGAATGGCCGAATGGCAGAAAAGGGCAGGCCGTGTTCCAGAATGCCTTGCAAAGACCAGCAAGGAAGGAAGGGAGGTAGCTAGTTGGCTGTGAAAGCCCCACCAATAGCTAGTTTTTGGTCATCAATTCATCTATGAACCAGTGATTGAAAACCAGCACAGTCAGAAAGTTGAAACATAATATGGAAAGTGATCAATCACCCAGAATTTCTCAGCACACTTCTGGTGCAAAACAGTGCAAAGGCAGAGTCTTCTGTTCCTCAAACAGATAAAAAGAGAAAACACTGTGATGAATACATGAAGTCTGGGTTTTCATAGAAAGGAGATTAGGGCTTGTATTATTACAGACATTTTGCTAATATGAAGGGTACAATTTATTATTGCCAAGGGATATGCAAGTGAAAAGGGTTGGGAACCACTGCAGGAGATCCATGAATCAAATCCACCTTTAAGGTGGACATGAGGAGAACCATGAATCAAAGACACCTTTAAGGTGCCTGGTGTGTTAAGCCAGAAGCTCTACATACAACATATAACACATAACTGAGAGTGTGCAATTCAATTCACAGCAGAGAGATGAGATATTTGCAACCCTTTTTACTCAGAAGTAGACCCACTGCTTTCCATGGGTGTTATTCTTAAGTCATGGTGCACTGAATTGTAGCCTGGGAAGGAGGGTCCCATCCTGGTGTTTCAAAAAACAGACCTGCTTTGCAAGCATTTGCCAAGCAGAACCAGGCTGCAGCAGAAGGAAGGAGAATAAATGGTTAACTTTCGCTGGAATCTCCCTGGAAAGTAACTATAGGTACAGCCTATTTATCCACAGATTTTTTATCTGCGAATTTGTCTCAACAGGGATGGGGTGGGGGAACCGAAAGTCACACACACCTTTGCCCTGCGCTGGCATCTCAATCCATTTTCAGGCAGCCCAAAACACTGCAAAAAGGCTCTGCCTTGCCCAGGCAGGGAAACAGCACTGGAGCCCTAGAAGAGGTTCCCCTTGCAAAGGAACAGTAACACTCCTGGAGCCCCTGAGCCAGCAAAAAGGCTGAAGAGGGGAAGGGGGGGGGCGAAAATCTCTGTAGCCAGAACACATGCAGCAAGGTGGAGTGTGCGCTTGCTCTCACTCACTCACTCACTCTCAGAGGGGCAGGTGTGGTAGCAACAGAGGGGATTGCTTTAAAAAACCCAGGGAGTGTTTGCCAAATTCCCCCCCCCCCCCATTGAGACGGTGCAGGCAATCACCAACACAAGCAAGCCTTTCCACCAAGCAAAGCATGAGATATAGCCTACAATGCTCTCCACACTTTCCTGGGAGTAAGCCCCATTGACTGGAATGGGGCCTACTTCTGAGTAGAAACACATAGAGTTGGACTCTTAAAAGATCAGCATCCCATGTGAAAGAAGTCAGGCAGCTAGCAACGGGGAAGGTTGAGTGCGGAAGGGAGGGGACTGATAACAGCTGCCTTAGTTTCCTTCTATTCAGAAGTGTCAGGCTGCAGTGTATTTGCATAACTCTATAGAATTTAGTGCAACACGTTTTTTGTATGCACCTAGTCACGGAACGGAACTAACATGGATAAATAGGCTCCACCTGTATAGCAACTAATGAGGTGCCTGCCTGAGCTGAGCAACAAACTTTTCAGAGTTGAAAGGCTCTGCCCTCTGATTGACCCAGAGATAAGGCAAAGTGATAATTGGAGATTGATTACTTGGCAAAAATTTCACGTGACTATCTACAGTAATCATTAAAATACCACTGTAGTCAGTCGCTTGAGGTGCATCTACAGTTAAATATCCTTTACCTCCACACAGCTGCCTTCTATGGCTGCTATAAACGTAAAAGTAAAGCTCTAACACCATCTGATAATTAATGCAATGTGTAGCTTGGGCCTCATCACCTTCTGATGCAAGATCTACCACAGAGTGTTCATTCCAAATCTATATCAGAGCTCTCAAGGGCTATTCATGTCTCTCTAACTTCCTTCAAATCTTCTCTGAGAAGCCTTTGGTACATCCTCTAAGTCCCTTTCTCCTACTGTTACCAAGCCTAAGCATATGTAACTGAAATGAATTCATGTTCTTCTCTTTTCTCCATTTCTTCCCCTTCTTCTGATCTTCCTTGTGTCGCATTTTAGATTGTAAGCTCAGGGCATATATCTGTAAAGTGGGGGAGGGCGCTCCTTGATTTTGGTTTTTGATATTAATATGCAATATCAACATTATTATTTTTAATATTGCTGTTTTAATTTGTTGCAACTGTGTTTTTTTGGGGGGAAGAATCAGCCAAAATGTGGTACACAAATGTAAAATACATATGTATGCAGGCTCATGAACATATACACACAAACATAAAAACTCTGCTTTTGCTGAGAATAGCTAGACAAAAATAAGTTTCAAATATTGGCATTACTGTCTGCAAGACAATCAAACTGTTTCAGCCAGTAACTGCCAAAAGAAAGAAAAATGCACTCACTGTTGCAGTTCTGCTTCTGTTGAGCCGTACTGGGTCTCTAGTTGCGCAATTCTCTTTCTGAGATTATTCGTTTCTAAATTGAATTTTTCATTACTGCTCCTTAAAGCCTTCAAGTTTTGTTGAAAGTCCTGAAGAGTCAGATAAGACAGAAATCAGACCATAGGAGTCAACCAGCTTGTAATCAGTATCATACAGAACCTCAACATATTTGCAGCTGACAAAGATACAAAATGAAAACTCCCATCATGTCATGTCACAACTTTAATCCCCTCTCCTCAAGATTCAATTTTTTTTAATCAGTTACTTAATTTTCTCACTGTGGATAAACATCTCCAGCTCAGCTGGTCTCTACCTGATTTTCCTTTTGCAGTCGTATGTTATTTTCTTTAACATCAGCCAACTCGGTCTGAGCAGAGCTTATCTCTAAAGCCTGGAGATCCTGCACTCTCTGAAGCTCAATGTTCTCAGTCTGTAGCAGAAGGACTTTAGCTTCATACACCTTTGCTTGCTCCTGGACACACATAAAGGGGGAAAGACAGATTGCATATGTTAGACAAGGAGCTACTCTAGACATCTGTATGGTTACAAACACAGCATGCAATCTGACCATGCAGAAATCTTCTGCCTTTTCTTAAACAAGGTTTCCAAAATACTGGAAAAAAGGTAAAGGCATTTCTTTAAGCCATTTCTGCCCAACGCAATAGGGATCAAATGTGTACACCTGTGGGCTGGGCAGAAATGGGCTAAATTGGAACATGAGAGAATGGAGGAAATCAATTTAAAGAAAAGCATCTGCTTTTTTCCAATGTTTTATAAGCTGGTTTTGTACACTAACTGAGGTTCCTCCAGTCTGCTTTCATAGTGGTCTTCTTTTTATGCAAGTGCATTACAGTCCATGCCTCTCCTTTCTCAATCCACTTCCCAATCCCTGCCAAAATTATTGTTACAGTTAAGAAAACACACACACACACACACACACACTCTACTTATCTGCGTTTTGGATGAATCATGTACATTTATGATATGCATTCTGCTGGCAGAAAAGAGGTTTGACTCACAACAATAAATTCTATATAATTCTTAAAAAAAACAACACCCCATGTTCCTTGAACCACATGGACACCTGAGTGTTTTAGAAAATTGCTACCTCTGTGGCCTTGAGTTTTTGCTCCAGATCTTCCTTCTGCTTTTGGAGCCTGGTTAGGTTTTCCTTCAGTTTCTGGTTGTCCTGAATCAAGGTTGCATTTTGTTGTTCAATTTCTTCCACTTCTCCCTGACAAAAATGACACAAGTTGAGATATAACCACACAGTTCTGCAAAGAGACACCAATGTCTCAAAGTGCAGTCTGTTTTTCAAGTGGAGTACCTGTTCAGTGTTTCTGGTAGCAAGACTTCTGACTGTAGAAACCTCTAAAACTGCCTGCAGCAAAAAGGTAAAATGGCAAAAGCAAGAGGCTAGCAGGGTTTCTTAAAAAGGGGACAGATGGAGCAGCATATGCATCTGGATATCACTCTTGGGCAAGTCACTATGTGACATACAGAAGATTGAAGGAGGACTCTCCAGAGAGCACAGCTGTTCACAGTATCAGATACTTTGTTTAAGTCAAAGCACTTGACACTGTGAGCAGATGTGCTTTCCAAGAGCTCCTCCTTAAAACTTGGCTGACCTAAGAGATGCATCAGCAACATTTGATCTTAGCACAATTGTATATAGTGTTCATCATGGTGAACTGTCAGGATATTTTGCACCTCCAACGCTTACCACCTTCAAGTCTTTTAAATGTTTGGGCATCTGAAGGACCGCATTCTCCCATATGAACCTGCTAGCTTGCCAAGATTCAGCAGACAAGACGCTCCTATGTGTTCCACCAAGATCAGACACAAACTTGGCTCCAGCCAGGGAGACAGCCCTCCCTACAATCACACCCAGGCTCTGAAACCCTCACCCAAGAAGAATGTGTGATTGGTTCTGTTGCTAATAGCCTTCTGCAGCTAGGCCATAAAAACACTGCTTTTAAGTTGTAGGTTGGGGAGAGGTAGATCATTCTCTCTGTGTCTGTTTAACTGCTGTTATTGAAATTGTACATGCACTACTTTTAAATGAGAATTTTACTTTTTGTTTGTTTGTTGTTGTAGTTATTTTTGACCATTTTTATGATGAAGAGGTGAGATTTAGGGCAAAATCCTAACCAGTTCATCTCAGAAGTAAGTCCTATTTTGTTCAATGGGGCTTACTCTGGAAAGTGTGGTTAGGATGGCAGCCTAAGATCCCTTAAGGTTAAACCAATATTTAAAGTGCAACTTAGTGGCAAATGGTCACTTAGGAAAGGGGGTCCCACGTTAAATCCTATAACATTCTACAACAAATGTAGCAATATAATCAATCACACTGGCCCCCTGTGGAGCAAGGAAAGTAAACTCACCCTCATTATCTAGGTTAGCCAGTCCATTCAACCAAGTCAGGTCATAAGTCACACAAAAGTTAGCTAAAAGGCATCCAGAGAAGTTAATAGTCAGATCTTTAGAAACAGATCTTCAGATCAGGCAACTTTCAGATAGGTTAGTTACATAATCAAGCTGCTTAAAAATTTCATTACTAGAACCCACGTGAGCATTCCAGTCACCCACCAATAGGAGCTGAGCATCAGGATATTTGGTCTCAAATCGTCTGATAATGGTGTTTAAATAATCCCATTGGTGGACCCTCAAATCAGCAGGAGCGGGTGGAATATAAATATTAGCTACACATAGAGCTCTAGGAGTGTTCTTGACCCTTACAATCTGAATCAGACAGAAGCTGTCAGCCATATAAATAGTATACAAAATTAAAAGCCCCCCCCCCACAGGTCTACCCTTAACCCCCATCTTGTGAGCAGGGAGTGAGAGAGATTTAAAGCCAGAGTAACAAATAGGCTTAATGGACCAGGTTTCTTGCAACAAGATTAAATCATCTCTCTCTAGGAAAGGACCAAACTCAGGGTCACCGAGTTTCCTTGCTCAGCCAGCCACATTCCAGGATAAAACACACAGGGGTAAATTCCCGGTGGCCAGATAGAGATTGTCCCTAAAAGTGGGATGGGCAGCTGAGCGAAGCTTTATCCGTCATACAGGCTCTAAAGCTGTCGTTTTTCCCATGTGCCCATTATTGGATGAAAAACCTCTCAAAGAAGACAGCCTAGAAATTGAGGGAGATGCATCTTTGGATATATACGGTGGCAGGTCAACAGATGGTAAATTAGTTGGTTCCGAGTTATATCCCTCTGCTTCTGCATCCACATCTAACCTGAGAGCTGAGTGAGAAGCAGAAATCTCCTTCAGGGCCTTACAGGACGTTGGAGCTAATTCTAACTCCTCAGTACATATGGCAGCATGCAGAGAAAGATTCATGTTGGACTGTGATGGGCCTCTACTGAGGCGCTGTGCAAATGTTGGATAGCTGCATTGAAATGGCAGTCCTCCTCCCTGTGAGACACCGGGCACAAAAGGCCAGCCCCACTAGGGCGGTCCCTCTCACTGGTCAGATCAACCCTCTTCTTGAAATTGTAGTTGACGTGGGTAAGCTGTCCCAAGACTCCGCTGCTTCAGCTAAAGGGATTGCAGGCGCAGACAAAAGCTGAGCTCCTGTCATCTCGGGCAGCAGCAAAGGATGTAAATGCTCCAGTGCTTGAAAATTATTGCATAAACTGGAGGAATAAGTGTGACAATCCATATAGATCATTCTCTCTCTCTCTCTCTCTCTCTCTCTCTCTCTCTCTCTCTCTCTCTCTGTGTGTCTGTTTAACTGCTGTTGTCATTGAAATTGTATATGCACTACTTTTAAATGAGAATTTTACTTTTTATTTTTTTGTTGTAGTCATTTTTGACCATTTTTACGATGAAGAGGTGAGATTTAGGGCAAAATCCTAACCAGGTCATTTCAGAAGTCCTATTTTGTTCAATGAGGCTTACTCTCAGGAAAGTGTGGTTAGGATTGCAGCCTAAGATCCCTTAACTAAACAAATAGGTGCAGCCCATTCTCCCTTGCTGCATGGAACTTCCTGCAATGCCCTCTATCCCTCTTCTTCCAGTTCCCTCCTCAAAGCCCACTTCCTCCATGAAACTTCTGGCTCAATTCCTTTATTCTTACTTTATCCTCAACTCAGAGGAAGTCCAATATATCTGAATGCATTTGTTCAGTCATACTATTATCCTAGCCTCTCCTCAACCCCTCCTATTGTCAGCAGCCTACATACATTGCATCTAAATGTAGACCTTAAGCATTTTGAGGTAAGAACCTGTAGTGTTTTGCTTATCTTATTTTATAAAATACCACAAACAGTGATGACTGCTAAAAGATAATACAAATGGCACAAAGCAGAGTGATGTTTCCACATTGCTTCTTTTCTGTCTGCTGTGCTGCTTAATTGCTGTTAATGATACCGGTGAGCACACATCCATTCCCCATCAGCTGAAAGCAGAAACCACATGTAGCAGAAGTGCTTATCTACGATGACAGTGCTCATCAACTATAAACCTGTTGATATACTCTTCTTACAAAACACTTTCTCTGTTCCACTCACTTTTGATCTGATCATTTATCATGATCAGGTGGGGGGGGGGGGAAAGAAGAGCTCTGGGGTGGAACATTTGTTCCCTTACCTCAGGCCTGATATTGCAGCTGCATTGGCACTAGAAAGTTGGATAGGATTGGGCCATCAGTCAGGTACTGCAACATGTTCATGTGCATGACTGCAGTACTCTTTCTTAACATCTATTGAAAGAACCAAGTTTCAGGCTGCTTATATTCTTAAGAGATGAGCAACATTTTGGGGATGGAAAACTTTCTCATTCAGACTCAGTTCCACTGAGTAGGCACTTCACTTGAGGATGGTTTGGAAGAACCTCTTTTATGGGACTTTATGGGATGCAAATGTGGATGGTGAAAACCTTGCAAGGGTAGCCTCAAAACAAAATTCAAGATCTCACCAACCTGTGTAGTGACTACCAACATGTCATCCTCAGCTTCTGCCCGGAACTGAAAGGGGACACTGGCTCCACGGACTAATCCATCCTGGTCAACATAACAGAACTGATAATATTCATCATCCTTGGGCAGGTAGTAGGCTAAAAAAGAAAAAAGCCACATCTCATTTCCAGCATCTCATGTATACAAACTAGACAAAGGAGATACAAGAATCCTAGCTACATACTGAACAAACCTGCCTCTGATCATGAGCATTGGTCCGGGCTGAACATTTTGTCACCTGCAAGAAGCAGGAAAGGATAATAAAGAGCGCCAGACAGAAATGGTATCCAGGATGATTTAACATTCCACCAGCAGCCAAGTTGTCATTTTGAACAGCAAAAAAAAGGAGAGGGCTTTACTGATAATCACCACAGCATGAGTAAAATTTGTCATCAAACATAACTGGGGCACAAATGTTCGAAAGTTTTCAAAGAATGTATTTTTTGTTCTGTTTTTAAAAATTATCTCCCTGAAATAATGGCCAATGGTTAACCGACAAAAATTAAACTGGAAAAGAAAAAGCCACTTGGATACACAGCAATTGGGTACCAGCTTCTTTTGAAGTAGTCACTGAAGGTGCAAACAAAGCCTCGATTTCAACAACCCATCCCAAGCACTGTACTGTAATTCACTGGAAAGTTAAGTTGCCGCACGTAGCAGCAGTTGTAGCAAAAAGTACATAACTGCATTTTTGCCTCACCCAATCTCACCCCTTCATACAACTGACCTTTGAACAACACTTGCTGTTTGCTGCTGTCCGGGCTACTTGGCAAAGGTGCCCACATGAACGTGTAGTATTCACGGGTTGTCTTCCATCCCACCTGAAACAACAAAACATTTTTGTGGCGGTTTTGATAAAACTGGAGGTGACTCAGGATTAGGATAAGTCAGAATTTATGCTGTTAACCATTGTGCCAGTGAGACACTCCAGGGACAGAAAAGAGACACAGGTCCACATGGCAGACTTTAAACAGATTTAATAATGAACTAACACTAAAAACTGTAGTTCTGTGCAGGGGACTAGAGACGTTTAACAGAGAATTTTCAGCAACTTTCCAAAATTATAGTTTCCAAGATTCTGGGGAAGCCCAACTGTTCAGGGGTATAAAACTGAGCTGTAAATCTCTAGTGAAGATAGGAAGTTCATCATTCTGCAAGCTGAGAGGAAATGGAAAGATACACAATTTAGGGAGCATCCTAACCTACACTGGTACAGCCAGGCTGCATGGCCTGCACTGTATCCAGTGCAGGTTAGGTGCAAGCTGCAGGTCACCTTGGGGAAGGGAAATATTTTTTCCCCTTAGCTTGTGTTGAGCCCCAGCCTGCCCTATGGGGCTACTCAGATCTGTGCCAGCTATTTAGTTGGTGCAAATCCATGCAGCCTGTGTAAGGCTGCAAGGCCTGGGAATGGGGGTTAGGATTTGGCATGCACTGCTGCTGCCAATTCCACCCCTCCCAAGCCCAATCCTTCCCGTTCTGCCCTTCTACCCACCCAAAATGCTTCCTTCCTAAGAACATAAGAACAGCCCCACTGGATCAGGCCATAGGCCCATCTAGACCAGCTTCCTGTATCTCACAGCAGCCCACCAAATGCCCCAGGGAGCACACCAGATAACAAGAGACCTAATCCTGGTGCCCTCCCTTGCATCTGGCATTCTGACATAGCCCATTTCTAAAATCAGGAGGTTCCACATATGGCTTGTAACCCATAATGGATTTTTCCTCCAGAAACTTGCCCAATCCCCTTTTAAAGGCGTCCAGGCCAGATGCCAACACCACATCCTGTGGCAAGGAGTTCCACAGACCCACCACACACTGAGTAAAGAAATATTTTCTTTTGTCTGTTCTAACTCTCCCAACACTCAATTTTAGTGGATGTCCCTGGTTCTGGTGTTACGTGAGAGTGTAAAGAGCATCTCTCTATCCACTCTGTCCATCCCCTGCATAATTTTGTATGTCTCAATCATGTCCCCCCTCAGGCGCCTCTTTTCTAGGATGAAGAGGCCCAAACGCCGTAGCCTTTCCTCATAAGGAAGGTGCCCCAGCCCAGTAATCTTCTTAGTCGCTCTCTTTTGCACCTTTTCCATTTCCTACCCCAGGAATGCCCTTCCACCACTGCACCCATCTGTGCTGGCCTCCACGGGGCTCTGAGCCAGCACTGGCAGACCAGTACACTTCGTTGTGCTGGCATGGCCAGCTCACGAGTGAACGCAAAAGTGCTTTACAGCCTGCATGAGCACAATCCACAATTTGAATTGGGCTGTGAATGTTATAACATCTGGACATTTTTTTCTTTTGTATACATCAGGACTCTCCAAACCCTGGCCCACAGACCAGATCTGGGGTTTGGAAAAAGCCCTCCTCCCTACCCCCTGAGCAGTGCTTAATGTTCTGCATCCCTGTGCCCGGATCAGCTTGGAAGAAATGCAGTGCCGTGGCAGAACAGTAGGTGCCACTCAAGACAGAGAGGGGGTTTTTTTGTTGTTGTTTTTTAAGGACAGAGCAGTTTCTAGTTTATGGAGTTAGCATACATCCAAGCTTCACTGATCTCTCAATCTCTTTCCTAACTTCAAGATAAACCTCTTAGCATTAAAGAACTTCATCTGCTAACCTCTTCTTCTTCTTCTTCACATCCCTCATAAAATCCTGAGCCTTTTATGACTGCTGCAGTGATCTTGCTTCCTTCTCTTCTCCCCTGCCAGAAACCACTCTGCTCCAACTGCCAGGTATCCCAGGATTACAGTGTAAAAGGAAGCATCAGGCTTTCAGCACTGGTCACACAACTAAAACCACTGGTATGTGTGTATATTTGTATAGGAAGGAAGTATACATTTGTCTGCAGTAATACAAAACTATCTATTGTAAGCCACCTTGGAGGGTCATTTAATCAAAAGACAAGGCATGAATTGGTTCTATGGCTGACTGTTTCTGTTTTATAATACCACTTTTTTATAAAGTTTAAATAGGGCTTTATTGCTATTTTTTTATCACTTGTGTTTCACCACTGTGACCTGGAGAAAGCGAGATAGACAGATCCAAAATACATAAGATATGAATGTTTTAAATAACTACATAGGAGAATTCCATTCTAACTAGTATTCTTCCTAGAACTATGCCTGAGCCTTCAGAGAAGGAAAGATAGGTCTTCATGATCCCAGCAAGCTACTACATGGAAAATCAGCAGTTTAGAATCTATCATGAGTGAATTCTGGCATACGTGTTGGATGGTTTAAAAAGGCAGTGGCTTTCTCAACACAAACTTACCCTGAATATGCCCACCCAGTCCTTTGTGCGTGGTGTGATGTGCTCAGAAAGACTGTAATGGCAAGTTATATCTGCTCCAGGGACATAGAATTTCTCCAGGTCAGTAAAGACAACTTGAGAGAAGTGGCAACTATCCAGGAGGATAGCGGAAGTGGGAGGTTCATCCAAGTTGTTACATAATGCAGCTTCCATGCTGGATTCTGTGAAAGGACAAAGAAGACGCATATAAGAAAAAGTAGACACATACAAGGACAGCCATTGTCAAAATCGGCCTCAACTTCAGTGTCACTGTCATGTCAACTGTATCTAATAAAAGAATCTTCATGTCCTGACTGGAATTTTGCCTAAGAAAACATTCTGTCAGTGTTGACAGAATGGGATGATTATATTGCAAGGCAGGAAACGGGGTATGCGCCAACCCCACAAAAAAAGAGCACACTTGCAGCTCCATCCTTTCTCCTGTAAGAAACTAACCACACATTTACTGTACAGGCAAATATATGTAAACAAAACACTATATTCATCTTAGGGCACAATCCTAACCCACTTTTCAGCACTGACATAAGGGCAATGCAGCTCCTAAGTAAGGAAACAAACATTCCTTTACTTTGAGGAGACCTCCTTGAGTGCCCCCCAACTGCAGGATGCAGCACATGTCCCATTGGCACAGCTATGTCAGCGCTGGAAAGTGGGTTAGGATTTGGGCCTTAGTTGTTTAAAGAGCAGTTTGGGGCGGGTCAAAGTAGTAAAGCAGTGCGTGTGGGGGTCTATTCCTTTCCCCACCAGCCACTTCTCTGCTCCAAATTTGCTATTCCCTGCTTCTTTCTTGCTGTGGTATTCCATACACGTGCTTAGAACCTTGAGAGGACTGAAGGAGGGAAGAACCTTGTGCTTCTTCTCCCACTCCTCATGCATGGAGTCTGTATGTAGCAAGAAAGCCAGCAGTGCCTGTGAGTTTAGCTGCAAGCAACTGCAAGCATCCCCCCCCCATCTTGTGGCTCTCTATCCAGAACTCTCCCTGTGAGAGAGTTGCCACTCAGAGTTACCACATTTCCCTTCTGTACCTTGTTCAACCAGCCAATGTAACCCAGACCCCCCAAGTGTTATATGGTAAGCAGCATGGCTCTGATGGAGGGGGCTGAAGAACAGTAGGGGCTGCTAATCTGGTGGATGCTGTTCTTGTGTGGAGGGGGAAATTTGTTGGGGGATGCTCTGATCTGTTGCGGAATGGCTAATCCAAATTCAATAATAAAACGGAGTTGCCTCTGAGTGTCTGTTGGCACAGTGTCATCAATAATACACTATAGAACGGCACTTTTGAGCACTAGGACCCACTGTTTTGGGACTTTTTCATTGTAAGGAGGAGGAATATATTGGGGGGGCTGCTAATCTCAAGAATGCTGTTTTTGTTCTGAGAGGGAAATGTGTTGGGGGATGCTCGGATCTGTTGTAGAATCTGGATGCAATAACAAATAATTATTATAATAATTGTATTTATTATTATTATTATTATTATTGGGGTGCCAAAATTTTATGGGCCCCAGGCACCAAATGGCCTTTGTACACCACTGATCTGGCCTCTGTCATGAATTCACTAGGTGGCCTTAGGCAGGCTATTCTCCTTTTTACCTTAGCCCTCACCTGTTCTCTCACAACCAAGTTAACCAACAATGAGGGACCCAGAAATGGTATGACTCTGAGGTGAGGCAAGGCAACTGCCTCAGGTAGCAGATTTGGGGTATCATTAAGGGCAGAAAAATAGAGATAGACAAGAGTTGAGCCATGGGACACGATCCACCATCCTGTGCAACAAGCCACAACAAACCAGAAGCTGCATAAAAGTACAGTTAGTTCAGGACTAGCCTTAGGCCAAACAGAGCCCCATGCAAGGAGTATTTTCAGTGCCTCCCCTCCATTTGCTCCACTTTTGAATACAGGTACTTCATTTTCTATTCCATTTGCTGTAGCCCCTTTCATGACTTAATGCCTGACCTGCACATAAGATTTATCCCTGGCATAAAAGACAATAAATCTGCACGCAAGGATCTCTCAATCTGTATTTACCTGTGTCATATACAACCTAATCAAAATCAAATGCGTTTCCTCCAATCTCATACTTTATTTTAAGAACAATGGAAAGGCCTGGCGGTGGTCCGTTCCGCACTGATGTCCCAAACCATTGCCTGGGTCACCTTTCTCTAAATCTGGTTCCTGTTCATTTCAATGAAACTCGCACAGAAAAATTTCAAGGAAGAAGAAAGAGTAAGAAGGACTTCAGGCAATAACATATCTCAAGCCAGTCCTGACAACAAAGAGAAAAACAAAATACAGTGAACCAGAGCAGACCCTGGCTAGACACCAGAGGGTAGGCGAACTATGCCTAAACAGCTTTCCTGCCAATCTGAAATTATTTTGATTCCAGGAAACTAGAAGCACGAGCTCCATGACTGATCCTCACAGCAGTGTGCACAAAGTGAGACATGACCTCGACAGATAAAAGAGATAGAGAGCATTCAGGGTAAAGGAAAGGGGTCACCGAGGAAAATGCCAGCCAATGAACTCATGCAATTAGTTTTTATTCCTATGCTTGTCTGGGCCATGATCAGGTCAAACCAGACTGGATGTCAACAACTGTCAAGAGAAAGAGAAAAAGCACAGCTCTTAAGTTGCACAGCAGAGTCACACAGAATCCTGAAAGATGTTTTGCTTTCGATTTAAAAGAAAAAGAAAACAGCACACTTTCAAAACTAATGTTTAGAGCTGCTTTGGATGGGCATTTCTGCCTAGGTTCAAGAGATCCCATCTGTTATTACTCCCCCTCACAACAACAACAACAACCACAACTGCAAAAATACAAGCTGCATATCAGGCAAAGTCACAAAGCTTGACAGAAAAGGTCTCTGATTGCAGGTTCCTGGGTATCTAATAGCAGGATTTGGAGTTATTTATAGCAGAAATCTGAATGGCTTAAGCCATGAGGAACATGTTGTCCAACCAATTTGGGATGTAAGGAAAGTCCCCTACTCAATTCAATGTGGCCTCAAAATTGCTGTGTTACTCCTGTCAATTTCCAACACATGAAGCAAAAAAGTTTCAAATAGCCACAGGCAGGTGTTGGCAGAAATGATCTTACAAGTGACATAAAATTTGTCCTCAGAGAACCTCAAGAAGCAGATGTCAGAGAACATTTAGGGCTGTGGAGCAGGAGATAGGCAGTTCTGATCCATGGGGCACAATCCAGTGGGGTGCCCCCCTGCAAAATGTCCACAGAAATTAGTTGGTGAGATGCTAAGTGTGCTTGTGTGCTTTCCATTTTCTTTCAATAGGACTGCACCCCCATGTTAAATTTGAGTGCAAGCCTTCCTCTTGGACTTCCTCAAGTTCCCATAATGTGTTGAGTTGGCCCTGGGTGGCAAAAAAGAGAGGGAGCACAACACAATACATGTCACTATGCCCTCAGCATCTCTCTTTTCTCATCCTAAAGAAGACTGCCTTCATGAGCACCCCTTAGATCAGCGATTCCCAAACTTTTTAGCACCAGGACTCACTTTTTAAAATGGTTATCTGTTGGGACCCACTTAAGTCTACCAGACTTTTAAAAAAAGGAGATCTAGAAAGAAATAATATTTTTTTTATTTATACGTAATAATGACTAGTAAAAAGACCCTCCAACTATCTCTCTATTTACATATACTTGCAAACTACAAGAGCTCAGCTCCTTGCAAGTCAATTAGCAGCTATCTTGCAAACTGGAGGAGCTGAACTCTTTGCAGGGTAATTAGCAGCTACAGTGTCTTATTTTTAATAGCCCAGTCCTTGAGGCAATTAGTTATCTGATCTTTCCACCACCCTTTGGTGACCCACCAAAAATCAGGTTGTGACCCACCAGTGGATCTCAACCCACAGTTTGGGAACCACTGCCTTAGGTTCTGAAAAGACACCAGCAAATAAGAGGGAAAGATCCTGAGTTTTGGAAGCAGAAGTGTGTAGCCGAACTGGGGAACAATGGTGACGATATCAGGCTTTCTAACATTTCCTGTGCATTGTCATCTGCACCTTTAAGTGTTGCTGAAGACAAAGCAGCCACTCCAGAAAAAAAGGCTGGCAAACATCTTCTGCACACCACCAACCTGTTCCCACTCCCATCTCTTTAACTGCATTTGAGTAAGCACTGGCTGTGCTGACATGGAGACTTCTCTAAAAAGAGAGAGAGAGAGAGAGAGAGAGAGAGACACACACACAAAATAGCGCTAGGTTCACCCAGTACCTGCCTGCCTCTTGCTGGAGAGTTGATCTCAAAATCCCAGTCTTGCCAATAGACATGGAGCCCAGTTCTCCACAACAGAGCTTCAGAAACACAAGTACGTCTCTATAGGGCAGCAAAGAGAACCCTTTGCTGTGTGCTGCTTGTTTCTTTCTGGATTAGGCACTCCAGATAATGGCTGCCTATAATAGAACTAACTGCCAGCTCTTCCATTTCCTGTCATTAAGGAAATATTTAATGGCCATGCCTCTTTAGAGCAGAAATCACACAGGTTGTTGCTTTCACTTTCAAAATGCCACAGAAAAACCATGCCTTACTTATTCCTGCCTTTCCAGCACAGGCAATGTACCTGTGCCCTGAGGCAAGAGGCAATCACACCACCAGTAGGAGTCATGGAACAGTATTTGGGTGAAACCCAGTGGTGAGAACTGGGTCCTATTCCTGGCCCTACTCCTATGCCTTTCACAGTCACCAGCCATGCAGAAATGAAGCCTGTAAAGTTTTCCTCATCACTGTATCTTTGTGCCAGGAAAAGCTTCTCCTGCTCAATTTCTGACCGCTACAGCTTAGCATTCATTTAGCACTTTGGGGATACAGAGCACTTCACTTATGTTTCCTCAAGCCCAAACTAGATGCTGCTTTTTACATTAGCCTGTCATTAGTCTTGATGGACTTATTTTCTTTCAAAAATAGCAGCCACTGGAAGGGGGGCAACTTGGGACCACGGAAGTGGGGCTTAAAAGTCTGCCCCTGGTTGAAAAACATGGTCCTGATCCTGATTGTTGCCCCAACCCACATGGCTTCTATTTTCAAAATAAAAAGTTAAGTCCATCGGTGCTAACAGCAGACATAAAGTAAAACAAAGGCAAGCCCTCAGTAATTCTTACTAGTGAAGTAAGGAAATATTTTCATACCCATATTGCAGATAAAGGGCTGTGAGATAATCATTTGCCTGAAGACACCTGAGGCCTTCCCCCCTGGGGCTATTTTTATCAGGTAGCCAATAGCTAAGGAAAGACCTAAATGCAGTGGCCCCAGTCCTGGTCTCACACACAGCACCACTGCTACTGTCTAAAACATTTTTTAAAGAAGATCTAACAGTAGATCTATTGTTGTGTTAAGTTCGACGCTCAGATAACGTCGAAGTGAATTCCTAGAGCATAATTCAATCTCTTAGCTGCCATGCTATGATAGCTATTATACCTATCTTAGAGGCAGAGGAGCAAGACCAGAAGAAAAGTTGGCAATCCTACTGCAGAATAAAATATAAGTTATGAAATTGCTTTCACTTATCTTGATTTATCTCACAAATGATCTACATTAGAACTAGGGTGGATAAGCAGAAATCTCTTTTCTGATGTTTAACTACAGATGGGAAAACAGAAGCAAAGGTGCAGATAAACTAGGCAGTGGTCTGGCTTTCCTCTTGCCCAAGCTGCCAGATCGCCTCTCTCATGCTTCTTAGACTGCATGGATTTCTGATGTAAAATTTGTTTTGGTTAACAGGATGTCACGGCCAACGTGAATAAAAAATGAACATGCATGGAGCAAAGTCAACGCATGAGGATTGAAAGGGGAATAAGGGTTATGAGAGACAGTCTCAATCTGGAAAGAATTCAAGAATAAACAACTTGAGCATAAATTATATATGCAGCCATGGTTAACAGCACCTCTGCTAACACACAGGTCTCTCAATTAATAACAACAACAACCTCAAAATAGCTCTTTAGAATATTCAACGTGCTTCGTAATCTCTACAAGTCACTTTTTTATTGGGGGGGGGGCCTGAAGCAATATAAGGTCGAGTGGCTAAGGCTACCAGTTCATTTAAAAGGTAAGATTTGAACAAGACAGTTCCAGGCTCATGGCTCAGTTGCTTACCTACTACAATATACTATGTAAGAACATATGAAGTTGCATTATATTTGTTGGAATTGTAGGTTGACAAAGATGCCAAAAAGAAAAGTCTGCCTTTCTCTCCTGCTTGTGGACTTCCCAGAGGCAGCTGTGATGGGAAACAGCATGCTGGCCTAGCCTAGGTGGGCCTTTGACCTGAAACAATAGAGCTGCTCTTGTGTGAAAAGCGTACTTTTTGTGCAAAGAGCAGATAGTTTTGTATCTGAAAAGGATATACACAAATAGCTTTTACTGTATTATTTGTTATAACAAAGAATGGAAAATTGAAATAAAGTTGTTGTTTTTTTTTTAAATACTCAAGCAGCCCACTGGTGCAAATCTCAGGTGGGGATTTGGTACCTGAATTTCTGGCACCTTTGGGCTCCAAGAAGACTCACTAGCAATTCCCAAGGAGCCCTGTAATATTAGAGCAACTCTCTCAGTCAAGTTGCTCCACTGTCAGTTCCTTCCAACCATTCCATCTGCAAACAGGAGCTATTCACTAAAGGTCCCCAAGTCTTCATGTCTCTTCCCAGGTACCTAGGATTGAATCCAGCCATTCTCCATGCAAAGCAGGCATGTTGCAGCTGAGCTACAGCCTTCCCCATAATGCTTCACATATTGTTATAGTAATCCTCAAAACAATCTTATAAGGTAGACAGGTTGTTTTCTCCTAATATTGCCAATGGAGGAGGAGATACAATGAGATGGTGGTTTGCCTAATACCACCAACAGAGCATGCGGCAGAAGTGACATTTTCAACTAAGGACTTCTCAATTTACAGTCTTAACAACTATACACAGTGTGCTCTCACTCTCTCTCTCTGAAACTTTAGTTTCAGTTTCTTGTAAAACCTTTCCAGATTAATTATAGCACAATAAACATACAGCAGCTGATACACACCCAAATACTTCTGTTGAGACAATGGGGTAGGACCCAAGAGAATAGGGGGGAAAAAAAGAAAACCAAACAAACAATGGCCGATTCTAGCAGGCTGTGAGTGCAGAAAAGCCTACAACCAATTAGCCAGTGTGCCGATGGAAACGACTTCTCCAGTGATAGTCAGTACTAGTCTCTAAAGTGAAAGTACTCAGAAAAGGAGAGGAATTCTCTTCCCTCCTCCCTTTGTTCAGTTTTATGGCAGGAAAAATGATAAAGAGCAAAGCAACATATCCCCCTCCCCCAGTTAAGAATTAGAATCCATATGATTGGATCCATTAGATTAGAATTCATATAAACTCTACTCCTACAGTTATGTAGTTGGTGGCAGCTGACACTTCTCATGCCCTCACCCCTGTATACAGCCTCACTATACCAAATTAAGGGTGCATTCTCTTCAGTAATGTCCAAAAAGAATAAAAAACCCTATTTATCCACCTGCCCATTACCATGATCTCCCATGCTAGTGCAGCTCTTCTCCCAAGGCGTGTCATATATAGGGTTGTCATCTTTTTTCCCCTGACCTTGCTCCTGTATTTTAACAGCACCCTGTAATGTAAAGACTGCACAAAGGCCCTGGAAAGGATTCGTGTGCACGTCAGGCTATTTTCAGAGACACAAGGAAGAACCAGGAAAACTGTGACAACCTGAGTAACACACATGACATAACAGCACACTTTTTTCACACTGTAATATATAAAGCTGTATTAAAAAATTTTTTGCCCCATTTACAGTAAGCAAAAGTAAGGTCCAGTGTGGTGTAGTACAATGATTCTCAAACTTTTCAGCATCTGGACCCACCTTAAAAAAAAGTTTATCTGTAGCAGTACCTCAAGCCTCTAACTATAATGGTGATTGGGCAGCAGTGTTCCCCCCTACAAGAGGCAGGTTGTTTACCGTTGATGCACATAGCCTAATCTGCCCTCTCAGTTTCATGAACCACCAAAAATTGTGTAGTGACCCACTGGTGGGCCATGGACCCACAGTTTGAGAACCACTGGTGTAGTGGATTAGGGAGACAGAGGTACGAAACCCCACTCTGATATACACTGAATGACTGACTGTGAGCCTGTAACATTTCAGGCTAACATGCTTCCTAGAGTTGTTCTGAAGATAGAACGGGATAATACCCCCTGCCAAAATACTTCAAAGGATGGACAAGTTATAAGCAGGAGAAACAAACAATTTATAGATACAGAAACCAGCTTCCAACCTTCTGTCACACTTCAGCATAACCAAGGAACAGAATCCTCCAGAGCAGGGTTATGCACCTAGGACACTTCTCAATTGCTGGAGTCACCAGAGGGCATGCTTAGCTCCTACAGTATCCTAGCATGCACCCTTTTTCTTTTTCCCCATATAACTGAATGATTGCCAATGACGAGGGAAAGTAAATGAACAATGGCCCTCGCCAATTGTGATAAGAAAAATGAAACATATCAGATTGCAGAGTGACTCACTGCATCCCCCAGAGGTCCGTGCAAGCTCTTCCTGTACACACACCCCACCCATCATATAAAGGACAGATCTTTCACTAATAAATGTTTTTATACTTTCCAAAATGATCTCTCAGTCATTTGTCATTTAAAAAGCTATCTCCTTCCCTTGTACAGGACTAAATAAATCATACTGAAGAGAGACATAGACAAGAGCATGGCATCAAATCTCAAGCAATGCCACTGCTCTGACTCCTTCCTTCATTTATTACAGCCTTGTCTATTCCTCTTGTGATGGTAGACACTTTTATAAACAATCCCTTTCCCAGTCACTACTAAGGAAGGAGTTAGGCATCAACAATAAATTAATTCCCCCCTCCCTTCCACACTATCTACTCACCCTTCTACCCAGGCAGAGGACAGAAAAGCCTTCTTCACAGAGAATGACAAGCAGCTGCTATTTCCCCAAACAGAGACTTGAGAGATGATTGGCAAAGAAGGAAATCTGATACTTTCGCTCATGGGACCAGCCCAACCTGGAAAGTTACAGCTGAAAGCACCTCCCTTTAAAAGGGAATGCTGGGAGAAGTAGTTCTGTATGTGGGCAGAGACTTGACACTTGTTGCTAAGTAGATTTTCCAGGCTATCCAGTCCTAAACAGTTTGAGTTAGATCTAGCAAAAGTTTAAAGGTTTTGTTTCCAGCCAGCTGACAGACCCTGAAGCCTGTCAGATCATCAATTAAAAATGGAGGAGCAGTAAATTTGCTCCCTTTTCTGACACAAATCTTCCCATGTAGGAAGTGTGTTATTTGTAAATGTTACAAGATAGCATATGCTAGTCATTTTGAAATCAAATGTACATTTCGAGAAAATGCAGGTCATTTTCCCAAGTACTCTTGATTTTTGACAATACAGTACTTTTTAAATTCCCTGAATCTCCAAAGAGAATGAAAAACCTCTCAATAGAACAGGATTTTTTTTCTATTTAAAAATTCCCCTTTACAGTTTTCTATATCACATAAACATCCACACGTGCAGCATTACAGACAAAAGGTTTTCCTGCAACCCAATCCTATGCCTTAGAATACAGGTGTCAAACAAATGTGGGCTGGACATGGCCCACGCAAGCTCTTTATGCTTCCAGCATATGTTTCAATGGAGGTCTCACAGTGCCACCCTTACAGCAGTGCCACCTGTTAAGGCTCTGGAAGGGATGGAAGGAGTCAAGGAATGCCATGGGAGAAGGTGCAGACCAACATCAGTGAAAGAAATGCTGCTGAGGTTCCGTGAAAGAGCCAAACTATCACATGGGCCATCCTTTCAACAGCGCTATTTCTGCAAAGGTGGCAATTTGTGGAGCACTTGAGCTGCAAAGTGAAGCCTTGGCAGAAACGGTGTAGCTGAAAGGGCAACATGAATAATTGACCTCTCCTATATTTTGAAAATACAGGTGTGTGACTTTCGGTTCCCCCACCCCACCCGTGTTGAGACAAATCCACAGATAAAAAATTCATGGATAAATAGGCTGCACCTGTATGACCAAGATTTGCATATTTTTCTGTCATTTGCAACTAATGCAACTAAGTGAGAAAGTGTTTATTTGTGGCCATCATCTGCTTAATCCATTTTTGCCTGGCCCAAAGGTGTACACATTTGGTCCCTGTTGCATATATGCAACATTGGGCAGGAATGGCTTAATGATGATGTCACTTCCGGCCCTCAGCAGGTGCCATGCATGCAATTCGGCCTGCTGTATGAATCAAATTTGACACCCGTGCCTTAGGATATAACCCTATTCATGCTTACACGGGAGTCTATCTCACTGAATTCAATGGGACTTATTTGCAAGTATAAACATATTGTAGAATCAGGCTTTACCTTTGTCATAAGTGTGTGGGCTCTCTCCACACTTTCTCCCATTTTGCTTCCTAAACATTCAGAAACATAATGTGATTCTAATAGGCCAATTCAAATTATGGTTACTTGTAGGGAAATTCAACTGAGCTAAATGAGAGTTACTTCTTGTTAAGTATGTTTATGATTATCTACCTAAGTATGGTTATCTACCTATAACATCCATTCTCTTGCAATGAGATTGAATGAATTGTTCCCAAAAAAGGTGGCAATCATATGACTTAAAACAGATTAATGTCTCCTCCTACTGGTTGGTGAGTGAACTGGGAGGCATCTACTGATCCACTTCAAAGTTTGGATCCCATAGTACCTCCTTCAAAGCAACCTTCCAGCAAAACTATCTGTAATTGTCAACTACACAGTAAGAATCAAGAGAGTGAGACACGTTCAAATTAGGTCAGCATGACTAAGTTGGATAGCTCAATAGTAAATACTACACTGGGATGGCCAGATAAGAAGAAAAACATCTCAAAAATAAAATGCTATTTTTAAACAAACGTATACAATAATTTATATAGATTTAGAGCCTGTTATGTTTTTAAGTCTGAAAACAAGTAATATTTCCTGTTTCCAACTCCACTGCATTCAACTGTGTGAAGAACTCCTGCTCCCTCAAACAACTCTTTCCTTTCTCCTTGCTATCCTTATGCCTGAGCTCACATGAGCTTCAAGTAGCCCTGGAATAGGGATGTTCTTGTTCTCCACTTTCTCAAGAAGTACAGTGGCAACACTACCAGACATGCAGCACAATCCTAATAACATTTACTTAGAAGTTACAGTGCAATTCTATATATATTTATTCAGAGGTAAGTCTACTTATAGACAGAGAGGCTTGCTCACTGGTAAGCACGCATAGGACTGTGCTACTAGTTTCTTTGGGGTGAGAGAGCATTGGGGGTCTGTAGTGACTTCGTAATGTTTGCTTGATTTGGAAATATAGCAGTACCTTGCACTTTCATCAGGTTAGGGACCAGAGCATGGACAAAGTTCAAAATTGGATGAATATCAAAACATAGCCTTACTTAGTTTGCAAATTTATTTTGGCTGGCAAAAAACATAAATAAATAAATAACTGTATAAAAAGAAATATAGAAATAAAATAAAAATAAAGATAAGAATGTTGATGAACATTGTGGAGGACTGGAGATCATTGAAATCGGATTAAAGAGCAAGGTACATGGACAAAATTTGAAACGTGGTTATAATTTAAAATGGCTGAAAGTGCAAAGACATAAAAGTCGAGTGGATGAAAACACCAGTGGAGACTGTTATGTACTGTGCCATTAAGAGGCAGGTCAAAATTTGAGTGCAAGACCTAACAATCCAGTCCTGCTGCAGAGGCCTTGGTGAGTGGTTAGGAACCTGCTCTCCTCTTTACCAAGTGGCGTTGGGAGGTGGGAGGAAACGGTAAGTTTTGCAGGCATCTCAATGCACTGTGTAAGTGGCCCCTTCCCCTCACCTTCCAAGCCATTCCAGGCACTGAGAGCAATGTGGAAACGTCTCCTCTGCATTGCTTTCAAGTGGATCAGGATCAGGCTTTAGAAGTGAGGAGGAGGGGCTGCTTACATGACACTTTGATGCCTGCAAAACTTAACATCCCCCCCCCAACACCACTGTTTTAACCTGAGAGAAGAGACTAAGGGCAAAAAACTGAAATTTAGATGCCTCAGGCTGCAATTTTATACTTCCTGACCTGGTAGTAAGCCCCACTGAACACAAATGGACTTACTTCTGAGAAGACATGCATAGATTGGTCTGTCAGTTACATAAGGATTTAAGATGATTTATTTTGGATAGTTTTACAATAAACAGTTATTGCTGGAAGCCTGAAGTACAGCACCTCTTTCACGAATAAACTTAATAAGTTTACAGTATTGTTTGCTTGTAGCAAACGGTAAGTGCTGCAAGTCAGTAGACCTAATACATCACATCAGATTGCCAGTGAAAGAACTTGCATCTCAAGATGGTTCACTTTAAGCCATTGGTTCTCAAACTGGGGTGTCACAATGCCCCAGCCAGAGAGACCTGACTTCTGCCCCCTTAAGGAGAAGGGAGGGGGTACAGCAGTGACATGATTCACTGCTTTGCACCACTTTGGAGGGTTGCAGGGGCTTCCTGCCACTTACCAGAGCCTGCATCGACCTCCTGGGGCTGTGGAGAGCCCCTACGCCAGCTTCCACAGGACTCCCACACTGCAGAGTCAGTAATAATCACGTTTGCAACCACTTTTGGTTTCATGAATGCAAAACCAGAGTGGTTGTGATCATGATTTTGAGGGTCTCTGCAGCATGGGGAGCCCTGCTGAGGCTGGCATGGGCACTCCCCATATCCTCAGGAGGCTGCTACAGGCTCTGGTAAGTGGCAACAAGCCTCTGCACCTCTCCAAAATGGTGTGATCCAGCAGATCACGTCAGTCTTCCTCCCGCCCCCGCATTTACTTACAGCAGCTCAAGCTCTCTCTGAGAGTTTGAGAACCACTGGTCTAAACTGTAACCAAGAGAGCAGTAGTCAGTTGTTTGAATATACAGAGGACTACGGTCAATTATTGAGCAGTGTAGGTTTGTGTATTTTTAAAATGTAGGGCCCCTTGATAACATATGCTATAGATCCCACATTAGCTTAACTCACTTTTGCCCAGTCCACAGGTGTACACATTTGATCCCTTTTGCATATATGCAACATTGGGCAGAAATAACTTAATCTGACTCTCATCCTACCTGGGTGGCATTGGCTTCAACACTCTCTCTACAATGTTCACAGACACATTTCTATTACTGTACTTGCTAGTATTAGTACTTATATACAGCTTTTCAACAGAGTTCACAAAGTGGTTTACAGAGAAAATCAAATAACTAATGGCTCTAATGGCTCCCTGTCCTAAAAGGGCTCACAATCTAAAAAGATGCAGAAGAACACTAGCAGACAGCCACTAGAAAAGACACTGCTGGGGTGAGGAGGGCCAGTTACTCTCCCCCTGCTAAATAAAAGATGAGCACCCACTTTAAAAGTGCCTCTTACCCAGTTCGCAGGGGTTAATGGGCTAAAGCCTAGTTTGCACAGTGGTTGATCATCCCTTGACAAAGGAAACATCATGAGAGCATTGTGTATGAGAAATAAGTCGTCACAGATGCAAACCCAGCAATCAAACATTCATATCAACTCACACACAATGCTTGTCAGAGGACTTGGGCTGCAATCCTAGCCACCACTTACCTGGGAGTAAGGCCCACTGAATATAATGCTACTTACTTCTGAGTAGACATACATAGGATTAGGCTCTCAGTCCCTCATATTCAGCTGTTAGTCATCACCACAAACCTTTATTCAAAACTAGCGTAAAGAACCCATCATGTGTAAGCAGAGGCATAAGTGTCCAATTCTATCCAACTTTCCAGTGCCAGTGCTGCCGTAATGCAGTCCCAAAGTAAGGGAACAAGTGTTCCCTTACCTTGCTGAGGCTTCTGTGATTGTCCGTCTACCACAGGATGCAGTGCATGCCCCATTGGCACGGCTGCACCGGCACTGGAAAACTGGATAGGAGTGGGCTCTAACTCACTGACCCAGTGCCAGGGCAGTAACATCACGATGGTGTGACTTCATGATGTCACTCCTAGGTTCTCCCCGGAGAAGGGGCTGCTGGCAGCTTCATGCCCCCTTTCCTTTTCCTGTGGAAGCTCCCTTTGAATGGGCACCCCTTCTGAGGGGGAGCTTCCACAGAAGGAACGGGGGCCCCAAGGAGAGGGTGACAGCCCAGGGCTTCAACTCACAGTGCCCCTCAGACTCTGCCCTTGGGGTGCTGGTGGCTTTGTGCCCTCAGTGGCGTACCTGGGGGGCAAGGGGGTAAATGCCCCAGGTGCCACACTTGTGGGGGCAGCGACACCAGCCTTGCCCTCAGCACCACCCCCTTCTTCTCAAGGGGGGCAGCCATTCCCCAGGGCATGATTTGGGGCTGCCTGTCCTCCAGTGAAAGGAGATGCAACACCCAGGGCATTTGTCCCCCCAGGTACGCCACTGGGGGCAAGAAGTCACCAGCACCCCCCCATAACAAGGGCAGAGCCTGAGGGGCACCATGTGCCCCCCTTGGCACAGCACCCGCGCAGGTGCCCCTCAGGCTGTGGCCTAGCTAGGCCTCCAACAACTGAACGCAGAACCAAAGAGTCACGTGCCTGCTCTGACTGGTGGGCAAGGACCACAGGAGCGTTGCTGCCCTTCCCCACGTCAAGAAGTGTCCTGGCTTCGGAATATCACGTGACTCTAGAACGTTTCTCCGCCGCCGCCCATTGGTATTTTACTCTTCGTTCTGTCAAGGAGACCCACGTGACTCGCCTCCTCCCTTCATCGCGCTCCATGGAGTTTTCTAACGGGAGCGCTCCCCGCGGAGCCATCCAATGGGCGAGCGTCGAATCCTGGGAACCGGCCAATCCCCGCGCGAGCGCGCGGGACGGAGCCAATAGCGAGCGAGGAAGAGCTTTTTCGCGTCCCGTCAGCCTCCGGGGCAACGTTCTCTTGCGTCGCGGCGGCCAATAGGAACGGAGGACGCTGTGGGGAACAGTGGCAAGGTGAGCGAGTGAGGGCGGGCGCGTGCGCGGGGGGTTT
This sequence comes from Tiliqua scincoides, assembly GCF_035046505.1. Lineage (NCBI taxonomy): Eukaryota > Metazoa > Chordata > Lepidosauria > Squamata > Scincidae > Tiliqua > Tiliqua scincoides. Next base: position 88,950,445 of record NC_089825.1, read on the forward strand.
GGGCTGTGCCTGGTCGGGAGAGCCTCGGCTTTGAGGTGAGCGTGGAGGGGCTGCCCTGGGGCAGGAGGGGGAGTGCAAGCCAGCCGGGTGGGCGAACCGTCCGTCGGCTGGGGCCTGGGGGAGGGCGTCGGTCAGCTCGGGCCGGGCCCCTGAGGCTGGGGGCTGAGCGGGGCCCCTGGGGACTGCTCCCTGGCCCCACTGAGAAGGCTTCAGCAGCCCTATGCAGAGGCAATGGAGGAAACAGGGGTGGAAGGCCCATTACTGGTGAGCCTTTCTATCTTGCCCTGTCTCTGCCCACCAGAGGCCAGTTTAAGTGAGAAACCACCTCACTCTTTGGGTCTGTGTGGCGTAGGCATTGGGGGTTCCTCTAGAGAAGGGAGTCCTAAGGATGTGCAGTTCTGGGCTGCCTTGTGATTTAAACTTTTATTTAAATGAAATTAAGTTTTTATTTTAATTATGTTTACTTATTAGATTTATATGCAGCTTTTCTAAAAAAAAACCCAAATGGTGTGCAACAAGCAAACATGAAGATAAAACAATTAAAATCAACTGTACAAATCAAAACCATTAAAAGATAGCAATAAAAGAGCAGGTTAAAATTTGTGCAGCATCAAAGTGAAGAAGGGGTCCTTAAGGAGTGCCTCCCTCCCTCCCCATTAATAAAATTTTATTTTATTATTTCCTAAGTTTTTTACCCTTCTTTCTACAACCCAGTGGGGCACCCAAGGCGACTCAAAACATAAAAGCAGTGGTATCAAAACTTTTTAACATCTGGACTTGCTTTTTTAAATGGCACTCTTATGTCTCAAAAAAGACATAGTGGAAATGGAAAAGGTGCAAAAGAGAGCAACTAAGATGATTACTGGGCTGGGGCACCTTCCTTATGAGGAAAGGCTACGGTGTTTGGGCCTCTTCAGCCTAGAAAAGAAATGCCTGAGGGCGGACATGATTGAGACATACAAAATTATGCATGGGAAGGATAAACTGGATAGAGCGATGTTCCTTATACTCTCACATAACACCAGAACCAGGGGACATCCACTAAAATTGAGTGCTGGGAGAGTTAGAACAGACAAAAGAAAATATTTCTTTACTCAGCGTGTGGTGGGTCTGTGGAACTCCTTGCCACAGGATGTGGTGATGGCGTCTGGCCTGGATGCCTTTAAAAGGGGATTGGACAAGTTTCTGGAGGAAAAATCCATTATGGGTTACAAGCCATAACGTGTATGTACAACCTCCTGATTTTAGAAATGGGCTATGTCAGAATGCCAGATGCAGGGGAGGGCACCAGGATGAGGTCTATTGTTATCTGGTGTGCTCCCTGGGGCATTTGGTGGGCCGCTGTGAGATACAGGAAGCTGGACTAGATGGGCCTATGGCCTGATCCAGTGGGGCTGTTTCTTATGTTCTTATGCAGTGATTTGTGGCCTTTTTCATCTTGCAGCACACTGAGAAGGTAGTAGAGTGGTCAAGGCACATCATGTGTATTTTGACAGTTGACACCACACTGCTGGCCAAGGGCTTACATGCTCCCAATGGCCCTGCTAATATATAATCCTCCAAACTCCCACGGCACACCTGTAGACCATTTATGGCACACCAATGTGCCACAGCACAGTGGTTGAATGTATCTTCTCTGTTGGGACCCACCTAGCATTATGAGACTTAAAAAGTTTCACCTTACCGAACTACTCAAGTTTCTAACCTTTTTACAATGGTGGAGAGGGGGTTCCTTCTGGAGCTTTTGTTGAGCTGTGCATTCATAGCTCAACAAAATTGGATCAGGACTAGTGACCTTGCATTCCCCTTTGTCTGTCCTTCATTAAGAGCTGAGGCACATTTACCTACTTGATCATGTGTTGCTCTGTTTCAGTTTCCATAGGGCTAAAAACATTTTCCTTGTCGGCTATTGGCTTGTCAGTTTTGCAACCCACCAAAAATCAGGTCATAACCCACTGTCTGGTCCTAACCCACAGTTTAGGAACTGCTGGTGAAAGGAGCACACAACATAGTAAGATTTAAACAATTAAAACAAATCAGACCCCAATGGATCACCTAAAATCACATTTGTAAAAAAAGTACCAGTCCAATGTGTCAGCAGTTAAAAGCCTCTTTGAATAAAAAGTCTTAAAGCCCTGCCGAAATGATTCCAGAGAGAGAGCTGGTTCTAAATTCCTAACAAGAATTAAAAATTTACGAATTCTGTTCTTAAAGCTAACAGAATTATTGTGGTACAGTCCTTTCTAGGGACCAGAGCTTCTGATCTACAAAATTAGGGGCCTTAGGTTGTGAAGGTTTTGTCACAGTAAATATGATAGTTGCTTATGATGAACGCTTTAATCATAATTAACTAGCAGAAGGGTAAGACAAATGATTGGAAGAAGCTGAGGAAAGCTAATGGACCAAAGGAAGTGGGACAAATGGACTGAATGAGATAATTGCTGTGAAGAGAATAAACAGAAAGTGGACCCAACAAATATGGAAGTTTGTGGGGGGGGGGTTTCAGGAGGGTGATGATGGGAAGAGGAGTAAACTAGGATGCCTTCTGTTAGGTTTAAGAGTTGGAAAAGGAATTTAAAAGAGATGGGGGAAATGGCTTTGTTGCCCACTCTGGCCCCTTTCTCAGTGTGCTGTTGCAAGGTGTTGGATGAAAGGTGTAACTGAAAAGTTCGTCAACTTATAGTAAAGTCTGTGACCTTTCTGCCTGACTGCTTTTCACAACTACTAGCTGGTAGAGGTATGTGTAGGGTCTCAATCATAGGCTTAAATATGTTTCTTGTCTAATCTTGATTTATGTAAATGAGAATTTTTGTCTTGGCCATGTTAGTCTAAAACTTGTGTTCTGCTGTTAATTTGTACTCTGTATATATTTCTTAAGATAATTGTTGTCTGCCATCTACAGTGTCGGTCTGCAGCTGAGCTGTTATCTGGTTCTCTTTCCTCAAGCACTCTGTCAGAGCTAGTCTGACTTTCCAGTTTAACTTTGGATTGACATGTTGCAAAACCTTTATGAAGAAAATGGTTTTATAATATGCAAAAGAAGCTGAATTTTATGAATTAAGATGAATTAATGAAGAACAAATTAATTTTTCTGTAGTAATGACAAGTTTTTTGCATACTGGACTTTCTGGGTTTTTTTGTGGGGAGCACATATGTGGGTAAATGTGGTTTTGTTTTCTTTTATTCAGGATAATCAGAATGCAGACTCCAGTAGCTCTCCTGGCTTCGCCAGCTTTGGTAAGAAACTCTTGGCTCTCAGATGCCTTTTAACGGGGGAGATAATACATATTTTTCTAGTACCGTAGATACTCGCCTATAAGGCGAAAAATTTCTTCCCAGAAAAGCAGCCTGAATCATTGCCCTGCCTTATCTCCAGGGCAGGCAAGCAGCGGGGGTGGGGGGGAAGGCGAGTGAGCCAGCCAATCGCTATTGAGGGAGGGAGGGAGAGAGAGCGCGAGCGAAGGAGCAAGTGTTCTTCTGCTGAGAGGAGGCTGTGCAGGCTGGGGCTGCTGCTGAGCATTCGCAGCTGCCTGTGGGTGTGGTGCGGGTGTGCTCCATGTGCTCCTTCAGGCTGTTGTCCAGCTGCAGAAGCTCCAAGCGCAGGGCAGGGCAATTGCCACCACAGCCATCAGCAGCCCCCCTCGCTCAGCACCAGCGCCCACGGAGGCATCTCTGGAGTGGCACCCAAGACAGAGCAGGAGACAATGAGCTGTGTGTGGGAGGGGGCATCTGAGCGAGGGAGAAGCAGTCATTTGAAACAGCTGAGTCCATCTCCTCTTTCCTTCTTGTTCCCCCTTCCTACTGTATTTAAACTTCAAGCACTCCATTGGAAAGCCCAACTTGCTAACCCCCTTCCCATCTCCCCACAGATGAAGTTGGACAGGGTGGGGAAGGGGGGAGAGTGATCTTTTTAGAGAGAGAGAGGCAGCCTGCAGAAGGCTGCACCTTTGTTTCTCAAGCCATTGAAAGGGTTAAGTCCATCTCCTCTTTCCTTCTTGTTTTTGCCCCCTCCCCCTTATTGAATCCAAACTTTAAGCTCTCTGTTGCGAAGCTGAGGCTTGCTAGCCCCTCTCCCCATAATCATTCACCACTGATGAAGTTGTACTGGGGGGGAGAGGAAGAGTTAACTTTTATAAAAGGAAAAGTTTGTGTGTGTGAGAGAGAGAGCACTTAAAACAGTTAAGGCTACAATCCTAGCCTCACTTTCATGGGAGTATAGATGTATAGGTGTATACATACTATGTATATATACTTTTTTTTTAATAAATTAGTGACTGTACAGTTCTTAGGTAACAATTACTGGGAGGTTATTTTTCAGGATCTGGCCTTGGGTAAAATCAGACAAAATTATAATCGGACACCTCCCTAAGTTAAACCCCCGACTTATCCGAGGGTCATAGCAAATTCCATGATTTTGGGCTCAAAACCTGCCCTTGTCTTATCTGTGAGATCGACTTATAGGTGAGTATCTGCGGTACTTTACGTTTCCTTCATGACTTGTCCAGTGAACTGTCCAAGGTCACTGAATGAATTCTTGGTAAAGTGTGGTTGAACCTACCTTAAGTGCTAAAGGCAAAGGTTTCTGATAGAGGTGTTCAGCCAGTTTTGGAAATAGGTCTACAATAGTGCATGCAAAAAAAAGCATATTTGCTAATCGCTCTACTAGTACTGATCTACATTTGACTTTGATGACTGACCAACTTTCTTACAGTTTTAAAAGAAACTTCACTTGGCTGGGGTTACAGACAAGTGCCTCTTCACAAATTTGTGTTAATCCAAATGCACTCTTGAAACCTATGAAACAAATGGGTGACAGCGTCAGGTATGCCAATGCACACTGAATTTAAAATCTTGTGCTCCTGTGACAAAATAGTTAGGCTGTTCTCATGTTAGGGCTTGTTAGGTTTGTGACTATTAGAATGAATGATTAATCAACTGAGTTAATGGATTTTTAAAAAAAACTGTGAATTTCAACCTTTCTATGAGGGATGGCAGAATGGCTGTTCTAAGGTGGCGCTTGCTGCAACTTTTATTCTCAAAAACAAGAGTTGTAGGGAGGAAAGTGCCATGTTAGTCATATGCAGATTTGCATAGTTGGCATATTTAAATGAATTTGATCAAATATTTAATTCTATACACACTTACCTGTAATTGAGTCCCATTGAACATAGCAAGGTTTGCTTCTGAGTAGCTGTTCCTAGAATCTTGCTGTAAAATAGCTTTAACTGGGTAACAGTCCTAGCTGCTTGGGAATTGTGCTATTGGTTATAGATCTGAAAGTCAACTAGTCATTGGCTTTCAACTGGAGTCTCAAGGTTGCGTGCTTCAAACACACCAGGTGTATTGGGTTATAGATTTGGGACAGACCAGAAAGTTGTAGTAAAGGTAAAATTAATATTCAAGTCACCTTGCACCTTAAAAGACTAACAGATTACAAAATACTGTACAGAATAAAAAGTTAAAAGCTAAATGTTGTAAGTTGGAGTTCAATGTAGGTCCTGTGTCTGGAAAGGCAATGGCTTTCAGTGCTCTAGTTCATCCTTAACTGCAGTGATGCTGGATATACTATCCAGCAAATATGATACATTAAAATATAAGCACACAAGTGTTCAAATCTTGCTAAGTTTAATATGACTTACCTGAGCCAAATGCTCTGGATTGTGCCTAGTGAACTTTTTGTATCAAATGTTCTTTAAGAATTGCACAGATTCACATCTAGTTATCCAGGCACTAAACAAGGAGAATCTTGGTATGCTGGATCAGAGGAGCCTGTATTTAATATTTTTACACCACCAGGTCCTTTCTGTCCAGTCAGATCCTACAGGTGGCTAAAAAGCAGTCAGTTATAAATAACATAAAAATAAGAGTGGACAATGAACTGAAAAATATTTTTAAACATTTAGTCATGTTACATGGGACCAGGAAGAATTGCTACCCATGCACAGAACCTCTAGTCAGGCTCAGTTTGGAGTCAAATCCAGTTTCCCCTTGACCCACCTTCAGCATAAGATCTTGTGTGATATCAGGCAACCCATACCAAAGCAAATGTACATATGATCATAGTGGAGATTCTAAAGAAAATCTAAGGTAACTGCCTTTTGCTTAACAAAAGACAATGTGTCTCATTATGAATTTAGGAAAAGGCCGTATTTCAGGAATAGAAAACATTCTTTGTATATATTAAACTCAGTTCCTGACCTCTATAATTAAAGCATCTTAAGTAGGAAGGCTGGGAAAGACTCTGCCTAAGAACCTGAATTGATTCAGTTGGTGCGCAATTATCTGTATCTCAATTTGGATTAAACATCTATTTCTTCAGTTGCGCTGCTGTTCTCGAGTGCTGTCCAGGCCAGTTTCCCTTTCTGTATTAAGTGGGCCAGAGACCCGGACTGTGCAGGTAAGAATAAATGATGTGACCTGTCTTTACTACATTGTTCATGTTCAGGAACTAGGCTAGCTTCTGGGCCCTTATAAATGCATAACTTGTGGGCCAGAATATATGCTAGTTGGAATATATCATCAGACCAGTTCCAACATGATGTTCTTTCACTAAACGTATGTGTGAAATATGATGGAAAGCACTGTAATCTTGCAGTTGCAAGTTTTCCATGGGAATCTAGGAAGCTAGATTTCTACCAAACTTATCATAGATGACTTCCTACAAAGCTGGTATGGGCTTTAGACTTTGAAATTAGTGTATACAGTTTTTATCATGGTGTTTCACAGAAGGAAGCTATAATAATCGTCCACTAAGTATAGAAAAATCTTGACATGCATCAACCATCCATTTTTCAAAACAAATGTCCTAGTCTTCATGGTGGCAGCTAGAGAATAGAGGAAGCATGAAAATACACAAGTAACCCAAGATGGAAAACCGGAGGAGGCTAAAGATCAGGCTTCCTGTTATCAAGATGTTTGCCTTCCATTCTTGTTCCATGTAGGGAATTTTACTGTTCCGCACACTTATTTTTTCAGCACTGTGGTGTCTGGCTTTCCCCACCTTCCATCAGTTTTCAAAATTCCACTTGTATGGGGATAAGAGGAAACATATACACTTGACTGACTTCTGTAAGCACCAAGATGGGTTGTAATTGACCTGTCAGAGGGAAGAAGCAGAGTAGGAACAGAGGTTCTATTAGGAGAAAAGTAGGTTATTTTAGGGAAAAGCAAAGCCCTTCATCTAGGAAACCATTTTAGGGTGCCCTAGAGCACATTCCTGCATTATGTTTGTAGCATCAGAGCCATGAGAAAGTTCAGGTCACGTATGGAGAGCTCCTGCTGTGAATTCTTCCTTCACAGGCTTAATCCCTCCTAGGAATTGGGGTGATGCTGGCATGGGGTGAAGCTGCGGTATGTGGTTTGGGGTTCTTGTGCTACTGAAAATGTAAAGCTGCAGTGGCTAATAGTTAAGAAGGCGCTCTTGATTTCTTGGCAGAGATGGTTATCTTGTTACTGTTCCTCCCTAGACTCCTAATTAATAGAACTCAAAGGCAGAGAGATTTTGTTGCAATGCTGTAAAATAACAATGTTCTCAAACCAAAAAAGACACAAGAGGATACACCGACATCCTTTGTCCAGTTTTATAATTGGATCACAAGTTACTGCATTTATATGCAGTCTTCATAAACCCTGTTCTGAAATTCTTCTATTCATACTATCTAGCCTCCCACAGTATTTGCTTTCACCCCTTCAGTCACGGAGTGGATTTGTGCACAGAACTGGTTCTTTGTACAACCTGCACGTGGTTGCCTTAAATGAGAACTTTCAGAATAACCATAATGGTGTGGTACTGCTTGCCTTAAGCCATCAATACTCTTAGCTGAATTGCAGGTTGGCAACTCTTTCTCCAACATTTGACTAGGGCAGGGGTCAGCAACCTTTGTGATAATGTCATCGTGACACTGCCAAATTTCTGGGTTGCTGAGCTCTGTGCTGTAGCTTTGCTGTGTGCCAGAGTCCTGGTGCAGCCCTGGAGTCATGGAGTCTGTGTGTTGGAGTCGCAGTGCTGCTGCCTCCTGGATAAGAGTGCTGTCCAACACTGGTGATAGCCTTGGGACTGCAGGCTGGATAACTTTGGTTGGCAGGCTATAGATTGCCAATCCCTGGACTTGGGGACCCAAAATATAGAAGCCTGTGTCTGCCAGTGGTCTTCATTTCAGTTGCCTCCCATTATTGAGAATAAGATATTGTGGTGGTTTGTGTGCAGCCTGCAGTACTTGGAAAACAGTTCATACACCAGATTCTTGTTTCACAACTCATGCTAATCACTTGCTGTTTCCCCAGTCATTTGGCGTTTCTCATCGTCAGCCAGCTTACCGGGAATTCCAGACCACTGCTGTCTCCCGTGATATTGATACTGCTGCTAAATTTATTGGTGCTGGTGCTGCTACAGTGGGAGTAGCTGGTTCAGGAGCTGGAATTGGAACGGTGTTTGGCAGTTTAATCATTGGTTATGCCAGGTAAATGGTGGATGGTTGGGGTTGAAGACAGACAATGCACCTAATTTTGTAGGAGGTAGTTTCTAAAAGTAGAGGGTAGTATTAAAACTCAATCAGGGAAGCCTGGAATAGAAAGAAATGAAGGTTCCCAAATAATTCTTAGTGAAAAATCTGTCAGCAAAGTATTCCATTAACAATCTCTTAAGAATTTCAGTTTGAAAAGAATGTTCTGTAGCATGAGGCAGAGCTGGTTTCACCTAGGAGATCTTTATCTCTGTGCTGTCAAGTTAGCTGTCTTGTGCTAAACAAGCAAATATTCAGTGTGGATTGATTGATTAAACCTGACCTCAATGAACCTTTACTACAGGCTGGTTTTTGTGCCTCCTAAGATGCCAAAACTTTTCTTAGGGAGTCTCATGGCTAAAGGTCTGTAAGCAGCAATTTTTTTAAGAGATGGAACAAATCTGTGAATTTATTCAGGCAATATTCTTGCAGATCTTTAGACATGGTGTGGCTACACAGAATGAACCCATGCCTGTCATTTAAAATAAGTGGCCCCAAGTCAAACAAATAATTCCACTTTCCCCAGTTTTCCTTCTTGCTTCTCTTCCACTCTTCAGGGTCCAACATTAACAGTGAACTCTCTGTCTATAAAGTGGGGTTTTTGTCTTGGGAACCTTTGGTATTCTTAAGCTTGGAAAAACCTATGAGTTGGACTACTGGTCCATACAGTCCAGTATTGTCTTTAACTCTACACTGTCAGTGGCTCTCCAAGGTTTGACAGACCTTTCTCAGCCCTACCTGGAGATGCCAAAGATTGAATCCAAGACCTTTTATAAGCCAGGCCAGGCTACCACCCCTTATCTATACCCCTTTCCCAGCTGTACCAAAGACTGTAATAACCCTAATGTCTGCTTCTGCTTAGTGAGTAAAGAGGCACATTTTAAAAGTGGTTGCTCTCAGTTTAGCAAGGAAAAGAACAACTGGTCCCTAGTCATCCCTGCATAATCCCTCCCAATGATGGCTGCAGAAGTTCCTTTCTTTTAAAGAATGTACCCCTCTTTGGGACAGGGTAGAATCTTCTTACTCCTTTGCTGTGTAAACAGCTTTGAAAACTTGTGCAAGAAAGCAGTATATAACTACTCTAAACACTTTGGAAAGATGTGGTGGGTCTATCAAAGAATGTACTTGTCTTCTAAACAAGGTTCTGCCAGTGTTTATTGTGACTTCAGTTCAGTTCTGAGCTTCTACAAAAATATTTCAAAGTGGACTTCAGACATGCTTTGCAGCTTATGTTGGAGAAGCCAGTAGTATTATCTTACAGGTCTTCCTTTTGTGTTCTACGCACAGGAATCCATCCCTCAAGCAGCAGCTGTTTTCTTACGCTATCCTGGGTTTTGCTCTCTCAGAGGCCATGGGGCTCTTCTGTTTGATGGTGGCATTCCTCATTCTGTTCGCCATGTGAAAGCCTTGTAGCTATGCTGCAGCTGCCATCTGTCTGTGTCCTCTCCGGTTTGAGTCCGCCTTCCTTGCCAGAGTGTTGCAGATTTAAACAAACTTTCTCTAAATAAAGAAGATCCAAGTTTTGTTTGTGTTTTTTTTTACGGTCCCCTCATCCACCAAGGGTTAAGATTAGTTTCTTGGTCTTCATGTTTGAATATAAATATATATACATATACATATGCTTTGGCGAGGGGGTGGAAGAGAGGTATTGATTTCTGCTGTAGCACATGCTGATTCCTTTTGCAGCAAACCACACAAATATGTGGCTAAAAACCCAGGCTTTTTAAAAAGCACCAACTGTCATTGGTGCTCACAACTACTTTCTAGAACAGTACTTCCCAAACTTTAGCACTGGAACCCCCTTTTTAAAATGACAATTTTATCATAATCCACATAGCTTAACTAGGCACAAAAATACAGAAATGAATATTTTATTTATTCATAATTAATAAGCTGAGAGAGCAAGAGGTGCAGTTAGGGACTTCCAGGCCAGACAAAAGGCTGAACCTAGGTTTACATATGTGGTCTGCAGCACACCAATTACTAGATAACAGTGGAAAATGTGATGTCTTAATTTGGAGGTATGAACATCCTCATACCACAGGTTAGCATTCCAGCCATGAGAGCAGTCTCTCCATCTGGATTTCCTACTGCTGCAATTGTCTTTTGCAAACTTGGCAAGAGTGCTTGCAAAGTTTAAATATTTCAGAAACATTTCATGACCCACCAAAAATTGGCTCATGACCCACTGTTGCGTATTGACCCACAGTTTGGGAAACACTATTCTAGAAAATAAGACTTACTCAAGAAAACTATATTATGGTCTGCCAACTGGTCTCCAAATTTGGTTTTACTAAATTTCATGGGGGGGGGGGGAATCAGCAAATGTGTAGTTTTGCATTGTATTGCTTCCTAAGGAATGGGAAAAGATGTTCTTTGGTTAACAATTGAGTATGTATGGGGCATCCATATCTCTGCTCAAAAAGGTTTCCATATTTATTGGAGCATATCTGCTTTTCTACAGCCTTTAACTGCTGTGACCTTATACTCTTCCAGATACCTGTCTATAAGATTTAGCAATCTTGTCTACCTGCTGTCCCTTATGAAGTTCTGCCCTTTGATAGGGCTGTGATGTGCTTTTGAGATTACCTCTGCATCTTTATTCTAAGCCAGTTTTCTTTGACCTTAGGGTTGGGACCCCAATGGGGTCGCAAAGCCTCAGTTGTGGGATTGCCACAACTTAGAGGAACAAAAATGATTGAAGACCTCTGGACTAGAGCACCACCAGCTAGAGGGAGACATCTGATGTACCCTTCAGGTACTAGGAGATTGCGTCCCAGTTCTGCTCAGGCTCTGAGCAACTGTGCTAAAATAGGTCTCAGTAATAGTATCAGAGCCACGGTGGTATAGTGGTTAGGGAGACCTGGAAGATCCAGGTTCAAATCCCCCTTCAGCCACACAGCTTCCTGGGTGACCTTGGGCCAGTTACTTTCCCTCAGCCTCACCTACCTCACAGGCTGAGGACAAAAAGGGGAGCAGCTGTGTACAGGGCAAAGAGCTTGCCCTGAGCTCTTTGGAGGAAGGGTGGTAAAAAAATGGGAATAAATAAACAGGCTTTAGGGCTGCTTTTTCTGCTTTCTTCAATAAGAATATTTGGCTACTGTGAACAGTGCTGGGAGGAAAAGTGATCATAAACATCACAGAGCCTGGCTGGATCAGGCCAGAACCCCATCTAGTCCAGCTGTCTGTCTCCCAGTGGCCCACCAGGTGCCTCAGGGAGCGCACAAGACAGCAAGATACCTGCATCCTACTGCCACTCCCTTGCACCTGCCACCCGGAGGTGGCCCACCTCTAGAAGGAAGAAGCTGTGTGTACCCATCATGGCTTGCAGCCTGTGATGGGCTCTTCCTGCATCAATCCAATCCCCTTTTGAAGGCACCCAGGCTAGGTGCCATCACCACATCCTGTGGCAGGGAGTTCCACAGGTTAATCACATGGTGGGCGGGTATTGCCTGTGCTGACGGCAGGCACTCAGCTTGGGTGGCTGCCCTCTGCTGCTGGACGGTGAGGCTTGCAATGGCGCTCTGGGGCTGTCACACGGGAAGTGGCGGGGATCTCTGCTCCAACTCGATGGTTCTAGTGCCACTGTTGCTGCTGCAGTAGTGGTAGGCCTAAGGATGAGGTAGACGCTCTAGGCATGCGGTGAGAGGTGGTTGGAGGACCGAGGCAACCACTACCCTGAGGGGCGGTGCTACGCTCATAGCGGTGGAATTTCCACTTGGGGCGTGGCTACAGCCGCGCAGGCGCAGAACCGGCGGGCCTTGCCCGCGGGAGCCACATGGAACGTAGGAGTAGGGCATACTTCCGGGTAAATCTGTGCAGTAGTGTCGTTCTCACGCAGGTGGGGACGCTCTAGGAAGCGCCATCATGCTGGAGGACTGTTCGGTGGTTCCGGAGCGACGCTTTAGGGTGGCCGAGGTGAGAGCGCAAAGGGTCACGGTATCAGTAGTTTTTATATAAGGCTTCGGGTTCCCCATTGAAGCGGCTACAAGCCGCCATGTGAGGGGCAAGGACGCTGCAGCTGCCCAGTGGTTAGTGCAAAGAACCCCATAAAGCCGGTGGTGACACTCTTATTTTCTTGCAGCACAGCTGCCTGTTCTTTAGCTGGACTTTGCGTTAGTTACTAGTCAGGCCCCACCCATGATGATGAAGATGCAGTGGTACTTTGAAGGAATCCTGCTTTTCTCATAAAACTAGGGTAACCATATCCAATGGAGCCTAAGCCTATGCCTGTGTACTCAGATGTAAATCCCATTATAGTCAGTGGAGCTTACTCCCATGAAAGTATGGACAGGATTTCATCTTCAGAGTCCAAGCCTATGCCTGTGTACTCAGAAGTCCCATTATAGTCAATGGAGCTTACTCCTGGGAAAATGTGGGTAGGATTGCAGCCAGAAGGCCTGTACCTTTAACCACTGTATAGAAGAGGGAATTGGGGCAGCATGGAAGGGTTTAAAAGCTGCACCTGCCCCAATTCCCTCTTCTATTCAATGGTTCAAGCTATAGGCAGTCTGCCCCCCTTTGTATCTGCTCACCCTACATACAATTACAGAAGGAGCTATACCAGCAGGCCTCTCTTTTCTGGCAGCACTGCTGAAGCTTCAGTTGCCACCCTGAAATTCAGCATTCGGTGAGGATAAAAGCTCTGCTTCTATCAGATTCACCACATCAACATGGAGATGTGGGAGTGGCAGCACCTGTTGAATAGTTCCCTGCACGGTGAACCTTTATAAAAAGCATTGACTTTGGTTGTTGAGCCCCAAAACGTCAAAGCCGTGCAGCAAAACGGAGCCTCTGGCCATGCCTGTTTGGTCCCTGTTGTGTGTACGCAACGTTGGGCTGAAAAGGCTTAAACTCTGTGTTACTTTAGACTTAAAGTAGCCTTAGACTTAAAACTTAAACTTGTTTTCTAACTTAAAATGACGTACTGCTGTGCGGTACGGCAGTCTTGTGCAAAGAGGCACACAGTTACGCAGGGGGTGGGTGGACTGAGGGCTGCTCTTTTCTCTCCTGCTCAGGGGCAGCCACTGAAAACGGAGTGTCGGGAGAGTTCGGACAGTCCAAAAGAAATGCTGTTACTCTGTGGAACTCCCTGCCACAGGATGTGGCGATGGCGCAGGTGCCTCTGAGAGGACTGGACAGATGCATGGAGGAGAGGCCACCACCGGTGCCAAGCCCGGACGGGTCTGCGCAGCCCCGGTGCCAGAGGTGGGCTGCCTCGGATGGAGGGAGGGGGCTGACTGGGGGCCTCTGGTCCGCTCCAGGGCTCTTCTGAGGGCCCAAAGCGCAGTCGACGGAGAGCCGGAGGCCAGGGCTGCTGGGCCTCCTGGCACCGCCCACTGCATCAGCCGGGCGGCCGCTCTGGACTGCGGCCTCCGTGGTCGCGGTGGGCGGGGCGGGGACCGCTCTGCCCGCCCCTCGCTGGCGCCGGAGGTCCCGGAAGCGCAGCCGGGACTGTTGGCGATGATGGCGGAGAGTCCGGCCGCGGAGGAGGCGGCGGCGGTGCTGGCGTCGCCCACGGGCGGCGGGCCGGGCTCCGGCGCGGGCGGCGGCGGGCCGGGTGTGTTCCTGCCGGCCGAGCTGTGGGCGGTGGCGGGGCTGGGCTCGGCCGGGGACGGCGGCGGGGGGTCCGGAGCGGGGTCCGGGGTCGGGGCCGGAGGCGCCGCCGCCGCCGCGATTCCCCCCGCCGCGGCCGCAGCCGCGGCTGCCGCCGGGGTGCTGCTCTCGCACTCGGCCTTCTGGGACCCCACCACCAGCGGCGACTGGGACGGGGAGCGCCCGAGTGCCGCCTGCCTACTCCGCATCAAACGGTGAGCGCCAGGAGGCGGGCGGGGGTGCCTCTGAGCATGTGCAGACTTCTGGCCGCTTCCTCCTCCGTCCAGCTCTCTGTCCCAGCTGGGGCTCTGGGAGGACCTGTAGTGTAGCCAAGGGTGTCTCTGAGCATGTGCAGACTTCTGCGCTCTTCTTTCTCCATCCAGCTCCCAGCCAGGGCTTGAGGGAGGACGTATAGTGCAACTGTTACCCTGCACATGCCTGATGTCATCTGATCTCAGAAGCTAAGCAGGGTCAGGCCTGGTTAGTACTTGGATGGGAGACCGCCTGGCAATACTGCGTGCTGTAGGCTTATACCATAGTCTTTCGAGACTGAAGGTTGCCAACCATAGTGCAGGGAAGGGTGCTTCTGAGCATGTGCAGAATCCTTAGCAGTCAGGGACATGCGGTGGGCAGGGAGGCAGGTGAGGCAGAGCTTCCCCACCAGAGTCCTTCAAAAAGCGCTGCCATGGGAGGCACCCAAGCACCCACAATTCGTGCGCTTTGCCTGCCTGCTCCTCTGTCCTCCCTGCTCTGCGTGTGGGTGCTTGGGTGCCTCCCATGGTGGCAGCCCTTTTCTAAGGGCTCTGGTGGGGAGGGCTCTGCCTCCTCACCCACTGCATGTCCTTGGAAGCAATCTTCCCACCCACCCATCCCAGTTTTATCCCTGGTTTTGGAGGTGGAAGGAATCCAGGAAGGTCATTGTCTTTTCCTCCTCCCCTTTGGCAGGGCTCCAGTGCCTTAAAGAACTATGCCACCAGCAACTGGGTGCAGCATAGGAATGCAGTGTTGGGGGGGGAGGTGCACCTGTTGAATTTGTACATGGCCTTGAGCAGGGGTGTCAGACATAAGGCACGTGGGCCGAAGGTGGGCCCAGTTATAATTGGGCTTCATCGGGCTCATATCATGAGAATATGAACAAGATTTGCATGTTTTCTTTTCTATTCTTTGCAGCTCATGATTTCCTAGGTGAGAACAAAGTGCTTTTTTCTGGCTATTGTCTGCTTAATGTCACTTGCTGCTTAATAGTATCAATTCTGGCCCTCAGCAGGCACCATGATTGGTAACTTTAGCCCTCTGTAGGAAACAAGTTTGACCAGACAAAAGGCTGAAACTGGGTTCACACGTGATCTGTGGCACACCAATTACTAAAGAAAATTGGAAGATGTATCTTTTTAATTTGGGGGTATGAAGATTACCTCGTACTAGCTAACAATTTTCTTCTGCAAAGCAGGCAAGGGTGCTTGCAAAGGTTTTTTCCGTAATGTTTCAAAAAAATTTTGCAACCCACCAAAATTGACTTGTGACCTGCTGGTGGGTCCCTCCCTATTGTTTGGGAAACACTGCCCTAGAGCTGTTAAAGGCATTGATGCTGACAGGCAAAAAGAGATGATCATTCTCTATATTCCGAAAAGTGTTGGGTAGTACAGTATAGGTGCTTAATTATAAGAGCTTACTTAAATGGTATGATCCTCTTCCCAGGGATAGTAAATCTCACCCACCCTCATGTGAGCCTTTTAAGTGCCTTTGAAAGAAAACCATCTTTTGGATAGTTTCTACCTCTTACTTGGCTTTCTTGTTTTGCATCAGATGACATATAACATATTTACAGCTGTATTTCCTTTCCCAGTGTGATAGCTTTGCTCCTTTCTCACATATATGAAATACCAAAATTGCTTCTTCCTCCCTCCCCCCGCCCCAAGATATGAGGGCTGCTCTTTCTTCAGATTACTTTCATGGATTTAGTGCCTTCCTCCACTACTCACCCCCAATTTTCTAAGTGCTTTATTTTCTGGCCCCTTAGTTTTCTTGCTTTTCATCTGATAAAGCTTTACTTGGAGTCTTCCTTCAGGACAGAGACAAATTTCTCTCCTAATGCACAGGTGGTTCCTGCCCGCTCCAAACCATACAATCTTGGGGAGTGAGATTCTGACTCACAACTTTTCTTATAACACTACACTTTATAAGAAAGTATTTATTTACATTCTTCTGGTTTGCTTACTGAAGATCTAACAGTGAAGAGTAACCATGTTATATACCCAAGGTTAGTCTATATACACACCCTCTCCTATATTCTTCATTAGCAGTGTCCTTAAAATCTTGGCCTACAGGCATACACTAACAGGATGAATCTAGAAAAGCATTAAAATGGTCAGTCAAAAGATTCTGACGATACACCCATAGACAACAAGTCCTTTAGGCCAGTGGTTCCCAACAGTTTTTCACTTGCGTACCCGTTGGCAGCCCATTTCCATAAATTGTACCCCTCATATTAGCCCCGCAAGGCATTCTAATGCCATCCCCACAAGGCATTCTAATAGGCCTGCCTTTTTCTGCCATTATTCAGTTCTTTTTCAAGTACCCCTAAAGGGGCAAGTACCCCGTGGGTGTCTGTACCCCAGGTTGGGAACCACTGCTCTAGGCACTGATTTTTAGCAGTACCACAAAACTTCTCTCTAGCATTATTTAATCTGTAGTAGAGAATATTCCACATAGATTGCATCAATTCTGTTACCTAGCCGTTCTGAGAGGCAGAGCATAATTTCCATTCTACTTCTGTGGATCCGAGGTTGTTGCCTAAGGACATATGTGGAGTACTCGACAGAGATGAGATTGGAACCCAGCTCTCTAACCTGCGTTATGCGAAAGGATCCCCCCTTTTTTTTCTTTTGGGTAGTACTATATGTAGCATAACATTAGTATTTCTGATATATACTCTTATTAAAAAAAGCCTTCATTTCCAGGGAAATTGTGGGTATGCCACCATGCCCATCTTACCTATCCCATGTAGAGGAAAATGAGGCTTTGAGAAGATTCTTCAAAACCTTAGTTAAAAAAAGAAAATTTTAGGTGAAGTCAGAAATTATAATAAGATGGAAATTCTCCTTCTCCATTTATGGATGAATTAATCTCTTTAGCACAGACAAATGCTAATGCTAAATGCAGTCCTTGCTGTCTCCTGTCAACACAACTGGATAAGACCGATTTGGGAGACTCTGGATGTGAGAGCTGGATCTCACATATGCAGCCTGACAAGAATTACGAGGCAGATATTTTTCACATTCTGATCTGAGGAAATAACCACGGCCTCATTCTGAAGCAGGACAATAAAGGAGGAATCAGCCAAAGGGGACAATTTGGATTTTTTCTCTCCAATTAACCATAACTATTTCAGGAGCAGTTATGGCAGTTTTACACAATCCTCGGAACAAAAGCTTTATTGTCAGAACAAGTCAAGGAGTACCAATCGAAAGTTAACTTGTATAGAGCTTCCGTCTCCAATGTGCTTTGGGACGCCTCCCTGCTCCATTGTAGAGTAAGCTGAATTCTTTGTGTCCAAAGCAGGCATTGGGCTTTGGGCCGTTGTTTGTTCAAAGGACTGCTGTTGCTATCATGCGCCGTTGACATAATTTCCAGATACAGCAGGAGGTGCCAGGCCACCCCACTTGCTTCGCAGCAGCTGTCCTTGTTGATTGTGGAAGTGCAGCTTTTTAACTGGATCTGGAGACAGTTGCCAGTGACTTACAATGTAGGTGTGACCCTATGCAACCAGGTTCAAGCCAAGAACCTTTTTCCCTGTGACTATGTGCACTTGGCAAGAGGCTGAAGGTTGAGGAAGCCATTCTTCATAGGTGGATGAAGGCGGTGCGTTTCTTCGTGTCCGACTGTTCTCTTCTGATCTCAAGTGCAATGGCAGAGCCCAAGCTGTGGGGCATATGCCTGTTTCAAGATCTCTGACTCTTCCCTGAGCAATGCTGTGGCTTTGATTTGAGAAGAGCATCCATAAAATATATCGGTACTGTGAGGGGAATGGGTGGTAAGTTGTGACAGAGGAAGAACTGAGTATTGATTGAAGTAGGGCAAGGGATGACAAGTCTAAAAAGGCATGAGTTCTCTCTCTCTCTCTCAATTGTATTTATTTGTCTTCTGGAGTGTTTAGGGCAGATTGCATACAGGCAGCTGTGAAGACTAGGAACTTGGGTCTTGGGGGCTTTCACTTTAAGCTGAAGGTTTTCTCTCTCAAGAATTCAGCAAGAGACTCTCAGGGATGGAGTGCAAAGCTGGGAGCAGCCTGACCTTACTTGAGATTGGGATGAACTCTAGGAACAGCCTTTGACAGACAACTGCCTTTGTTTGTTTTCTCAGAGATATCATGTCAATTTATAAGGAACCACCTCCTGGAATGTTTGTTGTGCCTGACCCTCAGGATATGACCAAGGTATGTGGTGATCTAAATGCTGCCTTCTGTAGCGTGCTCTTTTATGTCCTTCTGACAGGGTTTTCCTGCTGGGTTTTGAAGGAGGCTGACGTATTGTAGCTCACCCCACTGTGCCTTAAAATTCCACTAAGTCAGCAGCCTGTGGAGGTAGTGGAGAAAATGTGAGGCTAAATGGAGTTTGCACAATATTTGCTTATCCCAAGAAACCTTAATACTCTTTGGTTTGTTCTGTTGCATGTGAAGAAACATTGCTATATTATAGCATACCGAATTTATCGCCACATTTCACCCTATGAAGTGAGTCAGGCAGTGAGATGGCAGCTGGTTCAGAGTTGCCCAGTGAGTTTCATAGCTGTGGCGATTTGAGCCCAGGTTCTATTCAGTGCTAACCACTACACTGGTTGTGGTGTTGAAGAAAATGGGTGCAATGTAACAGGAAGTACAGACTGTTGGTGGTTGTCGTTGTTTCTAAAGCGCCCACATTTGCTGCAGTCTGAAAGAGTTAAAAAGCATGAGAATGGAGATCTGCCTGACTGTGCCAGAACAAAGAAAAGTGGTACTAGCCATCATTTACACCAGGGGTCTCCAAACCCTGGCTCAGGGGCCAGATGCGACCCGCAGCAAGCCTCTTTCTGGCCCACAGCCAACCTCTTGTCCCCTGAAAGCCAAACTCAACTGAACATGACCAGAACTGTGCTCTGATAGTGTCTGGAGGGTGTTCTAAGAGCCAGAGAAGTTGAATGAATGAGCCCATTCATTCATTTATTCACTCACATAAGTTCAATCTCTAATTTAGTTATTTTAAATTTATATTTAAAAAATTTTTCCAGCCCTCCACACCACACCACATATTGGATGTGGCCCTCTGGCCAAAAAGTTTGGAGACCCCTGATTTATACCCAGATGGTTACTGGCTGATCTTCCCTTGCTGGTGCCCTTGTTGCAATAGAGATGGTGCAACTACTGGTGACAGAGTAGCCCTGACTTCTGCGCTTATGTCACCTTATGTGAATGTTGCAGCAGGATGATTTTTGAAAACTGAATGAAAGCTTAAAGCTTTGTGTAAAATACCACACCAGGAAAACTTGGGTTCCGCAACCTGCAATTTGTATCTGTCTGAGTTTGTTTTTGTGGTTCTGATTGGTATAGTCATGGGCAGTGCAGAGATACATGTCCGGCACTGCAGTTGTAATGCATTGATCACTGAAAATTCTACTTGGCCCACCTAGGTTGCTGCAGCTTCACTGAAGGTGGGGGGTGGGCAATGCTGACTCCACAACTCAGCTTGGCATTCAGAATACAGAGGCT
This sequence comes from Tiliqua scincoides, assembly GCF_035046505.1. Lineage (NCBI taxonomy): Eukaryota > Metazoa > Chordata > Lepidosauria > Squamata > Scincidae > Tiliqua > Tiliqua scincoides. Next base: position 88,970,284 of record NC_089825.1, read on the forward strand.
GAGATGTTGGGGCTCCTGAATCCTGTGCTCAGTCTTCCACAGAATTGGACATGTTCCACTTCGGCAGATCTAAGTTAGTGCTAAATTTTTGCATTTTTCCCCCAAATGGGGAAACGGCCCTTTTAGTCCCTTTGTCCCAGTGGAAATTGAAATCCGTCTTCACCCAATGTTGTCTTGCGGTCAGCTTGCATTCTGAGCAGGCTTTGCCGGTGCTACACCCAGTCAGAAGTGTTTGCACGAGCTGGGCTTTTCTCTTGCAGATTCATGCGTTGATCACAGGCCCCTTTGACACGCCTTACGAAGGGGGTTTCTTCTTGTTCCTGTTTCGCTGTCCTCCAGATTATCCCATCCATCCGCCACGGGTCAAGCTGATGACAACTGGGAATAACACAGTGAGGTTTAACCCTAACTTCTACCGCAATGGGAAGGTCTGCCTCAGTATTCTAGGGTAAGGAGTGCAGCGGCTTGAGCTGCTGTCCAGGGAGCAGCCCAGGTGGGTGCTTTTGGGGAGGATCACACTTTTGCATGCAGCTCTCTTGGTACTGAAGCTCCAGCGTTGTCTAAAGTGGGGGATATGTTTCTGTAGCGAGCAAGTAAGCTAATTACAGGCAGAGACAGAGCAAAGGATCAAAATTTCTTGTTGTTAAGAATAAGATTACTTATATACCACTCTTTTCAGTGAGAGTAGTTCACAAAGTGTTTTACATGGGGAATCATTTATTGATTTATTTTGTCCTAAAATGGCTCATAATCTAAAAAAATATAGAAGAGACAACAAGAACAACTGGGAAAGATGCCACGCTGGGGTGAAGCGAAACAATTGCTCTCCCCCTTCTAAATACAGTAGGGCACCATTTATCCACTAGAAGGGCATGGCAGAGTAAATGATGCCACCTAGGCAGATAACCATGGGTCACATTTGGCCCATGCACTGCCCCATTCCTCCTTCTACTAGAGAGGCAATCTTTATTGTTCTCAAATTGCATTCTGCCTTCGAGTGGCTTCTGATGTTTGAAAGATGCATCACCAGTCAGAACGACCCCTGGTCTGGCTGGCAGTGCTTCCTGCGATATCTGAAACTGCTGTTTGTTTAATTCACACTGTTGGTGGTGCTTAGCTTTCTTTTCTGGGCACCTGTTTAAAACACAAATGCACACACTCATGCTATCAGAAACCACAAAGCATTCCCTTGAATGTTTGTGCGAGGCTTTTTCCTGTTAGTTGTAGTCTTTGTTTTCAACCCTTAGTTGAGAACAGTTCAAACCAAAATACCACGGGGAGCCTCTGCGGTGCAAAGGTTAAACAAGTGTGTATGAAGAGTGTACTGTACGGTGGTTCTCATGCACAATTCTCTAGCTTCTGTTGGTGGCCTCCAGACTCCACATGGGACTTGGTGCAAGATCCCAACAGAGATCTTGGTATTGTCCTATTTTTCCCTGTCTCCTGCAGCAGTCATGAGAGGTGGGAGTAAGAAGGAGGTCTGCATTTCTTTCTTTTAGGCACTTGGCTAGGTGAGACTTCCAGGTTCTGCCAGCAGCGGAGTACACTTGAGTGCTGTGGTTTGTTTTTCATTTCTCATTAAGAAAAGTTTGATGTACAGCCCAATCCTAACCAACTTTCCAGCCCCAATGCAGCCCCAAGGTAAGGGAACAAACATTTCCTTGAGGAGGCTTCTGTGACTGCCCTACCGCCACAGAATGCTGCACGCACCCTATTGGCACAGTTTCATCGGTGCTAGGGAGTTGGTCAGGATTAGGCAGTTATTTATCTCCGTTAGAGGTAGGCAAGAGGCAGCTTAGGAACCCAGTCTGGCCCTCGAGAGAACCACCAATCCAAGAGCTACTCTGTCCTCCCAGATGAGCAAGGCACAAGCAAAGAGCTCTTAAAATTCCTCATGTCTCCCCAGATGTTAACAGCAATAGAGGCTTTAACCAAACTTTCCATTACACCAGTGGTTCCCAAACTTTTTCAACTGTCATCTCCCTTGACCTACTGGACCATTGGCCACACCTCCCCATTAGGCCTACAGTCCTATACCTTGTATAGGGCAATTGGTTTTTTGTGAGGATTCTGTGGCTCCCCAGGGGAGTCACAGTTTGGGAACCACTGTCTTACACCCTTGAGTTCTTCCCCATGCGTGCTTCTGTTTTCTTTCGCCCTGAGTACGAGGAGCACGAAGTGCCATTTGCTTGGATCTTGGTTCATGCAAGCAGCACCAGTTGGAGGTGACCCTTCTGCTCTGCTTGGTTCCAGATATGGTGCTGTTAATAAGAATGACCAGGATGTCGAACATAGCTGCTATCACCAACATCCTGAACAGAAAAAGATCAAATTAGCATGTGCCAGCCCATGAACTTCTGGATCGTAATCTTTGGGGAAACCATTTCCTTTTCTCTGCCCCATTTCTTGATATTGAGAGCAGATCCCAAATACTATCTCTGCATAAGAAATTCCAGCTTCCAAGGCACGTAGAGAACGAAGAAGTTGACTGCCTCACAGCTCCTTTGACACAGGGGCTCTCCAATACCTGAGCACAATATGCATTTTAAATCTATTTTATTAATTAAAATATTTATGCTACACATTTTTCCCCAAAGGGCCCCCCGCAGCAACTTGCAACAATAAATTTTGACTTTGTTGCTATAATCATGAAATACCCATTAGACACAACAAACCAACAGCTGTGCAGGGCACTGAGGCCGTGTGCCTTGATCACTGGAAGTCTTGCCTTCCCCCCTTGCCCCAGAGAATTCCAGCACATTTCCTATTTTTGTCCCCAAGAGGTGTAGAAAAATCACTTTTTAAAAAAGTGCATACTGAATTCTCAGGGTGTTGAATTCTGTGCCACCTGCCAAGTGTTATTTTTATATGGTGCTTGTGTGAGATTATAAATTGTACTCTGGACACAATGAGTGGTGTTCACGATAGTTTTATAGTTGTTGGGCAATCAGCATTCACCTCTCAGAAGTGTGGCGATATTGTTCTTCATGCTGCTCTGTACTTCAAGAATTGGTGGTTCGTAGCTGCCCCACTCCCAAACCTGTTTTTGAAATGTTTTAAAAGTTATGTTGTCACCATGAGTTACATAGAAGTACATCAAAATCTACACATGGTTTTAGGGCAGACTCGGGTCCCAGCAGTATGACTTTTCTGAAGTGTTTACTGTAGAGATTTTTTTTTTTTCTAAAGCACAACTGTTTGATTAACAAACTCAACTAAAAAATGTGGTTGTGTCTGCTCATATAACTGATCTGGGAGAGATGGCCTCAAAAGTTACTTTATTTTCTCTTTCTCTTTCCTGTGCCTTGCACTAAAAACACTTTCACTATAACTGTTAATCCATTCCTTTTTCCGCTGCCTATTTTTAATGAAACCACCAAATTATTCCACTTACTACATAAGAAAATTATTTTTTTTAAATATTCAAAGCAGTTGTATAAAATTGTGTTTCTATATGTGAAAATTAAGCACTTATCTCTTACTGCCCAACAGCACATGGACTGGTCCAGCCTGGAGTCCTGCACAGAGCATTTCATCAGTCCTTATCTCAATACAGTCTTTAATGACAGAGAACCCCTATCACAATGAGCCTGGCTTTGAACAGGTAAATAACTTGTGTTCTCATGCATTCTGTGGAACTCTTTGCCACTAAAAATTGGCCTGTATGACAGTTAGCCTTAAAAGGATTTTTGGCAGAGCTCTGAGACTTGTTAAAAATGCTGACTGAGGCATCTCTTTAATCAGATGCTCCAGTCTGCCAGATTACCACTGAGAGATTTGCTTTCTAATTGTGAAAAACCTACTATGTTGGAGTAGGATGGAGAGGAGGAAACATGCATTGAAAAGTCACATTGGACCTGCTGCAACTATATGCTAACAAAACTGATTTGCAGTGTAACAGGGTACATACTCTTGCTGTTAGCAGACTAGGAATTTGATCTCATTATCGAGTGGTTCTTTTTAACAGTTCAAAAGTTCCCACTTGGAACAAGTAAGTGGAGCAGGGAAATGTATTGCTTAGTTGTCCTTTCGCAGCAGCTTTAGACTGAACTTTCAAAACCCATGTTTCAGTCAGTGATTAACTGAAGTCATTGGTCTTCACAAATACCAGCCATACCGATTAGAGGTGTGCCTAGTCTCTATTCTTGTTCTCTCCCCTCCCCCGAATTGATCAGAATTTTAGTTGTGTATCTTGAATAGAGGCTTCTTGGTAACTTATCTTTTGCAGGAGAGGCATCCTGGAGACAGTAAAAACTACAATGAGTGCATTCGACATGAGACCATCAGAGTTGCTGTGTGTGATATGCTGGAAGGGAAATGCCCCTGTCCAGATCCTTTACGGTATGTCTTAGGGGTCACAATGGCTTGAGTTGTGGAGCTTTGTCATTGGAATGGGCAAAAAAAGGCAATATGTCTTCCCCAAAGCTTGACCCACAGTGGAGAAAAACGTCTCCCAATGTGAAACCCATAACTTGGCATTCCCTCTTCTTATGCAGCTCCATGATTATGTTTGTCACTAAACGGGTTTACCAGCCTCTCTGTGTGCTATCCTAACCTAGGCCGGTGCAGCACCACAAAACTGACCTGGAGGCCACATCTAGCCCTCGGAGGTCGCATGTGGCCTCCCAGCTTCTGCAAAGGGCCTCCTCGATGTGACCAGAAGCCCCTTCTGGTTTGTACTGGTCACATCCGGAGATGTTCTGAGGTGCACCTCCAGATGCAACCAAAAGTCACTGGTATGAGCTGGAAGTGACTTCCAGTCTTATTGGGATGCCTTCTGGGGCATGAGCTCAGCATCTGTACATGGTCAAATTCATGGATGCCAAGTCCAAGGGTAAGGACTATATTTTGGCCAAGTAGAGAATGGGAAAAAGCCCTCAAAACCAACACGTTTTGTTAGAACCCAAGAAATCCAACCCTTGATTTTGGAGCTTGCAACAGATAGTTCTTCCTTCTTTCCATGAGTGGTAGAAATGTAAGAGAAGTGCTGTGTGGTATAGTGACCAGAAGCATGAGCTTCTGGAAGCTGGAAGACCCTTGTTCAAATCTCTGCTCCATCTTGATCCCAATAGCCTCATTCAGATGTAACGGAAAACCCTTGCTTTCTATGACATGAACTTTGGAGAGCTCTTTTGTATACTACTCCCCTCTTTTCAACACTGGGAGGAGGAGATTTTAAGCTTGTTTTCTGTTTCAACTGAATCGGTTGCTTTTAATATACTAACACTATGTGATCCAGACTTATTTTCGATAACTGTGGCTAATAGTTCCCCAGGATTGTAAATAACAGAAAGCGAAAGCAGAAACGTTACTTCTTTCGCAGACGGAGAAGTTGGGGAGGGAATCGGACTAGTCTGCAGCTCTCCACATCTCATTCTTGTAGTGGAAATTATGATATTTCTGTTGCGTCTGAATTGGGCCACAGTGACCACAGGCAAGCTCCCCTCTTCCCCAGCCATCATATATGTATAATGGAGGATTAATGCTGTTTTGGTCTGTAGTATGGAAGTCTGAAAATAATTGAGGAGTTTGATTAGATTTGACCTCATTTTAAAAGTGTTGAATGTTATGAAGTGTGCATTGCATAAAAGCAATTTTTTTAGTGTTGGTTCTTAAGATTCCTAATGGTTGAAAAAGCTATATACTGTAGATACGTATCTAGTACCTGAAATTTTTGTTAAGATCAAGTTCCAATTCTCACTTCGCCTTATCTCCGGGTCAATCGGAGGGCAGAGCCTTTCCACTCTGAACAGTTTGGTTTCTCTGCTCAGCTCAGTAAAGCTCAGGCAGGTACCTCCTCAGTTGCTATAGTTACTTTCCAGGGACATTCCAGCCAAAGTTAACCTTTTATTCTCTTTCCTTCTGCTGCAGCCTGGTTCTGCTTTGCAAATACTTGCAAAGCAGGTCTGTTTTTTGAAACACCAGGATGGGACCCTCCTTCCCAGGCACCATGACTTAAGAATAACACCCATGGAAAGCAGGGGGTCTACTTCTGAGTAAAAAGGGTTGCAAATATCTCATCTCTCTGCTGTGAATTGAATTGCACACTCTCAGTTATGTGTTATAAGTTGTATGTAGAGCTTCTGGCTTAACACACCAAACACCGTAAAGGTATCTTTGATTCATGGTTCTCCTCATGTCCACCTTAAAGGTGGATTTGATTCATGGATCTCCTACAGTGGTTCCCAACCTTTTTCACTTGCATATCCCTTGGCAATAATAAATTGTACCCTTCATATTAGCAAAATGTCTGTAATAATACAAGCCCTCATCTCCTCTCTATGAAAACCCAGACTTCATGTATTCATCACAGTGTTTTCTCTTTTTATCTGTTTGAGGAATAGAAGACTCTGCCTTTGCAATGTTTTGCACCAGAAGTGTGCTGAGAAATTCTGGGTGATTGATCACTTTCCATATTATGTTTCAACTTTCTGACTGTGCTGGTTTTCAATCACTGGTTCATAGATGAATTGATGACCAAAAACTAGCTATTGGTGGGGCTTTCACAGCCAACTAGCTACCTCCCTTCCTTCCTTGCTGGTCTTTGCAAGGCATTCTGGAACACGGCCTGCCCTTTTCTGCCATTCGGCCATTCTTTCTCAAGTACCCCTAAAGGTCCTGTTGAGTGTCCCTGGGAGTACGTGAATACCAGGTTGGGAACCACTGTTTTACTGGTATGTAGTTTACAGTGCACTTACTCTGATAGTGTTTACAAAAAGGTGGTGAAGACCAGAATTTAAAAAGAATAAAAATATATCTTATGATCTTTTACTATGTTTTTCGTAAATTAGAGACTACAGTTCTTAGGTAACAATTAGTGGTAGGTTATTTTTCAGGATCTGGCCTTGGGTAAAATCAGACAAAACTATAGTCAGTTAACCCCCGACTTCTCCAAGGGCCATAGAAAATTCCATGATTGTTGGCTCAAAACCTGCCCTTGACTTATCTGTGGGGTCGACTTACAGGTGAGTGTCTGCGATAATTGCTGTGGGAGTAGATTGAAAAATGGCAAAAATGCCTAATGTTTCAGTGGTGTGAAATAATTTAAACCCTAGCTTTTACAGTGACCTCAATGTGCTATGTAAAAGCCAAGGCCAGATAATATCTAGGAAATTCTATTTTTAGAAGGCTGAACTCTGCTCATGTGATGTCCAGAAATGATGACAAACTTCATTAGTGTTTTCATTATTGCAGTAGAACAGCAGTTGTTTCTTTTTTCTGCTGATGATTAGTTTTATATAATTTTTATTGGAAGAAAACTGGCTTTCTTTACCAAGTTACTGTAAGGATTCCTAGTTAGCAGTTATGTGAGTTATTGCACTAAGTTCTCTAAGCCAATGGGACACCAGGTTTCTTCTCCATCCTTTCCCAGAAGCCCCCAAATACCTTCATTTCATCATATTCTCTGCTTTAGTAGAGCAAAGGTTGAGAGGTTTAGCTGAAAGAAACTCCAAACTACCCAGCAAGCTTTTATGACTAAGGATTTGAACCTGTACTGTATGGTCCTGTGTGTGTGTGTGTGTGTGTGTAATATATTCAATATATTTCAACTGTTTGTTTTTACACACACACACACACACACACACACACACACACACACACACACACACACAGGTCCAGCCTATTTATACACAGATTTTTTATACACGGATTTGACTCAACACGAATGGCCCCTGCAAATAAGAAAGAAAGTGCTGATCCCTGGAGAAGGGGGAAAATGCATCCCTTTAAAATCAGTTTTTAAAATTGAACAGTCCTTTAACAACAGCCTCCTTAATGACCGGGGGGGGGGGGGGCCATCAGGCTAATAATCCATCAATCCTTCTCTCTCCTTCAGACCCCTCCCTTCCCCCAGCATGTGAAAGAAAAGTGATCATTTTGCATTGGTGAAGGGAGGGGCTGAGTGAAGTACTGATGGATTGTCTTCTTAATGACTCTTAGAGTCAAAAGGTCAGCAAGGCTGTTTTTCAGTCACTGGAGCAAGGAAACTTTGTTTTTTAAATTGTTTTGCTATAGTGTGTGTTTTTTTTTAATCCACATGAGTGCTTGGAACAGAACCGCACAAATAATTAGTCTCAACCTGCATATATATATCTATATAGTTGAGATATATATATATATATATATACACACACACACACACAGAGGACCATACAGGTTCACACACACACACACACACACACACACACACACACACACACACATATATAATTTTTTATTTTTTACCTGAAAGTCCTATTGAATTCAGTGGAACTTACATCTGAGTAGACATAGGATTGTGGTATAAAGGTGATCTCATACTGGTATTCTACTAGTTTTTCTGCAGCCATCTCATTTAAAATGTTTCCCATCATGTGTTGTTTACACCTTGTTGGCTTTATTCACTAGGGGAGTTATGGAGAAGTCATTCATGGAATATTATGATTTTTATGAGGGTGTGTGCAAAGAGCGGCTCCATCTCCAAGGACAGACGATGCAGGTAAAGACCAAATGGGGTTGTGTGTTGCCCAGTACGCAAAGATTAGTTTATTTTTAAAAAGAACCACCATGGACTGAACGCTTGCCTTCCCTTTTGAGGTGTAGGTTTGTTCAGTCAGATGCTTTCCTGAAGGGGGGAACAAGAGCTGGGAGGAGGTCACAAGGTGTGGGGGACAAATAGGAGGAAATGGCCTGAAACTAACTTAGGAATACGGTACTGAGGTTGCTACAATTGGAGCTCGTGGGAGGCGGGCCACTTGAATATATCTTGGTTCTTAGAGCCATGCATCATATGGAAGAGGAAGTGATTTTTGTGTAAGAGGAAGTGATTTTTGCACCTAGAGGGGGTCCAATATTAAAATAATGCTTACCTGGGGGAAAAAATTTGTCTTGTGCACCTAAGTCACAGCTGAAATAATACTCTCATTATATTTCCCCTGCAGCTAGAATACAAAATTTAGGTGTTTAAAATTTTTTAGAGTGCCAGATTTCATCATTATTAATTAATAATTGACTCAGTATGCCAGAATCGGGCTAGACGGTCAACAGACTCACAAGTCCTATCTGTTGTATGGTGCTTCTTCTGTCAGCAAATAAGGGTTGCCTACCTCAGTGCATCCGCACTTTTTAAATGCACCTACGCTGACAGTTTTTTTTAATTTTGCTTTCCTTTTTCTGCTGTCTTCTGTTGTTCAAGTTCAATTGCCTTTCCTCTTCTTCTCTCCCTCCTGCTCCCCACCTTCTTTCACCCAGTTCAGATTATCAAATGCTAACCTGCGTGAAATTGGGGGGGGGGGGCCACAATACATATGCTGTAGAGAAATTTGGGTTACATTTCTTTCAAAAAAAATCTAAAAATGAAACACTTGTCTCTGCCCATCACACACAGGCAAGTTAGGGAGTTGAGCTCTAAAATAATCCTGACTTTGACCAATGCATCCAGATGATGCATTTAAACCGGGGTGCCCAAACCCCAGCCCGGGGGCCACTTGCGGCCCTCAAGGACTCCCAATGCGGCCCTCAAGGAGACCCCAGTCTCCAATGAGCCTCTGGCCCTCCAGAAACTTGCTGGAGCCTACACTGGCCCGATGCAACTACTCTCAGCGTGAGGGCGACTGTTTGACCTCTCATGTGAGCTGTGGGATGAGGGTTCCCTCCACTGCTTGCTGTTTCACGTCTGTGATGCAGTAGTGGCAGCAAAGAAAATGCCAGCCTTGCTTTGTTCAAGGCCTTTTATAGGCCTTGAACTATAGACCTTAATTCATTTATATAAGTTCTACCTCTAGTATATTAATTTATGTAAATTTATTCAAATTGTAAATGTAAATTAATTCTTTCCCCCCTGGCCCCCTACACAGTGTCAGAGAGATGATGTGGCCCTCCTGTCAAAAACTTTGGACACCCCTGCATTAAAAGTTCCACCAGCCTCACATGGTAAAAGACATGTGCATTTTGTGACCATACATGCTGGTCAGATGTTAAAACATCGTCCCAACCAGCCCATGCTAGTTTTTTTTTTCCTCCCCCCTTCTCTCACTCTCTCTGTGTCTCCAAGCCTATAATCCCACACTTTCAGCTGAAGTGGCAGTCTCGTAACAAATGTCACATAAGCCTGCTGATAGTATGATTTCAGTTGCAAAAGGGAAGAGAATACGAAAGATTTCTTAAGTTTTTTTCTGCAGAATGGAGTGTGTTGTGGCATGTCTGTGCTACCAATATAAACTTCTTTTATTTAAAACACAGTCTCTCTTTCTCTCTCTGTTCCCCCCCCCCCCGTGAAATACGGTTGCCAGGGATATTTCTGGGGGGCGGACGGACCTACTGCAGTTATATCTTTTTACACTTATTTTGTGGATATTTTCTCAGTGAAAAGGGTACAAGTGTGAACTGAACTAAACTGTAAATTGTCCTTCTGATCTAACAGGTTGACTTCAGTAGTCACTAAATGAAGAATTCCAAGTTCTTATTGAGTAGTCTACCATATTTTAGCTCTTTTTACCAGAGGACATGGTCCAACCGGAAGTTCTTTTGTGCATGCCTCATTGACATTAGTTTTATTCCAGAGAGGCTTGCATAAAACAATTTCCTATTGGATTGTACTAGGAGACCTCCACAGAACGCATGAACAGCTAATATTTATAAGCAAAGCACACTGTGGTCCCACCTTCTCTCCAAGGAGTTCAGGGCAATGTGTGTGGTGGTTCCTCCTTCCCTGTCCCCATCTGCCCATTTCATTCTTACAATCATGTGAGCCTGAATGATGGTGATTAGCCCAAGGTCAACCAGAGAGTTTCGTGGCTGGGTGGAGAGTTGAACCTGGGTCTCCTGGGTCCTCGTTTGACACCAACAATTACACATAACTGATACTGTACTGAATGTAACTTTTGCCACTTAATATACACACTGCAACTTTCTAAATTTATCCTCATAAGATAATGGATTTCCATTGAGATTCAGCAGCAAGTCAGGTTTCTGGCTTTTCTGTGGCTTTAAGTTAAAAACCACTCACCCCTTTGGAAGAATGTGTACCTGTGCTTGGTTCTAGCAGATGAAGGCAGGCCGTTGCCATGCTCTGCTACCAACCCACAACAAACAAGAACTTCAGAAGGTCTCAGCTCAAGTTCAAATCTTCTTTCTGCTTCCAGGATCCTTTTGGCGAGAAGCGAGGACACTTTGACTATCAGTCCCTTCTGGTGCGTTTGCAAGGAATCCGCCTGAAGGTGCAGGAAAAACACCAGCAGGAGAATCCAGACATAGACTCGGAAAGCAGCTCCTCTGAAACGGAGACAGATACTCAAGGGAGCATTAAGGCTTAGATGCCTCCCACCAGATCGCTTGGGAACCCAAGACGTGGGGTGGGACCTTCTGACACTGGCACTGTGGAGGACCCCAGAGAGACCCAAGAACCAGTCTGGTTCCAGAGTGGAGAAAACACGGGTGGAAAAGCATCCTTTTTCATTGTCTCCTTCAGTACTCTGGTACATGCTGTTAAAACTAAAAGAGGATTTGATGCTAAAGTCAAACCAAACTTGTGACAGGCTACAGTTTGCAAGTGGTCCTTTCGCTGCTGGAGACCACCTAACGAGCACATGGCATAAAGGTATTCTGGAAGCACCTGACGATGGGTGGGTTTCTGTTCCCCTCTCGATTCTAAAAGAGCATGAGGTAGAGCATGACTCTTCATTCTGTCCTCTCTATTTCAAAACATACTGCATATTCCTAGAGCCTCTCTCAGCCTGCCCTCAGCAGTGGAGTCTGTGAAAGCACTTTTGACAGGTGTGTGTGTGTTTTTTGTTTTAAAATAAGGAGCCCTGTTTTGTAATTTCCCTGTTGGGTTGAGATTACCTGTCCTAGACAGACCAAAGAGGAGGAACTTCTGCTAGAACTGGGCTTTAAGGAGATTTAAAAAATTTTCAAAGCTTTACTCCATTCTCGAGCTTTCTCCCACCCCCTTCAAATTGGAATTCAGGCAGGACAAGAGTAAAAAACAAACCAGTAAAATCTTTTAAATGTCCATGTATTTTAACCTTGTGAGCAACCACCTGTCATCAAAGGTAAAGTTACTGTTTCTTGTGGATCATTCTTGTTGGTGCTTTTGGGAAGGAGTCATCATTCTGGTGGTCGATCATCCCTGTTCTCTTCTCTCCCCCCCCCCCCCCCAGAAGGCTGTATATATAATCTTCCAGGAATGATTTAGCATTTTACTTCAGGGAGAGCTGTGGAGGAAAGGCAACTCTATGCAACTCTAGTCCACATTTGCCAGCGACAAGGGAGTATCAGTAATTGAAGCAGCAAAATGCCAATGCTAATCTGAAAGCTTTGAGCTATTGCAAGCTTTGTGCTCAAGCTGCTTGAGACTCCAGCTTCTTAGGGAGTAGGATTAGGAGTGCAGCAGTTTCAAAAAGGATGCACATAATACATCAACATCAGCCTGAGGTGGACCCTAAACAGGGGGACCAAATAGGACTGTTGAAATCCTCAGTGGGAGAACCGGGCCAGGTTGTGTGTGTGCGCGTCTACCCATGTCTCAGTTGCAAATGAAATATGGGGTTACACCTGTGTGTCAGTCCAGTCCACCATCAGTTCCTTCTCTTGGACTGCTGAATTGTGGTATATAGACAGACAACAGCTGGCATCTTGCAGGACACACTTCAAGAATTGAATTGTGGAATGTTCTGAACCATCCAATCAGCTGGCAATCTCTTTAAGCTTTGAGAGTAGAACGGTTTCTAGGTAGAAAGTGTTGATACCATACACAGTTCCAAGCTCTTTATGCTTCTAGAAACAGCTTTAAAGTGTTCGAAGCCTGAGCAATGTGTCTGAGCTGCAGGTGAGCTGATCAACTGAACAAAAAACTTGGGGTTGAGTGGGTGGGGACTGTTGTTTGTCTTATTCGCAGCCAGAAGCCTCTTGCCCAGGAAGGACTGCAGTTGGCCAACACAGTGACACACATGGAACTGCACAAGGTTACCCCCTTTCCATCTGTCTTTAAAAGCCCATGGGTATCTGCAGGCACAGCAACAAGGATGTGTTTGTCCAGTTATTCCTGTGCATCTCTATTGGAAAGGAGGATGTTGTTCTGTTTCAAATGTTCAGGAAACTTCCTATTAAACAAAATGTCCATATATCTGCTATGGGGAGTGGGGTGGAATTGTATCTTTACTTGTAGTACAGAGGAGAAAAAAGTTATGAATAGTGGATGGAATCATACAAAAGCTTCATAGTGCAACTTTGCATCTAGATGCCTTGTGGCAAAGACCTCTGAGGTGGGTTACTCTTATCATGTTTGTTTTAATCTTGGATGTTATCCAGCAAGACTCAAATGTGCCGAACCCCATTGAAATTGGTGAGACTTGAGTGCCTGGCTGAGCTCTGAAGCCCCTCTGAAATCAGTAGGGACTTAGGTAGGCCTCATTTAGTGGATGATGCCAATTGTATATTTGGCTTCGACCCCTCTGTTGTCACCAGGGCCCGTGTGATTCAGAGGGCCAAGTTTCTGATGCATGTTGGCTGCCGAACCATTTCATACATTTCTTTAAAACAGAAAAAATAAATGAAAATGCCTTATGTGGTTCTTTCTTTTTCACGTGACTCGCATGTGGATGTAAGGAAAAAAAAATATGGTTTTCTAGCTGCCCATAGTCACCTGTCAGCTGTTCTGAATGTTTCCATTTCAAAAAGTGACAATCCTAGATGACTGATCTAGACAAATGTTTAGTGACAGAATTTTAGGCCTAACAAGCTAAAAATGCACAAGGGTCTTAAAATAAAGAAACCTTGTTTATATACAATTGTACATACAGTTTTTTGTGCAATAAAGTTTGTTTTGGCAGGATCTGCAGTCTTTATGTCCGTCTGAAGAAGCAAAATGGGAGCTCCTTGCCTTCAGTGTGTCCTTTGAGTCTGACACTGCAGTGGCAGAAAGTGTCACATCCCCCCCTTCTAAAAAGTAGTCAGCAACACATGAATGTTCTTATGTCCACATAGGCGCATAAGTAAATTATGAAAACAGTGTTTCTCAAACTTCATGCATTCACCTACACATGTTCTTCATTTGCTGTTGTCTTCAGTGTCAGTGGGACTGTGTTGGTATATTTGTCCATTCCTATGCTCAGGTTCGTGAGGGAGCTGATTCTCTTCTTCCTCCTCCCCTGAATTTTACCTTCCATTGATTTGGGAGTGGTTGATGTTTGAGACATCTCATCTTCCTGAGCTACCCCCAACCAAGGGAGTTCTTTACAAATGTTAAAAAAAGCATATGTCCTTTAAGGTAGCACCTTGCCCACCCAAAGAAAAGACAAACATAGCCAATTTTTCAGCAGATCCCCCTTTTGTGGACTTGCAAAGCTCTTTGCTTTCCTTGTTTCTTGTTTGTTCTAGAGCTTCCTTTTTGTCTTGCTTGCCTACTTGTTGCTGATAAAACATATGAAAGAGTTTAGTACCTCATCCTTCCACACACACCCCTTTCACAAACACAGCTCTTAAAAACTGCATTAGATTTGTTAACAAGTAAACTTCCCTTTCAAATAGCAATGGTTAGACTACAGGATACATATTCTGACACAAAAAAGCCCTACTGGGCTGTATATTGTTATCTACAGTACTTTCTCCCACAAGACTATTTTTAAGCCACTTGAAACACATTCGTTTCCTTTAGGAAAGATCTCGAGCATAATCTCTTTCTTCTTCCTAGTCTGAACAGCAACAAGATGATTGCAGCCAAATGCAGATCCTGACTCTTGCCCAGACTGAAAGCCTGGCTGTAGCCCACTCCACAGCATAGGACAGGGAAAGGAAATGAGCTTAGAAAAACACTCTTGTTGACAAAAAGCTAGACACTCTCATTATGGAGCGGATCAGGCCTTAGGGAAACCACTGCAATTACCTAGACTTGCAGTCAATGGCCAAGCAAGAGAAAGAGCTTTTTTTTTTTTAACCATAGATGGCTTCTGAAGCCTTACTCCTGCACCTGTGTAAGGACTTCTGAGAATAGCCACAGAACTTTTTTGCTGTTATTTCCTTAGTTCTTTCAGGCTATTACCACTGAGTAGCCAAGCTTTCAGTCACGTGCTGCTAAAAAGGTACCCCCTGAGCAGTCCTCAAAGCTATCATCCCCACCAATGGGGAAAGAGTGCCCAGCAGCCTGTTGCGGTGTCATAAGAGCAAGTCAGCTCTGAAAAGAAACCACAGTTTTATTGCACTGCCAGTGGCTGCATCCATTTGGTTCAGAGGTTGGGTTTGAGCAGCCTTGTGATTGCCTAGCAGGACCCTAGGCATTTCAGGATAGGGCACAAGTTGCTGAACTCATGGCCAACTTGTCCATGAAATATAACTTGTCCTATGATGGTAGAAGAAAGTGGCCTACCACAATCTATAGCCATCATAAGCCATACAGAATATCTGCTGCTGAAGGGATCAGTATGCATGAAAGGAAATCAGGTATCTACCTTACCTAGCAAGTAGGGAAGGGGGGAGCAGGAAGAGGGAAAAAAAAAAAAAGCATAGTACAACTAATCTAACTACTTCCATCTTCTCTACTTCTTGAGTAGGAGGAAGAAAAAATGTCTGGTATTTCCTCCAGATCACAAAAGGTTATAAAGTCACTATACAAACCAACCTCTCTATTTTGTTGAAGCTCCAGATTCAAGGCCAAGCTACATGTTATGTTAATTGCTCCAAAGCACTTGTCTGTTCTTATTTAACAATAAAACACTGGGGGAGGAGGGAGTGAAATCTGGGTAAGAACAGTAGTTTTTTGGGGTGTTAACCCTTTGCCCCCAGCCCAGCACCAACAAAACCTTCCTTCCCAAGGAAAATAGGCAGGGGGAAGAATACCAATTTAGCATGTAACCATGGCAGGGACAAAGAATTACAGCTCTCCCCTCAGGCTGTAGGTCCAGATCTCTACATTTCAGCCAGAGAAAGGAAGGAGGTCAATGTAATTTAGCCTTTGGTGTGAAATTGGCACCAGGAAATAGGAGTAAACAGGTTGTGCTGCCATTTTTTATATAAGATTTTTTTTAAAAATGCAGAAACATTAAAAT
Organism: Tiliqua scincoides; assembly: GCF_035046505.1. Lineage (NCBI taxonomy): Eukaryota > Metazoa > Chordata > Lepidosauria > Squamata > Scincidae > Tiliqua > Tiliqua scincoides. Next base: position 88,986,306 of record NC_089825.1, read on the forward strand.
AAAGTCAAGTTGTTGACAACATGCAACAGTGCCACTCCGTTGAAATGAAGAGGGTCAGAGAGTTCGGTCTCCTCCTCTGGTGTCAGGGTAAAGCTTCCTTTGCTTCTTCCGGTGTGATTTCCTGAGAGTAAAGCTCGGTGAAGAGGGCTGGGAGCCAGTACTGTGGTTCTGCTGGAGCCTGAGTATCAAGCCAAGCCATGCCTTCCTTCAGCAGATGATCCTGTAAAAACAAAAACTCACAAAGTGCCACCAGGAGGGAAGAGAGTCTGCCCTCAAAGGGTTTTCAAACACATGTGGGGGACGGGGACAAGGACAGGAGACTTTGTAGGTCCCTAGCCACCCCTAGAGTTGTGGTAGTGATAGAACAGCCAGAACCTAAATACAGGCCATTCAATAAGTTAAAATTCTACACAAATTTTTAAAAGCATTGCAATTAATTTAACGCTTGTATCCAAAGGAAGAAAATCTTGACTAAGCACCATTGAAATCAATGGAGACAAAATTAGTCATGGCTAATTGAAGTCCCATTAAATGGGAATGGGACCCTTTCTTTGAATACAACCCAATGTGCTTTTCAGATGGTTGCAGTCTTTCCACTAGGGTTGCCAAATGACCAGTAAACAAAACCAAAACACACGCCTGTTCCATTAAAAGAAGCTTGATATGCAGAAGTTAGCAGATGAAGCTTTTCATAGCGTGGTATCACCTGTGCTCAGTGTGGAGGCTGTGATGTGGGGGAAGGTGCTGCAAAGCTCTGAACAACTAGGTTCAATACTTGGTATCTCCAGATGGGCTGGACCCTTGCCTAAAACACCAGAAAGCCACTGCCAAGAAATTAGGGCTACACTGAACTAGATGAACCAACTAAAATGTTGTGTGTGGGGAGGGGGGGGCTCATGTAAACTTGCCTCTTTTTCAAGAGTTGCAGTAACAAGTTTTGAGAATGGTGCAGTGGTTCAGAAGCTGGACTTAGACCTGGAAGATCCAGGTTCAAATCCCTGCTCACAAAGATTTCTGGGTGACCTTGCACCAGTCACCATCTCTCAGCTTCACCTACTTCACTGGTTTGTTGTGAGGACAAAAAAAAAGGGGCGGGAGGAACCATGTATACTACCCTGAGCTCCTTGGAAGAAGGGTGATATAAAAATGTGAAAAAATAAAACTCTTACAAACTTTAACAAATCAGATGGTTAAGGGAGGTTTATAGTAGGGTAGGCATCCATGGTAGATGATCTGTGAACAGACTTCCTACCCACCCACCCACCCCTGCATAAAACAGTCAGGTACGTAGTATGATACCAAGGGAAATGGGCAAAGAGCTTCCAGTCAGGTATACCTTTCAGATCCACTTGTCTCCTTATACAGCTGACTATAGTTTCTCTTTCCCCACTTCAGTCTGTTCCTTCACCCCCCCTCCCCCCATCGGCCTTTCCCCAGCTCCCCTCTCCCCAATCTTTCAGATTTTACAACTGGAAAAAAAATGATAAACATGTGCAGGGTTGCAAATTTATATTCCTAATGCAACACAAGTTGTCCAGCTGGCAAATTTGGGCCTTTTTTCTTTCTTTTTACATGCACCGCTGTATTTACATACCAGCACCTGCTTGGCTCGTTCCGTCTCCCACTTTAAACTGGACTGGATTTCGCTGATGGTTACGTACCCCTTTTTCTGAAATGTGGCAAAGAGAAAGCAGGGTTTTTTTCAAAGACTGCTCCCAAAGGCTGAAGAACAACCAACCAACACTAAAAGAACAGATACTTCGAGCATGCCATTTTGTAGGTGGAGATCCACAGCTCAGTGGAAAAGCAACTGTTTTGCAAACAGCAGGTGCCAGGTTCAGTTCTTGGCGTCTCCAGGTAGGACAAAGAAATATTCCTGTTTACAACCTCGGACAGCCACTGCCAGTCAGTGTTGACGATACCGAGCTGTGCAGACCAAAGGTCTGACGTGATACAAGGCAGCTTCTTACCAACATAGATTCCATACATAAAGGCCCAGTTTCATTCTCCAGCATTACCAGTTAAATAAGCTTAGAAAAAACCTCTGCCTTAGAGAGCAGCTACCAATCAGAATAAAGACTGGGTTAGATGGGCCAATCTGACTCAGAATAAGGCAGCATCAAACTTTCATGAAAACATTGCAGAGGTAACACCAGCTCACATTCCTCTGTTAAAGTATCCGTGGGTTGTATCCACAATTAGATTTAGGACCCAGTCCTAGCCAACTTTCCAGCACTGACACAGTTGTACCAATGGGGCGTGCACTGCATTCTGCGGTGGGGGGGGCAGTCCCAGAAGCCTCCTTAAGATAAGGGAACATTTGGTGCCTTACTTTGGAGCTGCATTGTGGCTGCATCGATGCTGGAAAGTTGGATAGGATTGGGCCCTTAGTCAGTCATGACAATGCAACTCAATGTATGTCTCATCAGAAGTAAGTCCAATGATGTTCACTGCGGCTTACTCCCAGGTCAAGGAAACACTTCCTGAGAACAGTTGAGGGAAAGAGATTGACTTCACACTGACATATCCTCTCTCAGGATAAATACCTCAGCAAGCTGTATCACAACCGTGTGATCCATGTTCAGTTCAGCTGGCACAGACTGGATCAGGTATGTTCCACCAACAGGAAGGATTCCAAAGCCATTCCCAAGAACTTTCAGCTTCTTAATTGCGCGGATGAGGTCATCCCTGAGGAGGAAGAATGAGGCGAGGGGTGATGTTGGGGCACTCACATCTTCAAATATGTCCAGGGTTGTGTGTAGGTTGCAATTCTGCAGAAGCACAGAAAAGCCACAAAATGTAGCACTGGGTGCAGCATTTAGCTTTCTGAGAATCTCAGCTCTTTTTCTAAAAAAGGAATATGTACACACACACACACACACGTTTCTAGCATTTGTGGCTCTGAAGATAACACAGCAAAAAACAAAAGAAAGTAGTACCCAAACAGGAAAAAGGAAAAATGGAGGAAAACACCACAGCTATAAAAAACAGTCATACAGTGGGCCAAACAGTTGCCTGCTGAGGGCCAGGAGTGATGTCGTAAAGCAGGAAGTGATGTCATTAAGCAAGCCATGACCCAAATTGAGCACTTTTTTCTCACTTAGAAGTTCATTAGCTGCAAATGTCAGAAGAGAGAATAAGCAAATCTGGATCATATTTTAAAGATATGGGAGAGCCCAATTATTATGCGGTCTGCCCTTTCAAGCAGTGACATCTCAGCTGCACCTCAGTGGCACTGCTAGGAGGTGCGGGTTGCACCAGTTTGATGTGTATGGGGGGGATGACACCACTACTGATCAAAATTTTAAAAATCTTGGTATTTTTGAAAACTATCATATAGCATTCAATGCGTAATTTCATGTGGCATGTGCCACAAATGGTCCACAGGTATACCGTAGAAGTCTAGGGGAGGGCACATCAAAAATTTACAAAAAGCACACCAAAATTTGCAAAAAGGTAAAATCATTCTGTAACACCTCTACATATTCAGTGGCATCTCTACACCTGTGGGCTGCATCTGCTGACACTATACCACCTATGTTACCTACCTAGTATACTTATAAAGCAATTATAATTTATAAAAATGCACACTTGGAAGAAAAATACATAACACCGCTTTCTGCACTTCTAAGGAAAACACCAAAATCCACAAAAAAGAAAAACCATTTTCAGCCACCTCTACTATTCAGACAAGGGTACTTCCAGGTGGGAACGAGAAAGATGGTTCAGATGTTATTTTGAATGCAGGGAGTGGAATTGTGCCTGCTGGTCTCACCCCTACACACCCCTACACACCCCTACACACATTCAGCCAAACATCTGAAAGAGTTTAAGCATGCTAGAAGTGGGTACACACAGGCTCTGTGCATGCAACCGGGGACTCTTGCATATCCAGAGACTCCAGCTACATATACAGAGGCTATGTGTATACAAAACATACTTACATAAGCTCTTTCAGACACTATACCAAATGCACAAGGGGAAGTGGTCAGAGTGACATTTAAACAGACCTAAAGTTCAAGTATGACACAAACCCATGCCCTGTCTCTCCTATGGCTATCAACCCCTTATCTACTTCTTCTGGTTAGACAGTTGCAATCTAGAGGGCAATTCTGCTTTTCAGTCCAATACCACCTCTGTGCTGAATCCCAAAATAGCCCAGTGCCTCAAAAGCAGTCTTTCCAGTTAAAACTTCTGCTTAATTGGCATAATTTACTGGATTTTCCCAGTGCAGAGCACAGCATGATCCACCAGCATCCTAGACCTTACCAACAAAAATTTTGTAACCATACCAAATTTTGCCATTTAAATTAATTTGATTTGCTTAATTTGTGTCTTTTTAGTGCACTGTGTGGAAACTTCATTTCTAGGCTGGAAGTTTTGAACACAGGGCTTACTGGCTGACGTCCTGAGCAAATTTTCCTCTTCCTTTGAGCACTTGCTGGTGGAGTTCCTCCAGTGTTATTAAACCTAGTGGAAAGAAGAAGCAGAAGACATATGAAAGCATAGCTCAGACAGGAGACATTTGCTAACATATTTCTGGGAGAATTCTTAGTACTGTATTAGTATTCCCCCAAAAAAATCAATCTTCAAAACATATTTAAAAAAACCCACAAATGACTGAAACGTATAGTAAGGCTATTTTTGAATGATGCAGCAAAAATGTAAGACAAAATTAAGACAGTCTATCATTTAACTAATTATCACTAAAAACTTCTGGATGCAGTCCACAGTGCCACATTAATATCAACCCAGCAGCAGCTCATACATTAAATTTTAAAGCCATAACTGACAATTCAATTTAAAGAACTTTAAGATTCATCAGCATCACAAAAGGAAAGACTTTCTATTTTATACTGCATTTTGTATATATTATTTAAACAATGGCTTTGAATATTTACATTTTATCTTTATTTGCTTATGTGTTTGTCTATGTTATGAATGCAGCAACTGTTACCCTGCACATGCCTGATCTCGTCTGATCTCGGAAGCTAAGCAGGGTCAGGCCTGGTTAGTACTTGGATGGGAGACCGCCTGGGAAAACCAGGTGTTGTAGGCTTATAACATAGTCTTTCCAGACTGAAGGTAGCCCAAATATCACCAAAGAGAGGATCAAGTGATGTGGTGATGCACTTCCTCGAGCCTTGCACCTGGGGCAGCCCATTTCCCCCTGCCCTGGCCTAGCAACACCACTGCTCTGCATATGCAGGATATAAACTCGGGCACTTGCAGCATCTACAGCATGGTGGTCATTAAGAGGTCAAGCTAAGAGATTAGATAGGTGGTACCAACCACACTTTTCTGAACAGAAAATTTCCAGGCAACCCCTGCAAAAATAAATAAATACAAAAAATAAGCAGGATTGTTGCCTTCTGCCTGCCCAACATTTCACCTCTTGTTTGCCTTTCCATCCATACTTAGTTGTTGCTAAGGGAAGGGCTTTCAAATGGTGGTCTCCAAGCATTTTTATTCTCCTGGCAGAAACATGGCAGATTACGGTTAAAATGGTGGCCTCCATGCAGTTGAGTTGTAATGACAGGGCACCATTTTGTCTGTAAATAGAATTATGCTAGAAGCATGTGAGTGACATCACTTCCAGCTATTTTCTAGCCAAAAAGAAAAAGAAAAGAATGCAGCCATGTTTTAATGTTCCTGGGAAACTGCTCTAGCACAGCTAGAAAGCTTTCCAGTATGAACAATCAATACAAAGAGCGAATACCATGAACAGGCAACAGGGAGAACTACCCAAAAAGTTCCAGTTCTAGACAAATGAGTTCTTGGATGCTGTCCTCACCTCCGTTTCGGTGCTTCAAAGCTAGACAGACTTCAATAATCTGCACACCAAGCTCATAGTAAAAGTCTCCAACTCCCAGCATTTCAGACCAAAATCCTTTCCCAGCTGCAAAAAAGGAGCAAAGATAAGTGTGAAGATACAAGCAGAGAAGAAGGCTGGGGATTTTCAGAGATTCTCAGGGACCCTATGATGCTCCCTTATGCCACCTTCTCCTGGGGGGGGGCAGGTTGACATGATAGGTGGCCAGGTAGGGTATGGCAGGTTCTTTCTCCTTCCTTACCGATGATGTCTAGAACATGCCTCGCAGAAAATTGTCCTTCGACCAAAAGGAGGTCCATAAGAATAAGAACACCTCCTTATTCTCATCTAGTTCTCCCTGTTGCTGGGTATAAATAAAAGAAAACCTGCACTTGAGTGCAAGGGAGGACTGACTGAGAATAAGGAGTCATGCACAAATTCCTTGTTCCCAGTAACATCCCAACTGCAAGCACTAGGTGAGGGAGATCAACAGGGTTCTACAGAGTCTCAGGCTATCAGGGCTGGTCGAACTCCAGTCCAAGGATCCAGGGTTCGGCCAAATGCTTCCCTCCTGTGACCAGCGCTCACAGTTCTGGAGCACTGCAGCTCTTCTTGTCCCCAGATTGAGACGACGCAACGCTCTGACCAGTCACATCTTTGTGGGAATCTGGGAGCAATGCCTGCTGGCCAGAGCATCACATCATCCTGATCTGGGGACAAGAAGAGCTGTGGTGCTCCGGAACTGTGAGTGCTGGTCACGCCAGGGAATGCATTCCCAGTGTGCAGTGGTTGTGCTTTTAAGTGCCCTATGTACACACAGGCACTGCATCTATGCTCTGATGGATCATCACTAAAAAAGCACACATACAAGTGTACCCAATTTACATAGGATGCAAAATTCAGCTCTTTAGTTTGTGCTACCTTGGCACAGAATTTTTATTTATTTAAGAATATAGAATACAGTCATCCCCCTGTATCCACAGGGGATACATTCCTGATGCTACTGCAGATACCTGAAACCGTGGATAGCAGCAAACCCTATACTTACTGTTGCTCTGTGCAAGCTCTCCAAACGACTTCCTCTTCATGTCTGCTTGTTACCGCTTGCCCTCGAAATTGCTTCTTCTTCACACTTAGAGGGCAAGCACTAAGAAGCAAGCGTGAAGAGGAAGCATTTGGAGGACTGCAAACAGGCAAACAAAAACAGATGAGATAAGCTTGACTAGAGCGGGGGGGGGGGTTATTTGTGAACCGTGAACATAAGAAGAGCCCTGTTGGATCAGGCCAAAGGCCCACCTAGTCCAGCTTCCTGTATCTCACAGTGGCACACCAAATTCTTCAGGGAGCATACCAGACAACAGACACATTCTGCATCCTGGTGCCCTTCCCTACATCTGGCAATCAGATGCAGCCTGGCTCTAAAACCAAGAACTTGCACATTACCTACTAGTAACCCATAATGAACTTTTCCTCTAGAAATTTGTCCAATTCCGTCTTAAAGACATCTAGGCAAGATGCCAACACTACTTCCTGTGCCAAAGAATTCCACTGACTAATTACACGCTGGGTAAAGAAATATTTTCTTCTGTCTGTTCTAACTCTCCCAACACTCCTTTCGTGGATGTCCCCTGGTTCTGGTGTTACATGAGAGGGAAAAGAGCGTCTCTCTATACAGTCTGTCCATCCCCTGCATAATTTTGCATGTCTCAATCATGTCCCCCCTCAGCGCATCTTTTCTAGACTGAAAAGCCCCAAATGTTGTAGCTTTTCCTCATAAGGTAGGCACCCCAGCCCAGTAATCATTTTGGCTGCTCTCTTTTGCACCTTTTCCATTTCCACTATATCCTTTTTGAAACGAGGCAACCAGAACTAGACACAGTACTCCAGGTGTGGCCTTACCATCGATTTGTACAACAGTGTGTTGGCAACCTTCAGTCTTGGAAGACTATGGTATCGCGCTCTGAAAGGTGGTTCTGGAACAGCGTCTATTGTGGCTGAAAAGGCCAATTTGGGAGTGACAATCCCTTCCACACTGGGAGCAAGTGCAGTCTGTCCCTGGTCTGTCTCCCTGGCTATGGGCCTTCCTTCTTTGCCTCTTAGCCTCAGACTGTTGGCCAAGTGTCTCTTCAAACTGGGAAAGGCCATGCTGCACAGCTTGCTTCCAAGCAGGCCGCTCAGAGGCCAGGGTTTCCCACTTGTTGAGGTCCACTCCTAAGGCCTTCAGATCCCCCTTGCAGATGTCCTTTGTACAACAGCATCACAATATTAGCCGTCTTATTCTCAATGCCTTTTCTAATGATCCCAAGCATAGAATTGGCCTTCTTCACTGCCGCCACACATTGGGTTGACACTTTCATCGAGATGTCCACCACCACCACCCTAAGATCTCGCTCCTGATCTGTCACAGACAGCTCAGAACCCATTAACCTATATGTGAAGTTTCGATTCTGTGGATATCTGAAACCACAGAATCCGAGTTCGCAGATACAGGAGAGCAACTGTACTTACAGCCCTTGAACTGAGAAGAAACCGGCTCAGAGAGGCCAGGACCCACAGTATAGTGTAATGACTGATTTAAGCCTAGGATACGTTTATTTGGTTAAAGGGTGCTATCCATTTTTTGAGGCACTGGAACACAGAAGATTTCAAAGAGCCCCAAGGCTAACATAATAGTGACAGCAAAATCCTTCCCCTCAGCCCCTCCTCAGCCTCCATCATTTCTTACAAGCCAGTGGATCCACGCCGATCGTTGCACACATGTCTTGGAACTGCACCCTGAACTGGGGGTTTTTACGGATCTCTTGCTTGTGTTTACTGGCAAACTCTTCAAGGTTCGTTTTAAATGTGTCCAGCTGCTTGGACATCTGTAAATGAAGCCAGGGAAGAGAAAAGGAGAGAGAGAATAGACTCAGCGACTAAAACACTGCACTCCCCATTTTACAGCTTTGAGATCTATAGCAGGCTGATGTTTCACATGGGACAATGATCCAAAGTCATTTCTACCAAGAAGCAATTTATGGCCAGTTCCTCTGAGCCCATATTGTCCTTCTAATAGTTCAACACTACTGCTGGATTAAACCAATAAACCATTCATCTCTGCATCATGCTTGAGCAGCCAGTTGAGTGTAATAGGGAAGCTCACAAGCCATGGATAATGGCCCAGACCCCAAATAGACCCATCATCCATGCACTTTTCTATCACCAAGCTACTGATGCCCCCAATTATCACAACATCCTGTGGCAATAGGTTCCACAGACAAAATATGTATCACGTGTAGAAGCCTGGATGAAAGCAAGAGGAGTTCGAAGTTCTCTATGGTTGCCCATTTTCCAAACAATCATCCTACTACCTCCAAGAGCATATTTAGCTGTTTTCCCATCTCACCTGGGCTAACTGATCTTCAGCCAAAACTGTTCCACGTTCCTTGTATTTGGCCTACAAAGAAAAAGCAGGTGTTAAAATTTTTTTTTTAATTATCATATGGGAGGGATTGTAAGATGAGACTTTTTTCCTTCAAAGGAGTTTGATCCTCTTATACTCCACATCAACACAGGGCCTAATCCTATCCAATGTTCTAGTTCTAATGCAGCTGTGCCAATGGGGCATGCAAGGTATCTTGCAGTGGAGGGGGCAGTCACGGAGACCTCCTCAACGTAAGGGAACAAATGATCCCTTGCCTCGGGGCTTCATCAGCACTAGAAAGTTGGATAGGATTGGACCCTTCTTTGTGAATAGTATACGGTGCACACAAGTACCGGCAAAGGAAATAAGGAATCACCTATCAAAATGTTTGCCGAGTGCCTAACTGACAGCCCAATACAAATAAATAAATAAATGCTCACCCACAATTACCCCAAGCTACTGATAGTCTCAAAATGCCTACTACAAATTGGCACAAAAATCACACAATGCAGAGTTCAAGCTGGAAGTTGCACTTTACATTGAGGAAAGTGACAACAATATGGTCAATCGACACAAGTCCGGGGCCAGCAGAAACCACACATAGGAGTGGCATACACACACATACACACACACCTAAGGCAGCAAATCACAGCTGCAAAACTAGATGGCCAGGTACAGAGAGTAAATTTGCGCTGACACATCTGTGCTGACATAGCATGCTACACGGGAAGAACTTAATGCAATTCAGTTGACACTGAAAGCAGAATTAGCTACCAGTGACTTAAGGGTAGAGATCTTTAAAGGTCGCTAAAGTAGCAAGGGCATCAAGCTACTTCATGTACAGAAAAGCTCCTGCTGCGAGACATCGCACTGCTGTGGCTCAGAAACAGCTTGAAGACTTTTAGGAATCGTTAAGTAAATTTTGTGATTTTGTGAAGAGAAAAACAGGAGAACATAGACACATCCAGCACAGACAAGGCACCATTAACCCTGGATATTCCAATGAACCAAAAAGAGAGTAAAAGAGACAGTGTCCATCAAAACAAGCAGGCTTGAGTGTGACTCAACACTCGATTGGGTGTTGGCATGCACTTCCAATGGCAAGAAGTTACTCTCCCCACACTGTGACATTCAAAAGAAAGAGAAGGCCAATGGAGAAGTTTATGAGTGGAGGGAAATGCAAAATGGGTGGGTGGCTATTGATCTGAAAGGGAAAGTGGAGTAAAAAGTGCTATTCATATCAACCTGGTGACTTTTTTCAGACCAAAGAATCAATGTTAATTACAGATTCTGTGCTGGCACATGTCAGTGCATGACAGGATCAAAGAGTGGACAGGAAGAAGACTATATTAGACATCACCTCTAGTGCGATGAGAACATTATTGCTGCCATTATATATTTGGGTCCATTGATGGCTTGCGCTAAGGAAGCTATGGGAAACATGGACATGTACCAAGTGAGCACAGTTTCACCAACTTCAGTATTGTGCTTCCCGCGCTACACAGTGGGTTAAGGATGCATGGGATCGAGTGCCCCACACAGTGACTGCTAATAGATGAATCAAGGCTGGGACTACAAGCAGAACAGACAATGAGGAAGACAATGGCACAGAGAAGGGAACATCACGCTTGTTCTTCCCTGGGTCTCCCCACCCCAGCCTGTCACTACCATCCACTTGAACGCTGAAGATGGGAGGTCTGAATGAGCAACTATGTGTTTACTAATGAATAGAGGTGTTTGTTTCCGGTGAGTAAGACGACAGCTTAAGTCTTATTGAACGCAATGGGCTTACTTCTGAGTAAACTGAATAACACCGTTTTCAACCACCTCTGCTAATGAATTTCTGTTATTAAAATGTTATCATTTTTATTTATTAGCTTCTGTTATTACTTTTATGAATGTTTTCAATTTAATCACTTTAGCCAATTTATTCAACTTCATGACATTACCAAGATCAATTTACCAATAAATTATAATGTACTAAAATCAAGGCTTCCAATAAATGTCAAATAACTGTTGTCTCATCGTATACTGCTGTTATGCTAAGGATCGTGTTGTTAGCCTTGTCTCGCCATTGGCAGCGAGTTATTTGGTTTCTTCTAGATGCATCTGTCATGTCATTTGGGATCAATTCGTATATAGATTAAAGATGAGAAAAAACAAAGAGATGTTTAATGTGCTCATCTTGCACTCTCCATCAACTTTTCACCCAGAAAATATGGTAGGCACACTGATGCTACAGTCCTTTTTTCCCCTCCATTTACCTCTCCAGGTTCTACAATCATAACAAGGAGGCCTGGCTGAGGGTGCCTTGCCCACAAGAAGTCCACGTGAAAGGCTCTTGTGAAAGAAACTTGGTCTTCTCATTTCCGGCATGAATCCTGGGGAACTCCCTCCCTCTGGAAATGTGGCAAGCTGCCTTTATGCATAACCTTTAGGCAGCCTCTGAAGACCTTTTCATGTTGTCAGGACCACAGCAATTAGTCTTCGAAGTAACAGGGCTTTCTGGACATGTCTGGTAACTCCCTGCTGCCTTGCAAAATGGTTGCACTGTTTTTACAAACGGGCTCTGGGTTTTCCTTTGACTGAAGGTTTTCCTTTAGGATCGTTTTGTATTTTGTGGTTTTCATCATTTTATTGTGTACCACTTAGGGTGGAAAATGCAGTATTCTCCATTTACAAGGAAATAAATGTTTAACATACAAACCAGCCTTGTGTTTTCCCAAACCTAGACAAGGCAGCTCATTCAAGTCCTGGAAGGAAAGGAGTCACACCAGATTTGCTAGTCTTGTTTCTGGCATCCCCTAGAGGTCCATTACAACCCTAGCCTGACCCAGAGCATATTGCAAAAGCTCTTTAAGAGAGGAACTTGTGTTGGCTAGGATAGGAAAAGCCTGTTTGGTCAAGACCAGAGCTATAACTCTGGAGCCTGAAGTGGAAACTGCCCTGGGTGCCACACCAAGGGGGGGGGGACTGCACATGACAGTCCTTCAGGCTCCACCCTAATTACAGAGGAGGCATTGGCAGTGTGTCACACTCCCCATTCCTTCCACAGGAGAAGGAACGGGGCCACAAAGCCACTGAAGCAAGTGCCCCTCCTCCGGGAAGAACCCAGAACTGACATCACATGACACTAGCCATGCAACATCGTGACGTCACAGCCCTGGGTGCCAGAGCAATGCGTTACAGCTCTGGTCCAGACAGTCCAAGAGCAGAATCTCAGGGATAGAACTGTAACTTTGTGGTAGAGCACAGGCTCTGTGTGTAGATTCAGCTCCTAGGAGGAGCTGGGAAAGATCCATCGAAAACCCAAACAGCACATATCACACAGACCTAGGGTCCAACTCAGTTCATAGGTTTATGTATTCTCCTACCCCCATTACCAATCCAGACTCCTGGCCGCCTTTCCCTCTGCACTTCTTGAATTTGACTAGGAAAATTTATTTATACCAGCTTGGATTTTTATCCCATCTTTCATTGAATTGGGCCTAGAAACTGACCACAAGCCCATGAAAGTAATTTAAGAGAGGTCTGGCATGATCACTGGCTCATACGCAACACCTACACTACAAGTACCTGGACATTTTTCAAAGACAGACCCATGGAAGTCAGAATGATGTAACCCAGGCATGTGTAACTGTGGCTAGACCCACACTCCCCACAAAGAGGTGCAGTTGGTGCACCAGCCTTAGCTAGGCAATGGATCACAAGGAGAGATTGTGACAAGTGTTATCCTCTCTCATCATAATCTCCTTGAGCTGAAATGGTTTAGGAAGGAAACAGTCACAGGATCGGAAACACAATAATGAGAAGAGGGTTATTCTTTTCTCAAGCTTTGCTCTTTCACCTTACCCCATATGTTTCAGGGTGGGAAGAGGAGAAGGAAAGGTGGCGAGGCATGCCAGAGAGGGAATGAGATGGTCCTTAGCAGGCCCAAAGCTAACTGCTGATCAGATTATTTAAAATATTAAACCAGTAAACTCAACAATACATTGGTACCTCAAGAGGCTGCGGAACAGGATCGCTCAAATAAATAAGACCCAATCTAAGAGCAGGGGTGTTAAACATAAGGCCCGTGGGCCAAATGTGGCCCCCGGAAACCATTTATCTGGCCCCTGTTACAACTGGGCTCTTCCAGCTTGATAATTGGGCTCTCTCATATCTTGAAAATATGAACAAGAGTTGCACATTTTTCTCTTCAGTCATTTGCAGCTAATGAGTTTCTATGTGAAAACAAAGTGCTTTTTTCTAGTCATCATCTGCTTAATGATGTCACTTGCCGCTTAATGATGTCATGGCCTTCAGCAGGCAGCATGAATGCTAACTTCAACCCTCTGAATGAAAAGAGTTTGAGATCCCTGATGTAGAGTGAGGTGGTCAAATTCTGGATTGTTCCATCTCAGAACGCAGGTAGGGAGCAATATATCTGAATCCTCTATCTCAGTGGTTCTCAAACTTTTTATCACTAGGATCCACTTTTTAGAATGACGATCTGTTAGGACCCACCAGAAGTGATGCCATTAACCTGGAAGTGATGTCATGGCCTGACGTGACATAATCAAACAGGAGAATTTTTAACACCTCCCCCATACGATAAAATCAAATCAATTAAGTAAGTAATTAAGAGTTTGCAAGAAGTTTAAAAATTTATTTAAAATAAAGAACCCTCCTAACCCTCCCAAGAAGTTGTTGATCTGTTTAAAAAAAATCCCCAAAAATCCCAGAGGCTGCAATCCTATCCACACTTACTCAGGAGTAAGCCCCATTGACTATCATTGTTAACAGCAGATACATAGTAGCCTGATAAAAGTACAGCTCTGTAATATTTCCCCAAATGCAGTCACATAGCATCGTCTAATATACTAAAAATGAAATATACACTGAAATGACTGGGGATCCACCTGAACTTGGCTTTCTCTCTGGAAATTATTTGGGGAATGAATAGATGGGGATGTGACCGAAAATGGAATCTGATCCTTGAAGCCTCAATTCCACAAGCCATGAGAATGTGACATTCTCAGTTCTAATTTCCAAACCTTAAGGCATCACATTTACAAGATGCATTTATTTAGAGAAGAATTAAGCTATCCCCCCCCCAAAAAAAACCCTAAACTAAGAGGCTTTGGACATGGAAGGGGGAGAGGAGAAATCTGTATTTTCAAGAAGCAGGAAAAGTACTAGATATGAATGGGGATCATCAGCTACACAACAACATAGTGCCAATGTGGAAACCCACAAGAATTCATGACAAGCATCAGTGATTATGAGCACATGGTATGGGTATGAATTATACACTTGTTTTTAAGTATAATCTATCAAGTAGGTCACAAAAAATAAGAATTCTTACAGTACTAACAGTTCTGTAATGGGGGGGGGGGAGAACAGGATGCTCAGAAACGTAGCCACATGATATACCTCCACATATTAGGAAAGGAGCAAGAAAGATGCTAGTTTTGGAACAGGAAAGTAAGTCTGAAACTATATAGAGAGTCTCCTTCCTCCTCAGCAAACATTCCCAAATGCCCACATTTATCCAGAATTTGGATAGGGTATCAAAGTTGGATGTGTGCCCCTCACAGAAGCTCACACTTCCAACGCATTCTGGTGAGACACAATACCCACTTCCACCCGGCAACACAGAGATATACCAATCAGTCTTTCTAGAACAAGAACACTAAACAGACACAAGTGGGGAGGAGAAAAAGTGGGTGTGAGCATTTCTGGAGTGGGAATAAGAAATAATGAAGGGTGGAACAGGGAGGAGGAGCAGATTGAATCCAGCAACATTTATATGTAGTAAACACCAGGGAAGATGTGGAATAAATTATTACTATTTCATATTTTTGTCCTGCCCTTCAAGGAGCACAAGGCAGTGTACACTGTTCCTTCTCTCCTTTTGTCCTCACAATAACCCTGTGATGTAGATGAGGCTGAGAGAGAGAGTGACTGGCTCAAGTTCAACCAGGAAGTTTCATGGCTGAGCAGGGATTTGAACCTGAATCTTCCAGGTCTACATCAAACTCCCAAACCACCACACCAGTGGTCCACAACCTGGAGTACATGTACCCCCAGGGGTACTTGCCAGGACTTTTAGGGTACTCTAAGAAGAATTGAATGATGGCAGAAAAAGGCTGTTTTAGAATACCTTGCAAGTTGGCAAGGCAGGAAGGAAAGCAGCTAGATGTCTGCAAAAGCCCCACCAACTGCTTTTTTTGTTCATCAAATTCTGTATTAGCAGATACAGGTCAGAAGCCAAAAACATAAATTTGAAATAACAGCAACTATATTAATTATAAACACATTAATTATAAACACATTTATGGAAATGGGCTGCCAAGAAGTATGCAAGTGGGGGGGGGGAAGCATTGGGAACCACTGCACTACACCATCCTGGCTCTCTTATTGCTATAATAAGATAAAATGCTCCTGAACATGTGCAGAGTGTCCTAACTCTTTCAAGGCTGAGCAAGTTGCTCATTCTCACCAACACCCCAGACTGGGACTAGCAGCTACTCCATTCTCAGGTGCCAGGTGCACGTTCCAAATAGAATCTTGAGAATCTCATTCATTGATAGAAAGGATTCTCTCCTCCATCCCTCCTCCTCCTCTGCCTACAAGGGCTGGGAGGGAGAGGACCATGGAAGGAAGATCAACAAAGGGAAGGAGGAAAGTCTCACCTCTGCCAGCTTCTTCTTGGCGATGGCACCAGCCCCTACCCCCCGGCGGTGCATCATAGAACCCAGGAAAGGGGGAGAGAGGGAGGCGATGTCTAAACTGGGAAGCAGGAGAAGCCCTGCGAGTGGGAAGGTGGAGCTGCCTTTTTGCAAAGCCTTCCCACCCACTACTACACGTCATGAGTATGCGACAGGAAGGAAGAGTAGTTACTTGGGGTTGTTTCTCCCTTTACCTTCCTGAGTTGGTGGTGGGGCTACTTTCTTTCTGCACACCCCCCCCCCCCCCAGTTTGATACTTCCCTGACTAGGAGCAGGGAAAGCATGCAAGATCCTTGTGAACATTTCCAAGACTGACAGCCCAATCCTATGCATGTCTACTCAGAAGTAAGTCCCATTAAAGTCAATGGGACTTACTACCAGGAAAGTGTGGATAGGATTGGCCTGTGAGGCTGCAATCCTCTAGGCACACTTACCTGGGAGTAACCCCCAGTGAACTATAATGGGATTTACTTCTGAGTAGATATGCATAGAATTGGGCTCTAAGGCTGCAATCCAATATCCCACACTTACCTGGGAGTAAACCCCACTGGACTAAATGGAACTTACTGCTGAGTAGACATGCCTTGTAGACACTAAGGGCCCAATCCTAACCAACTTTCCAGCACTGGTGCAGTCTCAATGCAGCCCCAGGGTAAGGGAACCAATGTTCCAGTACCTTGAGGAGGCCTCTGTGATTGTCTCCCCACCACAGGATGCAGCGCATGCCCCATTGGCACTGCTGCACCAGCCCTGGAAAATTGGATAGGATTGGGCCCTGAATTAACAAGCAATCAATTGTACAGTCCCATTAACCCCAAGGTCCCATTAACCCCAACCCCCTCCATGGATTGCAGAAATCATTACAGGTTGGGTGTCCCTTATCCGGACTGCTTGGGATGGGAAGGTGTCTGGATTTGGAAATAATTGCATAAATATAATGAGAAATGCTTCCTTTTGCTCTTTTCACTGTTACCCATACGGGTGTCTGCTGGCCTCTTTGACATTTTTCAACAATGTCTGTTCACACCACAGAGCAGAGAATAAAACTTAGAGCCTGTACCTGCCCTGTATGTGGGAATAAGCACAAGACCTCCTAGTGTTCACATGACAGAAAGTTTAACATTTCTGCCCAATGTTGCATATATGCAACAGGGATCAAATGTGTACACCTGTGGGTTGGGCAGAAATGGGTTTTAAAAAAAAGTCTTGGACAAAAATGTCTGGATTTCAAAATAATCCCAATTTCAGATGTCTGGATAAGGGGTACTCTACCTGTACTATCCATGGCTAATTATTGTATTTTCTGATTACAGGTGTATTGACAGGAATAAATTTTTCCAGATTTTTTTGTTCTCACTGTTCATACAAGACTGATACAGTCATAGTTTGCATGTATTATATGGGGGGTGATGGGACTTTTGGATCATCCTGAACTTTAGGTGCCCCCCTCCAAGAGGACTCATGGTGGTTCTTGCTGCAAAAGACGAGCACCGTTCTCTCTATTGGGAATGTGGAGCCTTGTCATCCATCCCACTTGGGAATTTTGCACAACTTGAAAATATGTGCATGCATCAAGCCTCATGGCAGGCACTTAAGAGGCAATCTTATGCAAGTATACTCAGAAGTAAGTCCTATTATAGTCAATGGGATTTACTCCCAGGTAAGTGTGGCTGGAATTGCAGCCTTATTCCCCCACGCATTGTGCTTTCGCCTGAAAGCAGTTTGCCCCTGGGCTGCATTGGGTTCAAAAGTCTGTCGGACGCTAAGATGCTGGGGCAACCCCACCGAACTCAGGGTTGACTTCCAAACATACCTGCTAAGGTTTGTACTGGATGGAGAAATTGGGTTCAATGTGCTCTCACATCGCCCCCTAGTGGCACTTTGCTTATATTAAAACCCCCACAGCAGCTTTAACCAGTATAATAGTGGTGAACAACTTTGGGTCCCTATAATGGGGAGGGGGGGGTTTGCTTTATTCCAGGCTGCATGCAGTATCCCAGCAGCATGCCTCCTACCCTTCCTGCAAAACAGCCCAATGCTACCAAAGATTCTATAAGTTAGATCCTTTTCAAAGGGGGAGAGCAATGGGGGGGTCTCCCCTGTACGACCAGCTATTAGAAAATTCTTTCTTGCATAATGCAAAATGAGCAAGTTCCTTTGCCTCATCCAAACGTTGGCTTCCCCCCCCCCCCAAAGACTACTAAAGTTTAAGAAGGGTTGAGGGAAAACTACAACAGACTTTCTGTGCAAACTGACTATGAGCTCAGTTCCGTTATTCAAAACAAACTCCTGGCCTGAGCGTGTGCCCAGAGGCTCTCTGTTCCTTAATTCAAAGTGTATGTCTACACCCTTCAGACGCTATTTTGCATCTGGCTCAAGTTGCTGGTCCTCAGGGTTCTAATAAAAAGCAAAGTAGATTCTACAAGTCTGAAGTCTGCCCACTCCAGGTTGGTAATAGATGTTATGTTGGTACTCGATCGCTCAGCTGTCCAATACAACTAAAGAGCCATGTTTAGGGCTGTCCCATTAATAAGGCCAACTGAAGCTCTTGCATCAGGCAGTAGATTGGCAGCGGGGGGGGGGGAGTCTTCATCTCTGCCTGCCTACTTGCCTCTGCTGCCCCTCCTTCTCCTTCCAGGGACTGGAAGAGGGGAATAGGGAGGAAAAACCAATGCTGAGGGCTTAGTTAATCATGGGAGAGTGGGAGGACCAGAGGCTGGCACCAATGTCCCCTGTAAGTTTATTTTACTAATAATGCACAGTTCTGTAGTAGTTGCATAGCTGTTACTGTCTGTAGCACTTGGTGATGACATCATGGTAACTGCTGAGCAGGAGAATCCAACAAAGACTTGCCACCACTGCATAAACAATTCCACTCAACCAGGCCTGAGCTCAATGGCCCCCGGCCAGAGTTCCACTCCTGGCTTCTTTCTGCCATGCCACCATTTCACAGTACGCAGCAACCTTTTCCAGTTGCACAGGGCTTCTGTTGCAGCCGTGCAGCCGTGCAGGAAAGACTTACTTGCTTATATCATCAGGTAAGGGGGACAACATTTGGCATGCCACCTCTGGTATCAGACAGCGCTGGCCACATATTTGGTCTCTCTGCACACAGTTGGGAATGGACCAGTTTTCCTTTCTACCCAAAAGATCTACATAATTAAAAACAGAAGAGCAACTACACAGTGATACTCAACCTTTGGCCAGGCCAGGGTGATGTAAGTCAAGCCACACACAGTGACCTTGTGCCTTTCCAGTATGTATTCAATGTTGGGGTTAGTTTGCTGTCATCTATTGAGCTGGGAACAATGCCACACTTGAGAGACAGCCAGAAGTGTTGGTTTGAGTCTACTCCATGACCAGACTTATGGGTTCGCCTGCTCCTGTTCAAGCATGCCGAAGGCTTGACCAAACTAAAGCGCACTAAACATTTTTTATTGCACATGGAAAATGACAGAAGAGCTCAGTCTCAGGTGTTGATGTTGCATGCCCATGCCAGTTAAATCCACTGTCTTTGAAACAAAGAGCAGGAAGATTAACAGCCCAATCCTATGCATGTCTACTCAGAAGTAAGTCTCATTAGAGTCAGTGGGGCTTACTCCCAGGAAAGTATGAACATAACATAAGAACATAAGACCAGCCCCACTGGATCAGGCCATAGGCCCATCTAGTCCAGTTTCCTGTATCTCACAGCGGCCCACCAAATGCCCCAGGGAGCACACCAGATAACAAGAGACCTCATCCTGGTGCCCTCCCTTGCATCTGGCATTCTGACATAGCCCATTTCTAAAATCAGGAGGTTGCACATATGGCTTGTAACCCATAATGGATTTTTCCTCCAGAAACTTGTCCAATCCCCTTTTAAAGGCGTCTAGGCTAGACACCAGCACCACATCCTGTGGCAAGGAGTTCCACAGACCGACCACACGCTGAGTAAAGAAATATTTTCTTTTGTCTGTCCTAACCCGCCCAACACTCAATTTTAGTGGATGTCCCCTGGTTCTGGTATTATGTGAGAGTGTAAAGAGCATCTCCCTATCCACTCTGTCCATCCCCTGCATAATTTTGTATGTCTCAATCATGTCCCCCCTCAGGCGTCTCTTTTCTAGGCTGAAGAGGCCCAAACGCCGTAGCCTTTCCTCATAAGGAAGGTGCCCCAGCCCCGTAATCATCTTAGTCGCTCTCTTTTGCACCTTTTCCATTTCCACTATGTCTTTTTTGAGATGCGGCGACCAGAACTGGACACAGTACTCCAGGTGTGGCCTTACCATAGATTTGTACAACGGCATTATAATACTAGCCGTTTTGTTCTCAATACCCTTCCTAATGATCCCAAGCATAGAATTGGCCTTCTTCACTGCCGCCGCACATTGGGTCGATACTTTCATCGACCTGTCCACCACCACCCCAAGATCTCTCTCCTGATCTGTCACAGACAGCTCAGAACCCATCAGCCTATATCTAAAGTTTTGATTTTTTGCCCCAATGTGCATGACTTTACATTTATTGACATTGAAGCGCATCTGCCATTTTGCTGCCCATTCTGCCAGTCTGGAGAGATCCTTCTGGAGCTCCTCACAATCACTTCTGGTCTTCACCACTCGGAAAAGTTTGGTGTCGTCTGCAAACTTAGCCACTTCACTGCTCAACCCTGTTTCCAGGTCATTTATGAAGAGGTTGAAAAGCACCGGTCCCAGGACAGATCCTTGGGGCACACGGCTTTTCACCTCTCTCCATTGTGAAAATTGCCCATTGACACCCACTCTCTGCTTCCTGGCCTCCAACCAGTTCTCAGTCCACGAGAGGACCTGTCCTCTAATTCCCTGACTGTGGAGTTGTTTTTTTTTTTGGATAGGATTGGGTTGTTAATCAGCAACTGTGCACACTGGGATGGCAAACTGCCTGTCTACCGGAGGTGCTCAAAGGTAATATTTCACTTGATCTGTGGGTTTTGTCTTTTCTGGGGCCAGCATTGCAACTATTGAATGCACAAGAACAACAGCGCATGGCCAACCTTTTATGAGAACTCAAAACATATTCAGCTTGGCAGCATGAAAGACCTTGTGGGACATCATTCAGACTGGGCAAGCAGCAGGGAAGTTCCAGCCAGGAGAGAAGGAAGGGTTAATGTTTTGGTTTTGCATCAAGCAGGAGGCAGGGGAGGCAGAATAGGCTCTCTTGTCCATCTCTGAAGGAACTGATGATCATTGGATCAAGGTTTTTTCCTCTGGAAGAGTGAGGTGAGAAGGTGGGGGAGGTGGTTCCTAGCCATCCAAGAGAAACTCTTGGCATGGCTCTGACAGGCTCACTGATTGACTGACTGCAATGAGACTACTTCTGAGTAGAGCTGCCAAGGATTGGGTCATATTGGTAAGCCTCCCAGCTGATGCACGTGACCCCTCTCCTTCTTGCCGCTTCTGTCGCCACTCTCACGCAGTTCGTCCCACCCCACCCCCTGCCTTATTTACAGATGGGATGGGGACATCAGGGGAGTGTTTACAGAGAATTCCGACACACAGACACACACGTATCCCGACAGCAGCTCTGTTTTCCCCCCGCTGAGCTGCAGCTGACATTTTAATGGAAAATACTCAGAACCAAGTCTTTCAGAGTCCCAAAAACATTCTGGGCGACTTGGAAAGTCCACCCATTACGACCAATTTTTGAGTTGAGAAAGGGGTGGAGCCTCAACTTGAGTCCAGACGTGCTGGATTTGCCCATCTCTGGTTCAGATCCCGGAGGTGGCCATGCCAGATCCAACCATTCACACAGCATTCTGCTGCAAAACTGAAATTGTTTCCCCAGTCATCTCACACAGTTTTCTCATTCTAAAGTCTTCTGAACGTGTCTCCTAAAGAGGAGGTTCAGTTGCTTAACACCAACTGAAATTTGATCCAGTGAACTGACAACCGTTATGGTTTCTGAGTGGGCTTTGCCTATGGTTTCTTCTTAGTTCCTTATGCTGCCTATTGGGGTTTATTTTAGATTTACTTTCCTAACTCAAGGAGGAAGTGTTCTCCTCCCTGCCTCAGATTAGATGGGCAGCCTAATGGGCATTAGAATGGGCAGCCTAAGAACATAAGAACAGCTCTGCTGGTTCAGGCCATAGGCCCATCTAGTCTAGTTTCCTGTATCTCCCAGCGGCCCACCAGGGAGCACACCAGATAACAAGAGACCTGCATCCCGGTGCCCTCCCTTAAATCCTAACCTGATAGGTCACACCACCAGACAGCAGTGCAGTTTTTTGGGGTGGGGGAAGGCATTCCAAGGCTGGCCTGAAGGGGGGTGGGACCGGCAGAGGCTGAAAAGCCAAATAGTCAGCACAGATTTGAGAAGCCCCATTTTGGGGCCTGGGGCTTTCTTCAAGCGAAGAGGACCTCCAGTGTCTTATTTATTTATTTATTTATACAGGTATTTATACACCACCTTTCTTTGGACTTCGGATTTCTCCTCAGACTTTAATCCAAGGCGGTTTACATAGGCAAGCCATTCTAAACCCCAGTAGGGATTTTTACAATTGAATAGTTCTAGTCTTTCATAGAACTCCTCGTTCTAGCTGGATTCCTTCTGGCCTCTCTCTGGCCCTTCACCTCCCACTGTGTCTTCCCAGTGCCCACGGGATATGGCGGTCGCCATTTTGGCGCCGCTGTTCCTCAGGTGTTGAGAAGGATAGGACTGTAAGTCTCCACTCAACTCTTAACTCACCCCACCATCACCAATTAAACCTACCAGTTAACACAAACTTTTAAACAATTAAACCAGAACATGGACATTACGGTTCCTGAAGGAGTTTTGTTCCTGTTCAATAACATTCTGAAACATGTCTCAGCTTGAGAAGAAATTGTTTTATTATTGATGTTTATCATCTTGAGTGGTTGTAACTCACTAGCAAAAGGTACAAAACCAGGAGAGTATCAAAATGAATCTGTCTTCACCAAGGAAGCTACTGAGCCGGTACAGAACTCCTAGAAAAAGACAGGCAGGGAAAGAGAAAAATACAATGTTCAGTAAGGAGCCTGATGATGGGGAAGGAAAAGAGAGAACAGTGTGCAACTAGATTGGATATTCCTGGCTCGGCCATGGCACATTACTATTTATTTGTTTGGTTGGTTTTCACTTTCATAGAGCTGAAACAAACTTACCACCCAGATTTTCTCATAAATTCCTTCTCTGTGGAAAGTGATGGTGAACAGTCACAAAACGGTCACTGATATACGAACTGATTTCCTGTGAATGCTTTAAGCTTGACATCGGCAATCGTCACTGAATAATTTTTCAGTAGCAGTCAACGTTTGACAATATCTGACAGCTGACATGCAGCAGCCGTCAACATTTGACAGCACGTGGGAGAGTCCCTGGCCTATTGCAATCTAACATGGCGCCTCTCCGATTACATGGTGTTTCATTAGCACCCCTAAAAGATTGTCACCTGCAGCAACTGCTTGGCTTGCATGCACAGTCCAACTGGCCACCAGAAGAAGAAGGGAAACAAAAAAATAACTACTCGCTCACATTGGCCTGCAGAGGTCAGCAGAAATCAGCCATGCCAGAACTTCTTGCCTCAGGATGTCCTTCCAGTCAGCAGAATCTTTTGGCAGCGCAAGGCTACAAGAAAGAAATTGTGTGTAAGGTAGGTATTTGCTTCCAGTGGAATCCCAGAGACTGATCCAGAAAAAAAAGGAAATTGTGTAACTGGGGCTGGTGCTCGGTTGTCTGGGCCACTAAAAATCTAGTGCCGGCAACTAGGAACTGGAAGCATTTTTCTAGACCTGCTTGTGAGTACAGAGCAGCAGCAGGGCACCTAGTGGGCAACTGGCTTATCACAGTGTGGGATTTCACAGACAATCTCTCTGATTGAGCAATATGGAAATATGAAGGACCAGCCCATCCATAAGGCCAACGGAAGCCGTTGCCCCAGGTTGTAAACTGATGGGGGCGCCCATCTCTATCTGTCCACCAATTTGTCTTCACTGCTTCTCCTTCTCCTTCCATTCGCTGGATTGGAAAAGGAAGAGGAGGGCAGAGCAGAAAAGGGAATGTGTGAGGGGGAGTGCTCAGCCACTGGAGACTAGCAGCCCAATCCTATCCACACTTTCCTGGGAGTAAGCCCCATTGACTCGAATGGGACTTACTTCTGAGTAGACATGCATAGGATTGGGCTGTGGGAGAAGCAGTGGCTGGCACATCCTTGGGTAAAGGGGGCATCATTTGGCATGCCACCTCAGGAGATCTTGGGTCAGCCCTGAAAAAAAGTTTTTCTGCACTGCATGGGAAAGACCCTTCTGAAACTCCAGAAGGCTGTTCCCAGTTGATATTGGCAACACTGAGCTAGATGGACCAATTGTCTGACTTGGTAGACAACAGCTTCCAATGTTCAAAACAAATGCCAGCCATCAGCAACCAAACTGTAAAAGTAACTACCCTGCAGACTGCACTGCCTGAATAAGTGTATATAAGCTGTCCTGTGACATGATAGAAGGTACTTGCAACCAGATCCTGAGACTTACAGCCTAATACTGTCAGAATATGAAACGTGGGGAAAAAATTTGCTGGAATAAAAAAGCTGCAGGGAAAATAGAAGTGGGCAGGAATCAAGAATCCTGTTCTTGCAAAATTAACTTGTGCTTTGCAGTGTGATAGAAGGATGGGTTATTTTTGTTTGTTTCGCATATGCATCATGCCTCTAAATTATTATCATCAAAGCCTTTCTGGAACAGGTATAGAAGGCTTTGAATTAATCTGTATCTGTGACATTTTGAATGCCACTAACGGCCCGGTCCTATGAACCTTTCTGATCGTTCCACTGTTGCAAAAAGCCCAGCAACAGTGTGAAGATCACACTTCTACCAGGCCAGTCGGAGCTACTGCCACCACAAAGCAGCAGCAGTGACATGCTGCTCTGGAGCCCGGGCTCCACTGCTTGCAGTAAGCTAGCAGTGGGGGGCATGTCATGAGCAGGGAGGGCAATGGGAGTTTTGGGGTGGATCAGGGAAGGGAAGGGGTGAATCCAGGCAGCACCAGCGTGTGTCAGAATTCTATCTCCCCTTGCCCAGTCCCTCCCCTTTTCTCTCCTTGGACTTATGCCAGCTAAATAGATCCAAGGAGACCCAAAGGCAGCCTGAAGGCTTATAAAGAATTAAGCATAAAAGTTTTTTACTTAGCTCCAATTAGCCTTCAGGCAGTGGCATAGCAAGCAGGGGATGGGGGGAGGTATGCCTCAGGTACCATGCTGTCACATGAGGGTGCCACATGAGGCCCAGCGAAGATGGCTTCCGCCATCTCTTAGTATTTCAGTCCAGGGATCACTTAGAAACACAAAGAGGCAGCCACGGTGCAATCTGTCCACCACCCTCTTCCTCTCATTGAGCCTCCCAAGAGAGGAGGAAGGGGGCAGTGGCCAGATCACAAGCTGCTTTATCCTTCTCTTCCTGGAGAACTTGGAAGTGATGTCGTGACTTCACAACATCGTGTGACATCACAATGTCACAGCCACAAGATCTGGGACCCCTAGCTACACCACCGCCTTCAGGTCATCCCACCACCACCACCATCATAGCATACAGCACACAACTTCTTGGCAAGGCTGCTTGCTATAAAGTGGCAGGGAATAGGATAGGGTTGTTAATTGTCCAGTGATAATACAAGAGATTGTGACTAGTTTTGTCTTCGACTTTCAGCTTAAATGCTAAAATGGAATGTTTCCCCACGAACCAGTCAGGCTGTTTATCTCACCTCTGTTTTCTCATGTTTTGCAGCAGCCAAGTCAAGAAATCCTTTGCTTCCAGGGATCTACCTTCAGGGCTTTGACTGCTTGTACCTAATGCTGGGCGTTCAGCTTCTCTCTTGGATGGGTCAAGGCGGTTACTGAGGGAAAAATGCACAAGAGGGTATCACTCTGGGATTCCTTTTAGGAACGCTGGAATGCTTCAGCAGTGCTGAGTCCACTTTCTCCTCCAGTTTGGATCAAGTTGCTAATTTTTAAACAAGCGACCCCCCCCCCCCAAGCATGCCAGTGGATGTGGCTGGCTGCGTGTAACTCAAATGATAATGAGAAGCTGGAGAGAAAAAACACAGTGGATAATTACTCCCTCTTTCCACAAGGATACATAAATGGCCACAGTCACTTTCTTGTAAGTTACCTCCCATTATTTTTAGGTTCAATCAGTTCATTTTCAGGCAGGCATCTATAACTGGCACATAGTACCAAATGTGGGGAAGGCATTGGTCAGTTTTGGAAGGATAGATGGAGGGGGAAAATGCAGGTAAGAAGGGAACACTGAGAGACCCCTAGTCTTCTGAGGCATATTTGGAAGTGATCTATGCCAGAGACTTACTCAATGGTGTTCTCCCTCCTGTTCAAGAGCCACTCCACAAAGTTCTTCTTCAGCATGTTGTCCAACGTTCGACTGTAATCGCTTGCTAGGGTTCCTTCTGAATACTTCTTCTGCAGGATCCGGGGATTCTTTGCATTCGCCCTGGGTTAAAGGAGAAACACACAGAGTGCAAGTATTAGGAATACCCTTGCATCCAGCTCTAGATCAGCAATTTCTGTGAGACCAATGCTATGATCCCCTCTTAATATTAGTCATCCTTTTAATTGAAATATCAGTACTGTACAATTTTCAGGCATGACAAGGTGTTCATCGGTGGATTGATCAGGACTGAAGCAGGGGTCTTTCTTGACAGGTATAAAGAATGGGGGGGGCACAATTATGGAAATGGTAGAGCCATTCCAGTGCTAATCTCTCAGCCACCTGTGGGTCTCCAGTTCTCTTAAACAACTCCACCCATTGACAGAGGAACACCCATCTATCTTGGACAATGGGTGTCTATCTTGGGACAATGCTACCCCATTGTCGGGAGGGGATGGTGCGATAGAAATGGTTAAATAAACAAACAAATAATTAACAACAGTTCCAAAATAAAAATAAGTAGAAGGACACTAAAAACTAGTCACTTAGCAGATTACACACTTGCCAAAAAAAGAAAGGTAATGGTGGAAGGCCTTCAGGAAGGGGAAACTCCCTAAGTCATGGAGAAGACCCTCTCCCAACCAAATATAATTCAGATGCTGGCATGAAACAGCAGGGTCGATGACAGGAGATGCATCATCAGATAGCTGTCCAGGGCGCTCAGAAGGATCCACTGTCAAACCCTGAGACTATTTCTCCAACCATCACCTTTATGTCATGGTGGTGGTGCTTCTCTCTTGGGAGTAGATTGCCAAAGACTCCTGAAACCCGGAGCAAACAGTGTTGGGCAGGTTCACATGGGGGTTTCCATTGGGGTGCCACCTCTACTAACCTACTCTATTCATAGCTATGGCAGTCCCTAATCCTCCAGTGCAGGGGTCTCCAAACTTTTCAGTACGAGGGCCACGTCATATATTTTACACATTTCATGGGCCGAAAAACATCAGTTTTCCATAGGGCAGAGGCAGACACGTGGTACACTGTTTCTGCCTGCTCCATTGTGAAAACCCGGTTCATTATGATTTGTTCATGCATGTGCAAAAATGATGCTATTTCCTCACTGCAAATGTTTTATGGCATTGTAAGTCAACATGCGGAACCCCTATTTGTTTTATGAGCAGGGGTGAGGTTAACACTGAATAATTTTGGTTTGAGAGACTTAAAGCATATGGCCCACATGGCTGAAAATGAGGGTTAGCCAAGATGACACCACTCTGGTCATTTGGAAAGGAGTGCAGCAGACAGAACTGCACATGTTAATTGTCTTGCCGCGTGGTTGGGAGAAAATATTTAAAGCTGCTGCAGTCTGGAAAAAATCTTGTGGTGGGCTGGGTGTGAGCCCTGGGCTGTAGTTTAGAGACCCCTGCTCCAGAGGAAAAGGGCAGGAACTTCCTTCCAATGTGAAACTAGAAAAATGACATATTTGTTGTAGTTGTAAGCAAATATATTTATTCAGTGTTATGGAGAAATCCACAGTCAAATTCAAGAATTTCAAAGTTCATCAATACCATCAGTTCCCCACAGAAGCAGCTCCTGTACGTCACACTGTGCAGTTTGCAGAAAGCGCAGTTTGCTTTTTCCCTTACAACAAGTAATGCTGCCCTTTCCCTTACTTTCTCTTACTGACTTCCTTACTGTTGTGTCATGTTAGCGCAAAACAAGGATACACGTTTTACTGGACAGAAGTTCATGGTAAAGCATTAGGCAAGGCATGAGGTGAAACCAGCCTTGGAAAACCAGCCTTGGAAACCAGCCCGGTGCCGTTTACGTCTGGTTCATCCACTTACCTGGTGCTGTTTTCTTCCATCAGGACAACGCTGAGAGAGAACATAAGGAGGGCGAGAACTCTGAAGGGCATCATGCTCGAGTCCTGTGATTTAAAAACAGCACATGGTACAAGTTTCATTTGGATGGGAACGAAAAGGGATGGTGAAATGTGAATTAGGATGCTTGGAAATTCCAATAATCGCCACCCCCTTCCCCTGATAACAAATGTAAGACACAATTCACTGAAAAGTTATTCTGTGAAGCTTCATTGGTCAGCTCCTATTCATTTTAATGGGACATGCATAAGAGAACTATCTGATGGATTGTGTTCCACACAATAAAGTTTTCCGCTTCCCATTCTGCAACCAGAACATAATCCACCTCCCCTTGTCTTACAATAGGAGTGCTTCTGCAACTGCCTTAGCTTTCTAATATAGATTGTATACGCTGCTGTATATAGCAGCATCAGTTTCCAATTTGTGAAAAGGGCCATCGGGCTCCAGTTAAGTGTCTTTGGCTGCAGTTCTAACCAACTTTCCAGCACTGACATAAGGGCAATGCAACTCTAAGGTAAGAGAACAAACATTGTCTTACCTTGAGGAGGCCTTCGTGGCTGCCCCCCCCCCCCAGCTGCAGGATGCAGTAGATGGCCCACTGGCACAGCTATGCCAGTGCTGGAAAGTTGGTTAGGATTGCACCCTCTGATGTGCAATGTACAGTATACCTGGCCCTCAAATGGATGCATCAAACATGAAAAAGTCTTACCTTTTGGATCTTGCAAAGTTGCTCTTGAGAAGCGGAGAGGTTCTGGCATCCAACAGTCACTTAGGGGGTTCTTTATATACCCCAGGGTGTGACAAAGTGAGGCCATATCTGTGGCAGAAAACAGGAAGCCCCACATCTAATCAAACTGGGTTAAAAGCAATTTAGAACAGCACTCTGGGTTCACTGACCTATGGAGCATGAAAATGCCCTTTTAGAGCATGTTTGCATTCATGGTAATTAAACTTTTGTTGTATTGCTCAAATGAGGATCTGGTGCATTTTCTATAATTAAAGCCATTAACCATCCAGATTTCCCCCAGAACATTCCCCTCTTAATTCCCCACAACATCCATAAATGTTGCCTTCTCTGTGACCAGTCCTGAATTTTGTCTCTTTCTCCAGTTTTCTACCAAATTTAGGGCTGTTACCTTTTAAGATGGAAAATTATCACAGTCCAGCTTTCCACCATTCACCAGAGTAGAATAGACAGGCTACCCCTTGACTTATTGACATGACAGCATAATCATGGATATCTAGGAAACTACCATGTCTTTAAGTTCTTAAGTAGATAGTTGGAAAACAGATCACTGAAGCCTAATGCTAATTAGAGTCCCAGCACAACAGTGGCGGGCCTGGAGGTGAGGCAGGGGGCAAATGCCCCTAGAGCCATGTCCGCACAGCGTTGCGGACTGCGCGGAAAGCCTTCGGAGGCTTCCAATGTGGTCTTAAACAGTACGTCTGTTTATATACTGTTTTAAGACAGTGGGAAAACCTCAGAACAGTTTCTGAATCATCCCCAAAGCTGCACAAGGCTCCATTGAGCTGGGTAAGTACGGGAGGCGGCATGGTGTGAAGGGCAGCATCGCAGACATTTGCCTCGGGGCCCATCAAGGGGCAGGTTCGTTAGTGCAGCACAACCCTATATTATCACTCATTATTAAGAATATTGATATACCACTTTTCAACAAACCAGTTCCCAGGGTGGGCTTAACAGAGAAAATGGTTGGCAACCTTCAGTCTCGAAAGACTATGGTACAAGCCTACAGCACCCGGTATTCCCAAGCGGTCTCCCATCCAAGTACTAACCAGGCCTGACCCTGCTTAGCTTCCAAGATCAGACAAGATCAGGCATGTGCAGGGTAACACAGAGAAAAATCAAATAACTAAGGGCGCAGTCCTAACCCACTTTTCAGCACTGATGTACAGGCAATGCAGCTCCAAGGTAAGGAAACAAACATTCCCTTACTTTGAGTGGGACTCCATAAGTGCCACCCAACTGCAGGATGTGCCAACCCAACATTCCATTGGCACAGCTATGCCAGTGCTGGAAAGTTGGTTAGGATTTGGGCCTAAATGGTTCCCTGTCCCAAAAGGGGTTATAATCTAAAAAGATGCAGAAGAATAGCAGCCAACAGCCACTAGAAAAGATACTGTGCTGGGATGAAAGGGTCAGTTACTCTCACCCTGCTAAATATAAGTGGAGCATCTTCTGAAAAAGTGCCTCTTTGCCCAGTTGGCAGGGATAACAGTTTAGCAGGGATTAAGGGGATATATACACTTTCTGGTTTCACTTTCTGCAACTCCTGTAAAAACTGTAGTCCTGATGACACTGAGAACTGACATTAATTTGAAGTCTTGTGCCGTTACAAAGTTTTGGTGGGTTCAAATGATGATACAACGTCACAGGTGCACCAACCTTTTAAAGTAAGATAGTGGGCTGTATTCCAGGGGGATCCAATGTGTTGCGGAATTCAGTAGAGTAGTTCACTGTCTGATCTGTGTTTATCATTGTATCAACTGAACATTGCATGGGTGGTTTTACCATCTTCTATTATAAAACACAATCTATCTCACAACATACCAGTAGTTTTCATTAGCGGTTCATAGGCAAGAACCATGTCAAACTTCAGCTCTCTAGCTTTAACCAGAGATGAATTGATGTTCAGGGCAGCATGACTGCCATGTGGGTGGTTTCAATGACTTCTACATAAAACACTGTGTATCTCACAAAGTTATTTTTATTAGTGATCCATAAGCAACAACCATGCCAAATTTCAACCTTCTAGCTTGACCGGAAATAGGAGATGAGTCAGTGAGGGCTTTTGCTTTTATATATATAAATATAGGCTGTGATTGGCTTTATATTTATTAATTTTAATATTTTATTCCGGAATATAGTTTTTTGTAAATGCTATTAGCCACTTTGGAGACCTCTGCCAAAAAGTGTGATTATAACTTTAACAATGAATGAAAGAAGCCCCCTTGAAAAAATGGAGATTGTGGTACCATGCCCTTGTTCTGCCTCCAATGCATGCAGAGCCATCGCTAGATGCACCTGGAGCACTGATGTCATGACATCATGATGTCACCTCTGGTTCCGCTTCTAAGAAGAAGTGCTGGTGGTGGTGACCCCACAATCCAGCCACCCTGTCTGTTCCTTCTCCTTTGGTGGCTCATGTTGTGAGACACACTGTGATTTACATTGAAGGTGTTGTTCCTTCTAGTTTCTTCAGTGGCATCCCCCTTCAAGTGGTGCACATGAGATCTTGCCGGTGGATTGTGGCCTGCGAGTCAAAGGCATTTCTCTGCCACTCGGCCTCCATTAACAGTGTCCACTGTCTCCAGCAGCTTGGCCTTCCCTCATGGTAGTACAGCCTCTGAATGGCACTGTAGAAATGCCACAGCGATGTAAAACAGCGAAACATGTGTCAAACACCAATCTATCCACCATATGCAGGGCTGGCAATCAATTAATGCGAAGTGTATAGCCCAGTGGCTTTATGGCCTCTGTTCCAGGCACTGCAAGCCAGATATCACATTTCCACAAGTGCTACTTGCACATTTGTTTTTCCTTCATTAAGTGCTCCTGTAAGATTGGGAGTTAATAGCATGAAATAAATATCTCGCAATATTACGGTCCTGCTGTTATGAGCTATCGCTTGCCCTTTCGTCCTATCAGCTTG
Source organism: Tiliqua scincoides (assembly GCF_035046505.1). Classification (NCBI taxonomy): domain Eukaryota; kingdom Metazoa; phylum Chordata; class Lepidosauria; order Squamata; family Scincidae; genus Tiliqua; species Tiliqua scincoides. The sequence goes on from NC_089825.1 coordinate 89,018,200, forward strand.
GGGAGGGGGGATTTCCTTTGGAAATGCAGCCTTGGTCTAAAAACACCTTATCACACTCCTTTTAACTTAATGCCTGGTGTATACAGGGGAGCGGGGACACGGAAGCTATGCTGGCAACCCTGGAGTGTGTGGTTTCACACCAGTCTAAATGTTCCTGTAATAATGAAGATTGGTAATTCCCTGCTGCCACTGACACACACACACACACACACAGAGAGAGAGAGAGAGAGAGAGAGAGAGAGAGAGAGAGAGAGAGAGAGACATTTTGAGACTCTGATTGAGGGGAATGTTGATAAATTGGGGTCCATAGAGTTCTGCTGCGCTGTTAACACTTGGAACTCCATCATAATAAAGACTTTCATGGCAATACACTGGGATGGTTCACATGTGCATGTTCGTCACTTGACTGCACCATCAAGGGATAACTTGTACATATGAAAGGGGACCATCACAGATTTTCACCCCTTACAGACAGAACTTTCATATCCCAATACGATGCTTTCCAACTGAGCCAGTTTACACATTTTGGCTGGGTCCACACACAGTGGAACAAGATGACAATGAAGTGGTAGGATGTTGAGGGGATAGGTTGGGCTGAACCATGTCAGACAACAAGACAAGGTACAGTACTTCTGAAAGGTCTGTCATGTAAGAAAAAAGCTAGCTCCTTGAAAATAGAAAGCTAGCACTTCAGGGAGAGGGGTTTATCTAGTCCAGCATACTGCTCCCCATAACGGCAAGACAAATGCCTCCAGGAAACCTGCAAGCAGGATGTGAAAGGATAGTCCTCTTCTACTCTTGCTGGAAGGTTCCATATAACCATCACAACTACTGGTTATTGACAGATGTCTCCTCAAGGTGGTGCTCTTAATTCTACCACCTTATTCAACAGTATTTGTAGAGCAGGCTCAACAGCCAGCCCAAGCCTGTCTGTGACATGCCAAGTGCTGCCCCAGTTAACCAGTAATGTGTCAGCCCCTGCTTCTCAGCACTCCCCTCCACATTTCCTCTTCCTCTGTCCTGCTTTTCTTTTCCCAACCCAGGAAGTGGAAGGGGGAAAGTGGAGTCAAGTTGGCAGATAGAGATGAGTGTCTCTCACCAATCTGCTGCCTGAGACAACCACTTCAGTTGACCTTATGGATGGGCCAAACCTCGCAGGCTCATGCTACCAATTGTCCACAGTACCAGAACAGTGTAGCAACTAACATATATTGTTGGCAGAAGTCCACATTGATCCATGAAGGTGGATCAGGCCCAGGAAGGGGATTAGGATTTGGTGGGCACCACTTTCACTGAGCCTGCCCCTTTCCCGGGGCCTGAACAGTGGGCCAGACTGTCTAACTGGTAACAGGTCTCCAGGTTTTTAGATGGAAGTATTTTCCTAGCCCTAACTGGCAAATTCTGAGATTGAACCTGGGACCCTCTGCACACCAAGGTCAACCCAAAACTCCAGGCACCTGTGTCAAATGCTGCCCCTACTTACCTAGCGTTGTGCCAGCTTCTGCTCTTCTCACTCCCTGCAATGAAAAATGACAAGGGGATCAGAGCAGTCATTTGAAAGAGAAGAGAATGGTGGACTCAAGCACTGCAGACACTCTAGCTCTGCCATTTTCAACCACTGTCCCATGGCACACTGGTGTGCCATGAGTGGTCCACAGGTGTGCCACAGGAATTTGGGAGAAGGTGGTTTATTAGTAGGGCCAATGGGGGATGTCAGCCCCCACTGGCAGCTTGGTGTGCCTTGTCAATTGCCAAAAACCCGATGGTGTGCCTTGACAATTTTCTTGCCTTGTCAGTGTGCCATGAGATTAAAAAGGTTGAAAATCACTGCTCTAGCTCATCATTGTCTTCTCCTCCACATTTCCTCTCCACTCCATTCCACTCTTTCTTTTCCTATCCCAGGAGTTGGAAGAGGAGCAGTGGATGTAGATGGGCATCCCCTTACCCATCTACCGTTTGAGGCAACCATCTTAGTTCAGTGTTTCCCAAACTGTGGGTTGGGACCCACCAGTGGGTTGCAATGTGATTTTTGGTAGGTCGCAAAACTGACAAAGAAAATGTATTGAGCCCTAGGGAAAGTGAAACAGAGCCATACATGCATGTTTACTCATGAGGAGGCAGATATGCCTCAGCTCTTGTCAAAGGCCATGTGAATGCAAGGCGACCAGAATGTTCCCAACCTGATAAACATGGAGCTAAATGAATGTTCCAGAAGCCCCCCCAATAGTTAAAAGGATAAAAACAGAGGATAAAAACAGGGGTGGTGAATAGCTTGATGAAAATATCAGCTCACAGCCCAATCCTGTGCTTCCCAGAGCCAGGGCTCTAGTGGCACCAAAATGGCTACCGCTGCATCCCATGGGCCTGGGAAACACTGCCAGGGCTACTTAGGAGAAAGGAGCTTATACCCCCTTACCCCATGTAATGGCCAGGTGGCTCCAATGGGTCTCCTTGGCTCTGCACCTGCACTCTGAGTGGGTGCAGAATCAAGGAGACTCATGTCAGGTCTCTCGGGGTGGGAGGGGGGTTAGTACATAGCAACAGGGCCTGTTGCCATCTCCTCCCCCCTCCCGCCCTCCGCCCTGCCTGAAGGGGGCACAATGGAGGTTTTTGTACTTATAGGTGGTAGTTATGATGTGGAGAGAAAGGATAGAGACCCTTCCCTATAATGATAGAACACAGTCTTGTCCTGGCGATAAGATCAGAACAGGTAAAAGGAAGTATTATTTCACTCAAGCTTTAGTAACCTTGCGGAATTCACTGCCACACGACGTGATGATGCTGGCCACAAGTTTAAAGGGTGTTAAAAAAAAACCCCAAGCAAATTCATGGAGTATAGGTCTAAATATCTGTTGTGATAACTAAGTAGAACCTGCATTTCAGATGCAGGATATCTGTGAATATCAGTTGCTGCGGACATGTGATAAAAGAGGAGGGCTTTTATCTGCATGTTGTGCTTGTGGGCATCCCAGAGGCTTTTGGATGACCACTGTTGAAAAACAGGATGCTGGGGTAAATGGACACCTGATCCAGTATGGGTTATGTTTATGATCTTAGGTTCCCTATCCTTTCCCTACTCCCAGCTGCCATCTCTCTCCTCCCCCCCCCCGCCCGCCCCACTTCTTCAAACAATGTCTCAATTCAAGGTCTTATGGTTGTCACATATAACTGAACTGCAACATGAGTGCAAGATGACATGTCCAAGCATTTCGGTGCGCACTGTGAGCATAAAGCACAGCATTAGGAGAAACATAGGGAGGATGTTTTTTCTGGACTGTACCTTTCAGACTGCAGGTGAGTAAGCATATGATAGGGAGGGTTGTGTGTTTTAATATTTCCCCCAGTAAAAAAAAGTACTTTCTACATTTACAAAGCTAGATAAGTTAGGTCAGCTTTCTACCTTACCTGCTTGCTATCTATGTGAAGGGCTAGGTTTCTTTCTTTCTTTCTTTCTTTCTTTCTTTCTTTCTTTCTTTCTTTCTTTCTTTCTTTCTTTCTTTCTTTCTTTCTTTCTTTGCTTTTTGTTTTTATATGAAAGAACATTTAAACATGAAATCTGAACCAAAACCGTGTAGCAAGAACTGCGTCGTGTGGTTTGCTCAGTCATGTGTTTCAAGTCTGGAAAAAAGTATCTAATGTGTCTACAATGGTTCCCATCATGTTATCACTGGGAATTTCAGATAACAGTGTTAAAATTGTCCCACCTGTATGGGATGCTACATTACAGAAATAGCTTGCCATTATGGATCAGCTGCAGCACAGCTGGTGGTGTGTTTGAAGTGGGCAAAAAATAAAGCAGAGATACTGGAAAACGGTGACATGTTCAAATGAGAAATGGGTTGCTCTTCTTGTTGGATCATTTTCTCACTCGTGTTCCTCCCCCTCTGCTCAATTATTTCCAGCTATCAGAGAGGAACTGTAGCTCTGAACATATGGAGAAGGTCCCACTCTCAATTCCAGGCATCTCCAGGTAAACCTGGGAAAGACCCCTGTCCTGTCTGAAAATCCAGGAGCAACCACCTCAAATCATTGTACACAATACTGAACTTGATGGACCAGAGTTCTGCATTTGGAGATGTGTCAGAACCAAAAGTAAGGACATAAACACCTGTGACTTCAGAGTATGAAGTTCCCTCCCTTCAGTTTCTCATAATTTGTTTTGCTTGTAGTAAATTCCTAACATGATTACATAATCTGCGTGTGTGTGTGTGTGTAAGGTAGAGGCAATTATGATGCACAGCCGTTAAACTATTGTCAAGCTTATAAATTCCACAATTTGAACAATATCATAGAAGACTTCATTGCGGGGTAGTGGTAGCTAAATCATGGTATGGACAAAGTCCTAATTACACAGGCTGTCTGTCGTCTAAGTTGTAGTAAAAATGTGGAGGACATATGTTTCTCCTGTTTAGACCAGCTGATAATGTTAGTGGGGGAAATGGATTAAAAGTAAGAAGCTAGCACCAGTGCACTTCTCTGCATTGATGAGAGGGTGGCTGAAAAGACACAGGATTGCAAGGTGTCAATAGGATTGCAAGGAAATGTTGTAAAACCTTGTTCTCTCAGGGCATTAATCACAAGGACCAGAAACCTAACAGCTTCATTCCACTTTTTCAGAATGAAAGGGAAGATTCTTGGAATTTGGCATATGTTTAGAGCATAAGTCTTCAGACCCAACTTGCAACATGGGACCCCAATTTAAATTATTTAGTGTATATGTCTTTCTCCTTTTCTCTCTAGGGTAACCAGATACACGGGGCTTCTGTGTTTTTCACAGTTGTGCAAAAGAGAGAATTGTAGCAGGTTTAGCTTGCCGTGCAGGGTTGAGAAAAACAGGACCAGCTGAAGTGACCTCTATTACTATTGAAGATTAGAAGCAAAGGAGCCCTAAACTCCTTTGCAGCCGGTAATTATCTTTCTCTTCTGTTTTTAAGCTAAACAACAAAAGGGAGATGGTGATGGTGCCACTGATGTAACCAACCTAAAGTTAGGGCACAACCCACTTATGGGTCCTGACCCATCAAGTGAAGACCAATGCACTTATTTTTAAAGGGTTATTGCAATAAATGGCAAAACACAGTCTATGATGTGCCTTCCTGCAAATATTTCTGAGCAACTAAAAGAGATTATTTGGAAAAATGAATGCAAGTAACCAGCAGTGAGTTGATTAAACACAGTACAGTAAACTGGCAGTCATTAAGCAGGAAAAATGGAGAATAGAAGATGAAGCTAATGCCATAAGAAAAATGGATTTCCCATTTTGGTATCTTTTTCCAAGATGTCAAAGTTGCTTGGTCCATTTTTTATCTGAAACACTTGAATATGTTGTTTGAGAATAAAACATACACCAACCTAATATTTTTGGAAACATGCTAAAAAAATGTTTCTTTTTACTGATTTTTAAAAACAGTCCTGTATTATAACAGAATATTGACTCCCCATTCACAAATGTTGTTAACTTGCCACCCCTGCTAACTGGGTAAGAGGCACTTTTTCAAGTGGGTGCTCCTCTTTTATTTAACAGGGGGAGAGTAACTGGCTCTCCTCACCCCAGCAGTGTCTTTTCTAGTGGCTGTCTACTGGTGTTCTTTTACATCTTTTTAGAATGTGAGCCCTTTTGGGACAGGGAGCCATTAGTTATTTGACTTCCTCTGTAAACCCCTTTGTGAACTTTTCTTTGAAAAGTGGTATATAAATACTGTTAATAATAACTTCTAGGGAAAGCTGAAAAATCAGTAGAAACCTAAACTACTGCTTTAACAGAGATGAATTTAGATTAGAATTGTAGCCCTAAGGATACTCACATGCAAATAAGTTCCACTAAAATGAAACAGCATGTTTAGGACCAACATGCAAGTCTCACAAATGTCTAGAATCAATAATTTTGTGAATTCCAAGCTTTCTGAATAAAGTATCTCCGTTTTCTTGTTTGCTGTATTCATATCTATTTTGTAATCAGATGCATCTTAAGGTATACCAGAACTTTAAAGACCTCATTATAACTAATAATCGTTTCAATTGTGTTTTGCAGCATGGATATTTCAATGTAACATATATCTTAATCTCAAATGCTCTGCAAACATTTGATGATCAGAGGATACCTTTTGAAACTGTTGCTAAATTACATCTTCCAAAGTATGGTTTTTTAAACAGTAGAAGAAAAACAATATAAAATGTGTTAATAATCGGAGAGTTAGTTAGGAAAATAAAGGTTGATCAGATACATGAACAAGTACCTATCCTATCTGTGACAAAAGTGCACCTATGTCCACTGAAGCAAGTTTATTACAAGCACCTAATGGTGTGTTGTGAATGTGAAGTGGGAAAACAGTTTTATCACAACAGTCACACCATGTGTATGTTTTTTTCCCCTACCCTTGCTTCTCAAAAATGTTTACATATAAAAGACTTCATTAACCCTTGAAAAACTTATGGGGGCAAGATGAATGTGTAAATAGATATAAAATACATATCTATCAGGTAAGAAAACACTGAAGGAAAATGAGTCAAAATAACTTTAATAGAAAAATCACTCAAGGTTTTCCACTTGAGAGACTTCTCATTTCAATGGAATGTTCCCTTTCAGTTGTCCAGAATGGCTTTAAATAATCAAACTAAAAAAAATATGAAAGAAAAGGGGGAAGCATTGAATGAAACAGAGGACAACCTTGAAGTTCATAAAATGTTTCTTGATTGCAATAGTGAAAACTGGAGTTCTAGTTCAGTTAAAGGCAATATTTGCACATTGAAGAAGGGAAAAAAACTGGAAGAAGAGAAAGGAGGGGGAAGATCCAATCTTCATCAAAATATGCAGTCATCAGATCTTAAGCTATGTCTTAAGCTATGTCAGATCTCAATCATCTTCTGAATGACGTCCACTCTTTTCCAAAATGATCTAGCTGCTTCTTTTGTGGCCATTTTCTAAATATTATGCATCTGGAATTCCTCCATCATGGGGACACTGATGATTTATTATAAACTAAAAATCTTTACTATTTGCTTGGAAAGCAACAAAAAGCCCTGTGGCATCTTTAAAGACAAACAACTGTATTGTGGCATAAGTTTGTGAAAGTTGGCAGACATTTACATATATGACTACAGGTGGAAAACAAACCCAAAAAATAATTTTTACACAATGGGGCCAAAAGAATTGCTTGTTTGAAAGTGGTTTGCTCTGGCTTGAAAATCCATGCAAATTTTTTATACTTTTTAAATAAAGTGTATTGTGTGAGCAGACTTACACAAATCAAAACAACCAGGTATTAAGGTATTTTAAATCCATCAGCATGTATGTAAGATTTTTGCTTTAAATTAGGAAATTTCTTCACAATTTGAGTACCCTTTTTGCCTGTACATTTAAAATATGGTGCATTAAAAAAAATTTAAGATACTGATTTTATAGTTTAAAAAACCAAGAAAAAGACAAATAAAGCTTATCTGGATTACAAGTAACAGCTCTTAAAAGGATGGATCAAAGAAAGATACAAACTATTTGAGATCTTAGTCAAGAGGGTAAGATTTTGTTTGGAACTTTAAACACATGATATCTCAAATATTTCTTTGTAGTGTGTATTTCAAGAGATCTACCTACCTGAAAAAAGGTTGAGTGAATTATGTAAATGCCTGTTTTTATGTTTTTGAATAGGAAATAAATATTGCATTTTTAAAATATTCCTCACAGCAGCCTTCAGTATTTGCATGTTTACAATTATTTCTGAACTGAAATAATTGGTAAAAGTTTTTGAGGGGTAAAGGTTTTTGAGGGGGCTGTCAGATTGTTATATTCCAGTCTTACACTCAGTGATAAATACACCATTTGAAAACAGGAAAGTGAGTCCATGAATCAAACAATGACCTCCAACCAGAAAAAAATCTAATGATTTATCAAAATACCAAAACCTTAGAATAATTTTGATTTTGTTTTTTTTCTCCCCACTAATCAAAGGAGTACTTTGAATTTAGGCTCACATTGAGTTACAAGCAAAACTTGATCTCAAAAAATAAATCAGTGGCCATTGTAGATTTCAGTGCAAGGAAAACATGTGAAATTTAAGGAGTATTCTTGTATATAGACAAATATGTAAATACATATTTACATGTGAATCTTATGCTATTCATAATTTCTCTCTGGGAAGTTTTATTTTAAAGGATCAGAAACCTTGGCCCCTGTCTGAAGAATGCTAGTACAGTACTTGTATTTCTAAACCAGAACGGAATTTCAGTGCTGGGTGTATCAAATTTCCAGTTTGATCCAGAGAATCGATCCCTCTCTGACCCACTGCACACAATCCACTTTCATGGTAGAAGAATGTGTGTGTGTGTGTTGTGTTGTGTGTGTGCTAAAACTATAGTTTGCTCTCCCAAGACCTGTTGTTTAAAACACACACCTCCTCCCAACACACAGCTACTACTAACATCATGGTGAGAATGCAAGTCCTTTCCATTCATTCACAACCTTGCAAACCACAGATTCCCAATGAAACAGTTCTGGTTCCAGCCTAGTGCTGGGGGGGAGGGGAGGGGGGCCATCCACACACTGACACTCACACAAGCAGCCATTTAAAGGGCCAGCACATTCCAACCAGGCAACCTCCCAGCCCCATCCCCCACCTTGCAATTTCCCTTCCAAGCAAGCCTCTCTCTCCCCCAACCCCCAGCTCTCAGGATTGGTTGGCTGTGACTGGCATGCTGTAAAGATTTCCCCCATCACTTCTGGATAATGGCAGGGACCAATGCTGCTGGGGGACAATTGGCGCCTCTTCAGAGCCAGTACAGAAAAAAAAAAAAAACCCTTTAATTTTGTCCCCTCCTCCTTGGGAACCTGGAAGGACATTAAAAGTGAGGCTGGGGGAGAAAGAAGAAGAAGGCTTGCAGCATCCACCATCTTCCTCTCCCCCCTCCCTTTTCAGGAAATTATCCTCCTGCCAGCATCTTTTGATTCCTCTGGGGTGCCAAAGTGACTCCAAGAGGCTAGAGACTCAAAAAAGGTCTTCCAACCCCCTCCCACCCCCAGCCCCTCTCCAGTGATTTAAGCATCATGGTTTGAATGCCCTTTTTTTGGGGGGGGGGTGTCTTCTTACATAGAGCAATCAAACCATTTCTTTGCAAGGCATAGATTTCAATGATTTGGTCCATTTCCTCTCGAGAAATGGATGGGCTACAAAAAAAAGGGGGTGGGTGGGTGGCTGGGTGGGGGCAGAGCACATGTTAACTCCGTGCAAGACAAGGGTTAAGCGGAAGCCGCCTTCCCCAATCGCCGCCCTTTTGGTTGGTTGAGAAATATATAATTTAATGGGGATGGCTTCCCACCGATTTCCATTCATGGAACCCAATGGCTCTACTACACACACACAAACAGGGTGCACAGAGCTCGATCTCCCCCCCCCCCACTTTTTATATGGAGGGGGGAGAAACTTTATTGCTTTTCAACCAAAAAGAACCTACTTATTTTTGCAGGAGGGGGAAAAAACCCTCCTGATGAAACCTAAAAACATATAAAAAGTAGTAGAGCAAAGGAATGGGCAAGATATATTTTTGGGGGGGGGGGTTGTTGTTTGCATTTCATCTATTCCTGGGCAGAGGGGGAGAGCAAATGCATCCCCATCCGTCTTTCTCCCCCCTAACCTCTTCTTGGCACTTGGGAAGAGGGACGGTGGATCCCCTGATCAAGCCACTCTTTATTTTAAAACCATTTCTCAAGCCTTGAGAGTGGATTATTATTATTATTTTTTTGTAACGACCAGCTTTGAGCAGAAAAGCGGCAGCAGGAGAATGAACTCCCCACCCCTTTTGTTTGTGTATGTTTGCCCCCCCCCACACTTTTTTTCTTTCTCCAAAGAGAAAACACGCACGTGGGAGCTACAGTCATTGTGCGCCTCTTCCACTTTTCTTGGGTACCACCGTGGAGGGAGGTAGAGAAGGACCATTGCGCTGCCAGCCAGGTGATGATGCTCAGTGCGGGAGGCGCGCTGGTGCCACATCTCCACCTCCCCGTGTATTCGTTGATCTCTTGGTTTTTGGAGACCCCCCCCCCCCAAACCATCGTTTCCACTGGAATGTCTTCATAACTCTTCATATAGTAGAAGATCCAATATGGCTCTCGCCCACCCACCCACCCACTCCCCTATTGCATTGGTCAATTGCCTTTGATCCCTTCTTCTCCCCTACACCATCTCCAAATTGTCCATACAGAACAGTGCAACTTTGGGGCTAAGACGCGCGCACTGAGAGTCTCCTCTTCTCCCCCCCCCAAGCAGAGTTCCCTTTGATTAAGTTTACACCCAGAAAATCTCATTCAAACTCTTAAGGAGCTCATGGGGGAGGGGTGGAGGAAGGCTGGGGGAGGAGGGGAATTGTGCTGGGGGTGGGTAGCCTTCTAGCTCCAGATAAAATGGTGTGGGGGGGAAGAGAGTGAAGATCTAGAGTTGATGTCCTGCAGGCACACTTTTGGAAGGAAGGCACAGGACTGTTAAAGGTTTCTTTCTTTTTTTGCAAGAGGAGGGGGAAAAAAGTAAATAAGAGAACATTTGCAATTTTTTCTTTCCAAACCTGCCTCGCCTCTGAACATGAGTGCCTGTGTGTGCCCCTCCCCCTGTAAGGGGGGGTGGTCCCTTTTGGAGCTCTACCACCACGTGGCTTCCTCTTGCAAACATTTTTCACTCCTTTTTTCCAGGTCGATTTTATTTAGGGGCGGCGCCACTGGCTGCCTGAGCTTCAGAGACGTTCTGTGTGTGTGTGAGTGAGTGTGTGCAAGAGAGAGAGAGCGAGGCACACACACGCACACACATGAGTTGCGACTCCAAAGGAGTTGGGGGGCCGCTTGGAAAGAAAAAAAAGAAAAGAGAGAGAGAGAGCCATTTTCCCAAGCCCGCCATAAGAAGTTGCATCCCAACCAATCATCAGCCCCATTGATTCTGCAAAACAGAGAACATCCCCCCCTTTCCTCTTAGATGGTCCCCCCCTTTCCTCCCCCCCACACACCCAAAAATCACTGGTGTTTTTCCCCCCCCTACTTGCTGGATCCCCCAAGACTGAATCAGAAACTTTTTATTATCTTGCAAAGATTTGTTTGCATTAGTATTTTTTTTGCAGCCCTTTGAAAGTTGCAGCCCTTCTCATCCTCCTCCTCATCATCCACCCTCCAGTGGGATTTTTTTCCTTCTCCCACCCCTCCACTCTCTCTTGCTCCCACCTCCTGGGTGACTTGACTCCCTCCCTTTTTGGACCTACCCCACATTTTGTGCACGACGCCTTCAGCCATGAACAAGCTGTACATTGGGAACCTCAACGAGAACGTGACTCCGGCGGACCTGGAGAAAGTCTTCAACGACCACAAGATCTCCTTCAGTGGCCAGTTCTTGGTGAAATCTGGCTACGCCTTTGTGGACTGCCCAGATGACCAATGGGCCATGAAAGCCATAGAAACTTTTTCTGGTAAGCCAAATGGATCCCTTTTCCTCTTCCCCCATCCCTCCCTCTCTCCTTTTGCAACCCCCCCCGCAAAGCCTAAGCAGCCCCCCTCCCATGCTAAGTGATTGTGTGCATGCCTTGGTGCGTGTGCCCCCCACGCGTGGAGGATGCATGCATGCAGCAGCCACACTTGGTGCTCGTGGTTCTTCCGCCCTGTTTCTTTCTCTTCCCTCTTCTGTGTCATCAATGAAAGTTCACTTTCGTTTTGCATTTTTCCTCCCCCCCCCACAACTTAGGGGTATGAATGTGTATGGGGGGGATTACTTTCCTTCCCTCTCCCACTTTTCTGCCCTGGTGGAAGCCCAGAACCCAACGTGTGCGTTCATTCTTGCAAAGCCTAATGAATAAATAACTTGTAGGGCCTAGGATTTGCTATCTGCTTGCACTGGATTTCGACTGGTCCCTTGTTTTTATTTATTTATTTATTTATTTTGAAAAAGATCAGTACCCCTCTCACCCAGATTTCCCCCCCAACATAGTAGATGATGCCCCCCACCCCTTTACAAGCAACACTTTATAAGAACAACTTCTGCTTTTTGCAAAACATGAAATGTGTGGCGAATCTCCCAATGTGCACATTCAAAAGAAAGGCACTTTGATCCCAGGAGGTTATCCCCTTAGGAGACACTCCCCCCCCAACTCAAATCAACCCCCTTGTAACTGGAAATGGTGGAGCAAAATTAAATTTAATTAACCTTAAACCTGAGTTACATGATCAACCCCTCACCTTCCTTGGTTGTGAATTTTGCAAGGCCATTTGGGATTTCCCATGCACAGCAAATGCTCTTTTTTTTCTTCTTTTTTTTTTTGCCCTTTGAGAGTGTGCAGTGCTTTGGGGGAGTGGGTATCCTCTGAAAGAGGGATATGGGAAGGAAGGAAGGAGGGGAGGTGCTGGACTTTGGCCATTTTGATTTTAAACTGGGTTTTCCTGGGGCATGTGATGTGTGTATTAGCGCGAAGGTCGCCATGCTGCTAAGAGAGATAGAGGCAGAGGGAAAGGAGGCAGACCTGACTTAGCTGGGAAACAAACCTCTTTTGCCCCTTACCCAAAATGAACCAATTGAAAATTAGACTCCTTTTCCAGCTTCACATTCTCTGTTCTCTGCTGAATACAGTTTTTCATTGATTTCCCTTTTTTAAAAAAAAAATGCATGTATACTCTGAAAGCCAAGGAAGTTGGGGGTAGAATAAACCAGCAGAAGAGGCCTTATTAATTCTTGTTTTTACCTTCTTGATGGGACAGATCTCCCAACACTCAAGTGTGCAGTAAGTTAAATCTGCAAGAAAGTGTGGCACTCAGAGCCCCTCCTTCCTTGGTTCTTCCATTGTTTAATCTTATCAGTTTGAAAATCCAATTTTATTTTTAATAAATAAAGAGAGAGAAAAAAAGATTAGGCCATGTGGTTACTAGTGAAATCTACATGAATTTCCTTAAAAAAAAAAAAAGAAACAGGGTTAGAAGTTGAGTTATACATGAGAATGGCGTCCGGATTCTTTTCAATACGGTTTTTTAAAAAGACACTTGTGTTTTTAGGCAAAGTGGAGCTGCATGGAAAACAGCTAGAGATTGAACATTCAGTACCTAAAAAGCAAAGGTAATGCAGTGGTTTAATTTCTTTAATTTTTCCCATGTTGAAAGGCAATGATTGAAATAAAAAAGAACAGCGTATTTTTAAAAATCCCAAATTTGTGCAGGCAAATCTCAATTTTGAGACAAGTGTATTAAATTTTTCATTCTCTGCATTAAAAAGAAACTATTTGAATTAACTCTGGTGACCAATCTGTACATTTTCTTTCAATTCTTAATTCTCCTTGAAGTTACTTTGGAAGTTTTACAAAGGCCTTCAGTGGTGTAGTCAGCCAGAATTTGAAAATTGGAGGCTGAAGATGTGTTGTTGAAATTGCAATGTCATTTACTGTACAATTAATTCAGTCTTTATAAAACTTCTCTGTGATGCTGACACCCCTCCAACCTTTTTGTGTTTTAATTTTTTTTGCTAAATTGTGCAAGCAGGGAACTACTGGCCCAGATTCTTGAAATGAAAAGATGGGACTAATTTTTCATTTACTGCTGCTCCTGTGAATATTATGCACTTTTATGGAGATGTATTTATTTCACCATACTTTAAAAGAAATATTACCATATTTCTTTTATTCTTGGTCTTTGGTTGCCTAGATTATAGTTGGCAGTTTGCGGGAGACATGATGGGCACCATTCTTTAGAGCAGGGGTGTCCAAAGTTTTTGGCAGGAGGGCCACATCGTCTCTGACACTGTGTTGGGGGGCCCGGCAGAAAAAAAGAAGTAATTTACATTTAAATTTGAATAAATTTACATAAGTTTACATAAATTGATATATTAAAGATGAACTTACATGAATGCATGAAGGTCTTGCAATAGCTCAAGGCCTATAAAAGGCCTTGCACAAAGCAAGGCTGGCCTTTCCTTTGCTGCTGCTGCTGCATCACAGATGTGAAACAACAAGCAGTGGAGGGAGCCCTCATCCCACAGCTCACGCGAGAGGTCGAACAGTCGCCCTCACACTGAAAGTAGTTGTGTCAGGCCAGTGTGGACTCCAACAAATCTCCGGAGGGCCAGAGGCTCACTGGAGATGGGGGGCTCCCTGAGGGCCGCATTGAGAGGCCTCGAGGGCCGCAAGTGGCCCCAGGGCTGGGGTTTGGGCACCCCTGCTTTAGAGAAAAGTTACAATTACTCATTCATATGAAATCTTCAAAGTAAATACAAAATTTAGAATGCAGAATTCATTGTCAACCCTTTTTTTCAAGGCAGTTTTAAAAAAATGAAAATAGAGGTAGGATTGGGATGGGAGTGTCTGTTGCTGCACTTTGATATATTATTTGTGATATCACAACTATTTAAAAATTGATTTTGGATTTCTTGGACTTTCAAACTCTGTTGGAGAATGTGGTGATGGAGGACAAAACATTTTATGAATGGCTTCCTCCAGCTCCCTCTGTGGACTGGAAGGGTCCCAATGTCTATTTGATAATTCCTCTTATTGTAGCAACAGGCTACATAGGCCTTGTGTAATGGGGTGATCAATAGGCTTGTAACAGTCTTCCTAGCATGGTACATAAAGTAGCAGTGGTTTTAAATGACAATGGGATGGCAGGTTATTGGGAAGGTAATGCCATAATGAAACAAAGCATAATAAATACTGGGGGGAGGAAAAGAACTGTGATGGGGGGAGAGAAGAGAGATTTCATAATTGTTGTTTCTCTTAGTGCTGCTTTTAAAAAACCCATCCAGTTCTATAGAACATGGGTGATGATGAGCAATTGCTAAGTTCAGTTTCTCCCAAGACCTTAAATAAAGCTGAAAACTAACCAAATGGTGATTAATCACTTAACAATTTTGGTAACTGAGATATAGTGTGCTTAAATGTGTATAAGTCCAGGGATGAAACCTGCTAGCAAACTGGACGGAGATGCTTCTCCAACAAATCAAAACAAAAAACCAAGTTAACCAAATGGATTTTCAGACTTGTTATCATTTGGTATGCTTTCACCTCCATTCATCTGAAACATCTCCCTGCTTTACATTCACAGTGGCCATGTTTGAGTTCTCTTAAAGGTTGTCTTAAAGAGTCCTCCTTAAAGGAGTAGCTCTGACGTCACTTGGTGCATACCAGGGCTTTATTTGTAGGTTCACTGAAGATACATTTTTAATCCCCATGCTCAGGGTGTGTGATAAAGTTACTTTAATAGCTTCTCAATACATATTTTGCATTTGTTTCTTATGAACATAGGAAGATAAAAAAGTTGAATCTTTTAGGCAAGTCCTTTGCACAAGTAAGGATAGTCTGTATTTAATGACAGATTCATGGCTCTTTCCCATTTCTTTTTAATGAAAAAGTATAAGACTATAGTCAGGTTGAGTGTTTACAGGGGGTGTGTATGTGTTTGTGTATTCATCCATTTGCCTTAGGACTTGATTTGATTTTCATGTTTAGAATCATACAAAGAACAGGAACTAGTTAATTAAATATGATTAACATGATCTCAGTGACATGAGAGAGCCTCTCATCTGTAAAGATTTTTGTCTGTTAAGTAGAATAAAACTCTTGGAAAATAAGGATATATGCCTTTTGCAGTGATTTTTAAAAATAAAATCAAATTGCATGACTTAATTAATTAAAAAAATAAAATAAATATCAAACTTGGATTAATTGTTGAGTCTCAATAACTAGAAATTAAGAACAATGCCCAGACTAAGTGATGCAGGTTTTATTTTTTAAAGTGAGTGTTTTATCTGGTTACTTTGATGTAGAATGTCTACCATTCATAAACTATGCAATCTTCTCTGTGCATTTCTATCTTAAATAGGAATTAAACAGATTCAGAATGATCTATCAACCTGGGAAATAATTTTTTATACTTAATATATGTTTAAAGAGTTATCTCCACCAAAATTAGTGTATGAGTTAAAATTTAATTTTATGTTCATTGTAATGCAAGGACTGTTGCAATTTTTTATCCACAATTAAAAGTTTGCCATCCTAAACTTGGAGTAACTTTTGAGACTTTTCTAAATGAAGGAGGTGCCCAATGATTCTGAGGCTTCCTACAAAGAAAAAATTGCATATAAATCAAAAATTTAACTGTAAACTTTGTCTATAAAGTTTGTGGGGGGCATGTGATAATGTCCTCCCCATCTTAAAAGTCTTAAGTAAGTTCCATTGATTTCAAGGGAACTTGCTTACAAGGAGGTGTGTTTGTAGTTGAAGTATAATGTGTATACTTTATAGAGGGGAGAGTATAGTATACTTTATAGAGGGGAGAGATAACTTGTGTGGTTGGCATGTGTGTGTTTTTAGTTATGAGATTATTGAGAAAAGGGTTTGGAGGGAAAATTTCAATTTTATTCTTTGAAAAGTCAGCAAGTTTATTTTTTGGGTGTTGGAAAGGGTTAATTGAAACAGCCTGGAAGATATTTTAGAGGCTCAAGAATGTTAAGAAATGTTTGAAGGTTCGGTTAGGGGTGGGGTTGTCTGAGCCTGAAAAAGGAGACCAAAGTGGATAGAGTTGTGAGGTGGGGGAGAGAAGGGAAAAAATATGAATGGATAAAAATTAGAGGAGGGAAAATGAAATGAACCCATCAAGAAAGCATTCCAAATATGAAGGCTGGAAGTGACTAGTCTGACGAGAATGAAACTTGGTCACTGAGGAAAGAGTGAATATGTTTCAATAGCCAGAATTCTATGGGGAAGAATCCTGCACATGGTGGTTTTAATGCAATTTATCAACAGTTATAGTTTTGGTTGCTTCCCCTCCCCCCAAGCAGCACACTTTAGAATTATTTTTTTGTTTTTATGTGGTTTGTATTGGTTTATATTTGGCTTGTTTGAGTTCTATAAAATTAAGATAACATTGATTTGCAGCATCTTGTTTGAAAAAAAAAATGTGCCTGTCAATATATCTACAGTATTTTAAGCAGGACACTACGTTATGATAAACGTTCAGTGCTTTGTAATGCAATGCGTGAAACTCTCTGGACCAGTTCAGAGATGGACATGTAGCCTCATAAAACTGTAGCTGAAGAGAAGAGGTAGTATTTTTGTCCTTTCAATCAATCGCCAATCAATAATGTTCAAAGGAAGGCTCTCAGAATTCTTTGATTTGTGGTGTTATTTCCCAGTGAAAGAATTAACATTATGCTTTGTTGCAGCAAAAAAAATATGGAATATCTGATTCCTGCTCAGGGCTTTCACTTGCATATGTTAAAACATTTGCTCATTTTGTAATGAGTCTGTGCTGCTTTTTGCATAGGTCTTTGCTGGACTTACCTGTTCGGCATTGTTTCTTTCTCTTTGTACGGGCAATAAATGTCTTCACTGAACTGTGGTAGGGTGAAAAGTGAACTTGTAAGAGGAAACTGGGGCAGTAAAGGGAGAAAATTGTATGTGGTCATCAAGAACTTTGAAGGGTAATTCTGTTCATTTAAAATATTGACTTGATCCCAAATCCAGAGGTTCAGAGGGGTCAACAAGAAACTGACACAAGACAGTGTTTGTAAACAGAGTGCTACAGATGAACCCAAAGGGTAGTCTGACTTTTCCGTTAGTCTCCACAACAATAAAACTAGTGGCTGTAACTAGTATGGCATATTTGCAGGCCCTAGCGGTGGGTGAGCGCTGGTGGTAGCCCAGCGCAGGCTGGTGCTGGGCAGCCACCAGAGCTCCTTCACTCGGCGGTTGTGGGGACCCCCTGAGCAGCAGAGAGGTAAGTGGAGGTGTGGGAGGAGGAGGCGTTCCAGGGAGCGGGGAGGCAGGCTGAGGGTGGGGAGGAGGTGTTCCGGGGGGAGGGAGCGGGGCAGGAGGGAAGCAGGACCGGAGCCAGAGCCTCTGTGTTGGACTTGCCGCCCTACATGGAGGCTCTTGATTCACTGCCGAACTTTGGGCTGGCGGTGAATTGAGTAGCCCCATTGCAGGGCTACTCAGTTTACCCGGGGAAAAGGGACAAAATTCCCTTCTCCCAGCGAGCAGCCGGTGGCTGCCCAGAATGCACAGGATGCGGCCGCAGCCATTTTCGGCACCGCTGCAGCCCACCACCCCAGGCAGCTCAGGTTTGAGCTGTCAGTGCCAAGTGTACAACCTTGCATGCAGGTGTTGATATGAGGAGTGCTGTAGGGTAGTTTCATATGCATTACAGGATGCATTCTGTGTCCTCTGTGCTTTTTGTGCATTCACAAACATTGCATGCATTGGTACAGGTATGTCATCTAGCAAAATAGAAATAGCCCTTTGGTAATCTGAATTAAATGGGGACTTATTCTGGTCCAGCTTAAGAGTTACAGTGCAATCCTATACATGTTTACTCAGAAGTAACTCCAGTTGTGTTCAGTGGGGCTTACTCTGAGATAAGTCTGCATAGGATCTGCATGCAGCCTCAAAAAGACAATTTTGACCACTGACATAGCTCTTGTGAATTTAATCTGGTGAGGGAAAAATGGGCACTTGCTGGGATTTTACTTTCAGGGGAAAAAATGAATTGGTTTATTCGTGTAAGGAATATTCTTTTTTTAATAGCAGACAAATAGGTACCACCAGCATCTACTTTAGGATTTTTAGGGAAATAAATGTAAAAGAAGAAATGACTTAGGGCAAAATCCTATCCAACTTTCCAGTACTGGTGCAGCCATGCCATTGAGGCATGCACTGCATCCTGTGGTAGGGGGGCAACCACAGAGGCCTCCTCCAGGTAAGGGAATGTTTTTTTCCCTTTCCTCTGGGTTGCATTGTGGCTGCACTGGCACTGGAAAGTTGGATAGGATTGGGCCCTTACCTATTTTTAAATAAATAAATAAAGTCCCTCTTTTCTAAGTCTTCAAAAGTACCCAACAATATTAATGTTCTTCAGGATTGTTGCAGAAAGCATTTGATAAAAGTTTGGAAAACAGGAAAGACCCTTGAAAGAGAGAGAATAAACATCAAGACCCCTTCTAGGTGGGGTTTAGTAGCTAACAGTCAACCTCTTTCTGATTTATGAGTGGAATATATTTCCCTTGGAGACAATATGAAAGACATCTAAATTTCCTTTCCTTTTAAAAAAATTAACAGTGTATGTTATAAAAAAAGGTAAGGGTGGAAGCCTGACATTATGTGGTGGGTAAATTTAGAGTTGCTTGAAAAATGGGTTACGTTTCGACTGGAGAAGAATATTTGTTTTAGAAGGTAAATCAATGAATGTCAAGTTCTAGAAGTCATTTTTTTTTAAACTGTAGGATCTTCTCTGAATATCTGTAAGAGAGGTTGGGCAAAGATGGTATGGTGAAGATTTGTGGAAAGGAAGTGTTGTCTTTTGGTAGTGAGATGCCTTAAGATTAGCACTAAATACAGATGACTGTTGTCTTATTTGTGCTTTGCCAGCTATACTTGGGGTGTCAGAAGTTGCATTCAGGAGAGAAAGTAAGGTATCTCTGTATAAATGAGGTAGAACTGTCAGAGCTAGGAACTGAAGGACTAACTTTAGGTTTACCCCAAGCAGTGGAATTTCCCTTTTTCTCTTTGAACATGCAATACTACTCAAGCTTCTGAGATTCCCTTCAGCTTCAAAAATGATTGCTGTGCAGCATTTGGGGTGGGTGGAGGGCCATGTTTACAAGAAACATCATCCCAAACAGTGGCACTCTATTTTGCCCCCACCGCCTAGAATGGCTCCAAAGGAGAGAGAGAGGGGCCCCTTGCATGCTGCAGTGAGGCTTCCTGCAAAATTTAGGCTGCAATCCTTACCATGCTTTCCTGAGAGTAAGCCCCATTGAACAAAATAGGACTTACTTCTGAGTATACCTGGTTAGGATTGTGCCCTGTGTCCTTTCTACCCCCTCTAGCTATGCCACTGATCCCAAATCTCTCTATGGGTCCACAGCACTAGTTTTGTGGTTCTTTGGAACCTGGCATAGTGTGCGGTTTTCAGTTTATTTGATGGTCTCTAGTTGTAACCAGTTTTGGAATAGGCAGGGATGATCCTTTGGGATTGTATAGTAGCCCAGTTATAATTTTCAGTGAGGCTTTTTATGATCATAAGAATATTCCTGCTTGGGATATTAGGACACGCTGTTTCTCGGGATAGCTTTAAATCCCGTTCCCCGCACCCCAGTGAAAGGAAGGTGGCAAAGGGCCATTCTTCTTGTCAATTCTTTTGGATGTTTCTCTGAACATCTGCTTAGTGTCCTGGAGATAGAACTGTGATTGTGTGACTCTGATAGAACTGTGACAGAAAAAGGTGGGCAACTGGCTTGGTACTGAATGCTGTCACTGTGCTCTCAGTCGAAACCAACGTTGTCACTGTACTTAAAATCAGGACTCATCACTATGTTATCAAGTCCTATCCTACATGACAGGTCTCTTAAGGGATATGTGACAAACGGGCGTCTCCCTCTGGCAGGTATTCTCATGTCAGCTTTCTCTCTGCCCTCCTACGTATGCTATATATCTCAAGTTCACACATGTTGAACCATTACAGTTTTAGTCAACAGTACAATACATCCACCTAACTCCTCAAAACACGCATTCACGCAATTAAATAAAGCTGTCTGTAACAGACATACACTAATACATGTAGTTACTTGCACAGAGTACCAAAAAAGGGACACCCCCCCATGCACACTAGAGTTTTAGGGCCCAATCCTTTACAGTGCGTGCTGCCGCGCACTGTTGCAAATGTGCCATAAGGCATGTTTGTGGGCCCTAGCACCATTGGAGCGCCAATGGTAGCCCAGCGCTGTGCTAGTGCTGAACGAGCACTGGAGCATCAGGTTGAGTGGACCGCTGGGCAGCAGAGAGGTAGGTGGGGGTAGGCAGGGAGGATGTGTTCTGTGGGGGGGGGAGTGCAGGGAGGAGGGAGTGGGGTGGGAGGGAGGTGGGACTGGTGGAGCTTCGCCGGCTCAACACGGAGGCTCAAAATTCTACGCCAGCCCTTGGGTTGATGTAGAATTGAGTAGCCCCATTGTGGGACTACTCGGCTTACCCTGGGGGAAGGGGTTGAAAATCCCCTTTTCCCAAGGAACTGCTGGTGCTGCCCGTGACGCGTGCAGGATTCAGTGTCAGTCATTTTTGGAGCTGCTGCAACCCTGGGCGCCAGCAGCGCAGAATTGGGCTACCCGTGTGCTGTACTTCCAAAATATCCATTTGGCAACTATATCCAAAGGAAAGTGGTGTAGGATATACTACCTGGTCCTCTTGGACTTGCATCAGCTAAATTGGTGGTACAGGTCTGAGTAGACCCATGCAGACAGTAGAGGCTTACCCTCAGGCAAGGGAATAAATGTTCCCCACAGGAACATTGTGCTCCTGTGGTATGGCTACATTGGTAGTTTACAGCCCTAACCAGTAATCTACCATTATAATCCTAGCCAGAGAATTGTAAGGACCATCTTCTCCCACATGATGCTGTCTAAACCCTACAGTTGTCATCCATCCCTCCTGGAGCTCCCCTTCCGCAACACACACGCACGCACACTTGCTGTGGTTAGGCAGGTGTTGGTCAGGGAGAGAGCTTTCTCAATTGTCGTACCCCACATATGAACGCTTTCCGCAGGGAAGCTTGCTTGGTGCTAAGTCCAGTGCCTTTGTGGTGATAGGCGCAAATACCTTTTTATTTGCCTGCATTCCTGAAGCTAGTTTTAATTGATGGTTTGATTGTCTCTGGTGGATTTTATCACTCTGCTGTGCTGTTGGTGCTTTCTGTGGTTTTAAATATGTATTATATTTTAGGGTATTTTGTTGTTTCGGTGTTGTTGATTGCCCTGACTTTTTTTTGAACCGATGGGCAACACAAATATTTAAAAATGAAGAAGTCTTAGTGGAGTCAAAGCCCCACGTAAAGCAAGCAACCACACAAGCCTATACATGTGTACTCAGAAGTAAGTCTCATAAAGTTCATTGGGGCTTACTCCCAGGTACATGTGTATAGGATTGCAGCCTAAGTCAAGTTTATGACTCACTTCTTCCAGTGTGCAAATTGCTTTATATTTCCTTAGTTCAGTGGTTCCCAAACGTTTTAGCACTGGGACCCCCTTTTTAAAACAACACTTTGTCGGGACCCACCTAGGTTTTCCAAACTAAAAAAGGGGGATCTAGAATTTATTTATTTATTTATAATTAATAACCAGAAAAAAGAGCGTCAAATATTTATCACCCTATATTTACACATGCTTGCAAACTGCAGGAGCTGGGTTCTTTGCAGCTACGGTATCTGATTTTTGAATAGCCTCAGGACTTGAAGCAGTTATCTGATCTTTCCATCACCCTCGTTCCTGGGGAGTTTGGAGAGGCATGAAGCCACTTCACCCTCCTCGAACTTGTGCCACGTCAGGAGGTAGCGCAAGTCCGAGGAGACCCATTGGAGCAAAGGTCCCTTACCTGGAGGTAAGGGGAAAAGTTTCCCCTTGCCTCTGGCTGAGCTGCCTTGGGCCCCTATCCTGTGCTGGATACAGCACAAGCCTCTTGGCTTGCCTGTTTCAGCGCAGGGTAGGATTGCGCCCTTAATGAATTACAATGCACCTCATGATTTCACTTTTATACTATTCAATAAATCCGTCTGTAGATTTCTTAGGTATCAATTACCGGCAAGTTGTTTGACGTGTGAATGACTGTTCCTAAGTTTTGCACTTGACTTACCCACTAGTTGTAGCAAATTCCATGATTTTTGGTTCAAAGCTTGCCCTTAACTTCTATACAAGATCGATTAATAGACGGGTATGTACAGGGTAAGTCCCACCGATTGTCTGAACTCACAGGCAAATGGACATTACAGGCAGCCCATGTTACCTGTGGATTTGGAACTCGCAGATTTGATCAGCCATGGGTGGGTCCAACTTGTACCCTCCAGTTGCATGCAAGTGAACCTTCCTAGAGCCGGGGATGCCTCCCTGGCCTCCAGAAGACCTTGTAAGGCCTCCGGAAGGCCAAAAATTGTAACCGCTGGTTTTCAGCCAAAAACTGGAAGTCTCAATTTTCGACCTTCCCCCAGCCCTCAGAAGGTTCTCTGGATGCAACCACAGCACAGCTCCATTTGGGTTTGAAGGATTTGGGGGCCTGAAATCTGTGGATTCAATCATCAGCAGATTTTGATATCTGTGGGGTTTTGGGGAACGGAACCCCCGTGGTTACTGAGGGCCCTGTATCTGAAAGGGTGCAGAGCTGGGAAACAAAAACCCTCAGGCACTGAAGCTCAGTGAAGCAATTACTTAAAAATGTTGCCAATTTTTGCTGCCAGGTTTAATGCCTAAAACAATGCAATGCTTGCCCTGATGCACTGAAATGCTTTTGCAGACTGATGTCAGTCTGGGGCTCCACTATGGAATGAATGAATGAACCACAAGAAAGCGTAGAAAATAATGCCTGTCCCTATTTTCCACTGAGAGCTGGCACCTGAGTTTTAGCAGTAAGAACTTCCAGAGTGGTTGAGTCAGTCTGTGGGGTGTGTCAAAGAGAAAGGGTTGAATCATAGAGGGACAAAGGCTTGTACACTTGTGTTCTGTTACTCTAGTGGAAAACAGTGTATGTACCTCCTTGCTGTGGGGCAGAGGACTGTTTAACTTTTGGCGGAGAAGGAAACAAAAAGAGGAAAATGACCAAAAGAGGCAAATGGAGAGAAATGAAAATAATTTAGAAAGAGAAGCAAGAGCTCATTAGAAAGGAAGAAGAAGGGAAAAGAATACAAAAAAACCCTCTTCTTTTTAATTTACCAAGGCTGCTGGGATGGTGCAGGTTGGTTTGTACCTGGGCAATGAGTTGCTCAGGATGAAGAACCCACCTGGGGCAGCATCTTCATAAGCCTAGCTTGAACCTTATTGGCCCTTTGTGTCACTTGATCCCTTCCAAGTCAATATCTGCAGTACCGCCATCTGGCCATTAGCAACGGTGGCAGTGCAACAGATAGCCAACCCGGAACTCATCCCTCCAAAAAGTGAAAGTCCTTCTTAGGACCAGCCCTTCCATGAAGCTAGATGAAGCAGTTGCCTTAAGTGGATGCAAGAAGGCGGCTAATGCCACCCCTGTAGACACCACTCCACCAGCTGCTTACACACTTCCTCTTTCCTTCTTTCCTCTTCTCTCTCTCTTTCCCCTGGGTGTGCTCTACACAGGTGTTGGCCACTCACCACTGTCATTGCAGCAACACATGTCCAGTCTCCTAAAAATGGAAGTGGAGGAGAATGGTGGGGTAGTTGCAGGAGATAGAGTGGCTCACCTCTACTTCCTATCGTGGACGGGGGAGAGTGGAGGCAGAGGCTGTAGTGGTAGTAGTGCCTGAGTAGAGCACACCCTGGAAAAAAGAGGGAGAGAAGAAAGGAAGGGAAGAAAAGATGAGCCCTGGCCCTGGATTTATTTTGACCCAGAGAGATAAAACTCTTTCCTTTAGCAAACTGTGTTCTTCCCCTGTCTAGTTTATAGATCATTAAGTCTTAATTCTTGGAAGGCTCAAGTGATTTCCTTATTGGCCGAGGAATGCTTACACCGGCAGCGATGGCGAACCTCTGGTGTCTAATTTGGGACACTTGTTTGCACTAGTTTGTGTACACAGTCACAGAAGCAAAGATGGATAGCAGAAGTGGTAAGGACCCTGGGATTACTCTTCTTGCTATGTGGTCTCCCTCGATTGAAAAGAGCCAAAGGCATTGAAGGGTCAGTGCTTTCCTGATAGAGAACCTAATAATATCAGTAAATGGCTGATGAGGAATAGCCTTACTAGGGTCTGGATGAAGCAGACCCTAAAGCAGTATCCTATGACAGCTTAAACTGGTTCATCTCGAAAGAAAATAGTGAGAAACCCCCTATATCCTTGGTTCCCAAACTGTGCGCTGCAGCATCCATGGGCACTGTGGCAAACTCACAGGGTGCTGCAAGATGTCTCTTCTTACCAGCTCTCGCTGTGCCACCATCTTAAATTGTGCGAGATAGTACACGATTCAAGAAGGCGGCATTCAGAAGACCTGGGCAATAATGCTGCCGCAACTGGGCTCTGTGGCTACAGTAAGTTTGGGAACTGCTACGCTATGTTGTTTCTTTCTCTTACCTTCCCTGCACCCTATAGCAGGTCTACAGAATTTGCTGGAGAATTCTACTCCACTGATTGACTACGGCAAAACTAACTAAGGAACTTTTCCACAGGTTGCTTTGACACTGGTCTGTTTCACCTCTCTCACCGGAGGAGCACTGGAGAAGGAAGGGTTGTCACTGATAACACAGGCAGTATCCAGTAGGTACCAGTAACACTTGCCAGGCAGCCCTCCAAATCTCAGTGACCCTCTTGTGTAGAGAAGAGTATTGCATTTTCCCAGCAACGATATATTGTAGTTTGAAGGCTGGGAAAAATAAAGTGCTTTCTGAAACAGGTGGGTATCCTATAGGGAAAATGCCTGGATGTCATGCTGCAAATGACCGCTCTTATAAACTCAGCCCGTGAAGCTGGCTGAAATTGTGAAAGACAAATCATGGGCGACCAGGAACCTTGTCACACCTGATTTTAGCCCTTGTGGATAAGTTCAAATGATTTTCTAGCTCATAAAAAAAGTTGCTATCCCCACCTGCTGGTTTATACTGGTATATCAGAGAGCTCGAGTGACTTGAGTGGTGGACTTTCCAGGAAGCAAGCGCTCACCTTGGGCAAATGGCTAATAGTAATCCTTCATTACTTGATTCCTTCAGTGCACTGATTTACGATCGCCTTACAACTGAACCTTATGGAATCTCTTATTGCTGAATCAGCATTCATTTCAACCCAGAGCCTGCAGACTTGACTTGCTATTTTATATCAATATGTGAATTTTTTTCCATTCGCTTCCCAGCATTCTTTCCCACCAGGAGTACATAGCCTCTCTTTCCTCAGTGATACTCTCTTACGTTTTTCTTGTCTCCTTCATTCTGCTTACTCCTTTGTTCCTCAGCCATGCTGGCTCATCCAGCTCTTCTTCTCTGTGCGGTTTCTGTCCAATCCCACAACTCGAAGTGCTGGTGCCAACCTACAAAGCCCTGAAAGAATGACTTAGATCATCAGTATCTGAAGTGATACCTGCCTGTCAGTGTGATACGGTGATAATAGTGTCTCTTTCTCTATGTTGCCAGTTTCAGAGGAGGTGGCTGGTGAGAGGGAGAATGCTACCTTGTTGGCAGGACTGGCCCCAGAAGCTCTATGTGGAGCATATCTGTAGGGTCCCTCACCAAGCAGATGTGGTGACTGCAGCCATAGCGAGCCCAGTGTGGATAGTGCCGCTTTTGAAGTGTGGCACCCAGAAATAGTTGACGGTAACATGATGATGTCACTGTCAGCTGTTTCCAGGAGGCCATATGGAACCAGGGGCGGGTGGGGGGAGGGTCAACATAGCGTTCTACTCCAGCAGTGGACCTCCCCAGCCCTGCGCCTGGGGAAAAGGTCCACGATGGCGCCCCCCCATGGGCTGTCGCTGCCCCCCCCACAAAAAGCCGCCCCCCACTCACCTAAGACTCACAGAGCCTCATGCAACCTTCCGGAAAACCGGAAGCACAGTTTCCGCCCCCATGAGGAGCCTCAGAGAGGCTTCCGTGGGGTCCTAGCAGCTGGCGTCCGGGGCTTTTGCCCCATCAGACCTTATGGCAGGTCCACAACTGCTCCACTCAGTGCACCTCAGCATGGCTGATTCCATGTTGGGGTGGCAGCTGACTCATCAAATTGCACTAAGGCTGGCCCTGATTGTGTAGGTTCTCCTGCCTCTCTAGGTAGGTTCACCTGGTACCTACTGTAATGTCCTGTCAGCACAGAGAAATACCATTCTGGTTTCCCAGGCTTTTTTTCCCATTGAGTCCTGCTTTTATGCTGCCATGTATGCGCCTGTTGTATCGCTTGCTGTTTTCACTGTGATGGTTTAGTAATCGCTTTGAATTTTATGTTACTGTTGATATTGTTTGCCATTTATGCAAGCCACTTTGGATTTTGAATTATGCGGTGGTAAGGTATAAATGCCAAAAATGAAAGAAAAGACGAGGAATCCCTTTCTTTTGCATCTTGGTGCCCAGCTTCTGTCAACACAAAGTTTCCTAGATTTGCATCCTGTGTGTGTAAAATTCTGGTGTAATTCATAAATTCCCATGCTTCATTCAGTAGGACAACAACAGGCAAAGCTCAAGTTTGTTTTAAACATGGAGACGGGCAGTAGGTTCCTCCAAGAGCCCTCCCGCTCTTTTAGGAAATGGGTCATTTATTTTATTGCAGCAGACACCTGAGAGCCATGACATGATCAGGAATGAAATGAATTATCTTCTTGGCTGCTGCACTGGTTTTAAGCATGGATTTTTAAAGTTTCAAGCGTAGATGCGTACAGATGAGTTGGGTTTGTAGTCAACCACCTTGAGGGGAGAAACTGGGGAAAACTTGAGAATCTTGTAACAAAAGTCTTTTTAACTATGTAAGAGAGTGTCTCTCAGCCAGCTGTCCACAGAGTTGATGGAAAAAATCAGGCTCCTACATCTTGCACAAGCCATGTGCAGACTTAAGCGCTGATCTGCTGTACGGGGTGTGCAAAATGACTGCATTGAGGCAGTGTGTGTGTGTGTGGGGGGGGTGTACTCTGACCAAGAACATACTATATGTAGAAATCCATCCTGATACCATTCATATCCCTTTGTGGGAGCACTATTTTAAATTCATTGCCTGAGTAAAGAAAAGTACTATAGCAGTGGCTTTCAACCTTTTACGTACCATGAACCCAACAAATAAAGTATGAGATTGGGGTCTTACCAGTGATCCTGTTCCCCTTCCCAGGACCCAGTCCACCCACCCTGCCCTGTCCATCCCTGCCTGCCCTGTTTCCCCAACCTCTTAGGTCTTCACAGCAACCCTGTTTGGTAGCAACCTGAGTGGGGCTGGTCTTATGAGCTGCAGACAAGATAGCAAGAAGAGGCCGTGCAGGATTATATCAAGAACTCAGTTTTGATAAAGGCAGTGTCAGTATTGGATTGGATCCAGGCCCTCTCTTGCACAGGCTTTGAAAGGTTTCTGCAATCCCCCAAATGAGACTCTGTGACCCCACTGGGGTCGCAATCCACAGGTTGAGGAACACTGCACTAGAGGATGGCTTACAACTTTGTTGATGGCTCTTTTTCATAGGCTGGTGATTGCAAATGTTAATTGGATTTGGTAGCCATTCCGCATTTCTGGTCATTGTGACCCTGGCCCTTCCTTGCATTACTTGTGGCGGGCTCCTGACATCATACTGAGTGCAGCGTGGGGGCTACAAATGACCCCCTGCTCTTCTTCCCAGCTCCAGAATTCAAGAGGAGGTAAGGACTTGTGCAATGTGCTGTACAGTGCACCAAGAAAGTGATTGTCTCCCTTTCCTATCTCCAAGCTCAAGAAGAAAGTAGGGCTTCATCATACTCTCCAGAATGAAGAAGAACAGTAAACTACAGGCCACCCTTCTTACCCATGAATTTGGAACCTGTGGATTTAACTATCGCGGGTTCCAAACCTGAGGGGTTGGTCCAACCTGTACCCTCTGGAGGCGATGGGAGCTGTTCTGAAGCCTGTGGAGGCCGCGTCCGGCCTCTTCAGCCCTCAGAGGCCCTCTGGAAAGCTGAAAATAGTGACTTCTGGTTTTTGGCTGAAAACTGGAAGTCATGGTTTTCAGCCTTTTAGAGGCCTCAGTAAATCATCTGAGGGTCGGGTAGGCACAGCTCCGGACACGTTTGGAGGATTTCAAGTGTTCAAATCCATGACACCAAACTTTTCCAAGTGGTGAAGACCAGCAGTGATTGTGAGGAGCTCCAGAAGGATCTCTCCAAACTAGCAGAATGGGCAGCAAAATGGCAGATGCGTTTCAATGTAAGTAAGTGTAAAGTCATGCACATTGGGGCAAAAAATCAAAACTTAACATATAGGCTAATGGGTTCTGAGCTGTCTGTGACAGATCAGGAGAGAGATCTTGGGGTGGTGGTGGACAAGTCGATGAAAGTGTCGACCCAATGTGTGGCGGCAGTGAAGAAGGCCAATTCTATGCTTGGGATCATTAGAAAAGGTATTGAGAACAAAACAGCTAATATTATAATGCTGTTGTAGAAATCTATGGTAAGGCCACACCTGGAGTATTGTGTCCAGTTCTGGTCACCACATCTCAAAAAGGATATAGCAGAAATGGAAAAGGTGCAAAAGAGAGCAACTAAGATGATTGCTCGGCTGGGGCACCTTCCTTATGAGGAAAGGCTACAGCGTTTGGGCCTCTTCAGCCTAGAAAAGAGACGCCTCAGGGGGGGACATGATTGAGACATACAAAATTATGCAAGGGAAGGATAATGTGGATAGAGAGATGCTCTTTACACTCTCACCAGGGGACATCCACTAAAATTGAGTTTTGGGAGAGTTAGGACAGACAAAAGAAAATATTTCTTTACTCAGCCTGTGGTTGGTCTGTGGAACTCCTTGCCACAGGATGTGGTGATGGCATCTGGTCTGGATGCCTTTAAAAGGGGATTGGACAAGTTTCTGGAGGAAAAATCCATTATGGGTTACAAGCCATGATGTGTATGTGTAGCCTTCTGATTTTAGAAATGGGCTATGTGAGATGCAAGGGAGGGCACCAGGATGCAGGTCTCTTGTTATCAGGTGTGCTCCCTGGGGCATTTGGTGGGGCCGCTGTGAGATACAGGAAGCTGGACTAGATGGGCCTATGACCTGATCCAGTGGGCCTGTTCTTATGTTCATGGATTTCATCATCCATAGGTTTCGGCATCCGTGAGGATTCTGGGAACAGAACCTCTGCTGATACTGAGGGCCCACTGTAGTGTGTCAGCCCTAGTTCAGAGTCAACAGAACAGATTGACAAAGTGCCACATTTTAAGTTTGACATTTATAACTTAATCATAACTTGGCTGATTAGTTGACTATCACATTCAGTTTGGGGGGGAACCCATACTTTGCCTAAACCCTGCTGCATCTGGAGCCTGCAGAGTTTTTGCAGATGCACCTTGTAGCTCTTGAGGACACATCTGTGCAGCATATTGAACCACCAGTGTAACTGTCATAGTTCCTAACTGCAAAACTAGGAATTTTTGTTTGGTGGCATGCTGTTAGCCCAAATGTTCTTCTCAAACCGCATTACCCAGGGCTCTTTGGGGAAAGCCATGCATGTCTATTAAACCAGTGTCAGTGAATGGAAGGAGAAACCACAGCAGTGGTGATGTGCACGGTATGTGCTGTGTTTGTCTTCTTGCCTGCAGTTACTGAGGACTAACATGTAGCAAATGCAGACTGGTTGTACTGTTGGAAGTGAAGATTAGAAGGCTACAGGAGCAAGTTTCTACACTTTGCCAAATCAAAGCAGCTGAGGAGTTCCTGGATACGACACATGAAGAACTTCCCCAAAGGGAACAACAGGAGAAGATTGCTATGAACAAAATCCGGAGAAGACTCTACATGGGAGAGGGTGACTGACAGGTGCAGGAAAATGTAACGGCAATCTGAACCACTGAACCCAAACATCCAAATCTGGTGTCTCTCAGATACCAGTACTTCTGAAGAACTGACTTGAAGACACCAGTGGCTGATAGAACCAGACTTACAGAGGGAATCTCTACTTAGCAGCTGGCCTAAATGAATTCACCTCATTTGAACTGGATGGACTGCATTCTGCAGTTCTAAAGGAACTTGAAGGTGTACTCGCAGAGCCTCTGGATCCAATCCTATCCTACTTTCCAGCCCCTGTGCAGCTGCAGTGCAACCCCTAGGAGAGGGAACAAATGTTCCCTTGTGGAGGCCCTCATAACTGCCCTCCCACTACAGGATGCAACGCAAACCCCATTTGGCACGGCTACACCAGGGCTGGAAAGTTGGATAGGATTTGGCCCTCTGTCAGTTATCTTTGAGAACTCCTGGAAGACAGGGGAGGTACCTCTAGACTGGAAGAAGGTTAATGTAGTCCTAATCTTTAAAAGGGAGGAAAAGGAAGACCCAGGAAATTACAGACCCATCAGTCTGACTTCAATATCGGGGGAAGATGTTAGAACAAACTATAAAACATTTAGCTTGAACACATCTAGATAACAATTCAGTGATTAATAGAAGCCAACATGGATTTGTCAAAAACAACAACAACAAAAAAACCTTGCCAGACAAATCTCATCTCCTTTTTGGATTGGGTTACTAGCTTACTGGACAGTGGGAATGCTGTGGATGTCATTTATCTCGACCTCAGCAAGGAGTTTGACAAGGTTCTCCATTGCATATTAATCAGCAACTTGGTAAAATATAGTTAGGTAATACAAGTGGATTTGCAACTGGTTGAAAAACCATGCATAAAGGGTGCTCCTCAATAGCTTCGTATTAACCTAGAGCAGGGGTGCCCAAACCCCGGCCCGGGGGCCACATGCGGCCCGCGAGGCTTCTCAACGCGGCCCTCAGGGAGCCCCCAGTCTCCAATGAGCCTCTGGCCCTCTGGAGATTTGTTGGTGCCTGCACTGGCCCGATGCAACTGCTTTCAACGTGAGGGTGATTGTTAGACCTCTCACGTGAGCTGTGGGATGAGGGCTCCCTCCACTGCTTGCTGTTTCACGTCTGTGATGCAGCAGAGGCAGCAAAGGAAAGGCCAGCCTTGCTTTGTGCAAGGCCTTTTATAGGCCTTGAGCTATTGAAAGACCTTCATTCATTCATATAAGTTCATCTTTAATATATTCATTTATGTAAACTTATATACAAATTTATTCAAATTTTAAATGTAAATTAATTGTTCCCCCCCCCCGGCCCCTGGCACAGTGTCAGAGAGATGATGTGGCCCTCCTACCAAAAACTTTGGACACCCCTGACCTAGTGTATGGTTTGGAGTGGAAATCAAGGGGAAACCCACAGCTCTGTCTTGAGCCTGGTTCTCTTTAACATCTTCATCAATAACTTGGATGACGAGATACAAGGAGCCTTCATCAAATTTGTGGATGCCACCAACCTGCAAGGAGTAGCAAACACAATAGAGAAGCATTCAGGAAGACCTTGGCAGAATGGAATACTGGATGAAGTTTGACAGATGCAATTATAGAATGCGAAATACCTGGCTTGGCAGCAGAACAAGTGAAAGAGTTGTGGTGGATCACAAGATAAACATGAGTCAGCAGTTGAATGCATCTACAAGAAGGCTGACACAATTTTAGCCTGCGTTAGTAGAACTGTAGCTTCGTAGTCACAAGAAGTAGTGGTTCCACTTTACTCCATGTTTGTCAGACCTCACCTGGTACTATATCCAATTCTGGACACTTTTCTTAAGAAAAAATGTAGCCAAATTGGAGTGGTTCAGAGAAGAGTGGCGAG
The DNA here is from genome assembly GCF_035046505.1 of Tiliqua scincoides. Taxonomy (NCBI): domain Eukaryota; kingdom Metazoa; phylum Chordata; class Lepidosauria; order Squamata; family Scincidae; genus Tiliqua; species Tiliqua scincoides. The sequence goes on from NC_089825.1 coordinate 89,050,454, forward strand.
GATGATGATTGGAGATGAAACCCTTTGAGGAAAGGTTGAGAAAACTTGGTATGTTTAGCCTGGAGAAGAGAAGGCTGAAAGGGGGTATGATAGTGCACTTCAAATACCTGAAGGGCTGTTACATGGAAGAAGGAACTAATTTGTTCTCAACTGCCTCTGAGAGTAGAACTAGATTAAATGAATACAAACTGCAAGAGGGGGAGATTCTGGTTGGAGAGCAGGAAAAAAATATTGACAGTAAGGGTGGTTTGACAGTGGAACAGATTTCCAAGGGTGGTGGTGGATTCTCCCTCACTAGAGATCTTTAAGCAGAGGCTTGACAGGCACCTGGTGGAGATGCTCTAGGAGGGTTTCCTGCTACAGGTGGGGCTTGGACCAGATCAGCCATTTTCAACCACTGTGCCATGGCACACTGGTGTGCTGCAGATGGTTTGCAGGTGTGCCGTGAGAGTTTGGGGAAGGATAATTTGTTAGTAGGGCCAACAAACAAATGACCCTTCCCTGGGGGATGCGAGTCCCTGTTGTCAATGGGTGTACCTTCTCAATTGTCAAAAAACTGAAGGTGTGCCTTGACAATGTCAGCACCTTCTCAGTGTATCACGAGATTAAAAAAAGGTTGAAAATCACTGGACTAGGTGATCTTGTGGTCCCTTCCCAATTCTATGATTCGATAAGTTAATTTGGTATAGTTGTGCCCTTGGAGTTTCAAGAAGGCCTCTTGAATGATTTGAGGCAAGATCATCTACTGTAGTTCATATTACAATAAATTACATATTCTTTAGGGCGTTCAAGTGTCCCTATCCATTTTGCTGCTGCAGGCTAACATAGCTGCTCTTCTGGAACCTGATACTAAAACATGAGCTGCAAACTGCCCAGTCTTTTCTTGGGAAAATAGCATTTTTTTTTCCTGTTTTTTCCCCTAAAGCTCAATCTCATGGGTTCTTAGAAAGGGCTAATATTCTTCCAGGAAAAGCAGCCAATTCAGATCTTCTCTTTAGCTTATAGGCTAGCTAACCCATTTGGTCTGTATGAGAACCGTAGTATTAATATTGTACAGTGGGCCCCCTGTATCTGCAGATCCCATATCCGTGATTTCAGTTAACCGCAGATTGGATCCACAGGCCCCACTGTGCACCCCCTCCAGAGGTGAGGGAAGCTGTGCTCCCCTTGCCTACGGAGGGTCTTCTGAGCCCCGCATGCATCAGCCCGTGGCTTCTGTGGGCCTCAGAATGACTTTTAAATCGATAAACTCTTAAAAGTTTATCGTAAAACCAGAAGTAATGTTTTTATTGCCTTCTAAGGCATTCTGAGGCCTGGGGAAACCCCATGTTTTGGTCTGTGATGGGATCAGTGGTTTGCCTTGCTCAAAAGACTATGGGAGTTTTCATTTTTTCCTTGTGGAATTTCTTTAAAAATGCTTTCTTAACATGTTAAATTTCTCTTTTATAGCTTCTTGAAGTACTCTCAGTGGAGATGGCGAAACAAATATTCCTCCTTTTTGTCTTGACATCCTTTTAAGTATTTGAGAACGGTCAATTTAACCTCATTGTTTTTTATTCCGCTAGGCAAAATATACCTACTTGTTGGAAAGTATGCATCTTTTGTACTTCTCCATGAAATGTGGGTGCGTCAAATTGAATGTTGCAGTACCAATCAATTCCCCCCTTCCCACATGTGGTTAGACTAGAGATATCACATTCTAGGTCTTGGACATTATGGGCTGTTTTTAATATGTACTGAAATCTTAGTGCAGTGTAATTCCCCAGCTTGCTATGAAGTACGATCCCTGCAGTGAGAACTAGTAGTGTTTAAATCAATTAATTGATTGGATCAGTTGATTAAAAATATTTTTATCAACTTAGAATACAGAAAAGGAAAAAGAAAACAAAGACAGTATATATAAAAATTCAAATAGCTCAGAAATTTCAAAAGTTGGTGTTTACATGAATGAAAACTTTGTATAGCACAAAAGAGGTTAAGGCTAGCACATAGAAAAAGGATGGCCTCTAACCAAAAGTTGTTTTTCCAGAAGTCCCTAAAGGCTTCCACTCTTCCCCAGACCTGTTCACATGAGGTTTGCCAGGATTCATACATATCTACCAAGTAATCTTGTTTAATAAAACAAGATTGTGTAATTTAACCTTCCATTCTCTTGGGCAAGGAATTTCACTTTGTTTCCAGTATTTAGCATATAGGAGCCTGGCAGCTCATATCACATGGGATGCATGCTACGACGCATCTGTGCATCATCTAACAACAAAGCACACCTTTTGCTTTAGAACTATTTAGAAAGAATCCACCCCACTCTGGCACATGGCTACTTACCAGTCACCTAGCCTGAGATGCTCAATTGTACCTACCTGGGGGCGCAATCCTAACCCCTTATGTCAGTGCTTTCCAGCACTGGCATAGCGGTGCCATTGGAATATGTGCTGCATCCTACAGTTGGGTGTCACTCACAGAGGCCTCCTCAAAGTAAGGGAATGTTTGTTCCCTTACCTCAGAGCTGCATGCCCTTATGTCAGTGCTGGAAAGATTGTGCCCTGGGTGTATATCTCTGCCCCATGCCTTATGTGCTCCTTGTACCTTCTCCTCCAATCTCCGTAAAAATGGGTAAAGTAGGGGCCATGATTCAGTGATGGGCTGAAGGCTTTGCATGCTGAAGGTCTTAGATTCAGTCCCCCACATAGGGGGTAGGGAGATAGCTCAGTGGTATAGCACCTTCTCTGCAGGTAGAAGATCCCAAGTTCAATCTCTGACATCTCCAGTTAGAGCTGGAAAAGATCCCTCTGAAACCCCAGAGAGCCACTGCCATTCATTGTATATGATATTGAGCTGGATAGATCATTGGTCTGAGCCAGTAGAAGACACTATCCTATATGAAGTTACAGCCCAATCCTGCGCATGTCTACTCAGAAATAAGTCCCATTGACTTCATTGAGGCTTACTCCCAGGAAAATGTGTTTAGAACTGCAGCCTAAAAGCTTTGCCGGTTTGCTGCTGTGAGCTCAGGGAAACAAAACAATGTGCATCTTTTCAGCCGTGTGTGTTACTGGAACTGCCTGGATAAATAAGCACTCCATATTTTGTCTGATATTCCACCATAATAAACTGTTAGATCCAACAGATTACCATAGAATCACAGAATAACAACACTTAAGTAAAGCCCTGCTGGGTTTGGTCAAAGGCTCATCTAGACCAGCTTCTGTTTCCCATAGCAGTCAAGCAGCTGCTGCTGGGAAGCCCACAACTGAAAGTGGAAGGCAAACTTCTCTCCCACCATTGCTCCCCTTCACCTGGTATTCACAGGCATTCTGCAGGTGAACCAGTGGGCATTGCAGAGCCCTCATTACCTGTAGCCATTGTTACACCTGTCCTCTATGAATTTGTCCAATCCACTTTTAAAGGCGAGGAAGTGTCATAAGAACATAGGAAGAGCCCCGTTGGATCAAGGCAAAGGCCCATCTAGTCCAGCTTCCTGTATCTCACAGTGGCCCACCAAATGTCCCAGGGAGCACACAAGACAACAGGCACAACCTGCGTCCTGATGCCCTCCCCTGCATCTGGCAATAAGAGGCAGCTTGCCTCAAACCAAGAGCTTGCACATACCTACTTTGACTTGTAACCACATCTTATGGCAATAAATTTCACAGACTAATTACATGTTAAGTCGGAGTGGACAGACTAGCTTAATGTGAAAGCCACATATGATAAACTTAGGATTTTTGAGAGCCACAAAAGATATGGTTGTGAGCCGCAAGATTTAAGAAGCATTAAAATTCTTAAAATATATTTACTCACCATATTCATTAAACTAACATTTTAATCTAGTGGACTCTGAGTTTATACCTGGTAAATAATTATAAAACTTGAAAACGTTTTATTTACCTTTTATATTAATTGTGATGCCAAAAGCCAACGTATTTTTGCAAGCTGCACACTATATGCCGAAGAGCCATGTGTGGCTTCCAAGCCGCAGCTTGGCCATCCCTGCATGATAGAAAGTAGCAGCTCCTTTACTTTAGTCCAGAGGTTCTCAAACTTTGAGGGAGCTTTACTCCCTCAGTAAGTTCTTGCGGGGCAGGGGCTAGGGCAGTGATGTGATCCCCAGGATCGCGTCGCTAAGGGAGGCGAGGGGGGTGCTTTGCACTCACGTTATATAGGCAGGGCTGCAGGAGGTGAGGCTTGGAACATTCGCTAAAAGCGGGCGCAAAGCACCTGCAAAACAGAAGTGCTTTGCAGCCACTTTTAGCAAACGTTCCAAGCCTCGAGGAGCGCTGTGCAGGGCTCCCTGTACCTCCTGCAGCCCTGCCTTCTTGAAGTAAGTGCAAAGCACCCACCCTCGCCCCCTTTAGCAATCCTCTTCCCTAGGACCACTGCTTTAGTCCGTTCCTAAATCTCGCACCAATCAGTTTCAGTGATCAACTCGTTTCTAGTACTATAAGAGAAGGAGAAAAAACTTCTATTCATTGTCTCCACAGCATGTAGAATTTTATTGGTCTCAGTCATGTGTTGTCCCTTCATCCCCATTTTTTCCAAGCTGAAAAAATCTGACGCTGTAGCCTTCATAAGGCAGGTGCTCCAGATCTCTGATTGTTTTGTTATATGTGTTTCAGAAGTTAGTGCAAATGCTGTTGTAGGGTTTGTGTTTGCCGTGTCCTGCAACACTTTATTTCTAGCAGTTTTAAAATATTTTTTTCAGCCCTGAAGGTGACTTGAGGCCATTTCCTTGCTTGTGGTTTGCAAAATTCATATAGAAGTGACCATGAGATATCCAAAATCATGTATTTTCTGTAAAGTCAGAACAGTGAGGTGCGTGCATGTGATGCAGAAAGGATCTTGAGAAATTTGCGACATGCAGGTCCTTGCACAACGAAGGCTTGTGCTTATGATCATTTTAACCTTCTTACGAATAGTTTTAAAAGTATCATGATCAGGAGAATCAAAGGAAAAGGGAAGGATCAAGGGTCACCCCAGGTGCTTACTGATTTAAAACCTCAAGGAAATGGAAGTATGGGAGGCATCCAATAGAACATACAGGTGGAGCTAATATATTGCAGCAAAATCAACAAGCAGTCTTGCTGTACCTTCCAAGCACAATAAATTTGTTGGTCATTAAGGTGCCACAAGGCTGGCAGATCCCCTTATCTGCGGATCCATTATCCCCAGTTTCAATTATCCACTGATCTGCCCCCCCCCACGTGCCTATTAACATCACTTAAAAGCTTATCGGGGTGAAGTGTTTCTTGTTTTAGTAGATCATTCTGAGCATTTAAGCTTATAGCCCGAAGTGAGCAGGCTTCCAGCAGCCTGAATGCTTGATGAAACTAGATCTAACTGTTAAATAGGAAGCAATTAACTTCCACTTCCTCTTTAGCGTAAGATCTAGTTTTGTCAAGTATTCAGGCTGCCAGCAGCCTGCCCATGTCGTGCTATAAGCTTAAATACTTACAGTGACAAGTTAAAACAAGAAATACTTCACTCTAATAAACTTTAAAACAATGTTAATGGGCAGGCGGGAGCAGTATTAATGCAGATGTCCCTTGTATCTTCAGTTTCTGTATTTGCGAGGTGTCCCTGGAACGAATCCCCCACAGATACAGGGACATGCCTTGACTTGGTTTAGTAGTGGACCAAACAGCACCACAGTGAGAAAGGGGAACGCTTAGTGCAGCGTATCTCAAGTACTAGTCAGGGACAAATTTGGGGCACCTGTAGTGGGAGCACAAAGTTCTAGATACAGACAAGATTCTGAAGCTAGTGAAACCCTCATCAGCTAATATCTGGGTGGGTTGAGTGCCCCACGGCAGAGGACCCTCACTGATTCACATTGTACTTGTGAAAGTGGGAACAAGTGGTTGGCAACCTTCAGTCTCGAAAGACTATGGTATAAGCCTTCAGCACCTGGTATTCCCAGGCGGTCTCCCATCCAAGTACTAACCAGACCTGACCCTGCTTAGCTTCCAAGATAAGACAAGATCAGGCATGTGCAGGGCAACAGTTGTGACTGCACCCTTAGTGACCCTTCTCCTCCAAAATGACTTAGAAAAAGGAGAGCTCAGCTGCTGGTGATGTTTCTCTGTGGATCCTGGGTGGTGATGGGATTATTCATTTTGACTCTTAAGTAACACCTCCCGCACACTGATTGCACTATTTAAGTCAATAATTAAAAGGAGACAGGAGTTTAAAGTGATTTCAGAAAAACCAAAGATAAACCACAGAAACAGCGCATCAGTAACACAATCCTACAATCAATGTGTGTTATTCCCAGAAGCCCTCCTGAAAAGCCATGTTTTGAGCAGTTTGTTGCAAGGCCAGCAATCATAGTGTCAGGTGGCCTTCTTTAGAAAAGGCACTTCACATTTGAGGGGCAGCACCAGAAAGGCCTCTTCTATGTACCCACCTATGAGCCTCATTGCACAGTCACTCGCGTGCAGCGGCAGTCTGTATGCACATGACAGCATGAGAAAACCTCTGTATACTTATCTGTGGAGCTAATAGTGGTGCTGCATTAGAGGACCCAACAGAATAATTTTAGAAGGACAGAGAATTGAAAAACGTTTGAGAAACACAGCCCTGCCCTGTCATAAAAGCTGATTGCATTGAAAAACTGGAAAAAGGAAGTATAGAGGGGCACTTCTCTTCCTGGATCAGTCAAGGTATAAGTCATTGGTCTTAAACTTTTTTCATGCCATGACCCCCCAAAAACAAATAAAGTATGAGACTAGGAACCCACTGCCAATCCTGCCCCCTTCCTTGAACCCAGTTCACCAACCCCCCTACATGCCCCCTTTCCCCCTACCTCTTGTGACTTCATAACAGCCATGTGAGGTAGCAGTCTGAGTAAGGGTGACTTAGGAGCTGTGGGGCAAGATAATAGGCTGTGGTGCATTATATCAAGAACTTTTGATAAGGTAGCACAGGTCCAGCCTGTTTATACATGGATTTTTTTATACATGGATTTGACTCAACACGAATGGCCCCTGCAAATGAGAAGAAATGTGCTGATCCCTGGAGAAGGGGAAAATGCACCCCTTTAAAATCAGTTTAAAAAACTGGTCCTTTACCAATAGCCTCCTTAATGAGAGAGAGAGAGAGAGAGGACAGCTGGCTGACAATCCATCAATCCTTCTCTCTCCAGGCGACCCCTCCCTTCCCCCTGAGCACGTGATAAAAAGGTAAACACTTTGCATTGGTGAAGGGAGGGGCTGAGTGAAGCGCTTTCTAAGCCCTTGGAGGAGGACTGATTGATGGGTTGTCTTCTTAATGACTCTTATCTTACATCACAAAGATCAGCAAGGCTGTTTTTGAATCACTGGAGCAAAGAAACTTGGTTTTTTAAATTGATTTGCTATGGTGTTTTTTTGCCATCCAGGTGAGTGCTTGGAACGGAACCCACGCAAATAGGGAGGCTCAACCTGTACCATTATTGGATTGTATCCATTCCCTCTATTGTCCAGTCTTTGAGAGGTTGCTGTGACCCCCCCCCCCCCAATGAGGCTCCGTGACTCCATTGGGGTCATACCCGACAGGTTGAAGAACACTGGTGTACGTAATAGAGTTCTAGGCCAAGAAGGACCAGAGGGTCCTTCTCAGGGCTGCTCTTCTTAACAGGGGAATGCAAACAGAAGAGTGAAATCACAGTGTTTGTCCCTTGGGTTAGACCCATTTTTCAGCCGCTGGTGGCTTCTGCCTGAACTCTTCCGTGTCCAAGCAGCTCTGTGGCATTCCTGTGGGATTGCAACATTTGATGTCTGCATGCAAGACTGTATGTCATCAGACTGCTTTCTTAAATACTGCCCCTTCTACCTGTAAGGAGGTCCCTACGAAACCTAGCAGTTCAGTTATTGCAGCATGTTGCCATCACTCCCAGCGTGTTCTTCTAACATGCGATGGCCTCCAGTAACACTGTGTTGGCAGCTGGTGTGTTCGGATTCCTGGCTCATAAAGCTGGTGGCAGCTGACTCATTGCTTCTGTGTGTGCCCTTCCACCTGTTTGTCGTTACCAGCACCGTTCCCTCTAAGCTGCGCAGCCGAAATCTGAGCCCCCCTGCAGCTTCTGTCAGGGCGCTCCCAGGCTCGGCAATGACAGTGACATCATTGCCGACTGCTCTGGAGCGGCCCCCCACGCTGCCACCCTACAACACTGTGCACTCCTTGCAAAAGTCAAAGGAAACATTAATTACCAGCTTCTTTTTGTCAGCTTAGAATTGGAATATGGTCATATTCTGCAATTCAGGGGACCGTGAACTCTGTGTGTGTGTGTGTGTGTGTGTGTGTGTGTATTTATCTTCTCAAAAAATTACTTGTGTTGAAATAACTTGTTTTTGCTAAAGACCTCAGTTAAATGACAATCAAAATGATCAGATGACATCCCTAGGAAGTAGGGACCCCACTCTACCACTAAGTGACAATGCTTCCCAATTATCAGGACTATTGAGGGAATCCAGTGTGTTCACTCTAGGGCAGTGTTTCTCACACTGTGGGTCACGGGCCAATTTCAGGTGGGTCCCCATTCATTTCAATGTGCATTTTATTTTTAATATATGAGACTTGATGCTACCACGGTATGAGATTACATTCAGGGAAATGTAACAGATTTGTACTCTTAACAGGCTACTATGTATATGCTTTTAATAATGATGGTCAGTGGGACTTACTCTGGGAAAAGTGTGCATAGTATTGCAGCCTTTGAGATGTTTGGGGAATTTTATAAAAACAGATCAGTTTGGACAGTTTGGGAGGGTTCTTATTTTAAATGAATTTTTAAACTTATTGTAAACTTTTAATTTACTTAATTAGAATTGTAATTAGATTTTATTTTTTCATGTGGGGTGCTAAACATTTTCCTGCTTGATGTTGTCACTTCCAGTTATGACATCACTTTCAGATTAATTATGTCACTTCTGGTAGATCCCAGACAGATTGTCATTCAAAAAAGTCCTGGTGTTAAAAAATTTGACAACCACTGCATTAGGGTTTCCAGGAACCTAACTCTAGCATATAGCAAGAACTGACTGTACTGTATTTGACTGGACTCTTCTTCCCCCCCCTCCTCCCAGAAACCAATGAGAATTTTTCCATGGGCCCTAGAAGTTCAGTGGTCAGGGCCCTGTGGGAGCCGTGGACCACTGTACACCAGCCCTCTGGTGCCACCCTATGCTTGGTAGCAAACACATATTCGATTGGCTGGTTTCCCAGTGGTCACTGACACTGCTGTTGGCCTTGCTTCTAGCCTGCATAGCATGAAATGGGCGATATTTGTGCCTTGTGTCACCCTGGTTGTCTGAAGAGCAGGGGTGTCCAAACTTTTTGGCAGGAGGGCCGCATCATCTCTCTGACACTGTGTTGGGGGCTAGGAAAAAAAGAATTAATTTACATTTTAAATTTGAATAAATTTACATAAATGAGTATATTAGAGATGGAACATATAAATGAATGAAGATCTTGCAATAGCTCAAGGCCTATAAAAGGCCTTGCACAAAGCAAGGCTGACCTTTCCTTTACTGCTGCTGCTGCACCACAGACATGAAACAGCAAGCAATGGAGGGAGCCCTCGTCCCACAGCTCACAAGAGAGGTTGAACAGTTGACCCACGCTGAGAGCGGTTGCTTCGGGCCAGTACAAGCTCCAGCAATTCTCCAGACGGCCAGAGGCTTATTGGAGACGGGGCTCTCCGGGGGCCGGATTGGGAGTCCTTGAGGGCCACAAGTGGCCCCTGGGCTGGGGTTTGTGCACCCCTGCTATAGAGAGAAAAGAAAAACAGGCTGATAGTGGTCCACAGTTGGTAGGCAGAATGCTTATTAGGGTCTGGTGAAGGCTTAGTTAAGAATAGGTGCCATCATCTGGGTGTTTTTCCATTCCATGTGTCTCAGCTGAACTTCCTCCTTGCATTCACATGATATTCCCCCCTCTCACATTTTAGGATTTGCCTATTGCTGGAGTCATTGTTGTTGCCTCATCATTACTTACCTGTCCGGTGGAGGGAGGTTCAGCGGAACTGTCTCTTCAGTTGCTGTTAGCAGGGCTGGCCTTAGCAGCCTCCGGCAGGCACCGTATTTGGAAGAGTGGCCTATTAACCTGGATAAGTTTCCTGATTTACTAACTGTACTTGAGATGAAAGCTTGCCGGTCAGCTCAGCTCTGGAGAAGGAGAGGTGGTTGAGGAGGACATGTGATTTGTACTTATTCCAGAATGTAGGGGCATTGATAACCACAAGGAACAGCGTGCCTTTTTGTGTGGCATGCCCAAGCAGTGGCACCATTTTCCCGTTAACGTGAGTAATTGTGTTGGTTGTGCAGGCTTGGGAAGCAGCAGGAAACCTTTGTAAGGCAGAAGTCAGAGCTCGTTTTCTACTTGCCTGAAGTAGCTAGCTTGCTCAGGAGGGAGCCACCATCACTTTCCCCAAGTGAGCGAACAGATTTCCATACAAATAAATTTCCCTGTGCATTTCCTTAGATTTTGCATTGCAGGTTCCCATCTTGGAGTTTGGGAACTAAGCTGGTGTTCCTAACAACGGTTAGCTTGAATCTGATTACTAAACGTAACTTTTGTGTGCATGATTATGCAAAGTGGCTCTTCAACAAGCCAACTAAAGGCAGCTCAAATCATACATTACATTTGTTTGTTTATTTATATTTTAAAAGACTTACATCCTACCCCATTCCAGAATCAAGTGGCTAACCATCTCATTAAAAAAACAGTAGGTTAAAAACAATAATACTCAAAGCACTTAAAACATGTGAACATAAAAACAGCCCTGCCTGATCAGGCCAAAGGCCCGTTCATTCCAGCTTCCTGTATCTCACGATAGCCCTCCAGATGCCTCAGAGAGCACACATAACAACAAGATACCTGCATCCTGTTGCCACCCACTTGCACCTGGTGTTCATACACAGCCTAAAACCAAGAGGTTACACATACCCATCATGGCTTGTAACCTGTGACAGACTTTTCTTCCAGAAATCTGTCCAATTCCCTTTTAAGGACATCTAGGCCAGATTCCGTCACCACATCCTGTGGCAAGGGGTTCCACAGATTAATTACATGCTGGATAAATAAATATTTTCTTTTGTCCGTTCCAACTCTCCTGACACTTAATTTTAGCAGATGTCCCATGGTTCTGGTGTTGTGTGAGAGGGAAAAGAACATCCCTCTTTGCACTCTATCCACCCCTTGCATAATTTTGTTCCTCCCCCCCCCGATCATGTTCCCCCCATATGCCTTTTTTCTAGACAAGAGCTGCAAACGCTGTGTAGCCTTTCCTCATGAGGGAGGTGTCCCAGCCCAGTAATCATGCATGTTCTCACTCTTGAGATTTTTGGTTTGATTTCGAAATTCAAACATCACCAGGGAAGACCTGGAGGAATAAAGATTTTAAAAACTACTTAAATGAAAAAAGGGGGAAAGGGCATAGAGAACGTCCCAAGGGAGTGCATTCCATGAGGAGGGGGCTGCCACTGAGAAGGCTCTCCTAGATTTCTAGATCAAATTGCTAGATCAAGGAGCTGAATTTATTTTTAGCCTTGCCTGTTTCATTACAAGCCTCTTACCTCTAGCCATGTGGATCACAGCTCCAGAACCTGTTTTCATCATGTCTCAAGTAATAAGAAAGGAATGTCTCTGAACATGTGCAGCATTGCTTTTCCTCTCACTAATAGGAAGCACAGCTGACCCTCTTGCATGAGACCCTCCCTCTTTTCCCCCTGTGTATATCCCGCAGAGGCCACGTTCACTCATGAGGTGGCAACCCCGTCCCTTTCTGCTGGTAGAGGGTAAAAGATCTTTGAAATGGCTGGTTTTGCAGGGTTGCCAAGGAAACCTCCCAGCCGTTGCGTGTTGGTATATATGCCAATGTATTTTCAACATATGCAGATGCAAGAAAACTCCCTTGCTACATCTGGTATCGCAAAGGGTGATGATTATTTATTTAACTTTCCATGGTAACATATAGGCTCAGAGAATAGAGTTAGCTCACATTTCCAATCTGACCACAATATATGAGGTTGGGGAAAAATTTCCCCAGATCAGATTGGCTGTTGAGACTCACTTTGTAGTTGAGTCTATTACTAATTACAGTACGCTTACACATTACGAAACCTTTCTTTCTCTCTTGCCTCATCTTTATGCGTTTCTCCCCCAATCTCATGTTCTTTCCCAATCTCTTGTTTTGTCTTCCATCTCTCTCCTCCTCCTCCATTTTTGTCTGTCTTTGTTTCTCCAGCATTTGTCTTTCCCCTCCCCCTCCAATACACAGTATTTTAAAAGATGGGGACATGTTTTCAATTGCAATGCAAAGTACTCAAGCGTTGGTCCATGGTTTTGTATTTCCCCTTACCATTGGATCTTGAAGTATTCTCGTTTCATATAGAAGGCACAGCACATAACTGATGTGTTGCTTAACTCAATCGCCTTTACGGCAGAGCCACAGTGATCCTCTGCAGTGGGGGAACGTAATTACAGAGCATAGACAACCAGTGCCGGGATAAGAGATGGGGAATCAAAAGGAACTGGGTGCTACACATGCAGTCCCCTCCGAACTGGCTCGTGAAATCAGCCTGTGTAAATGAGAACCCAGTGACCCAGTTCAGACAATCTGGGTCATTAATTCAAGGACTTGGTCCTTAAGGGTCAAGTTCACCCACCCTCTTCCCTTCCCTTCTCCCCTTGTCATTCCAGCTGCAAGGTAGGAATCTGAAATAGTCAAATGACTGTTCTGCAGTCACCCAAACCTGGGAACTGTGGTGTACAACCTAGGAAATGAGGCCAGAATCTGATCTATTTCTAAATATGAGAATACAATTTAGATTGTGTGGAGGGTGGTGGTTCAGATGAAACCTCACAAGAGTCGTTCAGAGTGTTGGATGTTCACCATCTCAGTGCTCGTGCTTCTTATTGCCTTCCCCAGTGTCTGGTGGGAGCTTGACTGGGTTTGGGGGTTAGTTAGCAAGATAAACTGCCTTGCAGACTGCATAGTTACTCTGCACCGTCTTTGCTGGAGACAGTCCTACCTTCTGCTGAATAAGGAAGAGTTGTTTATCCAGCATGCTGTTTCCCCATACTTTAGAAAAGGAGAGAAGTACACTTTGAGTACTTCAGACACCCATCTCTTTTCGTGAAATGCTTGGAATGAGTAGGATGTTCAGGAGTTAAGCTTTTACAGTAGGAGCTCCCCCTCCCTTGCAGACCTAGATGTGGTCTCACTTCCTTATAGCCCCAGTAGCAGCAGTGCAATTTTGGTTCCTAGTCATGTTTGTGTTTGACTGGAGTCCTAAAGGATGAGTACCTATAAAGGAATCTTAGAACACAGTTGTTACTCACCTGCCCTTCCTTCTATGTCATTAGCCTTGGTTCTTGAGCATTTGTGCAAAGTGCACTCTGTCTTGATTTCTGTTACATAAGTTCCCCAGCACCAAAGTTAACTTACTTCTGCAGCCATGGAGATAATCTAGCCACACGATAGATATAATTTGTCCCCTTGCTAGATCTTGTATACTCCTGCTGCTGTATCATGATTGGCTATTCAGTTGGGATCCTGCCCTCCAGAGTCCCTGAGTTGGGGAAGGGGACTGGCATCTGGGTTTCTCCATTGAGTGTATTATTATTAGCAACAGTTATTTTCTTTGTGTAAGTTTGAGGGGACAGGACCAGCCCCCGGGGGTACCTAGCATTTCAGCTGAGCTGGGCACACTTTAGCTCCTCCTTCACCACATCCCAAACTCTGCCCATTCCCTTCACCACCACCTCTGATGCCAGCATACTACTCGCACTGACTTAAAGTTATACCAGCGTAGTGCTGTCATAATTTGGAGATCCGCCAGCTTAAAGGACTCAGTTGCAATCCTATCTTTCTCCAGCTGGCAGAAGGAAGGAGAAAGTAATGTTGGTAATTTTCAACAGGGCTGGCACAGAATAAGATTTTTTGTGCATGGGGGATGTCAAGAGTGTGGACATTACACTGCCAAATTCAGACTGCCTGAAAATGACTTCTCCCTCTCCAGCCCCTTTGCTTGGAAATGACTATTTCACCCCCTTCCTGCAGCAAACTGACCGACCATCCTCACCAAAACCCCAGCCATGTTTTCCTGTTCTCTCTACCTGTTTGCAGCCCTTTGCCAACTCTGATGTCTGACAAAACCCACATCCTCTTGGAGTTGTTCACACTGAAGCTGGGAATGTCTCAGATCGGTGCTGAATACCTTGTTAAGCGGGGTGATCATGCCCCTTTGGCTGCAGCCGAAATGCAGTGTACATGCAATGGTAGTGTTCTTTCCTTGTACAATCATCTCCTCACTGAATCTGACAGATGAGAATATCCCTCTGGGCTGTCTGAGAGTAAAACAAAACTGTGTGCACAAGAGCAAGAGAAAGAGAGGTTGATGTGGCCTCTTTTTTAATGATTATTCCTCTTTGAATATTCCTCACTCCCCTATCAATGAATGGTTCTTATTTTGCACAAAAGAGAGGCTATAGAAGCTGCACATTGCACTACTCTGCAGACATTTCTCTGTCTGTCTGTCTGTCTGTCTGTCTCTCTCTCTCTCAACTAAACGCTTTTCCACACCAAAACATTCCTGTTGCCCGTCATCCACAGTGGAGGACTAGCTTGGAGCCCTAGACATCTGCTGAGGGTGCTTGTAGGAAACTAGGTGAAAATGGCTGAAGAAATGAGTCTTTGTAAAACTAGAATGGTTCAGTGTGAGTCTGGCACGTGCAGCTGGCAAAGTTCCTCAGAGTTGGCTCGTCCGCTGCATACATCAGACTCGTGCCTGGCTGCGATGTCCTTTTTCTCTGCCTCTTGCTGCATCTCTTGGAGATAGGATGCTGGAATCTCTTTAAAGAGCAGCCTTCCTTCCTGAAGGTGTCTGTAGAAGGGAAGGAACTTGGTAATGCTAATTCGTGTGAAATAAAAGGTATGAGTGCCTCAGATGAATCTTTTCTGCATTCTCTCCCCAAGTTCACACTCTACCAGAGATACCATCCAAGCTGTTCTGTCCCCACCCCATTAGAGGTGGAATTGGCCATGTCCAATTCCTCCTACATGCCCCATTCCCGTTCTCCTAACCACAGGAAGGGGGGCACATTTGTTCAAACTGTGCACACCATCCAAATACCTCTTTAACCCATTTTTCTCCAGCCCACTGATGTACACATTTGAATCCCTGTTGCGTATATACAATGTTGATCAAAAATAACGTAAAGTTATGCTTAGATTGCAAGTGAGGAAGTGGTGCAAATTCAGCTCCACCTGTGTGTTTAGGAAAAAGGGGCAGGCACACTAGGACAGAGCTATTCAGTGCTCCAACCTGACAGCCCTGACCTCTGCCCCCTTAAGGGGCGGGGGCAGGGGGAAGGCAGCGATGCCATTCCCAGGATCACATCACTAAGGGGGGCTGCGGGGACTGAGATGTACTCACCAGTCCCTGCAGCAGCCTGTCGGGGGTGCAGAGAGCCCTGCACGAGTGTCTGCCGTGCTCCCTGACGTTCCAAAAGTGAAAGTGGAGCGATTGTGCCCTGCTTCTGCAAAACCGCAGGTGGAGCGCTATCACTCCGCGTTCACTTTTAGAAGACTGGGGAGCCCTGCAGACGCTCACACAGGGCTCCCCACACACCAACAGGCTGCTGGAGGGACTGGTGAGTACATCCCAGTCCCTGCAGCCCCCCTTAGCGACGCGATCCCCAGGATTACGTCACTGCCTTCCCCCCACCCCTGCTGCCTCCCTCCTCCCCTGCAAGGACTTACTGCACTTGTCAAACTCCCTGAGAGTTTGAAAACCGCAGCACTAGGAAAACGACTAGAACATGCTTGCGCATGTTCCTAATCCATAGTACACAGACCAGTTTAGATATATCGTCCGAATATAGACCCTGCATTATTTTCTAGTAACAGGAATTAGCATCTTGTAACACATGGTGCATTTTTTCCCCCTCTGATCACAAGAAAGCTGGTTTTCGTCGAGTGAATTTTACTTGGACTGGAAAGACCCATGTTCAAATCCTCACTTAACCATGAAGTCACAGTTACAGCCTGAGCCTGGACCAGTGACAAACCTCAGCCTTCCGAGGGTTGTTGTGAGGATAAAATGGAGGGAGGGAGACCCATGCAGAAGTACCTATCAAACACATGTATCTAGAATGTGTGTTTCCAAATTTGAAATCTTCCAATAACTGGTAGACACATGTCACATACACATGATTGTACTCTGTTTTATACTAATGGGTCCGGGAAAATTGAGTGCCACTGGTTTCAGAGCTGACTGTTAGTGATGAATCTCTGCAGTACTCCTATAAATATATATCAGAAGCAGAGGTAATTCATCGCCTAATGTCTTCTAGCATTTGTGGAAATGTTGAGAGTACCTAAAATTGAGAATGACAAAACAGAGGCTATCTGACCTGCACAACTTATATAGTAGTGGTATAACCGGGAGCAAGAGCCTTCTCGACTCCCCTGTGGTATCATTGCGCTAGGACTATTGAGAGGTTAACATCTTCAGGATTGGTCCAGAACCATCCCACTGATACTTGGCTATTGGGAAAAAGAGGGCACCAATGTTGCAAGTGAAAAGTTTTTTCCACGATTTGTCAATTGCTTCTCCAGATCATATCATATTGTATTTACTGAGAAAGGGGCCACCACTATGGGGATTGTTGTCTCCTTGTCCCATCACTACATGAAAAAAGGACAATATGTAAGGAATTTTTGTATCCACTATCCCGTAATAGTAGGGAAAATTTGACGGTGTTGGAGGAAAATTTTCCCGCAGTTGTTGGAAAAGAGGCAGACTGTGAGGTGTTTGTTCAGTCCCTGTCCCAGAATTATAGATAAAAGGACAAGGCGTTGGGTCTCATTTAGGCTCTGAATTAAAGAGAGATTTGTGGAAGATGTATTTTTGGTCAGCATTCCAGGAATCTTTTAACAGAGGCCACATAAAAAGAGCTGTTCTCAGGTGCTTGCGCTTCAAAACTCCCCTGTATATACGTTGCATGTACTGGATGGAGGTGAATCTAAATTGCTTAGCCTCCATTATTAGAGGCTTCTATCATTGGCCATCTGCTTAGATCCACCTCCACCCCATCCATCCCAAGACCCTCCTCTTAAAATCTGTGGCAGCTGATGGCTGTGCTCTACATTTGATATGTTTTTAGGGGTATTAAAGTATTTGCATCTTGGTCTTTTGTGTCCTGGTCAAGTGCATCCCTGGACATTCACGGCTGGTTTTGTGTATGTCTTTGTCTGTGTACATGTCTGTGTGTTCTGGCATTCCGGTTATTTGCATTCCACTATAACTGGCAACAAACCCCATGTTATATATCCTAAGCCTCTTATCCCAGCCCTAACTCTACCTTGCCTTTAAAAAATAAAAAAGTACATCTAATGTAAAGATACATATAAAAGATAAGGTAAAGGCTTCCTCTGCACTGTCATATCCGACTCTAGGGGGTGATACCCATCGCCATCTCCAAGCCGAGGGAGCCAGCGTTGTCCAAAGATGTCTTCCGTGGTCATGTGGGCAGTATGACTAGATACTGAAGTGCACGGAAGGCTGTTACTTTCCCACCGAAGTGGTACCTATTTGTCTATTTGCATTTACATACTTTCGAACTGCTAGGTTGGCAGGAGCTGAAGCAAGTACCAGGAGCTCACCTTGTTCCACAGCACTGGGGTCTCGAACTCCTGGGCTGCCAGCCTTGCAGCCAACAGTCCAGTGTCTTTAACCACTCAGCCACTGCACCTAAAAAATATACATATACAGAAATGCACATATACTGGGACACAAATGTCCAGGATGCAGAGAAATACAAATGTCTCATACCGGGACGCATTTGACCAGAACACAGTTGTCCAGTTTGCAATGGTCCTGTCCTGTCACTGTTTTTAGGATCTTCTTTGGTACATTCTAGCAGCTGTATGGAAAATTTAGAAATCAAACTCTTACATTTTCAGGTCTGAGTATGGAATTGTTCCTTTTTGGGTCAAAAGTCGAACAACAGGTGTGGCACTCCCGAACCAGTTCAGTGTGAGTGCCTGTTGTCCAAGATGTCCCTGTTGTAGCTGTTGTTCCCTAGCATCTTGGGGATGCTACCTTGCTATCAGTAGGGGAGGTAGGGTTCAAAGGGATGAAGGGGGGCATGGAGGCTGGTCCCACTTAAACCCATATTGAGGATATATGTAGAAGTGCAGGTTCTACTGGTGGATGACAGTGTGTCAGAGAACACATTTGTTGTGAGTGATAAGTTGCTGCTTTGGTCAGGGTGGTAGTGAGGCTCGGCCCAAAGTTGTTTTTCCTTTAGGAAAGAAATGTTTAAGGATCCCAAAGAATAGTATCTCTGGTGTATTGCAGTACCCCATCAAGACTTAGGATACTTGAACATTTCCAGTTGCAAGTCCTATTCTTGTAGAATAAATTGCCTTTCTGTGGTATTAGTTCTCAATTTTTCCATTTTTCCAGGTCTTTTAATGCACCTAGAAATCTTTGGGAACTGAGCTGTTGTTGTTTTTTTTTTAAATTCAAAAAATCTTTAAAATTAGTTATTTTTTGTAGTCTGGCAAGATAGTAATATAAAATGGAAAACGAAAGGAAGCAAAAATGTGTTTCTCGTTGGAATGAAGGTCCTGTGTCTCGTTTTTTGATTCCCCCCTTCCTTTTTTTTTTGTGGGGGGATGGAAATTGTAATGAAATCTCTTGCTTGAATGCTGTTCCATGTCCCCAAATGAATGGAGGAGCCATTGTTTAAGGAGTCTGGAATGCAAGGAATGCTGTACTATAGGAAGGGGTCAGAGGGATTTAAGTTGATAGAAGAAAACATGTGTCTAACCAGTTCCTACTCCAGCCAATTCTGCCAGACATCTATAGAAAGGGTCGTTGATATGCTGTGCAGTTCTAGGCAGAAAAATTCAAACACTTATCGTCAGCGTTTATTATGCAACAAAAAAAATTCTTTTTTGCTGTTGTTCATCTGGCTGTTCAGTTTGCATTAGGGCTGCAAGCTTTAATCGATCTAAGTGGTGCGATTAATCAACTAAAAGCTTTCATTAAAGATTAAAATATGTCCTCCTAGTTAAATGGTAAGACTAATATGAAGCAAAGACACTTGCCCCTTTCTTCCTTTGCCAGATTTGCTGGGGGGAGAAATCCTTAAAGAAGGACTTTTCTTCTCACTTTGTCTCCACGGCTGGCGGAAAGTTTTGCATTTCAGGATGAAACTGCAATGCCTTTTGTTCTCGTCACAGGCAACTGAACCTGACAATACTTGCTTGAGATAAATGTCAGTATGCTTTTTTTAAAAATCAGGGTTTGGGCAATATAAATGTGCTGTGAACTCTGGCTTTTTTTGGAATCCATTTTGAGTCTGGTATGCTAGTATAATAGGAAGTATTCCCAGGATGACTAGATGTCATAACCCCCAAAAAGGACAGGGCACCCCAAAATGTAGGACATCCAAGAAAAATGTGGACCATGACAAAAGAAAAGCTAAAAAACACTCATCTATTGATTTCATGTTGTTTATAAACACTATATTACTTATTAAATCTGAAACTATGTTCCATATAATTTATTCCATATAGTTTATTAGTTATAAGAAGGCTATGCACTGCCTGCAGGGACCCACTCAATGTCAAACAAAGAACATTTCAGTTCTCTTCAAGGACATGGCTAAAAAAAGAGAACATGTCCTGGAAAAAGAAGACGTCTGGACACCCTGAGTGTTCCTTATTCATAAATTTAATAAAAAAAAATATTAAAGATGACTTGGCTTTCTACCTGCTTTCTCCCAATTAAATTCCAAGCTTTGTGGTTCTGAGAAAGAACCTGCCATCTTTCTTTGTTCATTCATTCATTTATTCATTTGCTATCCTATATAGGCTCAGAGCGGCTTACTGCAGTTTTTCTAAATGCTAACCCTTCTGTCCTCAAGGGGCTCACGGTCTAGGTAAACAAATGGTTCAGGGGATAAAAGGACAAATGAAATGAAAAGTACGTTGTAGACCTATGCAGCAACTGTTACCCTGCACATGCCCAATCTTGTCTGATCTTGGAAGCTAAGCAGGGTCAGGCCTGGTTAGTACTTGGATGGGAGAACGCCTGGGAATACTGGGTGCTGTAGGCTTATACCATAGTCTTTCAGGACTGAAGGTTGCCAACCATTTGTAGACCTATCATCTGTTTCAAAACAGAACATTGAAATACCCATACTGTGCCGCATGTATTGAACCACATCAGCCATCAAAAGGGCATTGTTTTCTGCAGGCAACCTGCTAAGTGGCTGTTTGTTGAATAGTTTTGCAGGGTGCAATGAGATGAATTAGGTGGGGAGTGAAGCTCAGTCTCTGATGTGATGGTGGTGGTGATGCTGGAACTCTGCTTGGAAGAAAGGAAGGTAGATCATCACTCCTAGATCCTGGAATGCTATTCATCCTCCATTCAAAAATGGCAAAACGTGAAGGTTTTGCAGACACACACATTTATTTAAATTTGAATCATTAATTGGTTGCAAGCAATTAGTTGATTTTAAGAAAGTACATTACCAGGTTGGCATATGTAGTGATTACATGCTTTAAATATGAACCCAGGATTAGTTTAGCCATGAGCTGTGACAGCAGCATTTTGTCTAACCACAAAGCCTACTTACCCTGTTATCATCTCAGCCTCATCCCCATCCAATGTATGGTGGAAGAAACATGCTGCTGTGTGGCTGCTTGAGAACAGCTTGTTGCAAGGGGATCACAGCAGGGTAGGCTCTGTAGTTACCCATGTGTTATTGCATTGCTGGATGTGGTCTGCAGTTTGCTGTAGAGCAGATTGCCTGAAAAACCTATCGCTGTGCAAGGACTGCAGTCACTGAATGTGGGCAATGTTATACAATTGTCACTGGTTCCTTAAGCCACGCATGCACACACACAGACAGTTAAAGTGCCACTTAAAGATTTCACTACTTCTATACACTAAGGGCCCCATCCTGTCCAGTTTTCCAGTGCTGGTGTAGTTCTACCAATGGGATACTTGGCACACTGGGGTGTGCGCTACTTCCTGTGGTGGAGGAGCTGTCACTGGGGCCAACTCAAAGTATGGGAACATGTGTTCCTTTACCATGGGACTGCATTGTGGTGACACTGGAGCTGGAAAGTTGGATAGGATTGGGCCCCAAGTTTCCTGCGCACATACTGATTCCATTCTGGAGGTCTGTACAGAAGTCAGAACATGTATAAGTTCAAAAAGCCACCTCTTGCTGGCTCAGCTCTGTCGTGCCTGTGCAAATGCACAGCAGAGGATGTACTGTGTGTGCATGAAAGCACCAATGTAGCCATGCATACTGGCACTTTAGATGTCCATAACTCGGAGCCAGTGTAGCTCCTTTTGATCTAATAGAGTGGTAGGTTTCAAATAATAGAACTGTAAAAGGCTTAATAAGTAAGAGTTGAGACGCATTAGGACCCAATCCTATCCAACTTTCCAGCTGCAGTGTAGCTACAATGCATCCCCGTGATAACAGAACACATGTTCCCACACCTTGAGAAGGCCCCGGTGACTGCCCCTCCACCACAGGATGCAGTGCACACCCCACTGGAACAACTACACCAGCATTGGAAAATTGGATAGGATTGGGCCCTTAGGTTAAAGTTCGCCTGAGATATGGGCAAATCTGGAAGAGTCTTAGGGCCTGATCCAGATCTTTGCACACTGGTTCACTGCCGGCATGCGCAGTCACAAATGTGCCATAAGGCATGTTTGCAAGCCTTATCTCAGGCTCAGCTCCAGTTCTGGGCCCTCAGTCTGCCTCCCAGCACTCTGTGAGAAGCGCTGGGCAGCAGAGAGACAGGGCGAGGGGAGGCAGGGAGAAAGCGCTTTGGGAAGGGCATGGGAAGGCGTACAGGGGGGTGGGATCCATAGTTCCCTGTTGGGCCACACAGCCCAACATGGGACTCCTTGATTCTGTGCCTGCAGAATCGAGTAACCCCATTGCAGGATTACTTCCCTTACTTGGGAGGGATGAATGTCCCCTTCTCCTGAGGGTCTGCTGCTGACTAATAGCTAAAGAGTCACTGCAGAATCGAGTAGCCCCATTGCAGAGCTACTTCCCTTAGCCGGGGGAAGGGGATAAATGTTCCCTTCTCCTGAAGAACTACCGGCGGTTGCCCAGCACGCTCAGGATGCCACGGTGGTCATTTTGGCACCATGGCAGCCCTGCACTCCAGTACTCAGTACTGCGCTGTTAAGCACCAGCTAATCAAAAACATGTTGCTGTTTCCTGGGAACCAGAAATAGTTTCTTAGTGCTATCCTGGTCTAAAGAACTGATATTGGCACTTAAAACTTTCATGCACTTGATGTCTAAAATTTGGCAATATCTTAATAGCTCTGGCTGTGGGAGATTGCTGTCTCTGGGTCTCAGTTCCCCTTCTGTGAAATGGGAATGAGAGTGACTTGTCGTACAGGTTTGCTGTGAGAACAAATGAAATAAGGTGACTGCAAAAATGATGGCTGATTATAAGTACGTATCCTCTTCCCGTCCTTACGGTTTGCATTTGATGTTGCAGCAATTATGTGGTATTTGCACAGATTTTGTTCTGTGCTTGAATGTTCAGGGAAGTTTTCACATCTCACGTTATAAATACGTGCTGAAATGATCTCTTTCAAAGCAGTTTAGCAGCCACTTCACACTTCCTACATGCCAAGTGAACCTTAAACATTTGTGTTGAGGAGCTGTGATTGTCTACTGTTCTGTCCTCTGTATGCTAAGGAGTGTGCATCTGCCCTTCACACTCCGTGTGTTTGTTGCAGAGGGCACTGCTCTAATCTGGTGTAAACTGCGAAGTAGATAGTACTCCACTAGCAGGCCATTGTTGCAGCTGGACCAATTCATCATGTTCTCCTACTTGTAGGCTTCCCAGAGGCAGCTGGTGGCCACTGTGTGAAATAGGATGCTTGACTAGATGGGCCTTCGGCCTGATTCAGCAGGACTGCGATTACATTCTTGTGACAGAAATTCATTGCTAGAATATCTGTTATCACATTTGTAAGTGGTTGTAAGATGGCTTCCCAGGAGTTACTGCATCTGCTATAGTTACTACAGAGAGAAACAGTCCAAACCCAGGGCTAGTAACATTTTCTAATAGGGCTCAGCTGCAGTACACTTTTGCTTGCCAGGAAAACTGACCTATCATTGGGAAAAAATGCATGTCTCTGATAGAGCATGTGTAGAGTGTCTTTCTTTCACTGAGTAACCACAGCAGCACCAACATATCCAGGAATGAAAGCTCTACCTTTCTTTTATGTCTTTATTTATTTATCTCCTTTATGTTGATCCATTTGATTTACAAAGTGGTCTACAATTGAAAGTAATTGCATGCAGACTGGTAGACATGATATTAAAGCAGTGGTTCCCAATCTGTGTGTGTCTCAAGGCACTCCCCAGGGTGTCGCCAGAGATCTACTGCCCAGCACCAAAACCACAGCACAAGCCTAAAAACAATGGTAGGAGGCTTGGTGCAAAAACCGCGCAATTAAAAAGTCCTCGTGTCTGCACTGGTCTCCTTACTGCTGTTTTTAGGTTCCGTTCAGCCTCTCAACCCGGAAGTAAGTGGCTAGTGATGTCACCTCGTAACATATTTTGTGTCATCGGCACTTGTTTCTGGGTTCAAACAGTGCCTTTGCGGTGCAGTGGGCATCACAAGCCCAGGGAGTTTAGGAAGCACTGTATTAAAGGGAAAGAAGAGAAAGATGGAAAGTAAAGTCCAGTGCTAATCCTTACCTAACCATTATAAATTTATAAATGGATCTGAAGATGTTAAGGTTGGGATTGACCAACCAATTGATTGCCTATCTAAAATAATATCAAATATTCCATGTCTTGTGTAGATGGTGTAACAAAACTGACTGACAACATTTTGCTAATGTTGACTATTCTGGTATCCTGCTTTTGTGGGCAGGAGGGGGAGGACTGGCCTCCAAAGCCCCACTGCACCTCTTTTTATAAATCTAAGCCCTGTCTTACAGTACCATGCAAAGAACACTGAACAGAAAAAGTTAGAAAAGAAGTAGGTGCCTGCTGTTTAAATCTTGCATATCAATGTTACATGTAAATAAAGCTGTGGTGTTTCCTTGTTATCGAAATACAGAGACCAGGGGTGGGTCACTGCCAAATTCATAGGATGTTGTGGGCATAGATGGGATGAAATATGGATTTGCATGCATAAAATAGTCACAGCAGGTAGTGGCTCGCATGGCTATGGATCTGTTACAGTATTTGCATTTCACCACCACTAAATCGCAGCTGCTTGGTGAATTCAGGAATGTCCAGAAAGTCCAAGGGAATGGCCATGTTCCACCTGCAGTTGTGTGCAGCAGCTGTTAACGGAGCGATGGGTTAATTTTGGCACTGAAAATTCCCAGTGATTCTATTTTGGGAAGCTAGGGTTGGGAAGAGCAAAATCTGGAAAAGAGGGGGTCTCTTGTTGCTCTTGTTTTTGAACTCTTGTTAAAAATCCTCTATTGTCATTATACATCTTTCTTTTCCTTCTTTGCCTCAATGCTCCCAGCCATTAAAAGGAGAGCATGTTTTATAGACAACCCCCTAGGCCCTTTATAGAGATTCTCTCTCTCTTTATTGACCCCCTGAGACTGAAGCTGACGCACTCTGAGTGTAATTTTGCTCACCCCATCTCCTTCCGACGGATGTGATTTTCAGAATGCTCCAGAGAGTCAGGAAGGAGACAGGGGCCCAGATCCTGAGGTCTTGAAGCATTAGGAGACGGGAATGATGTCTTGAGATTGCCTACAGGATGTGGTAAAAGCCAAGAGGCCTAGGATAATAGAAGGGGGGGCAGCTGTGGTGAGGGGGGTGCCTGCCTGATGGATACTGTTGTAGTTTGTCTCTGAGCAATATTTTGGAAGAGTTAAATAATCCACCTTGCAAAATAATTTAATATCAGATTGAGCAACCCGTTCATAGTCAAGAGCCACACTTAGAATGTTCTTGTGAACTGGGTTTTGATACATAACAAATACTGAACCCAAATGAAAAGTAAATGAACAGATACAATATCAGGCTAAACTCACCAGATATAAGCATAGACAAAAAGCTCAATCCTATCCAACTTTCCAGTGCCAATACAGCTGCAATGCAGCCCCAAGATAAGTGAATAAATGTTCCCTTACATTGAAGAAACCTCTGTGACTGCCCCCCCCCCACACTGCAGGATGCAACGCTTGCCCTGTTGGCACAGCTGCATCAGTGCTGGAAAATTAGATAGGATTGGGCCCAAAGGCAGGCAAAAATCAGGTGCTTCTCAGGAAAAATTGCATTCTTTCATTAATTATTGGACAAATCATAATTGAATCAATATAAGAAGTTATGTTTACTTCCACAATAATACTAGTATTGCTGTTATTCTTTTTACATTGTTTTACATTGTTTTTGTAATTTGAATTATATGTTGCACAGTGTTATAAATTATATTATTGCAGTGTTTCTCAACCAGTGGTACCACCAGTAGTACTTGAGGTGGTGTCTGGTGGTACTTGTGGGACCCGTGGACACCTACCGCCCACCAGTGAGACCAGGATCACGACACAACAAACAGTGGTAGGAGGCTCCAAAGCATGCTTCTCTGTGGTTATAATAGCCCTTCCGTCCACCCTGAGTCTCTTACTGGTGTTTGTTGCATCACATCTGGCCTCCCAACCCAGAAATAACAGGGGTTGATGGTGGTGGTACTTTGAATAGCTGGACCATGTGAAGCGGTACAGTAGAGGATAAGCCTTGAGAAACTCTGTTTTATAGTAATGTGTGCTCAGGACACAGTGCCCTCTTCAGGCCCAGAAGGGAGTAGGTGTATGCAGCATTGACCCTTGCGGGTAGCAGGCTATAGGAAACCTCTGGTTTAGCCAGTCATGCTATAAAAACCAAAGCCTGGCCTTCTGCCTTTGCTTTTCATTGGAGTTGTTAGTTGCTGCTTGTTGCTGTTCAGGATGCAACTTTCAATTGAAGCCTTTTGACCCCTCAGAGGCCTGAGATGCAGAGGTGGTCTTGGGCTTTCCCACGCCCAGCACCACATAATTGCCTCCGAAATTACTTCCATGCGGCTGCCTCCTCCGTTCCTCCTTTGAGAAAAAGGGAGAAGGCAGCTCAGGCCCTTATGGAGCCTTCTGTGCCCTTGTAAGCAGCGCAAAGGGCTCTTAAAGCAGTGTCCATGACAGGTGAGCACCACTTCCAGGAGATGGGTGACACTTGCCTCCTGGGCACCGCTTCCAGCGGCCCCTAAGCTCTCCGATAGAGCCCTTTGCACTGCTTACAAGCGGAGCAGAAGGCTCCCTCAGGGCCTGAGAAGTGGCACAAGTCTCCTCCAAAATCAGAGAAGGCGCACACCGCTTCTGTGCCTCTCTGAAGAGCGCCGTCTTCTTTCCCTTTTCCTTAAATTGGAAGAGAGGGAATGGCCCTCAGAATCAACTGGGAACTGCTCCGAGAGTGGCTGCAGGGTTCTGGCCTGCCCCTCCTTCATTGGGAGGATTATGGATGAGAAGAAAGTGGTGGCCTTTGAGTCTCAGGCACAGACCAAATATGCAGCTATTATCTGGGAAAATATATTCGTGAGTCTCTTCTGCATCTCATTTTAGATTGTGAGTCCTTTGAGGGCAGGGAACCATTTATTGAACTACTTTGTTGAAAAGTGGTACAACAACAACAACAACAACAACAACAACAACAACAATAATAATGTCCACTACTATTTTTGCACCTTTCCTCTGGGCTTCAGAGGAACTTAGGCTGTCATGTACTAGATAAAGGATGTAGCTCTTGGCATTCTGACTCAGGTGCCTGGAGATTTGGGGCTGGCCCTGAGGGTAAGATAGAGTGCCTTGTACTGATGGTAGGTCACCTCTTCATACACCACTTTATCTGCGGGTTCGGAACCCACAGATTTGACTCACTGTGGGTTTGACCCATCATGGGTTCCAAACCTGTGGCTGGAGGACCCAAACCCGAGAGGCTGGAGGTGGCCTCTCCAGGCCTCAGAACACCCCCTGGAGGTGTCGGAAAGGCACTTCTGGTTTTCATAAAAACTGGAAATGCCTTTTGACACTGCTGGACACAACCAGAAGGTGCTTCCAATCACCTCTGGTGGTCAGGGGTGGCCCAACCCACAGATTCAGTTATCCACAGGTTTTGGTATCTGTGGGGGTTCTGGGAACAGAACTCTTGTGGTTGTCAAGGGCCGACCTGTACTTTACAGAAAAACAGCGGGACTTGGAAAGGCCCCCCCACGTCCCTTGAAAATGCTTGTTTGCCTTCTTCTAGCTGAAGTGGATCCCCACCAGTGTTTATTGCGGTGAAGGCAATCCACACCCCTACACCCCCACAGTTGCTTCAGGAGTGGAGAAGGGAGTGAGGGTGCTTACTCCCCCTTTGCTCTTGAAATGATTGGAGAGGGTGCTATAAGAATTTCTCATCCTCCTTTTTCTTTTGCATCGAGGCTGGGGGAAGGAAGTGCCTGGAAGACGCAGCTGAGGGAAGGAATTGGGGAACACCAGGAAGGAGAGAATGAATGGGGATAGTAGAGAAGCAGGATGCTTGTGGGAAGGAAGTTATCCCTTTTGTCCCTTCCTTTTCTTATTCCCCTATTGTTTATGTTCCCTGTTTCCTATTCCCTGTTCCTTACCAGAAAGAACCATGGCAGTCAGAACTGGGCTGCTTGGTGCTGCAGTGAACAGAAGATCAAAAAGGGGGATGATGACAGGCTGGTATTTAGTGAGTGAAAATCAAAAGCCTGTTTAGAGGCCCAGCAAGGTGGGCATTTCTGAGGAGATCCCTTCATGATTTCAGGTTTCTTTCCACAACAGCTAGTATTAAAACGTTTTTAATGAAAACTCCAAGTCTCATCGGTGCCTGCCCCCTACCAAGCTATCAGGTACTCTGGTAAAAAGCAAAATAGTGTTGATGTTTGCAGTGTGATCGTGACACCTCAGGATTTTACCACCAGTCAGCTCTGCGTTTCACACCAACATAAATAGTACTTGGCTCTTAAATTGTACCAGGGCTTAATGACAGTTTTCTTGGGATGTTTGGGCCCTTGCATTTGGAGGAGGGTATTAAACCTTTGCCTGCACTTTCTCCCTCTTTTTTGCACTTTCAAACTCCTATATTCTGGCACCTTCTTGTTGAAAATCAAAGCAGGGACCCAGAGAGGGAGCAGAGCAAGCCTGCCGCTTAGGGCAGTGTTCTTCAACTTGTGGGTTGTGATCCTAATGGGGTCACGAAGCCTCTTTTTTGGGGGGGGGGGTTCACAGTAGCCTGTGCAAGAGAGGGCTTGGATCCAACCCAATAATGGTTCTGCCTTATCAAAGGTACTGCTTCTGCTTGATGTCTTGCCCTGCAGCTCAGGCTGCTGCTTTACAGGTGTGAAGGCACAAGAGGTGGGGGGAAATGAGGTGGGGGCTGGGAGTTTGGGTCCTAAGAAGGGATCAGTGGTGGGTCCTCTGTCTCATACAATATGCATTTATTTGGGGGGGCTCAAAGCACAAAATAAGTTGAAGACCACTGACTTATGGGATTGGAACTGTGACTCGATCTCCAAGGGGATTCTGTGAGGGAATATTCAAAGTGAATTTTTGACACACCGTTTTACATATTAAACTATGAAACAACGCAACAGGATGCTTCGTCATCTTTAATAAGTAAGAATTGTCTCCCAAGATATTAGACAGAGAAACTTTTGTTTCAGGATAAAAATAACTAATATGGGTAAAGTTTGAACATACAGACTAAAAACCTTTTATGGATTCATAGCATTTTTTTTTAACCCATTTTCGAAGCTGAAAAAAATGTTGATTGTACTACTTTTTGATTGTGCTACCTTTAGGTGCCTTCCAGGCAGGGATCTGTTTTTGTCTTTTGTGTATGTGACATCTTCAAGATGGAATTGGCCATAAATCTAGATAACATTTTCCCCCTTCTTTCTTTTAGAAGCCGCAAAATTCAGATAAGGAATATTCCCCCTCAGCTACGATGGGAGGTAAGTTAGGGAATGGAAATGCATGTGGTCAACAATCCAAGTCTTTAATATTGTGGAATCCCATGATATACTAAGAGATTATATACTAACAGGAGAGCAAAGGAAATTCTCCTTTCTTTCATTCTGGCTGTACATCTCAATGTCTGAAAAAGTTGCTTCTGTGGCTGGGGGAATTGATTTACAGCCCAATTCTATCCATTATGCGCCCGCCCCATTTGATGTTGTGGTACCAAAATGGCGACCACTATGATGGCGGGGGCAGTCCAGGAGGTGTCCTCTGGGTAAGGGGACATAGGACGCGGGCAGCTTCATGGCTGCCGATCCTACCTTGCTCCCATCCCTGTTTCACCCTCCCGCTACCCTTTCCTGCCTCTCCTACTGTCTTGCCTTTGTCAGTGAGCAGCAGGAGAAGTGCTGGGATGGGCAGGAAGGTGCAAGCCTTCTCACCAGTGCCTGCAGCTGTTGGGAACACCTTTTGTGACTGGTGCTGACTGGTTTATAGCAGTCAGGATATGTAAGTAGAAAGTTGGCCTGTAAATCAAGTTAATTTAAATCACCATGGTAAAATAAGGAGTGATTTAAATCAAGTATCCCTTGGTACTTTGAACTCATTTGAACATTGGTATATTTCCTAAATAATAATGCATCCTAATTAGCTTAGGCTACAATCCTATCCACAGTTTCCTGAGAGTACGCCCCATTGATCTTCTGAGTAGACATGGATAGGATTGGGCTCTGAAATGTGTTAATTTTTATTATCTATCAGCTGGTATACTTTTCAATGTTACTGTTTTATATTTCACTTCTGCTCTCTCTTTTGTACTGGTTAACTGTCCTGCTTTCCCCCAGTCCACTTCAGAAACACAATATAGCCAATAGAGCTTTTGCTCCTGGAGCCTGTGGGTAATTTTCTGGTTATAAAGACAACTAGCATTTTAAAATGAAACCTGGACTCATAGTTCGTAACTGGGCAGAATAGTCTAAATGTCATAAAATGAAAAGAAAACATCCTGGTTTGTGTACAATAAAAATTGATGAGTTCTGTTAGTTAATTAGCATAAAAATACCTTCCAGGTGAGCACAGGACATGACTTTGAAAGTGATGTACACAATGTCGTTGCTTGGGGCCAGGATTGGATCCCAGTGTTTGTGATGACTTGCCTGTCCCTGGCCCCTAGCATCAAACAGAGAATATGATCTATTATGCCATATTTATGCCACCTAACCACAAAAGGACATTTTCGCCGTACTTCTTTGTTTAGAGAAAGCAGCCTTTCTTTAGAAAGTGGTGGTTGATACGGAGCTATTAAGTTTTAAGAGATTGTAAATGTTGGTTAAACATGCTCGTATTCAGATTTACAGCCTAATTGTGGTGTAGCATAGCCAATGTGGGCTAAGCTAGATCCTGTGGGGACTTTTTGACTGCTGGAGGTCTCCTCGGGGTAAAGGAACATTTGTCCCCTTGCCCTTGGGTAAACCCCAGCAACCGCTATGGGTCAACTCGGACCTGCATCAGCAATCTCATTGGTGCAGCTCCAAGTGGATCCAGGCAGACGGATCAGGCCCAGGAAGGGGGTTTAGATACAGCCCACCTTTATCCCAACCCCTTCCTGTTCTGCTCACTCCTGCCCCTGTGCTGGACTTACCTGCTCCAGCATGCGTCCTGCCAACATGCACCTGCCAGTGCATCGGCTCCTAGCACTGTCACAAAGCACTTTATGGCACTTTTGTGATGGTGTATGCCTGTGGAACATGTGTTCCATTGGCACAGGTCCTGCATAGAACTGGGACATTAATCTTAACCGGGTGCTGTAGGCTTATACCATGATCTCGGAAGCTAAGCAGCATCAGGCCTGGTTAGTACTTGGATGGGAGACCGCCTGGGAATACTGGGTGCTGTAGGCTTATACCATAGTCTTTTCAGACTGAAGGTTGCCAACCAATCTTAATCAGGCTGTTTTTAAAAAGCATACCAGGTGAATCCTTTTAAGAGAAATGTATGTTTTAATAATTATTAATTATTAAATTAATTGTGCATTCTAAGCTCTGCATGTGTGAAATGGCCTGTGCTGTTTTGGACTTCAATAGCAGAGCAATACTGGGTTGCTTGGGACTGGGGTAATATAAGAACTGTGAAGTAGCCCACTCTGCAGAGAACCATATTATCCATTGGGCAGTACAATCCTAACTTGTGCCGGAACCTGCGGTGTGTCCAGTGCAAGTTTTGGGCTGGCTGAAGCTTGGCAAGAGGAACAAAATAATTCCCCTTACCCCAGGGAGAGTCGCAGTGGCCCCAATGGGTCTACTCAGATCTGCGCCACCTAAAGAGGCAGAATGGAGCAGCCTGGAGCCGCTCTCTGCCACCCAGGAACGGGGCTAGGATCTGGCATAACTGCTGGGTCCTGGCCCTGCCTCCTGCACCCTGCTCGCCTGCCCACAGGCCTGCCCACGGTCTGCCCCTCCACCCTGAAACGCCTCCTCCTTGCCCTCACCACACACACCCCTAGACTCCCGAGCTCGGCCAGCACGAACGTACTGAGTTCAGTTGGTGTGGAGGCCAGATCTGGCTTCTGTGGGCCGGTACGTGTCCTTGCACCAGCCCAGCTGACTCCCACGGATGCGCAAACTTGCTTTACAGCAGGTTTGTGACCCAAACTGGGATAAGGGACTTGCGCCAGCCAAGTGCATGCTTTGGATTGACTTGCCTACTGGACTTTGGCTTTTTCCTTATTTAGGATATATCAGTCATTGTTAAAACGAAGCTGTGTGTGTGTGTGGTCCCTGAGGAAGGCTGATATGATCAGTAATGGAGCATGTAATTCATTGATTGAGCATCTGCTTTGCGTGTCTTCGGTTAAATCCCTGGCATCTATAGGTAGGGCTCTGCTAAACCCCTGACTGAAACCCTGGAGAGCCACCATGAGTTAGCTTAGGCAACCCTAAAATAGATGGACAAGTAATCTGATTCAGGAGAATATCTGATTCTTATTATCAAAACAGATTGGGTATGTTATAACCATTTAAAAAAATTAACACAAATTTGAGGCTTTGCTTCTCTTTCGAGATTTTGCTCCCTAACGATAGCGTTTCTTTTTGCAACTGTACCTTGCGAGGGTTTTCCACATTAACACAATGTTTTTCTACCCACCCCCACCCTGTGTTTATCTTTTGCATTTGAACAGGTTCTGGATGGTTTGCTAGCCCAGTATGGTACTGTGGAAAACTGTGAACAAGGTGAGATTCCCTGAAAAGTTTCAGAGAATAATTATGGGTTGAGACTTGAAAATGGTATCCAGAATTTAGCATCCTAGTAGGAACTCCTTTTTGCCCATCCTTTGGCTCAGTTCTGTCCTTCCCACCCCAGTACAGCCATGCTGAAAAGGCATGTATCCAGCGGGGGTGACTGTGTGCACTTATACTGGGATACGTCTGAGGTGAGGAAGGGGGTGGGGAGGCTGTGGATAAGGAGGATAGAATCCAGTGCACACCATCACCACTGGATCCACCCCTTCCTGCAGGCTCCCTGCCCCATTTCTCCCCCTTACCCACCGAGTTTTGCCCCTTCTAGCCGTGTTGCACATTCCTCCCAGCCCTCTGGCTTACTTGCTCTGGTGGGCAGATTTCCCGCCAGCACTCTGGCAGAGTGCACGGCTAGAGTGCATTTTACAGCTGCCTTACAGCAGCCAGCACTGGTGAAACACTAGTTCCACCAGCTGGGCAGCTCAATAGGATTGGGCTGCCTGTTTTTTTCCTTTCTGAGGAAGATGGGATGTGGGAGAAATCCAAGCTCCTGTTATGTAGCAGGACTTAACAGAACGAATCTTTTTCCCTCCGGGTTGTATCTTCCTGTAGTAGAAGAAGACTGTGGTCCAGTCCTGCTGGCATTCTGGAAAGATTACTCTCTTTAACATCTACTTGCTGTGTTCTCTCATGAGCTGGGCTTGGACTATTAATACTAAGCTAGCTGTTCAATAATAGTTCACATTTTGGCTAACCAAGATCTTCTTTTTCTTTATACAAGTGAATACAGATAGTGAGACAGCAGTCGTCAACGTCACCTACTCCAACCGGGAGCAGACCAGACAGTAAGTTAAAAATGTTTTATTGGCTTGGCCTTGGGTGTGTTGAGAACACAGGGCGTTATCTGAGGATAAATGATACATCCATCTTTGCTGAAGCTAAGAGGGGCTAAGCCTCGTCAGTGGCCCGGTGGGAGCCTGGCTTACACTCCCTTGAGTTCCATTAAGGGAGAAAAGTAGGGAATAAATAAATTGACTCTAACTGCCCCTAACCAGGGGGCACAGTGACAATCTTTGACAGCCTTCTTTACCTATGTTAGCTCCTCACTCCCATTTCTCTGGGCCTTGTTTCACATGCAAGAGTGAGTAGTTGAGCTGCATAAAGGTCAACTTTATAAAGCTGCATAAAGTTGAGCTGCATAAAGTTGAGCTGCATAAAGCTGCACACCAGCTATCCTTTCAGCTCAAGGAGAAAACAGAGAAATTAAGCTGAGATGCTTGGGTGCAATATCAGGTTGTCCCATAATCAGGGTCTTGTTCATGCTAACATCTCCATCTATAGGTAGCTCTGTGGAACTGCAGCTCAGTATCCAAATACGTATTACTATTTATTGCATCGCGCACCATTCCGCATATTGTGCAGTAATGAATCAGGGTTTGACACTAAGTGTACCCTGAAGAGGAAATTGTCACCACTCCTAGATATCTGGCTAGTGACATGCAATTTCACAGGGGCAGGAGGTCTGGTCTAGAGGGTAGACCCTCCATCTGCCTGAAGATAACATCCACAAGGTCGCCAGTTCGAGGCCACCGGCACCGTGTGACCTTGGAGCAGCTGACAAGCTGAAGCCGAGCAATTCCATCTGCTCTGAGCGTGTGAGGATGGAGGCCAGAATGTGAAGCCAGATCGGAATGAAACACCTTGAATGTAGTTGTTCTTGAAAGAAAGAACCTTCTTTGAAATTGTAAAAGTCCCTATTTAATAAGGGATTTAAATAAAAGCCTGCCTATGTAAACCACCTTGAATAAAGTCTTGAATAAAGACCAAGAAAGGCGGTATATAAATACCTATTATTATTATTATTATTATTATTATTATTATTATTATTTCCAAATGGCTATTTGTCACACCACATTTTACATTTTTAGCTGTACATTTAAAAAGTGTTGTTGTACAGTTACACGCAATATGTGAAGTGACTTAAAAATTACTATTTCTTCAAGATCTGTAGTTCAAGATGTGGCTGCTTATTTAGCATCAATAATGAGAGAGAGGTGACAAAGGAGGGAGCACTGCCCATCTCCTTCTCTTGTCAGAAGTGGATGGGGAGATGGGAAGATAAGTCAGTTACCTTAGAAATACAGGTCGGCCCTCATAATCCACGAGTTCGGTACCCACAGATTTGAATACCTGTGGGTTCTGAACCTGCTGGTTGGGCCACCTGTTGTCTTCTGAACCCAACTGGAGCCCTGCCCTGGTTGAGTCCAGAGCCCCTTCTGAGGGCTTCTTGTAAACCGGAACACCAGAAGTTGTGCTTTTTGGCTTTCCGGAGGCCTTCAAAGGTCCAAAAAACATGACTTCTGGGTATCAACAAAAAACTAAAAGTCATGGTTTTTGGCCCACTGAAGGCCTCAGAAGGGCCTCCAGACCCAAAAAATCAGTGCTGTTTGGAGAGCTTGGGGACCTTGAAATCTGTCAATTTCGACATCCATAGATTTTGGTTCCAGGAACCGAACCCCTGCAGATAATGAGGGTGGCCCTGTAGAGGAAAAGAAATACAGGAAATAAGAGATGATCTCTGTAGTGGTGGGGTGAAGGCAGAGTGCTTACTGGCTTACTACTTTTAGGAAGTGAGGGGCTTGCTATGGTGTACCTGCTAGCTCCCTATCAGCAAATGCACATGTCTCCTTTGTATATGTTTGACTTTGTATAACTTCATTCCTTTCAGTAATCTATATGGTATTGCATTTGGCTTGATGAAGACTTTTGCATGGATTGAGGTGGTGTGGTGGTACAGAAAGCTCAGCTGCCAAGGGAACAAAATAGTTTGCTATACAGTTTTTGTGAAGGAAGGGGGATTTAACTGGAATGAAAAAGTCGTACAGGACCTGGATGAAGATTGGGAAAAAGGTCCAAAGCAGAACTAGACATGAGACCTAGAAGGGCTGCATATTATTGGCAGGTAGCAAATGGGTCGCAAAATCTTGAGTATAAACTCTTGACAGGGACTTTGGCCAGATGTTGATCAGTTGCCAGTTCAGCCTCTGGATAGGATCTTTAAGGTTAATCTCTTTTGCAGTCACATGATACATGCTGGCTTATCAGGATGTCGGGAAACAACTCCCAGAGCCTTTTGGTGGCCTTGCCTAAACTTTAAAGGATCGGGGATACTTGGTTATATTTTCAGCACTTTTTAATCCTATGGGCTGTTTTGGGGAAACAAAGTGGATATTTCAGTATATACATGAATTGCGACTACATGATTTATATAGGTTGTTCCAGCCTTTTATCCTCTCTTTTTTTCTGCAGAGCCATCATGAAACTTAATGGACACCAGCTGGAAAATCATGCGCTGAAAGTCTCCTACATCCCTGATGAACAGACTGTGCAGGGCGCAGAGAATGGACGTCGAGGAGGCTTTGGGACACGTGGTGCTCCCAGGCAGGGTTCCCCTGTGGCTTCAGGAGCACCTGTGAAGCAACAGCCAGTAGACATCCCCCTTCGGCTTCTGGTTCCCACCCAGTACGTGGGTGCCATTATTGGCAAAGAGGGTGCTACCATTCGCAACATAACCAAGCAGACACAGTCCAAGTAAGTCCCCAGCTGCTAAGCAACCCTGTCCACTTCTAACATTAATTTACTGCCAAGAGTGTGCTAGGCACTGTATGGGGTGGGGCGGAGCACAGACCTGGTCCAGAAGGCCTGTGTTTTAAAACGCTAAACAGGCCAGAGTCCAAAGTGGGTTAAGCAGAGGTATTAGGAGAGCAAAAACATTCCCTTCATAAGAACATAAGAAGAGCTCTGCTGGATCAGGCCAAAGACCCACCTAGTCCAGCTTCCTGTATCTCACAGAGGCCCACCAAATCCTTCAGGGAGCACACAAGACAACAAGACAAAACCTGCATCCTGGTGCCCGCCCCTGCATCTGGCATTCTGAAATAACCTACTTTTAAATCAGCCAAGAGGTAGTCCTCCCAAAATGCAAGGTGAGGTGGCCACCACAGGCTAAAGATGTTCCATTAAGGGTGACAAAGTAGGAGCTAGATGTATTAAACATATTTATTTGCCGCATTCTCTCCTCCCCCCCATCAAGGGGCAACCAAAGTAGAGTACAATAAAGGCAACAGCAAAAAGTTACAGTAAAGACAATAACCGATATTTAGCGTTAGTGTTTAATTGCATTAATTAAAGTCACAAGAAAGCCAGTCAGGAAAAAGGAAAAAAAAAACTACAGCCAGGAAAATACCACAAAGATAAAAATAGAAAGAACCCAACGCTCCCTGAGACTAACTGTTCAGAGAGGGGAACAATCCTCTGGAAAGATGTCCTGTGTAAGCCCTGTTAGAATGAACAGCAGTGACCAAAGATTCAAAATTAGTTGTGTTGCAAAAATGTTGTTTTATGGTGTGCTGAGGAGGCCTGGAAGTACCATAGTCTGTGCCCATGTTTTCATTTAGTGGACAAGATAGAGGTAGAGGGGAGAGGTCAGGGGTTTTGGAGATGTATAGTGGAGATAAGGAGCCAGTGTGGAAGGAAAGGAACTGCCAAGGAAAGCTAATGGCTTGGAGCTTCTGTTGACGTGCTTTTGAATTTCTGATTTTGCAAGTTTATCTTGTGACTCTTTTGCCTCTTCCTTATCTCACGCAGAATTGATGTGCACCGGAAAGAAAATGCAGGGGCAGCAGAGAAAGCCATCAGCATCCATTCAACTCCAGAGGGCTGCTCCGCTGCTTGCAAAATGATCTTGGAAATCATGCAGAAGGAGGCGAAAGACACCAAGACGTAAAGCTGAGCTATTTCTTTATTAGAAGTATTGAGATCCTGCCTCTCCATTTAGTATAGTATATACGTAGCAGCTAAACAATACATAAAGCACCATAAATAA
This sequence comes from Tiliqua scincoides, assembly GCF_035046505.1. Taxonomy (NCBI): domain Eukaryota; kingdom Metazoa; phylum Chordata; class Lepidosauria; order Squamata; family Scincidae; genus Tiliqua; species Tiliqua scincoides. Next base: position 89,087,592 of record NC_089825.1, read on the forward strand.
AATAGTTGTTATGGCTATGGTTGATTTTACCTTTTACAGTTTAAGTGTTGTTAACTGGCACGGAGTCCAATCCTGTTCATGTGTACTCAGAAGTAAGTTCCATTATAGTCAATGCAGCTTACTCTCAGGTAAGTGTGGATACGATTGCAGCCACACTTGATTAGCGGGCATCTCTTCCCACCTGAGGCAGTGGGCGAAGACACAGTTAACTGAGTTGCTGGTTTACAAATTGCTGGTGAAGCACGCCATCCATCTGTTTACTTCCCCTTTCTTGCTTATCGGGTAAGGCTGTGGTGCCACTCCACCCTCATTCCTCATTTCTGGGGATGGGAACTTTCCAGATCCTTCCTTATGAGGAGCCTGCTTAGGAAATGGAGCATCTCCATTCCTAGAGGGCCCTTGTGGGGGTCGAGGGGCAGCAGCAAGTCCTGCCTGATAAGGGAGGGAGGGGATGGGGAGGTGAGTGGATGGAAGTTTACAACCCAATCCTTTCTGGGCCTTGTACTGCTGGAACGTTCTCCAGCAGAGCAAGGCCCTTTGCAGCAGCACGAAAGTCAGGCCGCTACTGCACACTTCTGGGCTGGGGCCGCTGCTGAAAATGGCCAGAGGGATGACACGCATGTCAGTGGCTCCAGGATGCCTCACCAGTGCAGGGAAGTTGGCAGCAGGAGCATGTCTTGGCTGGGGGGACGGGGGTCTTTCAGGACAGGGAGTGGGTTGGTGAATCCTATAAGCAGTGATCCTATGTTTCACGATCCTATACCCCATTTTTCAATCCACCCTGCACCCTTGGTCTTCTCGGACTTGTGTCAGCTGCCTAGCTGTTTACCGGACTCAAGCAGTGGTTCCCAAACACACTGGGGCCGTAGTACCCTTTCACACTCATAGTAGCCCTGTGTGGTGCCATGTGGCCTCTTCTTCTAACTGACCTTGCACAAGTTCTCATGTTATTCTCATGAGATCTCACATGATTTTGGCCTGGAAAGCTGGGAAGAAGAGGCCGCGTGGTAGCTCTGTGAGTGCGAAGGGCGTCATGGCCTTGGTGAATTTGGGAACCACCGCTAGTTGCAAGTCCTGCTAACAACTGGATGGGATCAAGCAGCTCTGGGGTCCTTTCTGTTAAACTAAATTGAGATCTGGTCTATGCCTGCATGAAAACAAGGTGGAAGAAAGGGTTGTAAGACTTCTGGAAGGTAGAAAACTAGCACATTTCCTTATTTGCCTTTTAGTTTTTATTTGCAGACATTTTATTTTAATGGAGAAGCATTTAAAAATGGCACTTCCCACCCAGCCTTCCTTCTAAGGGGTCTGCGCTGGTGCACACATCCCTCTAATAGCTGCATGGTGTTGTGATTTCTTGCAGTGTCACTAGGATGTTCAGCAAGGACATCATTGCCAAATTTCTGGGTTGCTGAGCTCCATAATGTGCAGAGGGCAGCTGAGAGGTGTGTGACTGCTTGGCCTCATGCCTTAGAGGGAACACTGTCCCCTCCCACAGTCTGCAGTGGTATGATCCATTCTACTACCTCATTCTGCTGCACACACAGACCTGGCTTGAAATGGAAGAGGCAGCCTGAAGTTGGTCAGCAGTAGAACAGGATATATAAAGCATTCCAACTCTTTTAATACATTTCTTCCTCCCCTCCCCCCAGCGCTGACGAAGTCCCTCTGAAAATCTTGGCCCATAACAACTTTGTAGGACGGCTGATTGGCAAAGAGGGACGGAACTTGAAGAAGGTGGAGCAGGACACAGAGACAAAGATTACCATCTCCTCGTAAGAGTTTTGGTTTCTTTCTTAATCCACATAAGGCTTCTCAAAGTCTTGCATGTAACTTGGACACTGGCAAGTAGCTCTGCCTCATTATATGAACAGTGGGTGAGAACATGCCTCAGACTGTCTGTCTGTTCCTACTCGGGAAGCCCTTGCTTGCTTCTCATAGGGAGAAAGAGATAGGCACCTGTCAGTTTCCTGGCATCTGTTCCTTCCATCCCTGTGAAAGTGAGAGGCTAAGATGGGGAATGTCCATATCGATATTGAAAGCTCTTGAACATATTAGCAATGACTTACATCACACAAAAAGGTAGAACAGAATTGGACAAGATTCTGGAGGGCTTCTTTGCTCCCAAAAGATGAACAAATTCTGAAGCTTTCTTTTCCCATGCACACATAATCAGCATGTAGCCTCAGCTCTGTGACTTCAAGAATCTTGCGCTGGATAGAGCGACCTGATGCAGCATTCCCTGCCTATCACTTGCTTGCCACTGTTCGGTATGATGCCATTGCACACCACAGCGAGAAGTGCCTTGTGTGAAAATTACAGACCACTGAGGCTGTATGGAATGCTTTCTGTCGTAAACAAAAATGACCACAAAAACAGGCTGGGGTGGGCCACAAGTTGTTAGCATGCTGCTAATGGTTTTTTGCCATTCCCAGTCTACAAGACCTGACCCTGTACAACCCCGAAAGGACCATCACTGTGAAAGGCTCCATTGAAAATTGCTGCAGAGCAGAACAAGAGATCATGAAAAAAGTGAGGGAAGCCTATGAGAATGACGTAGCAGCGATGAGTGTAAGTATGCCTGTGACAGATCTTTTCCTTTCTCTTTTCAAGGGAACTCAGTGCTGACTCTGTTTTTCTTTCAGGCAGCTAGTATGCAACAAGTAATACAGGCCAGTAAAATCTCTTTTGGACTAGAAACATTTGTGAACTTGTTTTCAAAACTGAGATCAGTTAATTGTTCAAAAGGGAGATTGTTGAAGGGCTACGGTGGAGAGTGCTTTTAAGCAGGAATACATACATTGGTCTTGTTTGTTGGCAATTGCAATGATCCTGAGATGGCTTGTGCACCCACTGCTGCATGCATGAATAAACTGGCAAACCATGGTTTGGCCTTACATGTGAACTAAGGCCTAAGGTTATCTCCTGAATTCATGAGCGAGGTGAGTTTAAATGGAGAAAAATCCTTTCACAGCCATTGCGCCTTACCAGCTCTGTATGCCTTACCAGCTAAGTGAATGTGTCTGGAGCTCCCTGCTGTGGGGTTGCTGAACAGTCTTTTTGTTGGTGCAGCATATCGGTACGTCATGGAAGATGACTGACCATTTTGAATGCAAGTTTTCATGCCATACTCCATAGCAGGGGTTCTCAGACTGGTGAGTCATGACCCACCAGCCTGAGAAGCTGGTTTCTGTCCCCTTAATGAGTGGGGTCAGGAGGATGGCGATGATGCAGTTGGAATAATCGCGCTGCTACTGGGGATACAGAGTCTTTTTTTTTTTTTTTAACTTACCCTGTCTTCAGTAGCCTCCAGGGGGTTTAGGTAGCTCTGCAGACCCCTGTGCAGGGTTCCCCACTCCTTAAAACATTTTTTGAAAATGTGATCACAACCAACTTCTGGGTTGGAATCGTGAAACTGGAAGCGGGTCACAATCACATTTTTTAATGTTTGACACTCAAGGAGCCCTGCAAGGGACTCCCCACACCCCCAGAGGCTGCTACACACAGGGGTAAGTAAAAAAAAAAAAAAGCCCCTGTGACACCACCTGTGGCATGATTGTTTGTAACCATCCCCCTGCCCCCACCAAGACTTACCTTAGTTCTCTATGCAATAGAGAGAGTTTGAGAACGACTGCTCCCTGCTCTGTAGGAATCCCCTATGTGACCACCTTTGTCTAAGCCAATACACTAGACCAGTGGTTCTCACCCTTTTTAGCCCGGGACCCACTTCTGAGAATGACAATCCTGTCTGGGGCCCACCGGAAGTGATGTCAGCAACCTGGAAGTGATGTCATAGCCAGAAATGACATCATCAAACAGGAAGTGACATCACTGTGATGTCAGATCTGGAAATGATGTCATCAAGCAGGAAGTTCCTGCCTAGAAACTCAAACTGTAAATGACAAGAGACAGTATTCCAGCTCAGAAGCTTCTTCCAATTCTCCCTGCCCTCGCTACCATTGCTATCAAGCAAAAAAATAAAACATCTGGAACAAAATATTTGTGTATTTATTTACTACTGTTTTTATTTCTGTCTTTATTTACAAAATCTCAAACTACTTCTTGTATTGCGCTTGAAACTAACAGACATTGATGTGGCTTTTGATACTGTGCTCAGCACTAGCCAGAAACAAGTGCACCCTACTCATGCACCTCAATACAAGAAGTAGCTTGAGTTTTTGTAAATAAAAGAAATAAAAAAGTAGTATCCCCCTCAGAAGGAAGATAAACAGGGACGCTTCCCCTCATCTCCCCCAAGCCTAAGCACGTCTGCTCAGAATTGACTCCCATTATTGGCAATGGGTCTTACTCCCAGGTAAGAGTAGACAGAATTGCAACCTAAGAGAGAAGTAAGAAGAGAGGAAGGGTGCACATCAGAGAAGCGGCTGGGGGAGCAGCACTCTCCCTGGGTGCTCCCCCCCACATGCCAGGCTTGCCCTCCCTCCCACCCCCTCCTGGCTGCTCTCTTGGCAGCCAGGCAACCAGGGATCCCCCTCACCCCAGCAGAGATATAAAGAGAGGACATGCTAGCCAGGGCAGGAAAGGATCGCGGCTTCCAGGCGATTTCAGAGAGGGAGAGTGGTCGTGATGCAGAGGACGAGAAAGGCAGTGGGGTGGTGGCGGCTGTGATGCTGCTTTCAAGGCAGGCTCACAAGAGGGGAGATCACGCGGGTCTGCCTCTACTCACCCAAGTGCTGTGTTCAGGTCTCCGCCTACACTCTCCAGCCCAATCCAGCTGCCGGGGGGGGGGGAGCTGCTCTGTCTTGCAATCCCAAGGCAGCTCATCCCGTCAAGGCAGCCAAGCTGACAAAGGTTGGTGGGGAGAAGCCTGGCTGGCTCGTCCATGTTTCTCCCAGCCCTTCTTTGCCTGAAATCCAAGCCTGCATTCCGCGTTTGGCCCCCCTGAGGGAAGCCTCCAAGTGCAGAGGGAGGTCCAGCTGGAAGGCAGCAGCACGCTTTCTGGGAAAAAGCAGCACACTGCTTTCTTTGCACATGTGCAAGCTGCTCTTAGTTATGTCTCAATGCCGGGAAGCTTAGAAAGGCGATGCCCAGGCTTTGCCCACTTCCAAAATGGCGCCACCTTGGTCTTTTGCCATCTTCAAGATGGCTGCCGCCAGCTTCTCACGACCCACCAGAAATTGGATCACGACCCACCAAGTGGGTCCCGACCCACAGTTTGAGAACCACTGCACTATACATATGGTGTTAGTGGGTGCACTAGTTTTACATGAGACCTTCTGTTGTTTCTTTAAGTTCTTGAATCGGCAGTTTAGTTGATTGTGATCAGTTAGTTGAATGCAACGCTTCCTATGCACTAACTAAAACTAGCATTTCAACTTTGCCAGTAGAGTCATAATAACATTGTAAGGTTAATACTTGGTTCCCCCATTACTTTTTTCTCTCTGTTTATTTTAGCTGCAGTCTCATCTGATACCTGGTCTCAACCTAGCTGCTGTCGGCCTCTTTCCTGCCTCTTCCAATGCTGTACCACCTCCTCCAAGTAGTGTCTCAGGGGCAGCTCCTTATAGTTCTTTTTTGGTAAGTAGATAACATGACCCCTTCTTTCCATGTGGGAAACTGGTCCCTTGGGCCTGTTCGCATAAACTACTGTGCCACAATAAAGACAACCATCATCTTGGTGGTAATATATGTTGGTCTCCTCTGGTTTTCCAAGTACAATTCAATGTGGTGGTTTTGATTTATTTTGTCTTCTCTGTGTACCGCATCAACTTTTATTTATTGTATATTCATTCTTTGCTTTCTTAAAAAAATGCTAACCTTAAGGAAAGAAGGAGTTCCAGTATGGTTCCTGGAACTGGGAAGGGTGGAATGGACCTGCAGTGTTTCAGGCTCTGGCCTACAGATGCCCTCTACAGACACATCTTCCCCATTCCTTAATGGGGAAGATCAGGTTTCAGGTCCAAAACTTGCATACCACTTTTTAAAGGATTCTCCTCTGAACAGAATGTTTGTTTACAAAGCTCACTGTCTATTCTGTCCTCTTTTTTTACTGTCCCCACTGCCTGCTCTCTTTGGGTTCTCACTTCATTAGTGGTTCCAGCCTTCTGCCTCTCAGTACTTCTGCCTTTCCATTGCTGTCAACATATAGTCCCTAGAATCAGTAAGAGGCTTTTTTTTTCTTCAGCTGAACTTACTTTCATTTCTTACAGAAACTGCATTGCTGGTCAACATTCCATGACAGTGACCTAGTGGGACACCTATGTTTGGATTTTATCTCTTTAGATGGCAGATGGCTCATTTAGTAGAATGCTTTCCCATGAAAACATTTTTACACACTTAAAATGTGTCTCGTCAGGGAGCAAGCTAGGCTTTTCTCCGTAACATGTTAGCTTTCCATGTGCAGGGTATTTGTATGGAACAGTGTTCATTCATACAAATCCCCACGTACAATCTGGGATTCACCTACAATCCCAGACACAGGTTAACCACCTCAACTCCTGTTTGTGAGAACTAGGTCAAAGACTTGCCTTATAGTGGTCAGATATACGTGAGCATGCTGTGACATCGTAGCAACTCAGCCAATGGCTGGTGAGAACCAGGCAACACTTTTTAAAAGCCTGTTCTGTGTCAAACTGGGATGTCCAATTTGACTGATACTAATTAGAGGCCACAAAAATCTTCTCTTGGCAGCCTCCTGAGCAAGAAACGGTGCATGTCTTCATCCCTGCCCAGGCTGTGGGTGCGATCATTGGCAAGAAGGGACAACATATCAAGCAACTCTCCAGATTTGCAAGTGCCTCTATCAAGGTACCCATACCTTTCTTCCTTTTGTCCCTGTTATCGATTGATTATTTCAAAGCTTGGCACTAGACATCTGACACCACGTTGGTTCTAGAAAAGAAGTTAGGGTGCCATCCTGTAGAAAGTTCTTCTGCACAATCCCCACTGAGTCCCTCAACACCTGAAGTGATAAAAGAAGAAGATCCCCACTGAGTTGAAGAGAAGCTTTGTATAGGCACTACCATGGTCTTACATAGCTCCCCTTCATTTCGTTGGGGTTTGCATTGGAGAACTTCATGGTGGATTATGCCTTAGATATGAATCTGGCTGTTCAAGACACAGCTCATAGTGTAACACTGGGCAAGTCATTGTATCTCAGCCTCTGTTTCCCTTCTTATGAAATTTCATGAGATTTGGGGACCATCTTCTTGGATCTCGCGAGATTTTGTGAGATCCAAGATGGTGGTGCCTGGCTGAGTTGGGAAGAAGAGGGTGTGGTGGTGTCATGACCCTGCTAAGTTTAGGAACCACTGCCCTAAGGAGTCACAGTCAGCTCTTCAGAGGCAGCAGCTCCTTTGATTTTTCCTTGCCACCACAGTTAGTATATCCTGTCATTGTTTTTTTTACCACAGTTCCATTTTGGGCTTCCACCTTGATCTATCCAGGTGGTGCTATGCTCACCTACACACATGGTCTCATTGTAGCATGGTCTGGTGACATGGTCTGTAGCATGATCTGTGGTTGGTTGAAAACCAATGGAACAGCATTTTTAAAGGCTTTCCCACCTTTCCAGTTTCTGGTGGTTTTCCTCCCATCATGCTATGGGGCTCCCTCTTTAGTCACTCCAGTCTGACAGCTTCAGTCCACTTGATGTGGCAGTTTCTTGTTCATCACTTACCTGACTCCAGCCCTTCCCTTGCAAGTGGTCCCCTTGGATGCATCTCTTCATGAGTGAATGGGTTGCTATTTGATGCTCTTCAGATCAGACCAGCTTGTCTTGATGGAAGGGATGTAGATTCCTCCGACAGCAGTGAGTTTTGCCTCCTGGTCAGATTACTGATAACCCTGTCTTTTGTTCTTCTCTTTGAATGCTCCAGATTGCTCCTCCAGAGACACCGGACTCCAAAGTGCGAATGGTGATAATCACGGGACCACCAGAAGCCCAGTTCAAGGTTTCATTCCTCCTGGTTTAGCTCACACGATTTTTGCAGGACTGTAATTACACAGTCTACACATGAAGATGAGGATTTTTTTTTCCCATTACAGGAAACAATTGAATTATTTCTGAATTTTTTATGCACGATATTTGTTGCATTTGCTGTTTTCAAATTACACAGATCCTTTTTTAGTTAGGTTATGGATGACTAGTTAGATTTTAAGTATGAGGAGTTTTAACGCAATTTTTTAAATCTTGTTTTGTTGCTTATTTTTCATAAATCATATTACTGACTTGAGGAGGAGCAGTGAATCTATAGTAGTTGTTGATATGCAACCATGTGCAAAATGGTTCTTTATCGAGTAACAAAAACAAATAAAGCAGACAAGTCCTTCTCCAAGGAGTTTACAATTTTATAGCCTAATTCTAATTACATGCTGCCCTCAGGGCACAGCAGCACCACTACAGACTCCGCTGCATCCTATGGGCAGCTGGAAACCATGTGAGGGCAGAAGTAATTAAAACTTTCTGTTACTTACCCACCTCCTCTCCTGCATGGTCTCAGCTGGGTCTACTTGAGTAGAGGGACAGAGGTGTGTCTGACTCAGGATAGCTGCAGAAACATTGCCACCTATACCTGCTCTCCGCCCACCTCTGACATGCTCCCCAGAGGTCCTGATCACTTCTCCATTCCACTCTGTTTGCACTCCCCCTCCACACTCCCCTTCACTGGCTCACTGGCAGGGACAAAAGGCTATCAATCGCTCCTCTGCCTCTTGCAGCAGTGCTTGGAAAATGGCCGCTGGCGGCACACTGCCACCGTTTTTGCAAAGGAGGCAAAATGGTGAGTGTTGAGTGGCCATTTTATGCCAGTGGAACTCTGTTCTGTGTGTCGGCCCAGTTCTAGTTAGGATCAGTCTGTAAATTTACCTCTGAGGAAAGGACAGAAGGAAGGACAATTTAAAACGTACTGATTTACTTTTAAAGCATGACTAACCCTGAGTTAGGGAAATGGGAGTAAGACTAGGAAGTATCATAAAGTCATATATAAGTTAATCAACAGTTTAAAAGTTCCCTGGTCTTTTCCTTTACCCACTGTCCCCCCCCCCATAGGCTCAAGGACGTATTTATGGAAAACTTAAAGAGGAGAACTTTTTTGGGCCCAAAGAAGAAGTGAAGCTAGAGACACACATTCGAGTCCCTGCCTCGGCTGCAGGGAGAGTCATTGGCAAAGGAGGCAAAACGGTGAGTGTTGAGTTGGGTTGAGTCCATCAAAAGTTCACCTTGGAAACAGCTAGGACTACCATGGCTCAGGATGGAGCAGTAAAACTAACCTTGGTCTGAGTTGGTGTTGTTGGAGTTTGATGATGGATGACTATTTATAAAAATACAGTATTAGGTCAGTGTTTCTCCAGCTTCTGATTGCTGAACTGTGCTGTATTTCTAAATTAGAGTCACACTTCACACTTGCACCCAGAAAGGGCTTCAAGAAGATTCAGATGCAACGCCAAGTCATAGTTTGTTTTGAAAAATCACCATTCGTTAAATGTGCAAGTCGGTTCCAAACCAGAATTTTAAAACACAGTTCGAAGCTGGTTTGCAAACTGCTGTTAAGGCAAACTGTGGTTTGGTGTCTAAATCCAAACCACTAAGCCAAGAGATATATTGGTACTCAGCTCTCAGAGGCTACTGTTTTACATGGCATCAAGGATGCTCACAGGTGGCAAGGCGTGGTGACCCCTGTGCCCAGCATCTCATCCCAAGGATGTGTCCTAAGGGTTGGTGTGTGACATTTTATACCTGGTTGGGTCACTGGTACCTACAAAATATGACCAAGGCGGCCCAGGTCTGTTCTACTGTCTCTAGTTTATCTCAGGTCAGATCAGTGGGCTGTACAATTTGGGGACCTTGGTTGTCGGAACTGGGCTAGGCATTACTGTTGGCTGATCCTGACAAATGGACCTTGCTGAACCAGCATATCTGTTCCCTTCCTTCTTGCTAGGTCAACCTTGCTCCTTTCCCTGCTGCCTTCTTCTCATTCTTACCGCCTCTCTGTCTTTCTCTCATCCCCCCCCCCCAGTTACTGCCCTTCTTCCCCCTGTCACCTTGGCTTGGCTTCCTGTTCAGTTTTAGATCATTGGTCCATCTAGCTCAGCACTATCTCCTCTGACTGGGAGAGGTTCTTCTGGGTTTCAGGCAGAGGCCTTTCTCAGTCCCCGCTGGAGTTGCAAGGGATTGAGCCTTGGAACGTTTGTATACAATGCAGATGCTCTACTTTTATAGCCTGCACAATTTGAAATTTGGGAAAGAATCTCCTATCAAATTATAGCATCTAAGTTTTTTCTTTTTTAATTGAATGCAATTAAATGTTTTTCCATATATAGGTCAATGAGCTGCAGAACCTGACAGCGGCTGAAGTAGTTGTCCCACGGGACCAAACCCCTGATGAGAATGAGCAAGTAATTGTCAAAATCATTGGACATTTCTATGCCAGCCAGGTAAGGGCTAAGATAGATTATTCTTGGCTAGTTGGCTTTTCTAGAAGAGGGTAGAGGAGAACCGTACCAAAGGCACTTTAAAAAAAAAAGCCATATATGCTAAGGGTATATGCAGTAGCTGTTGTTGGTGGGTTTTCCATAGTAGAGCAAAAACTGCTTTGTGGCATAAGGTTTGCCATCTTCAGAATCAGAAGTCTCCTTTTCCCTCTCTTCCACACCAACAAGGTTCTAACTTTCAGGATTAGGGAGAAAATAGCATTGCTTGTTCACTGCTTTCCTGTTTTGTATCAAAAAGGTAAGTTAAATTTTGTGGATTGTGCTCATGTGTTTCATCTACATCAGTGTTTCCCAAATGGTGGGTCACAACCCACTGGTGGGTCACAACCTGATGTGCAGTGGGTCGTGACCCCATGTGTGCTAGGCCTTAACTCAGTGCTCCCTGTAACGCCACAGTGTCTTATTGGGAGCCCCTGGAGCCCACTTCTGGGTTGCACCGGGCCCACAACCCACTTGTTTGGCCTCTGCAAGCCCCAGAATGAACCGCCGAAGTGACCACCTTCCGGTTTACTTCCGCAAACCGGAAGTTACTTCTGGTTGCTTCTGCAGGGTGTTCTGGGGCACACAGAGCCCAGTGGAGTAGGTCATGGGCCCACCACAACCCCAAAGCAGCCTCTGGGGGCTCCCAATAAGGCATTATGATACTGCAGGGAGCATTGCTTTGCAACCCACTGCAGAGGATGAAGTGGGTTATGGCGCTAAAAAATTTGGGAACCGCTTATCTACATAATATAGTCTGATCACAGAATTTTATTTTTTAATGATGAAAACATGCAATCCTTGATATAGTGCTGGGTATATCATAAGGTGTATAAGGACGTATCTAGAACATGTTTTATGATTTTCAGACTGGTGCCTCAGATCCAAACTAGACCCCAATGAACCAGGATTGGGTTACCACTGAAAACAAATTGGGAAAGAGCAGAATGGGTAGGTGGGAGGAGGGAGCTGGACCTTGTGCTCTCTCAAACTTTTTTTTTAACGCTTTCTCTTTTGTTGGGGCTCTGTGACCAGAAGTAACTCCTGCCTTGGAATAAAATTACTTTAAGAAAGTAGGTGGGAGAGAAAGCACCCTCTTTCCAGCCAGTCACCTGTGCTGTGTTTTAAATCCCCTTCCCCCCATGTAATAGGGATTTGGCACACTATCACATGTGAATGTGCCTTCACTTGTGGGTGTTTCAAGGCAATAAAGACTTTTTTTTCTTACATGAGATCTTGGAAAAGAGATCCCCCTCTCCCTCCCCACACACCTCCAGTTCTCCTGGGGCAATCTGCTCTAACTAAAAATCTCTCCCAACATTTTTCCCTGTTTGTAATTCTCCACCACTACCATCCTCCTCTGACTAAGGTTAGAGTCGGAGGATTCTAACCTTAGGCTACTTCACAGGAGGCCCTTCCACTGTTGTCTTTTTATAAATCACACATCTGTGCTAGGACATTGCACAAGCCCACACTAGGCTTGTTCATATAGTAACACTTTCTGTGCTGATGGAAAAATCTCTTACCACTTTCTAGTGCAGGAACAGCTTTTCTTCCAAGGAGGAAATTCCAGATATAAAATTCATATTAGTGTCAAATAATGCATATTAATACTGCTTCCCTTGAAAGGTCAAGGAAGCCCCCACCAGGTCTCACTGTCATCTTAATCATCTCATTCTGTACTTTAAAAACAGCCAAAAGAATTCTAGTGTTCAAATGTCTGCTTTTACTTACTATATGCCATAATAACCAACTAGTAATCTAAATCAGTATTAGAAGCAAAAATGCATTTTTAGTGTCACTTGTAAAATTGGCAGTACATCCCAAGTAAGCTGACAGAGTTATGGACCAAACAGCATCCAGTGCAGCTCAGAATGCAGTGTGTTGCATGGAAAGAATAATGGCCAAATCCTATCTATCCAACAGGCCATTGCACCAGCCACTCCACCAATGGAGTGGCAGCTGTTAAGGGGAGAGGGACAGAACTCCATCTATCATATTAGGTGAATGCTTTTTGCTATAAATCCATTTGCTTTTATCACCCTCATTTTCTTCCCAGATGGCTCAGCGCAAAATACGCGATATCCTCGCTCAGGTGAAACAACAGCATCAGAAGGGACAGAACAGCCAGACGCAAGCACGAAGGAAATAAGAAATTGCTTTACCCCGGATGCATGAGAGAGAGAGAGAGAGAAAGAGAGAGAGATGGACAAACAGACAACATTGACAACGGATGAAACAAAGCCAAGCAGAAAGAGTGATGCACTGATGCCGAACCCTAAGAGTGTCTGGGAATCAGTTTACCGTAGGCGGGTATTAGTAACTTTGTTGTAGACGGGTGACTTAATGTCTCATGAGCCAAAGGCAGTTTTGATTGGCTCCTCAGGCGTGCTGCAGATATATATATATCTGAGGGGGGGGGGAATTTGGATCAGCCAGTAGGGGGGGAAAAGTTCTAATCAGACCACATAATTTGTTTCAATCAAGTATCTAGTGTGTGTGAATGTGTGTATGTGTGTGCGAGACAGAGAGATTGTGCAGAGGACTGCTCACACATGCTGCTTTCTGTCCCTTTCCAGGGCAAAGCAAAAGACTGTTAAAATCCCCTCTTCCCCCTTCAGTTGTGCAACCAGGTTTAGGGTCTGCTGGAACAACATATAAATATAAAATGTTTTTGTTTACCAAGAGAAAAAATTCAGTAGTTTAGGTGCTCAGGGGGGTGTCTAGTGAACCTTGGATTCCCGCTCTTTGGATAAGCAATTTCTGTTTGACCACTGCACCTTGGTGACTGTGGAAGTCAGTGCATGCTGGGGTGGGGGCTGGGTATCAGAATCTCTCTTCATGTCACCCTATCTTTTTAGAGCTGGAGAGGTCCAGTGTTTTGGCCCCAGTTACTCTTCCCTTCTTGGGCACGCCAGAACAAGATCCTTGGGCTGGCATTTCTTTGATTGAAAACCAACCCAAGTATCTGATCAAGTGGTCTGCCATGTTTCAATGTTGCTTGGCAGGAGAATTAAGTAGTCACCAGTGTGGCTGATTCCCTCTCCAGAGAGATAGCATGTGCAGCTCTGCATCGCTGTTTATGGCACTGAACATTGCTGCTACAGGCTCGGCAATCCTGTTTGTTCCACATGTCAAGTTGATCCATGTTGCTGTGGCCCTCTTAACAGTTACGGGCTTAGGGCCCAGTCCTAACCAACTTTCCAGCACCAATGCAGCTGCAGTGCAGTCCCAAGGTAAGGGAACAATTGTTCTCATACATTGAGTAGGCCTCTGTGACTACCCTGCACCACAGGATGCAGTGCACACCCCATTGGCACGGCTGCAGCAGTGCTGAAAAGTTGGATAGGATTGGGCCCTTTGTCAAGGAGGCCGAAGGCTAAATCCAGATCCCCATACCTTAGAGGTAGAATTCATCTCATCTCAGGTTTTCATCCCAGGGTAACATCCTTGGCATACATGTCCTTGTGGGGCTTTCTGTCACCTTAAAAATATTCTTTCTGCGTATTAATAGGGTTTTAAAAATTATTCCTTAGAATTGTCAGCAGGTGTGTGAGGGTGTATGATCTACATTAAACAGGCCATGTAATCCCAGTTGTCCCAAAACTAAATGGAAGTGAGTAGGGGAAATAAGGTGACAAATCGGCTTTGTAGGACACTCTCTCCTGGGAACCAAACAGTGACTCAATTAAGACATTGCAGTAAATTATGGTTTGCACTAACTATACTTTAGAACCCAAACCATGGTTTGAATTTCCATACAACCTGGCAAAATGGGATTTAGAGCTGCTTGTCTACTTTTGCTTTCCATCTGCTCAGCACATCTAATTGCATTGTGCAGGGTCTACTTGAGAGACAGCAGTGGCTGTAACAATGGTTTGTCAATTCAGGTATGTCAAACTATGGTTAGCACAAATCATAGATTTCAAAGGTTTCTGATCTTGGTTTTCTGGCTGATTGCAAAGCATGATTTGTGTGATGCAGATGTTACAGCAAACGGCTTTCTTCCTTAACTGTGGTTTAATGTGATGTCTGCATTGTACCATTTGTGTTGAGAAACCTTATTAATTTGGGAGAAAAACACACTTTCTCTGTTTCTCTTTCTCACTCTCTCTTCTCCCCCTCGCCCAGGTGCCCTCAGTTGTTAAGCCAGGGAAACCATGGAAGTGATTGGAAAATCAAGCCGTGGGGAACTTGCTGCATTTTTAATCCACCAAAGGCACAAATCCTTAGGTAGCAATCCTGGTGGAAAGAGTTGCTAAATATTTTTTAGAAAAAAGCAAAATTTGTGAAAATGTGTTCTAGAAAATTAGAATTCTAATTTTCTAGAAAACATTCATAAACTTATCTGGTTCTAGAAAAAAAACATTCATAAACGTATCAAGTTGTCAGGGTGCAAATATTTTCAGACCCATTTGTTGCACAGGTAGAACTGTGCACAAGCTTAACATCTTTTTAAAAAATGTGTGTTTTTTTAACCTCATGGAGATTGTGGTTTCCCTGTATTTTTTAGAAAGATACCCCAGTGTCCTTCTTTTGGTTTGATGAGTGCATTTTAATACAGGAGTTTAATCACAGCAAAATCTCTTTCAGACACTTCCTCCCCCCATTAACACCGTTAAACATCTCTGAATTTTTGCTCTGGTCTGTGGCTGATACATCTCTCCTTCTGGCTGGCCACTGTCCAGAGGAAAGTTAAGCATGCTTAAGTTCTATTGAAATCAGTGTGACTTAAGCACATGTGATTTACTCTGGAATGTCCCTACGTGTAGACTGTAGATGAATTTTGAAGCAAGCAGATTGCTGGATGCAGTCTAAAGGTTTGTCTGTATGTGTTTTTCTGCATTTACCACTCTTACATCCCTCCAGCAGTTGCTGTCTGCTCATCTCTTGTGAATTACCTCTAGCTACTGCTTTGTAGTGTGGGCTTTCTGTTATCTGGTGGTAAATGCAGAAAGGCAGTCTTGGGGTGTGGTGGTGGGGTGGATGGATGAATGAGTGAGTGGGAAGAGGATGTTTGCATGGGACTCTGCCTGCTTGGAGGCCCTCTGCCTCAGGTTATAGTGAGAAGTGTCAATCATGCAGTTGTCATTTTGAAAAAAAGACCTTTGCGTAAGACTCTTCTGCCTTTGATTGCCAATTCCTAATGCTGCCTCTGTAAATTGCAGTAGTTACCTCTTGGTCGATCAATGCAGGGGTAAAATGCATTGTATGCACAAGCCTTTAGATTGCATGACATGTGTCATAACCTGGCTTTAAAACACTACCTGGGTGAGGCAGAGAGAAATTGATTGAAATACTTGCGCGTATGTCCCCTAAAATAATTAATGTTTAAAAACTACTTGCCCTCCAGAATAAAAAATGAGAGAATCACAGGCTAAAAGCACTAGGACCCAAATCCCTTTATTTCAGGAAGGTCTTGGCTTGTCTCTTTCAGATGCTTATCCCATCATAATTTTTCCCTTCTTTGGGAGAAGAGGGCAGGCGACTTTGCCTGCTGAAGCTCTTAAAGGGACAGAAGCTGTTTTAGTATGGTGTTACTCAGCTTTTAGGGACCTGATGCACCTAGACGTACCCCCCCCCCCCCAAAAAAAAGAAAGATGGTTGTCCTAATTCAGAGATCAGGAGAAGGCTGTTTGCATGTTGCCTTACAAATGGAACTGTGCCCACAATGCAGGCTGTTGTTTTTCATGGAATTCTTTCTTCAACCATTATCATTTTGTTGGATATGGTCTCTTCTTTTCCATGTAGCAGGCTTCTCTGCACATTGGTATAACAAGCCCACATCTGGAAATGTATGACTACATACAGATGGCCTTCTCTGGAGCCAGGCAAAAGGTTTTCCTAGGTGATCAGGTGACTTGGGTATTTAACGACCTAACCCTCAGCTTAAACTTACTGCCCAGGGTACCACTGTAGAAAACAAAACAGTATTCCTGTTTGAACACTTCAAGGAAGAGACATTAATTAACTCCAGTAGAAACAAAAAGCTCATTTTAAACACGTACTCCTGGGGAAGTTTGGAAGTCTTTCTGGGGGAAACGAAGGGCAAATCAAAATGAAACCAAAAGTGATTTCTTGAAAATTGACCTAACTTAAAAAAAAATTCCTCCTAATCTCAAAAAATAATATTTTCTGCCACAAAAAATACCGTGTCTTTATGAGGCGATACCAAATATAGACATCAGAAGAATGTAATGTGGTTACTGATCCCAGTCACTCTTATGCGAACTTTGAAAAGAAAATGTGTAAAATATATTCAAGTGAATTGTGAGTCTTTGTAGAGGACAGGAATTGCTAGCCTGGCAGCCTGCACACAGGACGAAGTTTTGTCTCTGCGTTAAAATAGGCATGTGGTGGGTTAATTTGGCCGTTTTCTGTAAAGCTCTAGAGAACTTCAGACTCAGGTCAATCCAATGCTAATCATTTGTGAGATAGATTCAAAATGTATTTGCATCAGTATAATTAAAAGTATGCTGTTGTTTTTATCACCTTAAACTAAAGCCCATAGGTCTGATTCGCTGTCATATATGCCTTTGCATCAGTGTATTCTGGACAGCACGTCCCTTTCCCTTGCTTCTAAGGGCTTACCTCCAAGTCAGTGTGCCTAGGATTGCAGCCTTATAGCGCAAACCTGAGCACGTTTACTTGAAAAGTAAGCTCTGTGGAACTCAGTGGGCCTTACTCCCAAGAAAGTGTGCATTGGATTGCAGCCTTAATGAATTTTGTGTGCCTGCTGTTACCCGATCTTGAAACAACCAAACAAAAGATTGGATCAACTTTGGTGATAACTGGGGGGAAAAAATTATTAACTGACCCAAAAAAGGGACAAGTCTTTTATGGGCATGTTGAATCTCAGGCCCAGGCAATTTCTGCGCTGTGAGGATTTTTTAACATGGGCAAATGGCTAACTGTATAGCCTTGTTAAATTGGAAAATTGTGTCCAGAAGCTTTAATTCCACTCAGAAGCTGCTGTGACAATCTTGTTGATTTGAACATGTATATTCTAGAGTTAATGGATTTCTGGGTCTTAAGCTCTCACACTTAGGAGTAAAATTTTATTGGAATGATTGGAATTCAGCCTAGAGGCACATACTATGGAGCATGCCAGATTTTTTTTTTTGGCTGATACATTGATCCTAATGGTTGCAAGTGCATTGATATCAATGTGTATTTAGGATTGCACTCTTACTCTATTGGATCAAACTTTCCAGATTATTTTTTAAAGAAGGGTAGGGAGGTGGGATTTTATGGAACAAAGCCAGCCCTTTTTGCATTGAAATATTTGTATTTTTTAGCAGAGACAAGACTTTTGTTCTAACTTGACTCGCCAGATGTCCAGGTTGAACCTGGATCTGTGAAACTGGACCTGTTTGTCCCAGTAAATATCGGGCTCCAGATTTGGACTGTGTGACAGCAGGCGAATCGAGTTTCCATGTATTTTTTCATGTGCCTAATACTCAACTGACGTCTTTGAATTTAGACTGAAGCAGCTGCAAGGAACTTGCTGTTTTACCATGAAGCAGTTACTGTCCTTTTTTTAAATCCCTTGCAACAAAGAAGTGTATGCAGAAAGGCCAGGCATTGCTGTGTGTTTTAAGTGAAAGGAGAAAAAAAGAAGAAAAAAAGAAAAGAGAGAAAATGGGGGAAAAAAAACTACCTCAAGGTATGACGTTACCTCAGCAATTATTATGTTTTTGGGCTTGCTGATATTTTATATAAAAGCTGATAGTCTTGAATATTTTATTTTTTTAATGAAAAGAGAAGTTAAGTTTCATAATTTCTTATGAGCCAGACGTTGTTATGCAGGTTGACAGTGTTATGAGCTCTCTATGGAGAACGACAGAGACTTCAGACGTAGCGGAAAAGATGGCAGGTTCTCTCCCCCCTCCTCCCAATGAACAGTTTTAATTTTTTTTTTTTTGCTTTCCTACAAGAATAAAATGATAATGTTCTGTCCCTCAAGAATACGGCCAGTTGAAGACCTGCGAATTTTAATTGCGATGTCTAAATAGTTAAAGATTTGTGTGGTTGAAAGCATCCCTACAAAAGACACACCTTTATGTGATACTCACCTTTGTAGTCTATAGACAGGCTGATTCTGAGTACACTTAATTTGGAAGGTGGGGGAAGTTTGCTTCATCACGGGACGGTGGTCAGTATGTTGTTGGTCACCTGAGTGAAAGGCAGGCCTGTTGGGTTGGAATATGAGGGTTTCTGATTTGGCTGGCATTTGTCATGCTTGTTTGCTGTCACTAGGTGTTGCTAAAGGGCTGTTTGCACATATAATGGCACAATAGCAGCCCCTTGCGCAGAGAGGTCTTAAAATCATGATTGGGAGATACTAACCTCTCCAGCTGCTTAGCATCAAACAAAACTTAAAGTTATACCAGCAACCATGTAAGAGGACCACCAGAGACCCACATGAATCAGCAGAAAGCAAACCAATCTCATGTGGTTCTTTCAATTGCATAAACTTCCCTTTCACTGTATTGAAACTCGGTGGGAGTTAAGTGTGTTTAGGATTGAGACCTGTCGCTGAGACAAGCAGGTACCACTGTCTGAAAGCCATGAGTCGGAAGCCAACTCTTGTCCTTGTAAATGTTGGGCCCTCTTTTCCGCTATGGTGCTGTGAAATATTTTACAAAGACTTTACCTCAGTTTTACTGAGGAGAACAGGCCATTATTTTTTAAGAAAAGAAACGAGAGCCAATTTGTGTGTGTGTGTTTTGTACATTCTCAAGGAAAAGATGTAAACCTAGCTGCCGTGGTTTAAAAAAGATTTGTGGGGGTTTTTTTAAAAGAAAAAAAAAATCACATTTTGCTCCTCTCAATCGCACCTGGAGCAGATCATCTTCTCCAAATGTAATGTTTGAAAATTGGTGTTTGTAAATGAATTCACAAGAGACCAAGTTGATTCCTGCCCAGTGACTTTTCACAAATACAGAAGCTGGGAACTCTGGGTTCTTGAGGGATGCTCTATCAGGCCTCTATATGGGTGCCATTCTTTTATTTAATTTAATAAAAAATGACTGCCCCTGTCTGTAGTGAACCTCCCCTCAGCCCTTGCTCCTAGAACTCTTAAAAACTATCAGGTTTTCCTTTTGACAACAAAGTTGAAATTGTTGGTTTTCTATCTGGAAAGCTTTGATATAGCCTCTCATAATATGCTTGAGACATTATGTTCCTTTCTAGGGACAGTAAGTTGCATGATGCCCTCAATTAGGATAGAAACCAGAGGCAAATTACAAATTGGGGAGGTAGAAGAGATATTATTTTAAATGCATCTGTAGTTTTTGTCCCTACTGAAATTGGGCAGGGGAAACTAGTTTCCTTCTTTAAAACTCTCTGACGTCTCTGCTTTTAATACAGACTTGCATTGATGAGCTGTGAATTTTCTTGTTTAAATTCAGACATCAGCCATAGCTAATAAGGTGTTTTTTTGACAGCAAGCAATTTTTCATATTTGTTTCAAACTGCCTCCTTAAAGGGGGCGAAAAGGCCCCCTGTCAAGTGCTATTAGCATATAATTATTGCTGTGCTCTGTTTTAGAACTTCCAGCTAATTGCATCATTTGTTTGGGGTGTGGGTAGGAACAGTGGTCATTTGCCAAGTAAGTATGTAATTTAACCATTGGAGGCAGCAGTTTTAACATCATAGATTCAAAGTTCAAATCATTGCCTCCTCAAGAGTGCTGTGACATTGAGGAAATCAGCATGTAGTTGCTTAAGAGATTGAAGCTCCTAGACCTATGGAGGGTGCATCTCTTTTGACAATTTAGTTAGCAATCAAGTAGTGGATGATTAGTCTTTGCAGTGATAACAATACTCCACAAAGCTGTTGAAAATATTAAGATTTTTTTTCTTAATGCGGAGTCATTGGAGTTTGGTCCTGCCATGGTTTGCCAGAGAGGGCTGTCAAATCTTGCCCTCATATTGTGAGCTTGTCATGGGCGTTTTTCATCTGAATATTATGATTTTGAATTTTAAAGCATTTTACCCTTTGAATTTCCTTGAACAGTTTTCTGTTATTAAATTTGTAATTTGTTGAATGCTAGTTACAGCTACCAACTCTGGGAGCAGAAACTTCCTCTGCTTTTCAGCAAACTAGGGCTACGTATCATTAAATATGTGTGGAGTTATCAGTTCTGTGAAAAGAAACCTGCTCTAGTTTTCAGCAAATTAGGGCTATGTCAATGTCTGAATTGAACTGATTTAGTCTCGGGTTTAGCGCTCCAAGCCTGCTCACAAACAGTCTGGTAAACTGAATGCACCCATTGTTTTTCCTGCCCCCAGTACCTCAGATGTCTACCTTCTTCTGCTTCTGCAGCCACCATCTTGAATTCCATGTGTTTAAATTTAATAAGATGGCCTTAATGGCAATGGAATTATGGCGGTAACTGTGGTCATAGAGGGCTTTGAGCTCCATCTTTGCCCCAAATCACCACCATGGACTGATTCCTAGCTTTGTCTCAGGTAACATCTGGCCAGCAAAGAAAGAACTGCCAGGAAAGATCTGAAAATTCCAAGGGCTTCTCTTAAAAAAAAAAAAAAAAAGTAGTAGTATTTGAACAAGCTCTATTTGAACAAGTAGTATTTGAAAAAGCTCTATAGAAGGAATGCTGGGATATATTTTTCATTTTTTAAGATAGGCCTGCTATTTTTCACCCATTTTCACCTATGAAGAGATACCCATGAAGAGATAAATGGGTCTCCTATGCTATTATACCTGTACAACCCAATGGTTAGGAAAATCTCAACTCTCCTCCCTTTCTTTTTAACCATTAAGCCATCTGAAAATGGCTTAGCAACAGCCCATGCAGACAGATAACACAAGCCAACACATATTTTGCTTCCTTAAACGTTACACCAACTCCTGGGTATATTTGGGGTGCTGATTCCAAAAATGGCATCCTTTTTGCCCTATCACGTCTAGTTTTGGAGAAACGGCATAGACTCTTTAGTGAATGGTTCAAGCAGCTTCCTCATGAGGGAGCCTACACCATGGCTTCCTTATGAGGAAACTGCTTGAACCATTCGCTAATGAGGCTATACTCTATCTCCAAAACTAGACATGATAGGGCAAAACGGATGCCATTTTTGGAATTGGCACCCCAAATTCATATCAAACCACCATAAAGTTTGCAAAAAACTATTCTGACCCTCAGTTTTGTAGGCCTGTGTAATGAACAACAAGACTTTTGCAAGCCAAGAAACCTGACTGCTTACAAAAGGGGGAGGAATCAAAACAAAAAAAAAACCTTATTTGGCTAGTTCTACTAATATCTCAGCTTTTTCCTGTAATCTTTCAGCATATCACCTGGACAGTTGATCCAGGTGTTTTACCCCTGTAAAGGAGGGTGTTTTACCCCCCTCCAAAAGTTTTACCCCTTCTTTTTGTCCCTCAGGAAAATCTGTCAGCAAGCTATTGCGGTCCATGGTTAACCTGGGTGATTTGGGTTTTATTTATCTTATCCATGACCATATCTAGGCAAGAAAATATTTTAATGGTGTTCTGGGGTTCCATGTGAGGAGAGGTTTCCCTGTTCCGTGGCATTTCAGGAATTCCTCAATGTACAGTATCCAGTTGTACCCCCGACACTGAGACTGAATGGAATATCTTCTCATTCCAAGCTCTGTACTGTTTCACATCTTTGACCTTGTCTCATCCCAGCCTTGCAATCCGGAGGATGTTAAATCTCCCACTCAAGTCAACCGGAATTAAGCATACTTGAAAATTCCATAGTCTCTTATGGGCTCTTTTGGGCATGCCCAAGACTCTTTTAAAACAACTGGATACATCCCAGGAACCTCTTAAAACAATGGGAAACATTGGTCTCAATTCAACTCAACCAAAATTAGTGTTAACTGTTATGGTTGCTCCCCCCTCATACACTCTGGGAATGGTAGTCCTTTGAATAGGTTATGCATCTCTTCTTAACAGAGAACAATCAGCACTACCATTAAATTTCCAGAGGCAGGGGGTGAGAAAAACATTTTGACCGTGTTTATTTGAGACATAAACAGTATAGAACAAATGCGCTCTTCAGACATTACTTATGTGGACAAAGAATGTGTGGACATTCCACCTTGGTACATTCCTCACAATTCTCCTCACATTTCTCAGAACACATGGGGGGGAAGGACTTCAGAAACATATCAGCATTGGGGACAGGCATGTGTATACACTCTTCCCTGCCCCACCGACATCATATTCGTTGTCCACATAAATAATACCTAACTGGGGGTGCAATCCTAACCCGTTATGTCAGTGCTTTCCAGCACTGATATAAGGGCAATGCAGCTCTGAGGTAAGGGAACAAACATTCCCTTGCTTTGAGGAGGCCTCCATGAGTGACACCGAACTGCAGGATGCAGCACATGTCCCATTGGCACTGCTATGCCAGTGCTGAAAAGCACTGACATAAGGGATTAGGATTGCGCCCTAGGGCTTACTCTCTGCTCCATCCTTCTTCCATCCAGCAAATTACTGGCACAAATATTACTATTTGATCCAGTGGTTTTCAGTCATGGGGAATGCAAAGTTTACTTTGAAGCTCCTTCTGGGTTTCTCAGTGAGAAGAACAAGAGTGGCAGGGAAGAATATCCGAAGTCTGTTAGACCACTGCTGTCCATCTTTCCCTACAATATATGGCCACAAGAATGTGATGGGAATGTTCTCAGATTTCCTGTCCATTGCCTTTCCATTCATGCTGGGCAACAGGTGAAGCTTGGGTGGTGCTGCACAAACTGAGTGTACATGCTAGAGTAAGCCCCAGAATCTGCAATGCACTCAGGTTCTATGGCAGACTTTCAGTGATTTCTTGGTCAACAAATCAACATGGAAATCTAGGAAATTTTTTTTTAAAAACATTTTTTTTAGGTGGCACAAGACTGTTAGTTTGGCTACCACAAACTTAACAAACCACTCTTCTAGAAGTAACATAAATTGAATTCATTTGCATGTTGGATTGGCTTTTTCTTTCCTTAAAAGGACTGCTGCAGTTGACAGAGAAGAGAGGAATGAGACAGTAGAAAGACAAAAATCATCAGGGCCTAAATTATGAGGGCTAGATATTGAGCTTTGGGGGAAAAAAAATGACCATTGGAAGTTCTACCTAGGCTACTTTTGGGTCCTCTGGGTGGTTTTAGCAGATACTACTTATACACTGTCAGGAGGCCTAGAACGTAAAATGGAGAATTTTTCTAGATGCTTACTGCGTTTTCCAGATTCTTAGTGAACATGTGAAATATAAGCCGCTTAAAACTACAGTTAAGCTGAGGGTTCTAGATAGAGTGCTAAAACTAGCAGTGGAACTCTTAACAGCTAATTTTTTTTTATTTTTTATTTTGGAAAACCTATTGTGTGCAAGCCTATTGGCTCTCTTCAGAGCCAAACCTGTAATGTCTTTGAATTGACTTTGATTTTCAGAGTCCAGGAAACTGGCTTACATTTGTGTTTAAAAAAATTAAGCCATCAGAAGATTTCTCAAGTGATCCCCAGTCTTAAGCCACCTGAAAGCACTGGTCATGCCTAAAAATCTTTGTTCGGTATGCTTGAGAATTAAAATCAAAATCTAGGATCCAGAGCCAGATAGGAAGAAAATTTCAGAGGGATTTGGTTCTGGGGTCAGAGGAATTGACAGCCATTCATTGAAACTGGCTTTTAAAAGACTTAACAGCCTATCCTAACTAACTTTCCTGTGCCAATACAGCTGTGCTGGTGGGATGCACACAGTGGTGGAGGGGCAGTCACTGAGGCCTCTTCAAGATAAGGGAACATTTGTTCTTTTACCTCAAGGCTGCATTGGCTCTGGAAAGTTGGTTCGGATTGGGCTGCAAATAAAATAAACCGTACATTCTTCCTTTTTAAAAAGATCTATGCCGTACGGCTTTTCAGAAAAGGAGAAGACTGAAATTTAAGAGACTCTTATCATAACTTTATTTCTTTGAGGATATGCAGGTGTTAACAAGCTATGAAATTTACACGTATGCAGAAACTACCTCATGCTTCACAGGAAGATATGAATTTAAAAGATTGGTTTGTGCTTGTGTGTGTATGAATGGGTATTATCCACTCTGAAGATATATCCCTAAGCAAGCCTTGAAAAGAGAGATCAGTTTGGAATAATCTCTTACCAGCTTCTCCCCTTGAAGTGGGAAAACTGACACGCCTTGAAGAAAAACTATAAAGGTAACTAATGTAGTAGGCAAGTGGTTTCTCTTTCCCTTTCCAGAGTTGCATCTCAAGGTCTGATCTTTAGTTCTGGTGCACTGGGATCCAGTTATCCCTCCTGTAGGGAAGTTGTCTGGTCAAAATGTAAGATTGCAGCTTGGACCAAAATTCCCTGTTCTGCAAGTGAAAACACCAGATTTCGCAACACCTAATTGTGAGGATTGGTAAAATGGGATGGTGTTGCTCTGTTCATCTCACACCTAGTTTTGGTCAAAACTGTAGTTTTGTGGCAGCTGAAATTTCTTGTAGAACCTTGTTTTATGAAGCTGTGCCTTTATCCTGCACAATTCTAATACTGTATAGCCGATAATAGGTGTCTTATTCACATCATTCCCAGTTTAGTTCCACTTAATAGATTTGTTATGTTATCACATACCATAACTAGCATGCAGTGTTGCTAATTTCATTGAAAGGTTCCAGATTACTTGTATGGTTTTCTTACGCAAGTCTGTGGCCTGCAGGCAATTTTCAAAAAGTTGGAAATGACATTCGAATTCGAATCCTAAAGTTTTCCTACCGGGCTCTCAGCTGCCTCTAGCCAGCCAGCCCTCTGTGCCATCAAAGTCAGCCAAAAGGGACATGACTTCTGACTTAGAAAAGGTGATCTGGCAAGCAGGTGGGAGTCAGGAACCATATCTTGATATTTCGGTTATGGGCTTTCTAAAGAAATTATGCAAAAGCTGCCAAATGCTGCAGGCATTTCATGCAGTCACACAAAATATTAGAGTTCAACTGAGAGGGAAGTTCTTTCACACATCCCCATTTAAGTGAATAGTGTTTCAGTAGGTCTTCTTGGTGAATTGTGTCTGACCTTCCCTGATTTTGATCTCATTTACAGCCCAATCCTATGCAAGTCTACTCAGAAGTAAGCCACATCAGAGTCAATGGGGCTTACTCCCAGGAAAGTGTGATTAGGATTGGGCTGTTAAAACCCTTATACATGGAATCAAGTCCAAGAGTTAGTTCTCATGACTGCCTAGCCCTACCATTTTATACATAGGGGCTATATAAGATTTTTCAAGGAGACTACTAGCTGCTTTATACTGCTCCAGAGCTGTAGATGAGTGTGAACCAAATCCCCAATCCATGATTTCCCCAGAAGGCACAGCAAAGCTTGATCTAGGTTCCTCAGGAGCAGAGACCTTGACAACACCTGGGAACCAGTGCGGGTGCCCCATAGTTCTCAATCAAGGAATGACTCCTGGAAACATGAGTGTTTCACATGGACATTGTTTGAAGGGGCAGTAGAAACGAGATTCTGGAATGTTGCCACTATGAACAAACAGCATAAAAAGGTCCATTCACATAAAACACTCCACATGCACACAGCTACCAGGATTAATCTAGATGTTTCCATGGCATCTAAAAATGTTACATGCTGAACAGGCCCCGTGCTGGACAGGAAGACTTGCCATACATTGCGAAAACAAGGAAGCTTCAGATAGAGGGTGAATACAGATGTCTGTTTCTTCAGTGGGTAACACCACAGTGCATGTAACCACAAGGGAAAGAAGGTCATTCTTAATGGCCTCTCAAGTGATATTTTACCAGACATCTAAACTGAAGGAAGAAGACTAGTTGCATTCTTAATAATACAGTATGAACTGTCAGTTTCTAATATGCTTACACGCACACATTGTGGTTGGTTATCATGTGGTAGATGACCATCTGTTCAGTAAGATTTGGGTTTGGCTATCCAAATCTTTTGTTAAAGTGTTGGAACCCCTTGCTCGTTCAAATATGTATTTGAACCCTGCTGCTTTATTGTCCCTTACAGAATATGTTATATTTTAATGTTTGACTTGCGCGAAGATGAATACCTCTCTGACATGCTGTTGGTGTGCAGGCAAAGCAGGGAAGCAGCTTAAGGCACTATTGTGCATATGGGAGGACTTTGTCCTGCATATGCCCTTGTTGCCTTTCTGACGGATTGATTTGATATAATTGGCTTCTTTTCCAGTTTACAAAGTGGGACATATCATCTGGCTGGAATGGCTGTGATTGTAAACTAAGTCAATAAGGGGAGAATGTCAGAGGAGAGGTAAGAAATTTTGTCCCACCCTACCCCCACCACACAATATGGCAGGGGTGGCCAAGCTTTCAACTTTAGGGCTTTGGGACCTTTAATAATTGTGTAGAGGAGGGAATTTCTATGAGATGACAAGGTGTACCTGCTGAAATTCCTGCCTCTACACAGTTGTTAAAGGTCCAGGATCCCTAAAATTGGAAGGTTGGCCACCTCTGCAATATGGCAATGTGCTCAATTTTTTTTTTCATAGCAGGGCTTTATGCTTTCTCATGAAATGAATGAAAAAAACAATCAGTTGTATAGTACTTTCAAAAAGCAAAAAAAATAGTAAGCTTTTACACATATGATGATGGGTCAGTTTTGCCTTCCAAGAGGTTTTGGGGAAATAAAATAGTGCAGGCCATGGAGAAATAGCCTTACTTTTCCGTTACTTGATTTCCAAAGGCAAAATAATATTTTTTTTAATTTTGCCTGTATAAGTGAGATCTTCTCAAACAAGGGATAGCTGCTAAAATTCTCAAGTCTCCCTAATCCAGAACTGCAGGGGCTGCATGCAGGTCTCTCCACACACAGTTCAGTTGTGCCTGATGTATATGGGTAATGCTTGGGACTGTCTGTGCCTTACTCATTTACTGCATGTATCCCCTCCTCTATCTTCAACAACCTGTACATGCAGCTGGTCCATATATGGAAATCTGCTGAGCTTCCTGCTTTAGTGTCCAGTTTTCGCTAATCTGATGCAGAAGACTGGCCTTCCCAGGCCTGTTCATTTTTGCATTGAACAACTTAAGCCTGATAGAGTAATTTGTAACTCCAAAGCACACTTTTAAAGACTGCCCTCTCCCATTATACAGCAATAGGGATTCAAGCCAAGATTAAAATCTGACACTCTCCCTTTCAA
The DNA here is from genome assembly GCF_035046505.1 of Tiliqua scincoides. NCBI lineage: Eukaryota > Metazoa > Chordata > Lepidosauria > Squamata > Scincidae > Tiliqua > Tiliqua scincoides. The sequence continues at coordinate 89,115,188 of NC_089825.1, forward strand.
TCACAGCCATTCCATGCATCAAATGTTCACAATGAAGGAAAGTTCCAGCTTTCTTTGGGTTAGTTCACACAGGGGGCATTAAACCAGTCTCCCCCCACTCCAGTCAATGTATCAGTCAGCACCCTGTTAAGTGCCTGTTGAGCTGCACTTCATGTCAACCTAAGAGGCATGATGATCATATTATACATATAATATGACTATAACCAATTCATGTTTGTTTATCTACCTCTTAGCACCTATAGAGTAAAATAAATAGGTAGTGATAATACCACATGCTGTGTAGTGTAGGGAGAAAAATTCTCTTTTTTCCAAAGAAATATTGTTCTGCTTAAAAATAATAAAATAGAAACGGGGTCTCACCCATTTCTTAAAGCAGGCTTGGTGAATTGTAGAGGGCTGGGCGAGAGGCAGGTTGTCCACATTGCAGTTAAGGGGGACATTGTGGCCAACATGCTCTACTATGGCCCAATGGATGCATACTGGGCTTTGGAGGCCCAGTTTAGATTCCTGCTGCACTGGGGAATTGTTGGGCAAGTCCTTGGTCCTGACCCAAAGAACAATGAGAGCAGCAAACTCCCGTTGTTGCATATGCACGGCTGTGCCCTCCAGTGTCAAGGTCCACACAAGCAGTGCACCCGGGGATTGCTACAAAGCTACACAGGTTACCCAGCCCATTGCTGGAGGTGGTTCTCCTTGCTCCAACACAGCAGGCATTTGCACACCTGTTACCAAGGGATCATCTGCCTTTGGACACCCGATTTGGCAGGTAAATTACGTCTGCTGGATCCGGGGGGGTCTGTCTCCTCAGCCTCAGTGCTTCCAGTAGGGCTAAATAATCTCCATTACCTCATCAGGCTGTTGTGAGAAGGAAGGCCAGGCAGGCTGGGAAGCCATTTGGAGAGTGAGAGCACTAGAGAAACCATTCATGGCTACAGGCCACTGCAATGACTGTTGGAAAGCTGCTTGTGGTCCACTGAGGTTTTGCGACCACTTCCCTGCTGCAAGTTGATTAACCCTGATTTTTAAAGTGCTCATTAGTTTGTAAGAGCCCCCTCCAAACCTCAACTGTTCTTTCCCCCCTTTTATGATTTTTTAAAATGCCACCGATATTTGTTTCTTCTTTTTTTCCTAACATATTCCCATCAGAATTTGTTGCTCCCATTTTCTTTCCACTTTATTAGCATACGAACAGACAGACCCTAGCCAGCTATCTACCAGCAATTGATTGAATTGTGCCTTAAACCCACAAGCATGTACTGTTGTGCCACTCTTCTATCTCCTTCCTTTGGGGGTGGGGGGTACCAAATATCTGCATTAGAGATTTTTTTTTTTCCTAAACTGAGGACCTTGATGGATCTCTGGTGAATACATCTATCAAAATAACTTGAGCATATGGGAGCCATTGCAAGAACTGCCTTGCTAGGTCAGGCCAAAATCTGTCCTGTCCAGTGTTCCATTTCCAACAAGAGACAAAATAGTACCTCTGAGACATTCATGGCAGCTCTTCCTTGTTCCCAGTATCTGGTATGCAGAGGTATTCTGCCTGTGAACATAAGTGCAATTCAGTTGTCATGGCACAGCTGTAGGGTTGACCGACTTCAACAATACCTTTGTCTTTAAAGCCATCTCAAGCAAGAGCAAGAAGTTCAAGTCTTCCTGTTACTATGTTAGAGATTCTCTTGTATTTGAAAACCAACTTAGGTATAGGTGCTGATAATCAAATAATCTATATGCAAAATGCATATGCAGATTAATTTATATGCAAACGCTTCTGTGGACTGGGAAAGAAATTTGTCTGCTGTATGATATACTGACCAGATGCATGTCATACTCTTTCTAATGCATTGAAAATCATCATGAGCTCAGACCCCTTTGATGAAAGGTTGAACTTACTTTAAAACAAAAAATCGATTTCATCTTTTTGGATAACTGTAATTTCTTTCTTTTTTTTAACTCAACAAAAGTCTCCCTTTGTCCTTCCCTTTCTAATCCCTGTCTTTTACCCCCTTATACTTTGCATGAGGCAGGTTAGTTGGCTCAGATCCAAAGTTGTGATATCAGATGGACACAGGTTCCATTTTACTTCCAGCTTGGTTATTGCCACAAACTGCTTTACTCCACTGTTTCGTTTTTAAAAATAAAAATGGAGAAATTTGTTCCCTGTGTTGTTTGTCTTTCCATACCTATGAGACCACTCCACCCCATCACTGTAGTGATATAGGCCCAATTTCAGATTATTGGTTGGTCAGGAACAAGCCCCCTTCCCCCACCAAAAATGAGTCTGGATCCTAGTTTCCCTTCCATATAATCCCTGTTTAATGGGGTCAGATGATGCTAAAGGGTATGCTGGGAACCTGGTGGCAACTGATGTCTTCAAACTGAATCCCTTGTACAAATCCATTGTACAAGGGATTATACTGAGCCATTTGGGAAATAGCTTGGAATGTAAGAGAAGACCCCGTCCTCTACACCAAGATGTAAAACATCTTGGTGCGCTGGATGTGGGCCACGGAGGCTCTTTATTCCACCCATGTGATCATTGCACTCTCCTAGGACTGCCATCTGCTCCTGAGCTGCAAAGGGACACCCTAGCAGTATAACTGCTTAAAGGGCAGTGCTGGGAGAGCCCAGTTATCATGCAGGGTTTCCCAGAGCTGCCAACACTTCTGATGTTCCAGAGAGACATCACTTCTGAAAGGGCAGCCCTCATAGCACTGCCCTTTTAGCAGACCCACTGCTGCTGAGGCATTGGGAGGTACAGACAGAAGGAGGCCTGAGAAGACAACAGTATTGGCAGAACAGTAAGGGGCAGACTGAGAAGGATGAGGGAGAAGGAAGACGTTGCTGAGGCCCTGGGTGAGCCCAGTTATTAGGTGGGCCACAATTTCAGCAGCTCTGCTTCTGCTGCGGCATCACTGCACAGAGCACCTCTCAGTTGCTGAGCTACAAAGTGATGCCTTGGCAGAAGCGGTGTTGCTAAAGGGCAGCCCACCTGATAACTGGACTTTCCCACATCTTGAAAATATAAACAAGATTTGCGTATTTTCCTATTCTGTCATTCACAGCTAATGAATTTGTTCCTGCGTGAGAACGCTGTGCTTATTTCTGGCCATCACCTGCTTAACAATGCCACTCCCTGTTTAATGACGTCTCTTCTTGCCCTCAGCAAGTGCCATGAGTGTTATTCGGCCTGCTGTATGAAGTGAGTTTGACAACCTTGCTCTATACTTCTTGGCTTGATCATAGGGCTATAGCTTTATCACTCCACAGGATACTTGCATGGGGAAGGGGGCACCAGAATGTATATCCCTAGCTGGAGAACCATATTAAAAAAAGGTTTCTGTGGGCATGGTTCCTAGCCCACTCCAGAAAGCAGAGCTATATGTACATGGTGATAGTGTCAACAATCTAGTAAAGGAAAGGAAGCAAAGGTTCGGCCTTCCCCTTCCTTCAAGCAGCTGGTTAAGGCTACGTGTGCATAGCATGGGTATCCTCCATAGGAAAGCTATCCCAGACAACCTGAACATATCTCATAGTTGGCAGTGAAGCCCAGACAGTGCACCCACTGGTATGATGTGATTATGACAGCTGCCTAGAAATAGGGATGATTTGGATTCAGTGTAGCTTATACAGTAGTTCCTTCTCCCAGTGTTCTATCACCATCTCCAAGAATGAATAACAGCACATTTACTGAACACTACCAGAAATGAAACCACATGGTGAGGACAGAAGACATGGGACTGAAGGAAGCAGACACAATGACAGAAGGAACTGCAAGCCTGGAAAACTACAGAGAAACAGGGTAAGATAGAATGCAGGAGTAAAATACGTGGCTGTTCAGTCAAGGATCAAGATGCCAATATGAAATTTCTTCTAGCAAAACCAGAAATGGCAGCAGAGAAGAAGGGAGCCAACAACATCAAGCCCCAACAGAACACAGCCAATTCTCAATGCTTTCAACGAGCACATGTAGACTTTGCAGTAAACATTGGTAAGAAGTTCAGGTAGGTTCCTGGGTTGAAGTAGGTGAATTATTGCAAGCACCTTACAGCTACAGATCTTCCATTGGTCTAAGGCTTGTCCAAGGTAGACTGCTGTAGTAAGCACTGAAGACTAACTGGGTTGAGGTGCCTGTTCTTAAACAGCCAAGATTACACATGCATGGGACAATTGTATGTTTTTATTTTAACTGGGTGGTTGTCTTGAACTTGCTCACATTCAGCAGTACTACAGGTTTCCAAACCGGTTTTGAGGAAGTGGTCACAACTGTTGACTGTTATATAACTGGATGCTTCCTTCCTCTTTCCCAAACGTCCTGCTTGTTTCTACAACTTGTTTTCTCTGTGTCCTTAAAAATGCAGTCAGGCTGCAAGGCTTGATGGGACCCAACCCTACAATTACTGACTGAGCCCGATCCAGACCCATGTGTGCCGGCTCACTGCCAAGCGCACTGTCACAAATGTACCGTAAGATGTTCCCAAACCTTAATCATGAGCCCAGTGCTGGAGCTAGCCCATCTCAAACCCACTCTGGACCAGTTCTGGCGCTGGTCCTGCATTCTGCTGCCAGGCAGTCTAGACTACCTGGCAGCGGAGAGGTGAGTGTGGGGAAGAGGCAGGGAGGAGGCATTCTGGGACTGGGGGAGGTGGGGGAAGGTGGATGTAGAGGACAGGGAGGAGGTGTGGCAGGTGAGGGAGTGGGGCAGGAGGGTGGGATCTGTGGAGCTTGGCTCCACCAGCTCCTGAGCCCTGTGTTGGACCGCGTGGTCTGAAATGAGACTGATTCTGCAGCAGCTGAAGAGCTGCCATAGAATTGAGTAGCCCCAGTTCAGGGCTACTTCCCAAGCCCAGTGGAAGGGGTAAAAAAGTCCCCTTCCTCCAAGGACCTGCTGCAGGCTGCCTGGTTGCATGCAGAATACTGCAGCGTCCATTTTTGGTGCTGCGGCAGACCCGCACATTGGGCAGCTCAGGATTGGGCTTCCTGGTAGATGGAGATTGAACACAGACTGCAGTCTCCCTGACCCCATGCTGGGTAACAGCAGAATAGCCACACGCACCAGCTCTTTTAAATTATAATGGAGCGGAAAGCGCTTTTGTCTACCAGAGCTGCAGTATTTTTTTTTTAATATAAACTTAACCATATGCCAGTGGTTCCCAAACTACAGAGTTTGGGGGCAGTGACAGAGCTGCAGAGACCACAGCATTGCCACTGCCAAGGGGGACAGTGCTGGCCTCCTGCAGGGTCCTGGAGGCTCGCAGCCCCGTCTGATCTCCTCCGTGGCTGCTGTAAACAGCCCTTATCTGCTATCTAAAGCTACTTCGCAGAAAACAGGAAGCAGCTTTAAACTGGAAATAGGGGTTCTGTAAACAAGCTGCAGAGGAGATCAGAGGGGGCTGTGAGCCTCCATGATCCTTGGCAGCAGCAGCACTGCAATCTCTGCAGCGCTATTGCTGCTATTGGAGCAGGGGCCACTCCCCTTGAGGGGAATGCCCTGCTTCTGGTTCCCCTGGTGGGTTGTGACCCACCGGTCTGGGAACCACTGCCATATGCAATCAGAAAAATGCCCAACCTTAAATAAGCATGCCCTGTGAAGGCAATATTTTCCTTCCCAAATTAGCTAAACTTTAAAACAACAACAGCGCAACTCTAATGGGGGACACAATCACGATGAAGATGAGCACCAGGCAAAACAAGTAAATTGTGCCCCTAGGTTTCACCTCTTCTGCTCTAGGTGCTGTGATAGCACATTATGTTTTACTCAGAGCAGATGCAAAATGGCTACTGTCTCAACACAAAGGATTTACCAGTTTGCTTCTGAATTGAATTTGACACAAGAAAAAAAAAATCAGCAACGCCTTGGACAGCCAGAGTAGTCTTGCTGGGAGAACCACCCACAAAATTGGTTGTAAAGCAGAACTGCAGTTTCCGTTCAGCAAATTTAGAACTTATCTGGCCAACTGATTCCTAGATCTCCAAAGCCACTGAATCAAGGTCATCAGTTCTGGAAACATCACATCTGGGAATGTTGGGATGCTGGAGATGGAAAATGGGTGAAATCCTTTGTGTAGCATTTCAGTCTGTTCTTAAAGTAATGTAAAGCCAGTTTAAACCTGATCTGTTTCTTTGTATTGAGCTGGAATGTATCATACGTTTTCTCAACATCAGCTAGGTGATGGTCAGTTGCAGAGTTTATTGATTGATGTCCTATGGAAACATCACTGCAGGAGCCAACTCGTAAGGCTCCCAGTCCATCCATAAAAAATTCTGATGAGAACATTGGGCAAAGGGAGGTGAAGGAGAAATAAGTCAGTTATGTAACAACATTTTAAACATTCAACGTTGAACTCTTTCACCACTGGATAGATCACTTCCCTCAGCCTCCCTACTCCCATTCCTCCCCCGCCACTGACTTGCCTGTTTGGGCAGGTGTGGCAGAAACCGGCAATGGTCTCTTACAGTAGCGCTCCCAAAATGGCCACTGAATGAGTGCAAAATGGCTGCTGCTTGCTGTCGGCAGCCAATTTACAACTGCAGAAGTGTGTAAGAGTGGAGCATTTTTTATTCCAGGGAGCCCAGTTAGGATTGGGCTGCTCGGAATAAAGAATAAAAAACTAATTTTCAATACTGTAAAATCAAGAGGACATTTGCCCATTTCTCCCCCTCCTCCACCAAATACACTTTTGTGCTGGTTGCTTTGTAGCATCTCACAGGTTGTGGCAGTGACAGTGCTGCCATTTTGGTTTGAGGCTCAGGCTTTAAACCCTGCTTCATCTCTGTTCTTTGTGACCAGTTTGATCCTCAGGATGTGGCAAGATGAACTTTGTAAGCATCTTGCCTTTTGCCTGAGAAGTGTTGCTTGGAATGTTCTCTCATCAGGATGCAGGTTCAAGAACCCAAACTTGGGGAGTTTCAAGCAGGCCTGTGCAACCATGAGTCCAAGTCCCAGCAATAAAGCTTTAGAAGCTGAAAGCGGTGATGTTTCAGATTTATCAAGAGCACTGTAGACTATACATACACAGAGGGGCTCATATGAGCTACTTCTGGGGCAGCATTGGCCACTGCAGATTTCCCCTCTCCTGTGCTGGTGGGAGGATCCACTGCCTGCTGTTGTCACCAGTAAGTGGGGTTTACCCCAGTAAGTGGGGTTTGCTGGGACAAATGTAGGGCTTTGACCCAGGATTTCCAGCAACCTAGTATTGGTGCTGCTACCATACGTCCAACACAAAAAACCCCTAGAGGTGGGAGCACATAGGTGGGACAGCCAGTCTGAGGAGATCCATAGGGGCCAGGGTGCCTAAGTTTCCCCTTACCTCTGACAGAACCACTTTGGACGCCTATCCTGCGCTGCATACAGCGCAAGCCTCTTGCTGGAGATCCAGTTCAGATTACTGCTGCAGTGGGGAATTGTCAGGCAAGTCCTTGTCCTGACCCTAAAGAAAATGGGAGCAGCAAAATGTTGCATATGCACCGCTGCAGCGCCTAGGAGAAGGGGGTAAAGGGGGTAATTTGTACCCAGGCCCAGGGTCTAAAAGGGGGCCCAGAAATTTCCTGACTTCTTATGTTTTCCTATCTACTCAGACTTTTGCCCACATGGGATGGTGGGGAAACTACCACGACTGGGGATGCTGGGTGACCTACTGATGCCACATGGGTTACTAGACTTGGGCTCCAAAGACTTTTCCAGCTGTCTCTATCCTCCCTCCACCCTGTTTCCATTCTGCTCACCTGTCACCACCTTCCCCCACCCGGTTCCACCCCTCCCCCTTTGCAAAGGGGCCCAAAAGAAACTTTGTACCCCCTGATAAAATTCTTCTCGAGGCCCTGCACCACTGTGCCCTTCAGTAAACAGTGTCAAGGTGCACAAGAGCAGCGTACCCAGGGATCGCTATGAAGCTACACAGATTACCCAGTCCATTGCTGGAGGTGGTTCCCCTCACCCCAACACAGCAGACATTTGCACACCTGTTACCAAGGGATCATCTGCCTGTGAACACCTGATTTGGCAGGCTGATGAAGTTTGCTGGATCGGGTCATCCATCTGTTCAGCCTCAGTGCTTCCAACAGGGCTAAATATTCTGTTACCCCATCAAGCTGTTGTGAGAAGGAAGGCCAGGCAGGCTGGGAAGCAGTTTGGAGACTGAGAGCACTAGAGAAACCATTCATGGTTCACGCACACACAGCACGACCTGCAGAAGGGGTTATGAGCTGGCTGAGCCTGGTAAAAACATTCTTCATGGAGGGGATAAAGAATCTTGCCCCATGACATAACAATTCCCTCAGTTCAGAGGCGGATTGCATGGAGATGGAGTGTGGCCATGGTACTTAACTTCTGAGTTGTATTAGATTGTTTTCCTCAAGTCCTTTTTTTTTTTTAACAGCCAAGCGGTACTTAGTTTCAGAATAGCCTTTGTTTATATGTACATAAAACTTAACCATATGGAATCAGAAAAGTGCCCATTTCAACTTTAAATCAGCATGCCCTGTGAAGCTGGTATCTTCATTCACAAATTAGCTGAACTTAAAAAATACACAGCAGCATAACCCTAATGGGGAACACAATCACCATGAAAATGAGTGGCAGGCAAGACAAGTAAACTGTGCCCCTAGGTTTCACCCCCTCCGCTTTTTGTGCCATGACAACCCTTGCTAATTGGGTAAGAGGCACTTTTTCAAGTGGAGGCTCCTCTTTTATTTAGCAGGGGGAGAGTAACTGGTCCTCCTCACCCCAGCAGTCTCTTTTCTAGCAGCTGTCTGCTGGTGTTCTGCATCTTCTTTAGACTGTGAGCCCTTTCAGGACAGGGAGCCATCAGCTATTTGACTTTTCTCTGTAAACTGCTTTGTGAACTTCTGTTGAAAAGAGGTATATAAATACTGTTAACAACAACACATTATCTTTTACTCAGAGCACATACAAAATGTCTACCATCACACAAGATTTACCAGTTTGCCTTATGTCAAACTCAATACAGAAGGAAGAAAAAAATCAGCAACACCTCAGACAGCCACAGTACAGTCTTGCTGTGAGAACCGCCCAAATGGGAAAATTGATTGTAAATCAGAACTGCAGTTTCCAGTCAGCAAATTTAGAACTTCTCTGGCTCTGGCCAGGAGACGTGATTCCAAGAAAGACATTTCCAAAGCCACTGAACCAAGGGCATCAGTCCTTCCCAAAACATCACATCCAGGGACGCTGGGATGGTGGAGATGGAATATGACCATCAACCCTTTGTGTAGCATTTCAATCTGTTCTTAAAGTAGAGTAGAGCCCGTTTAAACCTGTTCAGTTCCTGTGAATCGTGCCGGAATGTATCATATGTTTTCTCAACATCAGCTAGGTGAAGGTCAGTTGTAGGTTTTTTTGGCTGATGTCCTATAGAAACATCACTGCACGAGCCAACTCGTAAGGCCCCCAGTCCATCTATAAAAAATTCTGATGAGAACATTGAGCAAGGGGAAGTGAAGGAGAAATCAGTCAGTTATGGAACAACATTTTAAACATTCAACGTTTAACTCTTTCGCCACTGGATCCATCACTTCCTGCTGCCTCCCCACCCCATTCCACCCCACAGCTTCGCCCCCATCACTGCCTTACCTGCTTGAGCAGGCACGGCAGGAACTGACAATGGTCTCTTGCAGTGCTCCCAAAATGGCCGCTGACTGACTGCAAAATGACTGCAGCAGCCAGTCTGCAACAGCTGAAGTGTGCAACAGCTGAGCATTTTTCATTCCAGACAGCTGCCCAGAATAAAGAATTAAAAAACCTAACCTTACAATTGGGCATCAATGCTGCAAAATCAAGAGGATATTTGCCCATTTCTCCCCCTTCTCAGCACACTTTTTTGTTCTGGCTTCCTTGTATCTCTCACAGCTTGTGGCAGTGATGCTACTGCCATTTTGGATTGAAGCTCTGGCCTTAGACCCTGCTTCATCTCTGGGACCAGCTTGATTCTCAGGACATGGCAAGATGAACATTATAAGCATCTTCTCTTTTACCAGAGAAGTCCTATTTGGAATGCTCTCTCATCAGTATTCAGGTTCAAGAAGCATAAACTTGGGTAGTTTCAAGCAGGCTTGTGCAACCTTGAGTCCCACTCCAAGCAATAAAACTTTAGAAGCTGTAAGCTGTGATGCTCTGTATCAAGAGCACTGTAGACCATACACACACACAGCTCATATGGGCTACCTCTGGGGCAGCATTGTCCACTGCAGATATCCCCTCTCCTGTGCTGGCGGGAGGAGCCACTGCCTGCTGTTGTCACCAGTAAGTGGGGTTTGCTGTGACAAATGTAGGACTTTAACCCAGGATTTCCAGCAACCTGGTGTTGGTGGTGCTACCATACGTCCAACACAAAAAACCCCTAGAGGTGGGAGCACATACATTTGGGACAGCCGTTTACCTGAATGAGCCGTTCTGTGCAGCCGTGGGTCAAAACCAACACGCCTGCTCTCCTCTGTGCGAGCGAGGAAGAAGTTGACCACACCACTGGTGACCACACAGTTCGGAAAGCCTTCCAAGCCATGATAGGAGCCACTTCTCAGGTTTAGGCAACCGCTGTCTTCTCCTTCCTCGTAGTGAATCTTAACTCGGAAGGTATTCCCATTCACGCTGCCTCCAACCTATAAACCAACATATGGGCTTTGGTCAGCACCCCGTCATGCTGCACCAGTCACAGGGAGGCCTTGGGCTAGCTCTGTGGAAGCTGAAGACAGCGCTGGCATCAAGTTGGCATTGAGGATACCAGGAATGGGTGTGGTTGGTTTTTATAAGCTGCATTCTGGAGTAGTTCCTTGGAAGCTCATCTGGGTGCTTCAAAAAGAAGATTGGTGCTGCAGGGTCAGGCTGAGAGAGGCAATTGGCTCAGGTAGTGAATTAGTGTGTGGGGGAGAGCAAGCATCCTGCAAGGCTTCCTGCTTCTGCTACCCTTGCTCCCTGAGTTAAGGGAATAGAAGAGGAGGAGACAGAGTGTAGAGCAGAGATGTGTGGTGGGCTAGATGGCCTAATCTGCCACCCTTCTCCACACTTCCTCTTCCTCTTTGTTTCTCTCTTGTTGAATTCAGGGAACAGGAGTATGTCACTGAGTAAAGGGGAAGCAGCATGTGGCACACTGTGCCAACCATGAGAAGCCCTCAGGTCAGCTCTGTGGTAGCTGAAGACAGCGTTGGCACCAAGATGGTGAGGGTTCTGGAGCAAAGCCCCATGGCACTCCCACCTTATACTTTATGGTGCATTGGGTACTATCTGTGGGACTGAGGAGTCAGACAAGCTAGGTGGGCCCATGGCCAATGCCCCAGCTGACTGACCTCCAACACCACTCATGGTGGGAGGCAAGTTTCCCTGGCAACATGCAATTTCTTCACCAGCCACATGGAAGGACAAGGAACTATAGAGAGATCCCAAGAGCCAGGATGTTGTAGTGGTACTGGAGTTGGACCTCAAGAGTTCAACCTCAATCTTGAAGAGCCAGGATCATATCCCCATTAAGCCATGAAGCTTCCTGGGTGACCTTGGGCTAGACACTGTCTCACAGTCTCACCTACCTCACAAGGTTGTTGTGAGGACAAAAGTGAATAACTATGTACACCACCCTGAGCTCCTTGGAGGAAGGGTGAAAAATTTTTAAAAAGTGAAAAATCAAATAAAAAATAGAAAACTAAGGATTTCACTATTGCCGACACATTCTGAACCTTCCCCCCCCCCCAGCTATTAAAAAAAGGGAGGGGAGAAGATGCTGAAATTTTTAATCTGCTGAATTCTGCATCCAGTAACAAATTCCATTCTTGCACAACACTGTGCTGTTACACTCCTGAGAGTAATACCCAGGCCATGATGATGGAACAGTGTCCTCTACTGTTACCCTCCTCCTGGGAAATAATCCTACAACGCAGGTAGTTTTGATCATGTTAAGCAGGCATCAAAGAGACAGGCTCTCAGCCAGAAGTGCTGTTTCTTCATTCTATATTGACTCACAAAACCAAACACTGCTAGACATCAGTCTCCGTGTAGAATAGCATTCAGGGCCATGAAAGTTAAAGGAATTTCTTCCAAGAATACAACGTAAGTTAAGACACAAGCCAAATGAAGACACTAGCACAGGACATGGTGAAGATCAGGGGGGCGGGAAAGGGACAATTGCCTACCACATCCAAGTCGCTGTTCTCCAAAACATCCACCAGTTTCTCAATCTTGGTGTTTTGAGTAAACAGAAAGTCATCATCCACCCAGAGGTAGTATTTGGTCGTGACCTGAGAGATGGCCAGATTTCTTCCAGCGAACCAGCCCTGACAAAACAAAGCAGGAAAAGTCAGAGGGAGACACAGAAGATGTTATGAATGCGCAGTAAGGAGCCCTTTCCATAAAGGTGGCCTCACTCCTCATGGAAACTAGAAAGCCATTCCACCTCACAACTGGACACTGCACTGGAGCCCAGGCAAGTGTGTGTAAATTTTTGCAACTCATTCCAAAGTGAGGCTTCAGAAGGAGAAGAGGTGGAGCTGTCATGGATACAGCCTGGTCATCCCAACTTAGTCATTCATGTGCCTGCTTGTTTTATGACTTTTGGAACATCATCAGTAAGTAGCAGCTCCCAAGCTAAACTGAGTCATCCAAGAGAAATACCATGCCTCAAGCAATGCTTCTTGCATTGCTCTGGTGGTGCAAGCAGGGCCTCCAAGAGGAATTTTATCAGGGGGTACAAAGTTTCTTTTGGGTCCTTTTGCAAAGGGGGAGATGAAACAGAGCAGGAAAGGGTGGTGACAGGCAGGCAAAATGGGAGGGAGGGGCAAAGCAGGGTGAGGGGAGGGTAGACAGTTGGAAAAGTCTTTGGTGCCCAGGTCTACCTATCCATGTGGCATTGGTAGTGTCCCCAGCATCCCATATGGGCAACATAGGAAAATGTCAGATCCCAGGAAATTTCTGGGCCCCCTCCATTGGCTCCTAGGCACCCCTTTTGACCCTGGGCCCAGGTACAAATTACCCCCTTTACCCCCTTCTCCTAGGCCCTGGGTGCAAGAGCCTCTGCAGTGCTGCTCCTTTTTCCTTTCCACGGGGTTACTGCAGGAAGCTCTGTAGTACATGGGGAAAGCCCATGCTTGCTTCCTCCCCGAAGGTTCCATTCTTACATCATTCTGTCAGTCAGTGTGGCAACACTGGTACTGCTCCCAGTGGCGTACAGGGCAGAAACACTGTGACATCACGTGATGTCATGCAACATCAGGACATCACTTCCGAGTTCTCGCAGTCTCTTCCTGAGTCATAGGGCAGCTGGAACGCAAGCGCACTCCCAGCAGTATCCGCCACTGTGACTGCCCAGGAAGTGGTCCTTGTAGTTGCTTCCTGACTGCGGAAACAACTGGAGCGCGCATGCACTCAGTAGCGGCTGGTGCCAGTGGCGTATGAAGACCATCTGGCACCCAGGGCCTATAAAATTTGGTTACCCCCATAACAAAATTTAATAAATAAAATTATATTATATTTATTATTGCATTCAGATTCACCATTGTCCAACAGATCAGAGCATCCCCCCAACACATCCCCCCCTGCACAAAACAGCATCCTCCACATAACAGCCCACTCAAACACATATCCAACCACTTTTGTTCCACTCCACCTGAGACCATCCCCCCTCCCCAAATCTCAGTTCCACAATCACCAAATTGAGCCCAGGCAGGCAGCCTGAGCATCTTTAAGCAGGAGAACACTGTGCCACACATATGCTCCAAAGTGTTTTGCAGTCACAGGAGGAAGGTGCACTCTGCTCATGCTCAGAGACAGATTAACCATTCCACAGTTCAGAGCATACCACCACAATTTCCCCCTTGCACAAAACAGCATCCTCCACATAGCAGCCCCCCCCTTACCTCCACAATCTCTGGCTGGCTCTTCCCCCCCTCCCCATCACTGGATTAGGGCCACTGCTGGCTAGCTGATGGCTCAATCCTAGGCATGTCCATACTAGTCAAGGGGACTTACTCCCAGGAAAGTGTGGGTAGGACTGCAGCCTGCTTGTGCTCTTGTGGAGCCCCTGAAGGGGTCTCAGGGAGAAACCCTGTGCCTGAGGAAAGTCTCCCTGTGCTAAGCCAATGTGGTGTGTGGTTCCCAGGGCTTATCTTTGGGGTGCTCTGGCAGGACTCGTGCTTGGGAATTTCTGGTGGGCAAACTGGAAGCTCCTGGCCTCCCCCCATTCTTTGCTGGGTCTTCAATCAGAGCCACAGCAGTTGCACCTCCCACTCTTCAAAGTGAGGACGTGGAGCCCCAGTGGGAGGATGCAGGAGCAGCGGCAGAAGAGGCTCGCCTGACCAGAGAGACCCTATGCATGTGTCTACTCAGAAGTAAGCCTCATAATAATCAAAGGGACTTACTCCCAGGAAAGTGAGGATAGTATTGCAGCCTCACTCACCCATCCACCCTTACCCCTGCAGTCTCTGGCTGGCTAGCCAGCTCCCCTCCCCTCCCCATCCCTGGATCAGAAGCACCACTGGCTGGCTGGCTGCCCAATCCTCTGCATGTCTACTCAGAATTAAGCCCCATAATAGTCACTCCTAGGAAAGTGAGGGCAGTATTGCAGCCCCACTTGCCCGCACCTCCTGCCTTTGCTGCTTCCGAGCTCCAGGAAGCTGCCCCCCAGGCTACTCAAACCCCCCCCCCCAACTTGGCTGTTTGTCATGGGCACATGCCCAGGAGCACGTCACCGCCAAAAGAACTGGCTCAGTGGTGGCTTTCTTGCGGCTCTGCCTCCAACTGGCTGGCTTGCCCTCCCTCCCAGGGGCAGCCACTACTCACTGCGGCACCCACACTCTCCCATTGCTCACTCACCCTCCTTCCTTCCTGCTCACTTTCCTAGAAGCTGGTCCATCCCCTCCCTGCACTACCTATCCCCCCCCCCACACCGCAGCCTGCTTGGGGGTGTGTGCATGTCACTGCCGCTGCCACCACCCAACAAACTTGACGCTCCATGCGGCTCTGTTTCTGTGCCTCCAGCTTCCCCCGGCTTGGAAAGAGGGTGGGCATCAATGCACCTCCTGGGAACTCAGCTGCAGCTGCACTTGGAAGAGGCACGCTCGCAGCCAGAGCCCAAGTGCCACAGACACCATTTTGGGGGGCGCAGGTGAGCTGGGGGGCAGCTTGTCACCGCCCACATCGTGGCACCCAAGGCCAGCGGCCGCCTCGCCCCCCCCCGTCGCAACACTAGCAGCTGGTGCCCCTCTCCAAATGACATCCAGGACATGTGCCCTGGTTTGCCACACTCTCAATACACCACCGACTGCTCCTTTCCTTAGCACTTCAGTCTTCAGATAAGAGGTCTTTAACAGGTAGGCCAGGACACAGAAGTGGGTCACAACCCAAACAAGTGGGTTGTAACAGTGCTGCCGCCGCCATTTCATTTTGAGGCTAGGGGGTGCACCCTTCAAACAAGGGCCAGAGCTGGGGAGTACTATATGCGTTGAATCCATGAAGCATTAACTTTGGTAGAGTTGCTTAGGCCAGGCTCCCCAGTCTTCAGAGGACCTCCTTTCTCTCCCATTCATAGGACTGCTCTCACTTGCCAGGATATGCTGGCAGTCAAGGCCCCCCCCCCTCCATCTTTCAAAACTCACTGCATGCTGTTGTCATACCATTATCTTCCCTTCTTCCATTAGCTTAGAAGGAATTGTGCCCTAGAGGAACCACAAACTTGACTCCAAAAAAAAAAAAAAAAAGGAAGCTTCTAAGTGCCCTGTCCTGAGCTGCTCCAGCCCTAATTTTAAGAGAATTTATAGTTCTCTTAATAGTTGGGAGATGGACTGGAGGTTTGTAAGTGTACAGGATAATATTACCTGTCCACCTTCCTTCTGCCATGCAGCTATCAGACAGCTAGAAACCTTACCAGGAAATCCCACTCACCACCAGTGTGCAGAGGAGAAGCAGCAGTAAACAACCACCCCCACTTGTGGGTACCTTTCCAAAAGGCATAATATATTGTTCAACGTTTGCCTCTTCAATCTTCTCTGGATGCTCACTGTCATCTGCCACAATTAGCTTGAGGTCCGGGTAGTACTGTCTTAAGCTCTTGATGAGAACCCGCAGCTTGTGATAGCGTAAAAAAGTCTTTGTTGTGATGGTCACCAGGTTAGCAATGTTGTTATCTGAGACATGAAAAAGGGGGGGAGATAAAGTGGGCCCTTACACAACCAGCCGCATGGGGAGACGACCTCTACATACTGCACTCGGAGTATCACTCTCTCTTGAATCCCACATGGATCAAAATATTTCTGACCACAGCTTGAGTTCGGCATCTTCCTATGAAGTCATGTACTTCCAAGGTTGTTCTTTCCACTTTGGGTGCTTGCTCAGTTGTGACTGGCAGGTGCTGAGCGGTTTGCATATCCTATCATACAGCTAGTGGCTGTTAGGGAAACTCTATAGCAGGGGTCTCCAAACTTTTTGGCTAGAGGGTATCAAACGTCTGGCATGGTTTTGAGGGCCAAAAAAAAATTTAAATATAAATTTTATATAAAAATTTAGAGATGGAACTTAGATGAGTGAATAAACAAATGAATGGGCTCATTCATTCAACCTCTCTGGCCCTTAGAACACCCTCCAGATGCAACCAAAGCACAGTTCCGGTCATGTTTGACCAAGTGGGCCAGGGGCTTTCAGCAGACAAGAGGCTGGCCACAGGCCGGATTGAGGCTCGCCGCGGGCCACATCTGGCCCCCAGGCCAGGGTTTGGAGACCCCTGCTCTATAGTATGGAGCTAATGTGGTGCGTCGGGGTGCCATGCAGGGGCAGCAGCGTCTTCCTTGCCCCCTGTTGCCTTCCTCTCCCTCCAGAGGGCCTTTGGAGTGCAGGAGGAGGCTGCATGCAAAACCCTGACTCTCAAAACGCCTTCTAAGGGCCTTAAAATATCACTTCCAGTTCTCGGGCAAACAACGAAGCGCCTCAGAAGGGGGGAGAGTCAACTCATTGGGGCGGTGGCATTCTGCGGTCCTGCCCCCCCCCCCAGTGGCACAGCAGCTAAGACTGCCACTGGTGTGCAAAATGTGAAAAGAAAAATAGATCTACTTCCTAGACTTCTCTTGCCTTAAGAGAGGTAATAGCAAGTCACATTGGCTCTAGACTGAGGGCCAAAAGCTCACCTGGTCCTGGGTCAAACAGCTTAGGAATTGCTGGCTGTCGGATGGTCATAGGAAAACTAACAAGATGAGTCCTTGTTGAAAAGTTTACTGAAAAGTAACAGAAAGAAAGGGTTAGTTTTCAACTCTTGTGGCTCAGTCCTGTATCACTGTATACTGGTGTTGTATCACTGTGGGCTCCCCTCCTCCTTTGGGAGGAGGGGTTTTTTGTTTTTTTAAAGGGACAGAAGCTGGGGGAGCTGTCAGTTACTTTCCCTTTAAAGAAAAAAGATAAAGACTTTATTGTCATTGTACAAAATTTCAATGTGCTCCAAGACACAGACATAAAAACATTTATACAACAATCATACAACACAATTAAATCCATCTCACATCCAATACTACATGTACATCCATTTATATAAATATCTCAAAATAAAAAATACTCCTATTTCACTCAGATGTAATAAATAGATAATAAAACCCAATAAACAGTCAAAGATGCAGCGGGTGGCAGCAGGGAGGATTGAGGAGGCGCTCCCAGAGGGTTGGCACTCAGGGCATTTGTCCTGCTGGCCCTCCTCCAGGTATGCCACTGGCCTCTCCCATGATTGCACTTGTGCTGCACCCAGTTTCTAAGTGGATGCACGATCACAGGGGAATCTGAGGTATGTCAGGGGAGGCTTTGCCTCACCTGCTTGCAAGTCCCTGGTACGCACTCCCTCAAATAAATAAATACATAAGATTGCACCACCCACTATCACCACTACCAGCTCCCCTGGCACTACCACCTGGCTGCTTAGGACAACAGCTGAGTGGGCAAGGTGTGGTGATCCAGAGCCCACCCTCCCCCTTACCTTCAGCTGTTGTCTTCTCCAGTGCCATACTGTTTGAAATAAGCAGGGCACTCCCTGCACACTCTGCAGAGCCTGTTTATTTCAAACAAGACAGGGCAGAGGTGTTCAACAAGACAGAGGTGGCCAATTAAAGGACAAAGCTCCCCACGTTATTAATTTATTGGATTTGTATTCCACCTTTCTCCCCGAAGGGCGCCCAAGTTAGAGGACTAGTCCAGCAGTAGCAGTCCCACTTACCCACATCGACTGCATCAATTAGATATTTGGTGCTGGTGTATGTGACATGTTTCAAGATGTGATTTAGTAGCTCTGTGCTGGAAGTAGAAATGGTCAGCTTCTTCTCCCCTCGCCCGCGCACCACTTCTTCAGAAACATCTGCAAGGGTGTTGAGAACACCAAGCGATGTTTTGAGAATCACCTAGAAGTTTTGTGGAAAGGCAAATGCTTTAAGGACAAAACGGTTCTTCCTCATCCATGTAAATCAGCTTGCATATGGATATCGATTAAGAGGAAAGAAGTACAAGGCTTGCCTGCTAATGAGCCCCAGTCAACCTCATGGCAGCATATTGGCAGAGGCAGCCACTGTCCCCTCTGGCTGCCACCACACTTATGTGTCAGCAGGAAAAGTCCCTGCTGCCACCAGACCCCATAATCTCTCCCTCCCTCCATCAAGGCCTCCCACTTTGCCTTTTGAAATGGCAGGGGGTGGGAACAGAGGCTGGAATGAAAGAGTGGAGATGGGCACTCTTTAGCCAACCATATCTCCACCCCTCTCTGCAGGGCCTGCCACTGTGTGCTCAAAAAGCAAAGTGTGAGGCCAGGGCCAAGGAGGGTTGAAGGAGCACTGCAGTGGCAGCAGTGAGGATGGTGGCTGCTTTCGAAACAGCAGTGGGGGAAGCAAAAAGGAACAGCTGAACAATCATCATTCAATTATAACAGCCAGTTCAAGGTCACTCTTTTGCCTTTGCTTCCCCAGTTTAGTTATCACAGACTAGCAATAGGTTACAGTATTTCTATAGCTCTTGAGAGTTTGAAGTGCTTCATGTGGATTTTCCCAATGTAATCCTTACAACAACCCTATAGGACATTACCCCCCCCCCCATTGTTTCTAAAACTGAGAGGGACTGACTTGTTTAAAGTCTCCTATTATGCCAGAAGAGAGATTAAAACTGTGGAAGTCTCTATTTGCCACTCAATCTGTCCACCAATATGTTACCTTTAAATACAGGGATGCATTTAAAGTTTAGTCATAACTATCTACTACACAATTCCAAGTGGCATCCTAAATTCAGTATTTGCAGTTTGATAAAGAATAGGGGGTTAGATATTGAAATTTTTGAGTATTTCCAGAAAGGGAGAGTTGCATGGAACATTCTCCTAGATCTGAGTTCAGACATTTGGGGGGGGGGGAGGGGGGTTTGCACTGAAGCTCCAGTCCTATACATACTTTCCTGGGAGTAAGCTCCACTGATCTCAATGGAACTTACTCAATGGAACAAGGATTGTGTTGTGAACATTCTTTCTGAATGCCTTTGAAATACCGACCTGAAACTTAAGAAGAAGCTTGAATACGTCAGGAAGATTGCAACAGAGTGGCACCACACCTGCAACCAGTTCTTAAAAGTTTGTAGTTACCTGGTGTTTTCTTGCTTCATATGTTCCATGGAAACCAAGCCCTTCAAGGACAAAAGGAAAGAGACAGCCTTCATGCAGAAAACAGTAATAAGAAGCATAGAACAATGCTGTGATTAAATACATTTGTCTATTTAAAAAAAAAAAAGAAACCCAACAAGCCCATTTCTCAATGTAAGAAAACTTCTGATTGATGCTTCAAAGCTGCCTTTCTTTGTTTTAGACAGCAGGTTGCAGTACTCTCCAAGGAAGGGACCCATACACCAAAAAGAACCCCAAAGGTACCATCAAACTCCTCTGTGTGGGATATATTAAAACAAATGATAAAGAACAGCCATTGAAATGCATTGGTCCCTTTCAAATGGCCATTGGAATGCATTACAAGTCAGGGCAATCTGTTGCTGTCACAGTGGCTTTTAGAGATTGTCCCCAAAAGACAAAGCACAAGTTTTTGCTTTCCAAATGCTCATAGAAATATAATGGGACGGGTTGGATTCCCATACCCCATATTTGTTTTTACCCCACCTGGGAAGGCAAGAGGGGAGCTGGGCAGAAATAAAAAGGTTGGGGGGGGGGAAGGAAAGAGTTCTTTGCATAGGCATTCCCTGATCTCACTCACTCCCTTTCCCCAGCAGGAGATGGCTGAAGATACTTTGGTGCCCAAGGAAGAAAATTCAAATGGTCCCAGATATTGTGAAAATGTAACTAAATGATCCTTATTACAGAAATATAATTTTTATATATTTATTTATATAATTATATAAATTTAATCCTTATGTCCTTCAATGAGAGCACAAGAACCTGCTGCCCCAACCAAGTTTCTCAGCTTGCCTAATAGATGCCAGTTAGGTATAGAGAACAGGGGGGACTGAAATGGGAAAGCCTTGGGTTAAAGTCCCTGCTCAGCCACGTGGCTCTCTGAGTGACCTTGGACTAGTATCTAGCCACCTAACCTACCATACAAGGTTGATACAATAGAATACACATAATATACTACACTCTGAGCTCCTCAGAAAGAGAGTCTGACAACAGGAACACTGAGCATTTCTACAGTACTTTCTGAGATCAATTATTCACTTATATAATGGAATTCAGGAACTCGGGCCAAACTGGGAACCCTGCCCTCTGATCTGGAAGTGTTGCCTGCCATGTGAAGGTTGGTTCTGAGAAAAATAATAATAAAAATAATAAACTGGATATTTATATATTGCCTTTCTGGTCATCGGATTACTCCTCTGACTTTATTCAAGGCAGGCACCCCCTCACATAGGCAGGCTGTTTCTAAATTCCCAAAGGGATTTTTACAATCACAGAAAGGTTCTGTCTTGCAAGTCCCACACAACATTTCAGATGGATCTTTCTGGTTTGGTATCACTGCTGGCCCCCAGTTGCCTCCCACGCTGGCTGACAAGCAGCTCCTTCATCTCTCACTTGAAGGGCAGCCAAGACGCTTCTTTGCTCACACCAAAGAGCAGGTGGAATAACTCAGCTCAGCATGTCAGCTGCTTCAAGGTCTCACCATTCCTAGAGCTGCCACTGGCCTCGAACTGGCAACCTTTTGATGTTATCTTCGGCTCTACCCTCTAGACCAGACTTCCTGCCCGCTGCACATGCTGAGGTATGCTATTAGTTCGCATATGCCAAAAGATGAGTGCTGGTATTGCAAACAGGTTCTGGGTCAGAGCTCAGTAGCAACCTACTTGCCCACCTGCCCCATGGGCCACCCATCGCCCTCCCTCCCTCTGCCCAGGAATGCCTCCTTCCCTCCCCCTCCCTGCCTCCCCCACACCTACCTTTTACCCTTTATCCCAGCCGACTCAAGGAACTGTGACGGAGCCGGCACGGAGACCTCTGCCGGCCAACGCTTCTGAGAGCGCCAGCCTGGCTTCCTCCCATGGAGGCGCAAACGTGCTTTACAGCCTTCCCAGGCCAGCCCAAGGGACTTGTGCCAGCATAGGGCACAGTTAGAATCATGGCCTTAATGTGGATTTAGGGTTGTTAAAAAGAACCTGGACACCGCCTTTTAGACTCTCTTTGAACTGCTACTGGTCCACTCATCATTCCCTCTCTTGCCTTAGTCTGCCAATGATAAAGTCTGTAGGCTCTGCAGCTGGCAAGGGTGCCTGGAACTGGGCATCAAATCCAGAGACTTCATGGAATGATCTCATTCAAGATGAAACACTAATATATGAAAAACTGGCAGCCAAGCCAAGGTCTGCCTAAGTTGCCACAGAAAAGCAAAAGCAAGCAACAAGTCTAGTAGTCAAATTTCAACTTCTGTCTTAACAGAGCCAAAGAATTCCATTGTTCACTCAGTGTCCCCACTTTAAAAAAACCAAAACATTTTTCTGGCAGTGGCTCAGCCATTGGTGCCAACATACCTGGAATTACAATTGTGTGTAAAGGCATCACCTCAGCTCCTTGAATGGGGTAGCTTAAAGGAGTGTTTGGCTGAGCAACAAGGACTTCTTTAGCTGCAAAGGGATACCTATATTCAAGCACAAAGACAAAAGCAGCACGGTAAATTTGCAGTCTTCAAAAAGGTACATACATAATAAACTATTTAAAAATAACCACAGCATTTTAAGCAATGCTTCCTTTCAATCAAGCTTAAAGCAGTCAACATGCACATTTAAACTTGGCTTCTTCTCAAGGTCATTTTGAGACCCGCTAAAATGAGTCTTTTGAGTCCAGCTAAAAAGTTGAAGAGGGATGTTGGCAATGGGCAAGGTGGCAGCTCCACTGACACACAGTTCAGAAGTCGTTTGTATTGCAGGTTTCCTTGTTTTCTAGTGCAAGGATCTCCAATTGCATTATCTGAGACTCACCCCTATTCCTTTTCATTAAAAAGCAGACCCATCTTTTACACTTTGCTCTGTTCATATACAAACATGTGGGCTTCATGTAAGCTCAGTCAGGTTTATTTTGGCCTGTAGTAATCGGGACCCTTGCGTCCCTGCTTGCTCCCCAGGTGCTGGCAAGTAAGCGGGAAAGTTCTAGCACCTGCAACCACCTCAGCTTCTTTGACCAGCAGCTGAATGATATCACTGCTCTTGCCACTCATTCCCCTGTGCCTGCACTCAGTGACAGTGTTATGATATATGCCCCAGGCCTATAGTCAATTTACAGGCTGGATAGAGCAAGGCTAGGCCCTGATGTCTTGGCCTGCATGCATGCAGTGTAGCACTGATGCATCATGGGATTGGCTGATGCAACAGGACACAGCAGGGATGATGCAATACCCTGCAATACCATGTCACCAGACATGTCACCAGACATTGAGTCATGCAATCACCAGATCTTAGCCCGCCTCTCATTGGCCAGTGCTAGTATATATTGCAGCGTGTGCAAGCTGCTGTGTGGGAGATGTTATGTGGAGTGTCTGTGGGAAGCTACATCGGTGATCAGAGAATTGAGAAAAGTGCTATCTTTGCTGATTGCTTGCTGAGCTGCCTTTGCACTGTAAATATTGTACATAATTCAAGTAAAGGACATTTGGTGGTGGAGCACTCCCGTGTCTATGCCTCGTTATTTACCTGGAGTATCTGCCTGACCTTGAGTCTCTGGAGCTGCAGTGTCAGCTGCGTACTGCAACAGACAGTGACTGCTGTGAGCTGCTACAGCATCCTTGCCACGGGGGGGGGGGAGGCCGACAGCAAGCAGAAAAGGAGCAGCCACTGCCATCCTTTCCTTCTCTTTGTGCAGCTTGCTGAGCAAGTTTGAGGAGACACTAAAATGTGCCCAGCTGAGGCCAGATGAGTCACCAATACACAAGACATTCTTACCAGGCTAATGCTTCCCCTAGCTTTCCACCCAAGGTGGCCAGAGTAAAACACCCCTCAGAAGAAGCCAAGTCTGGTCTGCTTGTATGGTCAACAGAGGTAGTTGTCTCAGGGGGCAGGTTGGGGGGGGGCAACACTCATCTGGACCTGCCCACTTGCCCCCACTGCTCCCTCTTAACCACCTCCCAATTCCTGGTTTGGAACAGGAAGCGGAGGACAGAGCAGAAGAGAAAGTATGGAAGAGAGGAGAATGCTCAGAACTGCTTTAGCCTCCCACCTGTCTCTCCCCCTCCCCCACTTCCTCTCGGATTCCATTAGCTACTTCCTTTTTCAGTTCATGGAGTGGGAGGAAAAGAGGCTGGCACACTGCCATGTAAGAATTAGGGATGGGGCAGATAAATTTCCTGTACCAGTATATTCTTTCCCGCTTTTTAGTGCTTCATTGCAGCATGATCACCTTCTTCAAATACCACCCCTTTGCTGCAAATGGACACACCCAACCATTCCAGCATTATGAGTGGTGACTACTGTATGATTATTGCTTTATTGATGGGCTTAAACTCTCAACCCCAGAACCTCTTCTCAATGCCAGGGCTGAGCTCTAGAATATATAAAAGGATCAACAAAAAGGAATGCCTCTGAACATTTTCAGAGTGACTTTCAGACAGACATGAACCCCAGTAGCTTTGCTTGAAGAAAAATCCGCCCAGGTGGGGGGAGTCTGGTAAGCTTTCGCCTCTGAGGAAGCTGTACCCAAGCACAAAACAAAAGGAGGTCATAGCTAGATAGGTCTTTACAATTCAGTTGTGTGTGCTCTGACTGGCAGAAGCTTTTGGTATACATGGGAGTTGCATTTCCAGGCTGAGTTTGGAATTTTTATTGATCGCTAGAACTTGAATTGCCAATTTTAATTTGTTCAGTTTACCCAAATCAAGACAGAGTTACATGAGAACTCTTTCCAATATTTGGCAGGATTCTCCTTCATGAAAGCCAAAACAAATCACTTTAGGCAGTACTATAAACTGTTAACATCTTTTTTAAACCTGAGCAGCGGCAGACTTACCCCACCCTGCTTCTGGGGCAAAGGTCAACGATGTCACCCCCCCACGAGATGCTGCCCCCCTGTGTGCAAAGCCACCCCCATACTTCTAAGTGCAACAAAGCTTGCACAACTGTGAGACTGACACAATGAGTCACAATGAGGCTTCCCGCATGGTCCTAGAGTTGTACAGACCTTTGCCCAGCACTAGATCCACTGCTATTCCACTCCTATTTGTTTTTAAGCCATAACTAGAGCAGGACCAGCCTAGCCACAAGGCTTATAGAAGGTGCTTTGAGCAACAACACAAAAGCTGGCTGTTCTGTTTCAGTGGTTGTGTTGATCCATCTACTCTGAAGGTCATTTCCAAACTTTTCACAGCCACAGTTTTCAACAGGAATCCTAGGACTGGGTTTCAGATCCACCTCCCTGTTGGTTCCAGATTATGTTCTGTACTCCTATCACCCGAAGCCCACGTTCATTCCTTGATCTGTATCTGCTCTGGTATGAAATTATTTTGAAGATTTAATACTCCTTTCTTAATCCTGAAAAGGAAGGGCAAAGCAACTAGCAAGTTTAAACTACAATGTAAAGCAATCAATCATCAAAAAGGAGGAAGCAATAAAAACAGCCAAAGAAGCAAAAATTTGTCCAAACAAAAATGCACCCCTTTGCACCCTCTCCAAAATGCCAGTGTTAAAAACAGTAGAATCCCTGTGATGAGATTCAGATATGATCAACCTCTAGCCCAGCACAGCAATCTTTTCCGTGAAGGGCTTGGTCACTGCTTCAGAATGAGCGTCAAGAAACATGTATTAATATTATGAAAACTTTATTTTGATTAAAAAAGATAGTTAATTATGTTAGACTGCCCATTGATTTTATTCTTCTCCAAGGTGGAGAAGGTTCAGCCTTCTCCTATTGAATCTCCGCTCCATGGTAGAACTAGATAATATTCATGATGTTAAAAACCCCTACTCCTAAGCAGTGAAAATTGGAATTGGGCTGCCCATTTGATAACTTTCTGATGAAAGGCAATATACATACTTTTCACAACTACTTAAAGCAAAAGAACAGAAAAAAGAGGAGGCCATGTCAGCTCTAACAGCAAGAAGTAGAACCTCACAGGTAAAAGGTGACCTGTCCTCGGATTATCACAAACGGGGGATAATCTAAAAGGGATGGCTTTACTCATGGGCCAGGAAGCTACTGAAGACACAACAGTGACTAGAAGAACTAATTCAGCAAGACCCATGACAGCCCTTCCTGTTGTGTTGCATAATTATATGAAACACAGCCCTACTCCCTGGGGAAAGTTACCTTCTCCGAAAAGCAACAAATGCCTTCTCACGTCTTTCTGCGATGGAAGCAAGCTTATCCTTGTCGACGTAGTCAGCAAGCTGATAGATTTCCCGCATGTGAAGTCTAGGGCAGTCACACCTATTCTTTGGCACTAACCTAATGAGAGGGGAACAGACCATTCACATAAGACATCTTCACATTTTTTTCTCAAGTTATTCCTTTTAAAAAAGAACTAAATTATTATTAAATTGGTCTATTATACCATATGCTAAGTGAAGGTTGGAATGGAAAACAGATTTTTCCAGCTGTGCAGACAACACAGGGCCCAATCCTATCCAACTTTCCAGCACCGGTGCTGCCTCAATGCAGTCCAGAGGTAAAGGAACAAATGTTCCCATATCTTGAGGAGGCCTCTGTGACTGCCTTCCCATCACAGGAAGCAGTGCATACCCCACTGACACAGCAGCAAAAGCACTGGAAAATTGGATAGGAGTGGGCCCACAGTTGCTAATGCAACAGCAGGTTCCAAAGATGCTTCAGTTTCACCCACATCCCAGATCTCAGTCAGATATCCTTCATTCGATTATCTCCAAATTCAAACTGCCTCCTGGCTTCAGACCATTCCTTTGCCCCTTCAGCCCAGTTGGAGAATGTCAATTTCCCAAACTCTGATGGACGTTTGTAAGGGAAGAGGAGAGATTGTACCCCATTAGTAGCATCAGGATTTCTATTTTATTTTTCACTTGCCTCTTGGCATGGTAGATCTGGTAGCACCTAGCATTTAGGGCCTAATCTTATATTATTAACAGTATTTATTAACAGTATTCTATCCGGCTGTAATGCCTGGTACAGCAGAAAGGACCACCACTGTATCCTGCAGGGCCTGGAAAGCAGCCTGAGGTCTCCTTAGGGCAGGGGTCGGCAACCTTAAACATTCAAAGATCCATTTGGACCCGTTTTCCGGAGAAAAGAAAACCTCGGGAGCCACAAAACCCTTTTGACATCTAAAATGAAGATAGCACTGCATATATAGTTTTTTTTACCTTTATGCTATGTATAAAAAAACTATAGTGTGTTGCATTAAATTTAGAATTACATATAAAAAACGAAAGAGCTAAAATAAAATAAATTTAAATTAAATACTAATTTATTTTCCCAGGGCCTGCCCTAGCCAATTTGGTGCTATAGGCAAGATTTGGGCTGGTGCCCTCCCTAGCAGAAAATCCTGACCAACAGTAAATAGTCATCTTTGTGTCTTTTCCACAGTATTGTAAAAGAGGTACAATGAAATACAAAATCTAATGACATGTATTTTTCAATACAATAAAGAGATTTATAGTTATTACTCCCCCTTGTATGTCCCAATTTATAATGCACTCCCCTCTTGTATATGCAACTTTTATAATGCGCTCCCCTCTTACAGGTCCCATTTTTATAATGTAGCCCCCTCTTGTAGGTGCTGGGGCACCTTCCTTGTGAGGAAAGGCTACGGCGTTTCGGCCTCTTCAGCCTAGAAAAGAGACGCCTGAGGGGGGACATGATTGAGACATATAAAATTATGCAGGGGATGGACAGAGTGGATAGAGAGATGCTCTTTACACTCTCACATAACACCAGAACCAGGGGACATCCTCTGCCTGTCTCCTTAGAAGTAAGTCCCAGTAGAGTCAACGGGGGCTCACTCCCAGGAAAGTGTGGAGAGTACAGCAGCCTCAGAGCCCCTCCTCTCCCTGCCTACTCACAAGTCAGCCCCAGGAGAGTCAACGGGGCTCACTCCCAGGGATGTGTGGACAGGAGAGCAGCTTGAGAGTGGATCCTCTCCCTGTCTACTCAGAAGTCAGCCCCAGTAGTGCAGCCCAAGAGTGGCCCCCGACGCGGATCTGGCTCTAACAAGGCGCCCTTTCCCGCACTTCTCCAACCAGCCTCGCCTCTTCCTCTCTGCCTCCACAAAATGCGCTCCGGAACAGCAAGTGCCACCACTTTCACCAGGAGTCTGGAGCTGCAGGAGAGAGCTGAAAGAGCCGCATGCGGCTCTAGAGCTGCGGGTTGCCGACCCCAGCCTTAGGGTAAGGAACATCAGTTCCCTTACCCTGTGTAGAGCCCCAGCAGCCCCTACAGGTCTCCTGGGAGCTGCGCCATCTATTTAGCTGGTGCAGAACCGAGGAGAACTGTGTGGAGCTCCAAGGCACAGAAAGAGGGATAGGATTCTGTGGCAGCAGTTCCCATCCCCCTTCTGGGCCTACGCCCACCTGATTTCGCCCTCTCCCTGCCTTCCACCTACCCAGAAATACCTCCCCACCATTTGGTGGGGAACTTACTGCAGGTGGCCTCTCTGTCAGTGCCCTTTGGCTCCCAGCTACAGCAACATGCCTTAAGTACATTTGCAACAGCCATTGCCACTGCAGAAGCCACCAACACTGTCCTGCAATTGAATCGGGCTGCCTGTCATTGGCTCCCCCCTCCTCCATTTACAGGGGAAACTGGGAATAGAGTGATGTGACTCACTGCTGTCCTCCAAAGCTAAGCAGCAAGGCAGAAGAAGTTTTCCTCAGGAAGACCTCCTTCCCAGGGTAAGAATACAAACAGAGTAGAGTACAAACAAACTTTCGATTATAGTGAACTATTAGCAAGTAATCACCCTAACTCAGAATCCTCTCCTAGCATCCGTACTCCATACAAATAGCCACTTTACAAAAAAATTGATACACTTATGGAGGGGGGAATAAACCAATTGGAGAGCAAAAGGGGAAACAAAACATAATACCAAGAGTCTACAGGCATGTGCCACTTAACTGGTTGCTTGAGGGACTGCATATGCAGGTGGTCAAAGCACAATAAAGATGCTCTTAATTAGGCAATCACATCTCCCATAGCCTGCAGCAGAGAGGCTCTTAATGCAAAGAGGCAATCTATTTCTAGCCTGTGCAGTCAGCTAGTGTCTGGCAGAGTGTGTGTTTACACAACAAAGGCAATATATTGGACTAAATGTTCACTTAATGACCTAAGTGCATAAAAGGGATCTGAGAATTATCCCTATTGTTAAGTGGCACACATCTGTATTTAAAAGCCAAGGAAAAGGATGCAGGTAACAGGGAGGAGTTTGATAAATTTGTAAGATTATACATCTTACAAACAGGGCCTAGGAGAGGGGGGAGTAAAGAGGGTAATTTGTACCCAGGGCCCAGAGTCAAAAGAGGGGCCCAGGAGCCAAAGGAGGGGGCCCAGAAATTTCCTGGGTTCTTACAGTTTCCTATCTACAGTACTCAGACTTGTTGCCCGCAGGGGATCTTGGTGACACTATCAACCCATGTGGGCTGGTAGACCTGGGCACCAAAGACTTTTCCAGCTGTCTCTACCCTCCCCCCAGCTTGTTTTGCCCCTATTCTGCTTGCCCATCACCACTCTCTCCCTTTGCAAAGGGGCCCAAAAGAAACTTTGTACCCTCTGATAAAATTCCTCTCAGAGGCCCTGCTTACAAATATAGAAATAAGAATACTACCAGCCCCCCTTTCTTTGCAAACTCAAATATTTCACGATATTGAAATGCCAGCAATTAGACAAGGAGACTGCCCCCTTGTTCTCATTTGCAAATGTTTGGCAGAGGTCTGGTTTTTTTATCATCTGGTTTTTGAGTGTCTCTCTGCTGTGAATTGAATTGCACACTCCCAGTTATGTGTTATATAGAGAGTTTCTGGCTTCACACACCAGCCACCTTGAAGGAGGATTTGATTAATGATTCTACTGGCATGTTGTTTGCAGTGTACTTACTCTGATAGTGTTTACAAAAAGGTTGTGAAGACCAGAATTTAAAGTGTTAATGAATACAAATATATCTTATGATCATTTACTGTCTTCCTCAGCGTTTGTCCGGTGTGGTGGCGGGGTCTGCTATTTTGGATCGGAGTCGCCATTTCTCTCGGTTGTGGGCTTAGTCTGGCTGTAGGAGGATGATTTTCATGTCGCCATGCAGTGTGTCAAGCCAGTGCTACTTCTGTCAGCCCTTTGGTCATTTGCCATTGACCTCCTCTACCTTATGATCATTTACTGTATTTTTAATAAATTAGAGGCTGTACAGTTCTTAGGTACCAATTACTAGTAGGTTATTTTTCAGGATCTGGCCTTGGGTAAAATCAGACAAAATTATAATCAGACACCCTCCTAAATTTAACCCCCCGCCCAATTTATTCAGCAGTCAAAAGATTCCAGGATTTTTAGCTTAAAACCTGCCCTCGACTTAACTGTGAGATCAACTTATAAGTAGCTACAGTAGTTTTGTCATTTATATGAATTTTGTTTTAACTTATTTCTATTGATCTCATTTTTCTTCCTCCCCCACCTTATGATTGTTGTTCTTTTCAAACTGATTATGAGGTTAAATCTACTTCCTGCTTGGAGCAATATTGATTCCATTGACCAAGTTGTAAATGTTAGCTTTGTGTTTCAGTTGTGTTTATATTTTTGTTTTGTTACAGTATATAAATCTCAGCTATAAAACCAAGTGCCTTACTTAAAGTATAATATATTTATGTGCTTTTACTTCTGTACATTTCTAGATGCATTAATCTAGAACCCAGCTCTGGTCCCCAGACAAGTTCTCTTTATCTGAAAAACAAAATTAAAAATAGGTTTAAAAAGAATTTTTTTTTTAAACCTCTGAAAAAGGTTAAAAAAATAAGTTAATCACCATGCATGTATTTACAATCAAGGACTCCAAATCACAGCAATAAAGTATCCAAAACAAATAGGTGTTTTGTATTTTTGTCCCCCTTAGGTTCCAATACCCTGTCATGCTTTTACAGATTGTATTACCCTACCTAAAGGTCACTCTGGTTTCCACAAAGACAAATTTAAATATCCAGCTCTCTTATTGCAAACACAAGTGAAGTGGTCTTAAGCACGACTGCTCCCCAGTCCTCTATTATTTAGAAAAATGCCCAAGATGGCATTTAGCAAACATGGATAGAACAAGGATAAGATGTATTAATTTTTCACCCAGGTTTCTCTCTCATGTACACAACGGCTGTAAGAGACCTATAGTGAAATCCTACGCTTATCTATTGAGGAGGAAGTACCATTGAGTCATAGCCAGCCATAGAATGGTGTGGGTCTAGGGGAACTCAACCTGCACAAGGCCCTCCTACTTATATATTGGTCATTAAAGCACTGATCTTGGTATACCCATTGCCCCTATTCCAAATGAAAAGCTAGTTTTTCAATTTCAAAAACCTTTATTGGGCATTGGCAGTCAGTCAAAAAACAGACATACAGACAAAGCAAAATATAAACAGTCTCTCTGCCTAAGAAATAGAATTGTTAGGGTGGATAGGGAATATGAAGCTGCATCTAGTTACAATATCATGCAAAAACTTAGCCAGCTGGTTTATGACCAGCGTGTCAGTAGACACTAGAGGCAGACGTAGAATTTCATCGTGCCCATAAAGGGCCACCTGAAAGCAGATTTAGAAACTTGCTTCTAATATGCATATAATAAGGGCAGTGCAGTACTATTTTGAGTTGGCATCCTTCAGTCTCGGAAGACTATGGTGTCACGCTCTGAATGGTGGTTCTGGAACACAGTGTCCTCTCCAGTGCGCGAAGCCTGGGTAAAGTAGGTATGGAGGAGAGGCTGTTACCCATGCAGCAAATCCCCCCTCTCCACGTCACTGGCATGGTCCAATGGAAAGGCAGAGGCCAATACGGTTGGTTCCAGCGGCATCGCAGGAGTTGCCAGAACGTGACTGTGTTCAGCCATGAACTGCCTCAGGGACTCCGGCTCCGGATTTTGCCTCGAGGTTGACTCCTGAAACCTTTTCCATAACTGGATGTAGCCACAAGGCAGTGGAGGTTTGGGATCAGAGTTTTCCTTCTCTCAGATGAGCTGCCTTCCCAGGCTGACGAGCCCCATCTACCCAGTGGTTGTTTAGTCGCCTCTTACGACAAGGATTCAGTATCCCCCAGATTACATGCACATTTGGTTGAAATCTGAGAATGCTGACAAAATCTAGCTTCTAGCTCACGAGATAGAAACATATTACATCGAGCAACTGTAAAAGCTCAACGGATCTGTGGATCATTTCGCACACACAGATATCTAGGACGACAACCAAGGAACAATGGTAACTGCAGCTGAAAAAGGGAACAGGTCTTATTAGCAGCTGCATTAATTTCCTGGCTTTCAATGTCATTTGGTGGCCCACTGTGAGATACAGGAAGCTGGACTTGATGGGCCTATGGCCTGATCTAGCAGGGCTGTTCTTATGCTCTTTATGTCCCATAATCTGCACAAGATGCTCATGCTGTTCCTCTTCAAAGTATCATTGTCCAAAGTATCCAGCAAGAGGCCAACAGAACGGATTTTAAGGATGAAACAACGAAAACCTGTAGATTGCCAGGAATCAGAACGTAAGGCTTGGAAAAGAGGAGCTTGCCCCACATTGAAGCAAACATTGAGCCAGAACTTGATCAATTTGGCCCAAGCTAAATCTCAAGTCTATACTGCCCAGCCTCCAGACATAAGGCTGCATATGGAATGCAGTGGACTAAGCCAAATATAAAAAGGTTGAGAGAACTCTCAACATCCTGA
The DNA here is from genome assembly GCF_035046505.1 of Tiliqua scincoides. Classification (NCBI taxonomy): domain Eukaryota; kingdom Metazoa; phylum Chordata; class Lepidosauria; order Squamata; family Scincidae; genus Tiliqua; species Tiliqua scincoides. The sequence goes on from NC_089825.1 coordinate 89,147,474, forward strand.
TTGAAGGCTGGCAGCCAAATCTGAATCCTGTAAAGGAGTTGGGCTGAAGTTTCGACATTAAAAATACATAGAGCTGCTGGAATGAATGAATTTCTTTTCAAGTGAAAAAAATGTAAAAAGAAGGCCTGAGATGAAAGTTTAGCAGAATAAATAGCAAAATGCATTGAGGGAACCATGACAATCTGTAATTCAAACCCAAATACCCAAATGTCTTAACTTGTTGGATTGCCTTGCCATGGAAAACCCAGGAACGATACTGCCAAGATTCCTCATACACAAGAATTTTAGATTTAGTGTAATTAGGATTGTTGGCAGAAAGATATTTAATACATCCTGCTATCAGGCGTTTTAGCCTGACACGTGTCCAAGAAATCGGACCGTGTCATCTGCATACAATAATACAGGTACTGGCTGATGACCAAGTTTGAGGCAGTGCAAATCAATGAAGGTCAAGTTTGATATTAAATCATTAATAAAAAGATTGAATAAAACAGGAGCAAGGATACTACCTTGCTTCACTTGCTTTATTGGTACAAAAAGAGTCAGAGAGATTATCTTGTGGGTTCAATCTGACTCAACATGAAGTATTGGAATGCAGCCTCTTGCTAAAAACAATAATCTGGGATTGATGCCCAATTTAGATAATTTGGACCATAACAAATTTCTATTGACTGAATCAAATGTCGTCTTCAGATTTAAAAAAAGATACCTAAAAGATAGGTACTATTGTTAATTGTAACCAAGATCTGGGCAAAATCCCGGTTTCGTCTACCCAAGTAAATAGGTCAGCAAGAATGGAAGCCCACCATAGGGGCGCAGTCTTAATCATATCAGAGGGGATTTTATCTGGACCGGCCGCTTTGCCATTCTTGATCTGTCCAATAAGTGCCACCACTTCATCAGCTGAAACTGGCGGACACAGTGGCATTGCAGCTAACATGGTGTAATCTAAAATCAGACTCCCAAACACAGTCATTGAAAAATGGGCTCTTAAAATGTGCCACCCAGGTTGGAGCCAAAATTGTAGATTCCAGACTTTGTGGTGAGAAAAGCTCAAGTGAGAACAATGCTACATCCTTGTCTCATTCATCTTTAAAGAGGAAAGCTATGGTTCCAGAACTTACCAAACTCCATCAAACATGAACATAGATCTATATTTTTCTTCTGGAAGGAGCTTCAAAGGAGTCAGGACTTCCAATTCGCTTTCAGGTTTCATTTTCCAAAATTTCAGAGCAGAAATGTAAAGCACAATGGTTATGCCCAAGAAAGAAACACTGCAGGAAGACAAGATGAAGGATCAGTTTAGCGTTTATTTAAAAGATTTGTAAGGACCAAGCCACAGTATATCATACAGTATACACTATGGAACTGACACAACAGAGAGTACACCCCCCAAAAATATCAGTGTTCAGCAATGGGCAGTGTTGAGACTAGACAGGCCTCCTAGGGAAAGGAATTCCTCAAGTTGTGGGTGGCCATTAAAAAATGGGCCACATCCCATTAACTGTATGGTGATGGAAAGGGGAGCACAGTTTCATGTGAAAAGCAAAGATTCAAGAGAAGATAAATCTTCCACAGTTATAACCTAATTACCCATGGTTTTATCTCCATGCAATTAGAAGGGCCATTTAAATTAAAGGAAAAAAGTTGTTTAACAATATCCTCGTGACAGGCTATGGCTGATGCACCAACTGAAGCTGTACAATGTACCCTTGGCCACAACACCAACCAACACCTCCAGGAGCACAGCTGAGTCCAGGAGCACCCCCTGACTGCAAACCTAATCCTTTAAAGGGAATGAAACCCTATCCAGGACAGATTGTAAATTCACTCCATAATCCACTTTCCTACTGACAAACACACCTATATTTCACCTGGATTAAGTTTCAATTTGTTTACCCACCTCCAGCCACTTATAGCTACAGAGCACCAGTCCATAGCTTCCTGATACCAGATGAAAACGGAAGGTAGAGCCAGGTGGCATCAGTACAGAAGCGGGGCCTCGGTATCTGTGGGGGATCCATTCTCGGAACCCTTGCTGATACAGAAGATTAAATCTGTGATCTTCACCCCCTTAAGCCCTCTGAAATGACCAGAGCTGTGCGCCAATCCCCTCCAGAGGGCTTTCTGAAGCCCAGAAAGGCAGTGCAAGTCTGCCTGCCTGCTGCTTCTGCCGGCTTCAGAATGGCTGTTGGAGCCAAAAAGAATGCTACTTCTGATTTCCCTTGGGATACCGGAAGATATTTTTTATGCCTTTTAAGGCATTCCGAGGCTGAGGAAAGCCCTTGGTGGCCAAACTTGCTTAACGTAAAAGCCACATACATTAAAATTCAGATGTTTGAGAACGGCTAGAGAGATGTTTGAGAGCTTCAATATTTAAGAGCTTCAGTATTTAAGAAGCATTGACATTCTTCAATATATTTACTCCTTAAACTTACATTTTAATCCAGTTGAGTCTCAGTTTATCCCGGTAAATAATTAAATTTTGTTTCTCTCTATTTTATGTCAATAAAGGTCTTACTGACCGAATGACTATAAAGCTTGAATTTTTTTTTAAATTTACCCTTTATATTAATTGTGATGCAAAAAGGAGGTCAGCCACACATTATATGTCAAAAAACCACATGTGGCACATGAGCTATAATTGGGCCATCCCTGGCATATACCAAAGGTCAAGCACAATCCCCTAACACTACTTTCTGGGACTCCCTGACAAATAGGAGAGCCACCATAGATCAGCACCCTCCCCAGCTCTTCCCAAACAGGGGATAATACACAATAGGCAAGTCACAAAATGCTCATTTTCTTGTAAAAGAGAAAAGGGAAGCCAGAATAATTCCCCTACATCCAGAAACCGTAATCAAACCATGACATGGCATTTTCTAGGAAGGTGCAGAAAAGGAAGGTGCAAAACAAAAACACATGATTTTAACCATTCATATTTCCCATTTGTTTAATTTAGCCATAATTTTCAGTGGGCAATTCAACTGTTCTGTGCCACCTGCAAACTTCGATGTTTGCTGCATTTTGAGAATGGAATTGAGTTCTACTATCCCTCTTCAGTTGGGCTAATGATAAGAGATCTCAGGTTTCACAGAATTCAGGAAGGTAAAACTTGGTTCATCAGAGTAACTGTCTCCTTAACTCTAGCTGACTAGTTTAAGAGAAGCCTTGCCTTGCTTTCCTGGAGGTGCAGGTGGAATTCTATGACCAGAATACCCCATGTGACTGTGACTGCATCATGCTACCTACAAGTCTGGAGGCAGGGTGGGAAAATATCTGATACATCATTTAATGCTTTCCTGGGAGTAAGCCCCATTGACTCAAATGAGACTTACTTCTGAGTAGACCCACATAGGCTTGGGGTCTGTGTCAGGTTAACCAAGGATCTTCACCTTTCTCTTTTTCCTCCCCCTTCAAAAAAGAGAAAAACCACTCTTGATGGCTTTGTCTCCAAATATCGATTAAAAAATAAAAATACCCATTCCTTTTCAGCCATCTCCTTTTTCCTTAATGCCTCCTTGGGGGGGTACTTCCCATGTTGTTGTTGTTGTTATTATTTATTATTATTAACAGTACCGCTTTTCAACAAAAAGTTCCCAAAGCGGTTTACAGAAAAAAATTAAACAACTAACGGCTCCCTGTCTCAAAAGGGCTCACAATCTAAAAAGATGCAACATCAGCAGACAGCCACTGAAAAAAAACACTGCTGGGGGGAGGTGGGCCAGTTACTCTCCCCCTGCTAAATAAAAGAGGAGAACCCACTTGAAAAAGTGCCTCTTACCAGTTAGCAGGGGTTGACTGTTGTTGGCTGCTAAATGTTGGCTGCTATTGTAAGACAAAAGGCACAATCCTAGCTAGATCTACTCAGAAGTAAATCCTTTTGTGTTCAATGGGACTTACTCCCAGGAAAGTGAGGTTAGGATTGCAGCCAAACAGTCTCTGGGTCTCTGTTTGCATCAGTTTGCAATTAGCAGATACATACAAAACAAAGTCTTCCCCTCCCCCAGCAAATTCATCACTCCCCCCCCCCTTTCCAAAACCCTCCAGGTGTGCTGCTAACAAACTCAGGGCACAATCCTAAGCAGGTCTACTCAGAAGTATGTCCTATTTTGTTCAATGGGGCTTACCCTCAGGTAAGTGTGGTTAGGATTGCAGCCTCAGAGTGCTGGCAGCTTTTTTTTTTTAGTTTCTAGTGTATAATTATAACACCTTCATCCCCATTTTGGGGGTAACTGAGGTGAGGTGTTGTAATGGGGAGCCGTGGCCAATGGCTACAAGGATCAGGGGAGGCGTGAGCTGGAAAAGTTTGAGAACCACTGCCTTCAACACCCATAGGGAGGCTGTTATGAACAGCCTCAATTTCCCAATATGTGTGCAGTTCAGACTAACCCCATGTTGGTTTAACTCCATTTTAGATTTCTGGACTCACCTGGCTATACCTATGGTCCTGCAGGAACCTCACTGATTGGGGAACCAGTCAGCCTGTCATGTGCCTCCTGGATGGGCAGGAAGCTCATGCTGCGTAGCAAAAGAGAAGCTCAACTTCCTTTGTAAAAAGCTCTATAATCAGGTTCTGCTCTAGAAGCTGAAATTGGTCACTCCTTAAAGCCTTCTGGGAGTGTCCTTTCTCTGTGTCTTCGGAGCTTCTTTCTCCTCCATTTTGGAGGGAGATCTCACTCTCCCTAGCAAAGCTGCATCTGGGAGATTTCTATCTCCTCCATCTTGGAGTCATTTTTCCCCCCACAAAAAAGATGGTCGCAACATGTTTCTGAGGTTTCTTCCCCAGTCCTTGCAACCCTGCCCTTGGCTGCTCAAAAGGACTTTGTACTCAAACTCCAGCAGAATAGCATTGGTATTCTTTCCCCCCCTCCACCTTTTTTGATCCTAACAGTTCCTTTTCCCCCCACCCCAAAGCTTCAGTCACCTTCTCCAATTAACTTTAGCTATCCAAACACAGCTATTCATTAGTACAATGGTGGCCAACCTTTTTATGGTATGTGCCACCTTCAGGCTTTTTGTATCTTGGGCGTACCACTCAAGCCATGCTTTCTCCTAACATTAATTGGCCTATATCAGGCCACAATCTTAGAAGGAACTAATGGGGATCAACACACTATCCCCCCCCCCCCGCAAGCAGTGAGGCAATTGGCAACCCTCTGTCTCTTCCCACCACAAATGGGTGTGTGTGTTCGCACACGCATGCAGGTAGCTCCCAATCGCCTCACTGTTTGCTGCTGCACCTTATCACATTTTGCAACCTGCAAAAACCCTTTAAAGCAGCTTTATGAGCCTGACCAGCTGCTGATCGGTGCAGATCACAAGCAGAAAGCAGGGAGGTGACTGGGAGCTATGCACACACGCACTCCCCCCCCCCCCACAACTGCAACAATAAGAGGTGAAGGTAAACTTCTGAACTGCTATTTAAAGTTTGTGTAGCACTTCTAACTTATCAGTAAAGCAGTTTCTACAAAGATGGGTGCCTCTTCTTTTATACCTTGACTTGAAGGCAGGGCCTCAATTAGCATGTAGCTCTCCATCAGATTTGGCCTTTGGGGGTGCCTTTCTGACCTAGTCTTGCATGCATTAACATTTGGCTCTAAGTGAAAGTTTGAAAAACAAAAGAACAATTGGGTGCCATTTCCACTATGTCCCTTTTGAGATGTGAGGAACAGAACTGGACACAATACTCCAGGTGTGGCCTGACCATCGATTTGTACAGCGGCATTATAATATTAGCCATTTTGTTCTCAATACCTTTTCTAATGATCCCAAGCATAGAATTGGCCTTCTTCACAGCCGCAGCACATTGGGTCAACACTTTCATCAAGCTGTCCACCACCACTCCAAGATCTCTCTCTTGATCTGTCACAGACAGCTCAGAACCTATTAGCCTACATGTAAAGTTTTGATTTTTTTTTTTTTTTGCCCCAACGTGCATTACCTTTCACTTACATTGAAACACATCTGCCATTTTGCCAGGGCGTTTGTCTTGGGGTTATTTTGGCAACAGTAGGATAAACTTGCCTTTCACACACTACGGGCGCAATCCTAGCCCCTTATGTCAGTGCTTTCCAGCACTGGTATAGCGGTGCTAATGGGACATGTGCTGCATCCTGCAGCTGGGTGTCACAGAGGCCTCCTCAAAGCAAGGGAATGTTTGTTCCCTTATCTCAGAGCTGCATTGCCCTTCTGTCAGTGCTGGAAAGTACTGACATAAGGGGTTAGGATTGCACCCTACATTTTTTTTTTTACAGGGATGCCGAAGACATCCTACAAAGCCATGCAAGTTGAAACCTGCACTGCTGGTCATGCAAATCCTACATGCGCTCTAGCACATGAGATAGACAGCACGGGCTGCAATACCTTCATTCCCTTTTTTGCCACTACTTAAAATGGGAAGCAGAAGAAGAAACATGCCTGAGAGCAGTCTCTCACTATCTGAAAAGGGCACCATAAAGAAGGTATACTTTATATATTTTTTAGAAATAGGTCCTATACATCTTAAAACTCTAAGCCGTATGTCGCCAGAGAAGCAAGGCACTTTGAATCAACACTAAAGGACAACACAACATTATCTATATTTCCACACGTTGAGAGAAATTCTTGCATAACGAGAAAAAAAATGACCAAGGGAGTCAGTCTCCAGGCAAAAGGGTGTAATTATCCTTTCAGACCTTCCCAGGGGCAACTCAGTTGACTGGCAACCCTCAATCCCCTTGCTCCTCACCAAGGATTTCTCCTTCACCTTCCCTTCACCAGTTTACTTCAGGCCAGGAACAGCCCACCCAGCAAATCTAGAGGAGTCACCCACCACAAAAATCAACTGAAAGAGAATCATACATTATAGCTTCTAAATAGACATTTCCAATTGCCCTTAAAAATCCAGATCTCAGAGAGAAACTGGAGAGCTCTTCTTCCTCATCAGAACAATTTCTTGAATCCCAGCTGCTACTATAAGAATTCCAAGAACCACTTACCTCCAGCACTTTCGGAACATGTTGATGAGCCCACCCTAGAAAACATCTAAGACAGCAAAGGACTAAAGTAGCTGTCACTGTACAAACTTGTGAACTCTATTCATACAGGTGTATCTAAACCCCACCCTTGCCTTTAGTATTGAAATCCCTTTAGCTCCACCTCTACCCTCCAGGCTGTAGCCAGGGGCCTTCAAGAACCTGCTGTCCACCAATTCTAAGCAGCCACAGATGCAGCAAATACTGTGTAAAAAGTTTTTATTAGCCTGTCTCCCAGGTGTTGATGTCTCAAGCCCTTCAATGCTTTTTGGGCCAATTATGTTATAAATCACCATTCTAGACATAGAGTGGCTTGTTCCTTCTCTCAAGTGGCAAATTGACAGCCTAAGCTGTTATAGAAAGGCAGGGTGAAGGATCCGATTAGCATTAATTTAAAAAATTTGTAAGGACCACCAAAGCTGTTTACAATATCATAATACAATATGAAACTAATGCAACAGACAGCACACCCAAGAACAATATTAAAGTCTATCATTGGCACTGTTGAGACTAGTCAGGCCTCCTAGGGAAAGGAATTCCACAAGCTGTGGGTGTCCATTGAGAAGGCCCTGTCCCATCAACTGTATCTCAGATGGTGATGGGAAGAAGAATATGCCTTCATATGAAGACCAAAGATTCAAGAAAAGATACACCTTCAAGCACATATAGTACTGGTCCCAAGCCATATAGACCTTTGAAGATAATGACTAGTACCTTGAATTGGACCTGAAAACATACTGGTATCCAATACAGTTTGTACTGGTGTAACAGGAATTGCAGATACTCAACAGAACCCCCTAGCTGCTGTTTCCTGTTCCAGTTGCAGTTCTTAGAGCCATTAGTGGCAATCACAAGTAGAATGTGTTGCAGTGGTTCAAATGAGATTTATTTATTTAAGAGATTTCTACCTTGCCTTCCCATCCCGCTTAAGGGACCTCAAGGCAGCTTACAACAATATTTCAATAAGCTAAAAACAGTGCTAAAAACATTAAAACAATTAAAACCACAAAAACTATAAAACGCAATTGGATCACAGATTAAAAGATGTTTCATAAAAAGTGCTAGGCCCTGAATATCAGCATTTAAAAGCTTCCCTAAATAAAAAGGACTTGAGACCCCACTAAAATGACTCCAAAGAGGGAGCTGTTCTCAATTCCAGAGGAAGGAAATTCCACAGATGGGGTGCCATCACCGAGAAGGCCCTATTTCTTGTCACCATCTCCCTCGCCTCTACTGGTGGCAGCACAGGTAGAGGTGATGTGACTAAACCATGGATTATAACAGCCAGATTGGCTTTCTTCAAGACAAGCTATAACTGATCCACCAACTGAAGCTGGACAAAGGTACCCTTGATCACAGCACCTGCCAACACCCCTAGGAGCACAGTTGAGTCCAGGAGCACCCCTTGATTTTAGCCATTGATATTTCCCATTTCCATTTGTTTAATTTATCTATCACTTTCAATCAGCAATTCAACTGTTCTGTGCCACCTGCAACCTCCATGTTTACTGCATTTTGAGAATGGAATTTAGTTCTACTATCTCTCTTCAGTTGGGCTAATGGCAGGAGGCCTCAGGTTGCATAGCCTCCAGGAAGGCAAAACCTGGTTTATCCGAACAATTGCCTCCTTAACTCTAGTTGACTGGCTTAAGAGAAGCCTCGCCTTGGGCGGATTTTATAATAATAATAATAATAATAATAATAATAATAATAATAATAATAATAATAATAATACAGGTATTTCTATACCGCCTTTCTTGGTCCTCAGATTTCTCCTTAGACTTTATTCAAGGCGGTTTACATAGGCAGGCAAATTTAAATCCCGGTAGGGATTTTTACAATTTGAAAGAAGGTTTCTATCTTTCAAGAAACCACAACATTCAGATGTTTCTTTCTTGATCTGGTCGCACATTCTGGCCTCCATCCTCCCACGCTCAGAGCAGATGGAATAGCTCGGCTCAGCTTGTCAGCTGCTTCAAGGTCGCACGGTGCCGGTGGCCTCGAACTGGCGACCTTTGGATGTTATCTTCAGGCAAATGGAGGCTCAACCCTCTAGACTACAATATCCTGTGTGACAATGTCTAAATCATGCTACCTTCAAGCCTGACAGCTCATTTAGGGCTCTTTATATACATTGGGACTGTTCATATTCTGAAAAGGTGGAAGTGCACAAGTAAACGCAAATCTATCCCTTCATCTGTAAGTACATATCAGGGATTCAATCACAAAATGCTAAAACTAGGCATACGGCCGACTTATGCTGGACCAAGTGGGCTATCGCACTAGGGCAGGGGTGCCCAAACCCCGGCCCGGGGGCCACTTGTGGCCCTCGAGGCCTCTCAATGCGGCCCTCAGGGAGCCCCCAGTCTCCAATGAGCCTCTGGCCCTCTGGAGATTTGTTGAAGCCTGCACTGGCCCAACGCAACTGCTCTCAGCATGAGGGTGACTGTTTGACCTCTCATGTGAGCTGTGGGATGAGGCCTCCCTCCACTGCTTGCTTTTTCACATCTGTGATACAGCAGCGGCAGCAAAGGAAAGGCCAGCCTTGCTTTGTGCAAGGCCTTTTATAGACACTGAGTTATTGCAAGACCTTCATTCATTCATATAAGTTCATCTTTAATATATTCATGTAAGTAAACTTATGTAAATTTATTCAAATTTTAAATGTAAATTAATCATTTCCCCCCCCCCCGGCCCCCGACACAATGTCAGAGAGCTGATGTGGCCCTCCTGCCAAAAACTTTGGACACCCCTGCACTAGGGTAACCTACTCTAGTCTTGTAAAATAGACAAAACACATTGCAACAGACAACCACATTGCAGGTTTTACAGAGAACAGTCGTGGGCCAGTTAACGACTGGGAATGGGACTGCGATCCCCGTCGTCAAGTGGCGCTTGACACAATCTGAATTCTCTGCAGAGAAGGGGGTGCTCCACTCCCCTCCCCTCCAGAGGGTTGTCTGAGCCTCCCAGAGGCAGCACACATTCGAGCGCTGCCTCTGCAAGACTCAGACTGAGGGAAATCACGTCTCTTGTGCGACTTCCGGTTTCATGGAGGAAGCCGGAAATTGTGCGAGAGGCACAATTTTCCTCAGTCTGAGCCTTGCAGAGGTAGCGCTCGGACATAGGCTGCCTCTGGGAGGCTTAGACAAACTTCCAGAGGTGAGGGGAGCAGGGCTCCCCTCGCTTTCAGAAGGTTGGGGTGTGCACCCCCAACAACCACGTGACTATATGTGGTCATTGTATATGCGATCCCGGCGTAAGCCAGTAGGTCGCTAAGAGGCTCCCACCTGTATTTTAATTTTCTTCTGAACTCTTAAAAAGTCAGTAGTGTTTGTTTATACTGCTTATATTTTGAATTTTTGCATACTATACTTGAATTACATAATATGCTAATTATAGAACAGCATAAAATTATTTCTCTGAATAAGTTTAAAAGACAAATATGCAAATATACACACAACGTTTTTTTAGGATTCTGTGGTTCCTATAAATATGAGTAAAAAATTAAGACTCACGTGCACTTTTGATTTCTTTTCATTCTAGAATACGGCACAGACAGCATGGCTGGAGCATCTTCATCCCCTTTTTTGCCACTGCTTAAAATGGGAAGCAGAAGAAGAAGCAGATCTGAGAGCAGTCTCTCACCATCTGGAAAGGCATCCATTAAAGAGGTATACTGTATATATTTTCAGAGAGAGGTCCTATACATCTTAGAGCCAGGGTGACCAGATACAATGGAGGACAGAGTGCCTGTACCTTTAATGGTTGTATAGAAGAGGGAATTTTGGCAGGGCAGCTTTTTAAACCATTCCCTGTTGAGCTGCATCTGCCAAAATTCACTCTTCTACACAACAGTTAAAGATGTAGGCATCATTGTATCTGGTCATCCTGCTTAGAGCGCAATCCTAAAGATGTGCTTGGCCAATTCAAGTCCCTTGCGCTGGCCTGGGAATGTCACGAATGTGCTGTAAAGCATGTTTGCGCCTCCATGGAAGTAAGCAGTGCCCACAGAGGTTGAATCCACCCTCATTGGCAACAGGAGAAAGTAGGTCTGCGCTGGCCAAGCTCGGGAGGTGGACAGAGGGTGAGGGAGGTGTTTTGGGGCAGGGAAGGGTGGGTGGTAGGCAGGCCTGTGGGCAGGTGGGCAGTGAGCAGGAGGCCAGGCCAGGATCCAGCAGTTATGACAGACCCTAGCCCCTATTCCTGGGCAGCGGGGAGTGGCTCCGGACTGCTCCTTTCTGCCACTTCATCAGGTGGCACAGATCCGAATAGACCCATTGGGCCCACTGTGGATCTCCCTGGGGTAAATGTTTTCCCTTGCCTTGGGCAGAGCCTCGGCCAGCCCCAAACTTGTGCTGGAGACAGCGCAGGTCCACTGGCCTGCCTGTTCCAGTGCAAGATGGGATTGCACTGTTAAACTCTAAGCCATATGTCACTAGAGAAGCAGGATATTTTAAATCAACACTAAAGGAGGGTACAACATTATCTGTATTTCCACACATTGAAAGAAATTCTTTCATAACAAGAAAAAGGGAGTTGGCTCCCACTGACCAAGGGAGTTGGTCTCCAGGCAAATAGTGCAATTATCCTCCCCAGATTCCCAGGGGCTACTCAGTTGGCTGGCAACCCTCAATCCCCTTGCTCTTCAGCAAGGATTTCTCCCTCACCTTCCCTTCTCCAGTCTACTTTGCTCCAGGATCAGCCTACTAGGGCCCATGAGAGGGGGGTAAAGGGTCCAGGGTCAAAAAGGGGGCTCAGGAGCCAAAGCAGCAGGCCCAGAAATTTGCTAGGATCTTACATTTTCCAATTCCACACAGGACTTGCTGCCTGCAGTGGATGCTGCTGCAAGCCACATATGCAAGGCTCAGGACTGCATACATGACACTCCTCAACACAGAGTCAAATCTGGGAGGAAACTGGCCTGCTACAGTAGCTCTTGACTTGTGGATCTGTTAACCAAGAAGAAGCATATAGGAACTCGGGACGCAGCTGGGACTGCAGCTGTTGCAGAAGTACATTTTGGTGTACTCAGGTCACTTTCCATTCTAGTATGAGCCTCAATACGATAATGCTAATTTCCTGCAATGTTTTTCCATATTTAAAAGATTTTAGAGAGAAACTTAAAACTCGGTTTTGAGTATTACTTACAACCCGAAAACCCGGTTTTCTGTATTACTGTATCTAACTGCTTACACGGTGCAGGTGGGTTAACCCAGTAGACCTGGGCTTCAATGACTTTTCTGGCTGTTGCCACCCTCCACCACCCTGTTTTGTTCCCTGCCCACTCCCATTTGGCTCACCCCCACTCTTCTCTCACTCTGTTTTTGCCCCTTCCCCTTTGGGAAGGGGCCCACAAGAAAGTTTGTGCTCCCTGATAAAATTCCTCTCAGAGGCCCTCAGCCCACCTAGGAAATCTAGGAGTCATCCACCACAAGAAGCAGCTTAAAGAGAATCACACATTATACTTTCCAAATGGACACTTCCCAGTGATGATACAGCCTTGAGGTATGGGAACAAACATTCCCTTACCTTGAGGAAGCCTCTGTGACTGTCTTCACCCCCACAGGATGCAGCGCACACTACAGTGCGGGAAAGTTGAAAGGACTGGACCCTCAGAACCCTACTTTTCCCATCATCTGATTCTTTTAAAAAGCCAAGGCCACCAACCAAAATCTAGTTGTGGAGCATTGGTAGGAGTGTGCACAAGCTTAATATCTTTTTAAATGTGTCATTTTTTTAACCTATTGGGGAATGTGGTTTCCCTGTATTATCTGATACCCCAATCCCCTTATTTTGGTTTCACGAGTGCACATTTTGTATACGGGAGTTATATTACAGCAAAATCTCTCTTTCAGACACTTCTTCCTGCCCAATTAAAATAGTTAAACATCTCTGGATTTTTTCCCTGGTCTGTGGCTGACACATTTCTCCCTCTTGCTGGCCACTGTCCAGAGGACGGATAAGCATGCTTAAGTTCTACTGAAATTCTTTTTAGACTTGCTGATATTTTATATAAAAGCTGATAGTCTTGAATATTTTTTTAAATTAAAGATAGTTAAGTTTCATAATTTCTTATGAGCCAGATGTTGTTATGCAGGTCGACAGTGTTATGAGCTCTCTATGGAGAACGACAGAGACTGCAGACGTAGCGGAAAAGATGGCAGGTTCTCTCCCCCCTCCTCCCAATGAACAGTTTTAATTTTTTCTTTTTTTTGCTTTCCTACAAGAATAAAATGATAATGTTCTGTCCCTCAAGAATATGGCCAGTTGAAGACCTGCAACCTTTAATTGCGATGTCTAAATAGTTAAAGATTTGTGTGGCTGAAAGCATCCCTACAAAAGACACACCTTTATGTGATACTCACCTTTGTAGTCTATAGACAGGCTGATTCTGAGTACACTTAAATTTGGTAGGTGGGGGAAGTTTGCTTCATCACGGGACGGTGGTCAGTATGTTGTTGGCCACCTGAGTGAAAGGCAGGCCTGTTGGGTTGGAATATGAGGGTTTCTGATTTGGCTGGCATTTGTCATGCTTGTTTGCTGTCACTAGGTGTTGCTAAAGGGCTGTTTGCACATATAATGGCACAATAGCAGCCCCTTGCTCAGAGAGGTCTTAGAATCATGATTGGGAGATACTAACCTCTCCAGCTGCTTAGCATCAAACAAAACTTAAAGTTATACCAGCAACCATGTAAGAGGACCACCAGAGACCCACATGAATCAGCAGAAAGCAAACCAATCTCATGTGGTTCTTTCAATTGCATAAACTTCCCTTTCACTGTATTGAAACTCGGTGGGAGTTAAGTGTGTTTAGGATTGAGACCTGTCGCTGAGACAAGCAGGTACCACTGTCTGAAAGCCGTGAGTCGGAAGCCAACTCTTGTCCTTGTAAATGTTGGGCCCTCTTTTCCGCTATGGTGCTGTGAAATATTTTACAAAGACTTTACCTCCATTTTACTGAGGAGAAACAGCCCATTATTTTTTAAGAAAAGAAATGGGAGCCAATTTTTTTTGTGTGTGTTTTGTACATTCTCAAGGAAAAGAGGTAAACTTAGCTGCTATTGTTTGAAAAAGGTTTGTGGGGGTTTTTTAAAAGAAAAAAAATCATATTTTGCTCCTCTCCATTGCACTCCATCACACTTTTTTCTTAATGCGGTGTCACTGCAGTTTGGTCCTGCCCCAGTTTGCCAGAGAGGACTGTCAATCTTGCCCTCATATTGCAAGCTTGCCATGGACATTTTTCATCTGAATATTATGATTTTGAATTTTAAAACATTTTACCTTTTGAATTTCCTTGAACGCTTTTACGTTATTAAATTTGTGTGGAACGCCAGTTAAGAGCTACCAACTCTGGGAGCAGAAACCTCCTATGGTTTTCAGCAAACCAGGACTATGTATAATTAAATTTGTGTGGAAAGATCGCTACAGCTACCAATTCTGTGGAAAGAAACCTGCTCTAGTTCTCAGCACATTGGGGCTATGTCAAAATCTGATTGACAGCCTAATCCAGTGATTTTCAACCTTTTTCATCTCATGGCACACTAAAATGGTCAAGGCAGAGGCGTAGCTAGGTCATTTGACACCCAGGGCCCATAAAATTTTGTCACCCCGTATGACGTAATCAATCATCAATATCAATATTATATTGATATCATCAATCAATCAATCAATATAATATCAACATTATATTAATAATTAATATATAATTATAATGATTATATTATTATTAATTAATTAATTCACATTTCTATTCCACCCTCCTCTAAGCAGCTCAGGGTGGTGTACATGGTTCCCCTCCTTATTTTGTCCTCACAACAACCCTGTGAGGTAGGTGAGACAGAGATAGCAATAGTCATGACATGGAATGAAAAACAATAATGGCCAGAAAATAAATGCAGTGAATATTTCCCCACAAGTAATGGATGAAATTTTGCATAAAATGGTATATAACACGATGGTATTATTCCTAAAAACCATGATTTCCAGAATTGTGGTCACTAGGAAGATTGTGGGGGGATCCAGGCTTGGAGGGGGGAGAAAAGGAGATGGTGGGGGGATCCAGGTTGGAGGGGGGTGAAAAGGAGATTGTGGGGGGATCCAGGATTGGAGGGGGGAGAGTAAGCATATCACTGTCAGGACTCACCCAGCTTTGCAAGTCTAAAAACAAGTAAAAATTCACCTTACAGCGGAAGCCTCTGTTTCATTCTTGGGGGGGGGGAGGCTGCCTTCTGGAGCATTTGTTGAGCTCCACTTTCATCAGATCGGGACCATGCAGCTAGCCTTGCACTCCCCTGTGCCCAACTTGACCAGGAACCAAGGCACATTTGCCTACTCAGGAGTAAATTCGACAATGTGGCTTCCTTTTGCGTTCCATAGGGCTCAATACATTCCTCAGCTTGGAGGTGGGACTTCCTTCTTGGGTGCTTTTTGGGGGCTGCTTTCATTGGATAGGAACTATTCTGGTGACCTTTGATTCCTCTCAGCCTGCCCTTTCCAAAGGACTAAGGCAAGTCCACCTACTCACGAGTAAACACGTGATATGGCTTGGTTTCACTTTCCATAGGGTTCTATGCATTTTTTGGTTTACAGTATTACTGCCATAACTTTTGATAGAATGGAGAGATTTCAATCCTGTTTTTCGCATTGCATTCAGCTGGCAATTCCACATCCAACGGTATATGGCACGATGGGGTTACTCCTAACCTTCCTGATGTTAGGTCATTTGTGGTGTCACCCCTCCAAGGGTGGTACCCGAGGTGGACCACCCCCCTGCCAGCTATGCCACTGGGTCAAGGTACGCCATTAGGTACTTGACAATTATCAATTGCTGCCAGTGGAGGCTAACATCTCCCATTGGCCCTATTAATAAATGACCTTCCCCAAATTCCAGTGGCACACCTGTGGAACATTCGCGGCACACCAGTGTGCCAAGGCCCAGTGGTTGAAGATGGCTGACTTAATCATAAGAACATAAGAACAGCCCCACTGGATCAGGCCATAGGCCCATCTAGTCCAGCTTCCTGTATCTCACAGCGGCCCACCAAATGCCCCAGGGAGCACACAACAAGAGACCTCATCCTGGTGCCCTCCCTTGCATCTGGCATTCTGACATAACCCATTTCTAAAATCAGGAGGTTGCGCATACACATCATGGCTTGTACCCCGTAATGGATTTTTCCTCCAGAAACTTGTCCAATCCCCTTTTAAAGGCGTCTAGGCTAGACGCCAGCACCACATCCTGTGGCAAGGAGTTCCACAGACCGACCACGCGCTGAGTAAAGAAATATTTTCTTTTGTCTGTCCTAACCCGCCCAACACTCAATTTTAGTGGATGTCCCCTGGTTCTGGTATTATGTGAGAGTGTAAAGAGCATCTCCCTATCCACTCTGTCCATCCCCTGCATAATTTTGTATGTCTCAATCATGTCCCCCCTCAGACGTCTCTTTTCTAGGCTGAAGAGGCCCAAACGCCGTAGCCTTTCCTCATAAGGAAGGTGCCCCAGCCCCGTAATCATCTTAGTCGCTCTCTTTTGCACCTTTTCCATTTCCACTATGTCTTTTTTGAGATGCGGCGACCAGAACTGGACACAGTACTCCAGGTGTGGCCTTACCATAGATTTGTACAACGGCATTATAATACTAGCCGTTTTGTTCTCACTACCCTTCCTAATGATCCCAAGCATAGAATTGGCCTTCTTCACTGCCACCGCACATTGGGTCGACACTTTCATCGACCTGCCCACCACCACCCCAAGATCTCTCTCCTGATCTGTCACAGACAGCTCAGAACCCATCAGCCTATATCTAAAGTTTTGATTTTTTGCCCCAATGTGCA
Source organism: Tiliqua scincoides (assembly GCF_035046505.1). Taxonomy (NCBI): domain Eukaryota; kingdom Metazoa; phylum Chordata; class Lepidosauria; order Squamata; family Scincidae; genus Tiliqua; species Tiliqua scincoides. The sequence goes on from NC_089825.1 coordinate 89,164,327, forward strand.
TGACTTTACACTTACTGACATTGAAGCGCATCTGCCATTTTGCTGCCCATTCTGCCAGTCTGGAGAGATCCTTCTGGAGTTCCTCACAATCACTTCAGGTCTTCACCACTCAGAAAAGTTTGGTGTCGTCTGCAAACTTAGCCACTTCACTGCTCAACCCTGTCTCCAGGTCATTTATGAAGAGGTTGAAAAGCACCTATGCATGTCTACTCAGAAGTTAGAGTTAATGGGGCTTACTCCCAGGAAAGTGTGGATAGGATTGGGCTGTGAGGCTGCAATCCTAGCCACACTTCCCTGGGAGTAAGCCCCACTGACTCAAATGGGACTTACTTCTGAGTACACCTGCCTAGGATTGGGCTCGTAGTATCAGGTCTAGCACTTCAAGCCTGCTCACAATCTGGTACCCTTAATTTATCAGGCATTGTTTCTAAGCCCCCCTACGGTACCTCAGACATCTCCCTTCCTCTTCAGCCACCATTTTGAATTCCATGTGTCTACATTTAGTAAGATGGCCATAGTGGCAGTGGTAACCATGGTTATACAGTAGAGGGCCTTGAGCTCCACCGTTGCCCCCACTCATTCCCATGGACTTAGTCCTAGCTTTGACTCAAGCAGTGGCTGGCCAGTAAGGAAATAACTGCCAGGAAGAATCTGAAAATTCCAGGGACTTCTCTTAAAGAAGAGTAGTAGTATCTGAACAAGCTAGAGAAGGAATGCTGGGATATATTTTTCATTTTTTAAGATAGGTCTGCTATTTTTCACCCATTTTCACCTATGAAGAGATAAATGGGCCTCCAATGTGGTTATACCTGTGCAACCCAATGGTTTGGAAAATCTCAACCCCCCACCCTTTTATTTTTAACCATCAAGCCATCCAGTGAATGGGATCCTGCCGGTTCGCCTCGGTTCTATAGAACCCCTACCCAATTAAGTTCTTGGTTCTGAGAACCATTTGCTGGCGGGGAGTGCAACCGCCCTGATGAGGGTAAGAGGAGCAGTTCAGCTGCCCGCCCGCACCTCTCCTCCCCAGCCGAGCTAGCCGGCTCAGCTCTCCTGGTGGGTCTGGGGTGTGGGCGGGACAAAGAGGAGGGCGCCCCCCTCCCAGGGTGAGCCCCCTCCCCCGTCCCCTCCCACCCGAGCCTGCCTGCTTGGGAGACTGACCCTCTTGCCTGGATCAAAGGTGGAGGGGGAGCTCCAAAAACTTATGCAGTCTGGAGCTGGAAGGAGGAGGTGCCCCTTGGAGGCCCCCAGCTGAGTTTCATTCTCCTCTGGACTGACAACGCAATGCTAGGCATGTCTACTCAGAAGTAAGCCCCATTGTGTTCAATGTGTTCAATGAAGTAAGCCCCATTCTGTTCAATGTGTTCAATGGGGCTTACTCTCAGGAAAGTGTGGATAGGATCGAAGCCTCAGTGACGAAGATGAAATGCTTCCTTCTTCACCTTCTGATTGACAGTGGCTGCAATCCTAAGTACACTTTCCTGAGAGTAAGCCCCATTGAAACAAAATTGGAGTTACTTCTGAGTAGACCTGATTAGGATTGTGCTCAGTGCCAACCCTGAGTTTGCCACACTTTCCTGGGAGTAAGCCCCATTTAACACAGTGGGACTTACCTCTGAGTACACACTGTCAATCAGAAGGCGAAGAAGGAAGCATCTCATGCTCCTTAAGAGGCTTCAATCTTATCCACACTTTCCTGGGCGTAAGCCCCATTGAACGCAATGGAACTTACCTCTGGGTAGGCACTGAGCACAAGCCTAACCAGGTCTACTCAGAAGTAACTCCTATTTTGTTCAATGGGGCTTACTCTCAGGAAAGTGTGGTTAGGATTGCAGCCACTGTCAATCAGAAGGTGAAGGAAGGCTGCATCTCATCCTCTTCTCTGAGTTTGCCATACTTTCCTGGGAGGAAGCCCCATTGAACAAAATAGGAGTTACTTCTGAGTAGACACTGTCAATCAGAAGGTGAAGAAGGAAGCATCTCATCCTCACTGAGGCTGCGATCCTATCCACACTTTCCTGGGAGTAAGCCCCTTTGGCTATAATGACTTACTCCTGAGTAGACATGCATAGGATTGTGCTCAAAGGCTGCACTCTTAGCCACACTTTCCTGCGAGTAAGCCCCTTTGGCTATAATGAGACTCTATGCATAGGCTTGGGCTCTCATGCTGCAGTAAGCTCTATTGACTATAATGGGACTTACTTCTGAGTAGACGGGCATAGGGATTGTGCCCTTACTTCCCACAAGCACAGGACTGCACCATGGGCTTGGTTTTCATCCTTGGGGTTTGGGAATGCAGTTTTGTGCCTGGGATCTTTTCATTGCAATACAACATGTTGTTACACAATGATTGTATAATACACTATCAGACACAAAGAGGCAATGCTCCCACAGCTGAAATTCCTCAGGTTAAAAAAAGGCAGGAATGTGGCACAAAACATTACTTCATTAAGGGCACAATCCTATGCAGGTCTTCTCAGAAGTAAGTCCTACTGTGTTCAATGGATCTTACTCCCAGGAAAGTGTGGATAGGATTGCAGCCTTTGAGGAGAATCCTATGCATATCTACTCAGAAGTAAATCTCATTATAGCCAATGGGGCTTATTCCCAGGAAAGTGGAAGTAGGATTGCACCCTGGTCAGTAGCAGCCCTCAAACTTGTGGGAGACTCACCACTCGAGTAGACCAAAGTGATGGGTAACTGCTGTTGCCTGTCGGAAAACAACCTAGAAGAACAGTCCCCTCATAGTACTTTTTTGCTCATTAGTGAAACTGTCCTTCAAGGCTGCCATTCTCTCTCAAACCCTGGAAGTCAACAACTCCCCTTGAACTTGTTGGGCTTCTGAGTAGACGTGCATTGGATTGCAGAGTTGGAAGTTGGAGGGGGAAGCTTTAGAGTTCACTGGAATTCTTTTTGGGGCTGGGTAGTAAAAGTAATAGAGCAGCATTTCTCAACCAGTAGTACTCATACCACCAGTGGTACTTGAGCTGGTGCCCAGTGGTACTCACGGCAGGACCCCCCCCCAGACCTCCACTGCCTGGCAGTGAGACCAGCAAGACAATGCAACAAACAGTGGTAGGAGGCTCCGTTCAGCTTTTCTTGCACTCAAAAAAGCCCTCCCATCTATCCTGGGAGCCCAATCCTATGCATGTCTACTCAGAAGTAAGTTCCATTATAGTCAATGGGACTTACTACCAGGAAAAAGTGGATAGGATTGTAGCCTGAGCCTCTTACCATTGTTTGTTGCATCATGTCTGGCCTCTTAGTAAGGAAATAACTGGTGATAAAGTCATTCCAGTTACTTCCAGTTGTACTTCCCAGAGGTGGGCCATGCAAAATGGCGAGAGGCAGATGCTGAGGAAAGCTGTAATAGAACAAAAAAGAAGGGGAGATGTAAAGATGTTACTATGCTGTTGTTGCTTTAGGTTGATGATGAGGTGTCAGACTATGTGCTCAGTGCTCTTTTGCTGACCAGATGTTCATCATTAAAAGTGAACCAGATCCTTGACAGGATTGACTGCTCTGGTAAAAATCACCAAGTTCCCACTGAGAAGGAAGGTGGCCCAGCTCAAAGCCCAGTGCAGCAAGTTGTTTTGTGCAGATGTGAAGGTGCTATGCTGCTGTGGTGTCTCCAGAGGTTGGTAACCTGCAGCCCTGGTAGTTCCCACCTCCTCTTCTTGGTGCCTTCCTGATTTCATTATACAACTGCCTTGAGAATTCAAGAAAAAATGTCCATTTGAAGTATGCATTTCAGCCGCATGTTTATCCTCCTTGGAAACTAGTGGCCAGAGGCCTGTAAGTATGACTATAGATGACAGAATTGCAGCCTTGCAATTTGGATTTAGACATTGGGTGCGTGTTAAAGTTACAGTGCAATCCTATGACTGTCTACTCAGAAGTAAGTCCCATTATGTTCAATGGGACTTACTCCCAGAAAAGTGTGTACTGTACAGTATAGGAGTGTAGCCATAGTCTTTCAACTTCCTTTGCAGCAGACAATTGAAGCTGAGTTGCTCATTGCTCATTAGGACATAGAACCTGTTGTTAATTTATTTGAATCCCACCACTGAAGCCATCTGAAAATGGCTCAGCAACAGCCCACGCAGGCAGATAATGGGCAACAAGGCTTCTGCAAGCCAAGAAACCTGACCGCTTACAAAATGGGGAGAGGGACAGTGGTGTCACTAGGGGGGTGCGGGCCGCACTGTGTGATGCGCATGGGGGGGTGACACACACTGGGGGGTGACACACTAAAATCATGATGGTTAGGAGTAACCCCATCATGCCATAAACTGTTGGATGCGAAATTTTCAGCGGAATGCAATGCAAAAAACCAGAGTGAAATATCTCCTTTCTATCAAACGTTATGGCCAAAACACCGGAGAACCAAAAATGCATGGAGCCCTATAGAAAGTGAAACTGAGATGTATTGCGCATTTACTCGCGAGTAGGCTTACTTGCCATAGTCCATCAGAAAGGGCAGGCTGAGAGGAATCCAACGACACCAGAATGGTCCTGATCCAATGAATGCAGCCCCCAAAAACAACTGAGAAGGAAGTCCCTCCCTCCAAGCAGACAAATGTATTGAGCCCTATGGAAAGCGAAACTAAGCCTCATGGTTGTGTTTACTCATGAGTAGGCAAACGTGCCTTGGCTGGTGGTCAGGCCAGGCAAAGGGGAATGTGAAGCCCCCAGAATGGTCCTGATCTGATGGAAATAGAGCTCAACAAATGCTCCAGAATACAGCCTCCCCCCCCCCCACTAAAAAGGATCAAAATGGAGGCTTCAGCTGATAAGGTGAACTTTTTTGAGACTTGCAAGGTCAGGTGGATCCTGACAGTGATCTGGTTTAAACTGAAGTTCTTAAATTGAACTGAGCACTGGGTAGTGAAAACCTTACTGATTTTGGAGTGGGGGTGTTATTGCAGGTAGGCTACAGAGGAAATTCACTTGGTGGCTTCTGCTTATTTAATTAATTGTTTTACTTTAATTATTTATACTTATTTATTTTAATTTGCCTGATGTCACTACCACCATGACATCACTTTTGGTGGGTCTTGGACTGATTGTCATTCTACATTGTGGGTCCCAGTGATAAAAGTTTGAGAACTGCTGCAATAAGGTGTTAGTAAGTTGACACCCTGGGGGAGGTGTGACAGCACTAGTGACCAAAATCACTAAAATCACAGTTTGGAGGAATAACACCATCATGTTATATGTCAATCAATGCGTAATTTCATGCAGAATGTGTTCTATCTTTGTTCTATCAAAAGGCACAGCCAAAAAAATAGTGGGGGTGGAGTGATGGTACATCACCACGCCCACCATCAGGGGTGTTGCCCCGCCCACTGCATGGGGGGTGATGAGCTGACATCCCGCACCAGGTGTCGTGAACCCTAGTGACGCCACTGGAGGGGAACAAAATCTTACTTTACTAGTTATACTAATGCCTCAGCTCATTCTGTGTGGCATATAGAATTTAACCTGGACAGTAGAGTGAGTTTTAATCTTTCTTTTAGTTCCTCAAGAAAATCTGTCACTGAGCTATTACGGTCCATGGTTAACCTGGGTGATTTGGGTTTTATTTATCTTATCCATGATCAATTCCTATCTTAACTGGGCAAGAGAATACTTTCACGGTGTGCTGGTGTTCCAAGTGATGTTTCCCTGTTCCGTAGAGTTTCAGGAATTCTTCAGTGTACAATATCCCATTGTGCCCCAACCTTGAGACCATCTTCTCTTTCCAAGCTCTGTGCTGCTTCACATCTTTGACCTTTGTTTGTCTCATCCCAGCCATGCAATCCATCGGATGTTAAATCTCCAACTAAAGTCAACCAGAATTAAGCATACTTGAAAGTTCCATGGTCTTTTATGGGCTCTGATGTGCATTCCCAATAACCTCTTAAAACAGGAAACATTGGTATTAATGCAACTTTAAATTCAGATCCAGTTATAATCATTATTATAACTATTATGGTTGCTCCCACCTCATACACTCCTTTGAACAGGTCATGCATCTCTTAATAGAGAACAATCAGCACCACCATTAAATTTCCAGAGATGGGGTGAGAACAAACACTTTAACCATGTTTGTTTTGAGGCATAAACAGTTTGAATAGAATTCTCTCTTTGGACATTACTTATGGAGAAAAGGAATGTGAGGTGGGGTGAAGAGAGCATACTAGCAAGCTCTGCCCCTGTGCCAAGGTACTCCTGAAGCCTCAGCTCCCCCCCCCCCATATATTGAGTGTTTGTTGGAGCAGTGAACAGTGCGCATGGAAAGTTTCTTCTCACATTTGCCACCTTAGAGCATTCCTGGGTAGTGAATGCCAAGAAAAACACTCCTCATGTTTCTCAGAAAACATGGGGAGCGGACTTCAGAAGCATATCAGCATTGGGGATGGGCATGTCCATACACTCTTTCCTTCCCTACCAACAACTGTGACCCTGACCCATGTTGCCCAAGGCCAGGATCGCAAAATGCTACCCACCCACCACCCAGTGTATTTAGAGTCCATACAGCAAATTACTGGCACAAATATTACCATTAGATAGTGGTTTTCAGTCAGGTCTTGGGGAACCCAAATGTCACATTGAAGCTCCTTATGGGTTTCTCAATAATAAGAACGAGAGTAGAATATTCAGTCTTGGGCTGTGATCCTAACCCCACTTGCCTGGGAGTAAGCCACATTGACTACAGTTGGACTTACTACTGAGTAGACACGCATAGGATTGGGCTCTTAGGACCCACTCCCATGCAGTGCATGCTGGCTCACTGGCAACGCGCACTGTCGCAAATGTAACAAGGCACGTTTGCAGCCATCAGCACCGTTGCTAGCTGGCGCTGGGCTAGCACTGGTGGAGCCCCAGAGCTCTGCCAACTCAGCAGTCATGTGCACTGCCAGGCAGGGAAGAGGTAGGTGGGGGTGTGGGGGGAGGCAGGGAAGAGGCATTCTGGGGCAGGGGGACGTGGAAGGCGGAGAGAGGGTGGTGAAGAAGTGTGCTGGGGAGGAGTAGGGGGGAGGAGGGACTGGTGGAGCTTTGCCACCAGCCCGACACAGAGGGTCTTAATTCTATGCCAACCCTTGGGGCGCCATAGAATTGAATAGCCCCATTGTGGGGCTTCTCGCCTTACCAGGTGGAAGGGGACAAAAGACACCTTCTCCTGAGGAGGCAGCCATGGCTGGAGTCCACTGGATATAGCAGCAGCCATTTTCAGCGCCACTGCAGCCCTGTGTGCCGGGCAGCTCAGGATTGGGCTGTTAGTCTCTTAGACTTAGCATATTCAAAGTCTCTTAGTCCACTACTGCCCATGTTTCTCTACAACAGTGGTTCTCAACCAGTGGTTCGGGTACTACCAGCAGTACTTGAGGTGGTGTGTGGTGGTACTTACAGGATCATCAGGACATCTGCCAGCCAGCAGCAAGACCAGGAACACAATGCAACAAACAGCATTAGGAGGCTCAGCTGTGCCTAATGCAGTGGTTCTCAAAACTTAGAAGGAGAATCTGTCAGGACCTTAAATGACATCATCAAGCATGAAAATTTTTTAACAATCCTAGGCTGCAATCACACCCACATTTCACACCCTCACACATACTAAGTTCCCTTTACTATCATTGTTAAAAGCATATACATAGTAGAGTGTTAAAAAGACAGATCTGTAACATTTCCCCAAATGTAGGCATATATACCATGGGAGTATCAAGTCTAATATATTAAAAATAAAATACTGAAATGCATGGGGACCCCCCTGAAATTGGTTAGCAACCCATTGTTGAAGAAGCACGGGCCTAATGTATATGGGTAATGCACTGTTTGTGCCTTACTCATTTACTGCATGCCTTACAATGCAATCCAGACTGCACACGCAAGTTCCTTGCGCCAGTCCAGGAGGGCTGCAAACGTGCCATAAGGCATGCATGTGCCTCCTTGTGAGTTGACAAGGCCTGTGGAGGTTGCATAAGCATCTGCGCCAATGGAGTCTTGCATGGGCTGAGCATCCGAGTCTTGCATCAGCTGAGTTCATCCAATGCAAGACTCTAGGTTTGGGAGGGGAGGAGGGAGGAGGCAGGAGGGAGAAACCTAACCCTGTTCCCAGTGGGTTCAGAGCAACTTCAATCCACTCCTTTCTCCTCAGACCTATGCCACCTCAGGAGGTAGCACAATTCTGAGGAGACCCATAGGGGCCAGGGTGCCTAAGTTTCCCCTTACCTCTGACCGAACCACTTTGGCCCCTATCCTGCGCTGGATACAGCGCAAGACTCTTGCTGTAGATTCAGTTCAGATTACTGCTGCAGTGGGGAATTGTCAGGCAAGTCCTTGTCCTGACCCTAAAGAAAATGGGAGCAGCAAAAGGTTGCATATGCACCGCTGCAAGGCCTAGGAGAGGGGGGTAAAGGGGGTAATTTGTACCCAGGCCCAGGGTCTAAAGGGGGGCCCAGGAGCCAAAGGAGGGGGCCCAGAAATTTCCTGAATTCTTATGTTTTCCTATCTACTCAGACTTGTTGCCCACATGGGATGGTGGGGATGCTGGGTGCCCTACTGATGCCACATGGGTTAGTAGACTTGGGCTCCAAAGGCTTTTCCAGCAGTCTCTATCCTCCCTCCACCCTGTTTTGCCCCTCCCTGCCCCCATTCTGCTCACCCGTCACCACCTTCCCCCACTCGGTTCCACCCCTCCCCCTTTGCAAAGGGGCCCAAAAGAAACTTTGTACCCTCCGGATAAAATTCCTCTCAGAGGCCCTGCACCACTGTGCCCTTCAGTAAACAGCGTCGAGGTGCACAAGAGCAGCGTACCCAGGGATCGCTATGAAGCTACACGGATTACCCAGCACATTGCTGGAGGTGGTTCCCCTCACCCCAACACAGCAGACATTTGTGCACCTGTTACCAAGGGATCATCTGCCTGGATCGGGTCATCCATCTGTTCAGCCTCAGTGCTTCCAATAGGGCTAAATATTCTGTTACCCCATCAAGCTGTTGTGAGAAGGAAGGCCAGGCAGGCTGGGAAGCAGTTTGGAGACTGAGAGCACTAGAGAAACCATTCATGGTTCACGCACACACAGCACGACCTGCAGAAGGGGTTATGAGCTGGCTGAGCCTGGTAAAAACATTCTTCATGGAGGGGATAAAGAATCTTGCCCCATGACATAACAATTCCCTCAGTTCAGAGGCGGATTGCATGGAGATGGAGTGTGGCCATGGTACTTAACTTCTGAGTTGTATTAGATTGTTTTCCTCAAGTCCTTTTTTTTTTTTTAACAGCCAAGCGGTACTTAGTTTCAGAATAGCCTTCGTTTATATGTACGTAAAACTTAACCATATGGAATCAGAAAAGTGCCCATTTCAACTTTAAATCAGCATGCCCTGTGAAGCTGGTATCTTCATTCACAAATTAGCTGAACTTAAAAAACAACAACACAGCAGCATAACTCTAACACAATCACCATGGAAATGAGTGGCAGGCAAGACAAGTAAACTGTGCCCCTAGGTTTCACCCCCTCCACTTTATGTGCCATGACAACCCTTGCTAATTGGGTAAGAGGCACTTTTTCAAGTGGAGGCTCCTCTTTTATTTAGCAGGGGGAGAGTAACTGGTCCTCCTCACCCCAGCAGTCTCTTTTCTAGCAGCTGTCTGCTGGTGTTCTGCATCTTCTTTAGACTGTGAGCCCTTTCAGGACAGGGAGCCATCAGCTATTTGATTTTTCTCTGTAAACTGCTTTGTGAACTTCTGTTGAAAAGAGGTATATAAGTACTGTTAACAACAACAACACATTATCTTTTACTCAGGGCACATACAAAATGTCTACCATCACACAGGATTTACCAATTTGCCTTATGTCAAACTCAATACAGAAGGAAGAAAAAAATCAGCAACACCTCAGACAGCCACAGTACAGTCTTGCTGTGAGAACCGCCCAAATGGGAAAATTGATTGTGAAGCAGAACTGCAGTTTCCAGTCAGCAAATTTAGAACTTCTCTGGCTCTGGCCAGGAGACGGGACTCCAAGAAAGATTTCCAAAGCCACTGAACCAAGGGCATCAGTCCTTCCCGAAACATCACATCCAGGGACGCTGGGATGGTGGAGATGGAATATGGCCATCAAACCTTTGTGTAGCATTTCAATCTGTTCTTAAAATAGAGTAGAGCCAGTTTAAACCTGATCAGTTCCTGTGAATTGTGCCGGAATGTATCATATGTTTTCTCAACATCAGCTACATGAAGGTCAGTTGTAGGTTTTTTTGGCTGATGTCCTATGGAAACATCACTGCACGAGCCAACTCGTAAGGCCCCCAGTCCATCTATAAAAAATTCTGATGAGAACATTGGGCAAGGGGAAGTGAAGGAGAAATCAGTCAGTTATGGAACAACATTTTAAACATTCAACGTTTAACTCTTTCGCCACTGGATCCATCACTTCCTGCTGCCTCCCCACCCCATTCCACCCCACAGCTTCGCCCCCATCACTGCCTTACCTGCTTGAGCAGGCACGGCAGGAACTGACAATGGTCTCTTGCGGCAGTGCTCCCAAAATGGCCGCTGACTGACTGCAAAATGACTGCAGCTTGCTGTCAGCAGCCAGTCTGCAACAGCTGAAGTGTGCAACAGCTGAGCATTTTTCATTCCAGACAGCTGCCCTTAATAAAGAATGAAAAAACCTAACCTTACAATTGGGCATCAATACTGCAAAATCAAGAGGATATTTGCCCATTTCTCCCCCTTCTCAACACACTTTTTTGTTCCGGCTTCCTTGTATCTCTCACAGGTTGTGGCAGTGATGCTGCTGCCATTTTGGATTGAAGCTCTGGCCTTAGACCCTGCTTCATCTCTGTGACCAGCCTGATCCTCAGGACATGGCAAGATGAACATTAAAAGCACCTTCTTTTTTACCAGAGAAGTCCTACTTGGAATGCTCTCTCATCAGTATTCAGGTTCAAGAAGCATAAACTTGGGTAGTTTCAAGCAGGCTTGTGCAACCTTGAGTCCCACTCCAAGCAACAAAACTTTAGAAGCTGTGATGCTCTGTATCAAGAGCACTGTAGATTTTTTTTTAGATTGTGAGCCCTTTTGGGGCAGGGAGCTGTTAGATATTTTATTTTCTCTGTAAACCACTTTGTGAACTTTCTGTTGAAAAGCGGTATATAAATACTGTTAATTAATTAATTAACACACACACACACACACACACACACACACACACAGAGCTCATATGAGCTATGCCTAGAGCAGCATTGGCCACTGCAGATATCCCCTCTCCTGTGCTGATGGGAGGAGCCACTGCCTGCTCTTGTCACCAGTAAGTGGAGTTTGCTGGGACAAATGTAGGACTTTGACCCAGGATTTTCAGCAACCTGGTGTTGGTGCTGCTACCATCCGTCCAACACAAAAAACCCCTAGAGGTGAGAGCACATAGATGTGGGACAGCTGTTTACCTGTATGAGCCACTCTGTGCAGCCGTGGGTCAAAACCAACACGCCTGCTCTCCTCTGTGCGAGCGAGGAAGAAGTTGACCACACCACTGGTGACCATGCAGTTTGGAAAGCCTTCCAAGCGGTGATAGGAGCCACCTCTCAGGTGTAGGCAACTGCTGTCATCTCCTTCCTCGTAGTGAATCTTAATTTGGAAGGTATTCCCATTCACACTGCCTCCAACCTATAAACATAAGGGCTTCAGTCAGCACCCAGTCATGCTGCACTAGCCAGGAGGAGGTCTTTGGGCCAGCTGTGGTAGCTGAAGTATTGGCACCAAGTTGGCACTCAGGATACAAGGAATGGGTGTGGTCAATGTTTTTATAAGTTGCATTCTGTGAAGTCTGGAGTAGTTCCTTGGAAGCTCATCTGAGTGCTTCAAAAAATAGCTTGGTGGTGTAGGGTCAGGCTGACAGAAGCAATTGGCTCAGGTAGTGAATTAGTATGGGGGGGTGCCACTTGCTTCCTGCCAGGCTTCCTGCTTCCTCTGCCCTTGCTTCCTGAACTCAGGGAACAAAAGAGGAGAATGAAACAGGAGACAAAGTGTGGAGTAGAGTAGTGTGATGAGCTAGATGGCCACCCGCCTGCATATTTCTTCCTCTTTGTTATTCTCTTGTTGAATTCAGGGAGCAGGAGCATGCCACTGAATAAGGGGAGGCAGCATTTGGCACACCACACCAGCCATGAAAAAGCCTCGGGCCAGCTCTGTGGTAGCTGAAGACAGTGTTGGCACCAAGTTGGGGAGGATTCTGGAGCAAAGTCCCATGGTGTTTCCACCTGCCCCTTAATGGTGCATTGGGCACTTATCTGTGAAACTGAGGCATCAAACAGACTAGGTGGGCCCCTGGCCCCAACTGGTTGACCTCCAATGCCACTCATAGTGGGAGGTGAGCTTCCCCGCAAAATGCAATTTCTTCCACCTCCACCTGCCACATGGAAGGACAAGGAACTATAGAGGGCCCCATGGTCACCATTCCAAGAGCCAGGATGTTGGGCTTCAACCTAGGTTCAAATCCCCTTTAAGCCACAAAGCTTCCTGGGTGACCTTGGGCCAGGCACTATCTCACAGGATTGTTGTGAGGACAAAAAGGGAAGAATTACGTACACCACCCTGAGCTCCCTCCTCCTGAGGAGGAAGGGTAAAAAATAAAAAAGTGAAAAATAAAAAATAGAAGATTAACACATTGTCACTGCCAAGAATTTCACTATTGCCAACATATTCTGAACCTTCCCTCCCCCCCCCCAAAAAAAAAGCAATTAAAAGAAGGGAGGGGAAAAGATGCTGAAATTTTTGGCTGCTGAATTCTGCATCCAATCTCAAATTTTATTGTAACACACTGTGTTGTTACATTCCTGAGAGTAATACTCAGGCAATGATGATGGAATAGTGTCTTCTACTATTCCACTCATCCTGGGAAATAGTCCCACAATGCAGGTAGTTTTGATCATGTTAAGCAGGCATTAAAGAGACAGACTCTCAGTCAGAAGCGCTGTCTCTTCATTCTATATTGACTCACAAAACCAAACACTGTCAGACATCTGTCTCCATGTTGATAGAGATTTTAGAGGGTTAACTTATCTTCTCTTGTTTAAGAAAAATAACTGAAAATGGAGCCAAGAGAATGACTGTTGTTCCCCTTAAAAAACAGGATAGGAGGGTCATTATGTCAAAGTAACCTAAGAGATCATGATTGGCAGAACATGTAGATCATAACTTTTCCAGAGGGAAAATTCCAGGATCTTGTATAACCTAAGTTGTGGGCCACGAACATTTTGAGATGCAGGGCAGAAATGACCTCCTAATTGGAGCTGGGACCATGCACCAAGCCTGTCATAATATGCCCAATAAGGAGGTGGAAGTGACATACAGTGTCACATGGGTAACTTGTTTATCTCACATTATTTAATGTGATTTTCTGGATGTGGTTCTTTGAGAAACAGGATGGGAAATGAAGAGTGAACATTTGTATCCAAACTGAATCAATTGGCTTGTGTGAAACTATTGTAGAAATAAAGCCTCCAAACCCTTTTAAAAGGTTTGTGACTGTTTGGCATTGTGTCAGTGAAAAGAATCTAAAAGAATCTTTCCAACAGTGTAGATTAGCATTCAGGGCCATGAAAGGGAAAGGGCAATTTCTTCCAGGGATACAATATAAATTAAGACACGAGCCAAATGAAGACACTAGCACAGGACATGGTGAAGATCAGGGGGGCGGGAAAGGGACAATTGCCTACCACATCCAAGTCGCTGTTCTCCAAAACATCCACCAGTTTCTCAATCTTGGTGTTTTGAGTAAACAGAAAGTCATCATCCACCCAGAGATAGTATTTGGTTGTGACCTGAGAGATGGCCAGATTTCTTCCAGCGAACCAGCCCTAACAAAACAAGCAGGAAAGGTCAGAGGGAGACACAGAAGATGTTATGAATGCACAGTAAGGAGCCCTTTCCATAAAGGTGGCCTCACTCCCCATGGAAATCAGAAAGCCATTCCACCTCACAACTGGACACTGCACTGAAGCCCAGGCAAGTGTGTGTGAATTTTGGCAACTCATTCCAAAGTGAGGCTTCAGAAGGAGAAGAGATGGAGCTGTCATGGATACAGCCTGGTCATCCCAACTTAGTCATTCATGTGCCTGCTTGTTTTATGACTTTTGGAACATCATCAGTAAGTAGCAGCTCCCAAGCTAAACTGAGTCACCCAAGAGAAATACTATACACATGCCCCAAGCAAAGCAGCAACTGTTACCCTGCAATTGCCTGATCATGGAAGCTAAGCAGGGTCAGGCCTGGTTAGTACTTGGATGGGAGACCACCTAGAAATACCAGGTGCTGCAGGCTTATACCATAGTCTTTCGAGACTGAAGGTTGCCAACCAAACAAGCAATGCTTCTTGCGTTGCTCTGGTGGTGCAAGCAGGGCCTCCAAGAGGAATTTTATCAGGGGGTACAAAGTTTCTTTTGGGTCCTTTTGCAAAGGGGGAGATGAAACAGAGCAGGAAAGGGTGGTGACAGGCAGGCAAAATGCGAGGGAGGGGCGAAGCAGGGTGAGGGGAGGGTAGACAGTTGGAAAAGTCTTTGGTGCCCAGGTCTACTTACCCATGTGGCATCGGTAGTGTCCCCAGCATCCCATATGGGAAACACAGGAAAGTGTCAGATCCCAGGAAATTTCTGGGAGCCCTCCATTGGCTCCTGGGTGCTCCTTTTGACCCTGGGCCTAGGTACAAATTACCCCCCTTTACCCCTTCTCCTAGGCCCTGGGTGCAAGAGCCTCTGCAGTGCTGCTCCTTTTTGCTTTCCACAGGGTTACTGCAGGAAGCTCTGTAGTACATGGGGAAAGCCCATGCTTGCTTCCTCCCCGAAGGTTCCATTCTTACATCATTCTGTCAGTGTGGCAACACTGGTACTGCTCCCAGTGGCGTACAGGGCAGAAGCACTGTGACATCACGTGATGTCATGCAACATTAGGACATCACTTCCGGGTTCTCACAGTCTCTTCCTGAGTCATAGGGCAGCTGGAATGCAAGGCACTCCCAGCAGTATCTGCCACTGTAACTGCCCAGGAGTTAGTTGTACAGGTAGTTGCTTCCTGACTGCGGAAACATGCACTCAGTAGCGGCTGGTGCCAGTGGCGTATGAAGACCATCTGGCACCCAGGGCCTATAAAATTGTTGCCCCCATAACAAAATTTAATAAATAAAATTATATTATAATATTTATTATTGCATCCAGATTCACCATTGTCCAACAGATCAGAGCATCCCCCCCTGCACAAAACAGCATCCTTCACATAACAGCCCACCCAAACACATATCCAACAGCTTTTGTTCCACTCCACCTGAGACCATCCCCCCTCCCCAAATCTCAGTTCCACAATCACTAAATTGAGCACAGGCAGGCAGCCTGGGCATCTTTAAGCAGAACACTGTGCCACACATATGCTCCAAAGTGTTTTTCAGTCACAGGGAAGGTGCACTCTGCTCATGCTGAGACAGATTAACCATTCAACAGTTCAGTGCATACCACCATAATCTCCCCCTTGCACAAAACAGCATCTTCCACACAGCAGCCCCCCCTTACCTCCACAATCTCTGGCTGGCTCCCCCCCCAATCACTGGATTAGGGCCACTTCTGGCTAGCTGATGGCTCAATCCTAGGCATGTCCATACTAGTCAAGGGGACTTACTCCCAGGAAAGTGTGGGTAGGACTGCAGCCTGTTTGTGCTCTTGTGGAGCCCCTGAAGGGGTCTCAGGGAGAAACCCTGTGCCTGAGGAAAGTCGCCCTGTGCTAAGCTAATGCGGTGTGTTGTTCCCAGGGCTGATCTTTAGAGTGCTCTGGCAGGACTCGTGCTTGGGAATTTCTGGTGGGCAAACTGGAAGCTCCTGGCCTCCCCCCATTCTTGCTGGGTCTTCAATCAGAGCCACAGCAGCTGCACCTCCCACTCTTCAAAGTGAGAAGGGAGAGGAGCCACAGTGGGAGGATGCAGGAGCAGCGGCAGAAGAGGCTCACCTGATCAGAGAGAGCACAGCCTGGCAGTTCAACCCCATGCATGTGTCTACTCAGAAGTAAGCCTCATAATAATCAAAGGGGCTTACTCCCAGGAAAGTGAGGATAGTATTGCAGCCTCACTCACACATCCACCCTTACTCCTGCAGTCTCTGGCTGGCTAGCCGGCTCCCCTCCCCTCCCCTCCCCATCCCTGGATCAGAAGCACCACAGGCTGGCTGGCTGCCCAATCCTCTGCATGTCTACTCAGAATTAAGCCCCATAACAGTCACTCCTAGGAAAGTGAGGGCAGTATTGCAGCCCCACTTGCCCGCACCTCTTGCCCTCACTGCTTCCGAGCTCCAGGAAGCTGCCCCCCAGGCTACTCAAACCCCCCCAACTTGGCTGTTTGTCATGGGCAGGAGCACATGCCACCGCCAAAAGAACTGGCTCTGTGGTGGCTTTCGTGCTGCTCTGCCTCACACTGGCTAGCTTGCCCTCCCTCCCAGGGGCAGCCATTACTCACTGTGGCACCCACACTCTCCCATTGCTCGCTCACCCTCCTTCTTTCCTGCTCACTTTCCCAGAAGCTGGTCCATCCCCTCCCTGAACTACCTATTCCCCCCCCCCCCACTGCAGCCTGCTTGGGGGTATGTGCATGTCACTGCTGCTGCCACCACCGGACAAACTTGATGCTCCATGCGGCTCTGTTTCTGTGCCTCCAGCTTCCCCCGGCTTGGAAAGAGGGTGGGCCTGGGGAACTCCGCTGCAGCTGCACTTGGAAGAGGCACGCTCGCAGCTGGGGCCCACGTGTTACTGACACCATGTTGGGGGGTGCATGCCGCTATCAGACAGCTGGAAACCTTACCAGGAAATCCCGCTCACCACCAGTGTGCAGAGGAGAAGCAGCCATAAACACCCACCCACCCACCGCCACTTGTGGGTACCTTTCCAAAAGGCATAATATATTGCTCAACGTTTGCCTCTTCAATCTTCTCTGGATGCTCACTGTCATCTGCCACAATTAGCTTGATGTCTGGGTAGTACTGTCTTAAGCTCTTGATGAGAACTCGCAGCTTGTGATAGCGCAAGAAAGTCTTTGTTGTGATGGTCACCAGGTTAGCAATGTTGTTATCTGAGACATGAAAGGGGGGGGGAGAAAGTGGGTGCTTACACAACCAGCCGCATGGGGGGGTGACCTCTACATACTGCACTCTATGAGTGTCACTCTCTCTTGAATCCCACATGGATCAAAATATTTCTGACCACAGCTTGAGTTCGGCATCTTCCTATGAAGTCATGTACTTCCAAGGTTGTTCTTTCCACTTTGGGTGCTTGCTTAGGTGTGACTGGCAGGTGCTGAGTGGTTTGCATATCCTATCATACAGCTAGTGGCTGTTAGGGAAACTCTATAGCAGGGGTCTCCAAACTTTCTGGGTAGAACTTTTTGGCTCCAAACTTATTGGCTACATACTGCACTCTATGAGTATCACTCTCTCTTGAATCCCATATGGATCGAAATATTTGACCACAGCTTGAGTTAGGCATCTTCCTTTGCACTGGTGTTGCTAGAGAGGTGCAGGGGGGGCAGGCCGCACCAGATGACGCAGCGGGAGGGTGACGCGCCCTGTGGGAGGACATGTTAACACCGCAGCTTTAGGAACTAGCCCATCATGCCATACACTGTTGGATGCGGAATTCCCAGTGGAGTGCAAGGCAAGAAACAGAATGGAAATAGTTCCTTTCCTTCAAAAGTTATGGCCAAAAAACCAGAAGGAAAAAATGCATGGAGCCCTATGGAAAGTGAAAGTGAGTTGTATAGTGTGTTTACTCGCGAGTAGTTAGACTTGCCATAGTCCATCAGAAAAGGCAGGCTGACAGGAATCCAGTGACACCTGAATGGTTCTGATCCAATGAAGGCAGCCCCCCACAAACACCCAAGAAGATCCCTCCCTCCCAGCTGCAAGTCTGAGCCGGAAACGAAGCTACGTGGTGTTTACTCATGAGTAGGTGTACTTCCCTTACTCCTTCCACAAAAGCAGAAGCAGAGCGCTATCGCCCCACTTTCCCTTTCCCTGACCTGGGGCGCCCTGCAGGTGTTCGCGCAGGACTCCCCGCACAGAGGGACGGCTGTTGCAGGGACTGGAGGGTGCACCCCAGACCCTGCAACTCTGTTAGAAGGGAAAGCGGAGCAATCGTGCTCTGCTTCCGGTTTTGCAGAGCGGGGCGCGATCACTCCACTTTCACATTTCCTGACCTGGGCAGCCCTTCCGAAGGTTGTGCAGGGCTCCCCACACCCCCGGGAGGCTGCAGGAGGCTTGGGCATGTGCACCAAGCCCCTGCAGCCCCCCTGAGCAGCTTGATCCTGCAGATCACGCTGCTGTCTTCCCCCTGTCTCCTGGCTGCCCTTGCCCTTTAAGGGGTCAGAGGCCAGTACCCACAGGCTGGGGGGGGTTGTGACGCCCCAATTTGAATACCACTGCCTTAGTCTGTGGGTAAGGACAGGCAGAGAGGACTTCAAGGACGTCAGAATGGTCCTGATCATATGAATGCAGCCCCCAAAATACATGAGAAGGAAGTCCTTCCCTCCTTCCTGCAGTCTATTGAGCTCTATGGAAAGCAAACAGCCACATGGTCATGTTTACTCGTGAGTAGGCGGACATGCCTTGCCTTTTGGTCAGGCCAGGCAAAGGGGAATGTGAGGCCATGGGAAGGGTCCCAATCCGATGGAACTGGAGCACAACAAATGCTCCAGAACGCGCCCCCCCCCCCCACACTAAGAAGGACAAAGAAAAGAGGCTTCAACTGGTAAGGGGAAAGTTTTTTATTTTGCACTTGCAAAGCCAGGAGGGTCTTTATTTTGATATGCTTGAAACAGAAGAACTTTAAACTTTAGCAGGTGCAGTTTAAACCACAGCAGGTGCACACCTTAAGATTGCCACTGATGTGCAAAATGTGAAAAGAAAAATAGATCTACTTTCTAGACTTCATTTGCCTTAATAGAGGTAATAGCAAGTCACATTGGCTCTAGACTGAGGGTCAAAAGCTCACCTGGTCCTGGGTCAAACAGCTTAGGAATTGCTGGCTGTCGGATGGTCACAGGAAAACTAACAAGATGAGTCCTTGTTGAAAAGTTTACTGAAAAGCAACAGAAAGAAAGGGTTAGTTTTCAACTCTTGTGGCTCAGTCCTGTATCACTGTATACCGGTGTTGTATCACTGTGGGCTCCCCTCCTCCTTTGGGAGGAGGGTTTTTTTTTTTTAAAGGGACAGAAGCTGGGGGAGCTGTCGGTTAAAAAAGATAAAGATAAATACTTTATTGTCATTGTACAAAGTACAACAAAATTTCAGTGTGCTTCAAGACACAGACATAAAAACATTTATACAACAATCATACAACACATTTAAATCCATCTCACATCCAATACTACATGTACATCTATTTATATAAATATCTCAAAAAAAAATTAAAAATGCTCCTATTACACTCAGATGTAATAGATAATAAAACCCAACAAGTCAAAGATGCAGCGGGTGGCAGCGGAGAGGATCGAGGAGGCGCTCCCAGAGGGTTGGCACTCAGGGCATTTGCCCTGCTGGCCCTCCTCCAGGTATGCCACTGGCCTCTCCCATGATTGCACTTGTGCTGCACCCAGTTTCTAAGTGGATGCACGATCACAGGGGAATCTGAAGTATGTCAGGGGAGGCTTTGCCTCACCTGCTTGCAAGTCCCTGGTACGCACTCCCTCAAATAAATAAATACATAAGATTGCACCACCCACTATCACCACTACCAGCTCCCCTGGCACTACCACCTGGCTGCTTAGGACAACAGCTGGGTGGGCAAGGTGTGGTGATCCAGAGCCCACCCTCCCCCTTACCTTCAGCTGTTGTCTTCTCCAGTGCCATACTGTTTGAAATAAGCAGGGCACTCCCTGCACACTCTGCAGAGCCTGTTTATTTCAAACAAGACAGGGCAGAGGTGTTCAACAAGACAGAGGTGGCCAATTAAAGGACAAAGCTCCCCACGTTATTTATTTATTTATTTATTTATTTATTTATTTATTGGATTTGTATTCCAACTTTCTCCCTGAAGGGCACCCAAGTTAGAGGACTAGTTCAGCAGTAGCAGTCCCACTTACCCACATCGACTGCATCAATTAGATATTTGGTGCTGGTGTATGTGACATGTTTCAAGATGTGATTTAGTAGCTCTGTGCTGGAAGTAGAAATGGTCAGCTTCTTCTCCCCTCGCCCCTGCACCACTTCTTCAGAAACATCTGCAAGGGTGTTGAGAACACCAAGCGATGTTTTGAGAATCACCTAGAAGTTTTGTGGAAAGGCAAATGCTTTAAGGACAAAACAGTTCTTCCTCATCCATGTAAATCAGCTTGCATATGGTTATCAATTAAGAGGAAAGAAGTACAAGGCTTGCCTGCTAATGAGTCCCAGTCAACCTCATGGCAGCATATTGGCAGAGGCAGCCACTGTCCCCTCTGGCTGCCACCACACTTACGTGTCAGCAGGAAAAGGCCCTGCTGCCACCAGACCCCATATCTCTCCCTCCCTCCATCAAGGCCTCCCACTTTGCCTTTTGAAATGGCAGGGGGTGGGAACAGAGGCTGGAATGAAAGAGTGGAGATGGGCACTCTTTAGCCAACCATATCTCCACCCCTCTCTGCAGGGCCTGCCACTGTGTGCTCAAAAAGCAAAGTGTGAGGCCAGGGCCAAGGAGGGTTGAAGGAGCACTGCAGTGGCAGCAGTGAGGATGGTGGCTGCTTTCGAAACAGCAGTGGGGGCAGCAAAAAGGAACAGCTGAATAATCATCATTCAATTATAACAGCCAGTTCAAGGTCACTCTTTTGCCTTTGCTTCCCCAGTTTAGTTATCACAGACTAGCAATAGGTTACAGTATTTCTATAGCTCTTGAGAGTTTGAAGTGCTTCATGTGGATTTTCCCAATGTAATCCTTACAACAACCCTATAGGACATTACCCCCCCCCCCATTGTTTCTAAAACTGAGAGGGACTGACTTGTTTAAAGTCTCCTATTATGCCAGAAGAGAGATTAAAACTGTGGAAGTCTCTATTTGCCACTCAATCTGTCCACCAAAATGTTACCTTTAAATACAGGGATGCATTTTAAGTTTAGTCATAACTACCTACTACATCTTTCCAAGTGGCATCCTAAGTTCAGTATTTGCAGTTTAATATAGAATAGTTAGTTGGCATCCTTCAGTCTTGGAAGACTATGGTATCGTGCTCTGAATGGTGGTTCTGGAACAGTGTCCTCTCCAGTGCACGAAGCCTGGGTAACATAGATATGGAGGATAGACTGTTTCCCATGCAGCAAATCCCCCCTCTCCACGTCGCTGAAATGGTCCAATGGAAAGGCAGAAGCCAATACGGTTGGTTCCAGCGGCGTCGCAGGAGTTGCCAGGACGTGACTGTGTTCAGCCACGAACTGCCTCAGGGACTCTGGCTCCTGATTTTGCCTCGAGGTTGACTCCTGAAGCCTTTTCCATAACTGGATGTAGCCACAAGGCAGTGGAGGTTTGGGATGAGCTGCCTTCTCATCTACACGGTGGCTGTTTAGTCGCCTCTTACGACAAGTACAGTCAAACTGAGGGCCTATTCTTATCCCCAGCCCCCAGGGGAAAATATAGAATAGGGGGTTAGATATTGAAATTTTTGAAAGGGAGAGTTGCATGGAACAATCTCCTAGATCTGAGTTCAGACATTGGGGGGGGGGGGGGAGGGGGTTGCACTAAAGCTGCAATCCTATACATACTTTCCTGGGATTAAGCTCCACTGATCTCAATGGAACTTACTCAATGGAACAAGGATTGTGCTGTGAACATTCTTTCTGAATGCCTTTGAATACCGACCTGAAACTTAAGAAGAAGCTTGAATACATCAGGAAGATTGCAACAGAGAGGCACCACACCTGCAACCAGTTCTTAAAAGGTTATAGTTTATAGTTACCTGGTGTTTTCTTGCTTCATATGTTCCATGGAAACCAAGCCCTTCAAGGACAAAAGGAAAGAGACAGCCTTCATGCAGAAAACAGTAATAAGAAGCATAGAACAATGCTGTGACTAAATACATTTGTCTATTTAAAAAAAAAAAAGAAACCCAACAAGCCCATTTCTCAATGTAAGAAAACTTCTGATTGATGCAATTCAATTGCATTGGTCCCTTTCAAATGGCCATTGGAATGCATTACAAGTCAGGGCAATCTGTTGCAGTCACACTGGCTTTTAGAGATTGTCCCCAAAAGACAAAGCACAAGTTTTGCTTTCCAAATGCTCATAGAAATACGTGGGTTGGATTCCCATACCCCATATTTGTTTTTACCCCACCTGGGAAGGCAAGAAGGGAGGTGGGCAGGAATAAAAAGGTGGGGGGGGGGAAGGAAAGAGTTCTTTCCATAGGCATTCCCTGATCTCACTCACTCCCTTTTCCCAGCAGAAAAATGGCTGAAGATACTTTGGTGCCCAAGGAAGAAAATTCAAATGGTCCCACATATTGTGAAAATGTAACTAAATAATCCTTATAGAAATATAATTTTTATATATTTATTTATATAATTATATAAATTTAATCCTTGTGTCCTTCAATGAGAGCACAAGAACCTGCTGCCGCAACCAAGTTTCTCAGCTTACCTAATAGATGCCAGTGTGGTATAGAGAACAGGGGGGACTGAAATGGGAGAGCCTTGGTTTCAAGTCCCTGCTCAGCCACGTGGCTCTCTGAGTGACCTTGGACTAGTATCAAGCCACCTAACCTACCATACAAGGTTGATACAATAGAATACACATAATATACTACACTCTCAGCTCCTCAGAAGGAGAGTCTGACAACAGGAACACTGAGCATTTCTATAGTACTTTCTGAGATCAATTATTCACTTATATAATGGAATTCAGGAACTCGGGCCAAACTGGGAACCCTGCCCTCTGATCTGGAAGTGTTGCCTGCCATGTGAAGGTTGGTTCTGAGAAAAATAATAAACTGGATATTTATATATTGCCTTTCTGGTCATCGGATTACTCCTCTGACTTTATTCAAGGCAGGCACCCCCTCACATAGGCAGGCTGTTTCTAAATCCCCAAGGGGATTTTTACGTACAATCATAGAAAGGTTCTGTCTTGCAAGACCCACACAACATTTCAGATGGATCTTTCTGGTCTGGTATCACTTCTGGCCCCCAGTTGCCTCCCACGCTGGCTGACAAGCAGCTCCTCCATCTCTCACTTGAAGGGCAGTCAAGACGCTTCTTCACTCACACCAAAGAGCAGGTGGAATAACTCAGCTCAGTTTGTCAGCTGCTTCAAGGTCTCGCCATTCCCAGAGCTGCCAATGGCCTCGAACTGGCAACCTTTCGATGTTATCTTCGGCTCTACCCTCTAGACCAGACCTCCTGCCCACTGCACATGCTAAGGTATGCTATTAGTTCACATATGCCAAAAGATGAGTGCTGGTATTGCAAACAGGTTCTGGGTCAGAGCTCAGTAGCAACCTACTTCAGAGAAAGGATCTTGGTGCTCTGGAGAAATGACAGTCATTTTCTCTACTAGTTTGTAAGAAACTAATCATTAGAAAAAGTGTGCAATTCAGGGCGCAATCCAAACTTGTGCTGGAACAGGCAAGCCAGAAGATTTACGCTGTATCCAGCGCAGGATTGTGGAGAGAAGCAGCTCAGCCAGAGGTAAG
Source organism: Tiliqua scincoides (assembly GCF_035046505.1). NCBI lineage: Eukaryota > Metazoa > Chordata > Lepidosauria > Squamata > Scincidae > Tiliqua > Tiliqua scincoides. The sequence goes on from NC_089825.1 coordinate 89,187,996, forward strand.
GGGAAACCTTTCCCCTTACCCTGGGTAAGGGCTGTTGGTGCCTATGGGTCTCTTTGGACCTGCACCACCTCTTGAGGCGGCACAAGTCAAAGGAGAGCGGAGCAGCTTGAAGCCATTCCATTCTCCATGGGGACCGAGGTTGGGATCCGGCATAACTGCCAGATCCCAGCCCCAACTCCCTTTCCCTGCCCACCTGCCCCATGGGCCGCCCATCGCCCTCCCTCCCTCTGCCCAGGAACACCTCCCTCCCCCTCCCCGCCTTCCCCACGCCTACTTTTTACCCTTGTGTCGGGGCATCCCAGCCAACGCAAGGAACTGTGAGGGAGCCGGCATGGAGACCTCTGCTGGCCAGCGCTTCTGAGAGCGCTAGCCTGGCTTTCTCCCATGGAGGCGCAAACTTGCTTTACGGCACATTTGCGACCTTTCCAGCCCGGCCCAAGGGACTTGTGCCAGCATAGGGCACAGTTAGAATCACGCCCTTAATGTGGATTTAGGGTTGTTTTAAAGAACCTGGACACCGCCTTTTAGACTCTCTCTGAACTGCTACTGGTCCACTCATCATTCCCTCTCTTGCCTCCGTCTGCCAATGATAAAGTCTGTAGGCTCTGCATCTGGCAAGGGTGCCTGGAACTTGGCATCAAATCCAGAGACTTCATGGAATGATCTCATTCAAGATGAAACACTGATATATGAAAAACTGGCAGCCAAGCCAAGGTCTGCCTAAGTTGCCACAGAAAAGCAAAAGCAAGCAACAAGTCTAGTAGTCAAATTTCAACTTCTGTCTTAACAGAGCCAAAGAATTCCATTGTTCACTCAGTGTCCCCAATTAAAAAAAACCAAAACATTCTTCTGGCAGTGGCTCAGCTATCGGTGCCAACATACCTGGAATTATAATTGTGTGTAAAGGCATCACCTCAGCTCCTTGAATGGGGTAGCTTAAAGGAGTGTTCGGCTGAGCAACAAGGACTTCTTTAGCTGCAAAGGGATACCTATATTCAAGCACAAAGACAAAAGCAGCACAGTAAATTTGCAGTCTTCAAAAAGGCACATACATAATAAACTATTTAAAAAGAACTACAGCATTTTAAGCAATGCTTCCTTTCAATCAAGCTTAAAGCAGTCAACATGCACATTTAAACTTGACTTCTTCTCAAGGTCATTTTGAGACCCGCTAAAATGAGTCTTTTGAGTCCAGCTAAAATGTTGAAGAGGGATGTTGGCAATGGGCAAGGTGGCAGCTCCACTGACACACAGTTCAGAGGTTGTTTGTATTGGAGGTTTCCTTGTTTTCCAGTGCAAGGATCTCCAATTGCATTATCTGAGACTCACCCCCTATTCCTTTTCATTAAAAAACAGACCCATCTTTTATACTTTGCTCTGTTCGTATACAAACATGTGGGCTTCATACAAGCTCAGTCAGGTTTATTTTGGCCTGTAGCAATCAGGACCCTTCTGTCCCTGCTTGCTCCCCAGGTGCTGGCGGGTAAGCGGGAAAGTTCTAGCACCTGCCGCCGCCACCACAGCTTCTGTCGTCAGCTTCTTTTGTTGCAAGGCGTTGATGTTGTGTCCTCAGCAAACTTCAAACAAGCTCAAACATGAGCTTGAAAAGCAAAGTTGAAATCAAACTTAAAATAGACTCGGTAAGCAAGCTTGGTGAAATGAGCAAACATTTATTCATTGCCAGCAATGGGCTTCTCTCGGTGGTTCAAAATGGGGAACACAGAGAGCTGTGGTCTCTCAGTGTCCCAGAGAAAAAGCAACTTTCCAATGCATGTTTCAGCATAAGTAAACATGAGTAAACATTTAGCACAAGTGGCTTACCCTAGCCTCTTGCACAAACAGACCCTCTCAGAGAGAAAGAGAGAGCAAAGTTGCTTTTCTGGGCCTGCTTGAGCAACCAAACAAAGACAGGAGGCTGCTTCTGAGCAAACATACATTTTGACTTACTTTGGGTATGCTGGACTCTTTAAACATACATCTTCTCCCTAACATGACATAACATTTGGTTGGCACAAGTTTGGATTGCTTTTCAAACATACATTTGAACAAAGCATCATAACATTTCTTTGTCCTCTCTGTTGGCCTTGCCTTACTTTGACCAGCAGCTGAATGATATCACTGCTCTTGCCACTCATTCCCCTGTGCCTGCACTCAGTGACAGTGTTATGATATATGCCCCAGGCCTATAGTCAATTTACAGGCTGGATAGAGCAAGGCTAGGCCCTGATGTCTCGGCCTGCATACATGGTGTAGCACTGATGCATCATGGGATTGGCTGATACAACAGGGCACAGCAGGGATGATGCAATACCCTGCAATACCATGTCACCAGCCAATGAGTCATGCGATCACCAGATCATAGCCCGCCTCTCATTGGCCAGTGCCAGTATATATTGCAGTGTGTGCAAGCTGCTGTGTGGGAGATGTTATGTGGAGTGTCTGCGGGAAGCTACGTTGCTGGAGTTGGTGATCGGAGAATTGAGAAAAGTGCTATCTGCTGATTGCTTGCTGAGCTGCCTTTGCACTGTAAATATTGTACATACTTCAAGTAAAGGACATTTGGTGGTGGAGCACTCCCGTGTCTATGCCTCGTTATTTACCTGGAATATCTGCCTGACCTTGAGTCTCTGGAGCTGCAGTGACAGCTGCATACTGCAACAGACAGTGACTGCTGAGAGCTGCTACAGCATCCTTGCCACGGGGGCGGGAGGCCGACAGCAAGCAGGAAAGGAGCAGCCACTGCCATCCTTTCCTTCTCTTTGCGCAGCTTGCTGAGCAAGTTTGAGGAGACACTAAAATGTGCCCAGCTGAGGCCAGATGAGTCACCAATGCACAGGACGTCCTTACCAGGCTAATGCTTCCCCCAGCTTTCCACCCAAGGTGGCCAAAGTAAAACACGCCCCAGAAGAAGCCAAGTTTGGTCTGCTTGTATGGTCAGCAGAGGTAGTTGTCTCAGGGGGCAGGTTGGGGGGGGCAACACTCATCTGGACCTGCCCACTTGCCCCCACTGCTCCCTCTTAACCACCTCCCAATTCTTGCTTTGGAACAGGAAGCGGAGGACAGAGCAGAAGAGAAAGTATGGAAGAGAAGAGAATGCTCAGAACTGCTTTAACCTCCCACCTGTCTCTCCCCCTCCCCCACTTCCTCTCCGATTCCATTAGCTACTTCCTTTTTCAGTTCATGGAGTGGGAGGAAAAGAGGCTGGCACACTGCCATGTAAGAATTAGGGATGGGGCAGATAAATTTCCTGTACCAGTATATTCTTTCCCGCTTTTTAGTGCTTCATTGCAGCATGATCACCTTCTTCAAATACCACCCCTTTGCTGCAAATGGACACACCCAACCATTCCAGCATTATGAGTGGTGACTACTGTATGATTATTGCTTTATTGATGGGCTTAAACTCTCAACCCCAGAACCTCTTCTCAATGCCAGGGCTGAGCTCTATAATATATAAAAGGATCAACAAAAAGGAATGCCTCTGAACATTTTCAGAGTGACTTTCAGATAGACATGAACCCCAGTAGCTTTGCTTTAAGAAAAATCCACCCAGGTGGGAGGAGTCTGGTAGTAAGCTCTTGCTTCTGAGGAAGCTGTACCCAAGCACAAAACAAAAGGAGGTCATAGCTAGATAGGTCTTTACAATTCAGTTGTGCATGCTCTGACTGGCAGAAGCTTTTGGTATACATGGGAGTTGCATTTCTGGGCCGAGTTTGGAATTTTTATTGATCGCTAGAACTTGAATTGCCAATTCTAATTTGTTCAGTTTACCCAAATCAAGACAGAGTTACATGAGAACTAACTCCTTCCATTTTTTGGCAGGATTATCCTTCATGAAAGCCAAAACAAATCACTTTAGGCAGTACTATAAACTGTTAACATCTTTTTAAAACCTGAGCAGTGGCAGACTTACCCCACCCTGCTTCTGGGGTGTCGTACCCTTGGTCTCACTGCCAGGGTTTTGGGGTGCTCAGAGTTGTTGGTTCTGAACCCTAGAGCCCTCAAAGATCCCTGTTCAGTAGAACTGCCACCACCCTGTAAGAGCCAGTGCCTCAGTCCAGGGAACCCGAGACCCTTTAAACTATATCCCTTGTAGGCACTGAGCACTTTCTTTACTTAAAGTCTCAGTCCTCAAGTTACTAGTCCACAATGAGGATTTTTGGTAGCTTGCTGAACGGCTAGGCAGGATTCTGAACCTTTGTCCCCAACAGACAATGAACCAACATGGTAAAAAGATTTTCTACTTTATTAAATACATAGGGTTACAAAAAGTTACAAAAGGCAGCAAATGCTAGAGGCATAAAACTTCTAGGAAACATATCAGCATAAAACAACAAAGCTAACTGGCTAACTCTATTAATCTCTGACTCTCACCTGGGTCAGCTTCTTTTGTAGATCCTCAGTTATCTAAGAGGCCACATGGTCCTAGTGGGGCAGGATGTGCACCCACCACCTCTCTCACTCAGAGACAAGGAACAAAGACCTTGTCCTCTGGAAGTGGGGCTGGAAGTTCGCCCTCTCAGCTCTTCCCTCCCCCCTGGAGATCTGCATCTGCATTCCATCCTTGATGGGCGTCTTTCTGGTTGCCTAGGTGCTACATTATCACCTTCCATTGAATTGTAAATCCTGGCAGCTAGGACTGCAAGCCCCTTGCAAGCCCCTTCTGTGTTACTGGGTTGAAGGAAATAATCAGGGGACCTTACCCAAACCTTACCCTTTGTGCTTATGTGACAAAGGCCAGTGAGCACACTCACCCCTCCCCCCGGGGCACACTCCAGGGTGACGCCCGGGTCATGAGGCACACGGGATGAGGTCTGAGCCAGGAAGCAGACTGGGTGATGCCTGAGCTCGGAAGCAGACTGAGTAAACAGGCTGAATCCACAAAGTGCCAAATCCCTTGAGGAACTTGCATTGTTCACCAACTGACCCTTGGACTAGGCTAGAGTGGAACTTACAGTGTTTACCTACTGGACTTTGTACTGGGCGGAGAAGGAGGTTAATAAAAGAAGGTGAGGAGGCTGGCTGTGTGTGTGAGTGCAACTCCCGTGTGTGAGCTCTCTCTCCCTGAAGCTTGCCAGCCTGCTTTGCTCCCTTCATGAACCCTAAACATGTGAGTGTGTCTTGATTGCTTCATTGCTTCATCTGGCGCCCGAACAGGGACCCCCTAGAACAGCCAGGGATAGCAGACAAGATGCTTTGCTCCTTCCTACATCAAGCAACCTGACTTTGTCTTCTGGTTGCTTCGCATTCATTGCAACAATTGTTAGAACAGGGACAGGAGACAGCCTGAGAACCAGCTCACCACGCCCAGCAAGGGTTACAGACGCGTCCTCGCATTCTCCTCAGGATCCCGGTGAGTATGGGGGCTTCTCTGTCAGCTGCTCAAGCTCAGCATTGCAATGATTTGCAATTCCTCCTTCAAAAGGCTCAGCACTCTGTTCCCTCACAGGAGGTCACAGAGTTAGTTCATACCATCGGGGAACAATGCCCCTGGTATCCCGAAGGAGGCACATTTAAGATGGAAGACTGGGACCAAATTGGGTGGACTTTACATGCAGAACCCCGAGCCCCTATTCCAGTCCTTCAAATGTGGCACCTCTGCTTTGATGCCATTAGACACTGCGCTCAGCAGCCAGAGTTACAGGAACAGGAGGAAAAAATAAGCAATCCCCCTCCTAAAGAAAGCAATCCCCATCCTAAGGAAAATCTCCCCCCACCAGCTTGTGTTTCTCCCCCCTCTGCACCAGCTCCTCTAGAAAAGAAAGAACAGTCAGAAACTACCCCTCACAGGCAGGCTTCAGTCATGGAAGGCATGGTCAGAGAGGACATGAAATCAGGAGATTTAAAAGCAGAAGAATATCCTGAGCTTTCAATGATCTGCCCTGCAGTGGCTGGCCAGAACACACAGGGACAGGTCATCCGAGTAGATCAGTTTCTGAATGAGACAGGCAGGCAAGTGCAATTAGGAAACCCAAATCTGAATGAGACAGCTAATTGTGCCCTGCAGGCGTTGCAAAAGGTTCTGGCAACAGGCAAGCCTGGAAAGTCTTTTGCAACAGTCGGGCAGGAAGCTGCAGGACCATATGTGGATTCTGCAAAACTCCTCCAGCAGGCAATCATTAACCAAGTAGAAAATTCCAAGGTAGCATCATTCATAGTAAAAGAGAAGGTTCCATCCAAACCCTTCATTCTGCAAGCAGGATATTGGCCAGAGTCTCCATTTAACCCTCAATGGGAAGCTCAGTGCCCAGTTAATCCTGTTAAGCAATTAAAAGAAGCTTTGAATTCCCCCAAGGCAGCTGAAGAGTTAAAGTTAAAACTTGCTGCAGACAATCAGAACAAGTCAGAATGTAGGTACTCAAGGTCCAAAGGTCAGCCTGCTCTACAGCCTACTCGATGCTGCTCTACAACAAAATTCTAAAGCCAAAAAAGAGCGCTTTAAATATAAAAGAAAGAAAGAAAAAACAGTCATTTTCAAAGAGAGCCAGGATAGTTTGGGAAGTAGACTTAAACCTGGAAGATTCAGATTCAAATCTCCCCTAGTCACTTTCTCTCAGCCTCACCTATCTCACAGGGTTGTTGTGAGGATAGGTAGGAGGGGAGAAGACCTCCCAACAAAGTGCCATGTGGATCCAGGTAAAAACCTTTAACCCACTATCCCATTCCACTTTAACCCATTCCATATTGATTAATAAATATCCAGAACTCATAGTACCTATATCATTGTATGGAATGATATATTGATAGCAGGTCCCTAATTAAATTCTTCTCTCCTGCAAGACCTCTCTCAAATTCTACAACAGTTTGGTCTTCACATAGCACCAGAAAAAGTACAGCAACAAGTTCCTTATTTGTATCTAGGGCATAAAGTATTAACAACTTATGCTGCGCCTGCAACCCCAGAATTAAAAATCTCCCAATGCCTGACTTTAGTACAATTGCAGCAGTTACTGGGACATATTCATTAGGTATGTATTTTAAGCTTCAAACACAGCTGTTAAAGCTAGTATTTGACCACCTTAAAGAGGGCCAAGACCCAGCAAAGCAAATCACCCTCTCTCCAGAAGCTCATAATTCCCTACAAGAAATACAACAACTCATGAGACACCAATTTGGAGATCAGTTCCCATCTTTTGTAGCTAGTAATTCTACTCTCTGACCCATACCCCCACCTTTGTAGCCTTAAAACAGAAACTCAGGTATACATTCTTGAATGGCTTTGTCAGTCAGCCAACCCATCCAGGAATGTGTTATCTTATCAGAAGGCTATCACTGCTCTCATTTGAAAGGGGCCAGAAAGAGCAGTGAGGCTCCAAGGCAAGGCTGTAGTAAAAATTAAATTGCCTTTTACCAAAAAATGAAAACCTTCATTTGTGGGAATTCTCCACTTCTTATCAGAAGACATGATCCTGTTGGAGCAAGAACTGAACCATGTGTGTGTTCCATGCATTTTAAAACCTATTAAGAGGTCTTAATAACATTTTTGTTTCTTTGATGCTAAGTTAATAGATCCTACTGGCCACTGGAACTCCCTGCCACTGGAACCAGCAACAGAAGTTTGAACAATAACTTAATGTTTCCTTAAAACTTTCTAGGTTTCTCAAGTATGCAATGCAAGAAGACAGTGCATGGTTCCTAAGGAAAAGAAAAGCAGAAGGAACCCTCCTAACCTTCGTGCCACAGAGTATGCGCAGAGTGCAAAATATCAGCAATCTTTTGTTTTAACCCTTTTTGTTTCAGCAGCAAGAAAGGACAGGAAAAGAAAACATTTGCTCTCAAGAGAAGGACTAAAGATTACTAAACCTTGTTTCTTTTACAGGACATATATATACATTTTATTTTGCTTGATATAGCAACTTTTTGTTTCAGTAGCAAGTAAGGACAGAGAAAGAAAAAAAAAGCATTTGTCCTCCAAAGGACATGTCCTCCAGAGGACAAATTTACTTAATTTCAATTTCCTTTACAGGAGCTAAGCAGTGATCCTATATCTGTATTTTTAATACTAATGAAGTATTTCTTTTTATAGTAGGATTGTAATGACAAACTTATATAAATTTATTTACATTCACTGCTTATCCCCATACAGATACTATAATGCTCTATATGTTTGTTGTATGTGTGTGCAGTATGAAAGAAGTTGTAGACTTTCCTTTTGTGACAGGTCTGATAATTATTGCAACATCTTCTTTTATTATTTTTGAGCTTAGTATCATTTTTGGTACCATGATTTTTTTTTGCTATCTGCTTTAAAAACATGTAGAAGTACTCTAAACCAATGTGTTTTCTTTTCACACACACCCCCAACACCAAAGATGGAAGGAACATGCAGAATTTGCTTCAAAACCGGACCCAACCTTATTTTGCAGCCCACGTTCATAGTCACAACCCCCTTTCAAGGTTCTTATCTGAAGGAAATGACAAAAGCTGATCAGACTCTCAGGAGCCTCCCTATTTCATCAGTGAACTCCCTCCCTGTTCTCTGATCCAATAGCTAGTCAGCTATTCATCAGTCTGGGAATAGCTTTCATCAGTCCTGGAAGATGGTAAACAATTTTCCATCCCTTTTTCACAAGTGCAAACACAATCTATTAAAACCTTTTTATTTAAACAAAAAAAGGGGGATATGAGACATTGTTTATTTGGGCTAATACATATTCAGGAAATACTCTATACTTTATTATTATAAACTTTAAATTTTTTAACATTAAATGCAGAAAGGTTTACTCCTAATGAAAGACATGAAGGAGTCAGGAAACCATTACCCAGCCCCATTGGTAACTTGGGGGCGAGGCTATGCTGTTGTGCTTACTCCCACAGGAACGCTTTAGGCACCAAGGCCTGGAGAATCCGATCCCCAATATCCAGATGAGTCCAGCTGGGACTACAGGAGCAGCCAAGGAACAGACGGCCAGCCAAAAGATTGAGACAGGAAGCTCATCCCATAACCTGGGGAGATCTGAAGGCGCTGACACTCTAACATTCCACAATGATTGTGATTCAAATGTAAAATTGTTAAGCAAAGCTGAGTATGTTTCACTGGCAGCCTCCCTAGTAGTAATCCCAGCACTGGAGGTGGACAACTCTAGACAATTGCACAAATACAACAAGATGTAAACTTTAGTGGATTTTGGAATTGGCTTACAGAATGGCTACCAAACTTTGCATGGCTTAGACAGACTTTTGGGTATGGGATTTTTGGGGATAGTTATTCTAATCATTATCTGTTGTTTTATTCAATGTATCCCCTCATTGTGTCTGACAATGCGTTTGCTGACCCCAAAACATCAGCCTGGTACTCTTTCACTCAGCCTCTTTCACAAGGCTTAGACTTGCTACACAAGTACTAATACACAAGTACACAAGAATTGAGTACTACAGGGGTACTACCCTTCCCCCAAAAAACTAAAACAAAAAAAGGGGGGATGAAGGAAATAATCAGGGGACCTTACCCGGACCTTACCCTTTGTGCTTATGTGACAAAGGCCAGTGAGCACACTCACCCCCTCGGGGCACACTCCAGGGTGACGCCCGGGTCATGAGGCACACGGGGTGAGGTCTGAGTCAGGAAGCAGACTGGATGATGCCTGAGCTCGGAAGCAGACTGAGTAAACAGGCTGAATCCACAAAGTGCCAAATCCCTTGAGGAACTTGCATTGTTCACCGACTGACCCTTGGACTAGGCTAGAGTGGAACTTACAGTGTTTACCTACTGGACTTTGTACTGGGCGGAGAAGGAGGTTAATAAAAGAAGGTGAGGAGGCTGGCTGTGTGTGTGAGTGCAACTCCCGTGTGTGAGCTCTCTCTCCCTGAAGCTTGCCAGCCTGCTTTGCTCCCTTCATGAACCCTAAACATGTGAGTGTGTCTTGATTGCTTCATTGGGTTACTGTGGTTCAGGCTTTGCAATGCTACTAGGCCTAAACTGTACATATTCATGACATGGGGCAAAGGTCAATGATGTCACCCCCCCATGAGATGCCCCTTGTGTGCAAAGCCACCCCATACGTCTGAGCGCAACAAAGCTTGCACAACTGTGAGACTGACTGTAGAAGCCTTCTAAGACTTCCGGAAAACCAGAAGCACAGTTTGACCACGTTGGGAGCCCCAATGAGGCTTCCCGCGTGGTCCTAGAGTTGTACAGACCTTTGCCCAGCACTAAGTCCACTACTACTCCACTCCTATTTGTTTTTAAGCCATAACTAGAGCAGGACCAGCCTAGCCACAAGACTTATAGAAGGTGCTTTGAGCACCAACTCAAAAGCTGGCTGTTCTGTTTCAGTGGTTGTGTTGATCCATCTACTCTGAAGGTCGTTTCCAAACTTTTCACAGCCACAGTTTTCAACAGGGATCCTAGGACTGGGTTTCAGATCCATCTCCCTATTGGTTCCAGATTATGTTCTGTACTCCTATCACCCAAAGCCCAAGTTCATTCCTTGATCTGTATCTGCTCTGGTATGAAATTATTTTGAAGATTTAATACTCCTTTCTTATTCCTGAAAAGGAAGGGCAAGGCAACTAGCAAGTTTAAACTACAATGTAAAGCAATCAATCATCAAAAAGGAGAAAGCAATAAAAACAGCCAAAGAAGCAAAAATTTGTCCAAACAAAAATGCACCCCTTTGCACCCTCTCCAAAACGCCAGTGTTAAAAACAGTAGAATCCCTGTGATGAGATCCAGATATGATCAACCTCTAGCCCAGCACAGCAATCTTTTCTGTGAATGGCTTGGTCACTGCTTCATAATGAGCATCAAGAAACATGTATTAATATTATGAAAACTTTATTTTGATTACAAAAGATAGTTAATCATGTTAGATTGCCCATTGATTTCATTCTTCTCCAAGGTGGAGAAGGTTCAGCCTTCCCCTATTGAATCTCCGCTCCATGGTAGAGCTAGATAATATTCATGATGTTAAAAACCCCTACTCCTAAGCAGTGAAAATTAGAATTGGGCTGCCCATTTGATAACTTTCTGATGAAAGGCAATATACATACTTTTCACAACTACTTAAAGCAAAAGAACAGAAAAAAGAGGAGGCCATGTCAGCTCTAACAGCAAGGAGTAGAACCTCACAGGTAAAAGGTGACCTGTCCTCTGATTATCACAAACAGGGAATAATCTAAAAGGGATGGCTTTACTCATGGGCCAGGAAGCTACTGAAGACACAACAGTGACTAGAAGAACTAATTCAGCAAGACCCATGAGAGCCCTTCCTGTTGTGTTGCATAATTATATGAAACACAGCCAGTGATGGGATTGAGCCGGTTCGCGGCGGTTCTATAGTACCGCTTCCTAGTTCATCTCTTGGTTCGGAGAACCGGCTGTTGGCTGGGGAGCGCATGCACAGCTATAACCTTACTGCGACTGCGCGGAGAATGCAGGAGAGGACGCCAACGGCCAGCGTGCAGCCCCGCTGATGAGGAGCAGTTCAGCTGCTCGCCACGCGCCTCTCCTCCCCGGCTAGGCTCGGCACTCCCAGTGAGTCGGGGGCGCGGGAGGAAGAGGAGGGCGCTGGAGCCCAAAGAGCCCCCGCTGCCCCCGAGGGCGAGCCCCCCCCCGCCACCATGTGTCCCCACCTGCTAACGAGGGAAACAGGAGCAGCTGCCCGCCCTGCGCCTGTCCTCCCCAGCTGAGCTAGCTGGCTCAGCTTTCCTGGTGGGTGGGGGGGGCGCGGGAGGAAGGGGGGCGTGGGAGCCGCTCCCACTCAAACAGCCCCTGCTGCCCCTGAGGGCAAGCCCCCCCGCCGCCATGTGTGCCCACCCGCTAACGAGGGAAACAGGAGCAGCCGCCCGCCCCGCACCTGTCCTCCCCGGCTGAGCTAGCTGGCTCAGCTTTCCCGGTGGGTCGGGGGCGCGGGAGGAAGAGGGGGGCGCTGGAGCCACTCCCGCTCAGAGAGCCCCCGCTGACCCCAAGGGCGAGCCCCCCCCGTCGCTATGTGTCCCCTCCCACTAATGAGGGCAACAGGCGCAGTCAGCATGCAGCCTTGCTGACGAGGACTTCAGTTCAGTGCCAGCATGCTGCCTCGCTGACGAGGAGCAGTTCAGCTGCCTGTCCAGCACCCTGAGGATGGCAGCGTCAGTGAAGAAGATGAGATGCTTCCTTCTTCACATTCTGATTGACAGTGGCCGCAATCCTAACCACACTTTCCTTAGAGTAAGCCCCATTGAACAAAATAGGAGTTACTTCTGAGTAGACCTGGTTAGGATTGTGCTCAGTGCCTACATAGAAGTAAGTTCCATTGTGTTCAATGGGGCTTACTCCCAGGAAAGTGTGGCAAACTCTGCCACACTTTCCTGGGAGTAAGCTCCATTGAATACAGTGGGACTTACCTCTGAGTAGACACTGTCAGTCAGAAGGCGAAGAAGGAAGCATCTCATCTTCATCACTGAGGCTGCGATCCTATCCACACTTTCCTGGGAGTAAGCCCCATTGAACACAATGGGGCTTACTTCTGAGTAGACATGCCTAGCATTGCATTGTCATTCTGGAGGAGAATGAAACGCAGCCCCGGGACCTCTAAGGGGCACCTCCTCCTTCCAGCTCCAGACTGCAGAAGTTTTTGGGGCTCCCCCTCCACCTTTGATCCAGGCTGCCCCCTGGATCTCACCCCACCAGTGGCTCTCCACAGAAGACTTTTTGCCCCTAAGAGACATCAAACCCCCCCCCCCCATCTCTCACACAGGAAGGGACTGAAGATTGCTTATGTCTCCCTGGCACACTTCTCCAGCTTGGATGGGCTCAAGGTCCCCAGTGAGAGGAGCCAAGGGAAGACTTGCCTTCCCCTGTGAAGTGCAGGTGCAGCTCCGCAGCTGCGTGCCTCCTGCTGCTGCTGCCCAGAGCAGATGGGTTGCCAACCCCTGGACTAAGCTAATTACTGGGCTGGGGCACCTCCCTTATGAGGAAAGGCTAGGCGTTTGGGCCTCTTCAGCCTAGAAAAGAGGGATCATGTCTCAGGGGGGACATGATTGAGACATACAAAATTACGCAGGGGATGGACAGAGTGGATAGAGAGATGCTCTTTACACTCGCACAAAACACCAGAACCAGGGGACATCCACTAAAATTGAGTGTTGGGAGGGTTAGGACAGCCAAAAGAAAATGTCTTTACTCAGCGTGTGGTTGGTCTGTGGAACTCCTTGCCACAGGATGTGGTGATGGCGTCTAGTCTGGATGCCTTTAAAAGGGGATTGGACAAGTTTCTGGAGGAAAAATCCATTACGGGTTACAAGCCATGAGGTGTATGTGCAACCTCCTGATTTTAGAAATGGGCTATGTCAGAATGCCAGATGCAAGGGAGGGCACCAGGATGCAGGTCTCTTGTTATCTGGTGTGCTCCCTGGGGCATTTGCTGTGAGATACAGGAACCTGGACTAGATGGGCCTATGGCCAGTGTTTGATCATATGAGAAAGGTGCAGTATACAGTTGTTTTTTTTAATATATTTGTTCCAGTTGTGTTACCAACCCAAAGTACATTTGAGCAATGAATATTGTTTCCTGCATATGTTAATTGCTAGACCAAATTAAAAATGTTTAATTATATACTCACTATATACTGTTCTTATTATTTCACAGAGGGAGTGTGCTAACAAGAAGTCTTGCTGAAACTGTAAAGAAGGACTTTGTACTCGATCCTGAATACTTGATTACATTACTAGTGGTTATCTTTCGAGACTGAAGGTTGCCAATACAAATACCAAAGTAAGTAAATCTCCAGATTTCAGGTGTATTGAAACTTTGGGGCTAAACTAAACAATAAAACTGTGTGATTGGAGCCAACATGGTATGCTTGGTTTCTTTATTAGAATAACAAATGTAAATTGTCGGGTCCCAATGCAAAGCACAGTGAAGAGAGATGGCTTAAACTCTTTACCCCATCATTCTGATCATGCCTCTCCCTATGACTGGTATTTGCCTTGGGTGGAAAGTTGTGCACTTGTCTCTGTGTGTTGTTGACGCTTCAGTGAAAGCCATCTGGAATTTAGTCCTTCGGTATAAGACTAATGGACTAGACTTTGGTGTAAGTCTGTTTCCAAAGCAAACTACCACAGCAAAATCTGTCCACTTAAAATGGAGTGACTCAGGAAAAATGTTGCTAAGCTGTGATCTTCTTTTTCAGCCCAACTTTTCCAAAAATTCTTATTGGTTTCCTCTAATTTATTTAAATGCTTAGCTTCTAAGTTTGACTTGGGTAATCTGTTAGTATATTCATTCTTATAACTTCATTTATCTTATCAATGTAAGTAAGTGTAAAGTAATACACATTGGAGCAAAAAATCAAAACTTCACATATAGGCTAATGGGTTCTGAGCTGTCTGTGACAGATCAGGAGAGAGATCTTGGGGTGGTGGTGGACAGCTCGATGAAAGTGTCGACCTAATGTGTGGCAGTGGTTAAGAGGGCCAATTCTATGCTTGGGGTCATTAGAAAAGGTATTGAAAATAAAATGGCTAATATTATAATGTCATTGTACAAATCGATGGTAAGGCCACACCTGGAGTATCGTGTCTAGTTCTGGTCATCACATCTCAGGACATAGTGGAAATGGAAAAGGTGCAAAAAAAGTGGAAGTGTATACCGCAAAGGAAGAAGGGCTTAACTAAGTCCAGGAGGGTGCCTGCATTGCTAACCAGCCAAGTTAGAGAGGCCGTAAAGGGCAAGGAAGCTTCTTTCCGTAAATGGAAGTCTTGCCCTAATGAGGAAAACAGAAAGGAACATAAACTGTGGCAAAAGAAATGTAAGAAGGTGATACGGGAGGCCAAGAGAGACTATGAGGAACACATGGCCAGCAGCATTAAGGATAATAATAAAAGATTCTTTAAATATGTTAGAAGCAGGAAACCCACCAGAGAAGCGGTTGGCCCTCTGGATGAAGAGGGAGGGAAAGGGGAGATAAAAGGAGACTTAGAGATGGCAGAGAAATTAAATGAGTTCTTTGCATCTGTCTTCACGGCAGAAGACCTCGGGCAGATACCGCTGCCCAAACGGTCCCTCCTGACCAAGGAATTAAGTCAGATAGAGGTTAAAAGAGAAGATGTTTCAGACCTCATTGATAAGTTAAAGATCAATAAGTCACTGGGCCCTGATGACATTCACCCAAGAGTTAAACTACCTTTGGGTATATCTTTTGGTATACTTAAAATGGTCATTAGGATATAGAACCTGTTGTTAATTTATTTGAATCCCACCACTGAACACAGCCCTACTCCCTGGGGAAAGTTACCTTCTCCGAAAAGCAACAAATGCCTTCTCACGTCTTTCTGCGATGGAAGCAAGCTTATCCTTGTCGATGTAGTCATCCAGCTGATAGATTTCCCGCATGTGAAGTCTAGCGCAGTCACAGCTATTCTTTGGCACTAACCTAATGAGAGGGGAAACAGACCATTCACAAAAGACATCTTCACATTTTTTTCTCAAGTTACTCCTTTTAAAAAAGAACTCCTAAATTATTATTAAATTGGATTGGTCTATTCTACCATCAACCAGGTAAGGTTGATTTTCCAGCTCGCTCAATCTGGAAAAAGGGGTTCGAAGTAATGCTTTATTATTTTCTTGCAAACATAGAAGAAAAGTTGAGCAATGGAAAACAGACTTTTCCAGCTGTGCAGACAACACAGGGCCCAATCCTATCCAACTTTCCAGCACCGGTGCTGCCTCAATGCAGTCCAGAGGTAAAGGAACAAATGTTCCCATATCTTGAGGAGGCCTCTGTGACTGCCTTCCCATCACAGGAAGCAGTGCATACCCCACTGGCACAGCAGCAAAAGCACTGGAAAATTGGATAGGAGTGGGCCCACAGTTGCTAATGCAACAGCAGGTTCCAAAGATGCTTCAGTTTCACCCACATCCCAGATCTCAGTCTCAGTCAGATATCCTTCATTGGATTATCTCAAAATTCAAACTGTCTCCTGGATTCAGACCATTCCTTTGCCCCTTCAGCCCAGTTGGAGAATGTCAACTTCCCAAACTCTGATGGACATTTGTAAGGGAAGAGTAGAGATTGTACCCCATTAGTAGCATCTGGATTTCTATTTTATTTTTCACATGCCTCTTGGCATGGTAGATCTGGTACAGCACCTAGCATTTAGGGCCTAATCTTATATCTGGCTGTAATGCCTGGTACAGCAGAAAGGGCTACCACTGTATCCTGCAGGGCCTGGAAAGCAGCCTGAGGTCTCCTTAGGGTAAGGAACATCCGTTCCCTCACCCTGTGTAGAGCCCCAGCAGCCCTTACAGGTCTCCTAGGCCAGGGGTCGGCAACCTTAAACACTCAAAGAGCCATTTGGACCTGTTTTCTGGAGGAAAAAAACCTCAGGAGCCACAAAACCCTTTTGACATCTAAAATGAAGATAATACTGCATGTATAGTTTTTTTTTTTAACCTTTATGCTCTTATAGGTCCCATTTTTATAATGTAGCCCCCTCTTGTAGCTTTTAGTTAGTTTTGTCATACATTCTTGGCCTGTGTTTTCAGACGCCTGGTCCTCTATGGTATTTTGCCTGATTCCAAGGCCATTCTCTGCCTGGAGAATTATGCCCACTTTAAGCAAATTAGCTCCCCTTCTTTCCCCCAACAAATGACCCTGGTTCTGCCCTGTAGTCCTGCTGGACCCCACCTCCAGGGTAGCTTGCCTGTTTAACCTGCAGAGGTCCTCTCTCCTGCCAGCAGCCTCCTACCACTACAACAGCCCCTTGGTCCTCAGCAGGTCTTGGGCACAGCAGCCACACTTCAAACTCCAGTGTCTCCAGCAGTTAGTCACAAAGTCAGTCAGAGTATCCAGGGCAGAATCCAAAGTCAATAAGCCAAGTCACAGTCCAAGGTCAGATTCCAAAGTAAGTCAGTCAAATCAGTCAGAGTATCCAAGTCAATAAGCCCAGTCAGTCTCCTCTCCAACCTGCACTCCTTCTACAACCCACACCCCCTTCCTCAGGTGCCCATTATATCCCTGAGGGCCCAATTGCCTTCAAGTGGCTGCAGCTGTGCAGCACACTCTGCTGGATGCCCAGGCCTTACCCTTAAAGGGGCCACTGCTGACACCACATCTACCTCCTCACCAGATCTTCTAGGATTCCAATACATATGGCGGTTAAGACATCTGCTTATCTTACATGAATAATAAAGAACTCTCCCCACCTTCCAGAGGCACCCAGCTGGAAGGAAAAAAGACACAGACTCCAGAGGTGGGGAAGAGAAGAAGGGGGGGCAGCCACAGGCCAGCTTCTGCCCTGCCTGCCTGCCCTCCCTCACTCAGGCTGCAACCTTCTCCACACTATCCTGGGAGTAAGCCCCATTGGCTACAATGGGACTTCTGAGCAGACAAGTTGGTTGGAGCTCTCAGGTTGCAGTCCTCTCCACACTTTCCTGGGAGGAAGCTTCACTGACTACTTATGAGAAGACCTGCATAGAAGGGGGCTGATGCAGCAGTCCTCCACACCTTCCTGGGAGGAAGCCCCACTGACTACTGCGGGGCTTACTTGTGAGTAGACCTGCACAGGAGGAGGTTGAAGCTACAGCCCTCCACACCTTCCTGGGAGTAGCCCAGGGACTACATCGGGGCTTACTCTGGAACAGACCTGCGCGGGCTCCCACTCACCTATCCTTGAGCTTGGCCTTGAGCAGGCTTCAAGGCTGCCATTCCAGGCACCCTTTCCTGGGAGTAAGCTTCATCCGCTGTAATGGGGCTTACTACTGAGTAGACACACAGGATGTCTCCTCTGCTGTGGAGGAAAAGCCTCTCCTTGCACTGAGTGGGGACCTGCTCAAGGAAAGGTGGGCTGCAAGGGCTTGCAATGGCTGAGGAGGAGGGCAGCTCAGGATTGGCTGGTGGTCAGCCAGTGAAGAGCCCTGAGCCATTCCAACAGAAAAAGCCAGGAGCCTGCTGGATGCTGATTGGCTGAGCCTGCTGGAGAGTTGGGGAAGGGAAAAACAGGGAGCTTAAGCCTGCAGAGGGGGCAAAATTGAAAAGGGAAACCAATGTGGAGCAGGTGGGAGTGAAGGGAGAGGAGGGCAGTGAGCTCAGGGGGCGGAGGGAAGCAGCCTGCCCTCCCAACACAGGTGCCTCCTGTTAACCCCTTTGCCACTTTCACCTGGAGGAGCCGCAGCAGAAAGCTGAAAGAGCCACAGGTTGCCGACCCCTGTCCTAGGGGCTGCGCCATCTATTTAAGCTGGTGCAGAACCGAGGAGAACTGTGTGGAGCTCCAAGGCACAGAAAGAGGGATAGGATTCTGTGGCAGCAGTTCCCATCCCCCTTCTGGGCCTACGCCCACCTGATTTTGCCCTCTCCCTGCCTTCCACCTACCCAGAAATACCTCCCCACCACTTGGTGGGGAACTTACTGCAGGTGGCCTCTCTGTCAGTGCCCTTTGGCTCCCAGCTACAGCAACATGCCTTAAGTACATTTGCAACAGCCATTGCCACTGCAGAAGCCACCAACACTGTCCTGCAATTGAATCGGGCTGCCTGTCATTGGCTCCCCCCTCCTCCATTTACAGGGGAAACTGGGAATAGAGTGATGTGACTCACTGCTATCCTCCAAAGCTAAGCAGCAAGGCAGAAGTACGTAGTTTTCCTCAGGAAGACCTCCTTCCCAGGGTAAGAGTACAAACAGGGGGGGTCACGTGGGAGAGTCCAAGCCACAGGACGTTGGAATTCGGAGCTCCGGTAACTGTACTTTGTTTTAATTTTCCCTGCTAATTTGGAGAGTTTTTTTTGGAACTAAGGAACTTCTTCCCAGCATGTTTTTGCTTTTATAGACTTCAAGTGCTCGAGTTTGATATGCCTTGCCCCTGAGTTTGTTTATCTTCAGTCAGTCTGTCGTTATCTGACCACCATTTCCTTGTGCAGAGCTCAATTGTTTGTAAAACTACAGCTAATCAATCTTCCCAAATGAGGCGTAAAAGAGCTTTGTCTCCGTCTAGTCCTGACCTTGAGGCATCATTACCTTCTTTGAAACAAACTAAATTAGAGAAGTTTATGCCCTCCTGCAACTCTAATTCCAAAATTCTCTCTCTGAGTCAACCGCCTCTGCAAGAGTTTTTCCAGCCTGTGTCTCCCCTTTCGAAAGAACAACTTTTGCTGGAAACTCAGCAGTCATCTCAGTCGGAGGGGAGTGCACAAATGATTGATGGAGATCCTTGTGAATTATCTATGAAGCTCAAGGAATATTCTCAATTGACGGCCCAGACAGTATCTTCTATATTTTCTCAGATCTCCCATATATTGAGCCTTTTAAAGGAGCAGCACCAAATGATTTCTAAGCTATCAAATTTTTTTGTTAAAAATTTTTCTCAATCTGCATTGGAGATGAGACATTCTACTTTAGCCTCAACATCTCACTCTAAGTCTGTCTCTGCAACTTCGATGGAACATTCAAGCCAACTGGTTTATCAAGCTTCTGCAGCTGTGCTATCTTTCGATCAACTGGCACCTAGGAGACACCCAGCCCGGTCTACAATCCATTTGGCCAGAAGACATCTGGCCTCCTTGCTGAATGTTCCTGTTTCTAAAGTGGATTTACGGAATTCAGTCCATCTACCTTCCGTTCGTCGCCCTCTTCGTCTCCTCCTGGAATTTCGTTCCTCATATTTTCCAAGACTCCTATTTGCCACCACCAGCTCTTTCCAGGAAGTAGGCATATCTGTCCATTGTTATTTTCGTGATACCTCCATAACCAAACTGGTTCCATCTAAAATTTCTCTTCAAGGAGGAAATATGGACATTCCTGCGTCAGCACAGTCTCCCTGTTCGGCAAAGAATGGTTCCTCTACTATACCTCTTTTGGATTGCTCTTTGTCTGCTTCCAAATTATTTCCCCTTCCTTGCCCTCTGGAGGCTGCTAAACCAGAAATTGCATTTTCCAAAAAAAATCTGTTGTCTAATTCTTCTGTAGGACCAGATGATCCTTGTTTTAGTCAGCCTTCGCCAATGCCTATTATGTCGAATTTAGAAATCTCTACTGATGCTCTGATTCCAAATGATGTTCTATCTCTTCCAGTTGTTCCTTCTAACCCGAATCTGATGCCCCTTTCACATACATCCCTTTTTCCTACTTGTATTATTAAGAAAAGTTCTTTATCTGACTCTTTTCGTTTAATTGATGCTTCCTCTCAATATCCCCTGCCTTTAAATTTTGATTTTATTGGTTCTAGTACGTTAAAGAACAACGAGATTAACAAATTTACATCTGGCCCTCCTTTAGTTACTCAGACCACCACTCCTAACTCAATTATAACTCAGCTAGAGGTTTCACATGATCCTCAAGCTTCTCCTAAAAGTCATTCTGTTTTCCCCTCTCCCTGTTGACTAACTGATTGTTGTTCTCCTTCCTTGCATAACGTTATGACTATTACTATAATTTCATGGAACATTTCGGGGTGGTCCAGAAAAGCTTCAGATAAAGATTTCATCAATTATCTGAAAACTTTTGATGTAATTTTATTTCAGGAGACATGGTCTTTGTCTTCCCTGACCATTCCTGGTTATACTCCCTAGCATTTACCAGCTTTCAAAAATAATATTTTGGGACGTCCACCTGTTGGTCTTTGTTGTCTTGTAAAGTTATCATCACCTTTTTCCTTTTCTCATATTCCAATTCAATCCTTGTATTGTCAAATTTTTCTTTTACAGATAAATTTTCTTAAGATTTTGCAGTTTAATGTGTATATCCCCCCTGCTGCTATTACTCCCTCCAATCTATGGGAATCTCTTGAAAAACTTATAGAAGAAAATTTAAAAGCTTTTCCTTCTGCTTTGCTGATAATAATAGGAGACCTTAATACTAGAATTGGCCCCAGTAATTCTGCGCTAGTCCAACATATGAACTGGTTTATGGATGACCAAATCCCTCCTTGGCTCCATCTTCCAAGGGTTTCCAAAGATTTATCCTTTAATAGTTATGCTGCTTCCTTTGTCGATTTATGTGCCTCTGCTAATGTAGTTATATTAAATGGCTCTAGAGGTAATGATTCCCCAGGAGAATTTACTCATTTTTCAGTGAGAGGCCCGAGTGTTATTGATTATGCCCTTGTTTCCCCTGATCTCTTACCTTTCCTCTCTGATTTCTCAGTGGGCCATCGTTCTGAGGGAGATCATCTTCCACTTTTATTAACATTTTCTTTTCCCCATGATGTGGCCCACTCTTCTTCACTTCCTTCTAACCCCAGTCGATCTTATAAATGGTCCTTTACTTCACAACAAGCTTTTTCCCAGTGGACTAGTCACCCGGAGACTATTGTTCTTACCCGTAACCTTCTTTCTTTTTCTTCTCCATCCTCAGCTATAAGAGATTATGATTCTTTAATTGATTCTCTAGTTAATTTTCTTAGCTCCTCTAGTTCCTCACAACCATCCAGGGTTCCTTTTAACCATAATTCTTGGTTCGATGTTGATTGTTGGCAATTAAAGAAACAAATACGCTCTTTTTTTAAAATCCGTTTTCATCCAATTCCATCTTTTTTAAGAGATATTTTTATTTACGCAGAACATGCTATGATTTATTTGATGAGAAAATACACCAGTATGCTCTGCGTAAGTGGGATAAATTACATTCTGCAATTATTTCCCATAATCAAAAGGCCTTTTGGACTTTAGTTTCCAGGTCATCCTGTTCAATCTCAAATTTGCTTCCATTTATCTCTGCAGTTACCTGGGTTGACTTTTTTTCAAAAAAATTCTCATCCTTGTCCCCAATTCAACCTCCCAGCAATACTCCACATGATCTTTTGGAATGGCCTCCAGTTTCCCCTAATGAAATATGAGTTAATTCTTTCTTTAAAACCCGGTAAAGCTCCTGGACCCGATAACATTTTGAATGAGATTTTGTCTAATAATCCCAATTGGTGGGCAGAACCACTTGCATCTTTTTTTACCTTGGTTAATTCCACAGGTCGTTTTCCTGATGCCTGGTTGACATCTACTCTCATTCCAGTCTATAAAAAAGGTGACCCTTCATCACCTTCAAATTATCGCCCAATAAGTTTGTTATCAAACATTGGAAAATTGTATTCAAAGTATCTTTTAACAAAACTCTCTTCCTGGGCAATTTCTAAAAACCTCCCCGGAAAGGAACAGATTGGTTTTCGGGCAGGAGCTTCTACCCTTGACCATATTTTTACGTTGACTTATTTAGCAGAGAAGTATTTTATTTATAATAAAGCTAACCTTTTTGCTGCATTTGTTGATCTCCAAGGTGCTTTTGATTCCGTGAATAGAGACCTTTTATGGTCCAAACTACTTAAATGGGGAATAGACTTGCGCTTATTATTCCTGCTACGTCAATTACACTCTCAGAATTTGTCAGGTTCGGATTCCAAATTCTAATCTCACTGACAGATTTCCTATTCACAATGGTGTCTGCCAGGGTTGTGTCCTTGCTCCCTTATTATTCAATTTGTTTCTATCTGATTTACCTTCTTTTCTTTCTTCTTCTACTCATTCTACTCCGGTTCTAAACGGGGTCCCTGTCTTTACTCTCTTATATGCAGATGATGCAGTACTATTATCTCTAACTAAATCTGGACTTCGCTGCATCTTGGCTAAATTTCAGGAGTATTGTACACGAAATGACCTAACAATCAACTCAAACAAAACTCAAATTATGGTGTTTTCCCGCTCTTGGTCCCCTATAACATGGACGATAGGTCCAAATATATATAAGCAAGTCCAGTCTTATAAATATTTGGGTCTTATAATTCATTATAAACTTCCTTGGTCTCTTCATAAGAAAGCTATCACTTCATCTCTTTCTCCCCAACTTAAAGCAATTTTAAAATTTTTTTATAATGAAGGTAACCAGTATGTTCCTGCTGCTATCCAGATCTTTCAGTCCAAAATTCTTTCTCATTTGTTTTATGGTGCCCCAATTTGGATTAAAGTAATTAAGAAGGATATTGATCAGATCGCAGCATCTTTTTTTATAGAATTCTAGGGATTCCAAATTTAATTCGTGTTTCCACAATTATCCTAGAATTAGGTATCCATCTTCCAACAACTACTGCCTGGTTACTTACTTTTAAATATTGGCTTAAACTGTTTTTAAATTCTCATTCCGGTTCCTTATTATATGATTTGTTAAGAGATTCTTATTTTTCTTCTTGGTTTCGGCTGGTAGAAAATAAACTTGCTTCTCTCGACCTCTCATTAGAATCCCTAACATATATGAGTCTTCCAAGAGCATATTCATTCATAAAAGACAAGCTCTTAGCATTTGAATTTAATTATCTAAGTAATAGTCTCAATTCTGTTTGTTCCCCTCTTTCCCTTGGTTTGGCCCCATCCTTTAATCATGCATCTAATTATTTTTATACATTAACCAATCCGTTACATAGACGAGCCTTTATGTTAGCTCGCCTCAACATTTTCCCATCGGCAGTTCATTCTAGCCGTTTTTTTAACATTCCTCAGGAGAAAAGGCTCTGTCTCTTTTGTCATGAGACTCCTGATTTTTTGTTTCATATACTCTTTCTTTGCCCAGCACACTTTGATATTCAGAATCATTACCTTGGTTCTTGGATCCCTTCTGACCTTATCCCCTCTGATATTATTCTCTCCAAGTTTATGAGTGATGTTTGTGATTCCTTAACTGCAGCTGTTGCTGGTTATTTATCCGAGATCCTTAAAGTAACACTGTTAGAATTTAAATAATTCTAGTATCTTGTTTAAATTGTTGTGTGTTATGCAAATTGTCATGTCAATTGTAAAGTACAATTGTTATCATTTGATATGCCAATAAAGGTTTCAGAAAGAAGAAGAAGTACAAACAGAGAGTAGAGTACAAACAAACTTTCGATTATAGTGAACTATTAGCAAGTAATCACCCTAACTCAGAATCCTCTCCTAGCATCCATACTCCATCCAAATAGCCACTTTACAAAAAAATTGATACACTTATGGAGGGGGGAATAAACCAATTGGAGAGCAAAAGGGGAAACAAAACATAATACCAAGAGTCTACAGGCATGTGCCACTTAACTGGTTGCTTGAGGGACTGCATATATGCAGGTGGTCAAAGCACAATAAAGATGCTCTTAATTAGGCAATCATATCTCCCATAGCCTGCAGCAGAGAGGCTCTTAATGCAAAGAGGCAATCTATTTCTAGCCTGTACAGCCAGCTAGTGTCTGGCAGAGAGTGTGTGTTTACACAACAAAGGCAATAGATTGGACTAAATGTTCACTTAATGACCTAAGTGCATAAAAGGGATCTGAGAATTATCCCTATTGTTAAGTGGCACACATCTGTATTTAAAAGCCAAGGAAAAGGATGCAGGTAAAAGGGAGGAGTTTGATAAATTTGTAAGATTATACATCTTACAAACAGAGCCTAGGAGAGGGGGGAGTAAAGGGGGTAATTTGTACCTGGGGCCCAGGGTCAAAAGCGGGGCCCAGGAGCCAAAGGAAGGGGCCCAGGAATTTCCTGGGTTCTTACAGTTTCCTATCTACAGTACTCAGACTTGTGACCCACAGGGGATCTTGGTGACACTATCAACCCATGTGGGCTGGTAGACCTGGGCAGCAAAGATTTTTCCAGCTGTCTCTACCCTCCCCCCACCTTGTTTTGCCCCTATTCTGCTTGCCCATCACCACTCTCTCCCTTTGCAAAGGGGCCCAAAAGAAACTCTGTACCCTCTGATAAAATTCCTCTCAGAGGCCTTGCTTACAAATATAGAAATAAGAATACTACCAGCCCCCCTTTCTTTGCAAACTCAAATATTTCACGATATTGAAATGCCAGCAATTAGACAAGGAGACTGCCCCTTGTTCTCATTTGCAAATGTTTGGCAGAGGTCTGGTTTTTTTTTATCATCTGGTTTTTGAGTGTCTCTCTGCTGTGAACTGAATTGCACACTCCCAGTTATGTGTTATATGTTATATAGAGAGTTTCTGGCTTCACACACCAGCCACCTTGAAGGAGGATTTGATTAATGATTCTACTGGCATGTTGTCTGCAGTGTACTTACTCTGATAGTGTTTACAAAAAGGTTGTGAAGACCAGAATTTAAAGTGTTAATGAATACAAATATATCTTATGATCATTTACTGTCTTCCTCAGCGTTTGTCCGGTGTGGTGGCGGGGTCTGCTATTTTGGATCGGAGTCGCCATTTCTCTCGGTTGTGGGCTTAGTCTGGGTGTAGGCGAATGATTTTCATGTCGCCATGCAGTGTGTCAAGCCAGTGCTACTTCTGTCAGCCCTTTGGTCATTTGCCATTGACCTCTTCTACCTTATGATCATTTACTGTATTTTTAATAAATTAGAGGCTGTACAGTTCTTAGGTACCAATTACTGGTAGGTTATTTTTCAGGATCTGGCCTTGGGTAAAATCAGACAAAATTATAATCAGACACCCTCCTAAATTTAACCCCCCGCCCGATTTATTCAGCAGTCAAAAGATTCCAGGATTTTTAGCTCAAAACCTGCCCTCGACTTAACTGTGAGATCAACTTATAAGTAGCTACAGTGGTTTTGTCATTTATATGAATTTTGTTTTAACTTATTTCTATTGATCTTGTTTTTCTTCCTCCCCCACCTTATGATTGTTGTTCTTTTCAAACTGATTATGAGGTTAAATCTACTTACTGCTTGGAGCAATATTGATTCCATTGACCAAGTTGTAAATGTTAGCTTTGTGTTTCAGTTGTGTTTATATTTTTGTTTTGTTACAGTATATAAATCTCAGCTATAAAACCAAGTGCCTTACTTAAAGTATAATATATTTATGTGCTTTTACTTCTGTACATTTCTAGATGAATTAATCTAGAATGCAACTCTGGTTCCTAGAAAAGTTCTCATTATCTGAAAAACAAAATTAAAAATAGGTTTAAAAAGAAATTTTTTTTCAACCTCTGAAAAAGGTTAAAAAAATAAGTTAATCACCATGCATGTATTTACAATCAAGGACTCCAAATCACAGCAATAAAGTATCCAAAACAAATAGGTGTTTTGTATTTTTGCCCCCTTTAGGTTCCAATACCCTGTCATGCTTTTACAGATTGTATTACCCTACCTAAAGGTCACTCTGGTTTCCACAAGGACAAATTTAAATATCCAGCTTTCTTATTGCAAACACAAGTGAAGTGGTCTTAAGCACGACTGCTCCCCAGTCCTCTATTATTTAGAAAAATGCCCAAGATGGCATTTAGCAAACATGGATAGAACAAGGATAAGATGTATTAATTTTTCACCCAGTTTTCTCTCTCATGTACACAACGGCTGTAAGAGACCTATAGTGAAATCCTACACTTATCTATTGAGCAGGAAGTCCCATTGAGTCACAGCCATCCATAGAAGGGTGTGGGCAGGGCTTTTTTTCTAATGGAACGCGGGGGGGACGGAGTTCCGGCACCTTTTTGCAGGGGCCCCTCCCCTTTGGAGGCATTCCAGGAGGGGGGGAGCAAAATAGAGGCATTTGCTGGGTGGGTGCTGGGGGGTGCAGGGTGGGCGGGCGCCTGGCCCCTGCCTGACCGCACAACGACCCCCTCCTGCCCCCACACTCTGCTTCCCAGCGCAGCTTCCAAGCCAGTGGAGGGCGCAGGGGGCATGCGCCGATGCAGAGGAGGAGGAGGACGGGCAGCCAGCCAGCCAGGGAGATGGGCTGCAGCACCCACACAATGCCCAGGTACTGGCTTGGCGGAGGAGGGGGGGAAGGAAGCTGGCTGGTGCAGCCCCCGTGCCAATCTGCAGCATGAGTCTAGGCGTGTCTACTCAGAAGTAAGTCTCATTGTGCTCAATGCGGCTTGCTCCTGGGAAAGGGTGCATAGCCTTGCAGCCTGAGAGCCCAAGCATGTCTACTCAGAAGTAAATTCCATTGTGTTGAATGTGGCTTACTCCCAGGAAAGTGTCATAGCCTTGCAGCCTGAGTAGACAGGCAGAGGAAAGGCTCTGTGGCTGCAGTCTTCTCCACACTTTCCTGGGAGGAAGCCCCACTGCCTCTAATGGGACTGACTTCTGAGTAGACAGGCACAGGATTGGGCCCTGAGGCTGCCATCCTATCCACAGTAAGCCCCATTCACTAAAGTGGACTTCTGAGTAGACATGCATAGGATCGGGCTCTTAGACTGCAATCCTAGGCACTTTTCTGGGAGTAAGCTCCATTGAATAGAACAAGACTCACTTCAAAGTAGGCATACCTAGGATTGGGCTCTTAATCCTGGCAGAGATATAAATCTGCACCCGTTTTCACATGCTAAGGGCAGGTAAAAAGGGATTCTACATGTGTACAACATGCTGTCCAGCCTTGCTAGAGATCCTCCTCATCCTTCCCCCACAATCATGCCCTCCACCAGCCAGCGTTTGCAGCTCCTCTCCAGCAATGCACAGCAGCTGCTCAGTGCAGCAGAGAACATACAATTGCATGCCAAGCACCTTCCCAAAGACACAGAGTATTCTGATACCTGAATTAAACCATATTTAATCGCTTGTTTGCAAATGTAGCTGTTTGTGTGCACCTAAGGACCCCGCCCGTGTAAGAATTCCTTTTTTGTTCTTACTCCCACAGTTGCTTAGAGGAATTTTACTACATGGAACTCATGTAAGCCATTTTTTGGAATCCATTCACTGCTTCCTCTCCTCGAAGTAGTGCCACACTACATACTACATGCTACAATTGCACCTGTACAGTATTTTTCCCCATGTGTAGGAAAAACAGCTAGGGGGAAGGGGATGTGGAGATTGACAGCCCAATCCTATGCCTGTCTACTCAGAAGTAAGTTCATCTTTATGGGGGAAGCACATAAAAAATATTTTATTTCTCCAATAAAAAATGGTTTTAAATAAATAAATAAAAGATTAACAAGTTGTGAGTTCCTGCACCTTTTTATTTACAAAAAAAGCACTGGGTGTGAGCCTAGAGCAGGGGTCGGCAACCTTAAACACTCAAAGAGCCATTTGGACCCGTTTTCCAGGAAAAGAAAACCTCGGGAGCCACAAAACCCTTTTGACATCTAAAATGAAGATAACACTGCATAAATAGTTTGTGCTTCCCTCTTATAGGTCCCAGTTATATAATACACTCCCCTCTTATAGGTCCCACTAAAAATCAGGTCCAGACCCACACTTGGAAAACAACTGTTTTAGATTGTGCACAGGTGAACTGCTTGTGAAAGATACTGTCATTCTTTACAGTCATTTACTTCTGTACTTTTGTAAATGCCTTTACACACAATACTACCTCTGAACAAGACCACTTAGTACTACTTAACACTGTTCACAAAAGTGCTCCTGAACAAACAAGCTAAGAGTTCAAAACTGCATAAAATAAAAGGCATACTAACAGTGATTACTTCCCAACAATGAAATATGCTTTGATGCTACATATACAGTATGTTACACATACAGTATACAAACATATACAGAATACCATCTGGTGCAGGGGTCTCCAAACCCCTTTCAAGTTTCCAAGTGAAGGAAATGGAGCAGTGAGAGTGTGAGTGAGTGACGGGGGGAATGCTGACTGCGCAGCTTGAAGGCTGTAATCCTGGGCACACGTTCCTGGGAGCAAGCACAATGGGACTTACTTTTGAGGAGACATGCACAAGAGGACTGAGCAGCTGCACTCAATTGCTTGCTTTTGCACTGTGGCTCAGGCAGGAGGGATGCGTGGGAGCTGTGCTAGTGCGCTCAGACTGGTGAGCGGCAGCTGCATTGCGGGAGGGGCGAGCCCCTCCCCCCAGCCAGGTTGGTCCCGCACGGAGCCGCAGCAGAAGGCTGAAAGAGCCGCTTGTGGCTCCAGAATGGCAGGTTGCCGACCCCAGGCCTAGGGGAACTCAACCTGCACAAGGCCCTCCTACTTATATATTGGTCATTAAAGCACTGATCTTGCTACACCCATTGCCCCTATTCCAAATGAAAAGCTAGTTTTTCAATTTCAAAAACCTTTATTGGGCATTGGCAGTCAGTCAAAAAACAGACATACAGACAAAGCAAAATATAAACAGACTCTCTGCCTAAGAAATAGAATTGTTAGGCTGGATAGGGAATATGATGCTGCATCTAGTTACAATATCATGCAAAAACTTAGCCAGCTGGTTTATGACCAGTGTGTCAGTAGACACTAGAGGCAGACGTAGAATTTCATCAACCCGTGCCCATAAAGGGCCACCTGAAAGTAGATTTAGAAACTTGCTTCTAATATCCATATAATAAGGGCAGTGCAGTACTATATGAGCTAAGGATTCAGTATCCCCCAGATTACATGCACATTTGGTTGAAATCTGAGAATGCTGACAAAATCTAGCTTCTAGCTCATGAGATAGAAACATATTACATTGAGCAACTGTAAAAGCTCAACGGATCTGTGAATCATTTCGCACACACAGATATCTAGGACGACAACCAAGGAACAATGGTAACTGCCACTGAAAAGGGGAACAGGTCTTATTAGCAGCTGCATTAATTTCCTGGCTTTCAATGTCATTTGGTGGGCCACTGTGAGATACAGGAAGCTGGACTTGATGGACCTATGGCCTGATCTAGCAGGGCTGTTCTTATGTTCTTTATGTCCCATAATCTGCACAAGATGCTCATGCTGTTCCTCTTCAAAGTATCATTGTCCAAAGTATCCAGCAAGAGGCCAACAGAACGGATTTTAAGGATGAAACAATGAAAACCTGTAGATTGCCAGGAATCAGAAAGTAAGGCTTGGAAAAGAGGAGCTTGCCCCACATTGAAGCAAACATTGAGCCAGAACTTGATCAATTTGGCCCAAGCTAAATCTCAAGTCTATACTGCCCAGCCTCCAGACATAACCTGATCAATTTGGCCCAAGCTAAATCTCAAGTCTATACTGCCCAGCCTCTAGGCATAAGGCTGCATATGGAATGCAGTGGACCAAGCCAAATATAAAAAGGTTGAGAGAACTCTCAACATCCTGATTGACGGCTGGCAGCCAAATCTGAATCCTGTAAAGGAGTTGGGCTGAAGTTTCGACATTAAAAATACATAGAGCTGCTGGAATGAATGAATTTCTTTTCAAGTAAAAAAAGGGTAAAAAAAGGGCCTGAGATGAAAGTTTAGCAGAATAAATTGCTAAATGCATTGATGGAACCATGACAATCTGTAATGGAAATTCAAACCCAAATACCCAAATGTCTTAACTTGTTGGATCGCCTTGCCATGGAAAACCCAGGAACGATACTGCCAAGATTCCTCATACACAAGAATTTTAGATTTAGTGTAATTAGGATTGTTGACAGAAAGATATTGAATACATCCTGCTATCAGGCGTTTTAGCCTGACACGTGTCCAAGAAATCGGACCGTGTCATCTGCATACAATAATACAGGTACTGGCCAATGACCAAGTTTGAGGCAGTGCAAATCAATGAAGGTCAAGTTTGATATTAAATCATTAATAAAAAGATTGAATAAAACAGGAGCAAGGACACTACCTTGCTTCACTTGCTTTATTGGTACAAAAAGAGTCAGAGAGATTATCTTGCAGGTTCAATCTGACTCAACATGAAGTATTGGAATGCAGCCTCTTGCTAAAAACAATAATCTGGGATTGATGCCTAATTTAGATGAATGAATGAATGAACCTTTATTAGGCATAGATAGAGAAATCATAAAAGCAAACATAATTAGTCCTAATCCCGTTTATCAAAAACGGAGTTAAGATACTAAATTACTAATAAAACATTTACAGTTCAACATAAAGTATCAACATTTTTGACAAATTACATTAAGAAGGCTTAGAAATCACCAAAATAAAAATTTAGAAATTCCCTCTAGCACATCTGGTGAGCAGTCTTTTAGGAGACACTTCAGTTTTGCCTCATCCAAAAGCCCATTCATTTTGCCAAGAAGTGGTGTCATGTAAGTGTGGCGGGATCTAGTGTGCCAAGGACAATAAAAAAGAATGTGTATGATTGATTCAACATTTCCCAAATTACAAGGGCAGAGGCGTTCTTTATATGGTATTTGCCTATATCTGCCTTCTGTGACCTTGGATGGAAACACATTGAATCTTGCCAAAGAGATTGCACGACGTTCGGAAGGGTTGATCAGAATACTCAGATAAGGAGCCATTTGCCCATACTTTAATGGGATAGAGAAATTAAGAGGGGAGCAGATTCTAGAAGCAAGTTCAAAGAGGTTTTGTGCCTCAATGTCTAGCATTCTTTGCTTTATCCTTTGATAAACTCCAGGGAATGGATAGAAACTTAAAAAATCCAATGAAAAACCAATTGATTCGATTTTTGATTTAATTTGGCTATACCATTTAGAAGAACCAGACTCAGATAGCATTCTGGATAGGTGACTGCCTGGTTTCACGTTATAATGTAATTGGAGCCAATAGCGTATGGTTAAAAGCCATGCTCTTGATATTAAAAGCGATTGTCCGGTCTCCAAACATAATGCAGAGTATGGTACAGATTTAGGTAAACCCAGGATAGCCCTCAAAAATTTAGCTTGGATACTCTCAAGGGTGTGATTTATAGAGCTAATCCAGATAGGGCACCCGTACAGGAGCTGTGCCGATACCTTGGCATTAAATACCTTGAGAGCAGCTGGTATATAACGATTGCCCTGACTAAAAAAGAATCGATTGGTGCTCTGCAAAGTGACACGGGCCAAGTTGGTAACCAATTTTTGATGAGTACCCCAGCAAAGATTGTAGTGGAAGTGAATTCCAAGGTATTTAAAGCTTTTGATCTGTTCCAGTTTCTCCCCTCCAATAGACCAAGTGCCTGGGCTCCATGATTTTGAAAAGACCATAACTTTGGTTTTTTGAGAGTTCAGTTCAAGTTTGTTACATTTCAGATAGTCAGAAGTTCTATTTAAAAGTCGCTTAAGTCCAATAGGTGTACAGGATACTAGCACTGCATCATCAGCATAAAGCAATGCTGGAATATGCATTGAACCTAGTTTGGAAAAATGTCCATCTATCTGAAGCAAAAAGGGGGTAAAATCATGTAGAAAAAGATTTAAAAAGAGTGGGTGCTAAAATGCACCCCTGTTTCACTCCCCTTTCGACCTGAATTTTGGGGGTCAATTTCCCCGAAGATGTAAATTTAATTTGGCAGGTGGTGCCTGTATAAAGTTTCTGAATAAGAGTTAGAAGTCTAGGGTCTATATTGAGTTTAACTAGTTTGTCCCATAGCAGCGATCTATTAACGGAGTCAAAGGCTCCTTTAAGATCCAGAAAAGCAACATATAATTTTTGATTTTTTAGCCTTGTGTACTTGTCAATCAGATGAGCTAAAACAGCACAGTGAACAATTGGTGAAGATCCTTTTCGAAATCCTATCTGATCCCACCCTGGAAGGCCCAGATCTTCCATCCAGGATAGCAGCTTGTTTAAAAGATGTTTTGCATAAAGTTTTCCCCCCACTGATAAAAGGCTTATAGGTCTAAAATTGGAGGGATCATGATGGTCGCCTTTTCTGTAAATAGGCACTATAGTAGCATATGTCCATTCAGCTGGTATTATACCTGTTTGGTCCACCACTGTGAATAATGAGGATAGAATAGGGGCCCACCATTCGGGGTCAACTTTCAGGATCTCTGACAATACCAAATCTGGCCCAGGAGCTTTCCCTTGTTTACTTTGAGAGACTAGCTCTATAATTGCCTAATTAGATAATTTGGACCATAACAAATTTCTATTGACCGAATCAAATGTCGTCTTCAGATTTTAAAAAAAGATACCTAAAAGATAGGTACTATCGTTAATTGTAACCAAGATCTGAGCAAAATACCAGTTTTGTCTACCCAAGTAAATAGGTCAGCAAGAATGGAAGCCCACCATAGGGGTGCAGTCTTAATCATATCAGGGGGATTTTATCTGGACCGGCCGCTTTGCCATTCTTGATCTGTCCAATAAGTGCCACCACTTCATCAGTTGAAACTGGCGGACACAGTGGCATTGCAGCTAACATGGTGTAATCTAAAATCAGACCCCCAAACACAGTCATTAAAAAATGGGCTCTTAAAATTGGAGGTTGGAGCCAAAATTGTAGATTCCAGACTTTGTGGTGAGAAAAGCTAAAGTGAGAACAATGCTACATCCTTGTCTCATTCATCTTTAAAGAGGAAAGCTATGGTTCCAGAACTTACCAAACTCCATCAGACATGAACATAGATCTATATTTTTCTTCTGGAAGGAGCTTCAAAGGAGTCAGGACTTCCAATTCGCTTTCAAGTTTCATTTTCCAAAATTTCAGAGTAGAAATGTAAAACACAATGGTTATGCCCAAGAAAGAAACAGAGAAGTATTTCCAGCTGCAGGAAGACAAGGTGAAGGATCAGTTTAGCATTTATTTAAAAGATTTGTAAGGACCAAGCCACAGTATCATAGAGTATACAGTATGGAACTGACACAACAGAGAGCACACCCCCAAAAAAATCAGTGTTCAGCAATGGGCGGTGTTGAGACTAGACAGGCCTCCTAGGGAAAGGAATTCCTCAAGTTGTGGGTGGCCATTAAAAAATGGGCCACATCCCATTAACTGTATCTCGATGGTGATGGAAAGGGGAGCACAGTTTCATGTGAAAAGCAAAGATTCAAGAGAAGATAAATCTTCCACACTTATAACCTAATTATCCATGGTTTTATCTCCATGCAATTAGAAGGGCCATTTAAATTAAAGGAAAAAAAGTTGTTTAACAATATCCTCGTGACAGGCTATGGCTGATGCACTAACTGAAGCTGTACAATGTACCCTTGGCCACAACACCAACCAACACCTCCAGGAGCACAGCTAAGTCCAGGAGCACCCCCTGACTGCAAACCTAATCCTTTAAGGGGAATGAAACCCTATCCAGGACAGATTGTAAATTCACTCTCCTACTGACAAACACACCTATATTTCACCTGGATTAAGTTTCAATTTGTTTACCCACCTCCAGCCACTTATAGCTACAGAGCACCAGTCCATAGCTTCCTGATACCAGATGAAAATGGAAGGTAGAGCCAGGTGGCATCAGTACAGAGGCGGGGCCTCGGTATCTGTGGGGGATCCATTCTCGGAACCCTTGCTGATACAGAAGATTAAATCTGTGACCTTCACCCCCTTAAGCCCTCTGAAATGACCAGTGCTGTGCGCCAATCCCCTCCAGAGGGCTTTATGAAGCCCAGAAAGGCAGTGCAAGTCTGCCTGCTGCTTCTGCCGGCTTCAGAATGGCTGTTAGAGCCAAAAAGAACGCTACTTCTGATTTCCCTTGGGATACCGGAAGATATTTTTTATGCCTTTTAAGGCATTCCGAGGCTGAGGAAAGCCCTTGGTGGCCAAACTTGCTTAACATAAAAGCCACATACATTAAAATTCAGAAGTTTGAGAACGGCTAGAGAGATGTTTGAGAGCTTCAATATTTAAGAGCTTCAGTATTTAAGAAGCATTGACATTCTTCAATATTTTTACTCCTTAAACTTACATTTTAATCCAGTTGAGTCTCAGTTTATCCCGGTAAATAATTAAATTTTGTTTTTCTCTATTTTATGCCAATAAAGGTCTTACTGACCGACTGACTATAAAGCTTGAATTTTTTTTTAATTTACCCTTTATATTAATTGTGATGCAAAAAGGAGGTCAGCCACACATTATATGTCAAAAAATCACATGTGGCACATGAGCTGTAATTGGGCCATCCCTGGCATATACCAAAGGTCAAGCACAATCCCCTAACACTACTTTCTGGGACTCCCTGACAAATAAGAGGAGAGCCACCATAGATCAGCACCCTCCCCAGCTCTTCCCAAACAGGGGATAATATACAATAGGCAAGTCACAAAATGCTCATTTTCTTGTAAAAGAGAAAAGGGAAGCCAGAATAATTCCCCTACATCCAGAAACCGTAATCGAACCATGGCATAGCATTTTCTAGGAAGGTGCAGAAAAGGAAGGTGCAAAACAAAAACACATGATTTTAACCATTCATATTTCCCATTTGTTTAATTTAGCCATCATTTTCAATGGGCAATTCAACTGTTCTGTGCCACCTGCAACTTTGATGTTTGCTGCATTTTGAGAATGGAATTGAGTTCTACTATCCCTCTTCAGTTGGGCTAATGGTAAGAGGTCTCAGGTTTCACAGAATTCAGGAAGGTAAAACTTGGTTCATCAGAGTAACTGTCTCCTTAACTCTAGTTGACTGGTTTAAGAGAAGCTTTGCCTTGCTTTCCTGGAGGTGCAGGTGGAATTCTATGACCAGAATACCCCATGTGACTGTGACTGCATCATGCTACCTACAAGTCTGGAGGCAGGGTGGGAAAATATCTGGTACATCATTTAATGCTTTTTATATGCTTTGGGAATGTTCATCTTCTATTAAGTGGAAGTGCACAAGTAAAGGCCTACATATTAAGGATTCAATCACAAAAAGCTAAAACTAGCTACAGGACCAATTGGGCCCCACACTTAAGGGGCCCTTGTGCTAGGGTAAGAGGATGATGGAGCAGCAGAAGAGGGTAGGGTAGACCACTCATAGCAACAGACACCTAACACCACATTGCAGGTTTTATAGAGAACAGCAACCATTTTAGTTTCCTTTTAAATCCTAAAAAAGTCAGTAGTGTTTGTTATACTGTTTATATTCTGGGTTTTTTAAAACTGTGCATGAATTATTTATTTTATTTATTTATATCCTGCCTTTCTATCCAATGAGGACACTCAAGGCTGCTCACAATTAAAAACATAAAATATACATATATAAAGACATTAAAAACAATAAAACACAATAAAAACCTGGATCCCAAATTAAAATCCATTCAAAAAAATGCCATGCCCCCTGGTGTCAGCATAAAAGGCCTCCCTAAATAAAAGGGTCTTAAGCCCCCGCCGAAAGAACTCTAAAGAGGGAGCTGTTCTCAATTCCAGGGGGAGGGAGTTCCACAAATGGGGAGCCACCACTGAGAAGGCCCTCTTTCTTACCACCATCCCCCACACCTCCACTAGTGGTGGCACAGTCCAAAAGGCCCCCTCTAATGACCTGAGAGGACTGGTTGGATTATATGGAAGGAGGTGATCCCTCAAATACCCTGGACCCGAGCCGTATAGGGCTTTAAAAGTCAAAACTAGCACTTTTAATTCAGCCCGGAAACAAACTGGCAGCCAGTGTAGCCGCCGAAGCAGTGGCCCGACTGAGTCAAACCAACGAGCCCCAGCAACCACAGGGCTGCAGCGTTCTGCAGTAGTTGCAGTTTCCAGACCGTCTTCAGAGGCAACCCCACGTACAGCGCATCGCAGTAATCTAATCTGGATGTCACTAGGGATGTCATCCTTTTCAGCCATCTCCTTTTTCCTTCTGCCTCCTGGGGGGGGGGTGTTACTTCCCATGTTATTATTATTATTACTATTATTAACAGTATTTATATACCGCTTTTCAACAAAAAGTTCCCAAAGTGGTTTACAGAAGAAAAAAAACAACAGCTAATGGCTCCCTGTCCCAAAAGGGCTCACAATCTAAAAAGATGCAACATCAGCAGACAGCCACTGGAAAAAAACACTGCTGGGGGGAGGTGGGCCAGTTACTCTCCCCCTGCTAAATAAAAGAGGAGAACCCACTTGAAAAAGTGCCTCTTACCAGTTAGCAGGGGTTAACTGTTGTTGGCTGCTAAATGTTGGCTGCTATTGTAAGACAAAAGGCACAATCCTAGCTAGATCTACTCAGAAATAAATCCTTTTGTGTTCAATGGGACTTACTCCCAGGAAAGTGAGGTTAGGATTGCAGCCAAACAGTCTCAGTTTGCAATTAGCAGATACACACAAAACAGTCTTCCCCTCCCCCAGCAAATTCATAACTTCCCCCCCCCCTTTCCAAAACTTTCCAAGTGTGCTGCTAACAAACTCAGGGCACAATCCTAACCAGGTCTACTCAGAAGTAAGTTCTATTTTGTTCAATGGGGCTTACCCTCAGGTAAGTGTGGTTAGGATTGCAGCCTCAGAGTGCTGGCAGCTGTTTTGTTGTTGTTGTTGTTGTTTCTAGTGTATAGTTAGAACACCTTCATTCCCATTTTGGGGGTAACTGAGGTGAGGTGTTGTAATGGGGAGCTGTGGCCATTGGCTACAAGGATCAGGGGAGGCGCGAGCCAGAAAAGTTCAAGAACCACTGCCTTAAACACCCATAGGGAGGCTGTTACGAGCAGCCTCAGTTTCCCAATATGTGTGCAATTCAGACTAACTCCATGTCGGTTTAATAATAATAATAAAAAACTTTATTTATATGCTGCCCTTCTCCCCGAAGGGACCCAGGGCGGCTCACAACTTATTAAAAACAGATTAAAAACATAATTTAACCACGAATAAAAACATATTAAAAACACATTAACATATACCCATAAAAACCATAGTCAGATAAAAAGAGCAAAACGTAGCAGATCAGAGGAATCAGGCCTGTAAATATACTAAAAAAGATACAGAAAAGTTGTTTAAAAAGGCCATGCACTCAGAAGGCTTCTTTAAACAAAAATGTCTTCAGACCGCCTCGCCGAAAAGTCTCAAGAGAGGGAGCCATTCTCAAGTCAAGGGGAAGGGAGTTCCATAATGTTGGTGCTGAGGCAAGCTGGCAGAGGTAATCAAACTGCATACATGTTCATGTGCTAATGAATGTATGATGCCCAGATATATCAATGAGAAAGAGTCCAGCATACCCAAAGTAAGCCAACATGTATGTTTGCTCAGAAGCAGCCTTCTGTTCAAGCAGGCCCAGAAAAGCAACTTTGCTCTCTCTTTCTTTCTGAGAGGGTCTGCTTGTGCAACAGGCCACTGTAAGCAACTTAATGCTAAATGTTTACACATGTTTACTTATGCTGAAACTAATCATTTATGCAAATGCTTGTTCATGCAATGTTATGAGTAAATTAGTTAGGCTTATATATATGATCCCATAAGACAAACAGCAAGATTCATTTCTGCCCTCTCTCAGTTTGAAACAGTTTGAAGTAGGCGAAAGGTACAGCTAGCCATATATCAGTCCAATTAAAGTGCTATTTGACAGCTAGCAAATGTTCTTTTGAAGGAATTAGAGAGGACCCCAGCTAAAGGAATATCCAGTTTTAAGGAATGTCCAGGCAAACTGCCAAAGGAACTGATATGTCAAGATGAGTGGCTAATTAGCAAAAGTTGTATTTTGTACAGTTTTAATAGGATGCAATAGGAAAAGCTAAGTTGAATGTTAGAATGTGATTCAACAAGTTTCCCTTTTTAGCCAAATAAACTAATAAAGTATACATAATGCTTAAGAACATATCAAATGCTAGAAGCCTGAGTGTTTAAGCATTTCACAAATAAACAAAGGCAAATTTAGGGGTATGCTCAGAGGACAGAGAGTGGAAGCTGGTCAGGCAGTCCTGAAGGGTGTTGCTCTTGGCAGCCTGCCAGAATGATGAGTTCAGAATGATCCAGTTGTCAAGAAGTTAATTGAACTGATAAATGGAGCCAGGCTGAACAGAGAATACACCCCCAAAAGCTTGAAAGTCAAACTGGACAAAAGGAGCAATTTGGACATAATTAAACCAGGAAAATAGCTTTAATGATTACTGAAGCTATTCTTTAAAGTATAATTGATACAAGTATGGTATTTTAAATGAATTTAATAGGTTAATTGTAAGAATAAAAGTTAGTTGGAGTACATTCCAATTCTGTAAGATTCAAAGTCTTGTTTAATGTTTTAACTGAAACATAACTCATAAGGAGATTTGAAAATAATGAGAAGTCAAAGATGCACCTGGCCAGGAAATGAGATAATTAAAGAACTTATCTCTTAGCACCACGAAAGTCTGAGCTAAGCAGCCATTAATCTAGTCCCTCTAATAAGGAAACTTGTAAATCAAGTTCAGCTAACCAAAGATAAGAGAAACACCTGCAAAAGAATAAAATAATGAGGTAATAAATTGTCTATGAAGTTGTCTAATTGGCAACATTCTTGAAAGTCCACTGGTCAGCAAAACATTAATGAAGCTTCTAAAAGCTGACAGAAAAAGTTAAGTTTAATTAAAATAAATAGGAAAAGAGTTCTAAAAAGGAAATCTTTATTTAAAAGTTAGTTTCCCTGTACAGAATAAATATATGTTTACTACTATACCTTGCTAACATCTCCTAAAGTACACATATAAGAGAAAACTTAGTTTAAACAATGCTGGCACACAGCCCCTATGAAGCCTGGTACTAAGAATGTTAAAGAGATGAAGTCAAGGTCAGGCCAATAGAAGAATAAGCAGAGACAGCCAAAGACAGTAATAATTGGGTGAACAGTGCCGCCTCTGGACATGTTTTATGCAAATTTCTATTTTTCTTATAGGTCAGTTCAACCTAGCCAACCAAATGTCTGTAAAACGAGCTAATTCTGATGTCATAATTTCTAGCAAATGAGAGTGTGAGATTTAGAGACAAAGGAGCCAAAATACTATTTAAACAATGTACACCTATGGGAAGGTTGCTTTTTCTCTGGGACACTGAGAGACCACAGCTCTCTGTGTTCCCCATTTTGAACCACCAAGAGAAGCCCATTGCTGGCAATGAATAAAGCTTGAAGATAACCACAATTCTAAGTCTGCTGAGATTGTTTTGAACTCGGATTCGCCGTGCAGCAGTGCCACTACTGAGAAGGCCCTATTTCTTGCCGCCGCCCCACGTACCTCCTTAGGCGGCGGCACTTGTAAAAAGGCCTTCTCTGATGACCTAAGAAGACGAGCCGGATTCTACGGAAGTAGGCGATCTCTGAGATACCCTGGCCCAGAGCAGTATAGGGCTTTAACTCCATTTTAGATTTCTGGACTCACCTGGCTATGCCTATGGTCCTGCAGGAACCTCTCTGATTGTGGAACCAGTCAGCCTGTCATGTGCCTCCTGGATGGACAGGAAGCTCATGCTGCGTAGCAAAAGAGAAGCTCAACTTCCTTTGTAAAAAGCTCTGTAATCAGGTTCTGCTCTGGTGAGAGAAGGCCCTGGAAGCTACAAGTTGTATGTAGCCATTATGCTGAATCAAAATATTCCAGGTTCAAGTGCATCTCACAAACAAGACTCATGAGAGAGCATTTTGGGTTATTAGAACTTATGCCAACCAAATGTTATGTTATGTAAGGAGAAGATGTATGTTTAAAGAGTCCAGCATACCCAAAGTAAGCCAAAATGTATGTTTGCTCAGAAGCAACCTCCTGTCTTCGTTTGGTTGCTCAAGCAGGCCCAGAAAAGCAACTTTGCTCTCTCTTTCTCTCTGAGAGGGTCTGTTTGTGCAAGAGGCTAGTGTAAGCCGCTAATGCTAAATGTTTACTCATGTTTACTTATGCTGAAACTAATCATTTATGCAAATGCTTGTTAATGCAATGTTATGGGTAAATTAGTCAGGTTTGTATATGTTCCCATAGACCAGGGGTGTCCAAAGTTTTTGGTAGGAGGGCCACATCATCTCTCTGACACTGTGCCAGGGGCTGGGGGGGAAAACAATTAATTTACATTTAAAATTTGAATAAATTTGTATATAAGTTTACATAAATGAATATATTAAAGATGAACTTATATGAATGAATGAAGGTCTTTCAATAGCTCAAGGCCTATAAAAGGCCTTGCACAAAGCAAGGCTGTCCTTTCCTTTGCTGCCTCTGCTGCATCACAGATGTGAAACAGCAAGCAGTGGAGGGAGCCCTCATCCAACAGCTCACGTGAGAGGTCTAACAGTTGCCCTCATGTTAAAAGCAGTTGCATCGGGCCAGTGCAGGCACCAACAAATCTCCAGAGGGCCAGAGGCTCATTGGAGACTGGGGGCTCCCTGAGGGCCGCGTTGAGAAGCCTCGCAGGCCGCATGTGGCCCCCGGGCCTGGGTTTGGGCACCCCTGCCATAGACAACCAGCTAGATTCATTTCTGCCCTCTCTCAAGTTTGAAACAGTCTGATGTAGGCCAAAGGTACAGCTAGCCATAAATAAGCCCAATTAAAGTGTTATTTGACAGCCAGCAGATGTTCTTTTGAAGGAATTAGAGAGTCAAACAGGACCCCAGCTAAAATGCAGAAAAATTCCCTTTTTAAGTAAGTGACCCAGGAGAAGCAAAGGTTTGAAATAAAATTCATTTAGGCTTCTCTACGATTAAAATACACCAATGGATTAGTTATTGGTAAATGTGATAGAACCTGAATGATCAAAAATCAAATGCTAGGTCCCAGCTTCAAGCAGGCACTGAATGAGCCTAAGGAATGTCCAGTTTTAAGGAATGTCCAGACAAACTGCCAAAGGAACTGATATGTCAAAATGATTAGCTAATTAGCAAAAGTTGTATTTTGTATAGTTTTAATAGGCTTTTCTTTCTAAAAAGGATGCAATAGGAAAAGCTAAGTTGAATGTTAGAATGTGATTCAACAAGTTTTCCCCTTTTTAGCCAAATAAACAAATAAAGTTTACAGATATGCTCAGAACATTTTAAATGCTAGAAGCCTAAGTGTTTAAGCATTTCACAAATAAACAAAGGCAAATTTAGGGGGATGCTCAGAAAACTTCAGAGAGTGGAAGCTGGTCAGGCAGTTGCTGAAAGGTGTTGCTCTTGGCAGCCTGCCAAAATGATGATCTTGAATTCAGAATATCCAGTTGTTAAAAGTTAATTGAATTGATAAATGGAGCCAGGCTGAACAGAAAATACACCCCCAAAGCTTGAAAGTCAAGCTGGACAAAAGAGCATTTTGGAAACAAAAGACATAACTTAAATCATTTTAAGAAAGTCTGAGCTAAGCAGCCATTAATCTTGTCTAACAAGACTGGACATAGATACTTTAATGAGGACAAATAGTAGAAAACAGCTAGACAGAGTAATAAATTGTCTATGAGATTTTCTAATTGGCCAACATTCTTGAAAGTCCACTGGTCAGCAACACATTAATGAAGCCTGGTACAAAGAATGTTGGAGATATTTCTTGAAAATACAACTTATATCAGAGCAAAGCTGAGATTTTACAGAAGAAATAAAACTCTTAAAAACTTTGTTTAGAAGCAAAATATAGACTGTTCAAGATCAGAATAAGTTAGTACATTTGAAAACAAACAAAAGAAGTCTAAACGCTAATTAATTAAAAGCATAATTAAAGAAACAAGAACAATTAAGAGAATTAAAATAGGCACACAGTGCCCCCTGAAGAATCTTAAGGACAGTGCATTCTGGAAATATGATAGCACTAGGAGGGAGGAGCTCTCCAAATATGGCACAAGCGGTAACCTGAGATATTCAAATGTACTCTCCATATATGGCACAGCCAATCAATGCTAGAGGCCTGTAGACAATCAAAGAAAGTTCCATTTCTGACATCATGGGCTTTTAACGAATAGCAGTAAGACTTTTCAAACAAAGAACCTTAGGGGTATTTAAGCTGACACATGCATTGGAAAGTTGCTTTTTCTCTGGGGCACTGAGAGACCACAGCTCTCTGTGTTCCCCATTTTGAACCACTGAGAGAAGCCCATTGCTAGCAATGAATAAATGTTTGCTCATTTCACTAAGCTTGCTTACCGAGTCTATTTTAAGTTTGATTTCAACTTTGATTTTCAAGCTCATGTTTGAGCTTGTTTGAAGTTTGCTGTAGACACAACATCAACGCCTTGCAACACTGGAAGCTGAAATTGGTCACTCCTTAAAGCCTTCTGGGAGTGTCCTTTCTCTGTGTTTTCTGAGCTTCTTTCTGCTCCATTTTGGAGGAGATCTCACTCTCCGTAGCAAAGCTGCATCTGGGAGATTTCTTTTTCCTCCATCTTGGAGTCATCTTTCCTCCCCACAACAAAGATGGCCACATCATGCTTCCCAGTCCTTGCAACCCTGCCCTTGGCTGCTCAAAAAGACTTTGTATTCAAACTCCAGCAAAATAGGATTTGTATTCTTCCTCCCCCCCACCTTTTTTGATCCTAACAGTTCCTCCCCCCCCCCCCCCCCCGCAAAGCTTCAGTCACCTTCTCCAATTAACTTTTGCTATCCAAACACAGCTATTCACCAGTACAGTGGTGGCCAACCTTTTTTATGCCATGTGCCACCTTCAGGTTTTTTGTATCTGGGGCTTACTACTCAAGCCAT
This sequence comes from Tiliqua scincoides, assembly GCF_035046505.1. NCBI lineage: Eukaryota > Metazoa > Chordata > Lepidosauria > Squamata > Scincidae > Tiliqua > Tiliqua scincoides. The sequence goes on from NC_089825.1 coordinate 89,230,967, forward strand.
CCTTTCTCCTAACATTAACTGGCCTATATCAGGCCACAATCTTAGAAGGAACTAATGGGGTTCAACACACTATCCCCCCCCCAAGCAGTGAGGCAATTGGCAACCCTCTGTCCCCCCCCCCCCCCGCAAATGGGTGTGTGTGTTCACACACACATGCAGGTAACTACCAATAGCCTCACTGTTTGCTGCTGCACCTTATCACATTTTGCAACCTGCAAAAACCCTTTAAAGCGGCTTTATGAGCCTGACCAGCTGCTGCTCAGTGCAGATCACAAGAAGAAAGCAAGGAGGTGACTGGGAACTATGCACACACGCAGTCCCCCCCCCCCCACAACTGCACAAATGCAACAATAAGAGGTGAAGGTAAACTTCTGAACTGCTATTTAAAGTTTGTGTAGCACTTCTAACTTATCAATAAACCAGTTTCTACAAAGATGGGAGCCTCTTCTTTTGTACCTTGACTTGAAGGCAGGGCCTCAATTAGCATGTAGCTCTCCATCAGATTTGGCCTTTGGGGGTTCCTTTCTGACCTAGTCTTGCATGCATTAACATTTGGCTCTAAGTGAAAGTTTGAAAAACAAAAGAACAATTGGGTGCCATTTCCACTATGTCCCTTTTGAGATGTGAGGAACAGAACTGGACACAATACTCCAGGTGTGGCCTGACCATCGATTTGTACAGCGGCATTATAATATTAGCCATTTTGTTCTCAATACTTTTTCTAATGATCCCAAGCATAGAATTGGCCTTCTTCACAGCTGCAGCACATTGGGTCAACACTTTCATCAAGCTGTCCACCACCACCCCAAGATCTCTCTCCTGATCTGTCACAGACAGCTCAGAACCTATTAGCCTACATGTAAAGTTTTGATTTTTTTTGCCCCAACATGCATTACCTTTCACTTACTCACATTGAAACACATCTGCCATTTTGCCAGGGTGTTTGTCTCGGGGTTATTTTGGCAACAGCAGGATAAACTTGCCTTTCACACACTATGGGCGCAATCCTAGCCCCTTATGTCAGTGCTTTCCAGCACTGGTATAGCGGTGCTAATGGGACATGTGCTGCATCCTGCAGCTGGGTGTCACGGAGGCCTCCTCAAAGCAAGGGAATGTTTGTTCCCTTATCTCAGAGCTGCATTGCCCTTCTGTTAGTGCTGGAAAGCACTGACATAAGGGGTTAGGATTGCACCCTACAATTTTTTTTTTTACAGGGATGCCGAAGACATCCTACAAAGCCATGCAAGTTGAAACCTGCACTGCTGGTCATGCAAATCCTACATGCGCTCTAATGCATGAGATAGGCAGCATGGGCTGCAATACCTTCATTCCCTTTTTTTGCCACTACTTAAAATGGGAAGCAGAAGAAGAAACATGCCTGAGAGCAGTCTCTCACTATCTGAAAAGGGCACCATAAAGAAGGTATACTGTATATATTTTTTTAGAAATAGGTCCTATACATCTTAAAACTCTAAGCCGTATGTCGCCAGAGAAGCAAGGCACTAAAGGACAACACAACATTATCTATATTTCCACGTTGAGAGACATTCTTGCATAACGAGAAAAAAAATGACCAAGGGAGTCAGTCTCCAGGCAAAAGGGTGTAATTATCCTTTCAGACCTTCCCAGGGCAACTCAGTTGACTGGCAACCCTCAATCCCCTTGCTCCTCACCAAGGATTTCTCCTTCACCTTCCCTTCACCAGTTTACTTCAGGCCAGGAACAGCCCACCCAGCAAATCTAGAGGAGTCACCCACCACAAAAATCAACTGAAAAAGAATCATACATTATAGCTTCTAAATAGACATTTCCAATTGCCCTTAAAAATCCAGATCTCAGAGAGAAACTGGAGAGCTCTTCTTCCTCATCAGAACAATTTCTTGAATCCCAGCTGCTACTATAAGAATTCCAAGAACCACTTACCTCCAGCACTTTCGGAACATGTTGATGAGCCCACCTTAGAAAACATCTAAGACAGCAAAGGACTAAACTAGCTGTACAAACTTGTGAACTCTATTCATACAGGTGTATCTAAACCCCACCCTTGCCTTTAGTATTGAAATCCCTTTAGCTCCACCTCTACCCTCCAGGCTGTAGCCAGGGGCCTTCAAGAACCTGCTGTCCACCAATTCTAAGCAGCCACAGGTGCAGCAAATACTATGTAAAAAGTTTTTATTAGCCTGTCTCCCAGGTGTTGATGTCTCAAGCCCTTCAATACTTTTTGGGCCAGTTATGTTATAAATCATTCTAGACATAGAGTGGCTTGTCCCTTCTCTCAAGTGGCAAAATGACAGCCTAAGCTGTTACAGAAAGGCCTGGTCAGTCTCCACAATCAGTAACAGGAATCTTGTGTTGACTTTCCCTTGGAATAGCCTCTGTATTTGTCCAGGTGTATCCAAAATTTAGGATCACTCATAGCCTATCCTGCTCCTAGTTATTGCATGCTGATTCAGGAATCAAAAATCTGTATGAGGACAGGGTGCCTTGCACAAGCTATGATATATGAAGCTATGACATATGAATATGCCTTCCCGATTGGCCCTTGCATCCACCTAGCTTGAGACAGATCCTGGGTGTCTCTCTTCATGATTGCCATCCTAACAAGGCAATTTAGATAAGGTACTATCATCAACCATGAGTCAAAGAACAAATCCAAAAATGCAGACTGCAATGGTTTGGCCATGTCTGAAATATGAACTGCAATCATGTCTGCAATCTGGGTCCCAACAGATTGTCATTCTAAAAAATGAGTCCCAATGCTAAAAGGTTTGAGAACCACTGGTCTATAATAATAATAATCACTCCCTAGTGAACACATACTCTGTGGTAACCCTGTTTTTTTTTTTTAAGCCACACAGTGGGCTTTAGCGCAGCTTAGATGGGGGGGGGGGACTACATTTGAATTTATTGCATTTTTTTTTTACAACTTGCATTTTACATTTTAAAACAAGTTACAAATTGCATTTATATTAGATGGAAAGGAACCTGAGTACAATTGTATTAAGTACTGCACTGGCTCTCCTTTTCTTACACTTTTGTGTCTCCAAAATGCAGTGTCTCTTTCCCTCTCAAAAACACAGCATCTCTCTCCATCTCCCAAACCAGCCTTTTGTTCCATTCCAGAAACCTGCGCTATTGCACCTGAGCAAAAACATCAAAGTGGACAGACTGTAAAAATGTCATTCAGCATTCCTTAAGTTGGGACACCTGTAAGTTGTACTGTATAGGTAGTCTCCAGCTTAAAGACATCCAACTCCTCAAGGGCAGTGGCACATAGGTCCAGCTACAACTATGAAGGGAAAACATATTAATTTTGGGTTGCCCCTGCAGAAATTAGTTTTCCTGTGTCCAAGGGTTAAAGCAGGTCCAGTCCATTCATGAGGCCAACCGGGGTCTTGGGTTGGCCCTGTGTTAAAGTGTAAAAAATGAGGTACCAGGGATTCAAGACTCAAGTTAAAGATTCAGCAGTGGGTGTTGTGATAAAGTACTTAGCATAATGTCTTTCCACTTAATTTCTGGATACCTTGCCACACTCAACCACTGAATGCAGATTGAGATGTTCCCAGTTCAGACCTAGTTGCTTCTCTCATATTGCTTTGCTTATGAAATTCACTACCCCAAAATGTGATGATGGTTCCTTAGGCTGTGATGAGGAGAAAGTACTCTGCACATGTGCAGGAACACCAGCTTCTTAATGTCACATGATCTGCGGCCTCAGCCTTGGAAAGGAAAATAGGTTTTGGGCTGAGCCTTGATTCTATCAGTTCCTCAGGTTTCAGACTGACAGGGACGGGTAAGGAGTGTGGATGAGACTTGGAAGAATACGTACATTAGTCTGTGACATGATATACTTGCCCATTGCCTGAGCCTGGATCTCCCTTACTCAGTTGGAAGCCACACTATCTGATCTGAAACCTCTGGAACACCCAGTAAAACAGTGGGGAGAGGGACCAAAGTGGCATAGTGCATTGGGGGAGGTAGAAACGTTGTTAGATTTCTTAAAGTGAAAGAATTACAGTATATATTTCATGCTTATGTTTCCATCCTAATCATATTTTCTTTGAAATTACTCTGGTTTTGATGGTGTTGGAAGGTATCAAGGACTGTTAGTTATGGTATAGGATGCTTACCTGCAAATGTAAACAGCATGGTTTTTGATCTCTCTCTCTCTCTGAATGTCCAAGCAAGTTCAACTTGAGTCTCACAAGCATTTGGCCGGGATTGGGCAGCCTGCCACAAGATGTTCTCTTAGAACAATGTTGATACATTTGAATGAAGTCTTTGTCTTCAGAGCACAGAAAAAAAAAATCTAGCAGTTTGAATTTGGCTTGAAGTTTTAACATTGCTTTAACGTCCAGTGTGAAGACTTTTAGAGCACTAAGCTGTGCACACACATGCTAGAAAGCAAATATTCACACCAGCTCTCATAGAAGAACACTAGTAAGCTTAGCTTTCTTATATTTCCTTGTTTTTCATTTTGAAATCAGTTTTGGGGTACACATAAGTGTGACTAACAAATAGTAATATTTTAACTGAGTTTTAGTGGACTAACTGTATTCTAGAGTTTAAAGAAACATGATATCAAAGCACTTCCGGATTAATACATTGCAAAGGTCAGATTCCCAGAGAAAATCATTTCACAGCAGTTTTTAGATGAACACACACACCAATAGCAAGTATGTTGCATTTCACGGGTTGCCTTACGAAGGCCACAGAACATCATCCGATGGTTATGGATGAGGTCAGGTTTGTGTGCAGTGCCATTGGCTAACTGCTGGGGGTATATTGTATATGATGGATGTATAAGATGGCCTATTATAAAACAATGGATGTTTTGAACCCACCAATGAATTGTCTCCAAATGTGTTTCAAGGAGGGAACCCCAGATTGTAATAAAAGTCAGCTAAAGGAGGCGTTACACGCTTCTCTTCTCCCCACTTCTGGTGCAAGCAGTCTCCTTTGGGGTTTACACAGTCTCCTTTGGAGACGTGGATGGATTTACAATCTTTTGCTGATGGATTTACAATAAAAGCCTGGATTTGATCACCACTGTCTACTGAGTTTGCTTTGGTACCTGGGATTACAGTGCAACATCTGAGATCTCTTGTAACATCTAGGATCCCTTGTAACATCTTGGTTTTTGCACCTTGCAACAATGGCATTAACTTTCAAGCAATCATGCTTAAAGGGATTGCAATCTTTTACAGTATTTCCAGTTCATGATTCAATGAGTCCAGCAATGATGTGGGGGGGGGGATGGGAAGTGAAGCTCATTGTCTGGGGGCACTTACCCACCCCCTTCCACATTCTCCCTATGTCTGGCCGCAGTCCAAGTCACAATGTACACATTCTGTGAACTGTGCAAGCCTTATTTAAATGAATGGGAGTTGCACCAGAGCCTCCTATGAAGTTCCCATTCATAGCGATTGGGTTAGCACAAGAGAACATCTTAGCAGGGTATAGCTCAATAATACATTCAGACTGCCTGCGGAATTTCATTGGGGAGCTTCAAACAGATGATTTGTGTTAAACCCCTTCCTGGCCATATCCACTCTCCGAACTCCTTTTTCCCTGCAAAGCTTGATCTACATGCCATTCCTATGCATGTTTACTCAGGAAGCAAGTTCCCCCGAGTTCAGTGCGCTTACTTCAAAGTAAGAGCACAGATTGAAGAGACACTCAGTGATTAAGGTGCTGATTACTGTATCTATGCAGGAACTGATGGGGTAGAATTCTAAACTGTTCCATTTCAGTTTGCTGGGGGGGGGGAGTTATGTTTTTGAATCCTTTGCCATGCAAAAACTCTGCATCTTGCATATGGTAATCTAACAGACCAGGAAATCTAACAGATCCCAGAGGCTTGAGCTAAATCCCCCCCCCCATGTTCTCATTTTACTACTGTACATGCATGGAGTTTTTTTTTTTGCATGGGGTGCTTTCTAAAATATGCCCCGCCCACATCTCCATTCTCAAGTGCAACGTTCCAGAATTCCACCACCTCCCTTTTCCTCCTCGCTCAGGCTGCAATCCTTACCTGGGAGCAAGCCGTGTTGACTACAATGGGACTTACTTCCGAGTAGGCATACCTAGGATTGGGCTGTCAGGCTACTGCAATGATTCTACTGGGTGTACATACCACTGCAGCCCTAGACCAGCAACTATATTTCATTTCATTTCCAAGCCTTGTATGGCAGAAGTGGGCTTTGTGCCCTAGGAATAGCTGGGCCTGCACATGCAAGCGCATGACGTGGGGAGGGGGATCGTAGCATTTCAAGACTGAAGAGAGATCATGTTTTTGAATGCTTCCCCGATGGGGGAAAAAAATGTCCCTGCAGGTAGAAAAATAGCACATCAGCGTCAAACGTTTTACCTAATGAGCTATTTATTTTAATTGCAGGGAGCAGCGTGACGCTCAATGTCAGAGGCTGCCTTTGGTGCAAACACTGTGCACTGATCTGGTGCATGCCCCTTTCTCCTGTTTAAAATCGGTACACGCTCCAGTAGCCTAACCGCTGAGCAGTACGTTTGCCTGGACAGCTTGAAGGGGAAACCCCTTTTCTGGGTTCATGTTTGCTTCTCCCCCCCCCCATTTTTAACGTTGCAATCCTCTTGCAGCCTAACCCGCTTGCTTCTGGCTTTCAAGCGGTGCTCAACCGTGCCAGAAAGACAAATACAGTGACTGAGAGAGCCTCCTGGTGCAGAAAGGAGTCAGCAGGTCCCATGGTGTAATGGTTAGCACTCTGGACTTTGAATCCAGCGATCCGAGTTCAAATCTCGGTGGGACCTCGTGGGACATTTTTGCACTACAAGAGTTCCAGGGCATTGGGGATCCCCCTGGAAAACCCCTGTAGGCAACCAAGAGCGAAGAAGGGGGCTTATTTTGTGCCCGCGCCAAGAGCACAGCGTTACAACGGCTATGCATGCAACTTTTGGAAGGCAAAGTGGGGGAGGAGGGAAATCCAGCAGCAGCAGGAAGAACAGGCGAACATTCTCTGGCCTCTCATTGGACAGCGGGGTTGGAACGCTTCCCTCTGACGCCCAGCCATTGGCTAAGACGCGCAAACCCAGGAAAGCGGATCTGAAACAAGCAATGCGCATTTCTCCCGAGGTGGAATGCTGGTGCAATGCATTTGATAGGGGTCTGTCTCCTGTCCTTTGTCTTTGTGCTGACACCGCTCTTCTTTTCACCTCACCCCCATTTTAAGTTAAGCTGATGCCTAACAGGCAGGGGTGTAGCTAATGATTGTGTAGCTCAGTGCCAAGCTCAAAATGTTGCCCTGGACATGATGTCACAACCGGAAGTGACATCCCACCCAGGCTTTTTAAAAGTAAAAATTGGAAGGCACCCACCTCCTTCCCCCAGCAGCTCGCCACCCACTTTCTCTTCTGCTCCCCTCCCCCAGTCAGTGGCATAGCTAAGGCATCTATCTGCTACCTGGGAGTCAAAGAAGATTTGTACCCCCCCCAATCAAATTTAATTAAGTAAATAAATAAAAAGTGTGCCCCTGATTCATTCGAGATACTGTGCTGGGGTGAAGAGGAATGGTTACCCTCCCCCTGCTAAATATAAGAGGGGCACCACTTGAAAAAGTGCCTCTTTACTCAGTTAGCAGGGGTAACTGAATTATGATACATGGAAATGTGAGCTGAGTCATATTAACACTTTATTGGTTTCATGTTGTATCATGATAACATGTCATTGCAACATGTCAATAACATAATGTCTTTGGCTCTCAGAACAATCAGTCTCATAGGTCAGTTTTGAGTTACAAAAATTCACTTTTTGTTCCATAAGGCAGTTGTGTTTTCATATTCTGGTTAATTGGCCATAACCTTTGATCGAATACAGATATTCCGATGTGGTTTGCTTCATTGCATTCAGCATTAAATTACCTTTCCAATGATATATAACATGATGGTATTATTCATATAAACCTGGATTTTCACAATTTTGGTCACTAGTGTCAAGTTCAACTTGTTGCCCCCCCTAAAGCTTGATGCCCTGCGCCACTCTCTTAATCAGCCATTTTCAATCACTGTGCCGTGGCACACTGGTGTGCCACGGATGGTCTGCCGGTGTGCCACTGGAATTTGGGGGAGGATCATTTGTTAGTAGGGCCACTGGGGGATGTGAGCCCCTGCTGTCAGTGTGGTGTGCCTTGTCAATTTCCAAAAAACTGATGGTGTGCCTTGACAATTTTAGTGCCTTATCAGTGTGCCTTAAGATGAAAAAGGATGAAAATCACTGCTCTTAATCATTGCTTCACTCTGTGGTTTAGGTTCATGGGACTAGCTTTGCCAGAGAGGCACAAATAAGCATTCACTTTGCAACACTGTTTCCTGTTGGTGCAACACTAAATGCAAAATCCCGTTGACTAGGGATCAATTTTTTTTTTCTTCAAAGCTGGGACAATCTTGGAATATGCTAAGGCAAGAGGGCCTCCTAGCATGTGCAGAGTACCTTTCTTGAACTGCTGAGTTATTGCTAGGGGTGCTTTTTTTGTTTTTTGTTTTTTTGTTAAAAACACAAAACACTGCCATTTTGTGTTTAAAATCTCCAAATAAAAACATATAACACTGCCATTTTGTGTTTAAAATCTCCAAATAAAAACACACAACACTGCCATTTTGTGTTTAAAATATTCAAATAAAAACATAGAACACTGCCATTTTGTGTTTAAAATCTCCAAATAAAAACACTGTCACTTGGTGTTAAAAATATCCAAATAAAACACAAAACACCACCATTTTGGTGTTTAAGATATGTTCCAGAAATTAAAATAGATTACTTTTCCAGTTTAAAAAACTGGCTGCATCTGCTGATAGTGTATCACCTAAGTCACCTACCTGGTACACTTTTATAGTGTTTAAAATTAATACAAATTAGAGTTTAGAATGGAATTAGAACTTGGAATAAAAACACAAAACACTGCTTTCTGCTTTTCAAACCACAAAATCTGGGGGGGGATGTCGTGCCCTGCCCAGATGGGCAGTGCCAGTTGGTAGACAGGGGTGGGTCTGTCCAGTGCCACTGAGACCAAATAAGCAAGACACAGAGAGGTGGAAGGCTATGAGGACTGTTTATTGTTTCAGCAAGGCATGCCCGTGGCCTCTGGGAGACTCAGATTAAATCCAGAAAGCACTCTTCAGAGGAGTGGGACACTTTTTATACAATTCTAGGCTCTTTGTTTGAAATATAGACTTTCTGTTCACTGAAAATCCGCATCCTAGATGGGGCAAACTCTTAATAGGCTAAAGATAATATTAGAGACACATCATAGGTGAGCTTCAAGTTACAGGTCTCCAAAAAAGGTGAAATTAAACATATTGAATCACAAAGTTTCCAGTATTAACCCTTATTCACATCCATCAATTCAATTAAGTGTATTTTGACATGCCCTCTTACTAACCTCATTAAAGAGGGTACAAACACAGGTGTGAAGACCTCATCTTTGGCAGAACTTCAGACTTGTTTCTTGGCGTGCCCATCTCGTTAGTGTGCCCTGATACAGTCCTTTTATCTTTTACACTTGTTGCTTAACATAGCCTCTGGTTCCTTTTATTAAAAGGGGTTTTCAAAAGCTTTACTAAACTAGAACTTCTATAGTTTAATTCTATATAACTATTGTGACCAGTTACCTTGAGTACATTGGTATTAAGGGATATGTCTTTTGCCCTAAAAAGCAAGAAAGAATAACAATTTTAAAACTATAAGTGGACACAGGCAGACTGTCCTTGCTAAGACGTGACCTCATTCCTCTTCAGTGGTTGCCTAGCACCTGCTAAAGTGTAATCTCTCTGAACTAAGGCTTCAGCCAGCTTCTTTGCTCTCTTGAACTTTTCAAGTAACTTTTAGTCCCCTATGGCCTGCCTCTATTTCAGTTGCAATTCAATCAAAGAGTCTCCAAAAGCAGAAGTTACCTGATACTTTCCACTCTCCCCCTTTCATCTTCTCGCCCTCTCATTATTTTCAAAAGGGGAATAGCCTTGTCTCACTTTGACTTGTTCAAGGATGCTTGCTTATCTAATTAAAATGTGTGCTGTCTTCTAAAATTCATCTCTTGCAGGTGTCTGTGGTTAGCTAGCTAGACGCTTTTAGTTTGCCAAGAAACATTGCCAACTGATAGCAGAGCAGTTAATGAGCAGAGCAGCTTTCCCCTAAGTTCATGCTTTTCCTGTCTTCTTGCCTTCTCCCCCCCCCCTTTTTTGGTTCTTTGTTGCACTGTATTGATGGTTGCTACAGGTTTGGGGGGGGGGGGTCTGAGGCAGGTAAGCAGGCGTCAATAATAAAACATTTTCAAACATCCCTACTTATTGCACCTAGCCAAGGGCATTGTTTCAGGTTTTGATGTGTGGGGAGAGGGAGAGATTCAACCCAAAGAACTGTGTAAGCTGGCAAAGAAAAAGAAAAAAATAGGTACTACTAGGGAACTGTTTGCAGGTGGTTTGAAAAATGGTGGGTGCCCCCCCACCTTGCCTAAATGGTTACACATTTACACATTACACAGAGGTCTAGTTTCCTTATGTAAGTCAACATTAGTTTTAAGAACATTGGAAGAGACCCACTGGATCAGGCCAAAAACCCATCTAGCCCTGCTTCCTGTATCTCACAGTGGCCCACAAGATGCTTCAGGGAGCACAAGATGCTTCAGGGATTTAATACTGCCTGCCTATGTAAACTGCCTTGAATTAAAGTCTGAGGAGAAATCTGACGACCAAGAAAGGCAATATATAAATACCTGTATTATTATTAGTAGTAGTAGTACCCTGAAAAGTAACCCATTTATTTCTGCACAATTATTTGTGGACTGTGGTTCACTTTGTCAGATGCAACCATTGGTAAGTCTTTAAGGTGCTACCTTAAAGATAGTGTCACCGAGGCAATGAACATGAATTTGGACAAACTCTGGAAGTTAGTGGTAGACAGGGAAGCCTGGCATGCTGTGGTCCATGGCGTCACAAAGAGTCGGACATGACTTAACAACTGAACAACAACAACAAGGTACTACAGGTCTATTTTTGCTATGCAGTTGAAGACTGCAATCATCTACATACTCAGTCTGTGCCTTTGAGCCCAGCAGACATAACTACTCTGAAAGGCAGGAAGGATTCCTTAAGAAGCTTCCCAGGAGGCAAACACACAGGCTTGCCATGCTAATATCTGAAAAGGTGGCTAGAAGATTTGGCCAGGTGAGTCAGCAGGATGGAGAGCCTTATTTCCTGATTGGCAAAAGGCAAGGGGACAAATATGCTAATATCTATAAAGGTGATCCGAGAAGGTGGGTGAGAGAGGTGATATGTTCAGGAACAGGTTGACTAGATACAATGGAGAACAGAGTATCTATACCTTTAACCATTGTAGAAGAGGGAATTTTGGCAGGTACAGTTCCGCATGGAAGGGTTTAAAAAGCTGCACCTGCCAAAATTCCCTTTTCTATACAATGGTTAAAGGTATAAGCACTGTGTCCTCTGCTGTATCTGGTCATCCTGATCAGGAAGGAATGCAAAAGGGATGAGGTTCTGGGTACACCAGTTACTGAAGGGTGAGGAGTTGTTTTGATGATTGCATCAGCATGGAAATCAGGGTGGTCAGTTCATTTCATCAAACCTCTTATTCTGATCTGGCAGGTTTCTTAGAAATGGAAGAGTGCTGGGTGTGGTTTCTGCCTTTCCTATGCAAATGACTTCAAGAGGACAAATGACTCTCTGTGCTAGTCTTGCTCACACAACATGAAGGCTTCCAATCAAAACAAATCTGTCCTGTTTCCAGTTGTAAAAACCTGTAGAACCAAGGCTCTGTTTGCTTTGAAAAATCTTGGGGTTTTAGCTGTGAGTGAGTCAAACAAGGCCTGCCTGCAATCAGTCAGCTCTTTACTTCCTGCTCCGCTGTGGCCCCTCAACCAAGAGAAAAGATGTCCTCTAGTAGCAATGCTGGGCTTGATGTGGTCAGCTGCCCCCTTCAGGACTCTTGCCTCCAAGCCTGCCTGGTACAGTAATCTGAACTGGCAATCAGAGTAGTTAGACTTCCTTGCAGCACTGTTGGCTCCGATTTCAGCTTGATTGATTCCCTGGGACTCACCTACCTCGACTGTTCATTTATTTATTCATCCCCCACAGTGCACGGGCCCAAGGCAGCTAACAAAATAGGCAATCATAAAACTAACAATAGAACCATCAAAAGGGCAATATAGTAAGTGGTAGAAAGCAGAGTAGAGCAGCAGTCACCTAGCAAAAGGTACCAATATGCATTCTAGTTTTAGTTTAGATCAGGGGTCTCCAAACCCTGGCCCGGGTGCCAGATGAGGCCCACAGCAAGCCTCTTTCCAGCCCGCAGCCAACCTCTTGTCCCCTGAAAGCCTCTGGCCCACTCAACTGAACATGACCAGAACTGTGCTCTGATTGTGCCTGGAGGGTGTTCTGAGGGCCAATGAGCCCATCCATTCATTTATTCACTCATCTAAGTTCCATCGCTAATTTATTTATTTAAATTTTATATTTAAATTTTTTTTCTGGCCCTCCACACTACGCCAGATATTTGATGCAGCCCTCTGGCCAAAAAGTTTGGAGATCCCTGGTTTAGATGGGCTTTATGAGACTAAAATGCTTCTAAGCAGTGCTAGTGTCAAGTTGCTGGGGTCTCTGGGACAATGTTCCCCATAGTGCCACCTCCTACCAATGGCACACTTTGTATTGGCAACCTTCAGTCTCGAAAGACTATGGTATCGCGCTCTGAAAGGTGGTTCTGGCACAGCGTCTAGTGTGGCTGAAAAGGCCAATCCGGGAGTGACAATCCCTTCCACACCGGGAGCAAGTGCAGTCTGTCCCTGGTCTGTCTCCCTGGCTATGGGCCTTCCTTCTTTGCCTCTTAGCCTCAGACTGTTGGCAAAGTGTCTCTTCAAACTGGGAAAGGCCATGCTGCACAGCCTGCCTCCAAGCGGGCCGCTCAGAGGCCAGGGTTTCCCACTTGTTGAGGTCCATCCCTAAGGCCTTCAGATCCCTCTTGCAGATGTCCTTGTATCGCAGCTGTGGTCTACCTGTAGGGCGCTTTCCTTGCACGAGTTCTCCATAGAGGAGATCCTTTGGGATCCGGCCATCATCCATTCTCACGACATGACCGAGCCAATGCAGGCGTCTCTGTTTCAGTAGTGCATACATGCTAGGGATTCCAGCACGTTCCAGGACTGTGTTGTTTGGAACTTTGTCCTGCCAGGTGATGCCGAGGATGCGTCGGAGGCAGCGCATGTGGAAAGCGCTCAGTTTCCTCTCCTGTTGTGAGCGAAGAGTCCATGACTCGCTGCAGTACAGAAGTGTACTCAGGACGCAAGCTCTGTAGACCTGGATCTTGGTATGTTCCGTCAGCTTCTTGTTGGACCAGGCTCTCTTTGTGAGTCTGGAAAACGTGGTAGCTGCTTTACCGATGCGCTTGTTTAGCTCGGTATCGAGAGAATGAGTGTCGGAGATCGTTGAGCCAAGGTACACGAAGTCATGGACAACCTCCAGTTCATGCTCAGAGATTGTAATACAGGGAGGTGAGTCCACATCCTGAACCATGACCTGTGTTTTCTTCAGGCTGATTGTCAGTCCAAAATCTTGGCAGGCCTTGCTAAAACGATCCATGAGCTGCTGGAGATCTTTGGCAGAGTGGGTAGTGACAGCTGCATCGTCGGCAAAGAGGAAGTCACGCAGACATTTCAGCTGGACTTTGGATTTTGCTCTCAGTCTGGAGAGGTTGAAGAGCTTTCCGTCTGATCTGGTCCGGAGATAGATGCCTTCTGTTGCAATTCCAAAGGCCTGCTTCAGCAGGACAGCGAAGAAAATCCCAAACAAGGTTGGTGCAAGAACACAGCCCTGCTTCACGCCGCTTCGGATGTCAAAAGGGTCTGATGTGGAGCCATCGAAGACAACAGTACCCTTCATGTCCTTGTGGAAAGATCTGATGATGCTGAGGAGCCTGGGTGGACATCCAATCTTGGGGAGAATCTTGAAGAGGCCGTCTCTGCTGACCAGGTCGAAAGCCTTTGTGAGATCTATGAAGGCTATAAAGAGTGGCTGTCGTTGTTCCCTGCATTTCTCCTGCAGTTGTCTAAGGGAGAATACCATATCAGTGGTGGACCTGTTGGCTCGGAATCCACACTGCGATTCTGGATAGATGCTCTCTGCAAGTACCTGGAGCCTCTTTAGTACAACTCGGGCAAACAGCTTTCCTACAACGCTAAGGAGAGAGATGCCGCGGTAGTTGTTGCAGTCACCCCTGTCACCTTTGTTCTTGTACAGCGTGATGATGTTTGCATCCCTCATGTCTTGAGGTACTCCACCTTCTCTCCAGCAGAGACAGAGGATTTCATGCAGCTCAGTGATGATGATCTCTTTGCAGCATTTTAGGACTTCAGCAGGGATGCTGTCTTTTCCAGGTGCCTTGCCAAAGGCAAGGGAGTCCAGGGCCACGTGAAGTTCTTCTAGGGTTGGTTCACTGTCAAGCTCTTCCAGCACAGGCAGGCACTCAATGTTGTTCAGTGCTTCTTTGGTGACTACATTTTCTCTGGAATATAGCTCAGAGTAGTGTTGCACCCAGCGTTCCATCTGCTGTGCCCGATCCTGGATGACCGCGCCTGTGGCAGACTTCAGAGGGGCAATTTTCCTCTGTGTTGGACCTAGGGCCTGCTTGATACCATCATATATCCCCTTGATGTTGCCCGTGTCAGCTGCTATCTGTATCTCGGAACAGAGCTGGAGCCAGTAGTCGTTAGCACACCTCCTGGCAGTCTGCTGGACTTTGCTGGGAGCAGCTCAGAGGACCTGCAGGTTGCGCTCACTGGGACAGGCCTTGTATGCTGCTTGAGCTCTCCTCTTTTCCTCAATGACTGGTGTCAACTCCTCAGAGTGGGGTTCAAACCAGTCTGCCGCCTTGTTGGTCTTCTTGCCGAATATGGACAAGGCGGTGTTGTAAACGGTATTCTTGAAATGTTCCCATCTGTTGGATGCGTTTGCGTCGGCCGGGCCTGGAAGAGATTCCTCAAGCGCTTGTGCAAATTCCTCCACTTTTCTCTGATCTCGGGTCTTGCTGGTATCAATGCGAGGTCTTCCTTTCTTTTTCGTGTGATACAGTCGCTTTGTTTGCAGTTTCACTCTGCTGCACACCAGGGAGTGGTCAGTGTCGCAGGCAGCACCATGATAACTGCGTGTGATCTTGATGCTGGGAAGGCTGGAGCGTCTGGTGAGGATCAGGTCGAGCTGGTGCCAGTGCTTTGATCTTGGATGTCTCCAAGAGACTCTATGTTGGGGCTTTGTGTTGAAGAACGTGTTGCTGACACAGAGACCGTGATGACAGCAAAACTCTAGCAGGCGTTGGCCATTTTCGTTCATCCTCCCAGTGCCAAACTGACCTAAGCAAGTGGGCCATGAACTGTTATCAGCACCAACTCTAGCACTGAAATCGCCGAGGATGAACAATGGCTCTTTTACAGGGATTTTCTTGACAGTGGTGGCCAGGTCATAATGGCACACTGGTGTTATGTGAAAATCCCCTTTTTCCTTTTGTGATTTTTATATCTGGTTGCAGGCCAAGCAAACAGGCCCAATTTCCAAAAAAACCCTGGTAAAAGTCACAAGTTTACACAAAATCCAGCTCTCTATGCACACAGCAACAAAGACTTTAGCAGCAAAGTCCAAGGAGTAAATTGTTGTCTCAATCACTGTAAATTGTTGTTTAAATGTTTTGTATTGTTGTATGGGTCATCTGACCTACATTTTTCCTCAATCGCCCTCATCTTGTCCCAGGCATCTTTGTGGAAGTCCTACAGTTTTCTTGTGTGTCCTTCACTTCTCCTGCATGTCCCACACATGCCTCAGGAGGTCAAGATTTTTTGGGCACCTGATGACCCCGGCTTCATCATTTTTCACGCCTTTCCTACATTTTTCCTCGATCACTCTCATCTTGTCTCACATATCTCTGTGGATGTCCTACAGTACCCTTGGGTGTCCCGCACTTC
Source organism: Tiliqua scincoides (assembly GCF_035046505.1). Taxonomy (NCBI): domain Eukaryota; kingdom Metazoa; phylum Chordata; class Lepidosauria; order Squamata; family Scincidae; genus Tiliqua; species Tiliqua scincoides. The sequence goes on from NC_089825.1 coordinate 89,246,956, forward strand.
TTCTGCATATCCCACATGTGCCTTGGGAGTTCGAGAATTTTTCGACATGTTGACCCAGCGGTCATCTTTTTTTACACCTTACCTACATTTTTCCTCGATCGCCCTCATCTTGTCCCACGTATGTCTCTGAATGTCCATCAGTTTCCTTGTGTGTCCTGCACATCACAGAAGAAGGTATTTCTCTCCTGTTCTTCTGAGAATAGACAAATCTCCATGGGTGACGATGAATCCTCCAGAAGGGGAAATTCAGCTTGATTCCAAACTTGGCCAGGTTTTTGCTAGGTTGGGAAGTAATGTCCAGGAATGGGGCAAACTTCTGACGTGGGCTCCAGCAGAGGGGGGATGGGTTAGCCAGAGAGAGAACCTAGAAAACTGGCTGCAACTATCTAGGAGGCCTGAGAGAAACTGAGCATGTGCTTCAGAAGGAACAAGCTCATTTCCAAATAATAAGACCAGTTATAGTACTTCAAACAAACAAAAGACAGGAGGAACAGTGTTTTAGTAGGGCAGGAGATCCTTATAGGAGATCTATAATAGGGCAGGAGATCTGGTCTAGAGGGTAGAGCCTCCGTTTGCCTGAAGATAACATCTAAAGGTTGCCAGTTCAAGGCCACCGGCACCAAGTTAGGCTGAGTTATTCCACCTGCTCTTTGGCTGCTGTCAGCCTGTGTGGGAGGAAAATGGAGGCCAGAATGTGATACCAGATCATAAAACATCCATCTGAAATGTTGTCTTTCTTGAAAGACAGAACCTTTTTCAATTGTAAAAATCCCTTTTGGGGTTTAGTATTGCCTGCCTATGTAAACCGCCTTGACTTAAAGTCTGAGGAGAAATCTGACGACCAAGAAAGGCGGTATATAAATACCTGTATTATTATTCTTATTAGTAGTAGTAGTAGTACCCTGAAAAGTAACCCATTTATTTCTGCACAAGCATTTGTGGACTGTGGTTCACTTTGTCAGATGCAACCATTGGTAAGTCTTTAAGGTGCTACCTTAAAGATAGTGTCACCGAGGCAATGAACATGAATTTGGACAAACTCTGGAAGTTAGTGGTAGACAGGGAGGCCTGGCATGCTGTGGTCCATGGCGTCACAAAGAGTCGGACATGACTTAACAACTGAACAACAACAACAAGGTACTACAGGTCTATTTTTGCTATGCAGTTGAAGACTGCAATCATCTACATACTCAGTCTGTGCCTTTGAGCCCAGCAGACATAACTACTCTGAAAGGCAGGAAGGATTCCTTAAGAAGCTTCGCAGGAGGCAAACACACAGGCTTGCCATGCTAATATCTGAAAAGGTGGCTAGAAGATTTGGCCAGGTGAGTCAGCAGGAAGGAGAGTCTTATTTCCTGATTGGCAAAAGGCAAGGGGACAAATATGCTAATATCTATAAAGGTGATCCGAGAAGGTGGGTGAGAGAGGTGATATGTTCAGGAACAGGTTGACTAGATACAATGGAGAACAGAGTATCTATACCTTTAACCATTGTAGAAGAGGGAATTTTGGCAGGTACATTTCTGCATGGAAGGGTTTAAAAAGCTGCACCTGCCAAAATTCCCTTTTCTATACAATGGTTAAAGGTATAAGCACTGTGTCCTCTGCTGTATCTGGTCATCCTGATCAGGAAGGAATGCAAAAGGGATGAGGTTCTGGGTACACCAGTTACTGAAGGGTGAGGAGGTGTTTTGATTATTGCATCAGCATGGAAATCAGGGTGGTCAGTTCATTTCATCAAACCTCTTATTCTGATCTGGCAGGTTTCTTAGAAATGGAAGAGTGCTGGGTGTGGTTTCTGCCTTTCCTATGCAAATGACTTCAAGAGGGCAAATGACTCTCTGTGCTAGTTTTGCTCACACAACATGAAGGCTTCCAATCAAAACAAATCTGTCCTGTCCTGTTTCCAGTTGTAAAAACCTGTAGAACCAAGGCTCTGTTTGCTTTGAAAAATCTTGGGGTTTTAGCTGTGAGTGAGTCAAACAAGGCCTGCCTGCAATCAGTCAGCTCCTTACTTCCTGCTCCACTGTGGCCCCTCAACCAAGAGAAAAGATGTCCTCTAGTAGCAATGTTGGGCTTGATGTGGTCAGCTGCCCCCTTCAGGACTCTTGCCTCCAAGCCTGCCTGGTACAGTAATCTGAACTGGCAATCAGAGTAGTTAGACTTCCTTGCAGCACTGTTGGCTCCGATTTCAGCTTGATTGATTCCCTGGGACTCACCTACCTCGACTGTTCATTTATTTATTCATCCCCCACAGTGCACGGGCCCAAGGCAGCTAACAAAATAGGCAATCATAAAACTAACAATAGAACCATCAAAAGGGCAATATAGTAAGTGGTAGAAAGCAGAGTAGAGCAGCAGTCACCTAGCAAAAGGTACCAATATGCATTCTAGTTTTAGTTTAGATCAGGGGTCTCCAAACCCTGGCCCGGGTGCCAGATGAGGCCCACAGCAAGCCTCTTTCCAGCCCGCAGCCAACCTCTTGTCCCCTGAAAGCCTCTGGCCCACTCAACTGAACATGACCAGAACTGTGCTCTGATTGTGCCTGGAGGGTGTTCTGAGGGCCAATGAGCCCATCCATTCATTTATTCACTCATCTAAGTTCCATCGCTAATTTATTTATTTAAATTTTATATTTAAATTTTTTTTCTGGCCCTCCACACTACGCCAGATATTTGATGCAGCCCTCTGGCCAAAAAGTTTGGAGATCCCTGGTTTAGATGGGCTTTATGAGACTAAAATGCTTCTAAGCAGTGCTGGTGTCAAGTTGCTGGGGTTCCTGGGACAATGTTCCCCATAGTGCCACCTCCTACCAATGGCACACTGGCTGCTATTTTGGCCACCAGTACTGAGGATTCTAGGGTCAGTGTGGCCTGGTGGGCCCTCTGCTGCATATGACTAACTGACCCTTGATTCCACCTCTACTTCCAGGTGAACACAACACCTGTTTAAGAGGGTACTGCCCTTGTATCACATGTAGTGTTGTGTTGCCACCTTGGAAGCAACATGCCCTAATCTCAGGTTAGAATAATTACTATATGTGATTTATTAGCATAAATCAAGGTACAATAAAGACTTTAAGGAATTATATCCTGTCTTCTATGGTGGCACTCAAGGCAATGCACATAGGATTCCATGGTGGATTCCAGCCTCTCTCAGCTAGGGACAATCTATGTGGATTTTCTTCCTATTTTATATTCGCAACAACCCTGTCAGGTAGGTTAGGCTGAGAAACAGTGATTGACCCTTTGTCACGTGGTGAGCATCATGGCTGGGTGAAGACTTGAGCCTGTATCTTGTTGGCCCAGGCCCTATACTTATACTTGCTGACAGCTAACAAAATATAAAATTCCCTTGCTGACAGCTAACAAAACCCCACACGCCAGACAATAGCATCATCATAGCTAAAAACAAAAGTAGCAGGACATGTTCAACAGGCAGACCGATACCAGACTACTTCCCTGTTGGAAGGTGGGGGGCAAAAGCATGAGGAGAACAGTGAAGAAGGGCGGGGGAATGAGGGCATGAGAAGGTTAGTGGAACGTTACCAGGGAAAGTTAACACCCTTTTTGGGGGACTTTGTTTTGAATGACAACTGGAGGGTCAACTGGAGGTATAAAAAGAGAGTCCCACCCTTTTAACATTGCCTTTTTGAATTTGAGCCACAGCTCTCAAAAGGTCACAGACATGTCTGTTGAACAATAAAGAACCTTCATTTGCCTTCCACCTACAATGTTTGCTTATTGATCTCAGCGGCACTGGATACACTGAACTGATACTTGTCTACTTAACTGGCTCTGCCCTCCGGGGCAGAGGTACAACACATTGGTTGACAGAGGTCTAGTTTCCTTATGTAAGTCAGCATTAGTTTTAAGAACATTGGAAGAGACCCACTGGATCAGGCCAAAAACCCATCTAGTCCTGCTTCCTCTATCTCACAGTGGCCCACAAGATGCTTCAGGGAGCACACAAGTCAACAAGAAACCTGCATCCTGTTTGTTGGAGGAATCTCTTAAACCTGGTTTCCTCCGTTAGGGGGGGGAGCAGAGTCGCTTCAGCAGCAGAACCCCCCTTTGCTGGGAATCAACCCCAGGGAGCCTCCCACACCCGGCTGACTGCTAGTCAAGAAACACAAACATTGGCTGGTTGAAGTTGCAAGAACAGATTCATTTACTCACGATTCATTGGAAGTAAGGTTACAACATCTGAATATGTACAGAGGTACACTGACTTAAAGATAACAAGGCCCTACAGCTGCCTTGTCCTGCATGCCATGTGGTCAAGATGGTGGCGCCTGCTGCATGCCATCTTGTCTGCTCAGTTGTGGTGTGGAAGAGGGAAGAGAGAGAGGAGAGCGTGCTCCGAAGTTATATAGGGTCTGGATCACGTCCCTCCCACATAGGTCATCCAAGGTGGACAGGTAAATTGCAAAGGACACTGGGCTATGGCTTAACCCTTTTTAGGACAGTCTCCTGCCACCCCTTGAGAGCATACGGAGTTGCACCAATTCTAACACCCCTTCTCAACTCCGGATGCTCAAGTCCAGCAAATTCATTCTTTCTCGTAGACTCTGGAACTTTTCTTTTGTCAGCGGCTTGGTCAAGATATCTGCTGTCATTTCTTGGGTTGGACAGTAGTCCATCCTGACAAGTCCTTTCTTTATCATGTCACACACAAAGTGGCTTTTGATGTCAATGTGTTTAGTGCGTGCATTGTGGCTTTCTGAATGTGCCAACCTGATACAACTCTGGTTGTCTTCAAACATCTGGAATTGCACCAATTCCAACACTGTTGCTACTTCCTTGCATCTGGCAATCTGAGGTAGCCTATGTCTAAAACCAGGAGGTTGCACATACCCATCATGGCTTTTAACCTGTGATGGACCATGCATCTGTCCATACATCAGACCATACAACCTTCATATATCTGTCCAATCACCTTTTAAAGGCATCTAGGCCAGGTGCCATCACCACTTCTGTGGCAAGGAGTTCCACAGATTAAGCATTTTCCCCAACCCCCTCAGAATAGCATCACATTATCATACCCCTACAAACAGTGACAGAACAAACCTGTGGAGAGTGTTTAATGAACAGTTTTAATAAATGCAAAATACAGACTGTGGAACAGTGGTTCTTATACATTTAGCACCAGGACCCACTTTTTAGAATGAGAATCTGTCAGGACCACCCACCAGAAGTGATGTCATGACCACAAGTGACAACAAGCAGGAAAATTTTTAAGAATCCTAGACTGAAATCCTACCCACACTTACCCAGGAGTAAGTCCCATTTACTGTCATTGTTAAAAGACTATACATAGTATCTTGTTAAAAGTACAGGTCTGTAACAACTCTGATTAGTTAGGAAAGCAGTAGACTTTACTGAGTATAGTGGGCCCAAATGAACTAACTCCACATCTACAAGTGTATGCAACTTTGAACTTTCGGTCTGGTGAAGCAAAGTGCCACTGTGAAATACCCCCAAAAGGCAAACAGGGTCAGAAGTGTAGAACTTTCCAAAGAAAACAGGTTTTCTTGAAAAAAGAGTAAGTAAGCCTCGTAACAGGGAATGAATTTGAATACTGCTTCAAGGGTGATAACGCAGAAGAATGGACATAGTTGTACAATATCTTCTGAAATATATTGCTTTCCCTGCAGACCAACTGGAATGTAGTCATTTTAAGAATGACCATTCAGTGCATTAGCCCCAGAGTGACTGACTGGTGGTAGCACCTTGTTTTTAGGGAATATCTATAAATGGCTCAGTAAAAGCCAAGGGGTGATGCTGTCTACTGAACAGCTTGTGAGGAAAGTGAACGTGTCCTGCATGTCCTACACGTACCTTAGGAGGTTGAGATTTTTTCAACATCTGATGACACTGGGGTCATCATTTTTCATGCTTGAACTACCGTATTTTTCACTCCATAAGATGCACCTGACCATAAGATGCACCTCGTTTTTAGAGGAGGAAAACAAGGAAAAAAATACTCTGAACCAAATAGTGTAATAAAATATTTAATAAACTATAACAGAACAACATTTGAACCATGTAAAGTGAACAGCAGTCAACAGTGGCATTAAGAACCATTATCACTGTCATTAACAAATGGAGAGACTTAAAGGTTTGAGTACTCTAGTTTTCTGGAAACCCCAAGAACTCATCATCGCTAGAGTCAGAATTTATGAAGCTCACAAAAGCAGGTGCACACAAATAGGGGATCACATTATCTTTCTGCTACAATGATGTTCTGCCAAATCCCAATCCACTGGGCCCCATGCCCGCTTAAGGCTGATCAGTCCCCCTTGATCAGCTCACCAGTGCAGCAAGCAAAAGTGAGTCCACTTCCAGTCCACAGATGCCAAGTAAATCAGTCCCATCAATCAGAGTTACCAAATCAGAGTCCAGAGCCAATAAACCAAATTACAGTCCAAGGTCAGGTTCCAGGTAGGTTAGTCAAATCCATCAGGGTATCCAAGTCCAGACACAATCCACAGTCCAATTCCAAATTCAATAAACCCAGTCAGTCTCCTCTCCAACCTGCACTCCTTCAAAACCCACAAACCCTTTCTGCCTCAGGTACTCCTTATATCCCTGAGAGCCCTATTGCCTTCCAGTGGCTGCAGCTGTGCAGCACACTCTGCTGGATGCCCAGGCCTTACCCTTAAAGGGGCCACTGCTGACACCACATCTACCTCCTTGCCAGTTCTTCCGTGATTCCAATACAAATGAACAAGTGGAAAGTCCAACCACAACTTGAATTCTCAAGACACAACAAACCTCTGGATTTATGGTGAGAACCGAGCCTTAGCTGGGGCTTGTGCAATAAGCAAACACTGGCATTCTGACCAAGGAGACAGTTTTTTCTTTGTGATGGGGGGGGGGGGCTTACATTCAGATGCTGGATGAGGTGAGTGAAAGTGCCCCTCCCCTGCTGTGTGAGTGGGGGGGGGGCAGAGCATCTGTGTGTGTAAGTGAAGGGGGCAGCCTGTGTGTGTGTAAGAGAGGGAGAAAGTGTTTGTGTTGCAGAGAAGTTGTGATGCTCCAGGCTTGGGGGGAGGGAAGAGTCTGTGATGCTCTAGGCTTGGGGGGCAGAAGAGAAAAGCTGTGATGCTCCAGGCTTGGGGGGGGAAGAGAGAAGCTGTGATGCTCCAGGCTTGGGGGGGGGGAGAGAGAGGCTGTGATGCTCCAGGCTTGGGGGGAGAGAGGATGTGATGCTCCAGGCTTGGGGGGCGGAGAGAGGCTTTCCTGGGAGTAAGCCCCCCTGACTCTAATGGGACTTACTTCAGAGTAGGCATGCACAGGATTGGGCAGCAAGACTGCCACCCCACCCACGCTTTCCTGGGAGTGAGCCCCAGTGACTCTGAGACTTACTTCTGAGTAGACACGCGGACTTGCTCAGCAAGACTGCCACCCCACCCACACTTTCCTGGGAAGCAGAGCCGAGCAGAGCGGGCAGGGGGTGGGGCCAGGGGCATTGTTTTTTTTTTTTTTGCAGTATTCGCTCCATAAGACACACGCACTTTTCCCCCCACTTTTTTGGGGGAAAAAAGTGCGTCTTATGGAGCGAAAAATACGGTTCATTTTTCCTCCTTTGCCCTCATCTGTCCTATGTATCTCTGTGTATGTCCTACAGTTTCCTTGGGTATCCCGCTCATCTCCTGAATGTCCCACATGTGCTTCGGAAGCTGAAGATTTTTTCGACCTATTTTTTCGATCACCTCAGGGTCATCATTTTTCAGGCCGGACCCCCATTTTCCTCGATCGCATTCATCTTGTCCCACATATCTCTGTGGATGCTCTACAGTTTCCTTGGGTGTCCTGCAGTTCTCCTACATGTCCCACATGTGCCTTGGGAGGTGTAGATTTTTTCAACATCTGATGACCCCGGGGTCATCATTTTTCATGCCTGAACTGCGTTTTTCCTCGATCGCACTCATCTTGTTCCACATATCTCTGTGGATGTCCCACAGTTTCCTTGGGTGTCCCACCCTCTTCCTGCATATGTCACATATGCCTCGGGACATCGAGATTTTTTTTGACATCTGATGACCCCAGGGTCATCATTTTTCTGGCTTGACCTCCTTTTTTCTTGATCGCCCTCATCTTGTCCCACGTATCTCTGTCGATGTCCTACAGTATATTTGGGTGTCCTGCACGACCCACATGTGCCTCAGGAGGTCAAAATTTTTTTGACATCTGATGACCCTATCAGATGGATCATCTGACCTACATTTTTCCTCGATCACCCTCATCTTGTCCCACGTATCTTTGTGGAAGTCCTACAGTTTTCTTGTGTGTCCTTCACTTCTCCTGCATGTCCCACACATGCCTCAGGAGGTCAAGATTTTTTGGGCACCTGATGACCCCGGCTTCATCATTTTTCATGCCTTTCCTACATTTTTCCTCAATCACTCTCATCTTGTCTCACATATCTCTGTGGATGTCCTACAGTACCCTTGGGTGTCCCGCACTTCTTCTGCATATCCCACATGTGCCTTGGGAGTTCGAGAATTTTTCGACATGTTGACCCAGCGGTCATCTTTTTTTACGCCTTACCTACATTTTTCCTCGATCGCCCTCATCTTGTCCCACGTATGTCTCTGAATGTCCATCAGTTTCCTTGTGTGTCCTGCACATCACAGAAGAAGGTATTTCTCTCCTGTTCTTCTGAGAATAGACAAATCTCCATGGGTGACGATGAATCCTCCAGAAGGGGAAATTCAGCTTGATTCCAAACTTGGCCAGGTTTTTGCTAGGTTGGGAAGTAATGTCCAGGAATGGGGCAAACTTCTGACTTGTGGGCTCCAGCAGAGGGGGGATGGGTTAGCCAGAGAGAGAACCTAGAAAACTGGCTGCAACTATCTAGGAGGCCTGAGAGAAACTGAGCATGTGCTTCAGAAGGAACAAGCTCATTTCCAAATAATAAGACCAGTTATAGTACTCCAAACAAACAAAAGACAGGAGGAACAGTGTTTTAGTAGGGCAGGAGATCCTTATAGGAGATCTATAATAGGGCAGGAGATCTGGTCTAGAGGGTAGAGCCTCCGTTTGCCTGAAGATAACATCTAAAGGTTGCCAGTTCAAGGCCACCGGCACCAAGTTAGGCTGAGTTATTCCACCTGCTCTTTGGCTGCTGTCAGCCTGTGTGGGAGGAAAATGGAGGCCAGAATGTGATACCAGATCATAAAACATCCATCTGAAATGTTGTCTTTCTTGAAAGACAGAACCTTTTTCAATTGTAAAAATCCCTTTTGGGGTTTAGTATTGCCTGCCTATGTAAACCGCCTTGAATTAAAGTCTGAGGAGAAATCTGACGACCAAGAAAGGCGGTATATAAATACCTGTATTATTATTATTATTAGTAGTAGTAGTAGTAGTACCCTGAAAAGTAACCCATTTATTTCTGCACAAGCATTTGTGGACTGTGGTTCACTTTGTCAGATGCAAGCATTGGTAAGTCTTTAAGGTGCTACCTTAAAGATAGTGTCACCGAGGCAATGAACATGAATTTGGACAAACTCTGGAAGTTAGTGGTAGACAGGGAAGCCTGGCATGCTGTGGTCCATGGCGTCACAAAGAGTCGGACATGACTTAACAACTGAACAACAACAACAAGGTACTACAGGTCTATTTTTGCTATGCAGTTGAAGACTGCAATCATCTACATACTCAGTCTGTGCCTTTGAGCCCAGCAGACATAACTACTCTGAAAGGCAGGAAGGATTCCTTAAGAAGCTTCCCAGGAGGCAAACACACAGGCTTGCCATGCTAATATCTGAAAAGGTGGCTAGAAGATTTGGCCAGGTGAGTCAGCAGGATGGAGAGCCTTATTTCCTGATTGGCAAAAGGCAAGGGGACAAATATGCTAATATCTATAAAGGTGATCCGAGAAGGTGGGTGAGAGAGGTGATATGTTCAGGAACAGGTTGACTAGATACAATGGAGAACAGAGTATCTATACCTTTAACCATTGTAGAAGAGGGAATTTTGGCAGGTACAGTTCAGCGTGGAAGGGTTTAAAAAGCTGCACCTGCCAAAATTCCCTTTTCTATACAATGGTTAAAGGTATAAGCACTGTGTCCTCTGCTGTATCTGGTCATCCTGATCAGGAAGGAATGCAAAAGGGATGAGGTTCTGGGTACACCAGTTACTGAAGGGTGAGGAGTTGTTTTGATGATTGCATCAGCATGGAAATCAGGGTGGTCAGTTCATTTCATCAAACCTCTTATTCTGATCTGGCAGGTTTCTTAGAAATGGAAGAGTGCTGGGTGTGGTTTCTGTCTTTCCTATGCAAATGACTTCAAGAGGACAAATGACTCTCTGTGCTAGTCTTGCTCACACAACATGAAGGCTTCCAATCAAAACAAATCTGTCCTGTCCTGTTTCCAGTTGTAAAAACCTGTAGAACCAAGGCTCTGTTTGCTTTGAAAAATCTTGGGGTTTTAGCTGTGAGTGAGTCAAACAAGGCCTGCCTGCAATCAGTCAGCTCCTTACTTCCTGCTCCACTGTGGCCCCTCAACCAAGAGAAAAGATGTCCTCTAGTGGCAATGCTGGGCTTGATGTGGTCAGCTGCCCCCTTCAGGACTCTTGCCTCCAAGCCTGCCTGGTACAGTGATCTGAACTGGCAATCAGAGTAGTTAGACTTCCTTGCAGCACTCTTGGCTCCGATTTCAGCTTGATTGATTCCCTGGGACTCACCTACCTCGACTGTTCATTTATTTATTCATCCCCCACAGTGCACGGGCCCAAGGCAGCTAACAAAATAGGCAATCATAAAACTAACAATAGAACCATCAAAAGGGCAATATAGTAAGTGGTAGAAAGCAGAGTAGAGCAGCAGTCACCTAGCAAAAGGTACCAATATGCATTCTAGTTTTAGTTTAGATCAGGGGTCTCCAAACCCTGGCCCGGGTGCCAGATGAGGCCCACAGCAAGCCTCTTTCCAGCCCGCAGCCAACCTCTTGTCCCCTGAAAGCCTCTGGCCCACTCAACTGAACATGACCAGAACTGTGCTCTGATTGTGCCTGGAGGGTGTTCTGAGGGCCAATGAGCCCATCCATTCATTTATTCACTCATCCATCGCTAATTTATTTATTTAAATTTTATATTTAAATTTTTTTTCTGGCCCTCCACACCACGCCAGATATTTGATGCAGCCCTCTGGCCAAAATGTTTGGAGATCCCTGGTTTAGATGGGCATTAGGAGACTAAAATGCTTCTAAGCAGTGCTGGTGTCAAGTTGCTGGGGTCCCTGGGGCAATGTTCCCCATAGTGCCACCTCCTACCAATGGCACACTGGCTGCTATTTTGGCCACCAGTACTGAGGATTCTAGGGTCAGTGTGGCCTGGTGGGTGACCGCACATTGGGTTGATACTTTCATCGACCTGTCCACCACCACCCCAAGATCTCTCTCCTGATCTGTCACAGACAGCTCAGAACCCATCATCCTATATCTAAAGGTTTGATTTTTTGCCCCAATGTGCATGACTTTACACTTACTGACATTGAAGCGCATCTGCCATTTTGCTGCCCATTCTGCCAGTCTGGAGCGATCCTTCTGGAGCTCCTCACAATCACTTCTGGTCTTCACCACTCGGAAAAGTTTGGTGTCGTCTGCAAACTTAGCCACTTCACTGCTCAACCCTGTCTCCAGGTCATTTATGAAGAGGTTGAAAAGCACCGGTCCCAGGACAGATCCTTGGGGCACACTGCTTTTCACCTCTCTCCATTGTGAAAATTGCCCATTGACACCCACTCTCTGCTTCCTGGCCTCCAACCAGTTCTCAATCCACGGGAGGACCTGTCCTCTAATTCCCTGACTGTGGAGTTTTTTCAGTAGCCTTTGGTGAGGGACCGTGTCAAACGCCTTCTGAAAGTCCAGATATATAATGTCCACGGGTTCTCCCGCATCCACATGCCTGTTGACCTTTTCAAAGAATTCTATAAGATTTGTGAGGTAAGACTTACCCTTACAGAAGCCATGCTGACTCTCCCTCAGCAAGGCCTGTTCGTCTATGTGTTTTGAGATCCTATCTTTGATGAGGCATTCCACCATCTTACCCGGTATCTGGTCCGGAGATAGGTTTTTCTTCAACCTCTCCAGACTGAGAGCAAAGTCCAAAGTCCAGCTGAAATGTTTTCGTGACTTCCTCTTTGCCGATGATGCAGCTGTCACTACTCACTCTGCCAAAGATCTCCAGCAGCTCATGAATCGTTTTAGCAAGGCCTGCCAAGATTTGGACTGACGATCAGCCTAAAGAAAACACAGGTCATGGTTCAGGATGTGGATTCACCTCCCTGCATTACAATCTCTGCGCATGAACTGGAGGTTGTCCATGACTTTGTGTACCTTGGCTCAATGATCTCCGACACTCTTTCTCTCGATACTGAGCTAAACAAACGCATCGGTAAAGCAGCTACCACGTTTTCCAGACTCACAAAGAGAGTCTGGTCCAACAAGAAGCTGACAGAACATACCAAGATCCAGGTCTACAGAGCTTGCGTCCTGAGTACACTTCTGTACTGCAGCAAGTCATGGACTCTCCGCTCACAATAGGAGAGGAAACTGAACGCTTTCCACATGCGCTGCCTCCGGCGCATTCTTGGCATCACCTGGCAGGACAAAGTTCCTAACAACAGTGTCCTGGAATGTGCTGGAATCCCTAGCATGTATGCACTGCTGAAACAGAGACGCCTGCGTTGGCTCGGTCATGTCGTGAGAATGGATGATGGCTGGATCCCAAAGGATCTCCTCTATGGAGAACTCGTGCAAGGAAAGCACCCTACAGGTAGACCACAGCTGTGATACAAGGACATCTGCAAGAGGAATCTGAAGGCCTAAGGGATGGACCTCAACAAGTGGGAAACCCTGGCCTCTGAGTGGTCCACTTGGAAGCAGGCTGTGCAGCATGGCCTTTCCCAGTTTGAAGAGACACTTGGCCAGCAGTCTGAGGCAAAGAGACAAAGAAGGAAGGCTCATAGCCAGGGAGACAGACCAGGGACAGACTGCACTTGCTCTCAGTGTGGAAGGGATTGTCACTCCCGAATTGGCCTTTTCAGCCACACTAGACGCTGTTCCAGAACCACCTTTCAGACGATACCATAGTCTTTCGAGACTGAAGGTTGCCAATACAAAAATACCCGGTATGGATGTTAGGCTGACCGGCCTATAGTTTCCCGGGTCCCCCCTCTTTCCCTTTTTAAAAATAGGCGTGACATTTGCTATCCTCCAATCTTCTGGTACCATGGCCGTTTTGAGGGACAAGTTGCATACCTTAGTCAAGAGATCTGCAACTTCATTCTTCAATTCCTTAATAACTCTTGGGTGGATGCCATCAGGGCCCGGTGACTTATTGATCTTTAATTTATCAATGAGGTCTGAAACATCTTCTCTTTTAACCTCTATCTGACTTAACTCCTCGGTCAGGAGGGGCCGTTCGGGCAGCGGTATCTGCCCGAGGTCTTCTGCCGTGAAGACAGATGCAAAGAACTCATTTAATTTCTCTGCCATTTCTAAGTCTCCTTTTATCTCCCCTTTCCCTCCCTCACCATCCAGAGGGCCAACCGCTTCTCTGGCGGGTTTCCTGCTTCTAACATATTTGAAGAAGCTTTTATTATTCCCCTTAATGTTGCTGGCCATGCGTTCCTCATAGTCTCGCTTGGCCTCCCATATCACCTTCTTACATTTCTTTTGCCACAGTTTATGTTCCTTTTTATTCTCCTCATTAGGGCAAGACTTCCATTTATGGAAGGAAGCTTCCTTGCCCTTCACAGCCTCTCTAACTTGGCTGGTTAGCCATGCGGGCACCCTCCTGGATTTAGTGGAACCCTTCTTTCTTTGCGGTATACACCTCTGCTGGGCCTCTATTACTGTTGTTTTAAGCAGCCTCCATGCACTCTGGAGAGATTGGACTCTTTTTACCCTCCCTTTCAACCTCTTTCTAACCAGCCTCCTCATTTGGGAGAAGTCTGCCCGTCGGAAGTCAAGGGTTTTTGTTAGAGATTTGCCTGGTATTCTTCCCCCAACGTGCATGTCAAAACAGATCGCAGCATGATCACTGTTCCCCAATGGCTCAGTAATGTTTACATCTCTAACCAGGTCCTGCATACTGCACAATATTAAATCCAGAGTCACCTGTCCTCTGGTGGGCTCCGTGACTAGCTGTTCTAAGCCACAGTCATTTAGCACATCAAGAAATCCGGTTTCCTTATCGTGACCAGAACACAAATTGACCCAGTCAATATGAGGATAATTGAACCCCATGATTACAACCCTGTCCCTCCTTGTCACCTCCCTGATCTGTTTCCTCATTTCAAGGTCCCCATCCGATTTCTGGTCTGGAGGACGATAGCACGCCCCCAGTATTACATCGCTGCACAAGCCTGATAATTTAACCCACAGAGATTCTACGGTGGAGTCGGACCCACCTTCAATCTCTACTTTGCTGGATTCTATCCCTTCCTTAACATAAATGGCCACCCCACCTCCAACACGCCCCTGCCTGTCCCTCCTGTAGAGTTTATAGCCTGGGATTGCGGTATCCCACTGATTCTCCGCATTCCACCAGGTTTCCGTTATGCCCACTATGTCAATGTTTTCCCTTGTCACCAGACATTCCAGTTCTCCCACCTTTGCTCGTAGACTTCGGGCATTCGCATAAAAGCATTTGTACATGGAATGCCCTAGGATGGGCTGCTTATTCGCTCCTTTGTCCCCGCATCCTCTCATTGTGCCAAACCATCTATCACATCCCATCACGCTACCTTTCCCAATTTCTTCTCCTACTCTGCCTTTGTCTTGTTGTTCTCTAACCTCCCCATCGTCATCCCATAGGGATGAGGAGTCCCGAACCAGATGCCCCTCAGCTCCTGTCGGCCTTCCCCCAGGGATCAGTTTAAAAACTGCTCTGCCACCTTTTTAATGTTATGCGCCAGCAGTCTGGTTCCATTCTGGTTCAAGTGGAGCCTGTCCCTCTTGTACAGGCCCCGCTTGTCCCAAAACGTTCCCCAGTGCCTAACGAATCTAAACTCCTCCTCCCTACACCACCGTCTCATCCACGCATTGAGACCCCTGATCTCCGCCTGCCTAGCTGGCCCTGCGCGTGGAACAGGTAGCACTTCAGAGAACGCTACCTTTGAGGTCCTGGCTTTCAGCTTCCTGCCTAAAAGCCTAAATTTGGCGTCCAGGACCTCCCAGCTACACTTGCCCATGTCATTGGTGCTGACATGCACCACAGCCGCTACCTCTCCCCCAGCACTGTCTACCAGCCTGTCTAGACGAGAAGTGATGTCCGCAACCTTCGCACCAGGCAGGCAAGTCACCATGCGGTCCTCACATCCGTCACAAACCCCCTCTCTATGTTTCTAATAATCAAATCCCCCACTACAATAAGCCCCCGACCCCCCTCCCACCGAGGAGTATCCCAAGTGCGTTTGGATACAGGCCCATCCCCTGGAGAAGGGGTCTCCCCTAGGGGCTTGTTTCCCTCCTCTCCAGGATGACGTCCTCCAGACCCGAGACTTCCCACCCAGGCAGCTGAGGAGCTGCACGCCTGAGGTTGGGACGAAGCCTGATCGTCCCCGGAAGTCTCCCCACGGTCCTCCTCTACCTGCCTGCGCTTCTCCAGGTCGGCCACTAAGGCTTCAAGGGAGCAGACGCGTTCCCTGAGACCCTGGAGCTCCTTGCACCGAGGACACACCCATGACTTATGCCCCAGAGGCATATAATCATACATGTGGCACTCAATGCAGAACACTGGATAGCCCCCACCTTGCTGCTGGCTGTCTGACTGCATAGCTTTTTTTTTTGTTGTTGTTGTTTTATTTAGGGGTTCTTTTAAAAACCCTACACTGGATAGCAGGCCTAGCTTTATACTCCTGGCTGGCTCCTCCTCCTTCCTTCTTTCCTGATTGAAAGGGGGGCTGGTCTTCCCAGGTGAGTTTACAAAAGCTCAGGAAGACAAAAGCCTGCTGATGGGCGTAACCTACTCTGCAGGTTCCTGAATGGAGTGCTTGGATTAGCCTAATGGGGCTCTTATCACCTCCTAAGGTGGTGATGCTGAAATTCTAAAATGGACTATGCCTGGGTGGTTGGGAACAGTACAGCTGGGACTGAGTAATTTTGGTAACGGACATCTTCCTTATATTTAGCAAGGGGGGAGCAATTGTCCTTGCTCATGCTAGCATAGCATCCTTCTCAGTGGCTATTTGCTGATGTCTTTCTTTGTTTTTTAAACATTGTGATCCTTTAGGAACAGAAATAGAAAGAAACCAGTGATACTGAGGCCATAGAGCACTTCATTCTCATAAATTCTTCAGGTCACTGTCCATCCTTCCTTTGACGCCATCTTTTCTTCCCAAAAGAGTTGGGTGCCTTCATCAAACTCATCCTTTTCTCCATGTTATACGTTCAAACCGGGGCTGTCTTGCAACAGAGTGTTCCTATCAGCCATTCAGCTATGATGAGTGTGCAGTTGTTTACATCATCATTGTGTTGTTGGCAACCTTCAGTCTCGAAAGACTATGGTATTGCGCTCTGAATGGTGGTTCTGGAACAGCGTCTAGTGTGGCTGAAAAGGCCAATTCGGGAGTGACAATCCCTTCCACACTGAGAGCAAGTGCAGTCTGTCCCTGGTCTGTCTCCCTGGCTATGAGCCTTCCTTCTTTGCCTCTTTGCCTCAGACTGTTGGCCAAGTGTCTCTTCAAACTGGGAAAGGACATGCTGCACAGCCTGCCTCCAAGCGGGCTGCTCAGAGGCCAGGTTTTCCCACTTGTTGAGGTCCACTCCTAAGGCCTTCAGATCCCTCTTGCAGATGTCCTTGTATCGCAGCTGTGGTCTACCTGTAGGGCGCTTTCCTTGCACGAGTTCTCCATAGAGGAGATCCTTTGGGATCCGGCCATCATCCATTCTCACGAAATGACCAAGCCAACGCAGGCGTCTCTGTTTCAACAGTGCATACATGCTAGGGATTCCAGCACGTTCCAGGACTGTGTTGTTAGGAACTTTGTCCTGCCAGGTGATGCCGAGAATGCGCCGGAGGCAGCGCATGTGGAAAGCGTTCAGTTTCCTCTCCTATTGTGAGCGGAGAGTCCATGACTCGCTGCAGTACAGAAGTGTACTCAGGATGCAAGCTCTGTAGACCTGGATCTTGGTATGTTCCGTCAGCTTCTTGTTGGACCAGGCTCTCTTTGTGAGTCTGGAAAACATGGTAGCTGCTTTACCGATGCGTTTGTTTAGCTCAGTATCGAGAGAAAGAGTGTCGGAGATCGTTGAGCCAAGGTACACAAAGTCATGGACAACCTCCAGTTCATGCGCAGAGATTGTAATGCAGGGAGGTGAGTCCACATCCTGAACCATGACCTGTGTTTTCTTTAGGCTGATCGTCAGTCCAAATCTTGGCAGGCCTTGCTAAAACGATCCATGAGCTGCTGGAGATCTTTGGCAGAGTGGGTAGTTGTTTACAAGAGTTACTTTCTCTACAGGAGGTTTGCTCTTCAGTGGGACTTTGTAGATGGTGTTCAGGGAATGCTTCTCATGGATCTCAGCCCTTCCCAACCATCTGCTCTCTCCCTCACATTCTTTTCCAACTGCTACTTTTAACTGCGTTTCCAAACATTCCAACTGCCATTCCACCACACGAAGTTCTCCTTTCCTAAAATGTCTCCCTCTCAATCCCTTCTTGCCTCCTGGGTGTGCAACATCAGTGGTGTTCCCCACTGTCCCCTGGACAATGCGGAGCAAGTCTGACCTCTCCACCCCAAAAGCACAAAGCCCCACCATGAGATCTTGCCTGAGCTTTTCCTCCCTCTGTAGCAGGGCTGCATGAACCCTAGCCTGGGGTCTGGATCTGGGGTTCAGAGGGATCCGACTGCCTGGTGAGCGGACCTTACTGTTCAGCACAGGTGCAGCATGAAGTTCTCTATGTTTGGGGGATAGGGACACTGTGGGTAGTCACATCTGCCCAGACGTCCTGTTGCGTGGCTGCAGACGTGACTGCCCAGAGCGTCCCTGAACCCTGAACATGGAGGATTTTGTTTGGTGCCCAGGTGGAATGGTAAGATGTGGTCCGAATGTGGACCGTATTTTTGTAATATCACGACTTTGAGCGCCGCTGCTCCATAGGTTCAGCTGGGTTGCTGAGGTCTGGACAAAATAAGGCCTCCCTCACAGTATCCCTTTCCCCGCAACCCAACTGTTTCATCCCTTCACAACTTTGCTCACACTGAGACCACTGCCGGTGTGGCACTGTGGATAGTGCTGGACTTTCACAAGCAAGAGCTGGGTTCAAATGCCCACTTAGGCACCAAGCTCAGTGGATGCCCATGAGCCACGTCCTCAACTTATCTCACAGGGTTATTGTGAAGGTTTAAAGGAGACAGGGAAATCCACCTGAGCTCCTTATAATAATGTAATTGCCACAGGGAAAGCAAGGGCCACACTTGCTTTTCCATCCCAGTCCCCGGTTGTCCCAAACCAAGAAGAAGGTAAGGAATGCTTCTACTCTCCTCCTAAACCAGCAGTTGTGTTGGGTATTAGAAGGGGAAGAAGCATGCTACTGCGTGGTGAATGTTTGCTAACTATTAGGATATTTCTTGGATCTCGGCCCTGGTGGAGAGCACATCACTTGAAATGCATTCAGTTTTGAATTATCAATATTCCATAGTAGTACCCAATCCTCTGCTGTTTGGGAAGCTTCACCATGGGAAGATAAGATGTAGAGCTCAGTTACTTTGAAACTCCTTAAGGAAACTTTTGAAGTGAGTGAAAGTAGCAAGGAGGAGTTAAGACTGTCTGGCTCAGAACCAAACAATGATATAGTAATAACTTTTAAAAAAGGTATTCGAAGTGTTCAACAAGTTTCCCATACATTATCTTGATAATTCTTACAATTCTTGGCCTAACGCAGGGGTCTCCAAACTTTTTGGCCAGAGGGCCGCATGAAATATCTGGCACAGTGCTGAGGGCCAGAAAAAACTTTAAATATAAAATTTAAATAAATAAATTAGAGATGGAGCTTAGATGAGTGAATAAATGAATGAGTGGGCTCATTCACTCAGTCTCTCTGGCCCTCAGAACATCCTCCAGATGCAATCAGAGCATAGTTCTGGTCATGTTCAGTTGAGTCCAGAGAACATGAGCCCCATGTTCAGAGGCTTTCAGGGGACAAGAGGCTGGCCACAGCCCTCGCTGTGGGCTGCATCTGGCCCCTGGGCCGGGGTTTGGAGACCCCGGCCAAACGGATAGTGGTTTGCCTAAGACTCCCTAGTTGTGTTGAGGCCAAGATCTCAAAACTGTCACACTCAGGACCCAACTCCAGGACACATCTCTAAAAGGGGGAAAGTTGAGCAGACAATGGCTTTTGAAAGTGTCAATGAATGGACTTCTAAAAACTTAGGAATGAAACATTGATGTAAAGTAAAGTAAACACAGAAAGTAAACACTGATGCAATGTTTTGGCAGACCTCCGTAAATGGCACTTAAGTTGAGTCAGGTGTTACTAGACCTTCGTCATGGAACCTGTTCTGAATGCCAGGAATATGGTTGGAGGGTGGGGGCGGAGGTCATAATGACAGAGATGTTCCAGATAGCAGGAAAGGTGAACAGATCCTGTATGTTTTAAACAAGCACATTTGGAAAGTCTGCAAGTGCCAAAGGCTCTTTGCTTTGGCTCTGGCGTTCCAACACTGTAAACTGCTTAGAGCTAAAGTCAATATTTTGCAAGTATCTGAAATTCAGTGAATCTTTCCAATTCTGCCATGGAAATGTTCAGGGAGGAACTTATGAATTCAGTATTTGAATTTGCATTTGCTGTGTGGAAGTGTTTCGTCTCAAATTTCATACTTAAAAACTGAATGCTTATCAGAGGCATCAAACTTACCCACTGCTACTAATTTGCCTTTATAGTGTGCCCCAACAGAGAACCATCAGATGAGTTCTTGGACATGTTACGTGAAAATCCCCTTTTCCCTTCCAAGTTGTGTTTTTATATCTGGTTATGTATTTTGGACTAAAATGCAGGCCTAAAACTTCTCTTACAGGCCACAAAAGGAGTCAAATCATAAGCTCACTCATTTCTCATGTTGTTGGCCACCTTCAGTCTGAAAAGACTCATTTTCTCTAGAGACACTGGAAATGTCTTTACTGGACATGTCTGGAAATGTCTGGAAATGTCAATCACTGAATATGCAAACACCTTAAGGGAAGAGGACCTTGGCAGCAAAGTCTAAATACCTAGCCTCCACCTATTGTTAACTAAATCACAGCCATTAAGCTACTCTCCAAAGTCCAGTAGCAACAGGAAGCAAGCTACCCCCCCTCCCCCAGAGTCAGGCTTTGCTGATAGCTGATTTCTGGACCCTTCCACCTTTTTTTACATACTCCACGTGTACCATTGTGTGTATACTGAGCATGTGCACAGCTCTGGGATACTTCCGGGTCATTCTAGGTCAGCCACATCCCTTTAAGAGAAAGCTCGGAGCACATGTCTCTCTCTCTCTCTCTCTCTCTGGCTGCCCTCCCAAGGGAGTGGTCCTTCCTAGGACTCTTTCCCATCCAACTGCTCCCCGGGACAGGTAAATATATTTTGCGTCTAAAACTCTTTCCCTTCCATCCTACCCATTTCTCCCCTTCTTCCCCCATCTTTAGTTAGCAAACGGGGTTAGGCAGACCAGGGACCCCTAAAATCCTTCCCTACAACCTATCCTTTCTGAATTCCTTTTTGGATGCACAAAATACATAGCACATGCAGCCACCATAAGCTAGGTACACTAGACACAAGTACTAGAAATCTATACTTATCAATTCTCCATGTGTATTATGTTTACCTTTGTGTGTTTTTGCAATAAAAATATAATCTTTGATTGAAAGTTATCTTTCTCCCAGTCTCCTCTTTAAGCTAAACAAGGGATTTCTTTGCTTTACGCTGTCTTGCTATCCAGCCTGTGATCCTAAAAGTTTCCAGAAGGCTAATATACTAATTCCCCTAAACAATACAGCCCTTTTTGGTAACAAGCAGTCTCATTTCACAGTGGACAATGGTAAGGCCCACTAATGCCATGCAAGAACTATGTGCTCCCATGTCTTCTGCAGTGTTCAGGGGTTCCATAGTAGACAAGTTGATGTGACAAGTATTCCTCGATGGTAGAAAGTCTGAAAACCATTGTGATAAAGCATATTGGCTGTTGCTGTCGTCAGATACATGCATACCTTTGCTGTATGTATTTATTTATACACATAGATGTTGCTTTCTTATGTTGCAGACCGTAGAGACAACAAAAACAAAAATTCAGTAGATATTGATAATTGGATATCAAATATTAGAATCATGTATTTGATTGTTAAATGCAAATACATTTAGCAAATATGTGAATTTAGCATTCAGTGAATTTCTGGAAAAAAGTGAATATCAACATTTGCTGTGGAGAATTTTGGGGAGTAAATCTGGTTCTACAATTGATGCTTTGGCTCTTGGGTTTACCAGAGGCCTGGGGTTAGGAACTGGAACTAAAGGATGTCGGTCTCCTTGTTAAAGAGGTCAGTTGAGGCAACCAGGTATTACAAGTCCTTGGGAAAGCTTCCGGTCCCAAAGGCTCAATATTGTTGTTCATGACCTCCTTGCTTCCTGGGTTGTTGGGAAATCCTCTGAGAAGAATCCAAAGTCAAATAAGAAAGGCCTAGAAGCCCAAATCCCTTTAAGAGAGATTATTTCATTCTGACGTAGGTTACAAAGTACATAGCTTTTAAGTAGGTCAACACTAGAAAAAGACTAAGAGCCCTCAACCTGTTGAGAGCTGGCCATACTTGTTTCCATTTCATTTATTTTGCAAAAAGGGGTCATTCTCAGCTTCTGTTGCAAAATAAGTATTTGGATTTTGTCTTTGTTTTGTATTTGCTGAAGCCATTGTATCAATCTAGAGAGCTGGTGAAAATACGTGGAGACTGTTCAGCTGTTTCTGTGCCTGTGGAGACTGTGTATCAAGTATGTACATAGCTTTCTATGTGGGGAAAAGTATGAAATGAGTCACCAAGTTATGCAGGCAATATGGGTAGTAAGTGCTCTGTTTTTATGTAGGCAGCATCTCTTTTGCACATTGAGGACCACATTTCTGCATGACAAACTCTTCACGTAGAATGGTCGGTTAATATTTATGGCGGCCTCCACACAAATGTACCTTGAAAGTGTGCAAGGACTGTTGCCAGGCAACACTCATGAAGAAGCACTACTGAATTTGTGAGAATCACAGCTTCTGCGTGGTAAACTACAGGCACGGTCCTCACAATTTGTCCAATTTCAGCAGTTCGCATTTGGGGTACCATAATTGGGCTCGCTGCAAATGTGAACTGGACATGGCATTACATTCAACAGAGTGGGCCTGGATCATCAAGTCAAACTTTTTTTATTCTTTGCCCCTCCCCACTTTGTGGTTTAATGACCCCGCTTTAGCAGTGCTCAACTTCAGCTTCAAAATAAATAAGTGAATCAATAAAGATCAAAACCATGTATTTTCAATGCTGCGCACACAAATCTGCATGTTTTAATGAAAACATTCAGTTAGACCAGGGGTGTCCAAAGTTTTTGGCAGGAGGGCCACATCAGCTCTCTGACACTGTGTCGGGGGCCAGGAAAAAAAGTTAATTTACATTGAAAATTTGAATAAATTTACATAAGTTTACATAAATGAATATATTAAAGATGAACTTATATGAATGAATGACGTTCTTGCAATAGCTCAATGCCTATAAAAGGCCTTGCACAAAGCAAAGTTGGCCTTTCCTTTGCTGCCACTACTGCATCACAGATGTGAAAGAGCAAGCAGTGGAGGGAGCTCTCATCCCACAGCTCACACGAAAGGTCAAACAGTCGCCCTCACACTGAGAGAAGTTGCATTGGGCCAGTTTGGGCTTCAACAAATCTCTGGAGGGCCAGAGGCTCATTGAAGACTGGGGGCTCCTTGAGGGCCGCATTGAGAGACCTTGAGGGCCGCAAGTGGCCCCCAGGCCGGGGTTTGGGCACCCCTGAGTTAGACTATTGAATTTGAACTTCACAATGCAATTAATTTAAAAGCCAACTTCAAAGCTAATGTTACCTTACAAGGAAATTAAGTGTCATGTTGCTGCTTAAAGAATGCGCTTTCCATATTTGGAAAAAGGATGCCATCTTAGCCCTTAACAATGGGCTTCATTTTGAAGGAATTTGATCTAAAAATACATTCCATATTGCTTTATTCTTGTCTAAATGGCCTTAGGGCTAGAACACATACACCCATGGCATCTCTTCTTCAAATATCCAACTTCCTTGTTCTTCTTCAATATCAAGCCTTGGTTCCATGTATATGTGTGTAATGTGTAGGCCATAAGAATGGTGGATATTGGAGAAGACTGTGAAAGCTCCAACGCTTTCACATGCTTACAATTCCCAGAATACTTTGAGGGGGAGCCACGACAGTTAAAAAGCCATTTCTGCCCAATGTTGCGTATAAGCAACAGGGATCAAATGTGTATACCTGTGGGCTGGGCAGAAATGGGTTAAAGCAAGGTAAGAACTTTTTCTCACTATCAGCTTTTGCACAATAAACATGCATTTATTTCTTATGTGTTGTCCCTGTAGATTATGCTGTTGCTTCTTTGGGGACATAACTTTTTCCCAGCTTTCATATTATAGTTTTCTGGAATGGAAAGGGGAATTTATATTTTCCCTAGATACAGCATTCACTGCAGTTGTGTTTCCAAACAAGATCTCCTCTTCCACTAATTCATGTGGAACATAATTCAAAAGAGCATTCTCCCTTTCATTTTCAATGGGGCTCATGCAGAAGAATTTTCTGGTGGATTGTGCTCCATGAATTAACTAGAAACTATTTCCTGCACTGCCACCATTAATGCAATCAGTTGCCTGAGGTGGCCCCTCCATCATGCCTCATCACCTTCCCATACATAAAGGCTAAATGGTGGGGGCACCTTTGACTTACTTCTCCAAGTCCATAGTCATGTGCCTCAGAAAAGACCCGTCATTGCCTACCTCTTGTATGTCTGGAATCATTGCTCTGTTAATAAGCACAAAACATTATACTATCTTACAGCATGTTCCTATGCATATTTATTCAGAAGTGAGCCCCATCTGAAATCAGAGGGGCATATGCCTTAGGTGTGCTTAGGAGTATAGTATTAGGTTACAAATATGGATTTTTCACTCCAGGTGCTCTTGCAAAATGTACTTGCCTCTTAAAAAGAAATCTATACAATGAGTCCATTCCTTCTGCTCTTCCATTTGAACCTAGGATGTACTTTACAAAAACCTCAAATCATAACCTAACCTAACTCAAGTCTATATATATACTGCATATTTTTTTAAAACAGCAATTAAAACCCGCCTTCTTCAGGGAAGTTTCAAAGATTGAGGTGTATTTACAAAATAGAAATTGGACATCAAATCAGTCTTAACACATTGTCTTTGTCTTGGTGGAGACCTTCCTAATTCCATGGTTCTGTGAGAGGGATGAATTCCAGCAAAGTAGTCCAATTTTTTTTTCCTGCAGAGGATAATTTACAGTGCTGTGCTATATGGATAAGCAGAATTCTGACTGTCCAGGTATTGTCTAACGAGGGCAACAAAGATCTTTTCTCAGTGTGGGGCTGGGGTCAGCTTATTATACAGCCTCCTTTCTCCTTAAATGGGTTCTTGTCTTCTGGGATACCTTTTAAGAGTGGATCTTCAGCAGCATTGGATTCTATATAATTTTTGAGTTCTCCTGCTGTCTTGGAGACCTGTATGGAAGGGAAAAGAGCATAAGAATTGCCCTGCTGGATCAGGCCAACTAGTCCAACATCCTACAGTGAAACCCTTAGATCCTACAGTGAAAGCCCTTAGATCAGTACTTCTCAGTCTTTTTACTGCTGCGACCCAGAATGCTTTCTCACTTTTGGGTTGTGCTGGTGAATGACCCACTTTGTTGGCTGCATTGCGCTCTATAATGCCTTGCAGCTTCCAGGTAGTGCTGGCATGCAACCCACCAAAAATCAGGCTGCAACCCACTGGTAGATCATGACTCACAGTTTGAGTACCACTGCTGTAGGCAATCACCACCTTCAAACAACCCAAAAAGTATTTGCAGTCTTGAGTGATAGCACACACTGTCTACCAGGCCTGTCCCTTTCAAGACACCCAACCCAACTTCCATGGAATACATGGAAGTTCTGTGGGCCAAGGGGCTCTGTGCAACAGAATTTTTCCAGGAGAACATTCCTTTGTATTTCATCATAGCCAATGTTGAACTATTTCCCCATTCCAGCAGACTATTTGTATGATTCAGCAGGCTTACCCACCCAGCAGCGCCAGCTTGGTTGGCCTACGAAAGATAGCACTTACTGTTTTGAACAAGTGTATATGGAAATAGTTACCTTTTGTCTTTCAGTTTTCACTTCCTTTTTCAGCTGGTCTAATTCCATCTTTATGAGCTCTTTTTCAGTCATATCCTGGGCCATCTTGCCCTGTAATGCAGACATTAATCCACTTTAGCCATCTAAACACATCTAAAGCACCTCTGCAGCAAATGCAAACAAGTAGGTTATCTTCAGGGCTGTTTGCAACTAGGGTGGCCCCAACTTCAGAAACCCAGTGCCCTACAACCATGTGACTTTCGTTTTGCAATTCATATTCCACTAGTATGCCATTCTGGGGCTAGAGCATAAACACATTTTTAAAAGTTTTTTTTTTAAAGACTGTTTTAATGAAATTACAGAAATAAAAAAGTATTCCAGAGAAAGACCAAAATTTAAAATATCACCAAACCTGTACTCTCCAAAACCAGGTTGCTCACTCACATAAGAACCAGGGTTTAGTCAAGGGGAGCAGGGTGAAGATGGTGTTATAGGCAAGAGCACTGAGATGCTGCTTTTGAAGGGTTTTTTGGGTTTTTTTTTTGGAAGAACCTTAACCGAGAAGATCAGGATCAGAAAGAGGCAAACAGGAGTAAAAGAAAGAAAAGGATATATGAATTATTATTGAGTGATATCCCAAAGGTGGGGGAAGCACAGTTGTTAATATCTATGTGTGTTGTAGTTGTTTTGTTTTGTTTTTTTAATAAATAATAAAAAGAAAGAAAGAGGCAAACAGAAATTAATCTTGGTATATATGTTAACATCTAAGTTAGGGGTGTCAAACATAAGGCCTGTGGGCCAGATGCGACCCCTAGAAGCTCTTTATCTGCCCTCCCATTATAACCGGGTTCTCCCAGAGCCACCCTTCTGCCAAGGCATCACTTCACAGAGCACCTCTCAGCTGCCGAGCTGCCAAGTGAAACTTCAGCAGCACTGCTGAAAAGGTGGCCAAGCTCTCCCATATGTTGAAAATAGAATCAAGATTGGAATATTATCTGTCATTTGCAACTAATGAGTTCCTACTTGAGAAGAAAGTGCTTAATCCTGGCCATCATCTGCTTAATTACATCACTTTCTGCTTAATAATGTCACTTCTGGTCCTCAGCAGGTTCCATGAATGCTGTTTGGCCCACCGTGTGAAATGAGTTTGACACCCCTAGTCTAGGCAGCCATCTTTTGCAGGGGTTGCCCGAGAGATGGTATGTAGCTCATGCTACATTAATGCCGCAATTCTATACACACTTTTCTGGGAGTCAATCCTGCTGAACATAGTGGGATTTATTCTAAGTAAACATGCTGTCTAAGCCAACACTTTTATATTTAGACAAGTGATTTTTTAATCCAATATATATAAATTTGTTTTAAGTTATTATTACAAATATTTATACACCACTGAACTGCTACTGTATCTCACCCTAAGGCAGCAGTTCTCAAACTCCAAGGGAGTTTAGCTCCGCAGTAAGTTCTTGTGGGGGGGGGGAGGCAGCGACGCAATTGCCAGGATTGCGTTACTGTGAAGGGGTTCAGGGGCTTGGCTGGACTTACCAGAGCCTCCTGCAGCCTCCCAGGGGTGCGGGGAGCACTGCGCGACTGTCCGCGGGGCTCCCCAAAGCTTAAAAAATGAAAGCTGAGTGATCACGCTCACCCTCCGGAAAACTGGAAGTGGAGCGCAATTGCTCTGCTTTCACTTTTTAAGCTTCGGGGAGCCCTGCGGATGGTTGCTTAGGACTCCTCGCACCCTCAGGAGGCTGCTTCGGGGACTGGTAAGCATGCCAGTCCCTGGAGCCCCCTTAGCGACATGATCCTGGGATCGTGTCGCTGCCTCCCCCCTGCCTCTGCCCCTTAAGAGGGCAGAGGCTAGGGTCTTCACACTGGGGTGTCATGGTGCCAGTTTGAGAGGCCCTGCTCTCTCAAACTTGGAATGAAAAGAACCACATTTTTAAATGTAGGATAATAACAAACCCCAGTCATGTCTTCTCAGAAGTAAGCCCCATTAAATTCAGTGGGACTTACTCCCAGGGAAGTGTGTACAGGATTGTAGCCTTAGTTTCAGTGTAGAACTAAGTAGCAGGAGAAGAAAACGTTGTAGTGACAACTTCAACATTGACCACTATACTGCCATATATGAGTTAAAAACAAAGAACTGCTTCAACAGGACCACTATGCCATTAACATTATTTAATACAGACAAATGTATTTATTTGGCTCCAGGGCCTTAGTGTCCAGGTATGTAAACACAGATTACAAGTCTTCCATAGAGTTGTCTGTTCTTTTATAGCAGGATTTATTGTTTTAAACAGGGTGAAGACAGCCATACTACCAGACTCTCTCTGTGTGTGCATGTGCATTTCAGTTTTAAACATTTTAGAATCTGCATTTTTAACTAAGAATTCCTGTAAACCTTCTTTGGGCAGGGGAGAGAGGCAGAACCTGCTTTAGAGACAAAGGATGAATTGAAAACTTTATAAAGAAAACTAATTTCTTTATATACTACACTACCACACTACTAATTTCAGGAACTGTTGATCCACTCTATTGGCCTCCAAGGTGCTCAGAATGCCCTGTGGAAGCAACTGGAAGCAACATCTGGTCAAATCAGGAGTTGCATCCCCAAATTGGAAGTCGTGGAGGCCAAGAGAGTGAGTTGCTGGCCTGACATGACCCAGAAGTAGCCTACCAATAAGGTATTGCGGCATAACAAGGAGCATCGCATCAGACCCACCGCACATGTGGTTTTAACCCACAGTTTGGGAAACACTGGTTGATCTCATTCCCTCCCTCCCCCATACCTATGCATGCTTTTGCATATTCAAATTCAGTAAGATCACACATGGAAACCTGATTTGGTGCGTGCATTATGCTCAGTGGATCTAGATGTGTGTGTATTCAGGCAGATATGTGGATAGGATTAGTATGGATAATAGTCTTCTGGCACATTAAAAACTAACACATCTAATACAGCTACCTTCTCTGGATTTTCACAGAATTGCTGCTGCTTATCTGACTGGTCAGATGTTACATCCAACCATGCCTGTTCATGCCCCTGACTGCAAGGTGAGTGGGGCTGATCGAATGCCTCATCCTAATGGGCCCCTTGTTTCTTGGCAGCCAAGTGCCGCATGTCAGTGATTCTGTGATAGAATCTTGGCATTTAAACCAACCATTTGGAACAGAGCTGCATGATATTTTTGGCCATGATAGGAGACTTGCTTTGGTTATTATTATTATTATTATTTTATGTGGAAGCAGAGGTTCCCAGGAGCCTACTAGCTTCCATGTTTTTAGGCCATTTTGCATGCTTCACAAAGCACTTGTGGAAGTGAAGATTTCCAACCTGTGGGTTGGCAAAAACTGTTTCATCAATTACTTCTGTCTTTAAGCAGCTTATGCAGAGTCCTATTTTACCACCATATGTCCCTTATCTGGCTGCAAAAGCCCTCATTATTTCATGATTAAAACAAGGAAATAGGAAGTCCTGCAGAAAAATAATGGTGAGAAATTATGGACAATCTTGAATGAACTCCTGCTGATATCTCCACCTTTATCTCTGGTTTCTTCTCCATACAACCTCATTTGCTGTTGTCTTCCCTTGGACACATATGCACTACGGATGTAAGAGTCCTTCCCTCTCCCCAGGGAGAAAACTGTGAAAACTGTGTTCTCTGAGGAGTTAAGGCATTGATAAAAGAATTCTCAGCATGCTCACCAAATGCTAATTCCCAGAACTCACAGAAGGGGGCCATGACAACGTAGCTTATATAAAACTACTCCACATTTTTGCATCTGTGCTTTCTGCCACCCTGCTCTCTCTGCTTGGATCAGCTCCTCACTATCTTTGATAGCTTTTCTTTCTTTCTCTCTGCGACCCTGTTCAAGGCCCAGGATCTTCCACAAAGGCTGTCTGAGCCACCCTTTCCTTGCATGGATTCGTCCTTCTCTGCCACCAGATTCTCTACTCATCAGAAAGCCCCAACTTCATTCCCATCACAGCTCCTGTTTGCTTAAAGAACATTACAAGGCCTTTAAACAATGACTACGTTACATGACTATGTAACATATAATATGAATACTAAAAATTAGTATTTGTGGCAGCAGTCTGAAAAAAAATGTACTCTGGTTTTGTACAGTGCAAATGTGCAATATTCTTTGTAATCTAATACTTTACAAACTGGGTCCAACTGTTTCTGGACTGTACCATTTCAAGATTGAAGGTAAGGAAAACTTATAATGGAATGCTGCTGCCCACTCACCTCTTTTTAAACTCCACAGGCTCAGAAAACTGTTTGAGGGAGAAGGTCCTTCACCTAATTTCCCCCCTGTTTTTATGGGTGTAAACATTTAGCAAGTGAGAACATTCAAATATATGACTCTATGCCTGCAGTCCAGGTGGTACAGTCCAGGAACAGTCTTATCACTATAACAGAAAAAAAACAATTGTCAGGGCTGAGATTCAGGCTTTACCAGCAGGTTTCCCCTGACCCCTAGTGCTAACCTGAGAACATGAAGTAGTAAGGCACTTAGTATGCTGTCCAGAGACACAGTGCTTCATCTGTTCTGGGGCTAAGCGCTGATGTTTTTTTAAAAAAAAGCTGTGGGGTTGAAATTAAGCTCTATGTTCTCAGTCATTTGAGTGGGCTGATATAACTGGTACCACTTGTCTGTGTGAGTGGGAGGTTATTTCATGCAGTTGAGTCCTACACTGCACCACTAGCATCTTATGAGACGGGTGCATGACATGGTTCCATCCCACTTCAGAGATGTCCTGTCTGTTATTTTGCACAGTACTGCCAATATAGTAGGAAGGAAGCAGTCAGTCCTTGCTCTGGAGAAGAAAAAAATGCAGATTCCTTTTTTAAAGATTCTGTGTCCATTTTCAAGTTAAGATGTAGCAATAAGTTGCAGGCAGAGACTCAAGGCAGTATCAGTGCCACCACTAACCCTGATCACATGATGTCAACGCAGCTTTCTCAAACCTTCTTTTAAAAACCAGTCTGACCAGAACCAACAAAATCACCTTGTGATTGGTGAGCCTCTCTCTTTTGGTCATACTTTCTTCTAAAAGACAGGCACCAATCCATTGGTGAGTGTATATTAGCAGAAGTTGGTTCCAAGGTGTGGTCTAACAGCCCATGTTTGAAGTCATAAGAAACATAAGAACAGCCCCACTGGATCAGGCCATAGGCCCAACTAGTCCAGCTTCTTGTATCTCACAGCGGCCCACCAAATGCGCCAGGGAGCACACCAGATAACAAGAGACCTGCATCCTGGTGCCCTCCCTTGCATCTGACATAGCCCATTTCTAAAATCAGGAGGTTGCACATACACATCATGGCTTGTAACCCATAACGGATTTTTCTTCCAGAAACTTGTCCAATCCCCTTTTAAAGGAATCCAGGCCAGATGCCATCACCACATCCTGCGGCAAGGAGTTCCACAGACTGACCACACGCTGAGTAAAGAAATATTTTCTTTTGTCTGTCCTAACCCTCCCAACACTCAATTTTAGTGGATGTCCCTGGTTCTGGTGTTATGTGAGAGTGATGTGATGGTTCTAGTGTTGTGTGTGTGTGTGTGTGTGTGTGTGTGTGTGTGTGTGCGAGAGAGAGAGAGAGAGAGAGAGAGAGAGAGAGAGAGAGAGAGAGAGATGTGATAGAGCATCTCTCTATCCACTTTATCCTTCCCATGCATAAAGTCATGTTGTTGAAACTAAGCAGGTTTAGGCCTGCCCTGTGTCTGGATGGAGACTGGATGGAGGTCTGGATGGCCCAGTCCTATAAAACTTTCCAGCACCAATGCAGCAAGGTAAGGGAACAAACATTCCCTCACCTTGAGGAGGACTCCATGACTACCTCTCCATCACAGGATGCACGACATACCTTGTTGGCACAGCTTAATCAACACTGGAAAGTTGGAAAGGATTGGGTCCTGAGAACCCCAAGTAGAAAAAAGGAAGAATGAAACAAACAAAACTTTCCTTGACTGCTTCCACCAGAGGGCAAGGACCCCCCTCCACGCAGGTATAAACACAACTTTTGCTTGAAGAATATTTTCAGTTGGGAAAAAAAGGTCATGCAGAAGTCCTATATTAAGATGAACAGCCCACAACAGGTTGAAGAATGTCTTTCCTCAATGGATAGTGACTCAATCAATTTGAATCATCCCTCCCGGAATTAGAGAGAAGCTC
Source organism: Tiliqua scincoides (assembly GCF_035046505.1). Classification (NCBI taxonomy): domain Eukaryota; kingdom Metazoa; phylum Chordata; class Lepidosauria; order Squamata; family Scincidae; genus Tiliqua; species Tiliqua scincoides. The sequence goes on from NC_089825.1 coordinate 89,278,515, forward strand.
CAAAGGAGATGTTCCTTGCTGCCTTGAGGACACTGTGATTTTGGAACATTCATCCATATACAAATACACAAGAGTTTTTGGATGATATTTTGGTGCTGTTTCAGACCTGTCGCGGAAATACTCCCAGCATGGTGTCCTCACTTTGAGGGAAACTTTATTGAAACTGCTTTATTGAAAACATGACTAACAGTTTACTAACCTTGCTGCTATTTCCAGGCAGAAGTTAAGAAGTCCTTTGCTAGAGTTTTTTCCATTCGTGAGACCCAAAGCGCTTCATTATCGCTAATTAATTAAGCCCTGTGAGAAAGGTAAATCTTATCTGTATGTGGAGACCTGTGACCTTGTAGGCTGGTGGCTTTCCAAGATCAGGAAGTGGCTTTCTAAGATCAGGAAGCAAAACCAGGTTGATGCTTTGGAATTGTTTGTTCAGGTCTGAGAACCCCTGAGAACACAAGCCTGTGGCAGCTGCAGGAATTTTAGCCCTGAGTGATTTCCAACCACTTTCTCTCATTTTGAGCTGCTTTCGTGAATACATTGATGTGTGCTTTATTTGGTTTTTGTGGTGTGCCTAAAGCTGAATCTAGCCTGAATTCTGTGCAAAGAACACACTGTGAACCAAGTCTTATGGAGGCTCTACCAAAAGAAGATTATGGTTTATTATCTGCTCCTGGGGGAACCTTTCAAAAAAATGGAATTGGCCAAGATGTAGTGATCTTTGTTCATACATTGGGATGCTGGGGTTGAACTTATATCCAAAGAAAGTCATGAAAAGTCCCACTGACTTGAGTTACAGTAAGATCCAGGATCCCCCAAAAAACCATCCAAAGGGAATATACCCAAAGGGAATATACATGTGACTTTCAGGACAAATAAAGCAAGAATGTTAGAAGACTTTTGTATATTTATTAATGCTATAGCTTTAAATTTAAATTATTAAAAATGTGCACTACAATAATGATGTTCGAGAATGACCATGGAACAAAGACTTTCAAACTGGTTTTCTGTGAATTTGTGAATTCCTACAAATCTTATAAGGGATTCCACAATGAGCACTTATTTGTTTAATGGTGGTCTTCTGCTCTTCCTCAGTGGAAACTGGGACAACATAGAACAATTGGTTCTTCTGCTCTGCCCCCCCCCCAATATTGTCAGGACAGCAGCCTTGTGAGTTTAGTTAAAGAGATGGTGACTTGCCCAGTTCTACCTAATGAGCTTCATGTCTAAGTGGAATTTGGATCCCTGGCCCTAGCCCAGCACTCTTAACATCTATATGATTCAGACAGTGGCCATTACTATGGAGATAAATCATGGCATATAAGCTCTTCAAGATAACTTCCATACCACCACTAGTCATCTTCTGCCATACACAGCTGAAACCGAGTCTGGGCTATCCTCTCAGTTTATGTGGAATAAGGGTGACACCCAATAAGCTTGGTAAGAACCCTGTGTGTGCTTGGTAAGAACTGAGTGTGCATTCCACAATGCCTTCTGGAATCCTTTACAAAACAGATGAGCAGGGGGTTCTCCATTGGACAAATTAAGGTATGCTTTCCATGTTGAAACTTGAAAACTCCAATCCCAGAGCAGAAAATCACTTCATGATCTAGCAAGAGCTTGTGGAGCCATGGACCAAGTTGGATTTCTCCAAATTTAAACTGTGTAACAGATGTAAATCAAAACAAGATACCTGAGCAGCTTGCACAGCCTTTCCCTCAGAAATAACTTGGAATAAGTGTGCGTGTGCACGTATACCATTTAATGGCATGATAACTGTAAGATGGCAAGCAGACAGGGACTGATAATGAACGTCCCATCTAGTTGCTAGGTGAGAGGGAAGGAAGTGTCTATTTTATCGGTCTTATTCTTCAGCTCAGACACTTCCCCAACTTCCTGGTCCCTATATGATCTCCCTCCCCCCATGTTGTCTATAATCACCTCCTCTTTCTCTTGTTTGGCCATTGGGACAAAGTATTTAATCCAGTCTGCATTATTCAGTTCAAATGTCCTGGTCCTACTTGTGCTAATACTGACCAAGTCTATCATCATCACCATCACCTAATAATAATAATATATCATACTATTCATGTAATTTATATAATTTACTTTGAATTAAATCTAATTAGTTCATATAATAATAATAATAATAATAATAATAATAATAATAATAATAATAATAATAATAATAATACAGGTATTTCTATACCGCCTTTCTTGGTCCTCAGATTTCTCCTCGGACTTTATTCAAGGCGGTTTACATAGGCAAGCTAATTAAATCCCCGTAGGGATTTTTACAATTTGAAAGAAGGGTTCTATCTTTCAAGAAACCACAACATTCAGAAGTTTCTTTCTGATCTGGTTGCGACATTCTGGCCTCCATCCTCCCATGCTCAGAGCAGATGGAATAACTCGGCTCAGCTTGTCAGCTGCTTCAAGGTCGCACGGTGCCAGTGGCCTCAAACTGGCGACCTGAGGATGTTATCTTCAGGCAAACGGAGGCTCTACCCTCTAGACCAGACCTCCTGCCCAGGTACAACTGGTTTAACAGGACCAATATGATGATACTATTTATTATTTTTAAGTGCCTAAAAACAAGACAGAATGACAGAACCCTGCTGCAAGCTTACAATCTATATAATATCGCCCAATACTTTTACCATTTCAGAGCCAAAGTAAAGGAGATTAGAAATGCATTATACAGTAGTCATCTTTTTAAATTTATGGCAGCTGTAGGGGCCCAAATCCAGATTGGAACCATGCTGTGGAGGGAATGACTTTAATCTTTTCCCTCTGCACTATGTTCCCCAACAAAAGTGACTTGTTATATGTCCCTAGAGGTGCAAATAGGAGCCTTCTCTCCTGAAAAATAGCAGCTGAGAGTGTGATTTTCATCAGGAAAATAGTGCAAGGAGAGTTACTCTCCCTTCCTCAGTCCTGATGGAGATTTGGATCCCTGCAGCTGTTTTTGTTTTAGTATACAGAAGTGAAAATGTGAAAACCCAGTTCTTGCCTCATCTATTTTGGTTCTAATTGCAATGCATAAACTTTCAAAATTGTTTTAAGCAAATTTGCAAAATGTGACATCCTGGGGTATGGAGTTTCAGTTTCTTCAGCTGTAGTGGAAAAAAAAATGCCCAAAGGCATCTCTAGGTCAAACTGTTGTTAACTCAGGATTACTTCCCCATTTCTTATTATGTATCTTGGGGTTTACAGATACATTGACCTTTTGCTGCAAGAGCTTCCCCTACTAGTGCGTATAGCACTTCAACCTTATGCTGCTATTGCAGTGCCTGGAGGAAGAAGATCTGGTAAAATGTTCTACCACTGGCAGATACTCTCATGGTCTGCCCAGGAATCAGCACTTCCACTTTAAACTAGCACCAAACTAGCAAATGCAAGCCCTGGCAAGAACCTGATGTGGACATTGGTGCTGTGAAATACGGTAATTCCCAGGCAAATTATCTGAACTCAGACTTGCTAGTTTGGTTTGCTAAAATGCTCTCAACAATTATGAATGGACATGTTTTTCGAAGCCTGGGTTAGATTTACATATACAGTGTATTCACAGTTTAGGGAGTGTGGTTTATAGTACAATATAGATCTGCAATTTTCAACCACTGTGCTGCAGCACATTGATGTGCAATATTAGGAGGAACATTGGGGGATATGAGCCCCAGACCGGCAGTCAATTGTCAACTGTCAAAAAAAGGATAGTGTGCCTTGATAGTTTTAGCTCCTTCTCAGTGTGCCATGAAATGAAAAAGGTTGAAAATTGCAGATATAACTTGAATCTTCTTGCATTTTACATAGATCATAGATACTTCATTTTCTTTCTGTTCCTTTTTTCATTTTTGTTTGTGTTACTTTGTTTCAATGTATTTTTTTCCTCTCACTAAAAAAATTAGTTTGGTTTGTAAAAACCCCCCTCATTTGGATATTGATCTGCATTCCTTATTATGGATACTTTTCAAGTGAAAGGTTTTACAGACTTTAAATATTTAACATTATGGCCTTAGAATTCCTAAGTGGAACTTAATAACGGGATGGTGTCATATTTTAAATCTCCTTTAATCCATTTTTGCCCAGCCCACAGGTGTACACATTTGGCCCCTGTTGTGCATATGCAACGTCGGGCAGAAATGGCTTAGAGTCACATTTCCAAAGTTCATCTTGACCATTTTTTGGCAATTAAAGAACAAAAAATCTGAAATTTTGTCAAACTTTGAATTTGTTCAAAAGTTTCAATTTGGTTGCAGTACTCAGCCCTTGTGGTGAAGCTAGATGTTAGCTATGCAAAGTTGTGTGCATTTGTCCTCCAAATTTCCAAAAACAACAGCCTCAAAGGCAGAGGCTGCAGTTTAGAGTAGAGAAGGGGTGGGGGCTGCTTAATCCTTTCCCATCAGACGTTTTCCACCCAGAACTTCCCCCAGCTACTTCCTCCTAACATGGCGGGGGAGGGGAGAAAAAAAAAGCATCTTCTCCCTTGTGTGAGAAAAGCAACTGGGGAGACTATTGAGTGGAAAAAATGAGGGAGGAGGTTAAGCAGCCTCTTCACTTGCTGTTGTAGTCTCCTGTGTCGACTTTTAATTTTTAAAAGATTGCGGGGGAGGAGACGCACACAATGGCATGCAATGTCTATTTTGGCCCTTACTGGAGAGATCAATATAAGTAAGCTATTTTAAACCAGCTGAAGCCTTTATCTGAAGGAGGCAGGAAGTGTTCTGTATGTTTTCTACTTTGTGTGATTGAGCCCTAATTATATTAAACTTTCTACCTCGTCTTTTGAGTTGGGTGTACACCCCCCTTCAATTTTGGCCTGGAAATTTACTTTTAAATTTTGGTTACGGCTCTTTTTTAAGTCTGATCCTGATTCCCTTCTTGCCCATTTTCTTAAAGACTCTTTCCAATCTTCTTGGTCTTTGTTTTGCATGTCCAAACTAGCATCTGTTGGTACTTCTCTAGACTCGCTTCTCAACAGTGATTTTAATCAGGCATTATCTCTTATTTATGAAAGACTTGGTGAGTCTGAATTTTTATGGTTATCATCTGATCTGAATCAGGTTTGTTCCCCTATGTATTATGGTATTTTTCCTTCCTTTGCCAGTTGGTATTCTTATCTTTATTCTTTTACGGATCCCCTCGAGAGGAGGGCTTTTATGTTAGCCCGGCTGAATATCTTCCCTTCTGCAGTGTTGAGCGGTCGCTACTCGCGGATACCCTTTGATCAAAGGTGTTGTAACCGTTGCGGCATTGAGCCTGATTCAGTTATTCATTATCTCTGCGTCTGTCCTGCGTTTCGTATGCTTCGCCGCTCTGTTCTAGACCCTGTTTTTTCAAGCTACTCTGGCCCCTCCCATTTTCTAGCAGCATTTCTTCTACACAATTTTTCGCAAGAAACGACATCGCTTGTTGCCAAGTTTCTTGCAAAAGTTTTTATCTTTAATAGTTCAAGGTAGCCCTGATTGGTATGTTGAGTGTGCACTTTATTTGTGGTCTGTTTCTTGTGTCTTGTCAGTGGGCTTATTGCAACTGTGTATTTATTTATTTATTATGTATGCCAATACAGGTTTTCGGAATTTGAATTAGTGTTGTTGAAGAGGTGAACCGAGTTTCAGAGCTTCCTCGTTCTGGGAGATCTGCATGACCGCTGGGGACCAGGAGGAGAAGGGGGGGCTCCACAGATGGGAGCTTGATAAGGAATGTACAGAGATCCACACCTACAGAAGGGTCCCTGCTTGTGCTCAGACAACTCCTAAGGCAGTGCTGCTGTTCTCCCCTGCCATCTGGTAAGCCTAGGCTTGTGGGGCTGCTTATCCGTTAACTGGGAGATTAGTAGTAGACCATCTTTGTCCTTTTCCCAGTGCCATTTTGCAGTTCCCTGATGTTCTGATCCCTGACTCTGGCAGGGGGCCAAACTGCTGCTGCTGCTGCCTTCTTCCAATTGCCTCCTGGTAAGCTTCCCCATTTGGTCTCCAGCTGGGAGCTGGGCAGTGGAAGGGTGAAAATCCTCCTTCACCATAGCTGGTGGTGGCTCGAATCTATCAATTTCCCAGTTTCTGAGCATCGTGAATGGGTAGCTGGTTCACGCATGCATTTTCCAAACCATGGGGGGAGCACACCATTGGGGCTCCCCACAGGACTTTTGCTCTTGTGTCCTCACTAATCTAGAGCCAACACTGATGATAAGCTCCCAACAAAGGCCACAGGGAACATGCAAGCATCTTGTGAACCAAAAAGATCCAGCTGCATTTCCCAGATAAATATTCTGTACTCCCAGTCAAGGCCAGCCAATACGGGAAGCAGCCTGGGGTGTCAGAATTTAAGAGGCACCAGGCAATTTTGGGAAACCCTCAAAGGGGGAATGCATTTCCCTTTCTGTCCTAGAATTCTGGGACAAAATATGAAATGAATGTCCCTATGATTGTTCCCGCAACTGTACCCGTTTCCCTCACTCCACTCACACACTGCGAAGTTGCAATGGAAAAACCAGGCAATCCTATCTCCCCTGCAAAGAAACAATATGCTACGGGACAGCTAAATTGTTTTTTGCCTAGGGCGAAAATATAGTTTGACAGCAATGCTTCCCCCGACCGCCACAGCATCCAAACACACAAAAATTGCCACGCGGATGGGTCCTGAATTGTCCGTCACTGACAATAGCTGAGATGTATATTCATCTGAGGTCACTGGTAATGTGCAACTCAGCAGCCTCTAGACTAGAAAAACTGTGGCAGCAGCATTAAGCTATGTGTGAGTTGTCACACGTGGATAAACAGCATCTATTTCATTCACTTGTAGTTCATTGAGATTTTCCTTGCATGGCATAATGTACCAACCCTACCTATAGCAAAGCCCAAGCCAGACAATTGGTTTTGCATTGAATTGAAGTGGGTATGACAGAGACATTGTTGCCTGTGGTATGCATGTATATCCCATTCTCACCTCTGTTCAAAAGGTTTTTAAGAGTTTTGAGGTGCCTCAAAAATCTATGACACATATTTGATCAGAGAAATGAATGGGAAAAAGTGTGCATCAGCATATGTTCCAAGGACAACAGTACCTCTATCATTCAATTTTTTAATTCTCTTTCAAATAATCCTCTTTCATTAGCCCAAACATGCTACTGAAATCTGTTTTTGTATGCAGATTGCAAATCTGGGTGCAGATTTGGGATATAAGGTTGTAGTCCTAAACACATTTACTTGAAAGTAAGTGTCTCAGAATTCCAGGACTGGCTCTTTTCTTCCAAGTAAATGCCTATAGGGTAACCTGCCACACATCTAAGTGATATTCTCCATCACATATACTCCTGACCCTGTGAATGGGAGCAAACCTACCTCTTTTGATGCGTTTCCCCCTCCAAAGCTCCACGGTGTTTAGAGATATCTCTGCCAGAGTTGGTTAGATGGGCTCTTCTGTACCGTCCACCTCCTGGTTGGGAGATGTCTTTGGCTTTAGGTAATGGCCTGCTTTGGAAGTGATTGTCTTCTGTCCTTAATCTGATAATAGACTCAGCAAATTAGAACTGGTCAGGTGTTAGGAATTAACCTCAAAGCCCAGGGTAAGCACAGGGAGAGGAGACAACAGATGGTCTGTAAAAAAGTAGATCAATAGATCTATCTGAACAGTAGACAAAACTTTTAATTTAAAGACTGCAGAATTACTTCCAGAACTCTCAGTCCTCAAGGATTCATAATCGTTGAATGAGATGCTACTAGTATGCTGTTGGGTTGCCATTCCTACAACCCAATTACTCTAGAGTTGGTCTATTAAGGGTCAGTGAGGTAATTGTAGAGACATTGCATTGTTTACTCAGCTCCAAATCCTGTTTTTGTTGCTAAGACCAAACTCCTGAGAGATGTAAGTACAGGAGTACAGTAAATACACAGGAGCTGTGTCCTCTGAGCATGGGTAGAGTGCATTTCCCTTGCCAAGAAGGGACCACACATCTGAAATAGTCAGGCAGTGCTTCTAGGTCATGATGGGGATAGCATTAAAGTAGGTCCTTAATAGCATTAAGGAGACAGTCAGTCCCCTCCATAGTTGCTGGCTCATGCATACCAAGGTCAAATTCAAGTTGAAATTGTGGGCACAGTCTCTCAAGCCATTCTGTAGGAGTCAGCTTCCTAAAGTTACTTACAGCACAATCCTATGCATGACTACTCAGAAGGAAGTCCCATCTTAGCCAATGGGGCTTAGTCCCAGGAACATGTGCATAGGATTGCAGCCTTAGGGCACAATCCTAACCAAGTTTCTGGCACTAATGTAGCCACAGTGTAGCCACAAAGTAAGGGAACAAACATGCCCTTACCTCGAGGAGGCCTCCTTGACTGCCTCCCCACTGCAGGATACAGTGCATGCCATGTTGCCACAGCTATGTCAGTGCTAGAAAGCTGGTTAGGATTGCACCTTTAGTTGCTTAATGTGAGTAGAACTGGGTGGATGTCAAGGTGGCAGTGTGTGTTCTCCATTACCAGGTCCAAGTGCAGCGTCTCCAGCCTTATAACAGATTTGACTTCCAGAAAGTGGAAAAAAACCCCTGCTTGGGCATTAATTTCCCATTTACTGACATCTGAGGGATACACTATAAATGTGTTCTAAGCAGCATAAGGCACTAAATTCTGTGTAGAGTTTGTGGGCAGGTATTTGATCTTGTTACCAGATTACACCATGTTGGTTGTCTGCTTCAACGCAGGGTGATCAGATACAATGTGCCTTTAACCATGGTATAGAAGAGGGAATTTTGGCAGGTGCAGCTTTTTAAACCCTTCCATGTTGAGCTGTATTCGCATTCCCTCTTCTATACCATGCTTAAAAGCATTATATATAAAAGACATTATATATCTGGACTTTCAGAAGGCGTTTGACACGGTCCCTCACCAAAGGCTACTGAAAAAACTCCACAATCAGGGAATTAGAGGACAGGTCCTCCCATGGATTGAGAACTGGTTGGAGGCCAGGAAGCAGAGAGTGGGTGTCAATGGGCAATTTTCACAATGGAGAGAGGTGAAAAGCGGTGTGCCCCAAGGATCTGTCCTGGGACCGGTGCTTTTCAACCTCTTCATAAATGACCTGGAGACAGGGTTGAGCAGTGAAGTGGCTAAGTTTGCAGACGACACCAAACTTCTCCGAGTGGTGAAGACCAGAAGTGATTGTGAGGAGCTCCAGAAGGATCTCTCCAGACTGGCAGAATGGGCAGCAAAATGGCAGATGCGCTTCAATGTCAGTAAGTGTAAAGTCATGCACATTGGGGCAAAAAATCAAAACTTTAGATATAGGCTGATGGGTTCTGAGCTGTCTGTGACAGATCAGGAGAGAGATCTTGGGGTGGTGGTGGACAGGTCGATGAAAGTGTCGACCCAATGTGCGGTGGCATTGAAGAAGGCCAATTCTATGCTTGGGATCATTAGGAAGGGTATTGAGAACAAAACGGCTAGTATTATAATGCCGTTGTACAAATTGATGGTAAGGCCACACCTGGAGTATTGTGTCCAGTTCTGGTCGCCGCATCTCAAAAAAGACATAGTGGAAATGGAAAAGGTGCAAAAGATAGCGACTAAGATGATTACGGGGCTGGGGCACCTTCCTTATGAGGAAAGGCTATGGCGTTTGGGCCTCTTCAGCCTAGAAAAGAGACGCTTGAGGGGGGACATGATTGAGACATACAAAATTATGCAGGGAATGGACAGAGTGGATAGGGAGATGCTCTTTACACTCTCACATAATACCAGAACCAGGGGACATCCACTAAAATTGAGTGTTGGGCGGGTTAGGACAGACAAAAGAAAATATTTCTTTACTCAGCGTGTGGTCGGTCTGTGGAACTCCTTGCCACAGGATGTGGTGCTGGCGTCTAGCCTAGACGCCTTTAAAAGGGGATTGGACAAGTTTCTGGAGGAAAAATCCATTATGGGGTACAAGCCATGATGTGTATGCGCAACCTCCTGATTTTAGGAATGGGTTAAGTCAGAATGCCAGATGTAGGGGAGGGCACCAGGATGAGGTCTCTTGTTATCTGGTGTGCTCCCTGGGGCATTTGGTGGGCCGCTGTGAGATACAGGAAGCTGGACTAGATGGGCCTATGGCCTGATCCAGTGGGACTGTTCTTATGTTCTTATGTTCTTATGCATAGGCACTCTATCCTCCATTGTATCTGATCACCCCAAATCAGTTTTGCTAAAGAGAGTTTATGTCTTGGTGACAAAATTATCAGGCCCCACCCATAAAGTACATCACACTTTCCAAAGAGTATTTTAACTCTCTCCCCTGGCTGCTCTATGCCCCAGTTTAACCAATGGTTAGTGCTTTAATTGACAAGGGCTGCAATCCTAACCATACTTTCCTGAGAGTAAGAAGCATTGAACAAAATAGGACTTACTTCTGAGTAGACCTGGTTAGGATTGTGCCCATAGTGTTCTTCCCCTTCCTTCCCTCAAGTATGTGACATGCTTTATGAGTGATCCCTCATTAAAGAGAGAGCAAAAAAGAGGCAGGTACTGTAGCTGCTGAGAAAATGAGGACTCTGGTCATGGCAGCACCAATTTCATGCACCTCCTTCAGAGCACCCTCATGGCATTCATGCCATGAACATTATTTATGTCATGTAAGTATGCGCAATTTTCTTCAGAAGCAAAGGTCAGCACCCTCTGGCCTCTACCATTGACACTGCAGCTCCCTGGCTAGTTTCCACAGCTCACAGTTTGGAAACCACTGTTTTAAGGGATGAGACTTGAAATAAAAAGAGTTCTATTCATTTGAAGCTACAGTTTTCTGCGCATGGTGAAGATTGGCTGTCCTTCCTGATGTCACCTTAAAAAGTTGTTGTTGGCATCCTTCAGTCTCGGAATACTATGGTGTCATGCTCTGAATGGTGGTTCTGGAACAGTGTCCTCTCCAGTGCGCAAAGCCTGGGTAAAGTAGGTATGGAGGATAGGCTGTTACCCATGCAGCAAATCCCCCCTCTCCACGTCGCTGAAATGGTCCAATGGAAAGGCAGAGGCCAATACGGTTGGTTCCAGCGGCGTCGCAGGAGTTGCCAGAACGTGACTGTGTTCAGCCATGAACTGCCTCAGGGACTCCGGCTCCGGATTTTGCCTCCTTCAGGTTGACTCCTGAAGCCTTTTCCATGACTGGATGTAGCCACAAGGCAGTGGAGGTTTGGGATCAGAGTTTTCCTTCTCTCAGATGAGCTGCCTTCCCAGGCTGATGAGTCCCATCTACCCTTAAAAAAAACCCTCTTTCAATCCCTGAAGATGTTTGCATTTCTTTTTAAAAAGTGTCGTTTTAAAAATAGTTAAAACGATTTGAAGTTTTAGTGACAAATTAACAGATAAATGGAAACAATGTTTAAGCTGCACTTTTAAAAACAAGAAAAGGAAGACAGCCCTGCTGAAGCAGGCAGGGAGGGACAAGACTGATGGCTGAGCCAGTGTTGGATGTGCTGGTACAGGTGCCTGTCACTCTTGTTTCACAGCCAGGAGGAAACTGGGTTCACAACTCAGCTGGAGAATTTGCCTTTGTCTGCCTTTACTCTGCAGTTCAAGGAGGTCAGTGGAAATATTCTGGGCTCCATCCTGTTTATGTAAGCCCAATATATCAGATAGGTTAAGAATGCATGTGAGCCAATGACTGGGCATGACTGACAACAAAGTAAAATGCGTGCAGTTAAAGCAACAATAGCAACCAGTTCTCCATGAATAAAATATAAATGCTTCAAAGCTTCGCATAAAAATCTAGCAAATGAAAATATATATCATTTGCTTTATGAGTCCTGCATTGCTACATTTTTGGCCCCTGGCCATCGTTGGTGCACCTCTGTTGTGAGTGCTGACTGCCATAAAGCAGTCAGTGCTGGTCCTAAATCCTTCCCATGTGCTCCAGAGGAACTGGATGCAGTTGCCAGTAGAAGTAAGGTGGCAGGGGAGGGTGGAACAGGGTGATGACAGGACAGGAGATGGGTGAACTGGGTCTGTGAAGGGGGCTGGTTAAGTGGCAGCCACTGAATCCTAATTCCCTTCCTGGACCTGATCCCACAATGAAGGCTCACGTGGACCTGCGTCAGCAATTTCACTAGTGCAAGTCCAATTAGATCTCCCTGCACCATGGAGACTTACCCAGAAGAGACCTCCACAACTGCCGCCCCCCCACCATAGGATGCAGTGGTAGCCATTTTGGTGCTGCTGCATTGGAGGGAAACAGTAGGACTGGGCTCTAAGGCTACATCCTACACCCTTACATTGAACACAGTGGGATTTACTTCAGAGCAAATATCGCAGTGAACAACTTGCAGTGACATTCTGTTGCATTTCTGCAGTCTTGGGTTTCTGCCAAGGTGGTGTCTGATTCACTATCTGTTCCCACAGATGCTTTTAAAAAAGATTTCCTCACTTTCATTATGATGCTTGTGTGTGGTTTTGCATCCTGCACATGATAAAATGTGTTTTGTACACTGGTCTCTTCTGGTCTAATTCTTGCAAGTAACAAAATTAATTTGTTTCATGTGTGTATCTTGGAGCTGTCTTGTCCCTTTGTTCCCTTCATTCTCTTCTATGCACTCTTTTCCTTGAAGGGAAAAAAATGATTCAAAAACCATGAAATATGGAACCAGAGTAGTCCAGTTAACACTGACGGGAGAATTCATAGTTATGGCTACAAATTTAGTACTGGGGACGCATTCCCAGAGAACAGGGGGCTTGTAGAAATGGCCAGGTGAGGCTTTATTTGCTATTTTGTTTTTTGACAAGATTTGCACTACACACATTGGCACACTTCCCATTCATGCACACACGCACATGGGGGGGACGACGAGGAAAGAGAGAACCTGGACCTTGCCTTCACGCTAACGCTGACAGGAAATGTTCCTGTGCCATTTTCTCTGCTTCATCCTCTGGTGGTGAAAATGGAGGGCAACTGTTGGTAATTCTTTTGGATTGAGTATTTGAGAAATTCTGAGGAATGTCTCAGTCCACTAGTGGTCCCATTTTTCTTCAGAAATCCCCTTGACCGTCATGTCTTGGCATCATTCGCAACACATTTTGGAAGGGAAATTCCTGGCAGCAGCTCTTCAGTGAAAATGTCCAGCTCAGCATTCATGCACTCTTAATGTACCTGATTAATGTAGGTAGTTTCGCTCTAGCAGTCAGAACAGACATGAACATTCCATAACACAACAGTTCAGCTAGTAGTTGCAGGAGGAGAAGGGGTATCATTTATTTGACTGCCCGGCTTCTGTGACCTCACAGCAGCCCTAGTGAGATCTCAAAATCTATTTTGTAACTAGCAAAACTACTCTTCTTGGGTGAATCTATGTGTTCTGCGTTCAAGGAGCAATTTCATACCACATGTTCTCATCTGAACAATACTGTTCCAACCAAATGTGTGAAAAGCAGCCTCTGTAACATAGAATCCTGAAGAGAGGTTACCACATCCATCTCCACCATAGATCTAACCCCCCCCCCCCAACTATGAACTATTTGCCCTCTTCTGTTGCTGGCATACTAACAGTTTAGTCTACAATTATCGTTCTTTGTTCTCTCATTAAAAAAAATCCCAACACAATCATTGCCAGACTGTTGCAATCCAGTTTTTAGGTGTTTCTCTCGCTCAGTCTGTGTGTGTGGGTGTGTTGAAGTTGCAGGGACAACCTACCCAGTGTGGACTGGCAAAGCACTATTGAGGCTAATGTGCCTTTCATTAAAAGCTTCCTACTTGTACGTTCTGCCGTTTATAAAGATTCCTTTTGAGCACGGTGGCAGGACTACCAATTAACATCTTGTTAATTGGCCCTTGTATAAAATCTTAATTGACACTTAGTGTTCGTTCCTGTCCTGGGGTGGGGGGCGGACTTCAGCGACTTACTTCTTCTCCTTTAAAGACATTTTTAAAATAGCAAAATAGCTTTGCTGAACAGGGCTGGCTTCTGAATAAATGTTAGAAGGTTCTTGGCCATTGGAATGGATGCTGCTGAACAATATCTGTTAAGTACCTCCGCTTTAATTCCATTTCTAGCTGACTGCAATAAAGCAATGTCTCTGGTGCATAATTGTGGGGCCTATTGTGGACCTTGTCTGAACCCTCTTTGACTACCTGAAGCATCAGAAAGATGCTCCATCCAAAGATGTCCACATTTACCAGAAGCATGTACCTCGGTGGAATATTTGAACAAGGTAAACTTTCAGCTGCTGCTACAGCAGGAACATCACATCTTACTAAGCAAGCCTAGACATCCACCTACCTTGCTTAGTAGTGAAAGTCAGCTCTGCTCCCAAGATCTTTGCACTCAGTAAGGCAGGCCAGCTTCAAACAATACTGGCTTCCTCTCTGGATAGTTCCTTCCCCCACCCAACATTTCCTCAGTTAATTCCTGCCACTTTTGTTCTTGCGTCACTCATAATTTCCAGATCTGACTTGTAGAATGGAGATGTTCATGTTCCACAGGCAGAGGGATGGAATGCTGTGGGGGGGGGGCATATAGGAATTCTTGTACACACTTTCAGGTCAAGGGATAGCCATAAATCTCAGGATGTCAGGGAGAAGTTCTCTGTGGCAAGGCTAAGGGGAGGGATCTACTCTGCTGCCACAGAAGGCAACTCAAGTATAAAAGAGTCCCCCAGCCAGCCCATGCCTGCACTTGTGTTGTCAGAAGCTGTGAGGTTCAGAACCTCTCGGCTCAGACTGTGGGCTAGAAGGAGGAAGTGGGGAGTGCAAGCCGGCAAAGCGGCAAGATGTCTGAGCTGCAGCAGCTGACGCAAAACTCCATCCCCAGCGCAAGGGAGGTCCTGCGGGACAACTACAAGAACCTGCTGCAAGTGGCAGATTACTGTGAAAGCAACTACGGGGAGGTGAGTTGCAGGAGGATACAACTGGGGTCGGCACTGCCAGGTAGACAGACAGCCGAAGGTTGCAGGGTTCAAGGTGTGCCTGGCATGTTGGATGAATGTGAATGTCTGTGGCTATTATACTGCTTACACTACAACCTGTTGCCAATGTGAATGGGGAGTGTGACCCTGGAAGGGTTAGCAGGGAGTGCTGGGGAGCACTCTCTCTTTATGTGGGTGGGTGCTAGCCATTGCAGGAACCTGGACTCACACTGCCACTGGCCTGACTGGCTGCAAATGAAGGTTGTGCTTCAGTGATGATGGAGGATCAGGCAAACCCTTGCCATGTCCCACCTAAAGAGGGGCTCTGGAATCAAAGAGGGAGCCAGAAGGCTATCTTGTGCAGCCCTCTGCCCAAATGGCAACTCTGCTCTTCACCTTGCTTTCCCCATGTAATTCAGACCACTTGGTGTCACCTAGAAAGAGCAGGTGCTCCACCAAAGCATGCTAGCAGAGCAGAGAGCTCCAGATGACTCATGTAAGTGAGCCAAGCTGCACTCGGAAACTGCAGGGCTAAAGAAAAGAAAAGACTCGTTCACAAACCATTCAAATGTAAGCCAAAATCCAAAAAATTTTTTTTTAACTACGTACCTAATGCTGATTGCATAAACAGTTACCAGCCTCTCAGTGTTGCCATGTACATAAAACACAGGGCCGTGCCAGAGAGAGCTTTAAGGAGCTTGAAGGAGGTGCACATTTTATACCTGAGGAGTAGCCACCAAGCACACTTTAGTATATTTTGATGAATTGCGCAATTCTCAGTGTTTTTGTTCTAAACTTCTTTTAGGCACAAGACAAACGGAAAGCCCTAGAGGAAACCATGGCTTTCACAACGCAGTCTTTAGCCAGCGTGGCCTACCAAATCAGCAATCTGGCTAGTGACATCTTCAAAATGCTGGACTTTCAGGCTGCTGAAGTCCAAAAGGTAGAAGCCAGTGTCTCCTGCATCACACAGGTAGGCAAGAAACCCATTGGAAACGGTAACAGGAAAGGCATAGTGAATGTTAGTGTTGGGGGCTTGGGCTTCAGTGGAGCTGGAGCTCTGCCCTGTGTGTGGCAAATCCCTTGCTGCTCTGTATTGTTGTGTCCATGTGTTTGAATCCTGCAGAAACATTTGCCTAAGTAATATGGAAAATATATATTTGTCAAAATTCAGTTTTATGTGGAAGAAGCACAGGGGCAGTAGGGGGGTGAACTGCTCTGGGTGACACTGTCAGAGGGGATGACACCAAAATGATTTGCTGTAGCTGTGCTGTGGTTGGGGCTTTCTGCAGTTGGGCACAGCAAACTACATTTCCCAGCATGCCTCTTGCTGCATGGTGGGCTTGAACAGGGACGGGGATGCCTTAGGGCAGGGGAGCTTCTTTGGGGGTTCCTCTGCACATTGAGCACAACCTGGCAGGGTATGAAAGCTTGCTGCCACCTGCCCTGCAGTAATCTGCCGTGAGCACAGATGCAACTGGCTGAGCCTCCAGGCTGCCTGAGATTGCACTGGAGCTTGTGCAAAATGATTGACATGGCCCAGAGAGGGCAGGCCAGCCTATTGAGGTGACACCTGCCAGTGACACCAGCCCTAGTGACATCACTGAAGGGGCTGTATCACAGTGGTAAAGTGGGACCCAGAACTGTTTGCAGGATCCAATTATGTTCCAGTCCATGACACTGCAGGTTAAAAGGATCTTGGGTTGCTTGAGGTCTTAGGGGCCAGCTGCTACCAGATAATACTGCACCACATAGATCATTGGTCAGAGTAATATATTACACCATCATATGCAGGGTTGTAGCATACAAAGAGTGTCTTTTCAGCACCATGGGCTACTACAGCTAGTCATGACACAGATGGCATTACAGTCTAAACCAGGGATCTCCAAACTTTTTGGCTAGAGGGCCGCATCAAATATCTAGTGTGGTGTTGAGGGCTGGGGAAAAAAATTTAAATTTGAAGTTTTAATAAATAAATTAGAGATGGAACTTAGAAGACTGAATAAATGAGTGGGCTCATTCACTCAACCTCTCTGACCCTCAGAACACCCTCCAGATGCAACCAGAGCACAGTTCTGGTCGTGTTCAGTTGGGTGGGCCAGAGGCTTTCAGGGGACAAGAGGTTGGCCATGGGCTAGATAGAGGCTGGCCGTGGGCCGCATCTGGCCCCCAGGCCGGGGTTTGGTGACCCCTGGTCTAAAACAAACAGCATCACTTCAAAGCAGCGTGGAGTCCTCAGAAAGTAAGTTGTGGCCCACAAGGGGGAGTGGAAAAATTGCTTCATTTCCTTAAAGAGAGATGAAAGGTTGAAACCGCCCCAGAATCTATGCCTGTCTATTCTGAAAGTCTTGTTCCTTCGTATTAGATGTTTGAATACGGCAAGGAAAATACATTCTGCATGTGGCAAAGGCATTTCCTTCTTGGCTATTGCTTTGTATGCTCCAAGCCGGAACCCTTTTGTTCAGGGGTTCAAGCTTGGCATTCACCTTGTGCTGGTGAAATAAAATGGGTAAGAGACTGAGCTGTGAATCAGAAACTCCCTGGTTCAGATCTGGCCTCTGCTAGGAACTTGTTAGGTGGCCTTAGGCTACTCCCTCTCAGCCTCAGTCCTTCTTCTGCAATATGGGCATATTAATAATTTACAGGCATTGTGTCAATATCTGTGAGAGCCTTTCCATACTAAAAAAGTGCTGTACAGACACTACCCATCATCAAAAAGTGCTGTTCAGATGCTCATCATCATCATCAAATTCCGGAACTAAGCCCTTCTTGAGCTGTGATTGACATGAATTCCTGCTGCTGTCTTTTGGAAAGAACCAGAGAGGATTTGTGAGAGAGTGCATGAAAAGAAGTTACCTGATACTGAACCAGAAAGTCTGTCCATATTTTCTTGTATCAGCAGCTCTCCAAAACATCAGGCATGTAGCATAGCAGGGTTTGAGTCTGGGTTCTATCTGCTAAGAGTATTTTGCTTGATGGGTCCCCTACCCACCTGTCCTACAGATGGCAAGGGGTAACTGTGATATTGGCATGAGCAATCTCATGATGGCCCACTGGAGGAACAGGTTCTGTGCAGGGTTTCACTGTGTGGTGTCCAGCTATTTGAGGACTTCCTTTTCATACCTCTGGGTTATTGCTACAGCTCCAAAGCAGACATAACCTGAACTCTCAGGGCCCAAACCTATCCAGCTTACCAGCACTGATTAAGCCGTGCCAATGGGGCACTTACTGCATCCTGTGATGGTGGGTCAGTCACAGAGGCCTCTTCAACATTTATTCCCTTACCTCGGGGTTGCATAGTGGCTGTGTCGGCACTGGAAAGTTGGCTAGGATTGGGCCCTAAGTCCTGGTGCGTCAGTCAGTGGGATTTTCCACCCTTTCTGTCTGTTCTGGAATGTAGGGAGGCACACACATGATGTTCTCAGTCATCGGGTCTCTTTTCCTGTTACTGGAGAGATTGGAGATCTGCCTGATGACTTTCCTGTTTCCCAGAGAATAATACCCTAGAAAAAAACATAATGGATCAGGAAACATCAGTGGAATGGATTAATCACCTCTGCAGTTTCACCAGTTTGGTATCCCTAAACACTTATAAAGTTTACTTTTAGTGCCGTTTCACTTGGCTGAGAGACATGTGGTGGAAAGTTGCAAAGAGTAACAGTTTACCTTGTGCTTAATTGGAGCTTCTTGATGCTGGATCCCAGAACATGTTTGTCCAAAACTGTTTGGCCTCCGGCTGCTCCGAACTGGTTTCAAATCGCTGTGCAATTTGTTTCGTAAAGATCAGGTAGACAGGATGTATTGCAAAGAACAAACATCACTGTCTGGCCTGTTGTCGCACCTTTCAATGCAAGCATTAAGACACAATAGTGCTCAGTTCAGTACGTATCTCAGAATGTCATGCCACAGTCCACTTCAAAGAAGATCAGGACATGCAATGTTAATACAATGCCATGGTATATAAAAAGCCACATGTTAATTCTTAAAATATATTGTGGTTTATTTGGATGGTTTTAAAGCGATTTCACTGTGTAATTTGGCTCAGTCGAGACACACATGCAATGAGTTTGAAAAGGTTTTCCTTCTAGGCCAGTGGTTCTCAGGCTTTTAGCACCGGGACCCACTTTTTAGAATGAGAATCTGTCAGGACCCACCAGAAGGGAGGTCATGACCGGATGTGACATCATCAAGCAGGAATATTTTTAACAATCCTAGGCTGCAATCCTACCCCCATTTATCTAGGAGTAAGTTCCATTTACTACCATTATTAGGAGCATATACATAGTAGCCTGTTAAAAGCACAGAGCTGTAGCATGTCCCCAGATGCAGTCACATACCATGGAAGCATCAAGTCGAATATATTAAAAATAAAATATTGAAATGAATGGGGACCCACCCAAAATTGACTGGCGACCCACCTAGTGGGTCCCGACCCACAGTTTGAGAAACACTGTTCTTGGCAATGGCTTGGGCATCAGGTAAGAATGCCTCTTAGCATTTTATCAGCTGCTATTTTGCATGCAGTAAGGATTCCAAATATTTGATCATAAAGTTTTGAAGTTTCTTGCCTGGTCTTTCTCACATTGTCCTACTTCTTTGTGTATTATTTTGGATCTTTGTTCAAAATCCCTTTCTCCTCCTTGAACTTTTGTTTCCCACACTTTGATTTCAGCTATAGCCTGCTGTAATTCGTCAGATCTGTCAACAAGCTGTAGTTCAGCTTCAGCTTTTTGGTTTTTCTATAACATGACCTAGCTTGCCATTTCTGCCGGCATTTCATTCAATGATCGACCACCCCTTTTGATACACCAATAAGAGGAATATAGTCACCAGGTAGTCAGAGAATATGTCGAAGTCAGCAAAAGCATGTTTTTGTGGAAACTCATGTATTTTGTCCTCAACTTCAGCAAGCTGAGACAAAAGTCTTGATAAAGCAGTGTGGCTTTCTGAGTTACTTAACGTGGCAGCACTTTTAGCACAGCAGCTGGTTTGACATAAAGCTCTTTTTGCTGATTCTACTTTTCTTCTGTATCTGTCAGTCTCTTTCTCTTCCAGAAAGAGTGCCTCTGAGCATGTGCAGTATTATAGCAGAGGCAGAGAGTGAGAGACTCTCCTCTCTTCTATGCACAAGCTCAATTTCCCTCTTTATTTTTGATGCCATGAAGTGGGAAGAGGAGAGTAGTGAGTTAGGGTGCTACTGCTCACTCTTTCCAGTGGCAACAGCACAAAAACTAATAGGTTGCCACAAAAAAAGATAGATTTGGGTTCAGTATCAGGAGGGGAAGGATTCCCTGCTGCGTGAAGAAAGAAGTAATTTGTGGGGCCTTTGAATCTTTCCTGAGAGCTTAGTGTCCCAAAGAGATTAGACAGGCATCAGGCAAGCATGCTTGAGATTGGATATCCTGCTTCACTGGGGCTAAAGGTTAATCTGAGCTAGGCCTGTGCCCCAGAACCCGTTCCGACCATGGGATGGAAAGGACTAGAGTGACACGCAGCCTGAGCCTTTGGCATTAAAATTGCCATTAGCCCACATTGACCATGATTCTCAAAGGCAGAGAGTGGAGTTGCTCTCACCCTCTGCCATATACCTTAAGAGTGGCAACTCATTCACTCCAGTGCCAGAGGTGCCAAGGAGGACTGCATTCAGTACCGTACCCTCTTGGCTCTGAGTGCCAGGCCTGTGGATTATCACCTTGGTCCTACATGGTCCTAAAGAAGCCAAAGGCTTGAAGCATGTGCAGAGTGCCTTTCCTTCTTTCTAATGTGCTTTCCAAAGGAAATGGTAAATATTTGGCCCTCAATCTTATTTTCTCTGGGTGAAAAGTACCAAGGCTGTGTATTCTCTGCACTTAAAAACAAAGATTTAAAATTGTAGGCCAGGCAGCCATGTCCCCCGGGATAGTGCCTGGGTTGGGACGACACAGCAACATGACCCCCTGCGCAATCACATCACCCCTGCACCTGCGCACGACACTCTCTTCCTTGAAGGGCTCCATTCTGGAGCCAAATGGATGCTTGGGAGGGAGGGTGGGCCCATCTGCATGCAAAGAGCACCCTCCCCCCAGGAAAGGAAGGGAACTACCCAGAGCACCGTGGATGGTGGGTGCGCTGTCAGCATTGCTTGCCGCCCAGGTAAGTCCATGCCAGGAGTCCCCTTCAATGGTGGCCCGGGCAAATGCTATGGCTTGCCACATCTTAGGTAAGCACCTGAGGCCAGGATACTCCAAATTTTGCAAGGAAAAATGCTCCTGAGTCCCCATTGACACCAGCACCAAATGTGTCTTGACCAAGTCTAACGTTGTGCTCTAGACCAGACTGTCCTTCCTCACAATGTCTCTGCTGCAGGTGGTAGAGATGCACAAGGAGAAAGTGGCCCGCCGAGAGATTGGGACGTTTGCTGTTTGCAAGACATTTCCACACTACCAGAAAATCATCTCCCCAGCCCGTCTTGAACCCTTGGAGGCATATTACAGGAAGCCGCTGAACTTCAGCAGTTTAGATGACATTGGACATGGGGTAAAGGTAAGATGTGAATTGGTCCTCTGGCTATCCCCACCCTAAATCCAGAACAAGATGCCAAAGGAGATCCAGAGCACACCAGATTTGGGTGCCTGTATTATTGTCATCCTTCTGGACATGGGAGTACTCTCACCTTGTTTTCTGTAGCACTCCAATTACAAATATATTGCTATGAATTTTGTAGTACTTCAGAGGTTTCAAGTCTCCACTAAGTTCTCTGAAGCATCACCAGTGCTGCTGAACTAAAATGCCATGCGACTATCGTAGGCACCGATTGAACAGTGCCAATGACATCAGTGATGCTGAATAATTCAATTCAACCCTCCAAGTTTTGTGCAGTTCTAGAAACCGTTGTCCTATGTGAAAAAAATTTCTGCATTTATCTTTTCAAAAATGAGTCAAGTAAAGGGTTTGCAAGTATCCTCTGTACCGGATGAGGGTTCGTCTGATCCTTTAAAAGTGCAAAACGGCTTCATCCCGTTTTGAGATCCATTTTTGTTTTTCAAACATTTCTTTTTAAGGAGATGCTTTCCCACTGTCCAGGACCTCCTTTTATAGAATTCTCAAACTTCTGATGCTAGACCGGAGCTAGGGCAGAAGAGTATTGCTCCCATTGCTAGGAAAGAAACAATCTGTGCAAGGCCTGCAACTCTGAGAGTCAAGAAGGCAGAGCTTTTCAGTCTTGGGGAGGGGGCACAAGTATCACTACTTCCAGGGTCTGTGTATGGGACTTGTAGCTGCTGGAGGAACACTAGAGGAGGTATGACAAGGTGTAAGGTGGCTTACAGTTTTTTCTGCAGCAAGGCTGGGACTTCTCCAGTTACAGGTGTCCCGCACTCATTTAACAGGTAAGGGACCTGAACAGGGGTGAAAAGTGGAAACCATTGAAAAGCAGAACCCGGTATTTTTTTTAGTTTACAAATGTTCCAATGCTTTTTTTAGCTAGCAAATTGCAAATGCCTTTTCTTAACCTTGCAAATTCCTGCTGTCACACAAAGATTTCTGCAAATGGACTCTCATTAATGCCTTCAGGAATGGGAATAGATCCTGAGCTAAAGTTGGTATACACACTCTCTCTCTCACACACACACACTCATACACCCACATGTATCAAAACGGTTTGAATCACCATGTTATATGCAAATCAACACCGGGGAGGGCAATTTTAGCCTTTGGAACAACAGAGAGAGGTTGACAGAGCAGAGCTTGTGTTGAATGGATGACTTCAAGGTATAATTGAAAAGTGTTGAAAGAGCAGATCCAGAAAAAACGAACCATCAGAAAGTGGGGGATGTCTGTACTTTTGTCTGGGCTTGGGCGCAACTACACTTGATTGCTGCCCCAGCCACCTCCACTTCTGGTGAGGTTGAGCAAGGCAAAGCAGTCCAGGCGTCCCGCGGTATCCACAGGGAGATACGTTCCTGCTGCTACCGCGGATAGCTGAAATCGCAGATAGTAGTGAACCATATTGCAGATAGAAAAGGGAACAGACAGACAGCAAGAATGCTAGACTCTGCTCCTGGTTAAGCATTCTCACTGTCCCCTCCTCTAGTGTTCCTCCAGCAGCTACAAGTCTAGATTCTGACTGTTTGCTTCCTTTTCCAAAGTGTTCCAAAGCAAAAGGGGGGAAAAGCTTCCTTTTGCAAAGTGTTTGCAAATAAAGAGAGGCAAGTCATGAACATGATGGGGCGGGGGGGGGGAGTTTGAGGACCATGGATAAGTGAAAGTGGATATGGGGAGTCACCTATTCTGCATAGTCCCTGAGGCAGCAGCAATACATCACACCAATGTAGAATAAGCTACAAGGCCAAGTACACCACCATACCATGATGTACTTGTGCCACCACTTGAAAAACTCTGTCTGAGGCCAGGCCTGTCTTTGACTCTGCTTTGGGTACCCCTGGTACGAAGCCTGTTCTCCCTCTCACTCTGAAATCTGACTTTGTTTTTCTTCTGGCAAGTTTTACCAACATGGGCTTTTCCCCCCATCAATGCTATTAGCATCAGCTAAGGCAGGCACCCACAAAGCGACCTTGTTATCACTGCTTTTTGTGCTGTTATTATTAAAACATTCATATCCTGCCTTTCTCTCTAATCCAAGAGTGCGCAAAGTAGTTTAGAATAAGAAGGTTAAATAAAAAAGGGAAAATCAGCAGGAGTTGGCTGATGATCAAAACAACAAATCTAAGTAATTCTCAAAAATTCAGCAGTTATTCAGAACAGAACTCCCTGTAGCATGTAATAGAACTGAAGACTCACAGCAAGCTTTGAAGAACTTGTTGTGCTCCTACTGAGCAGCTACTTAGCTTTGGCAATCTCCAAAGCTGTAATGCCAAACCTTGGCTTGTGTGTGTGTGTGTGTGTGTGTGTGTGTGTGTGTGCGTGTGCAAATTTAAGATATCCTTTGCAGAACCTGAGGTGTTAGCTCAGTGCTAAGAATTTTCAAGTACATCTTCTATGAAACATCTGTTACTTTAGCCATCAAAATTTGGCTAAATCTGAGTTGGTAATTTTCATAGATCCAAGATCTTGCAATCTGATCTGAAAAATATTTTCCACTTTGTTTCTAGGAAGGTATGAGATTGAAATGTGTTGAAAGGCAATAGTAATACTCCCATAACATTGACCTCTTTTGCACTGATTTGCTAAGTAGTAATACCTCCTGTTTTGCACAGTGCTTGGCTTTCCAAGCACTTGGAAAACATCAATAACTTGATGTTATTGGAGGTATCATTGTATGTAAATAACTTAAACAGAACTTACAAGCAGAGTAGGGGAAAAAAGGAGAGTTTTATCCAGTGGCATTGCTAGGGGGTGCAGGGGGTGTGGACTACACTGGATGACACACTTGAGGGGGTGACACCACTACTGGCCAAAATTGTGAAAATCTTTGTATTTTCAAATAATACCATCATGTTTTACATTAGTTGATGTGCAGTTTCATGCAGAATGCAGTGAAACACACCGTATTGAAGTATCTATATTTTATCAAAAGTTACAGGTTGAGCCTCATTATTTGTGTGGGTTCCATTCCAAGCACTCACGTGGATGGCAAAAAATGCACTATAGCAAATCAATTTAAAAAACAAAGTTTCTTTGCTCCGGTGATTTAAAAACGGCCTTGCTGACCTTTGTGATGTAAGATAAGAGTCATTAAGAAGACAATCCATCAATCAGTCCTCCTCCAAGAGCTTAGAAAGGAACTTCACTCAGCCCCTCCCTTCACCAATGCAAAGTGATCACCTTTCTTTTACATGCTCAGGAGGAAGGGAGGGGTCGCCTGGAGAGAGAAGGATTGATGGATTGTCAGCCAGCTGCCCCCCCCCTTCATTAAGGAGGCTATTGTTAAAGGACTGTTCCGTTTTTTAAACTAATTTTAAAGAGATGCATTTTTCCCCTTCTCCAGGGATCAGCACATTCCATCTCATTTGCAGGGGCCATTCGTGTTGAGTCAAATCCGTGTATAAAAAAATCAGTGTATAACTAGACTGGACCTGTATAGTTAAAAAAGAAGAAAAGGAAAACACCTTATGTAACAAAAAGTGGATTTTTGTAACTCAATTGACCAATGAGACCAATTGTTCTGAGAGCCAGTGAGGTGTTGCTATGACACAGCAGGGAACCAACAAGGTGTTAATGTGAGTCAGCTCTCATTTCCATGTATCAAAGCTAATACCAGAACTCTGGTATTGTGTGAGTGTCATCAAGCTGGCTACTGGGTTTTTTTTTTCTTGTTTGTTACTGATTTGTTGGGTGACCTGTATTGTTATATATTAAAACAAATAAAGTTAATGGGGGTTACACCAACCCTGCAGATGCCACTGCATTTCAGCTGTGCATATGATATTGTAATTAATTCTGTTTGGTCTGATATTTGGTCATGGGGATGATGCAATGATGCAAACCCTAATGATGCCTGCTTATGTTTGCTTTTAGCATTGTGTTTAGGAATATTATCTGAAAGTAGATACTTGGATACCCTTTTTGGGGAGGGGTAGCCCCATGTTAGTGAAAAAGAAAGTCTTGTGATAGCTTAAAGACAAATATATTTCAGCATAAGCTTTTGTGGACTGAAGTGTGATGAAATAAAGTCACTAGTCCTTAAGGTGCCACAAGACTTTCCTAGTTTTTCCAGTTACATTGGAATGTTCTTCCATGTGGAGTCAAATTACAATGACAAGAGGTGGAGACTTCTAAGCAGGAAGGGGTTGAAGTCTTCAGATCATTCCAAGTTGCATGATCTCATGGGGGGGGGGTTCAGTTCTCAGATTTGAACTCCTTAAAGGGGCAATTGGCACATGTATTCATTACTTGTTGACTGCACCATCAAGTGATGACTTGCCTGCGTGAATGGGCTAATGTGTAGAGATGTGCCATCAGTCCTGTGAAGCACAGTGCTTGAAGCTGTCGTTCTCTGGATTTGTCACAGGACCAGGAAATTCCTGAGCAGTGGCTGCCGCTCCTAGATAGGAGGAGGCTTGGTTTGGGATGTCAGATCTTGCAAACTATCATCAGATCAGGATGAATAAGCAGCAGACGAAATGAAAGCAGTTAATAACAATCCTAATAACATGATATTTATTTTCATTAGGAAGATTGGCCTCCATAATTTTTGCAGCAGTCATTAGTGCATGGTTTGCTTAGGTCTTAATGTGAGACGGTGATTTGGCACACCGGAAGGTGTGATGATTTTGTACAGAGATAGAAGATCAACCTCAGACAGAGAGTCTCCAAGCACTTCCTCTGTGGAAAAGTTCTCTCTTTTGATGAACCACAGAGCAAACCTTTTCCTCCTCTTCTTCCTTCCTCTTTTTTTTTTTAAATAAAAAAACTAATAAGAAGAGAGCATGTTGAGAATTACATCCTTGATCATCTGAAGAGGAGAAAGACACTGACCGAAGAAAAGCTGTTTGTTTACTTGTAGGCTTGCGTGTATACAATTTTTATACTAAAATATGCTTGGATCCATTTGGTCCATTAAACTCACATGCACTTTTTTAAGCACACATTTTGGTTGCTTTCCATTCTACCATAAAGTCTATAATAAATTTTATTAACATCTCTATGATTCTAAAGACCTTGACTGTGAACCTGGTGCCACACAAAAAATGTTTCCACATTCCACAGCTTCTAAGGCCGGCCCTGGATATGACATACCTTTCAAACACTATTCCCCCCATTTCCACAGCTCTCAAATGCTTGTTTCCTTTCTGCTGGAGCAATGCAATTATAAACTGGGCGCATGGTGCACAAAAATGTGACCACCACACCAATGCTTGCGAGTGGAACAGTGGAGGTGTTCTGCTTTTGTCCTCCCTGCCTTGCAAGCTGTCTTTTCAGAGAAAAAGGAGAATTGCGCTGTTGATTGCGGGCAGCCATCGAGGCCAATCTCAACCACAAGGATCTGAAACTGATGAGACAGAGACGTTTCAAACCGAGAGGAAGCTCTGTTCGAGCTTTCTGTTCCCACGCTGGCGTCTGCTGTCCTAGTGGGGTTCTTGCCGCAACCCAGGCAGCTGCCACAGCAGAAGCCTTGCAAGTATTTGCTATCTTTTGTTGGCACATAAGCTCCAGCTCAGCAAGCAAAATAGCTGGGGGGGGGAGGGTAAAGGTATGACCTGCTTTTTAAACCTAAAAAAAAATTATTCTTCTGTTTTATTGTATTACTCTGTGTAAGAGAGCTTTCTAATTTGGTCCTTTTAGCACTAGAATGGAAAGAGCTCCCCTTTGGGCAGGTTCAGCATGCCATGTCAAAAGCCAGAGAGCCCCAGCAGGTAGTGTGCTCACCTCTGCACACCAGAGCTGAACAGTGCCTAGCACACCAGCTTGGGATTGGGGGGAGGGGGAGGGAATCCCTATAGGGCAGGGGTGTCCAAAGTTTTTGGCTGGAGGGCCACATCATCTCTCTGACACTGTGTTGGGGGCTGGGTGAAAAAAGAATTAATTTACATTGAAAATTTGAATACATTTACATAAGTTTACATAAATGAATATATTAAAGATGAACTTATATGAATGAACGAAGGTCTTGCAATAGCTCAAGGCCTATAAAAGGCCTTGCACAAAGCAAGGGTGGCCTTTCCTTTTGCTGCTTCTGCTGCATCACAGACATGAAACTGCAAGCAGTGGCAGGAGCCCTCATCCCGCAGCTCACGCGAGAGGTCAAACAGTTGCCCTCACGCTAAGAGCAGCTGCGTTGGGTCAGTGTGGGCTCCAACAAATCTCCGGAGGGCCAGAGGCTCATTGGAGACTGGGGGCTCCCTGAGGGCCGCATTGAGAGTCCTCGAGGTCCGCAAGTGGCCCCAGGGCCGGGGTTTGGGCACCCCTGCTATAGGGCAAGGCAGGTATTACCAGGGCCAACTTCACACAGGGAATGAACTGAGTTTTAAATGAATAAAAGTCCTTCGCTAGAGGGAGAAGATAGTTTTGCACACATTCAGATTTTGACAAATTTTAATTTCGGTGATGAAATGAAAAATAAAACTTAGCACCAGTTGATCAAAACGTTACGGTGAGGCTAGATTCCGGGGGGGGGGGGGTTTGCCTTGTTCAATCCATTACAGTAAACATAACAGAGTCCTGTAGCATCTTAAAGATGTCACAGAGATGCTTGTTTTCATGTCATATTCATGGCATAGAACACTAACGTATTGAAGAGAAAGTGGCCCCACACCCTGCTGTACTAGTTTTCTTCTTGTTTTTTTTTTTTTTTAAATGTAGGGGGCATTCAAAAGCTGTATGCCCCACCTGCAGCCTACAATAGTACAGTCTGTTCAGCATTCCTCATTCTGCTGCATGCTTGTGTCGATTCAGCCATTGCCCTTCTAGCTTTGCTTTTCAAATTTAATGCCAGTTATACGGGAGAGATCTTTGTTTTTGACTGAGTTCTGAACAGGATCAAATTTGCTGATACGTTCTCATTCAGTGATTACTAGATTTTGAATCTAGTAATGAATTTCTAGTTCAACTATAAATTGTTGATCTAGAATGTTCTGGCATATTTGAGTCTGTTCGTTTAGGACGCACCTAAAACCAAGTTTCTGTCTCGCTACAGATCGCAAAATGGTGTTACCACCAGCCAACTATTGGTGGGAATGGTCACTGTGCTTATCTTATAGAAATCTGAGCTTTGTGTAGAACATTCCATACTGTACTCTTAAATTTAATGGTAATTTGACTCCAATGTATAACTTTTTTTCCATTTGTGCACACATGTGCATTCATCACCAGTTAAGGACAATGTTTTATGCCTCTGATAAATCGGGCTCTATCCCATGAAAGTGGATGTCACAGTAACTCCATTTGTGTTTTATGTGACACAAGGCAGTAATACTAAGAACTCCTTGGAAAATGGTACAAGATTGGTCCTTTGGAAAGTAACATCCTGCATAGTCTCAGACACAAGTACTTTTCATCCTCTCTCCCCTCTCTCTCAGGATCAAAGCACTCAGCTGGCAAGAACGGGGACCCTGGCCCGGAGAGGAACCAAGACAGGAGCAGGCCAGTCCTCTGGGAGCCTGGGGTGAGGCTGAGTCATTTGGATAGTAGAACCAGAAGTGGTAGTTTCATTTTGAGCCATTTGCTCCTCAGAGATTGCACCCTCTGACCCCTGCCTGAGAAAGTTTTTTTTCAATCAGAGCTGAAACATTTATGGGTAATCAATAAATTGATTCAACTCCTCTTTATGAACTTAGAAAGGTGCCCTTGATTAATAGCAAAACATTTTATAAATGTTTATTGCTTTTAATAGGTTTATTAAAAATGCAGATTGCAGGTGTAACCTCAGGAGAAGACTTCCCTGAGCACTGTTTCACAAGAAGGGATCTGACTTAGGGTCCAGTCTTATCCAAATTTTCAGCACTGATGTAGCCATAATGCAGCCCCAAGGTAAGAGAACAAATGTTCCCTTAACGTTAAAAGGCCTATGTGATTTTCCCCGACCAAAGAATGCAGCACACATCCCATTGGCATGGCTACATTGGTACTGGAATAATAATAATAATAATAATAATAACAGGTATTTATATACCGCCTTTCTTGGTCTTTATTCAAGACTTTATTCAAGGCGGTTTACATAGGCAGGCTTTTATTTAAATCCCTTATTAAATAGGGATTTTTACAATTCGAAAGAAGGTTCTTTCTTTCAAGAACCACTACATTCAAGATGTTTCATTCCGATCTGGCTTCACATTCTGGCCTCCATCCTCCCACGCTCAGAGCAGATGGAAATAGCTCTGCTTCAGCTTGTCAGCTGCTTCAAGGTCGCACGGTGCCAGTGGCCTCGAACTGACGACCTTGTGGATGTTATCTTCAGGCAGACGGAGGCTCTACCCTCTAGACCAGACCTCCTGCCCTAATGAATTACTCTTAAATTCATTAATGTTAATGAATTTAAGATTAATTCACATGCAGGTGATATTTTATTATTTATTTCTGAAGTTCAATCTTCTATTTCAGAATGGATGAAAGTGTTAAATGCCTTGGGAGATTATTGGTCAATTGGACAAAATCTGAATTGATGTAACTTGGAGACACTATTACATGGGGTGTATTCAATGCTTGGTCATTTTGATGGTGCCCAGATGTCATTAAGTATTTTAAAATATTGATTCCTAGAGATATAATACAGATTATATAGGTTAATATAGGCGCAATCCTAACCAGCTTTCCAGCACTGGCATAGCTGTGCCTGTGGGGCATGTGCTGCATCTTGCAGTTGAGGGGCAATCATGGAGACCCCCTCAAGGTAAGGCAATGTTTGCTTACCTCAGAGCTGCATTGTCCTTATGTCAGAGCTGGAAAATGGGTTAGGATTGCACCCTAAATCTGCTAAAAAAATTTTTAACTGAGCGACTGCCTGACTTTCAATGCTGCCGTTGGTCAACTGCATAGACGCTGTGGCTCAAAAGTGCACCTGAAAGACTCCATGATAACACATGGGACAGTTGACCTTGGGACAGTGTGGTTGTTCTGCTGGGTTCTCCAGTTATATTTACAGCTCTAAAACTTTTTATTAGTCCTTTGACATTATTTCAATGATACATTATTCACAGCTCTAACCTAACTAACCCCCGCCCCCACTGATGCAGCCATGCTAATGGAGCACGCACTATATCCTGCGGGGGCCAGATCCTTAAGGGAACATTTGTTACTTTGGGGCAAGGCTCTGCTGCCCCAAGCGAACCTCTTTGGGTCTGTGCCAGCCGTTTTGCTGGCACATGTCCAAAGAGAGTAAGGGAAAGGGGAGAGGGAGAGGATCCTGGTGAACACTGGTGCTGCCAGGATCCACTCCATACCTTTTCCTGCCCACCCCTCCCTGCTCAGACACTTCCCCATTCTTCCCCCTACTCACCCCTGGGTTCCCACTTCCTCCCACTGCCTGCCCACCGTATCAGCTTACCTGCATTCCTGCTGGTAGTGAGCAGCAGGCCTCTGCCACCACTGTTTGTAGCAGCAGTTCTGGAACGGCCATCATATGGCCATTTACAACCATGCAAACAACCGTTCCGCTGTCGTAAGGCTCAGTTAGAATTGGATGCTCAGTTCCTAAACCTGGATTATTACTGTGTTTTAGGGAAGTGTAACAATAAAGGAAAGTCATCATAGTGTATATGAAATAAGAGACATCCCCTCAAAGTAAGGTTAAGGGTCTCCAGCTGTTTTCCAAGTATATTTATAAAACCCTTGATATTTCTGCTTCGAATGACGTTCAAAAGCAATTCTGCAAAGGCATGTCATGTTCATCTCTCCCTACACAAGCAAGCAAAATCTGGATTTCATCCCTATGTCTTTGGGATTTAGGAGAAACCACCGGACTCCGGAGCCAATACAGCCACCCATCGTCCCTAATGGCAGGCTCTCGTCAGCTTCATCTATGTCATCTCTGAGGTACCATCTGAGATTTCAATATCGGGGCGATGTGGGAGGGAGGGCAGATTCAAGGGAAAATGGAGTGAGGAGGAGGGTCACAAACTTCTGCCAATACAGAATTAGCACATCAGGGAGAAGGAGTCTGACCCAAAAAGTATAAGGCAGTGGTTTCCAAACTGTGTGCCGTATTGCCTGAGGGCGCCATAGGAAACTCACTGGGGTGCTGCAGGATACCCCTGGTGGCCTCTTCTCCCTGGCTCTTCTGGGCACTGCCATCTTGGATGATGCAAGATCTCATGCTAATCTCATGGGACCTTGTGTGATTGTCATGAGATCTCAGGAAACCATGCACAATCCAAGATGGCGGTGCCCACCTTCCTGGCCCTCCCAGGTGCCGCCGTCTTGGATTGCATGAGACCTTACACAATCCAAGATGTGGCCCCAGGAGAGCAGGGAAGCAGAGGATGCTGGGAAAGAAGGGCACCACGACCATGGTAAGTTTAGGAACTGCTGGTCTAAGGGTTAAGCCAGGGGTGCTCAAACTTTCAACTTTAGGGATGCTGGACCTTTAACAAGTGTATAGAAGAGAGAATTTCAGCAGGTGCAACTTGTCATCCCACAGATGACAAGCTGCACCTGCTGAAATTCTCTCTCCTACACAATTTTAAAGGTCCAGGATCCCTAAAGTTGAAAGTTTGAGCACCCCTGGGTTAAGCTTTCTGCATGATAGTTACCTACTTGCAAGGAATTGGGATTTTTTTTTTTAACCAAGGGGAACATACAGTATATCTCTCCTTCCTGCAGTCTGAAGTGGTATAATCTCCCAGCTCAGAACTCTAGCACTTCATTTCACAGCATGCTACCCAAAACTATTCCTTGTTTAAATGTTACAGCAGTTCTTTGGGAACCATTAGCAGCCCCAGTGTGAGTGCACCTACTGAACCGCCTCCACCTCCACCCTCCCTGCTATCGGTTTTTCCTCCACCAGCAGAAGCAGACGACCTTCCTCCTCCTCCTCCTCAAGCAGATATATTGCCACCTCCGCCTGCCACAATGGATGATATGCCCCCACTGGATTTCCCTGAGCCAGGTAAGGCCCCTCCCCCCACTTTCCTTTGAAGAGCTACAACAAAACAGAACACAAAAATCAAACGGCTTGGCATACTTAGCTCACACCTTATGGGTGTAAGATAGGATGTCTCCTAAGTGCATGAGTATCCTAAGAACACCGGTATTCATCTTTTGTTTCAAAAAGAGAACAGCGTTCTAGTCCTTGCTGTTGTGAAGAGGAGTTTAAAAAGTGTTGACAGTCCCTGATGGAGTCCCAGAAGCCAGGAGGTGACCAAACAGAGCTTCTGGTGGTTTTGGTGGAAGGCAGGGCAGGAAGTTATAGGGTTTCAATGCCTTGCATAACTGTGTCTCCCCCCAGGGCTGGCCTAGCCATGAGGCCAACTGACCTGATATTTTCAGATAGCAGATTTGCAAAGGCTGCCCCTTTCTCACTGCCCATTTGCCTCCATTACTCCTGTCCAATGGATTGGAAATGGGCGATGGGGATGGAATGAAAGAGGAAGTGTGTAGGAGAGTGAAGGGCTAGAGAGACACTCTAGCCCTCTACTCTCTCTTCCTCCACACTTCCTTTTCCAGTCAAGGGATTGAGAAAAGCAGAGGCTGGCCCTTCATCAGGTAATGAGGGGCAGCATTTGGCACACCAGCTCAACTGCAAGGAGGTCTTGAGGCAGCCGTGTCTGTTCTTATAGCTAGGGGAGGCAGAAATAACAAGCAAAGTCATTGTCAAATACATGGACGTTTGATTACTTTTCTTCTGTGTAATACAGCCAACCTTTTCATTTGCTTGTAGATCTCGATTTCCTAGGATCTCCACCACCGCCACCTCTGGATGTTACTAACTTGGGATGCTTGGGGCCTCCACTCCTGCCCCCTCCACCACCCCCAGAGAAATTGTCGTGGGCCCCAGAATTCTATCTGGAGAAAGGTACCTTGCTGAGGAAGTTAAGCACTGTCACAATGGTCTTGCTCAGCATTCTGTCTACTGCCAATTGGTAGGGGCCTGGCCCCCAGGGTTAAGTCTAAAATGAGAGGGCTGGGACTCTGGACCACCTTGAAGGTACACCTTTCACCATTCAGATACTCCCATGCAGCCTCTGTCCTTTATGCCATTCCCCACCATAAAATGCTGTGGCAATGAGTCCCATCGCCTAAATATGTGCCTTGACTTGGATGTTCTACAAGTCAGAGTTTGCTTTGTGCTGTGTGCTTCCATCATCCACTGACACTGTCTCTCTCCTCCCTCTCCCCATGGCCTGCAGTAGTGACTCTCTACCCCTACACTCGGCAGAAGGAGAACGAACTCTCCTTTGCAGAGGGTGCCATTATTTATGTGACACGGAAGTACTCAGATGGCTGGTGCGAGGGGGTGACTAGCGAAGCTGAAGGCTTGTTTCCTGAGAACTACGTGGAAGCTTTTGACTGAAGGAGGTGGAATGGAAACGGGAGAGAAGCCAGCGAATGAAACGCAAGCTCTTCTGATCTGCAGTAGATCTGATCCATCTTTTGTTCTCGCTTTGAAGAGAGCTTGAGGAGGAAACACTGTGAAGGGTGGCCTTTACTCTAGCGCCGTTCAAGTCTTCCCTGACTGGCTCCAAAGCAGGCAGCAGTCACCTCCCCATCTACACAGCATGTGATGTCAACGTTCACTTTAGCTTCTCTCGATCCCTCCCTCCTCCAGGCCTGAGCATCAGCTACAGTGGGCCTGCTGTATTTGCAGGCTCCACATTTGCAGATTTAATGAACTGCGGATTGAAAATGTTTTTAAATTTTACATACCCTGCTGTAGCAATGTATGCAATTTGCAAAAAAAATCATGCAATTTGTGCAATTTATGTAAATGTTCCACAAATTTAAGAGTATGTCATTTTTGTCTGAGTGACTTCTGAGGACATGGGTGTATGGATTTTGGTATCCACCTGGGGTTCCAGAACCAAACCCCCATGGATATGGAGGGTGCACTGTACAAAGGTAGGTTTAAGCAGATGTTTACACCCTTGCTAAAGCATTCATCACCTGATTCAGCACAGCTCACCACTCCAGTATTTAAGAATTAAACATGGCTGAAGTGCATTGAGGAGGCTGTGACAGTGGTGTCCCTTTCCTTCAATCATAGTTAGCACGGCACAAAAGTTGTTGGTCTTGGCTACAAGCTCCACTGGTCATACCCACCAGATAGCAGCTTTATGCGTTGGTGCCTGTGGGAAAACTAAATGCACCTCCTTCCAGGAATCAATGTGGGTCTTGTGAAACAGAGCGGTCAAGATTGAGAGGCAAATCAGAACCACCACCTCCCACCCAAGAAGCCACTCTTGCTTCTGCCATGAATTCACTTGGTGGTCTTTAGCCTCTGCCTTTCTCGTCCTCAGGGCATGTTCCTGCCCCCATCTCTGGAACAGAAGGAGGAGGATATTTGTTTACTATACAGCTGCAATTTCCAACCTTTTTCATCTCATGGCACACCGACAAGGTGCTAAAATTGTCAATGTGTACACCATCAGTTTTTAAAATTGGCAAGGCACACCATGCTGCTGTTGGGGGGGAGGGGCTCACATCTCCCAATAGCCCTACTAAATGATCCTCCCCTAAACTCCTGCGGCACACCAAAGAGGAGAATCCTCATGAAATGCTTTGTGTCCTCAAAAAAGTGTTCTACAGACAGCTAAATATCATTGTGCCACTCTCACTCATTGCAGGGAGGCTTGCACAAACAGACTTGCCAGTGGGTCAGAGCTGTCTGTCTCCCACTCAGTTGGAATGCTGCCCCTGAGGCAGTCACCTCATTTTGCTTCATGATAGGGCCCACTCTAGAATGTAGCTCTCTGAAACACCCGTTTCCTGTCCTTTAATTGCTCCCTTGTGAGAAGGAACAGAAGACAGAGCACATTTTGGGAAAGCCATGCCCCCCCATGGGGGAAGGGCTTTGCAGGTGGCTTTGCATTTTAGATCAGAACAGGATAAGAAACGGATTGATGAGCAAGAGGGTGACTCCCCATGTGGCAAAGAAAGGAGGGGAGGTAGCCACCCCCACCACTGGTAAACCAGAGCACTGATCATACACCTCACATACCAGGACATGGTGGCTTATAGGGGGAAAAAGACACTTTAAAAAACAGAGGCAGATTGTGCAATTTCTGCTAAATGCCAAAAGAATACATGAAAGGCAACTTAAAATTCGGATTATTTGCTAGGTACTTTTGTTTGCTTCTGCTTACAAAAAGAGTTTTCATGGCTTTTAAGTTCCAACAAGAATGGACAGACCAGAGGAAGAAGGTAGGGGGCAGAGGCAAGAACAAGTGGAGCCATTGCGCAGAACACAGAGTACAGATTAGGGGGGGGCAAAGCCAGTCAAGTTTCTGCAGATTGAGGCTGATGCGTTTGCTGGTTCTGCAGTTTGGGATAGAGTAACGAGACTGCAGGGTAAAAGTGCAACCTGGAAGTTTTGGGGGAGGGAGGTAGCTGTGAAGAGAGGAAAGGGGGTGCTGCTCTATAAAAATTAAAGATCAGTGAAGACTGGTTAGCGCTAAGGCGGCACTCTCAGAGCAATGTGTTGCTGCTAATTGTGTACACTTGTATGAAGGAACACAGGTTTTCCACAGTTGGCCTGGCTGGAAGTTCTGCATGGTCACAGGCCAGATTGTTTGAGCCACACCACCTCCCCCCAGGGACTTCTATCAGAAAATGCTGAGCACTCTTACAAAAAATTACAAATCCCAGGATTCTTGGGGTCAGTGGGACTATGGCAGTTAAACTAGTATAAAAACATGTGTGGAGAAGCCAATTGTCTCCCCATTTAGAAAAATTAAAAAAAAGAAAGAAAGATCCTATCATTTTAAATTTGGCCACAAAAACATTTGCCCAAACCCAGTGGATTAGCTAAGGGGGTCAGGGGGGTACATTGTCCCAGCTACCACACCTTTAGGGGGTGTCTTAGAGCAATGTTTCTCAACCAGTGAGTGGTACTTGAGGTAGTGTCTGGTGATACACACACAGGACCCCTGACTGGCAGCTGGACCAGCAACACAATGGGACAAGCAGCTGTAGGAGGCTTGGCTCAGCGGGCAGAACTATAGCATGCACTTTTTGCAAGCTCAGAAAAGCCCTCCTGCCTGTCCTGAGCCTCTCACGGATGTCTGTTGCATTGTATCTGGCCTCCCAATCCAGAAGTAACCGATGATGACATCATCGCCACTTGCGTCCAGTGGTACTTCCAATAGGCTGGTCATGAGAAATTGTACAGTGGGGGACAAATGTTGAGAAATGCTATCTTAGAAGCCTCCAAAAGACATTTCTGGTTTTTGCCTAAAAACCAGAAGTGTCTTTTGGAGACCCCCTAAGACATCCCCTCAAGGTACCCAGGTTATGGGTATACTGTATATGGGGGGTGTTAAGAGGGGTGTTAGAAGGGTTATGGGGCATTAAAAAGCTTTGTGCCCCTGGGTGCCAGCTATGCCACTACCCAGTGCTTCCAAGAACCAGTTGGTGAAGAAATAAGTTAGTGACTTGAGGGAATGCAAAAGCAGATTTTTTTTAAAGAGATGGACCAAAAAAAAAAATTTTTTTTTTAAATGGCCAATCATCCACCCACCCTTCCTCGAGTGGATTTCCTAACTGCATAGAGAGCCCTTATCTCAAGATCAAAGGAAGGGAAGATCCAGAGATGGAGGATTTGAATGTCAACAGGGAGACAACTCAGCCTCTCTGAGCCAAGTATGAGAGATAGAGTCAGGGTGCAGTTTTCCTCATCATTGAGAGGTATTCTTGATCTAGTCAACAAGCCATTTCGGAAAAAGCACCGGCAGGTTTTTCCTTCCTCAACACTCCTTCTTAAGAACTTCTTGAAGGTAGCTGCACACTTCTATGGCTGATTCCCATGGGACGACAGTGGCCTGATAGACCCCTGGTTGCTTCTTTCCCATCTCCACAATTAGCTGGTGCATTGGGTAGCCTTTCCTCGGGAATGCGACATCACTTGATTTCATCCCTGTGGAAGGGCAGAAATCATTGGCTCCGTCTCCGACGTAGAAGACCCTCTCAAACCTGTCCCCCTCCTGAGCCCTCTTGGCCAGGTACTCAGTCAGGATCTTCAGTTTGCACATGTTGGCTGGGCACCGCTGGCAGCTATGTGAGTGATAAGGGCCCAAGGTGAAGTAGCCCCTCTTGTCAAAGCTAGACGGATTACTGAAGATCTTCCGGAAGAGGGGGTAGGCGCCGGCAGCCTTCAAGGCACATTCAATGCCAAACATGTTGGCATCAGAGATGAGGATGATCTCAAAATGTTTCTGATGTTTGGAAAGGAACTGGAAGAGGTCACCCATGCCTGGGGAGAGTGGGATCTTTTCATAGACCGCTTTGATATCTGCCATCTTCACCCCTTGCTCTCCTATGTACTGTAAGACACGCTGCATGTACTCATTGTAGAAGCCTTCACGGTAGGTTTGGCGGATAGAATCTGGAAGCTGCTTCCCAGGAAGGGCCTGGAGGACCGAGTCGTCACTGTTCTCATTGACGATGGTCTCATCAAAGTCAAAGATGAGGAGGTGTTTCGCGGGCTGCGTAGCGTCCACGTTCCCATCCTGCAACAATAGAGGTAAGCCCCATTAATGGAGGTCACTGCCTGTATGTGCCCCCTTCACTCCTTACAGCCAGTGATATGCCCTCTCCAAACCTGACAGAACCAAGGTGCAATTTGCCCTACAGGTGGGCCAGGGTGAAGGAAGAGACTGCAGCATGCACAGATTCTCACTGCTCTGCACCCAGCAATACATTGAGTCCAGGTTACCGACAACTGCACCAGTGCTTTCATGCAGGTGCAATCTGTCTGTTGTGATGCTTTTGTACAGGCGCAAAAGTGTGGGGCTGGCAAAAGCCAACTGTTTTGACCTATGTACTGGACAAACCTCTGGAATGGAACCAGTACATAACTTGGGGGACTCAGTGTGCTCTTTGTTTTAAGCTCATTGAATTGCTCACTGTCTCTTTAATTCCGACTTGGCTGCCTCCTCCCCACCACCCCTTCCTACCTGAGCCATGGGGAGTTATTTGCAAGGGGACCAGAAAGGACATGTACAGTTGGCAAAGGCATGCCCATCACAGACAGTGAAAAAGGGCAGAGATCTGCAGGTGACCTGGTAGCTCTATTTTGCCCTAACAAAAGTAAATGTCCCTGACTTTGTCTGGAATTAATTGAAGCAAACCACTTTAACCCATTTCTGCCCAGCCCATATGTGGACACATTTGATCCCTGTTGCATACACACTACATTGGGCAGAAATGGCTTAACGTGCCTATTTCAGTCTAACTAGAACAGACTTGTGGGGGGGGGGGGAGAAGAAGGGAAAGCTACAATAGTGATGGCAAGTGGGGAGGGGGGAATCTTACTGCCTAGCCACTGCCCATCCCATTTAGATCATATCTAATACCTGACTGGTGAGGCAACTGTGTCTCTTCCAAAGTGTCTGCAACCATAAGGATTAGCCTCTTTTTATAGTTGCTGACCTTCTTGACTCTGGAGAGATGCAACACATTCTGCCCTTCACAATGCAGCTGCGCAATTTTTTCAACTCTGTATATCAGTGACTTGCCATCAAATTATTGTACAGAAAGCCTAGTGTCATAAAAAGCCCAATGAACTGAACGGGGAGCAAAGCTAGAACTGCGGCAATCCCAGGTGAGCTACTTAGATAAATCACTGCTGCCCGAGTGCCTTTTTGTGTATCCTTCAAGCCTCACTGGGATCATAATCTGTTCCTCATATATCTTCAACTTTGACCATAAGAGGCTTAGCCCGCCAGTAAAGGGGATCAGCATTTACATCTCTCTTAATCCTCACCACGTTCCTTCCAAGAGCAAGATATTATTGCCCTTGAAACTTCCACGCCACTGTCCCAAAAGGACAGCAATGTCACAGTGGAGAATTTGGGGAGGGGGGGGGGAAAGGTGGCTATTAAGTGCACAGGGATGTTTTGCTTGAGTAAGTCTTTCAGTGGATAATTGGGGGCCAAAATTGTATTCCTGAAATGTTTTGTTCTGAGTTAGCCGTTTCAACAAGGTGTTAGTCCTCATGATTATGGAGCTACTAGCAGCATTGGCAAAACCTGTTGGCCTGCTAGGGCGGAGCTTTCTAGCCCCACCTCTTAGCCTGTCCCCGACACAATGTCCTCTTACCCCATTTATCTTTGCTGCTTGACCTGACATCCCCCTCCTTTATAAAGATTCAGCCTGCCAATCAGAAATGAGGAATGTCAACTAATGCAGAGAAAGGAGGTGTGATCTAGGGGCAAAGGGATTGTGCTAACAGACAACTTGATCGTAGTTGGGGCTTTTGAGATGATAGCCTGCGGGAGCATAAGCTTGAGCCTGGTTGGAGCCCACAGTTTATTCTGAGGTGGCGACTTCCTTGCCACAGTTCCCTGTTTTCTGAGAATCGCGCTCACCTGGAGAAAGCATCGCAGCCCAACACCTTCGAAGCACCTTTTCATCTTCAATGCTTTAGTGGCCAACACGGCGCATCCCCCTCTGTTAACACCCACTCTGCATAAGGCCTCTTTGCTGCCAACAAACCATAAATCACAATATTTGTGAACAATTGCTGAATCTGCCCTGCACCTTCAGTTCCTTTCCTATGCTGGGAAACACACACACAGAATTTTTTCCATCCCAAATTGCTCTGATCATTACTGCAGAGTTGGCATTTCTGCATCGTGGCTCTTGTAAATGTTAAACCAAAAGTGATCTGCCCCCAAAAGATACATTCCTTCATTTAGATTAGATCAGGGGTGTCTAACTTATTTCATACAGCAGGTTGAATAGTATTCATGATGCTTGCCAAGGGCTGGAAATGATGTCATTAAACAGGAAGTGATGTCATTAAGCAGGTCATGACCAGAAAGCACTTTTTTCTCACTTAGGAACTCAGATGCAAATGACAGAAAAGACATGAATCTTGATCATATTTTCAAGATGTGGGAAGGCTTCATTATCATGCGGGCCACCCTTTCAGCAATGACACCTCAGCACCACTCAGCAGCTGAGAGTACCTGTTAGTGGTGCTGGGAGAGCAAAGAGTGAGCAAAGAGCTTCCGTGGGCACATCCAGTCTGTGGGCCTTATGTTTGACACACCTGGGTTAGATAGATGCCCGTTTTCCACATTGCTTTAGCATATGATGTTTAGACTCAGAAAACTCTAAGTGAAGCCAAACAGGTAGGAAACCAGATTGCCCTGAGGGTTGTTGTGCCAGCATTGGAATGTGGATTCTCCATCACTGTGAAATTCTTGGGAAAGAGAAGTACTTTCAGGCTCTGCACCTGAACTCTAAATGGAGAAAGGGACTTCTTTCAAAGCAAGGAGAGCAGTCCATTCCACTTTCCTAGCATCCAAACCCTTCCTGTGTTTAGATAGCCATCCAATGCTTCCATAAACATTGGTGCGGCTGGGCTTGGGCCCAGAGACTTCCCCTTTGGCCCATCCACCTATCAAGAACCAGAACCAGGGGACATCCACTAAAATTGAGTGTTGGGAGAGTTAGAACAGACAAAAGAAAATATTTCTTTACTCAGCGTGTGGTTGGTCTGTGGAACTCCTTGCCACAGGATGTGGTGATGGCGTCTGGCCTGGATGCCTTTAAAAGGGGATTGGACAAGTTTCTGGAGGAAAAATTCATTACGGGTTACAAGCCATGATGCGTATGTGCAACCTCCTGATTTTAGAAATGTCAGAATGCCAGATGCAAGGGAGGGCACCAGGATGAGATTATCTGGTGTGCTCCCTGGGGCATTTGGTGGGCGGCTGTGAGATACAGGAAGCTGGACTAGATGGGCCTATGGCCTGATCCAGTGGGGCTGTTCTTATGTTCTTAAGAACTTTTCTCAGTTTTCTTGGCTCAGGTTGAATCAGCTCTCCTTTGAACCTGAACTAGTTTATCTTTGAGCTCAGGGTGGTATTCAGGGTCCTCTCCCAGCCCATTTTACCAACCACCCTGTGAGACAGATTCCGCTGAAAAACAGCAACTGGCCCAGCATCACCTAGTTTGTTGTGTGGATCCCTTCTTGAGTCCCACATATTAAGTTTTCTAGCTGCTGTTTGTGCTCTCTTCTGGGCAAGAGCAACAGTAGCTTGAACTACCTCCTTTGAGAATATGGTGTAGCTACAGTATTGGTTTGAGTAGGGGCTCATTTACACTCTTCCACAGTGACTTGCCCAAGTTTGGATACTGAAATCTGTGGCAGAGGGCGGAACAGGAGCCCAAGTCTTCCAAGTTTATCAAGTACAGAGAGTCCCCATTATAAATTTCCCCACATTTATGGCCTCAGTGTTTTGAGGAATTAGACATTTTCCTGCCAGAAAAATACTATATAAATATTTTACAATGATAGATGATAGATGCCCAACTGGCTGCCACCATGCCTGCATGCTCTGCTTTTTCTTCTGCATGCCCTCTGAGCTCTTTAAGGGGTAGGAAAAGAAATTGTATTGACAAAATAGGCAGTTTGGCCACAAGGCTGAATTTTGTTATTTTGCTTACTGTACTGTGATAAGTATTCTTTACCGTACTGCAGTGGTTCTCAAACTCTCTGGGAGAGTTTGAGAGCCAGTAAGTCCTTGCAGGGGCAGGAAGCAGTGGGGGCGGGGGAAGGCGGTGGCGCGATCCTTAGGATCGCGCCGCTCAGGGGCTTGGGCGCACTTACCCAAGCCTCCTGCAGCCTCCCCGCGGTGCAGGGAGCCCAGCGCGATCGCTCCGCATCCACTTTCCCTGCTGTGGAGAGCCCCGCCAGACGTTGCGCCGGGCTCCCCGTATCCCAGGGAGGCTGCAGGAGGCTTGGGTAAGTGAACCCAAGCCCCTGCAGCCCCCTGCCTTCCTCCAGCCTCTAGGCTGCCCCCGGCCCTTAAGGGGGCAGAGACCAGGGCCCTCAAGTTGGGGCATCGTGACGCCCCAGTTTGAATAGCACTGCCATACTGTATTAAGGGAGAGTTATTTTTAATTTGGGATAGAGCTCAAATAAGCTTGTTTGAAACAAGAGGTGTAGGATGCATGTGCAGAGTGCCTTTCAGCAAATATCAGCAATATTACTTAGGGTCATTTATTTCATCTGAAAATGTTTTTTTTTTTTTTAAAGTATGCATTAAAGTATGCATTTCATGTTACCGTGTTTTTAAAAATGCTGATATTGACATAAATTTCCATGTGAAGGTTATTAAAATTATTACTGCTTAAAATGGATGTAGGTGTTATGTTCTGGGTTGCTGCAAATGGATGGGAAGAGTGTACTGGCTTATACGTGTTTGGGGCTGCAAGCCACTCTCTACAGTCCCCCAACCCTACCTTATTTTCATTGTTTCTTATGGAAGAAAATTCCCCTTTATACATTGTTTCACTACAAGTCTAAGCTTTCTGGACTTTAACCCCAAATTTTAAAGGATCCCTGCTAATAACAAAAACAATATTACCTGCTCCTCTCTTATAGCTTAAGGTAGCAGGTTATGCACTGCAAAATCCTGAAGACCTGACTCAAAAAGGCCTATAACACTGCAGAAACCGCCAGTGATGCAGCCTTAAGTCAGATTTGGTAGCTAAGACTGTATGCATGCAATGTTGATTGATTTCAGTCATAAAATCTTTTGAGGTTTGTATAATTTGATCATCTTAAAGAGGAGTAACTGCATTCTTCTTAAATTCTACTGCCCTCTTGTGGTCACAAATGATAAAAAGCACAAAATTCTACTGACAAGGGAGAAGCCAAATGCATTGACTCTGATTAACAGCTAGTTTACAAAATCTTATTCTACAATAAATGTGTTAGCTTTTAGGGCTCCACAAGACTCTGTTGGTTTTGCTCCAACAGCTGGCCTTCTGGAAACCTTCCCCTCTCATTTGAGGTAGCCTGTTGGTAGTTCAGTTAGCATTTTAGGTAGTTTTTAAATAACTACATTAATATTTATTCATTCCAACACTCATTCATTTTACTTT
Source organism: Tiliqua scincoides (assembly GCF_035046505.1). NCBI lineage: Eukaryota > Metazoa > Chordata > Lepidosauria > Squamata > Scincidae > Tiliqua > Tiliqua scincoides. The sequence continues at coordinate 89,321,795 of NC_089825.1, forward strand.
ACAACCTAAGGCAAATATTAAGATACGTTCTTGGAATGGGGTGGGTTAGTGATGTTGCATAGTCTAGCCCAGGGGTGTCCAAACTTTTTGGCAGGAGGGCCACATCATCTCTCAGACAATGTGTTGGGGGCCGGGGAAAAAAAGAATTTACATTTCAAATTTGAATAAATTTACATAAATTAATTTATTAGAGTTGGAACTTATACGAATGATTGAAAGTCATGCAATAGCTCAAGGCCTACAAAAGGCCTTGCACAAAGCAAGGCTGGCCTTTCCTTCACTGCCACTGCTGCATCACAGATGTGAAACAGCAAGCAATGGAGGGAGCCCCGTCCCACAGCTCATTCGAGAGGTCGAACAGTTGTCCTCCTGTTGAGAGTGGTTGCGTCAGGCCAGCAAATCTCCAGAGGCTCTTTGGAGACTGGGGACTCTCCGTGGCCAGATTGGGAGTCCTCAAGGGCCAGGGTTTGGGCACCCCTGGTCTAGCCAATGTGCTGTGCACAACTGGCTGATATTGCAAATGGACAGAACATGTTTTCCTGAGCTCAGTCCTGGAGGAAAATAGGTACTTTTAAACTTGACACAGTAAGTGTGCTTCCAGAGCAGTTTGTTCTCTTCCCCCCCAATTCAGATAACTCAAAACTGTGAGCCACATATAACTTCATAAATGATCTGGAATTAGGGGTAAGCAGGGAGGTGGCCAAGTCTGAAGATGACACCATCATCCTTACCACCAGGGTGGTAAAAATCAAAGCAGATTGTAAAGGGCTCCTAAAGGATCTTTCCAGAATGGGTGAATGGGCAACTATGTGTAATGTCAATAGCTGTAAGGTGATGTAGGCAGGAGTAAAAAAAAAAAAATCATCCTAACTCCCCCAAATCCCAAACATATTGGCTGATTGGGTCTGAGCTGTCAGTGACAAAATAGGTAGGCGATCTTGAGATTGTGATCAACAGGAAAATGAAAATGTTGACCCAGTGCATGGCAACTTTGAATAAGTCACCTTCCATGCTGGGAACACTGAGAAAGGGACAGAGAGCAAGGCTGCTGATATGCCCCATACAAATGTATAGTTCAGCCACATTGGGAACACTGTACAGTTCTGGTTGCCATACCTCAAGGAGGATACTGTACAGCTAGGAAAGATACAAAAAAGGGCACCCAAATGTTGTGCAAGCAGGTGCATCTACCTTAGGAGGAACTGCTACAACACATGCCTTTCTTTCCAAAATAAAAAGCTACATTTAAAGGGAGTCATGGCAAAACTTCTAAAATTATGCTTGGTGTGGAGGGGGAAAGAGAGAGAGAGAGAGAGAGAGAGGTTTTTATCCCCCTCTCACAATACTAGAATCAGGAGACATCCAGTGAAACAGATTGGAAGGAAATTTAAAAGGGGGGGGGGAGAATATCCCAATCCTATCCAATTTTCCTGTGCCGGTGCAGCTGTGCCAATGTGGCATGCACTACATCCTGTGGTGGGGAGGCAGTCACAGAGGCATCCTCTAGGTATGGGAACATTTGTTCCCTTATCTCAGGTCTGCATTGCAACTGTACCGGTGCTGGAAAGTTGGACAGGATTTGGCCCACAATCAGCCCTTAGAATCTGCAGGAGTTTCATTCCCAGAACCCCTGTGAATGCCAAAATTCTAAGATAATGGGATTCATGAGTGGTCCTATAGATGACCTCTGGCTGTGACCAGAGGTGTTGTCTGGTTGCATCTGGAAGTGTTCTGAGGCAGGGGGAGGGCACGTGCAGACTCCCCGTGTCTCAGAAGGCCTACTGGAAGCCTCTGAGAGGCACTCCCGGGTTTTTGGCCCGCTGAGCCCTCCAGATGCAGGTTGGGGATCCGCAATGTGTTGAATATGTGGGTCCTGAACCCACAGCTAATTTGGACCAGTCTATACTTCTTTACACAGTGCATAATTTATCTGTGCAATCTGTTGCCACAAGATGTGGTGATGGCCACTAACTTGGATGGCTTTAAAAGGGGATTAGAATAATTCATGGTGGGCAAGTCTACCAATGACTGTGTGCTACAGTTACAATGTCCATGTTCTACTTCCATGTTCAGTGACAGTATGCCTCTGAATACCAGTTGCAGGGTAGAAATGGTGAGGGAGAAGCATGCCTTTTTCTCTTCTGTTTATGGGCTTCCCAGAGGCAGCTGGTGGGACACTGTGGGAAACAGGATGCAGGATTTAGATGGCCTTTTAGCACTAGTCAGCAGGACTTCTCCTCTAGCACTATGTACTCCCTGATCATTTTCCATAGCAGGTTTTCAGAATTCTAGAGGGTCCACAAGTCTACACATAAAGTAAATGTTGGCACAGTACCGCCAGTACATTATATCGCAGACCTCCTTGGGGCTGATGGCTCAAATACCTATCAACGCATGACTCAGCATCATATAGCAGAGAAGACCATAAAATAGTCACTGAGGACAAGAGGTGGGGTTCATAACAGAGACAGCACTTCAGAGATAACATCGCCATTGCAGGATACAAGCAGAGCTTGAAATGCTACAGCTTATTGCTTTTTGGAAATAAAATGTGTTAATTTCATATAGTTCCCAAGCAGGAGTTTGGAAAAAGGAATTTGCTTTGGAGGGCCAATACTAAGGACCAAACCCACCAAAAGTGGGTTTTTAAAAATAGCCGCCTTGCTGGTTAGGCTCAGATTTTATTTTTTGTTAACGTGTACAGCACATTAAAAGACTGCGGTTAAGCTCAAACTTGAAATTAAAGTTACAGGCACAAGCAGAGTAAAAGGCTGTTTTGATCACTGTTGCAAGGTGAAGATTCAGGCATGCCCTAAGCAGCAAGGAACAGCGTCCCATGGATGACTGGAGTCTTTTCATTTCTTTAGTCTGTTTTTTTTTTGGGGGGGGGGGGTTGGCATCAACAAAGGATGAAGTGCAGCCTTTAATTAATTTTGCTGGGGCAGACTCACGGGATCCCCGCTCCAGCAGATGGCAAAATCCTAGCACACCAGGACATCCAGAAAGGATTTTCCGTTTCACAGGATGTTCTCTGTGTCCTAGGCTGCCCCCGGCTTGGCAGGCACAGTGTAGAGACCATATGGGATGTGCCTAGTCAGCAGTGCCACATGCGACCAGCTGAGTACAGCAATACGTGGCAACAACATAAGTGAGCATTTTTAAAAAGAATTTTATTTTTGGTGACAGGCTGAGCGGGTCCAATTTCTGGGCTGGGCTCTGCCACAGACAGATGCCTGTGTCTATCAATCCTCCTCTTATAAAAGTAGGATAGAATTCAAGCCACTAGTCAATGATCTCCACCACCACCCCAACTCTCCTGGCAGACAGACAAAGCGGCACAAGTGGTTTCTGGGGCAAACTTTTGAGCCTGCTACTGTGGTCTGGCAAGCTTGACTTAAGCCTTGGTTCTACTTTCAACCTCCTCTGCCAGTGGTTCATTATGTAACCTTGGTCAAGTCATCCCACCCTTAAAAATGGGAATTTCAGCTCCTTGTTGCACACAGTTATTGCGAGGGAAAATGCAATAAGGATTTTGCGGCCCGTCTGTGCTATGTAGTGAATGGCATAGCTTCATATTGCTTTAGTCAACATACCAAGTAAATAAATAAGATTGTTGATTTACCTCGACTGCACACATAAAAACCAGACTCCAACAGCAGTATGCAGCTGGCTAACATCCCGCTGGTAGTTCCCCCCCCCTTTTTTAAAGAAATTAGCAAAATAGCAATCATGATGATGGGTGGGATGCTTGCAGACAAGGGAGGGTTTGCATACTAAAAGGACCTCTTGGAGGATACAGTACAGCCCTATGTGTTCCCCACACATGTTCCATGACGCTGCAGGATCCCATTCAGGCAACCTAGTGCGAAGGGTGCTGTCACCACAGCAGTAGCCTCAAGTACGCTGCCTTAATTTTCCCATCAGAAACAAAGAGCAAATTAGTGCACCTAGCAACAATGAGGCAATCAAAGCAAAATCAACTTCCTGCAACATTAAAAATCACACCTGCGCTTTTAACTAGGTAGCTGTTCCTCTTCACAGGAAGAGAACTGGCTTGATGGTTTATCGGTCACAGTCAAGTGTAATAGAAAGCTGGGAGAGGGGATTGAATGCTGCAGAACGGGCTTTAAAGTTGCACCAGTCATAATACATTTGGAGCATTCAAAGCATTGCAAAGGCAGTGGCTTGATGTCATCTTTATAACCAGCCTAGAAGATGAGTATTATCCATGTCCTAAAGCTGAGAGGGTGTGGCTTACAAGAACACCTACTGCAGTCCTGGAATGGACATGATTCAAACCAGGGACTTCCCAATATACAGCACAGGCTCTTAAGAGTCTACACCAGTGGTCTTCAACCCTTTTCGCACTGAGATCCAAATAAATAAAAACTGAAGTATGAAACTGGGAACCCAACGCCAGTCCCTCCCCCATCCTGGAACCTGATCTGCCCCTCATGCCCTGACTCCACCTGCACCATTTTCCCCACCTCTTCACAACAACCCTGTGAGGTAGCAGTCTAAGCAGGGCTGGCAAGACAGCAGGAAGAGGCAGTGCAGGATTATATCAAGAACTCAATTTTGATAGGGGTAGTACCATTATTGGATTGGATTGGATTCAAGCCCTCTCTTGCATAGGCTTTGAAAGCTTGCCCCAACCCCCAAAATGAGGCTTCACAATCCCAATTTTAGCACCTTGTCAGTGTGCTGTGAGATGAAAAAGTTCTACACTAAACCACATCTTTGCCAATGGACCATCTCTTGCCCTGATAACTCCCTATAGAAAATCTTTTTTTTCCCCAGCAGGGCAGGGTGCCTTGGATGCTGCAGTATACCAGGGTCCTGGCTGGATACAGGTGTGGGGGTGGTGGGTGGAGACAACCACATTGCAACCCTTCCACTGGAAAACAGTGCAACCTCCCTTTCATAGTCTGTAAGCTCCTCAAGCCACAAGCAAGTGTTGCTCACCAGCAATAGCTTCGTTGGGCCTGAAGGAGCTGGGCTCCATTTCCACCTCTGTTACAAATAGCTCAAGACAGGATTCACCAAAGTAAGGCTCCCTTTGCTTCTGTTCCCTAATTAATGAGCAAAACCAATCCCTGCTATCAGGGAGCTGCTGGCAGGTTCCTGGAAAAAACCCAGATATTCTTTACATTACAAAGCGGAGTGGGACTTAAAAGGAGATAAGCAAATACAGCAATCCCCATGCTGGGCACCAAAGGGTGCCTTAAGAAATTAAGTCACCCCTCTATGCACAAGGAAGTGGGGAAGTTTTGCTTCCCTCATCTCTCTGCCACTAGATGTCACTGTTGCAAGAAAGGGTGTCAGGACAACACACCAGAGTTCTCAGATGCAGCCCACATTGCAGCTGACAGGTGTAGAGAAAGCCCAGAGCATCACTGCTACCTGGAAAGCATGGTCCTATCCCTGATTGCTAGGATAAAGAGCAGTGCTTCTGGATGTGACTAAAGCTCCATTCATCCCAGCTTCCCATTTACCAAAGTGGCCAGACAGCTCTGAGAAGTCCACAAGTAGGACATGCAGGCAAGTAGTCCTCTCCCACTGCTGCTGGTACGCACACTGTCTCCAGAGCAGGAGGTTGTGCAGAGCCTTTGCAACTAGCCCACTAATAGACCAATTCATGGAGGACAGATCTAATTTCATACCTAAAGCCATCAAAGCTACTGGCTACCGATACATCATGTGGCAGTGAATTCCACAGGTTAAACTGGGTGTTGTGTAATGAAGAACTTTCTTTTTAGCTACCCTCAAGCTCCTGCCAATCGGTTTCATTAGGTGATCTCAGATTCTAGGAAGAGGCAAGGAAAAGATATGGGCAGCACTCCTGGTGGTAGGGGAGAGGAGATGTAGAAAGAAGAGTATCTAGAGGAAACATCACTTTGACTTACCTACAGTTGTAAGGAGAATTAATGTATATGAAGTGGTCTTATAATGAGACAGACTATGGGTGCCTGTCATTCAATAGTCTCCCCTGACTGACACCAGCCCTGCAGGGTCTTTTCCCAGCCCTGCTTGAAGATGCCAAGGTTTGAACGCAGGACTTTCTGCATGTTCTTCCAAGGAGCTAAAGTCTGCCAAGTTTATTTTTTTAATTTTAATTTTAAACTGCTATCAATTATGTGGTTTTTATATTTGTTCAGTAGAGGCTTGTAATGATTTGTTCACTGCCCTTCAAAAGCTTAAAAAAATTATACATCAAATATTTCCACATTAGAGAATTCAGTCTTGACTTTCTCTCCCCCCCCCCCTTTTAAAGCAGACTATGCCCAGCATTGCATTTTTCCAGCTCCCAGAGGGTCTGGACAATAAGCATGGGAACATAGTGCTCTCTTACTCTGAAGGGAAGTAACCCTGTTGCTGTCTCTGTCTTTAAAGCATGCATTGCTTAATTCAGAAGATTTTGAAACCATACAACATTATAGTTGCTGCCAGATTGTTCAGCAGTGCTCTCTTTGCTATGGGATAGAGATTTTCTCATTAAACTAGCATTATTTAATGCTGTCAATGCCCTACTGAAGTGGTGACTCGTTCCACCTTTTGCAGCAACAAAAAAGCTGAGCCCCTCCAAAATAAAAAAAAGCAAATTCATACTCTAGTGTTACCCAAGGTGCAAATGACTGGGGCACTGGGGGAAAAGGGAAAGAGAACACAGAGCTACCTTTCGAGTTTCAAGGAACTATTCATTCAAATGAAATACACAGAGGTTAAAACGTATCATTACCGGCAACAGAGCATGGAATTCTACCTGGTAAAGGGGGGCCAACTGAAGGAAGTGGAGATTAAATTTGTACACCAGCTCAGAGCTGGAGGTCCAATGCATTATTTAGACCCAACCTCAACTCTAAAAAGGGCAGGATACCCTACACCCAAAGCATCCAAAAGCTATCATTTTTAGAGCACTTCAAAAAAATTACATACAGGTTCTTCAACAATACAGGGAAGTAAATAATTACACCCACTTTATAGATGTGGAAACTGAGACAGAGAGAATGTGATGTGCCCACGGTGGAATATTAAGCCCATAATTGAAGTGGAATTTGACTACAGGTTTTCCCATCTCCCAGAACCAATTCAGCACCCACGTCTTCCATGCACCTCCAAAACCAGAGGAAGCATATGTTTGCAGGCAGGGTGAAGGCAGTCCAGGAGAAGAGTTGAGTGCCTCTTCCCTGCCCAATAGGCTGCTTCTTCCTTGGAATTTTTACTTACACATTTACACACTCACACACCCTTGAGTTGGCCATTTGAGGAAGAGAGGGCAGCATACTGTATGTCTTCACAAGTGCCGATTTGAGGCTGAGCCAAGCCAAGCATTTCCATGTTGCTAAAGCCTTCCTGTCAAAGATTAAGTGGCTGGTTACCTCCTCAGTAAGTCCATTGTGAAGACCATGCCCATTAAGGTTTCGCTTTCCTCACTTAACCTCTGATGAGCCCAATTGTGCAGCCAAAACATGGGCTAAACATTGGTGAGCTGTGCGTTCTCTCACTCTCTCAGCTAAGTCATGTGTATACTGGCAAAGTTTCTTTTCCAAAAGTGGGGTGGGGGGAGAAATCCTAATTAAGAAGAGGAAGCCACAAGATGAACAAACACTGGAGTATAGGAAGAAAGGTAGTCGAGATCAGGGATACCGTCTGTGAATAACTTACAGACATCTAACTGTAAATTGTTAGGAATCAGAGGATTATAGCAGAGATTCATCCTGCTACTCACTCTCAAACAGCGCCCTGAAAGCAACTGATGTCTGGACAAAGAGCAGTGCTGGAACAAACCAATCTCACATGAAGATTGTGAGATCTTGTGAGACAGTGGGATAAGACAGGAGATAGGAAGAGAGGTTGGCACAGGTCAACCAAGAGATTTGTTCTGCAAAATAGCGTGCCCCAATGAAGTATTAGCTAGCTGTGCCCAGAGCAAAACGACAGACCATGTTGCTCCTTTGCAGAGTTCTGGGAGTGGAAGACATCTGAGGGTCATGACAAAGGTTGATGTCCCTCTGATAGTGTGTACTTTCAAGGAAGTTAGTGGCTTGCTCTTTTCCAATTGGTAAAACAATTAACAAGTAAGCCAGATGGTAAGCAGAAACAATTTTTGCCCTTGTGGGGTTCCCGGAAGCAGATAAACAGCCTGTTGTCTGCCTGGCACTGGTGATCCTGGCCCCTGTGCTCCCCAGGGCCAGCACCACAAGGTGCCAACCCCCTCTCCCGCCAAGTGCTGTCCTATCCGGCCCTCTGAATGGTTTCTGAAATACAGAAAATTGGTATTTCTGATTTTTGGTCAAAAACTGGAAGTACCAATTTTCAGCCTTCAGCGACCTCCCCAGCTCTCTGAAGGCCCCCTGATAGAACAGGGGGGGCATGGAAAGTGGTGCCACCCATGAAGGTGTGGCACCCTGGGGCATCTGCCTTCCTTACCCCCCCCCCCCGGATTACCACCACTGCCTGGAATGATTCATTTCTACGAACGCAGAAGGCAAAAGTCTGTTTAACATCCAACATGTGCATAGCTCTCTCTCCTCCATGTTTTGAAAGAACATCGGCAGTATCGAGTCAATGTGAAACACAGAGACCGCATTATGCAAATGAGGCAATATCCTGCCTCACCACCACTTTGTCTGGATAGAATCTGATGAGGATTGGCAACACAGAACACGTCTGATGGTAGAAGGTGTTTTACAAACTGCTACCTGATTCTGAATGTTCCAGAATGTAGATGCCTTCTCCCAGAGAAAATACTGGTATGATGTCAATTTTTTTTTTTTTTTGAATGGCAATCCTGATGTTTCACTGTGGCTGTAGTGTAAAACATTCTTGTTTTGTACTACGGCATTCAGCTTCCTACCCTCAAAATCCATGGGTGACAAATTCTTTTTGGTTGCTGCAGCATATTCCACTGTGAGAAAATTTGGCTTTGAATGATCAAAAAGATGACAACCTCCTCCTTCCGAACTCTGAACATTTGCTCAAGCCTCCTTGAGGTTGATAAGACTGAAGAGGACTTATCCCAAGCGTCATTGACATGGTTGGGTAGCACTGGGCAAAGCTACCATGGGGTATGCATCTATTTCACTAAGCTGCAAACAGTGTTGCCAGTATGTCCCCACAAGGGGCTGATGTTTCATGCCCAACACGGAGGCCATCCTACTGTTCTCACTAAATAGCTTCAGATCCTTTGCAGGAGAAACCAACTTCCTGCTTGCCACCCTATGGTTCAATCAGTGAAGGCTCCAATGACATAACAGAGAAATCTCCGATTCAGATTCTGGTTTTTCAGTTGATTCAGAAGGAAGAGCAAGAAGAGCTGCTGGATAATATGCAATGTTAACACTACCATCATTCTCAGGGAAACCACTGTGGTCAAGGTCAGTGGAACCACCATGAATGTCAACATGGTGGCAATGGAATAGCTAGTACTTTGGCTTCCAATGCTGGTGATTGAGTTGCTGTTGAAGAAAGCACCATGAGAGACTGAGATGTTGTCATCATCTCCACAGATACTGGCACAGATACAGTGTAGCAGACAGAGGTTCCTTTGACTCATATGCTGAATGGAGTCACCGTACCTGTGAGGGTCCCCACCTTCATATCAGACCACCCTGTCCAAGGCGAGAGCCTATGGTAATGGTACAGATAAGGGGAATGTAGATGCCCTGAGTAACTTGATATCAAATTCCAGGTCAAGTATGGATAGCAGGGCTCTCAGGTTACAACATAACAAATTGGTGCAGAGATCTACAGACCTTATGGTAAACCAGACTTTCCAGTTCAAGATCAATTTCATTCCTGACTTGGGACTGATGATATCAGTCTACAGCCTCTGGGAGATGAGGAATGGTATGGCATTTCAAAAATCTCCTGCTCAGAGATTGAGCAAACTAACAATCCAAGCCTGGGGAGAAGCCTAGAGATGGTATCCTTGGGATCAATCTCAACAGATAGCGAGATCACTCTAGAACCGGTTCGCCAACAGGTGTGACGCTAAGGCCAAGAATGGTGTATGTGTTGATAGTGGAGCCAGTGAACCCAATGGGATTGACAATGGTTGGGGGCTTAGAAAGTTGCTTCACTGACTTTAGTTCCAAGTCTTGGCGATTTTCTTTTTAGCGGGATCACTGCAACCAACTGCCCACCTGAATTAGGCCTTATGGTGTTTGCTGGGCCCCTTATGGGCATCACGTCAGACTGGATGGCTCCCTGAAAAAGATTTGTGCGTTGTCCAACTCATCTACTCCAAGGAAGTTATTGGCGGCAGTGGTGAAAGAGGCAGGTTTGCCGGAGGCCCTGACATTGTTGTGTGTGTGTGGGGGGGGGGGGGGGAGGCCGACTCCTAGAACACCAACTTGAAGCAAAGTTTCCTGTTCTTCCTCATCTGTCTGGAAAATGTTTTTACACACAGGTGTCCACAATATGATACTCTCCTAAACAACAAAAGTTGAGCTGTTGACTGAGGGGCATTTATCTCACAGTGGCAACAATCTTTAAAGATGATCCTGTTTGCCATATGAAGAGACAAGACTAATGACTAAATTTAACACTTTTTTGGTAAAACAAAGTAGAAAAAAAAGAAAACTGAGGTAAAAGTCTCTAAACTTTTTCTCAGGGACATTTTCCATCATTTTGCCTCAGCTATGGTTGAAAAAGAATGGAGGGCATTCCTCACGACCTCAAGGCCCATCATGTGCACAGTCTTTCCTCCACTTGGGAGCAATGGCAGAGTCTCAAAGCAGATCTGGAAGCTTCTGGGATCAGCCTTCGACATGTGCAGAACGCCACTACATGTGAATACACAGAGACCATAAAGAACTTGTATATTTTCCATTGCTATCTGCATTCAATCTTTGATAATCCCATCCAAAAAGGCAGCAAAATCTAAATGTCAAAAAAAATTAGATCGCTCCGTCATTGCTTTACCCAGCATAATGCAACCCATTCATATTGCATGAATGTCTGACAGCAAAAAAAAAGACACTTATTAATTATCTACTGGCAAAATGTTTATCATCATGATGGGGTTTGTTCCAACAATCCTGTGAGGCGGGACAAAAGGGAGCTGCTTGTACATGATCATGCAATGGGTGTCAGCACCAAACTGCAACTTGAACCCAGGACTGGGTTAAGGAGACGTTCAGTCATAATTCCACAGGTGGTAGCTTTGCCCCATTGGCCCCTTAGTCAAGCACATACACCAAGTGTCTGAACCTGTGGGACTTAAGGAAGTGTCCACTGCAAAGTTGGGGGCAGGAATTATTCTCAACCCCCAACTGTTGCCAGTGAATGAGTTTTAAAGGAGAACAGCAATGTTGTTTGGAGAAGAATGTATGCTTCCATTTGATGAAAGGGTTTTAATTCAGGAGGGATTCAAAAAGGTATTTGGGTAGTTTCTAACTTTAGCTCTCACTGTTGATTTTGCTTTGAAAGAGCTGCTATAGTCTGAAATCCCTTCTTCCACTGATAAACACATCACTTGTCTGATGGCAGCTGGTTTGTGGGATTCCCCCTGAAGGAATACACATATACCCAAACACCAGACCAGAAAGAGAGAGAAACCCAAGGAAGAAGCAAGTAAGCAGGGAAATTGAAAGGGATGAAATAAAACCTTGTATGGAGAAGTTTGTATTTATATTGGAAGGTCTTTTGCCCAGAAAAAACAGCTTGCTTGTTTGGAGAGGATCCCTGGGATGCTATATTTGAAGGTGTCTAAACCACAATTTCAAAACATGTCCTCAATTCAATGTCACTCTCTTCTGCCACAGCAATTTAGGAGAATGCTGGAAGAGCAACTTTAGATGAGAGTTTGCCACCCAGAGAGAAGGAAGGAAACAAGAAAGGGGAAGAAAGTGGGACAGGAGGTACCAAGGACAACTGGATGAGAAAGCAGAGAAGGTACTGATGAATGGGGAAGTTAACCTAAGATACCTGAAAGATGAGTAGAGAGGTACTCAGGAGGCAGAAGCATATGATTAATATAGGTGTATTCAGCAGAGGATGCAAATAGAACAGTCCTGCTCATATGTATTTTATTATTTTTAATTGGATGATTGCTAGCAATTCTGAGCATCACATAAGGATGGTGTAATGATTCAGGAGTTGAACTTAGACCTGGAAGATCCAGGTTCAAATCCCTGCTCAGCCATGAAGCTTCCTGGGTGAACTTGGACCAGTCAATCTCTCTTGGCCTCACCTACTTCACAAGGTTATTGTGTAGACAAAAAGGTGAGAGGAACTATGAACATCACCCTGAGCTCCTTGGATGAAGGGTGGTATAAAAATGTAATTTAAAAAAATCTATCAATAACTGAGATGAAAGACAAGCTATAAATATTTCAAATATAAATTTGAGACTGAGTCAGTGAAAATTTGTAGTCCTCCCTGTAATGGAAGATCAGAAGATCATCAGGTGGATGATGTGGTGTTGACAGTGATCCCATGTTTTGACAGCTGTTTGACAGCTCTGGGAAGGGCAGGGCTGGCTCCACAGCTGTAATCAATCAAGGCCAATGGAGACTCTGATGGACACCTGAGCTTCATTTGACCTTGATGAGACTTTGAATGGATGTGGACTCATGGACTGAAGAGATGGCTCAGCTGAGCCTAACTGAGACTTAACAAGGGGCTGCAGGATAAAAGGCAGCTTCAGGAGGAGCAAAGGGTTGGCCAAGCAGGACGCTGACCCAGCTGGAAGCAGGACGCTGACCCAGCTGGAAGCAGGACGCTGACCAAGAGGGCTACCTGACCCAGACCTACAGGAAGAGAGGACTGCCAGGACCCTGCTGGAGGAGACACACTGCTGGAGAGGAGGAACTCTACTGCAGAAGACTGGACTGTGTTTTGGAGACCAGATTGGACTTGGACTGGAGGCTTCAGACGTTACCTCCGGAGTTAAGTGGAGTTTTGGGGAGGGAAAGCCTCTGGACAAGAGGACTTGCAGGGAGTGTCTGTATTTGTAGCAATAAATTCTTGTTATTTGCTATAGATAAGGAGTTCTGTGTTCATTCCATTGCACACTGCAGCTGTTGTTCCTGGAAAAGGAGGGTGTTAATTAGCCAAAAAGCGGGCATTAGAAGGGAGTTGGGATATTTGGCAGAACACTCCCCAATAAGACCCAAGATCTTTTGCTATATATCAACATTCTATAACTATACGTTCCCCCCAGTACCAGTAAACATTATTACCACACAGTGGCAGCAGACCCAGTTCAAAGGTTTAGAGCTTGGATTGGGCTTTTGGATAGCAATGCCCATTTTTTACAGTCACGGCTATGTTTATGCCACAACTGCATTCATTATCCATGCACAGGATTTAGTATTAAAGCAAGTAAGTTACCATTCTAAGAGCGAAATTCTATGCATGTCTACTCACAAATAAGTCCCATTATAGTCAATAGAGCTTACTCCCAGGTTAAGTGTGGACAGGACTGCAGCCTAAGAGTATCAGCTTAAACAGAGACAGGCTTTCAGCAAGAAAAATAGGCTTGAAACAGCATGGGCAATAACTGGTGAAGTTTTAGAGGAGGGAAGAATTGAGTAGGACTTCCTATAGGCTTGGCTTCCTAAACTCTACTACAAGATAGAAGAAAATATCCACAACAGGCAAATTTATGTGATGTATATGTGTCAGATAATCCTGCATTTTTGGCACAGAATTCCTATTTGAACAAAGCACATGTGAACCTGCTTTTCATATAGGAACAATTTAAAAAGCTACTTCCAGTCCCAGTATAAAGGTGCTAACTTGTCCCTTTCTTGAGAATTCTTATTGCACTGATACTATGATTAAAGTCCAGGGCACACTAAAAATCCACTCAATTCTACTGCCTCTCCACCCAGCTCTAATGATAATACTACTACTATCAAACAGAATGAGAATGGAGCAAGCATGCTGGTGAACTCAAAAGTTTTTTCCAGCTTATACTGGGTTGAACAAGCAAGTCTTTCTTTGCCTCCACTTTCCACCTACAGGATGGAAACAGCAGAGAAACATTGTTTTGAAGACCAGCAAGGTAAAGATGGTCAAGTGCACTGCCAATTTCCAAGTGCTACAAAAAAATCAGTCACTGTGGCAACTTTCTGCCCCTGATTGCCTAATCCACAGCCACCTAGTCCCTAGCCCTGCTGTCTCAGAGGGGTCTTAGACTCCCTCCGACACTGCGTAGCAACATGCTCCATCCTCAATTTCAGAACCCCTTCTGAACACAATGCCTCCCATCTGACCATCGTGGGCAACACTGATAAACCCCAATCCACCTTGCCTGATCCCACTATCTGGCAGCCCAACCTGCCAAGTTGTTTTTCTAGTCACTCCTCTCAACCTCCAAAGTGCCAATGGTGTCAACCTCCCTCCTCTGGATCAATGAACTCAAAACACCCTGTATCCTCTCACTCTACTGTTCTAGTACTTCCCACATCCTGCAAAGGCCAGAGAAATGTCTGCAGAATTTTGAGAGCAAGTCTAATTTTGTTCTGGTTTTTGGATCAGAGACAGGCATGCTCTTTCCCCTAATAGCAGCTATTTTATTTTTTGGTTTTTATTTCATTTATATTGGGCATTCTTCCACCATGGAGCTCAAAGCAATATACATGGGTGCTTCCAGGCAGAGCTCTATACAGATGCTGACCTGTTTAGTTTTAGTTAAACTAGTTAAAAATGACTAGCGACTGTGGCCTGGGACAGCTAAAGCTCTCTTGTCTACTAAGAACATAAGAACAGCCCCACTGGATCAGGCCATAGGCCCATCTAGTCCAGCTTCCTGTATCTCACAGCGGCCCGACCAAATGCCCCAGGGAGTACACCTGATAACAAGAGACCTGTATCCTGGTGCCCTCCCTTGCATCTGACATAGCCCATTTCTAAAATCAGGAGGTTGCACATACACATCACGGCTTGTAACCCGTAATGGATTTTTCCTCCAGAAACTTGTCCTAACACCCCCCCACCCCCGCAATGGGGAAATGAAAACAAACCAACCTGCTTTAAAGGTGCCAGAGCAAAGAAAAAAAGTGGTGGTTGGGAAAGGACAATGCTTCCTGATCCCTCCCACCCATGCCAACAAAGCAAGCTCTAATTCTAGGCTGTCTAGACAGCTTTTTGAAATGGGGTCAAGTCCTCACTGGACCAAGATGCTCATTGGGTGAGCTTGAGCTAGTCACCAACTCTCAACCTAGCCAACCTCATGGGGCTCTTGGAAGGGTACAATGTGGGGATCAGTAGCCACGATGGTGTAGAGAGGTTCAGGAGTTAGACCTGGTAGATTCAGGTTCAAATTCCTGCTCAGCCATGAAGCTTACTGAGTGACTCTGGGCTATCTCTCAGTCTGACCTACCTTATAGGGTTGTTGTGAGAACAAAAAAGGAGAAAAGGAGTCATGAGCCATGAGTCATGACTAAAAAGGAGCCATGAGCTCCTTGGAAGGGTGGTCTAAAAAAGTGAATGAATGAATGAATGAATAAATAAATAAATAAGAAGTGTCTGGCCCCGAGCTTCCTGGAAAAAAGTGGGATAAAAATATCACAAGTCAAGGAGCTTCAAGACAGTTCCAGGTATCCTCCTGCTCTAGCCTATTTCAGGCATATGCCAATCACTTTAGACACTCTGCATACATATGCACCCCCCCCCCAAATAACCAGTTATCAACCCCTTTAGATTCCCTTTAATCTCCAAGTCCTTTGATAGTTCAGTGTTTTCCCCCTCCTGCTACAATAGTCAGAGTCCATAATGTTAAATTGCTGTGTTTTAACATAGATATGGACTGCAAATTTTAGCGGCGAGATCACAAACTTTGCTTCCCCCTCCCCCACCTTAAGAATCAATTCAGCACCTTGAACTCCAAAGATTCCCCCCCCCCCACAAATCTGGTCTGTTATCCTCCAGACTCCTCACTTTTCTGTATTACCCATTCCCACAACTATGGTACCAAGCCACCAGTTAACCCCTTCCCACCCTGAGCTGCTATGTTAGAAGGTGGAACTTCTTCCCACCCCCCAGTCTCTTGCTTCCAAGATTCCCCTTGCTATTCAAAGCACTTGCATTGTATTCCCCTCCCAACACCCCCCCCCCCAAATGCCTGTGCCCCAGGGGTCCCAGCAGCACCATCTGCCTCCTCCTGTGTCCCTTTTGCCCTTGGCCAATTCTGAGCTCTCCTTTCCCCCTCCTTCCCACTCATCCCCCCCCAAGTGCAGCAGACTCACGTGCGCTCTTGGACTGGATCCCGGTTGGAAAGGGGGAGGAAGGGGGGGCTAGTTTCGGTTCAGACTTCAACTTTGCTCACTGCATGACTGGTCTCTGGCTTGGGTCATCAATGGGAAAGGCTTTCCCCCTTGCAGTCCAGTGGGGACCAGGAAGGGAGGGGGCTGCCCTCAAGGTGGGGGGGGGAGAGAAGGGGACCAAGCAGGCCCGGGATCGTCTGTTCCTTCTCTCCCCTCCCGAGCCCGGCTGTTGCTGCTGCTGCAGAGGAGACCCGGTCTCCCGAAAGAGAGACGGAAACTCAGCCCGGCGCTTTGCTACATAGGACAACCGCAGTCCCCCCACGTCACAAGGGAGGCAGCCAATAGGAACGGCTCCTGGGCACAGATCAAAAGGGGAGAGACCGCAACATAGAAAGAGCATCCATCAGCGCGCGCCCTCCACTCTCCCCCTTCCCAGGCCGGTCCAGGGAAGGGGAGAAGCAGCAGCCCCTTCACTTTGCCCAGTGATGCTGCTGCCTTGCCAGCCTGGTGGCGCTGAGCCCGGGCAAGGGCGCGCACCGGCCCTTCTCCCTGCAAACAGTGGAGGCAGAAACCCACCTGTGCCATCATCGCCAGGGGATAAGGCAGGCCAGGCACGGAAAAGCCAGGATCCAAGTGAGGATGCCTGAACTGGGTCACCTGCCCAGGCTCAGCCCTGGCTCCTCCTCCTCTCAGAGGACCCCGGGGCAGAAGAAGCCGGACAAGCCAGAACGACTTCTTGCACCATCCTGGTCCTTGTCAAGTGTCTGCAATGGGAAAACACCCCTGGCAGGAAGGAAGATGCTCCCGATAAGCCTGCAAGACAGAGCCCTTATCAGGCCAGAACCAAGTCCAGACAGAGCACCAGCCGGACTGGGCCAATGCTTTTGGGGGTTTGGTCCACACCACTCTGGCTGCTGCTGGCGAATGCCACAATTTCGCAGGAGCGTACACAACAGCCCAGCCGGTGGAAATTGCCACACAGCTCAACTTCCCCACAATCTCAGCTCCAGCACAAGTTTTGAACCTTGATGGCCAACGCACAGGACGCTGCTTTACATGAAGCAGCAACGCCTGCTGAAATGTCAAGAGTCTGAAGCAAAGTTTCCCAGTGACTCACTTCCCCTCTCCAGAATGTAGATTCATTTTATCTGGACAATTGTCCTCTGTGAAACCACACTCTCTTTTTATTTTTCAACATTTTTATACTGCCTTTCCTCCAAGGAGCTCATGATTTCTCCCCTCCTTTTCTGTCCTCACAACAACCCTGTGAGGTAGGCAAGGTTGATGCACTGGATGTTTGCTTCCAGGCTCAATTCAAAACATTGACGTCTGCCCTTCAAACTCAACACTGTCTGAGACCAGAGTATCTCAGGGATTGTCTAACTCCTATAAGCACTTGCTCAAGTCCTTTAGCCTAGCATCAGAGCTCCAGGAACTTTTGTGGCTGGGCGGGGATGGATCTCCAGGTCTAAGTTCAACTCCAGAACCATCCCGGCTCTTCCTTATCTCCGCCTCTATCCTAGCTTCCTCAGGGCAGCAAGTAAAAGTCCTCCTTGCTCTGAAAATTTCCACCCCCTCACAACCGGGTGAGGTAGGTGTGGTTGAGAGATAAGCTCACTGGGTGATCTTGGGCTAGCCTAATGGCTGAACAGGGGAACTTAAACCAGAATTTCACTGTTCCTAGTCCAACAATAACCACTACACCACAACGGCTGCCTTGTAACATCCAGGCTAGGCAGCAGCTATACCCTCCCTGAAGGGCTGCCTTGGAGATAGTGCAAAATATGGCTGCCAGACTGCTGGCCAGTGTCCACATAACCCTTATGTTATACCCACTGCACTGGCTGTTGGCTTCCAGGCTTAGTTCAAAACATTGGCTTTTGCCTTTCAAACTCAAAGTTGTCTGAGACCAGAGCATCTTAGGGATTGTCTAACTCCCATAAGCACTTGCTCAAGTCCTTTAGCCTAGCATCGGAGGCCCTGCGCTGTGGTCTGCAGCCAACAGATTCATTTGGAATACATGAGGGCAATCATTTTCCAACAGTAGTGCCCCACTTATGGAATAGTCTTCCCGGGAAAGTACAACTGGCTCTCTTGCATTTTTAAAACATCTTTGTTTTGTTTCATTTAAACCTCATTTTATCAGTAAAATTATGATTGCTTTTAATTGCTGCTATTAATAATAGTTTTATTGCATTTGATATTATAAGTTAAATGCATTGTAGTTTTATCAACAGCCTGCAGAGAGAGGAAATAAAATAAATGTAAAGTAAATGTAATGTGTATGGGCTGGAGGAGTTAGCTTTTCTTGATACTGATTTGAATTGAGTGGGCACACAATCTTAATTTTAGTGCAGAGCACACAACCCTGCACTTTGGTAATTTCTGTTACCTATACCAGCATTCCTCAAAGTGTGGGTCAGGACCCACTAGATGGGTCGCGAGCCAATTTCAGGTGGGTTATGTAGCCCCTGGCTCAGCTGCCATTGAAAATACAGAGCTGAAAATACAGGGTACAGAGCTGCTGAGAAGGGAGGGCTCCAAATGGGAATGAGGCATAGTGCTTTGCCCTGAATAGGTGGGAAGATGGGATGCTGGAAAAGGGGGGGAGGGCTGTCTGGTTGGAGAAGGTTCTAAGTCTGTGATCTGCTTTGACTCCTGAGCTGGAATGTTTGAATTCCAAGCTATGCAAAACAACAGCATGAGTGTGTGTGTTAAAGGACCTTTGGTTGATCGTGGCTAAGCCTAGATTGAGGACAGTTCCAGCCATGACATCACTTCCAAGTTAATAACAATCGCTTCTGGTGGGTCCCAACAGATCGTTATCCTAAAAAGTGGATCCCGGTGCTAAAATGTTTGAGAACCACTGACCGACCTAGGGGAATCACAAAGGGGTCATAACTCCATGCTACAGCACCGGTTTTAAGTGCAAAGGTCCCAGATGTAATCTGCCCCTCACCTCCAGTTAGAGCTGAAAGACCACTGTCTGAGACATTTAAGAGTAGCTGCTAGACTAGACAAAGATCCAGTGGGACCAATGCTCTAGCACTGTATATCTGCAACAATTTGCCAATATTTTAAAGACAAGGGAGTAACTAAGAACAGCAAGTCTTAACGCAAACCACAGGGTTTTTGTTCCTACAATAGACTGTACGTACGTGGGATTTACTTCTGAGTAGACATGCACAGGATTGCACTGGATGTTGTTCGTGTGGCACAAGAATGATTCTGTCCACATTCTCTCTCTCTCTCTCTCTCTCATCAAACATACTATGCTGGGGTGAAAAGGAACAGTTGCTCTTTCTCTCTCTGCTCTCAATACCCTCACTACACTATAATTCCCATGATGGGGGATCCATGTCCATGAAACTGGTTAATACTACACATATGTAGTGTTTGCAATGGAGATGTGCCCTAGTGGCACAAATTACACTGAGCAATATTATTCTTCTGAGGGGTACTTGGTCATACAGGCTTCTCTCCCTGATGTAAAAATCATGTAGCTGGCAAACGTAAGGCAGACATTTACCACTTAGGGTCAATTTACTAGCCCCCTCTCCAATCCAAGGCTGGTCCGACTACACAAGCAATACTGCCAACTGAAATGGCAATGTGTTTTGGAAGTAATATGTTTTACATGTTTTAATCTATGGTCAATACCCTCATGTGTAACCTGTGTAGTCCCAGCCCCAAGTCTAACCCATTTTCCTCACCTGTATCTGTAATAAATAAAACAATAATTTTTAAAGAAGGAAGTAATATGACAATGTATTTTGGTTGGTCTGTGGAACTCCACAGGATGTGGTGATAGCATCTGGCCTGGATGCCTTTAAAAGGGGATTGTACAAATTTGTGGAGTAAAAATCCATTACGGGTTACAAGCCATGATGTGTATGTGCAACCTCCTGATTTTAGAAACGGGCTATGTCAGAATGCCAGATGCAAGGGAGGCACCAGGATACAGCTCTCTTGTTATCTGGTGTGCTCCCTGGGGCATTTGGTGGGCCGCTGTGAGATACAGGAAACTGGACTAGATGGGCCTATGGCCTGATCCAATGGGGCTGTTCTTATATTCTTAAGTACCAATGAAGCAGTCCTTGGGCTAACAAAACATTTTGGGCTTTGCCTTCTAGCTTCTCCGCCCACATTTCCACTGCTATCCATTTTGAAAATCACCACCATGCTATTCGAACAATTCTAAACCTTGGGGCAGACTGCAGGAGTGGCCAGAAGGATGAATGAGTCTTCAGTTAACTCAATGCAAAAATTTACTTGCTTGAGAAAATGGCAACTTATGAAACTCTACCATAAGTCTACCCTGCAAACTTATATGTGCAAGTTTTTAATAACTTTTAAGAGAGGGTAGCCATGCCAAGTCTGTTGCAACAAAAAGGAAAAGTCTTGCAACACATTAAAAACTGCACAAGAGTATCATTGCATAAAAATTGCATGTAAAGTCAGCTAAAGGTTTAGTAACTTTTCTTTGGATACAGCAGACTGTAGCATAAGCTTTCATAGACAGCAGTCCCCTTCCATCAGATACTTCTTATAAATTCATTGTAGTCATGCAGGTTTATGCTACAATAAATACTTTAATTCTGGTTGAAGTTTTAATGACCTGCATATAACTCAGAGGCGGCTCATTCCAAAGCCCTGTCCTAAAAAGACAAGATAACTTTCTTTTGAAAAATTAGGGAGAGCAAGCTATCATTCCTGACCCTAACAAATCCTGCTTTTCTTCATGTTCAAGCATGCAGCCAACATCTACATTAGCAAGAGCAAAGTTATTAACATTTACTTGAAGATGATTTTCAGCTCTCTTACCAAGACTCTTAAGAGGCTACTAGAGAAACTAAAACCAATAGTAAGTGCTTCGTAGTACCCAATACCTCTTGCCACATGCTTTTTTTTAGAATTTCAGAATTTTCAGATTAAAAAGCACCTTACGTTATAGCCAGTTCACTACTCGCAATGAAAGGCTTGGAAACCGAAGAAACAAAAATAGAGCCATTTTAAAAAAAAGTTGCCACAGCTGGAAGGCAGCACACTGCTAATGGCTAACTGCAGATTTCAAACTCTGCCGCAGAGAACATCAGATTACAGGGTTCTTTTCAAAGGATGGCATGTTAAACAAGCCTACCCACACCCTAAAATACTGTGGACAGTTCACTTGAGGCAGTATCTAAAGTCTGAAGAACCTTCTAATTCAACTCCATATGTTTCAAAGTGATAAGGGAAACAGGTTATTAGAACATAGGGTGTGGTCCTTACAATATGACAGTTTTAGTCTACAAAAACGTTGTAGGTTACCCAAGAATAACTATAGTCTGTCCCAAATTTGAGAGCACCTTCATTGTGGCACAGATCCTGTCAAAATTCTGCTCATTATTAAACTGCTTGTGTGTAACTTTGACACAAGTTTGCCTTCACAAGCCTTATCTAATGCATGTGTATTGTCAATTGTTCATCCCAATGTTCTCACAAGTCTATAATGATTTTTTATTTTTATTTTTCCCCCACTCTAGTTTAGAATGATTTTGGGGAAAAAAAAAATGAAAGAACAAACTTTTGAAGGTCTTGTTTCATCACAGCTGCACATAGGCAGCTAAGCTAAGGCCACAAAGGCCACAAAGCTAAGTAACCTCTGTTAAGCATACTACTGTTTCCACTGGATCTCCGCATGGGATGTTTTGCATCTTTTCACTACAGTGTGGGCAGTTGTACGGGATAAAGGTACAGATGACAGACCACTACTGCATGCAGTTCTCCTCATAGCAGAATGCTTTTCTACATACTGGAGTGGGTCAGATATTAATACTATACATTACAAAACTGTCACAATAAGCATTGGGGCTCAACAAGTTCCCCATCCATGCAGAAGGAGAGGAGATTGAAAGCGTCTATCTCCCAGTTTTGGGGGGAAAAACCTGTTTCCTACTATAAAGAAGCTCAGGAAACTATGGTTCATTTTAGCTATGATTAATTCACAAACCAGAATCTGAAACCAAGGTTTTATCCTAGTTTGTTTGAACAAACCACAAAATAAATCACAGTTCCTCCAGTTCAGACAACACTGGAAATAGCAGTTTATCTAAACCTGAAATGGAAGATTTTGATGTCTTGTCTCCTCACTGGAGGAAGGGAGGAAGCATACGCAAACCCAAGGCTTGCTGCAGCTCATTCTCATTATGCTAAATCAGGCCAATGCATAGCAGATCTACAAACAAAATTGTTTTGGCAAATGGTTGGCATTGTAGACTGAAGCAATCATTTGCAACATTTACAGGCTCAAAGAACAAATTCACAAGTTGGATCTTCTAACTTCAGGGGCGTACCTTGTCTTTTAGTTATTTTATTCAGGATGCAATCCTAACCCTTTATATGTCAGTGCTTTCCAGCACTGTGCCAATGGGACATGTGCTGCATCCTGCAGTTGGTTGTCACTCACGGAGGCCTCCTCAAAGTAAAGGAATGTTTGTTCCCTTATCTCAGAGCTGCATTGCTCTTATGTCAGTGCTGGAAAGCACTGACATACGGGGTTAGGATTGCGCCCTCAGTCTTCTATTTAGTTTAGTTCTTTCAGCTTAGAGCTAGCATTTGGATACCTCCATCTCAAAATCCAATTACAGATTCTGATTTAAATCTCAAACATGAGGGGTTGTATCCAAAGATAGTGAACTCCAAACAATTGTTTTGATTTCTGTTTTTGAAGAAGTATAAATAAAACATTTGTGCATGAATCAACACAATTTCTAGCTCTTGGTATAATTTGTTTTGTACTGTATCATATATATATTTCTCTACCATTGGGGAAATGAGAGAAATTTAATTTGTTGCTATGTTTGTTTTAATTTCTAACATATTACTGTATTTTTATCCACCTGTTGGGAGCCACTTTGAGCTCTCTTAAGGATCAAAAGGTATTATAAGAGTGCGTTGAAATAAAAAAAATGGGTTGAGGTTAAAGATTGCAGTGTTCTGCACTGCTCTTTTCTGTTCCCCAATCTTGATCAGGA
Source organism: Tiliqua scincoides (assembly GCF_035046505.1). Taxonomy (NCBI): domain Eukaryota; kingdom Metazoa; phylum Chordata; class Lepidosauria; order Squamata; family Scincidae; genus Tiliqua; species Tiliqua scincoides. Next base: position 89,345,028 of record NC_089825.1, read on the forward strand.
AGATAAGGCTAATATATGCATTTTGTAAAATGCACAAGTCAAGTTTAGCTCTGTTCTTTTTTGATGCAAGTACATACACACCCCACATCTAAGCAATCCCTCCATAGCATCTACTGTAGAACATTTTCCTCCAATATCGTCTTCCTTTGCTTTCACATGCTTCTCTGCCCCAAGAGCCCTTTGATAAACCCACAGTACTTCAACCTTAGAAGCCTTTTACTGTACATGGGAGGGGGGGGGGAGTCCTATATCTACCATCCACAGCTTGTTCATTGACTTGCAATGGGTGAATTCTTCACAGGTCTTTTCTTACCCTCGTACCAGATTCGTTCGGAGATGCCAGAAATTTAATTCAGAATGTGATACTTACAAAGTATACATTCCATCCCATGTAGTACAGGCATACAGGCATAGTACATGCCCATATACAGGCATCGCAATTCACTTTACTTTCATCACTTTGCTTTTTTCAACCACTTTCAATTATACAGTGATGGACAGTTTCTCTTTCTTATTTAATTTCTCTGGCTGCCCATTTCATCTGCTCAGGATAGATAGAGCTACCTGTAGTTTAAATACAAAAAGTGTCCAGTTATGGTTTCTGATGTTTAAGAAGCCCAACTTGTGATAATTTACACTTCAATGTGCCCAAGCAGAGCAAAGGCAGGAGCCAGAGTGCCCCATGCCACAGTTGATTATCATACCTCATTCCAAAGAGATAAATTAACAAGGTTATTGGAATCCAAGATTACGCAAACTATGTTACAAAATAATTCCTCAGTTACAGGCATGTCTCCCTGATGCACACTTATAGTTCAAGGAAATGCACACAGATCGGCAATACTGATTTTTTTTTTTGGGGGGGGGGGAAATCACATGGGATTTCTTTTTCCTAAAGAGCTGCAACTGTGCTTTATTACAACAGTTTCTCCTTTGGTCATAAGGAAGAGAAGATCTACTGTAATGCAATTAAATTTGCATCAGGGACAGTACATGGGGCCAAAGATATACAATAAGATGGAAGAGCATAGTGATCATATTTGTTCAAGTGTTTTACGCCCCAAGTTATGTTTCCTTGCAAAGCAAATGAGCTTTTTTCTATTCCAACTAGCTTGACATTTCATGTTTTGCAGGAAAATAAGAAAAAAGAGCCTTTGTATGGAAAGTCAGCTGTCTGAGCATAAAACAAGAACTGTTACATCAACTTGCAACTGTTGTGGCTGCTGAAGTTTGAGAATCATGAAGACATTTTGTAGGAATGTGTCCATTTTAAATGCAAAGCCACATTTGCTTCAGTTATCACACAGATACAGAATTGTGGAAATGGATCTCAGCAGCCCTCACCAATCATCCAAGTCTGATGACTTGGTATCAGTTAAGTCAGAGGTGCCCAAATCCCAGCCCAGGGGCCATTTTCAGCCCTGGGGGACCCCCAATCTGGCCTGCAGGGAGCCCCCAGTCTCCAATGAGCCTCTGGCCCTGGAGACTTGCTGGAGGCCACGCTGGCCCGATGCAACTACTCTCAGTGTGAGGGTCAACTGTTTGACCTCTTGCAGGAGATGCAGGTCGAGGGCTCCCTCCAGTGCTTGCTGTTTCATGTCTGTGAACCAGCAGTGGCAGCAAAGGAAAGGCCGGCCTTGCTTTGCGCAAGTTCTTTTATAACCCTTCATTCATTCATATAAATTCCATCTCTAATATACTCATTTATGTAAATTTATTCAAATTTTAAATGTAAATTCATTCTCCCCCCCCCCCCCGGTCCCCAACACAATGTCAGAGAGATGAGGCCCACCTGTTAAAAATTTTGGACACCCCTGAATTAAGTGAACAAGTTTGTAGCCTCAATGTTTTTTTTCCCCTCCTTTAAACCACACAATACAAGAAAAAAATGCACATATCTGCAACCTTCTTTACACATCACTTTCAATATGCAATTAGCTAGAGGGCTAGATGGATTCTATAAGAGAAAAGCAGTTAAGAAACCACAAGGCACCTTAAGGATGAACAAAAGCATCCCGGCTGAAAACCAAGAACACCCACTTCCTAATTCTGAATTGTGTTAGAAGATAAGCAAACTATACAAGTGAATATGATTAATGTAACACAACTGAAATGATTTCCACTTGAACAAGTGGGGCCTTCAAAGCATTTGTAATATTTTGGCAAGAACATGGGTGGCAAAAAGATCAAAAAAGGAATGACCAAAGAAAATGGAATGAGAGCCCTGGAGTACGTGGGTAGAACAGAGGGAGCCCACACACCCTTGGGTTGTAGAAAGCTGTACCCAAGTTCCATTTAGGCTTGAAGATTCCATTTTCACAGATTAGACATTATCCAAAACATACTTGTAAGGGGTTCAGAATGGCCTTGCGTTCCTTCTGTTAGTTCATAATTATACATCCCTGCCAGCATACTTACTGGAATCTACTGTATGCAATTTAGCACTTTAATTTGCACTGGTACCATTAAGAGTAGATACTATGCGGAAGTGACACAGGCTTGACTCAAAGGAAGTAGGGCACTGCCTTCTGTATTCCACATTTTTAACTGTACCAGAAGCATAGCTGTGACATGGCACAGAACATTCGTTTGTTCGAAGGGCATAGAGGCACTCGCCAGTGTCTTGTTGGTGCCAAGTAGAGACCTCCATACACACAGAAAATAAGAATTGCTTATCTCAGCAGCCATTTCACACACCTTCATACCAACAACCCAAACGGACAGCTCAGAAGGAGACAGTAAAACTTAACAAAAACAGCTGTAGATAGGGAAGTTACTTTACGTGGGGTTAGACCATTGCTCCATCTAGGCCAGTATTTGCTATGACTGACCAACAGTGGTTCTGCATGATTTCAAACAAGGCTCTTTCACAGCCTTGTGTGAGGATGCCAGGAACTGAATCTAGCAAAGCACGGGTTCCCACCACAGAACTACAGCCCTTTCCTTTACACACAGGCATGAAAGGGACTAGGATATTCAAGCCAAGCACCAGAATGACAAAGCAAAACTACCTCCTCATCACTAGAAAGGAAATTAAAAACACATTTTTAAGCAAAAAGAAATGCCAACACATGCCCATATGCTATTGTGACTGTCTGATGCAAAAGCTAATGACCACAGTCTTTTATACAGAAATGTGGAGTTTTGTAGATACCAACAGAAAGACTCACATTACATCTAGAAGAATTTAAGTCAACTTTCCCCTAACTGCTGGTATTAACTGCCTATTAACTTGGGAAAGTCACTTCCCCCTTGATTTGGTTTATAAGCATAAAATCTCTTTTTACGTGCAAAAAGTACAAACACCGATGAAAGAGCAGCTAAATAAAAGATGCTATTGAGCACAACAGAAAAATTCCAATAATTCTTTACAAGGATGACACAGGGACAGTTCTCTCTTCCCAAAGTACTTTAAGATTATGTTCTCTCATTTTGGTAACTTAAATCTGGAAGTATACAAATATGAACAACAGGAAACAAAGAACAGTGTTTAATTCACCAGTGCACAGTGAAACTACCAAAGCAAAGAGGCTTTGTGTTTAAGAAAAAAATAGCATAGAGGAACCCATTTTATAACCAGCAACCTTACAAATTTCTAATTTTTGAAGTCTGCTTGATAGTGCTAACATTTATGACAAACTGTAAAGATATTTGTACATATTCAGAAAAGTGGTTCAAGGTGGCACAGTCCTGCCTTTGGTATACAAATGGATCTATTTTTTGCCACAACACTGACACAATTATAACATGCTATTGTCAACTCACCTCTCCAATCTGTTCTCCAATCATACTAAGGTGCTACCCTGCTGCCATCCTGAATGCCAAAGTGTAAAGGCAGACTTAGTGCTCAGAACGTCTCATTCAATAACCTAGGTTGATTTATAATTGAAAGAAACAAAAACAGATTTCAATTCAATATTATACGATGACTGCAGCAGAGGGGAGCAGGGAAGAGAATGCTTTCCCAATAGCCCTTCCAGCAATCAAGATGATATAACCCATATCCTATACATGGTAATTTTCCAGAAGGAAATGCCCTTTACACTTTGCCCTTCAATCAGAGCAAACATATAGATAAGGTAAAACAAGGACTACATTCTCACACATTATTCCATCCACAGATTGGAATCATAGTTGGAGGATCTTCTCTGGATATCTTTGCCCTCAGAGGCTAAGTATATGAGTGGAGAAAGGGCTTTGTTGGCTGTGGTGCTCTATCATCTGGTATGCTCTCCCCCAAGGACAGTTGCTTGGAGTTCTGTGTTTCTTTCTTTTCAAGCATACGCTGATGACCTTTTTGTTCCCCAGGTCTTTGTAAATGACTTCTGAATTGGTTTTATTTGGGCACTGTTATTTTTTATACTTTGACTATTGCTGTTTTGATTTCTCTCTCTTTTAATAGACTTTATCATTTCAGTAGTTCTTATTGATAGTTACACACCCTAAACTAAAGAGTGAAATGCACATCCTTTTAACCAAAACAAGTCTTGGGCAGCTTTCTGAATGTATTGATATACTATCTGTCATACCTTCATTTTCTGGGCTAGGACACAGTTTCAGAAGCATGTTAGAAAATACAATATTCAAGAAAAAGGGTCATATCCTCACAATGTTTTCCTGTGTTTAAAATCTAAAGTATAGGTAGAATTATGACAAAACTAAAGCTGCAATATGCAAAGCTTTGTGGGATTCTGATGCAGACACACAAGGAGCAGGTGAACAGTGGCTGCTCTTCCCCTCTTCCAAACTTGAGAAGTGCTTGGCATAAACAGCTGACTATGGTCCAGGCAGGCAGAATTCTCCAATGTTAAGAATGAGCCAAACTCTGCTCATACAGATTGTGTGTTCATTCTGGAGCCACTGCATTTGCGTCAAAGTGCTGAATATAATGATCAGATGGTAGAACCATGAACTATTTTTCTGCTACAGTGAGATGTGAAATTACAATGAATCCGATATTCTGAGGGAGGTTGATCTCTGCAACAAATACTTTGCCAGAGCAATAAAAGGTGGGTGCAATGCTAAAACTGAAAATATGAATCAGCTTGAATGGCATACTTTCTGGTAGACCAACTTTATCCACCCAAGCATTAGTAGAGTATACAATTCTGAAGTGCGTTAAGTCATTTGCAAGATTCAAGAGGCAAAGGGATTTCTTTCTTTGAAAAAATTACACCCATCTCAAATAGTAGGATTCATAAATAGCAGCCAAATACTGTAAATTTATTGAGAAAACCATTTTTGCAAAACTGGATTACAACTGATTTACCAAGGTGGGTTTTTTTTTTCCTTTAAATTTATAAAAGTAGATTTAACAGACCAGATTATCAGCCTGTGGCATATCTATGCAGAACTGTGGGTTTGCAAACATGACATGGAATGTATAAAAGCATCCAGGGTACTAGAAGATGACCAACTGTTAAGTATTAATGATTCACTTTTATAGCTAGCTTTACTACCTACAAAAGAGAAGGAACAGATAAATGTTATCACATCTTTAAAACACTTTCTTTTCCAGGAAAAGGGGGTTAAGAAGTTTTCATTCAAATATGAGTAGGTATCAAAAAGGCCTAATACTATTTTTATGCAAAATCAAAGTTAATAATTAGATGGTAGAAACACAATTATAAGCAACCTTAGGGGTGCAATGGTGAGTTTTCCATCTTATCCAATGCAACATTCCCCACAAAATTCAATCTAAAGCCTAATTTTTTTTTTTATAAAAAAAGGAAATATGCTGAACACCAGCATAAGATGGTTTCAGAGTGGTGGAATAAGCTTAGGGAAATTTGAACTCTAATTAAAGAGCGTCATCTCTGTGCCTTCTCCTCTGTACCTTCAAGGTGCCAGCAGCTATTTCAGCTGCTTAAATGGTGCTGCATTTCAACTTTCGCTGACATCGGAATAAGAACCATGAATCTTTGCATTCAAATAAGCTTGCCACAATTTAGTTCCACTGGTGACAAAGAAAACACAACCAGAAACTTGCTTAACATTCAAATGTTTCTTTTTACCTGTAAAACCTGAAGTCAAATCTGTTCTAAAGTTATCCTATATAACATGCATCTGTTATCTATACAGGACACAGTTTCATTTTGTGCATGTATTCTATGGTAACATTTTCAGCCAACAATGTTCCCACCAGATTCCCAAATTCATTTTTTTTTGTTTTTTAAAAACAAATTCAGCCACACCGCACCATGCTTGATGGTTCCCCCCTTCCTTCTATAGATTCCTGAGTTCATTAAGAAAAAAGTGGGGAACCACAAGCAGCACAAAATATGATTACCAAATTAAAAGTCATACCTTAAACACACATTTATATAAGCAAACTAGGATCTAATGTATGCCCAAGAAATGATAGTCTTTTAATTTGAAAATGCCTACATTGCCCTGGTTTAGTCCCAATTGCAGTTTCATGCCCCAAATTTTTCCCCATGAGAGTACATTTCGGAAACATTTCACACTTCAGTCCAGCAGAGCTGAGTGAAAAATACTTGTGGGAATACAGTAGTTTCATATCCTTGTCTAAGTAACCCCCATGAGACACTGAAAAAAGAGAATGTAAGTTTAGGGGTGGGGGTGGGAAAAGCAACCCTACAAATAAGTTATATAAAGTTCTGAAATCATCTCCACTTCTGAGGCAGCCTTACCAGTGACTTCTTGGGTTCCTTTCTCTCCCTTCCCCAAAGCACCTTTTTAGAGTAGTACAGATGTAAGAATAATTTTTACTATAGAAGCTATTTGCATCTTTTTTTCCCTCTTAAAGAATCACATTTGAATGATTATAAAAAATTATCTATTATAACAACATAGGTCCAGCTACACTGAAAAAAATTACACCGCTTATTTGAAATACATTTCAGTTTAGAAACAGGTTACTAAATAGGTCTATACAAAAAACTCTAAAATAATTCTTCTGTATTAAAATAAAGAGTGTTAGGAGAACTACTCAAATGAGATTAAGTTTTGTTTACTGTCTTTTTGCTATAATGCTTGATATTCTGCAATCACATGGCTGGCTCACTCCTAACCAGCACATTCATACATCCATCCATGCTTGCACGCAAGTGCACACACACACACACACACACACACACACACACACACACACACACCAAGAAAAGGCTGAAAAGAAATTAATGGTACACAGTGATAATTAATGCTCTGGGATTTAGTCTCACAGTCTTTCCGATTAGTACAAAGGAAACCAGGTCCGTCCCCTCTTTGAGGAGAAAGTCCGGGATATAAAAGCAAGCATACCTCATCAGCTGATATGAAATTATAAAAATTTCCACAAGTCTTAGTCATTTCAAAATCTAGAAAAGTCTACAATAAAACGTGCAAGCCAAGCTGGGCTTTTGTCCTGTCTGTTCTCCTGCGTTTGATGACCAATTTGTTGACCAGTCAATATTAATTCGAAGATCTTTCACTCTATGAGACACCACAAGTCTTCTTAGAGATGCCACACTTCCAAGCGCTTAAGACCAAGAGAATGGCAGGCAGAAGACAAAGCAGTTAGTGGTGCTGTACTGAACTGTTTTTTTCTGCTAGGTGCCGCAGGAAACTGTCCTCACCTTGGCCCCTATGATTTAAAGGCTCACTCTTAAACAGAGCTGGAGGTGGAGGTAAATGAGGAACAGGGGGGACAGGGAGGTGATGTGGATGGAGGTGAAGGTGAGAATATGGGTGGGTGATGGGGCGAGGAGGAAGCGTGCTCGCTGGGTTCATATTAATTGGAGGAGCAGGAGCAGGGGCATTATGCGTGTTCACAACTGATGGTACAGTGGCTGCAGGAGACGTTGTGACGAGTGGGATCTGGGCAGCAGGTGGCACATTAACAGGACTGGTAACACGGAAGCACTTCTCCTTGTGAGCTTTAAGCATGTTTGAAAAGCGGAACCGTTGGCCACACACGTCACATGGATATGGCTTCTCCCCTGTGTGAGTTCTGCGATGTCTCTTCATGTTGGGGCGACTTGTGAAGCTTTTGCCACAGATTTCACAAATAAAGGGCTTCTCTCCTATTAAAAATCAAACATGGAAATTTGACTTCATTCTAGGTGTGCTAAGATTACCTCAACCAGATTCAATATTTTCATTTTCAATATTTTCATTATATAACTATAATGCAAAAAAATCAACACACAGATCTACATCAAGAACCCTTCAAAAACAAAAGAAAACAACAGATAATACAATTCTGATATTCCGGCAGCCAATACTGTGGCACTCCTGAGGTTTAGCATAAAATTGAATGGAAGTGATTGAACATGCAAAAAAACAAGTCATGAAGCAGCAGAACCGTAAAAATGTGGTCAGAACCAGATCAGCCTGCCACTGGCATTGTGTGACACTGGAGAGCACTTGTGTTTTCTCTAGCTATTTCAAGTATATGACTAAATTTATGCATTAAGGCATATACTGAACTTCACGACTTAGGTGGTGCTGGACTATGTTGAATTATTGGAACCACTAAAAATATAAATTACTCTTCTTCCACCTTATTGGCTAAGCAGTGCTACTGTACCATCTTGGTTGGTGCTGTAATTATCTTCCATGCTTCTCAACCCTTTGATACCTTAAGTTCTGCACTTCTACCCCCACCACAATCCCTCTCAACATCAGAGAATCCCCCCATTCCTCCCTTTTACATATCCTTAAATCCTCACATTTTCCTCCCTCAACCCAGTTCCACTTAGCAAGATGACCACTATCATCATCATGAGTAGATGAATTACAGTTTCACGTTCCCCATCATTATCTATCCTGCTCAACACATAATCAATCTATTCCCTTCCACCAGTTCCTTCTGTGTTAGACTACATAATCATTCTTCCCCATTAAAAAAATCCTTCCTCACAGAAGTAAATATTTCTTTACTCAGCATGTGGTTGGTCTGTGGAACTCCTTGCCACGGGATGTGGTGACGGCATCGGGCCTGGACACCTTTAAAAAAGGGGATTGGACAAGTTTCTGGAGGAAAAATCCATTACGGGGTACAAGCCATGATGTGTATGCGCAACCTCCTGATTTTAGAAATGGGCTATGTCAAAAGGCCAGATGCAAGGGAGGGCACCAGGATGAGGTCTCTTGTTATCTGGTGTGCTCCCTGGGGCATTTGGTGGGCCGCTGTGAGATACAGGAAGCTGGACTAGATGGGTCTATGGCCTGATCCAGTGGGGCTGTTTTTATGTTCTTATAATGGATACATTGTGACAACAAACCTCCTCTGAACCTACCTTTTCTGTGAACTGTCTTAAGCCCTCACACCTCATTCCCAAACAGAAATAGCACAATCCTACAAGTAAGCTCTACTGAGCTCTCAAAAGTAAGCTCTCAAAAGTAAGCTCTACTGAGTTCACTGGGACTTACTCCCAAATAAGTGTGAATAGGACTGGAGCCTAAGGGCCATGTCACACACTATATTAGACACAGTTTGCCCTGCATGCTTTGCTTTTAAAAACTTTGGGAAAGCTTTCACTGGCACCAATGAAAATGAACTTAATTGTTGGAGAAATGCATTGACTTTCTTTGTATCCTTACCGGTGTGGGTTTTCATGTGCTCATCGAAGTACTGTTTCATGTTGAAGTCTTTACCACACCACTGGCACATAAATTGCTTGTGTCCAATGTGAATGCTCATGTGGGAACGGAGCTGGTACTTGTACTGAAATCTTTCATCACAGTTCTAGGACAGATAATTAGAAATAGTTCCTTCATTTGCAGAAATAATAGCTAAGGAGGCTATAATATAACAGTAGTTTAGTCCATAGTTCAGAGCATGAAACCTTCTCAATACTAATCAGGTCTGGGGGTATCAGCTTTGCTGTCTCAAAAGCAAAAGACATGCTACAGGAAAACACATCATTGGATCTTTTCTGCACAGGTTGAAATGAAATCAGCAATCTTTCAGGACTTTAAAAGATTACTGAAACATGAAAAAAATAAAGTGGGAAGGAACAGGAAATGAAACAGAAAACATTTTTCCTTTGTCATTTCAAAACCCAGATGTTCAAGATTTAAGTTCTACAAGAATTCTGAAATCACAGTATTTGTAACACTGCTATAAATAAGCCATATCTAAAATAAATAATTACAAAATTTAGTTATTAAGAGATGGGGAAGTGAACAAAAGATTTCACTGGTGTTTTATTTTTATACATAATTCAAAATCTGAGGGAAAATTATACTTCATACAAATATGAGCTGAATTTTTACTCTACACTGCTCTCACTTTCTATTTTGACCCTTCCATTATAGCAACCGCAGCTATACCGCAACATGAGGAGCTACTTGTGGGCAGTACATTTCACCATGTCCTTTCTATTTCACACTTTTGATCAGCCATGGAGATATGGTAAGATTTCTCTCTGTAGGAGATCAGATGCTACAGACGACAAGCTCAACATATGGTTATAGGTTCTCTTAAGGAGTCAACACAGGACAAATAATCTACATTCATTTTTCAAGCCCCAAATCATTCTCAACTCTATTCCCACACTGAATGAGATTTCCTACCTCACATCGGAAAGGCTTCTCTCCAGAATGCTGCAGGGAATGAACCTTGAGCGACATACTGCGTTTGAAGGATTTTCCACAGGTTTCACATGTAAATGGCATGTCTTTAGTATGTGCTGAAATGTCAAATGAGGAAACAAAGTTCATATACTAACATGAACAGTTTCACTGACATCCCACCTACAGAATATTTTATTCTAAACTCTGCCTAAGATTCCATAGGAAAATGGATAGCAACTTCTTTATCTCTCTATCCTGTCAGGCTAAATCCTCCACATCCAAGCTTTGATTGTATTTATTGTGCCTTAGAGGTCTTGAATAGGAGGTGTCAAAGGTATATTCTTCAAAGGTCTCTTTATGATTAATTTGGCAAATCTCAATAAATAAGCTTTGCCACAAAATTACCAAAGAGGAAAAGTCAGAAAATCAACCTGACTGAGGATGCTTTTTGAAAACATTCAACATTTTAGAGAAGAAATTCAGCATAAACTTTACCTACCAGATTTCTTATTACCAAAGAGAAACAGATCATTTACTGCCCAGTTCCTCTGCCCAACATCCCCCCTCATAGGTGAACGTTCTTATCCATTTTACTGGGTCAGAATCATATTATATGCAAAGGCCTTTTGATTTTTTTTAACAGAGAAGGGATCCAAATGAGCAGTACAATGACAAGGCTGCCCATTAACTGTCAGTCAAACCTATACATCTAAGGCAGAAATGGACAACTTCTGATGATCCTGTGCCAGCAGACTTACACTTACTACATTCTACAAAATGATTAAAAACTCTTACTGATGTTATATTTTCCAAATTATTATTTCTAACTTCTAGGTTAATTACATATGTTAACTTTCCTTTCCTACTTGCTCCCAACTAGCACAAATTTTCCCCTTTTTCAACTTTTATTTTGTCTCTTTTTCAGATTGTGAGCCTGAAGACAGGAACTTACAACCCCTGCCTTACTATTTCTGTACAATATCAGGTACTTTTATAAAGAAAATGATGCTGATTCTGCCAAGCCACAAGCATTATACCACTAAGAAGAGAAGGTGAGCTTAAATAGTGGGATCAAGATACAATATTCCTTAGTTTCAAACAGAACACTACCTGCCATTTTTCAGCTGCACATATAGCTTTCACACATTCGCCTCAGGAGCTCTTGTGTTTGGGTAGATATTATAAGACAAACAAGGCAGGCAGTCTGGTTTTAAAATATCAAATTGAGATGCAAAGGTCTGATTCTCTGCTCTTCCCCCACATCAACATTCTCTGAATATGAATTTCTATGAGTTTTTCCCCTTTTTGAGGCCTTAGCTGCAGACAAGGATATCAATGGCTACGTAGAAATGAATACAGTGGTACATTGTACTAGAGAGAATGTTTGTGCAAACAGTTTGGCACTTATAACACAGGAAGCACTTGCCATATTAAAGAGCGGTGCTTTGAAAAGCCTCAGGATCAAGTAGATGAAATAAAGAAACACAATACTAAACAAAAATATGGGTAGCAAAAACTCACCAACCATGTGCTTTCGCACGTGAGCCATGGTGTAGAACTTCTTTTCGCATATCTCACAGGAGAATTTTTTTTCTGCGTACCCATGGACAATCTTGATATGCTCATGGAGGGACCATAGCTTCTTGAATGATTTATTACAGGAAACGCACTGAATGAATGGACGGGATAAAAAGGTGTAATTCACACAGAACTCGTTTCAGATGCTACTAACCTGCTGTAGTGTAAAATATATGCTTGGTTATGTGTCAATACACAAAGAGGGAGATCACAATCCTAATGAAAACACTTTGCAGAAACAACTAAAATACCATCCACTTCAACGTAACATTGTTGCTGCACTGAATTCATAAAGCTTAAAAGATACAAGTTTAATCAAGAATGAAGAAATGTTCTTGGGCTGTGACGCCATCTGCTGTTGTGTCAAGAGCAGAACATCAGTTACATCCTAGTTTCAAAAATCTAATGGGTATTCACGGATTCTTTGTTCTGATGACAGACCGGTTCTGGCACGGCACATGTGGTTGGATAGAATGATAGGCTGATCTCTATTCAAGAACTAATATAAAAATACAAAGTATTTGTTTAAGGCACAAGTCAACTCTTTGGAAAGGAGAAAACTGCATTTCTGTAAGTGATTGAAAAAAGATTGATATTTCTAGCTCATAGGACTAATACACTGATGCAGATTAATGAAATACACCTCCATGAACATACATAACTCGGAAGGGTACATGATCAATAGGATGCCAGCTAATTTACACTGAAACACACTTTGGTTTGTTTAGAACATGTAAAGTCTAGAAAGCCCTATATTATATGATCAGATGAAAGTATTCAAAATGCAATACACATGTATTTCTTATCCTTGTGCAGAAACATAGAACTTTTTGTAGAAACAAGGGTATGAGGGTAGTAGGAGTAAGGGTAGGAGAAGAGAAACCAGATATATCAAAACCTTCAATTTCTTCTACCAAGGATTTATGGCAAACCTCACTTAGTAGCAAGGATTACTCTTGATTGCAAATGAGGTGAATTCTGACCAATGTATTTCATTAATTAATTTAAAAACTTTTCACAAACTAACCTTAAATAAACTTTGTAATAATTTGGTTTTATGCAGGGCTTCATGGAATTTGCTCAAAACTTAAAATTCTATGTCAAGAAAAGCTGAATACTACAACTGGAATACATTACCGAAATGCATGATGGGCATAGTTAGCAAATGTTAAAGAAATACCATTTAACATGCACAAATAATTGGAAAAAGTTTAAAGAACCTTGACAAAGTTAACCTATGTGCAGCTTAACAAGATCTTCCATGCCATATTTCTTAATTAACTACTTCACAATGCAGAATAATGTGACCTAGTTTGTGACCTTTTAATGTTCTTGCTTGCTCTCATAGCCAGGCCAGGATTCAGGAAGGTAAACATGGAGACATCAACAAATGAACTCTATTTCAGTTGTGGAAGGTATTAAGGATGCTGAGGTTGAGGATGTCCACATTGAGGTACACAAGGAGTTAAGGCTAATGGAGTGAAGCAACAGCATGTTTTACAGGTGATGTTTCTATGCCCCAACTTATCAAGACTCAAACATATGCTCAAAACGTCATGCCCAGATCATACAAAGGAAGAAATGAAACCTAGAATTGCAGAGACCTCCTTGGATGAATAAGAGGTCAGCCCACTTAGAATCTCAGTAGCAAGAACAAGCACCTGAAACACAGCAACACTGTACCAACCCCTGATAAAATTTGAGGCTTCCTTGATCCAGAGTTCTGATTTTTTGACCATGCATCTAGTTCGAGTGTGTCTGAGGAATGCCAGCTCTGTAACAATTCCTTTTATTAGACCCAAGGGATGTCACTACCCAAAAGCGCTGAAGAAGCCTACTGTAGAAGCATTTGAAGGTCTCCCTTTTAGTTCTCTAGTCCTGTCACAAATTAAAATACTATCAATATAGCTGCCTTCCTCATACTGTTCATACTGTTCCTCATACTGTTCAGATCCAGTGTTGTTAAAAATCTTGCTGACCTATCTTGTGAGCATTTGTTTTTATAAGGATTTTCTGCTTTCATCTGCATCCATAGAACCATGCTTCAGAGAGGGGCTCCTAATCTGAACTCTGCCACTTCCAGGCCCTGAGAAAAATGGACTAGCCATTGCAATTTTCTTCTAAAATTCACTCTTGCTACAGGGAGGCTTCCCTAAGACTCTGTCTAGTTCTCCAATTATAGAATAATATGTTGCTTTGACTAATCATACCTGGTACAACATAGCAGCATCTGACTTGATTAGTCCCTTACAGAAGCTCCAGATTAGAAGTCTTAGAATTAGAATGCAGATACATTTTTAAATCATAAGCAAATTTAAAGTGCAGGTAAAAACATACTGAATATTTTACCCAGAAGGTTCCAGATCTTTTATACACAGTCATTCCAGAATCATTTCAGGGCAGCCTAAACTCAGTGTTCCAAGTGGCTTAGGATAAACTTCAAATAGCTTAGTCCAATGTTTACCAAGAAGTCAGTCAGAGTTCAATGGAACTTAGCTCTAAGTGCAAAGGACTACTGCCTTAGAGTCCAACTCAGAAGCAAGTTCTACTAGTCAATGCAGCTTACTCCTAGGTAAGTGTGAATAGGATTGCAGCCTTAGTTGCTTCATTTAAGCAAAGAAATGCTTACCAAGAGCATTTGCCAGATGAACAATGCCATTTGCTGCTCAACTGCCCTTTCTGCGAATTCACCTTCTATTAATAGTGGATCACTTTCACTGTCACATATTAATACAGCATAGTGACATTTGAAAGACTGAACAATTACATGTGTGCACAAACTTACACACAGCAAAGCAAGGAGATGGATTCATTTTTCTAAAAAATCAGTTTCAACATTTAGATGCTGCCGCATGCACAGAACCTCTGAATTATGCAGCTCAAAGCTACATACTGACTAAGGCTGTATCCTATTCTCTGTTACCTGGGGGTAAGCATCACTGGCTACAATGACACTTTCTTCTGAATAGACATGCATAGGATTGGGCTTTAAGAGCGCAATCCTAACCAACTTTCCAGCACTGGCATAGCTGTGTCAGTGGGGTACATGCTTCATCCTGCAGTTTGGGGGGGGGCAGTCACAGAGGCCTTCCCAAGGTAAGGAAATGTTTGTTCCCTTACCTCCAAGTTGCATTGCCCTTATGTTGGTGCTAGAAAGTGGGTTAGGATTGCACCCTAATCAACCTAAATTTTATGTCGGTTTTGCTTTTGCTGAAGAAGTTGCATTATACCAAATGCCAAGGAAATGAATTAAATTTTGACAGATTATAATAGTGGGTTGATTGGTAGTATGAAGGAAATCTTGAGCATTATGGTGAGAATAGATCTTGCTTTATGAATTTCTGAAGGTAAAATGATCAATTTAAGGAAAATGCTTGACATTCTAGAACAGTCCCATGCTTTATGTATAACACTAAAAATAACAAATATTCAGGCAATGAACATTTGCTAAGGGTAAAACTACATATTACAAGGTATGTGCAACGTGTGCCAGAGTTGTTCATTTTCTAAAAATTAAAGGGGAAATGAAACAATGTGACACTGCAATGGGGGGGGGGATTTAGCACTTTGCCTCCACCAAGGTTTTGATTCCAATTGCAATCACAGTCATGTATTATTTTAATTAGAATAAATGCTTCTATTAAAAGCCAATGGAACATTTTTCCTAACTAAAATAGCACATAAGGGGCACAAGTGGGATTAGAACTGTGGCAGGGACAAAAGTGCTACCCTCCTACCTCTGCTATACTTTCACACCATTTTATGGGTACTCTACCCCTGTGCACTAGCTAAAAACACAAAACAAAAGGTGACATTATGTACAGTACTCCTTGTAGTGTATAGTTTGGTCATAATTCAAATGAATATTCAAAATGGTAGTTTCAGTAGTTCAGAGAAAAGGACCAACAAATTTCACTACCTGTATTCTTTCAGAATGGTTCTCACATCTTGTATGAGTACTAATACAAAGGAACATGCAATATCTTTTGATATTGAAATCTAGGATATGAATTCCATTTTAACACATCTAATGTCACCATGTTGCCCCACTTGCATGATCTCACCCCTTAAGTCAGCCATTTTCAACCATTTTCAGCTCACGGCACACCGACAAGCACAACTGTCAAGGCACAATACCAGTTTTTTTACTTACATTAAATCACTACATTACAATTGTTAATATAATTAATACAATTATATTATTACATGACAAAGAAACTCACAAGAAGCTTGGAGAGGAAAGGATATGTGATTGTGAAAAGGATGAAAAATGTTATTAAAGTGTTATGCAAGAAAGTTCTGGGAAAGAGAGGTCAGATTGAGCACATAGGAGAGCTGTGGGGTGAGGGGCAATGAAGAGGCATGAGTGAAACAACTACAGGATTCAGCTGGAGTAGGGGGAAGAGAACTTGAAGCAAGTGATTCTGAACCTTTGGAAGGTGCGGAGGAGTGAAGGGAGGGACAATAAGAGAGGTGCTGACTGCAATTATGAGATTTGGGGGGCAAGTGACTGTGGGAGGGAGTGGGGTGGGGAGAAGTGCCAATTGCCTGCTCCTGTATTTAAGAAAAAAAGAGTGAGACCAAAAGTCCAATCCTAGGCATGTCTACTCAGAAGTAAGCCCCACTATAGTCAATGGGGCTTACTCCCAGGTAAGTATGGAGAGGATTGGAGCCCAATGACCTTCCCCTAAAAGGCAAAAGGCAATGTAGGGAGGGTCGCTTTGGGGAGTTGCAGACAAACTGCAGCAAGGAAAAGGGACTATCCAGGACCCTTTGAGCCAGTCAGTTCTTAGTCTGGTGGCCTCAGCAGACTCACTCACTTCATACCTGCTTGCCTGCTCCTGACTCCCTCGTTCTCACTCATTCCACCTCCTCCAAGCTTCTCTGGTTGCCCAATCAGCACGCAGAGGCGGCAAGGACTTAATACCCAATCCTAGGCGTGTGTACTCAGAAGTAAGCCCCATAATAGTCAATGGGGCTTACTCCCAGGTAAATCAGGATCAGGTTGCAGCCTTTCTCTCGCGCAGGAGCAAAGAAGCCGAGACCAGCCCCTTTGCTGGCTGGCTGGCTGCTCCTTTTCCTTCTGCTGTGCGTAAGGCTCAAAGCAGCCACTTTCCCTGCGTGGCAAAACAGTTGAAAAACGCTGCCTTAAGTATTAGTCCCTAATAAGGAACCCATCTACCGTAGTTGGCCATACAACTTTGATGAGACTGATTTTCAGGAACACAGGCAATTCAAGACTGTAGCATGTTAGTATGCAAGGGTTGCATGCCCTTTTGCATACTGTGATTGACAGATTCCTGATGCTAGCACAGATTGTTGCCCACAATTCTGAAGCAAGTACAACACTTGGAGGGGGAAAGGGAGATGAGAAGCTAATCATGAGCAGGGTTTCTTATGGCTGTAACACCTATAACTGCCATAGGCATTTCAGGATACCTTGAGTTTTTTATATTCATTAACTTATTTCATGAAGGACAGAGGATATGGTTCTAACATGCACAGAAATAAGTGTCAAAGGGAAGGGACAGATAACTATTTCATGCAAGATGATTTCCTAAACAGCTCTGTAATGCATGTACAAATCTCTATTTCTCAACATTCATATGTAAGCAGGAAGCTGAGACTGGTCACCCAGCAGGCATATGAAACCTGTTAAATATTAAGGCATACAAGCTTTCCAACACAGAAATAATACCCATGTAGGAAAATAACTACGTGTGAAGCACCTGGTCTGACTTGTAATTGCCCATTAACTCAAGCCTTTCCATCTTTATTCAAACCTGCCAAGTTTTGCGATAACTCATATTCTGCAAACAGAATACAAATGAAACAAAAATTTTATTTAGGGTCGCCTTTGAGTTCAAGTTGCCAAGGAGTACAGCATACAACTTTACTGCATATACTCACAATCTCTAGAAAACAGTTCCTAAGTTAACCAGTGCATAATACAGGTGCATGTTCAGCTCCTCTATTAAAAGCATCTGATGTTCCATTCCCCTATGGTGCTGTGCAAAAAAAAATTCTAACAGCCACCCATAATTCCCTCCCCATCTTATATTCAGATTGGTTGTACTTGGGCACACAATAGGAAATGCTGATGGAAACAGACAGGCTTTGGACCTTATGTGCCTCAAAGGATTTCCCCCCTTTCAAAGTGTCCAGGGGACAGCAGAAGGCAGGGAAATCTGGCAAGCAGGCAAGAGAACCTACCTGAATGTTTTTTTCACAGTCTGTTTGCTGGTGAAGGGAGAGCTCACTTTCTAGAACAAATTTCTTCCCACACTTGTCGCAGATCTGCATGCGCCTGTGAGTGACGTTCATGTGTTTCTCCAGATACCAGCGTGTGTTAAACACCCTGGGGCACTTCTCACAGGTCAAAGTCTCCTTTTCTTCACACTTTGATTTCTGCACAGGTGCCTTGGGCTCCTTTGCAGCTTTCTTCTTACGCTTGGGGGGCTCAACGCTTTTTCTACAGCCCCTTGTAGTTCTGGAAGTAGGGGAAGTTGTGGTGGCTGCAGCAGATGCAGCTCTCCTTGTCCTCCTTTGTGCAACACTATCTTTCTCCTCTCTTTGCTTTTTCTTCTGCCTCTCATTCTCCTCATAATCATTACTGTCTTCAGTGGCCTCTTCCTCCCCACTGTCACCCTCCTCTTCCTCACTGCTGGTCTTAAGAACAGCAGTTTCTTTGGACTGGGAGGGGACCCCCTTCTCCCCTTTTGATACATTTAATGTTTGGTTGTTAAGGTTTACCTCTACTATTATCTGCTCCCTTTTGTAAGTCACTTCATCTTCTTCCTCGTCCTCCTCCTGCAAGTCGTCAGAGTTCTCCCTGTCTTCTTTCATGGCTCGGACTTCTACTGTTCTGTCCTCCCTGAAATATGGCTGCTCCTCTCTTTCATGGAGATGTGGCTTACTCACTTTGGGGTCCACCAAAACAGAATAAGGACTCCCAGACTCCCTTTTGTACACTTTGGTGGACAGATCAAGTTCCTGGCTGGCATCGTGATAAAAAGTGGGTGGCACCTGACTCCGCTGGCTGTCTTCTTGCGCCATCCCTGCTACATTTGTGGTGCAGTTTTTAGCCATCTGCTGGCAAGAACTTGCTGTTTCATTCATGGGGGCTCCCGATTCATTGAGCACCTTGTATTCCAGAAAACCAACGAAGTAACTCCTCCGGGACAAGAAGAATAGTTGGAAATAACTAATACACAATTGCCTTTTGGGAGCAGAGCATCAAAACAAGTGTTGGTCATGGAATTCTGGTTTTATATCATGAGGACATCAGCAGCAGTTCAAAGGAAGAAACCTGCCAACCAACAGCTGAACGTTTGGTCTAGAAAAGAAGGAGAACATTAAGTCAGTGACTTGAGCATAACTGAAGTAACTTATCCCTGAAATCACTTGTTGCCTAATCTAAGCAGAGTCCAGATTTGTTACACAAGTTGTTAACCATTCTTATTCATAATGGACTATTCATCTTACTGCCTTGAAAGGTAATAGGGCAAGGAGAAAGGAGAGGTAAGAGACGCTTAATTCTATAGCTGGCAAGCATGCAGTTTTCATCTGACTCTCAAGAGAGCAACGGGAGGCAGTGAAACAAGTTTAGACCTACAGCTTCGTCAGTTTTAAACATGGCCATAAATGGTTTTTCCCCCAATCATCCCTACAAGTATAAAACCTAAGAGACCCCCAATTCACTATTTTAAACATTGCAATTAATAATTTTATATACCACTTTTCATCAAAGGGTAGATCATAAAGCTGTTTACATAGCAAAATAAACCAACCAATAAAGTCACTGTCTCTAAAGGGCTCACAATCTAAAAAGATGCAAAAGACACACCAGCAATAATCACTGGAAAAGATACCAGTTTTGCTTATTATATAATTGCCTATTCTTTACTATTTAAGATAACAAATTTGATTAATGCTTTTTTCTGAATTTATCACCCTCTAAAATAGTTTTGACTGAAAAAAAAGAAGAAAAAAGAAGAAGGTGGGTATTTGAAACTGGAGTCCCAGCAAGGCACTACGGATTCTGCACATGTGCAACTAACTACACTTTGGAATGGCAAAATTTTAAATTCAACCCAAAACTTAGGACCCTCAGAATCCTGGCTTCCATATTTTTAAGATTAGTTCTAGCCTTTTGGTTGCAGATACTTTGAAAACCTGTGGGCAGTGCCCAGTGAAATCAAAGGAGTTATGGGTAGAGATGAGCTGCAGTGAAGGTATACAGGATGGGCTTTCAGTGTTGTGTATAACCCCACCAATTCTGGCTGGAGTAGGTATCAAATGTACAAGCATATTTTGCTTAATTTACATAACATCTAATTTTCAAAATCATTTTAAAAGTGTATCCTACTTTTCTACAGTTTGCAAAGAAAACATATTGGAATTAAAATTATACTACAGCAGCTTGAGTCTATTGTACATCTCCTGTATTACTGAAAGAGTAAGATTCACTTTTTGCAGTACTTTCTCCTACATGTTTTTAGGGATGTGAAGAAATGGAAGAAAAGAAAAATTGGATCTTTAAACTTCTCATGAAATATTTTCTTTTAGAAGTGAAATGTTTAAAGTAATGCTTTTATATGCTATTGTATCCACCTGTTACTGGGTCAAAGCACTATGCAAGACTACAATACTAAGCAGTTATAACTCCTACATATTGCAGGCATATACAAATCTCAGATCTTCTCACCTGCTTCAGATTCCTCCACCTTCTGCAGCATGAAAAAGAGGTAGGCTATGTTTGGAATATACATTTGCCTCTAAACCTCAACATTTACTGATCACTGGAGGAAGAGGAAGGAAGGAAGGAAGTTGCAAGGAAGTTGGAAGCAATTCGAAAGAGGGATTGTTGCTTATGTGTGTACATTCATCCCACTGTTGCCTTTGGTAAACAGGTGTTACAAGTTTTTACATTATTTCTTTCATTCCTGGATAATATTGACATTACCCTGTATGCCACAGGGACTGCTTAAAGTCTATATAATAAAACACTTCCTTTTGTGTACTACAATGGTGATGGTTTGTATTTTAAGTTTATTTTCTTTCCTATTTTTACAAATCAGCAAATACCAAGAAGCTTAGGTGCCTTTGGTTGCAACAATTTGTGTTCCATCTCTAATACTGGCTGTATTTATTATTATCTAAATAAAACTATGGGTCCAATCCTATCCAATTTTCCAACACTGGTGCAACCACAATGTAACCTCAAGGTAAGGAAACAAATGTTCCCATACTTTAAGAGGGCCTCTGCGACTACCTTCCCATCACAGGATGCAGAGCATGCCCCACTGGTATGGCTGCACCGGCACTGGAAAATTGGATAGAATTGGGTCCTAAGACATTTAGATTTTAGTACTGTGTTAAATTTCATCAAAATACTATGTGCTAAGTCAGTGGTTCTCACACTTTTAGCACTGGGACCCACTTTTTAGAACGAGAACCTGTCAGGACCCACCGGAAATGATGTCACGACCGGAAGTGACATCATCAAGCAGGAAAATTTTTCACCATCCTAGACTGTGATCCTACCCACACTTTCCCAGGAGTAAGTTCCATTTACTATCATTATTAAAAGAATATACTAGTAGCTTGTTAAAAGTACAGGTTTATAACATTTTCCCAAATGCGGTCACAAGCCATGGTAGCATCAAGTCTAATATATTAAAAATAAAATATTGAAATGGATGGGGACCCACCTGAAATTGGCTCACGACCCACTTAGTGGGTGCTGACCCACAGTTTGAGAAACACTGTGCTAAGTTAAACACAGTGCATTTTATGTTCTTAAAAGTAGTAAAAAAGTTTAAAGCAGGTTCAAAAATAAAATATTGAATATTTCAATTTTCATAAAACACAGAAAAGGGTTTTTTCCCCCAGTTTCAAAATTTCCAAAAACATCACACCTCTAAGTGTTGTCATAGCTGCAGAACAGAGCACATAAACTTACTGGGCTAGTCTGCTTTCAGCAATTTTTCTGAATATTTCAACCTACACAAATCTGCATCATTCAGTCACTTCCTATATGGGTCTTAGGAATACACACACACACAAAACTGACCCCTTACACTGCCATTCAGCCACAGTCACTCTTCTTGGTGGTCTACAGACAAGTATAGCAGACCAAGAACTCAACTGAAAAAGCCAATGAAGTTTAGACCATGTGCCAGGGGAGGATGTTCCCCATAGTATCTGGAAGAGATTGTGGTTGGCCAGTCGAGTTCTACCCAGAATCTATTAAAAAGCAGGAAGGGAGAAGAAGCCAGCTATGAGAAACTCTTCAATCACAAGGTAACCCTGGGGCCCCCTGAGCTGGTGACCGCTTGGAACTCAAACCCCCTTTTGTGGACCCTTCAGGTGAGGTACCTGGACTTGCCTCCATTTGAACCCTCTGGCCCTCCAGAAATGGGGAAAGAGCCAGTGACCACTCATTCTCAGGAGCTAAAGATGAGAAGCACCAACCAGGCCATATCCCAGACGAAAGACCCAAAGGGGTTTGGGATGTAGATACTCACCTATAGTACATAAAATTTTTTGCCAAGTAATCAAGCTCCAATTATCACTTTGCCTTATCTCTGGGTCAATCAGAGGGTAGAGCCTTTCAACTCTGAAAAGTTTTGTTTCTTTCTCAAGCAGCAAGCAGGCAGCTGCTCATTAGAGGCAATGCAGAGATTGTTTCTACAGCAACTTCACTGGGAAATTCCAGCCAGAGTTAACCTTTTATTCTTCTTTCTTTCCCTTTTGCAAATGCTGCTGCAGCCTGGTTCTGCTTTGCAAATGCTTGCAAAGCAGGTCTGTTTTTTTTCAACACCAGGATGGGATCCTCCTTTCCATTTGAAGCAAAGTCCCAGGCTACAGTTCAGTGCACCATTATTTAAGAATAACACCCATGAAAGCAGTGGGTCTACTTCTGATTAAAAAGAGTTGCAAGTATCTCATCTCTCTGCTGTGAATTGAATTGCACACTCCCAGTTACGTGTTATGGGTTGTATGTTGTATATAGAGCTTAACACATCAGACACCTTAAAGGTGGATTTGATTCATGGTTCTCCTGCAGTGGTTCCCAACCCTTTTCACTTGAATATCCCTTGGCAGCCCATTTTCATAAATTGTACCCTTCATATTAGCAAAATGTTTGTAATTAAAAATACAAGCCCTCATCTCCTCTCTATGAAAGCCCAGACTTCATGTATTTATCACAGTTTTCTCTTTTTATCTGTTTGAATAACAGAAGACTCTGCCTTTGCACTGTTTTGCACCAGAAGTGTGCTGAGAAATTCTGGGTGATTGACCACTTTCCATATTATGTTTCAACTTTTTTACTGTGCTGGTTTTCAATCACTGGTTCATAGATGAATTGATGACCAAACACTAGCTATTGGTGGGGCTTTCACTGCCAGCCAGCTACCTTCCTTCCTGCCTTGCAAGGCAATCTGGAGCACAACCTGCCTTTTTCTGCCATTGTTCCATTCTTTTTCAAGTAACACTAAAGGTCCTGTTGAGTGTCCCTGGGAGTACATGAATACCAGGTTGGGAACCACTGTTTTACTGGTATGTTGTTTACAGTGCACTTACTCTGAGAGTGTTTACAAAAAGGTGCTGAAGACTAGAATTTAAAAAAAATGAAAATGTATCTTATGATCTTTTACTATGTTTTTAATCAATTAGAGACTACAGTTCTTAGGTAACAATTAGTGGTAGGTTATTTTTCAGGATCTGGCCTTGGGTAAAATCAGACAAAACTACAGTTAGACACCCCCTTAAGTTTAACCCCCGACTTATCCAAAGGTCATAGAAAATTCCATGATTGTGGGCTCAAAACCTGCCCTCGACTTATCTGTGGGGTCGACTTATGGATGGGTGTCTGCGGTGCTGCCAAAATAAAGTGAAGCTGGTTAAACCAAGAAACATGGTAGGTGCAACCCTTCTTCCCTGGTGGAGGGCTTCTGGTGGACTCCATTAGTACCTCTCATTTCTATGATGTAGAGCTCCCCCATGGGATGACCCAAAGACCCATGTGGGCCACGACATGGCGGCCAGATGAACAAAGCAACCTCAAACAATCAAAGAGGATGGGCAGTTAAATTTCAAGTTAAACAAATAGAATTTCTTTGAAACACACAAGACACACACACTCAATCCAAAGATAAGAGAAAACATGTTTTTTGCCAAGTATTAACCTTGAATCACAACATTTCACATTTCTAGATTTTCTCTATTGCACAGGCATGATTAAACCATGGTAAAAACAGCAATACAATTAGACAGCTTTCTGCCAGAATCAAATGCCTATGCAGAGGGGTCTAGTGTCTTCACTTTACTAACAATATATTCTTCATAAAATGAAACTGCCAAGTTGAAGAGATACACTTCTGCATTGCATATAAGACTTAAAACAGATATAAATCTTTAAGATGAAGAGGACACAAAAGTGTTGTGTTCCTAGCTTTGTAACTGCTTATGCAGATGTCTATACCAAACTGAATGAAAGTTACAATGGAAGTGTTGTCTCTTTCTGCTTGCCCACTGGCTACTGCTCACTGGCTCCTCATTCTTCCACAGCAAGCGAAAATTAATGCATCCAGCAGTTGAGTGTCTGAGAGATTTCAACTCTCCTCTCCTTAGAAGCAAAATAAGAAGACTGCTTACATCCACCCACTATGCAGCAGGCTGGGGTGGGGGCTCATAAAAAGTCTCATCTTTGTACTTCACACAAGACTCTAAAGAGGAGGAGGAAGTAGTGCAGATTTTACCATTTCAGGCACCCAGTTACAAGTGCTTGGGGTGGGGTACACAAGATTGACAGCAGAACTAGTGGCTAAGTCACTTATGTTCATCAGTTTATTTTTGGTGTACAGCCAAATTCAGTGGGGCTGGAAAATGCACTGCAACCCCCCTCCCCCAGGTCTATATTTTCAGTCTTCACCCTGGAAAGGATAAAAAATTACACTAGTAAAAAATAATTATTAATGGATTTTGGGGGATATATACACACAAGTGTGTACATACAACATTAATTCATACCAATTACTGAGTTATTAAAATCTTTGTAATTAGCTATAAATTACTAAATCATAAGTAATACAATCAAAGCCACATCCTTAAATGTATGGATATGTGCTAATATAAGATAAAATGAGCAATCATTAGCCAATACAAACAAGCCAGTCATTACAAACGTACAAAGGCTTTTGTGGTTGGATGAATCTAACATAATAAAAAATGTTGCTCAAGTTTTCAAGTCACAGATTAAAACACACTGTAGGATCTAATCCCAACAATACACTTTCAACTGTGGAAAGCATCTTCAGGGGAATTTTTCACTTTGTTCTAAGCAGCAGTGACATTTGTATTCCTTTAATGTTTCTCAAAACTGTGGGTCCGGTCACACTAGGTGGGTCGTGAGCCAATTTCAGGTGGGTCCCCATTCATTTCAATATTTTATTTTTAATATTATAGACTTACCCAATTAGTCTGTGGAATTCAATACCATAACATATGGCGATGACCACTTGCTTGCCTGCTTTAAAAGAGATTGGACAAATTCATGGAGAACATGTATAGCAGGGGTCGGCAACCTGCAGCTCTAGAGCCGCGTGTGGCTCTTTCAGCTGTCTTCTGTGGCTCCTCCCAGTGAAAGTGGCAAAGGGAGTAACAGGAGGCACCTGTGTTGGGAGGACAGGCTGCTTCCCTCTGCCCCCTGAGCTCACTGCTCTCCTTTCCCTTCACCCCCACCTGCCTGCATTGGTTTCCCTTTTCAATTTTGCCCGCTCTGCAGGCTTAAGCTCCCTGTTTTTCCCTTCCCCAACTCTCCAGCAGGATGCCCTCCTCCTCAGCCATTGCAGCCCACCTTTCCCTGAGCAGGTCCCCGCTCAGTGCAAGGAGAGACTTTTCCTCCACAGCAGAGGAGACATCCTGTGTGTCTACTCAGTAGTAAGCCCCATTACAGCGGATGAAGCTTACTCCCAGGAAAGGGTGCCTGGGATGGCAGCCTTGGAGCCTGCTCAAGGCCAAGCGCAAGGACAGGTGAGTGGGAGCCCGAACAGGTCTGTTTGAGAGTAAGCCCCAATGTAGTCCCTGGGCTACTCCCAGGAAGGTGTGAAGGGCTGTAGCCTCAGCCTCCTCCTGTGAGGTCTACTCACAGGTAAGCCCCGCTGTAGTCAGTGGGGCTTCCCCCCAGGAAGGTGTAGAGGGCTGCAGCCTCAGCCCCCTCCTATGCAGGTCTACTCACAAGTAGTCAGTGAGGCTTCCTCCCAGGAAAGTGTGGAGAGGACTGCAACCTGAGAGATCCAACCAACTTGTCTGCTCAGAAGTCCCATTGTAGCCAATGGGGCTTACTCCCAGGATAGTGTGGAGAGGGTTGCAGCCTGAGTGAGGGAGGGCAGGCAGGCAGGGCAGAAGCTGGCCTGTGGCTGCCCCCCCCCAGCTTCTTCTCTTCCCCACCTCTGGAGTCTGTGTCTTTTTTTCCTTCCAGCAGGGTGCCTCTGGAAGGTGGGGAGAGTTCTTTAGTATCCATGTAAAATAAGCAGATGTCATAACTGCCATATGTATTGGAATCCTGGAAGATCTGGTGAGGAGGTAGATGTGGTGTCAGCAGTGGCCCCTTTAAGGGTAAGGCCTGGGCATCCAGCAGAGTGTGCTGCACAGCCGCAGCCACTTGAAAGCAATAGGCCCTCAGGGATATAATGGGCACCTGAGGAAGGGGGTGTGGGTTGTAGACTTTGAATTAACTTGGATACTCTGACTGATTTGACTGACTTACTTTGGAATCTGATCTTGGACTGTGACTTGGCTTATTGACTTTGGATTCTGCCCTGGATACTCTGACTGACTTTGTGACTAATGGACTGCTGGAGACACTGGAGTTTGAAGTGTGGCTGCTGTGCCCAAGACCTGCTGTAGTGGTGGGAGGCTGCTGGTAGGAGAGAGGACCTCTGCAGGTTGAACAGGCGAGCTACCCTGGAGGTGAGGTCCAGCAGGACTGCAGGGCAGAACCAGGGTCATTTGTTGGGGGAAAGAAGGGGAGCTAATTTGCTTAAAGTGGGCCTAATTTTCCAGGCAGAGAATGGCCTTGGAATCAGGCAAAACACCATAGAGGACCAGGCATCTGAAAACACAGGACAAGAATGTATGACAAAACTAACTAAAAGCTACAAGAGGGGGCTACATTATAAAAATGGGACCTATAAAAGCATAAAGGTAAAAAAATATATATATGCAGTATTATCTTCATTTTATATGTTAAAAGGGTTTTGTGGCTCCTGAGGTTTTTTTTCCTCCAGAAAACGGGTCCAAATGGCTCTTTGAGTGTTTAAGGTTGCCGACCCCTGATGTATAGCAATGGCTACTAGTCATGGTCTCCAGGTTCAATACCAGAACGCCTCTGAATGCAGCTGCAGGGGAGCAATGCAGGGAGAGATGCCTGCCCTCTTCTTCTGCTTGCGAGTCCCTCCTCCTCCATCTCTTGTTACAAATACTGATAACTTTGTGAAAATTCTTGGAACTTACTTCCAAGTAAATGTGTAGGATTAAGCTGCAAGATTTTATTAAGAGTACCTGAATAAAATACAAATTCTACAGAGGCATTTAATTGACAATCCAACAGCAACCTGCTATTCCTGGGTGCACTACTGGTGCACATTCTTTTATGTGGATTTCTCCACATAAATGTGGACAATCTGGACTTTTCACATGTCATTTTATGGAATTATGTGAAAAACCCAGATGTGTGTACAGAATATCCAGCACAAATAAGCATGGAAAGCCTCTACCATGAAATTGTATCAGAAAATTTCAGTTCAACTGCACTTGCTATTTCCAAGTAAAGAGTTAAATGAAACTAAGAATAATTTTTATGCAACCATTTAGTTATAAGTAAATAAAGGCCTAAATAGCAACCACAGCAAAATTTTAAAAAATTCTCAAGTGGAAACATGATACATTTCATACTTAAATACTGCTGCTTGACAAAAGTAAACACCTGAACGGCAAATTGCATCAACTTTGCCAGTTGTTACCAGTACAGTTGTACTTTTTAAATTCTGCTTGTTCACGTACTGCCTTGGGTTACTTGTTGTAAAAGTAGCATACAAATAAAGTAAGTGGCAGGATCTAAAGAGCTACTTTGAGTCTGCCCAGTGGGATTTTTGACATTTTTCTTTTGAACAGCAAATTCCATGCTGTTTCAAATTGATTTTCAAACTCTTCTGTTTCAAAAATGGTTTGCTACTTGGCCTGAAGCCCTTTAAAAGCACATAGAACTAGATTCCAAATGTTTAGATTTGAGCCAATAATAATGTAACCTGCTGCATTAATCCTTAGGGATCCACAGATCCCAAGCCCATGCACTGGCAAAGTTTCCGTATGGACTCAGCAATGGGCGCATTCTTTTGCTGCTGCAGTTCTCTGGACCACAGACATTGTGATCTCATGACCACTAAACAAACCACTTTAAGTTATTACTGCAGATATTATGCAGGACAGTATGAGTTGCTTTTATACTGATAATATGCATTTTGAGAATATTCACAAGAGTTACTTCCCACAATCTCACCTAATGAAAATATGGTTCAATGTTATCATGCAAGGATCTCTCAGTATTTTCTTTGCTTGGTTTCCTATAGTTCAAATTACTCTGTGTGATTCAAAGAGGCACCCTGGGAAGGGAACAGTGGGCACTTCCTTCTAAAGTTCACACAACTTATGCAGGGGTTAACATACAATTCCTCTCTACAGCAGTGTTTCTCAAACCAGTGGTACCACAGGTGGTACTTGAAGTGGTGTCTGGAGGTACTTGTGGTACCCCCAGACCCTCATTGCCTGGAAGTGAGACCATCAATGCAATGTGACAAGCAGCAGTAGAAAACTTGGCTCAGGCAGAGCTCCAGCATGCACTTTCATGCGCTCAAAAAAGCCCTCCTGTCTGTCTTCATTCTCTTACTGGTGTTTGTCACATTGTATCTGGCCTCCCAATCCAGAAGCAACTGGCAATGACACCATTGGCAGTTACTTCCAGTGATACTTCCAATAAGTGAACCATATGAAGCAGTACAATCTGGGACACATGTTGAGAAACGATGCTCTAGAGCAGGGGTGTCCAAAGTTTTTGGCAGGAGGGCCACATCATCTCTCTGACACTGTGTTGGGGGCAGGGGAAAAAAAGAATTCACATTTTAAATCTGAATAAATTTACATAAGTTTACATAAATGAATATATTAAATATGAACTTATATGAATGAATTAAGATCACAATAGCTCAAGACCTGTAAAAGGCCTTGCACAAAGCAAGGCCAACCTTTCCTTTGCTGCCGCTACTGTATCACAGATGTGAAACAGCAAGCAGTGGAGGGAGCCCTCATCCCACAGCTCACATGAGAAGTCAAACAGTCACCCTCACGCTGAAAGCAGTTGCGTTGGGCCAGTGTGGGCTCCAACAAATCTCCAGAGGGCCAGAGGCGCACTGGAGACTGGGGGCTCCCTGAAGGCCACATTGAGAGTCCTTGAGGGCCGCAAGTGGCCCTAGGGCCGGGGTTTGGGCACCCCTGCTCTAGAGAGAAGAGTTTGAAGTTGAAGGATCCCACTGTGCATAAATTCCAGTTTCTAAAAGCTCCATAATACCCAAAGCTTTGGAAAGTCATGTACTTCTGAATAGAAACTTGATCAGTATCCAAGAGCTATCAAATTTGTTGAATGAACCCAGAATGGACTTTTTCCCTCAAACAGCATTCCCAAATTGAGGAGATTTTCAAAAGCAATGTATAGTATGACCAAGTGCAGCTGTTCAGATACAAAAATCCAACAATTCCACTGGACTAGCACACGTCCCATGTGCAAATCTAAACAATTCTTTAAGTCTCAGCTTCAGATAGAAACCTCCTTAGTAGCCCAAGAAAACTAATTCACAAAATACCTTTCCATAAAGCCACCAAACAAACACACCAAAATCCAATTATAGGGGCCCTTTAAAAATATGAAACCAGTAGCAGAATTAACCCCAAAGTTGAGGAAGCTTGGCAGAACAAGGAAGTTCACACTATTTTCTGAAAAGTTAATGTTGAAAGATGGGACTCTCCAGAGAGAACATTAAACATTTGGAGCACCCACACCAAGAAAGCACTGTTCTGTATCCAATGCACTATGTGCAGAATACAGTTTTCATCTGTCATGGGGTTTCATTTGGAAGAAAGTCTTCTGGATCTTTGAACTGTGCTTAGCAGCATGCTGGTGCTATATTATGCTCTATAGTTGCATCACCAAGAGCAGCTGTATCCTGGACTAACTGCAGCCAGGACCAGTGGGAGACCAACCCATGCCTGAGCCAGGGCACAAAATCCACCATCCTCACTGCTGCCACTGCCACCTTTTCCTAGCTAGAGGAGTAATCCAGGGGGCTGTGTGCAACACAGCCCTCTTCCTACTTTCCACTCCTTTCCTTGACCTCCAGCAGCACTTCTTGTCCCTCCTGTTTTAAATAAATAGGCAGAATGGAGAATGCCACCAGGAGATGGCATAGGACCTTGAAGTAAGGAGTGGGGACATGGGAGGAGGATCATGTTGGACACCACCTTTTGTCCATGCAGCTGCTCTCTCAAGTAGGCAGGTGAGCAAGAGAGGCAGAGCAGAGAGTCAATGGCCACTTCCCCTTTCTGCCAGGGGTACTGGAAGAGGAGGGCAGCAGCTCCTAGAATGCAAGTTTGAGAAGGAAGTCACCCTTCATCAATTTGCCACTCCCATACAACTCAATGCTTGACAAAGCCTTTTCAAGTCCATTCACAAAGGTGCAGTCTAAATAGACTTCAAAGGCAGCCTCATATTGGAAGCAATACAATGGCTGATCTTCAAGATGGATGATAGCAGCATGACTGTTATTATCCAGAAGGGCTTTAACATAACAAATGGCTTGTGATACACCACATCCTGAATGGTAGATGCAGGAGAAATCCTACTAAAGAAAAATCAAATTAAAGAACTTTCAAGATGGCGTTAGCACCTATTTTCAGCATTCCTGAATATTTCCCATTTTATTCTAGCCAACTTTAGAAAGCCCTGTTAACCCATTTTTCAAGGCAAGACTACACAATATAGCATATTATAAATATTCCCCTCCCCCCAACATTACACAACACGATTACTACAAATAGTGATAATGAATTTAAAAACAAAAGTTTACAAGTGGATCCTTGGAACCTAACCTATTCTTAAGAAAGGGAGCTTTTGCAGTTAAATAGGGTAAAGTTGAGAAGTATCTGAAGCAGGGCTTTTGAGTTGGTACAAAAAAATCTGACTCCACAGCCCTGATCTGAGGCACAGAACAAAGTCCCCTGGTTTGAAACAAAAGTCATCCAGTATCTGTGGCTCAGTCAGTTAAGAGTGAAGAATCCAAATGTGTAACTTCTGCAGACAGCTCAAATGAATTTAACTGTAACACAGCAGTATCATACTTGGCTTAGCTGAGAAGAAGAAACCAGCATGGTCTCATTGCCTATTTACCTCCATCACAGATTATCCATGAAAGTGGTAAAAGCAATACAAATCCCAATCATATCTTTTATATCCAACAAAAAGTCACAAGATGACAACCATAACATAGATAAGACCAATTTATCAATAAAGATAAAACAGTGTGGTACAATGACAACAGGAGCAGGTGCATCAGAATAAACTACAGCTATATCAGAAAGTGAGCAAAAAACCTCAATGTTTAAGACACCCTAGGCCTAGTAGATGACAAGTAGACAAGATGAAAAGTAGATGACACTTCCTGGGAAGCGCATTCCATAATTAGGGCACCACAATAAAAAAAGGCCTTCTCCATGGTATCCGCTAGTTTCAGAAGCAGATGAAATTGGCTTAGAAAATCAGTTTCATTCAAGAATGCCTGGAGTTGAAGAGACATTACACACAACTATGTTTCTCAACAACAAAGTCTTGAAAGACTGGTTAGAAATCACCACAATTCTTTGGATCTAATAATTGGTTTACTATAGGCATCCTTCAGTCTCTGAAGGCTATGGTATCGCACTCTGAATGGTGGTTCTGGAACAGAATGTCCTCTCTAGAGCACGAAGCCTGGGTAAAGTAGATATGGAGGATTTCCCATGCAGCAAATCCCCCCTCTCCACGTCACTGGCATGGTCCAATGGAAAGGTAGAAGCCAATACGTATAGTTCCAGCGGTGTCACAGGAGTTGCCAGAACGTGACTGTGTTCAGCCATGAACTGCCTCAGGGACTCCAGCTCTGGATTTTGCCTCGAGGTTGACTCCTGAAGCCTTTTCCGTAACTGGATGTAGCCACAAGGCAGTGGAGGTTTGGGATCAGAGTTTTCCTTCTCTTAGATGAGCTGCCTTCCCAGGTTATCGAGTCCTATCTACCCGGTGGTTGTTTAGTCGCTTCTTACAACAAGTACAGCCAAACTGAGGGCAATAAATTGGTTTATTAGTTATGGTACAACTACTATTATTCAGCTGGTGACATTCAGTACTCTGTTAAAGAGGCATAATTTCCAGCACTCATTGGGGTAGTCTTTTATGAAGAGCTCTATTCAACAGAAACCTTAAATGGGAGAAGTTCTCAACCACATGTCTCCAGGCACCTTGTACACTTTCTTAGCAGACAATAACTGGAACTGGTCCAAGAAACTATGCTAAACAGGTGCTATAGATGTCTTCTGCATTAGCATTCTGTCCCAAAGGACAACTCAGCTGGATTAGATACAAGCAATTTTATCCACAAATCACTACATCAGGCCTGTAATGATACTCATGAACTAGAGGGATCTGCTATGTGTCCCTGTGTATTCAGAGGAGCTCAATAAGATTAAGCAATACTTTGCAATGTGGAAAATAAAGTTCTTCACTATCATAGCTTCCAGATGCATTCTAGAAAGAGGCTGGTTGAATTAGACCTGCATTACAGCCATAGTTCCTGTTGATTCATTATTTGCAATTGAGAGAGTTGACAGCTCCACAACCAGGAGAATCCCAACATCCACAAAATTGCATGTATTTGAAACCAGAGTAACAGTTCCCATGTATTTGGCTGACTGGCTCCTGCCCATCTCACCCCTGAGCCTGAACTAGCTTTTAGGATATGGTCAAAGAATCCATTCTACACCACCACAGTTGCTCATAAGATATTAGATTTGTTCCACACAAGTTAATACAGTTGTGAGTTATGCTAGACCCTGAATCCAAAATTAAGCTATAGAAACCAACATACACTGCTTTCTTGGCTAATTCCAAAACTTGCCCCCTGCACAAGTGTCTCTTATCCCTCTCATCACCACAGTGGAAAATTTTTAATAATAATAATAAATAATAATAAAACTTTATTTTTATCCCGCCCTTCTCCCTAACGGGACCCAGGGCGGCTAACAACATATTAAAAAACAGATTTTAAAAACATTAATACATAACATTTAAAAACACATTACAGAGGCCATAAAAACAGTAGTCAGATTAAAAGACAGAATAAAAGAACAAGTTACCGAGGAATCAAGCCTGTAACAAACTAAAAGATGTATAAAAATGTTAAGAAGGCCAGAAATCAGAAGGCTTGTTTAAACAACAGTGTTTTCAGGCCTCGCCGAAAACTCTCAAGAGAGGGAGCCATTCTCAAATCAAGGGGAAGGGAGTTCCATAATGTTGGTGCCACTACTGAGAAGGCCCTATTTCTTGCAGCCGCCCCCCGGACCTCCTTGGGTGGCGGCACTTGCAAAAAGGTTAATAAAATAAATTGTTTTATTAACAATTTTCATTTTTGTTAGCCATGAGCCTGTCAGGGAAGGGTCACTCCAATCACATCTTGAGCAGAAGCATCAGGCAAATAAGCTTCCCACTACCAATATTTATTTTGGCATCCCAACCTAGTTGGACATATTAAACCGTTTTGGCTCCCAAGTCAATATTAGGGAGGTGGGGTCCTATTACACTCTTCTTAAGACCAAAAACCCTTCATAATCACTAAAAGAACAGGTTTGCCAAGCAAACTGTCCAGATATCAAGGAGCTTTGGCTTGAACCAAAAAAGAAAACAGCAGTCAGAGGTGAAGATTATCTTGTTGCAATTCTGAGTACAGTCTGTCAGCAAGAACACACACATACAGTGTGAAAAAGTACACAAATGGAGTACTGAAAGGGAAGAGAAAGTTAAAGTATGCATGTGAAGTTAGCAGTAGGAGAGACAACAGGTCTGGAGGTGAGGTGGTGGATCCTTCTTCCCAGTGTATGCAACGATCCAACCTGTGCAACAGGATGGATTGTTTTAAAATAGTTAGAGAAAAAACTGATTTAAATAATATTTTCTATTCTGAAAATAATAATTCTATGAACAATGAAATTAATAGTACACACTTAAAACACTATAATGATTAAAACATACTATATTAGTTTACATTCAATACTCTTTGGTAGCACCAGGACCATAATGCAAAACCTTTCATCACAAAATCCAAGCACACTGCAGAATTATAGCTGCTCAGAGACAAGAGGTCTTGCTATTTGACTCTGTCCATATGCAAGAATACTAAACAAAATCATTTGTTTGAAGGCTAGTGGCACAATCATATACAGTAGAACCTCTTTAAGTTGACCACCCAAGGGACTGGAGGAATTGGTCAACATATGGAAAAAAGGCATTTAAATATTATCATGTTTAGCTCCCAGGACAACAAATGCAAGATCAAGTTATTATTTAGACTGGATTTTTTTAAAGGTTTTATTGCAAATATCAATGAGAATTGATCCTCTTGTGATGCTTACTAGTTATATCATTTATATCTATAACAAGAGACAGAGAATAAACAGCCCACAATCAGTGTTTTAAAAAACCCTGAAAATTCATAAACTAAAAAAAATACTTGGTTTCATAGCAGACAGGCAGACCAATGCTATCCTTTGCCAGCCCATAGTATGCATCATGTTACATAGCCCCAACAGATAAAAAAACAAAAAACACTTTTTTACTTAGGCTGCCTGAGTTCCGCTGGGTCTCCTCAGATTCACTAAATGCCAGAAGGTGTTTGATATGGTTCCTCACTAAAAGCTGTAGAGAAAACTCCACAGTCAGGGAATAAGAGGACAGGTCCTCTCATGGATTGGGAATTGGTTGAGGACCAGGAAACAGAAAGTGGGTGTCAATGGGCAATTGACAAAAAAAGTGGAGAGGTGGAAAGTGCAGTGCCTCAAGGATCTGTCCTAGGACTGGTGCTTTTCAACATCTTCATAAATGACCTGGAAACAGGGATAAGCAGGGAGGTGGACAGGTTTGTGGATGACACTAAACTTTTCTGAGTGGTGAAGACCAAAAGGGATTGTGAAGTGCTCCAGAAGGATCTCTCCAAGCCGGGGAATAGGCAGCAAAATAGCAGTTGTGTTTCATTATAAGTGTAAAGTAATGTACTGGTAATGGGAACCAAAGTAAAAGGACAGTGGCTTCACTATGCAAAAGCAACCTCATGTCCCTTACAACTTGGCACATGTCCAGGTACAATTGGCAGCCGGTGCAGGTCTGTCGGCTATGTGCAATGTGCCCACCTATAAAACCCTTTCACACATGCACTAACAGGTGAAGGGGAGGGATTGTCGCGTGGCTTCTTGCTTTCCAAGATGGGACAAACCAGACAAAACACAGGCCCACAGTATCTCGTTCAGTGGGCAACTTACGGAGGGTAAATTAATACTCTGTGCAATCGTCAAAATGGTCAAGATACAACTTACGGATTTGGCCAATATAGAGAGGTTTGTCTCCCATAGTGTATATGCAGTGTCTGTCCATACTGTGAAAATTAGATCAACTTAAGGAGGTGGTCATTATAGAGAGGTGGTCAACTTTGGAGGTTCTACTGTACATAGTTATTTAAGAAACAAGTTTCACTAAATAAATCGAGACTTAATTCCAAGTAAGCATGCACCAAACTGGGCTGTAAGGATTCCAAATTTTACTGGACAAAAAAGTACTGGCTAAAAGTAAAATTTAGTGTTTTTAAAACTATTGTACATGGAAATTACACATCCCCTACTATTTGGTCTGTAAAGATAATAAATATTCATAATATAAGAACTGGACACATTTCAGAAATTGAGTTGTTGAGTAAAAGGTGGAATACTATATCAGTTCTGCGAAAAGGAAGCTGGTCATACATAGAATATCATCCCCCAGATCCTAGTCTTTGTGATGACTGATTTGTCCCAAGATCCATGTGGAAATCCACAATAGTAGACATAATACAGAATGTGCCACTTCTTATTAACCTTAAAAGTCAGATATTCCACCTACCAGGTTTGTTTTACATAAAAAGATAACCTCTTATTTCATCTGTTTGATAGACAATCATGATTGAATTTTGAGATATAGTTGTTTGCAATATTCAGATTTCAATGTAATCCAGATATTGTTTAATATAGTGACGTCTACTGTAACATTTTTTTTTAAAAAAAGTTTAATTGAGAAGCGGCATGGGGGAGAAGGAAAAAATCTGAATGTATGCACAAATGGCTGCAATAGACAGTGAGAAAAAGGTGCTGCAAATCTTCCCAATTCTGCCTATATGTCCAGGGCAATTTGGGGGAGTCCCCACTTATTTGTTCTTCAAACTATAAGAGCAACAAAAATCTCATACCAACAGTATTTTTGTCAGCTAAATACTGTGGGTATGAGATTATGTCCATTTGGCCCCTGCTAATTTGGCAAAGGGGCACCTTTGAAATCTTCTTACATTTAATAAGGGGAGAGCAACTGTCTCTCTCAACCCCAGCATGGTGTCTTCTCCAATGGCTGTTGCTGGTGTCTCTTGTCTATCTCTATTTAGACTGTGAGCCACTTGGGGACAGGGATTATTTATCCATTTGTCTTTCTACATAAACCTCTCTGAGTTGCTTTTTGTTAAAAGCAGTATATAAATATTTATTATTAATAATAATTACATTTATTACAGGACATCAGCTTGCTCCATAATTGAATTCTGAGTGCAGAACACTTTGGTAAGTATAGTTTTACCCCATTAGATCACAGTGTTTTGGAAAAAAAGAAATGCCTTAACTGGATCTTGTGAAGAATAAAACAGGGATGTGATGAAACAGAAAGATCTTTCAAACGGTGCTAGTAATTATATTGTGCACACATCACCTTCTAGTATACCCATAGTTCTGAGGAGCCATAAGTAGATGTGTCTGAAAACTGTGTTATTTATTTTACTCAGAAGAAAGCCCATTCAGTAAGACTTGGCCTGTAACCCTATCTTACTCACCAAAAACAAATACCTCTAGCCATAGGATACAATACAATGCATATTTGAAATAAATAAAGCTTACATGTATACAACTGTATGCTGGATTGAGACCATTGCTTTTATGACAAATTCACATTCTCAAATTCTGCCTTCATGTCATAAAAGATGAGCTCATCATAATGTACTGCATATTAATTTCACACAGGAGACTATAACCATCCTTGATATAATGTTGGCTGTTCATAAAGTGAGTGCAAGACACAAGACAAATGACAGGCCAATCACAAATCAATGCCATTGCCAAATATACATCACTATGAATCCTGAAATAGACACACTTCAGGGCGGCGGGGGGGGGGAAGGCTGAGAAAGAAAAGAACTGGCATAAAACATATTATGGGTGTTTCATATGCACAAGCTTACATTCCCAACTACATCTTCTAAACCAGGGGTGCCCAAACCCCGGCCCGGGGGCCACTTGCGGCCCTCAGAGGCTCCCAATCAGGCCCTTGGGGAGCCCCCAGTCTCCAATGAGCCTCTGGCCCTCCAGAGACTTGCTGGAGCCCATGCTGACCTGACGCAACTGTTCTCAGCAAGAGGATGACTGTTTGACCTCTCACCTGAGCTGAGGGACAAGGGCCCTCTCCACTACTTGCTGTTTCATGTCTGTGATGCAGCAGTGGCATCAAAGGAAAGGCTATCCTTGCTTTGTGCAAGGCTTTTTATAGGCCTTGAGCTACTGCAAGACCTTCATTCATTCATATAAGTTCCATCTCTAATATATTAATTTATGTAAATTTATTCAAATTTGAAATAGTAAATAATTCTTTTTTTTCCCCCGGCCCCCGACACAGTGTCAGAGAGATGATGTGGCCCTCCTGCCAAAATGTTTGAACACCTCTGTTCTAAACTATTGGCAAAGTACTTGTATGTCAACAGAAACCCAAATGAAGTGCAAAACTC
The DNA here is from genome assembly GCF_035046505.1 of Tiliqua scincoides. Classification (NCBI taxonomy): domain Eukaryota; kingdom Metazoa; phylum Chordata; class Lepidosauria; order Squamata; family Scincidae; genus Tiliqua; species Tiliqua scincoides. The sequence continues at coordinate 89,383,331 of NC_089825.1, forward strand.
ATTCTGCAATAGATTAAAGGGAAACATTATCTCAAAGCATAATCACTATTGTCTCAACACAGGCACTACGAAAACATTCCCAGAACTGAAAGCTGTACACAATCCTGTCTCAAGTAATTCCAAGCATATACATTCAAATTCATTACACTGGGGATATCTAAGAACAAAGTAAGCATGCCTAAGAAGATGTACTGTACAATCTTTCTCACCAGCTATCGTCTCCCCCCCCATTCCATATTCCTGATTAGGAAAGATGGGGGATGGGAGTAGTAATACAGACATACCTCACTAATATGGTGGGTTAGGTTCCAGACCGCCACCTTCAAGTGAATCACAGCAATTTTTTCACTTGCTGGTGTATATAAAAACCTAAAAACAAATTTACACTATAATTTATTAAGTGCACAACAGCGCTAGGTCTAAAACATGATGCAAAGGTTAAATTTTAAGATGTAACAGCACATACAGTTCATGACTGCAGGTAACAAAATGGTGCCGGTTGACTTGCTAGATTCAGTCCAGCTGATACGCGCGCCATCACTGATAACCCCCTTAGGCAAGGTAAATGCAGAAAATTAACATGAATATAATTGAAAAGTGTTCAAAAGTGCCTTAAAGTGAGGTTTGCCTGTATTACTTAATCCCAGTTACATTTCTCAGGTTACAGTATATAAGTGAATGTTCCTGAAGAAATCCCATTTTGCCCCAGATAATGTATCCTTCCACTTCTATGCATCCACCATAGAAGGTCAATCACTACAGTTTGCTCTCAACAAAAAGTCAATGTGTTCTCAAACTAGGCTCAAACATTACCCATTCCAGGGTACCACTGTAATAACAATCTCTCTTCTCCTTACTTGTCTTGAACTGAAGCAGTCAACATAGCCCACTGCCCAATCCAACTTCTCTCTGGCATAGTGTGCTAAGAAAAAAAGTACTTATCACCAAGTGCAGCAGCTGGAAGATCCAACACACGTGGCTAATGTCCAGAAGCCAGGATTATGCTCTGCTAAACCTGAGGTGGATCCATCTATCACTGCTTTCTCCAATACATCTGATGATAACCGCTTCATGACATACATCATGGCAGAACATCAAGAGTGGGAGAAAAGATAGGGTGGCTACGAGTTAAGTCTCTAGAACTGTCATGCACTCCAGTACAGATGCATGTACATTCAATGTCATCCTCCACCAGTCGGCTTCATCCTATTACCATTTTATCTTGTTGCAAGTTGCCACCATCAACCAGGTATAACCAGCATAACAGGCTTAAAGGTAGTGAATCTCAGTTCATGGGCACAACCCTGTCTAGGTGCAACAACCCCCCTGCCCTCAATCCAACTGGTACAATTTTCCCTGTAGGATACACAAGTAATTGAATTCATTAGCCATTATGAGTGTACCCCTTTCCCATTCTTATCCCAAAATATTATAACTAGCAAAAACTGAGCTTATAATATAAATAGCTGGAATTATTTTCCTAGTTGTACAAACTTCTCTGAGATACAAAACCTCTCCATCAGAAAGAGCTCTTGGCAATCACAACACATCAGAAACAAACTCACCTGGACATAGTCATACCAACGTTCTTGCACCAAACTTAACAGAAAAAAGGGTGGGTATTACTTAGAATATTGCTATTAAGATATCAGGTAGACCCCGTACATCTTTTTCATGAGAGTGAAGCCATTCCTCTTGTCCAAGTTCAGAAATTCAAAGGCTTGCTCCCTGTAGCAAATTTTAACTTAAAGTCCCCACACTTACTCCTCACAGGAGGCGGATAGTGCAACAGTCTCAGTGCATACTTGCACAGTCTCACCATCTAGAACTCTGCCAGGTGTCATACCCAAACAGTGTTTTCAGTTTAATCAGCAGAGCCGCAATTTAAGAATAAGGAGCATTTTCAAGGCAAAGGCATTTGAAATAAGTACATCAGGATTCTTTCTATGAAAGAAAGGATTATTTTTAAAACTAAGGTTGAAAAAAATATTTCCACTCTCTAGGACATCATACAATTTGAATTAAACTCGGTTATCCAAAGGGATGTTGTAAGGTCATTTTTTTATCAAGTCCATCAATTTCCATTAAGAATGTACTTGGCAGAATTTAACAACATACAGAGTTGAAAAATAAGTTTATAATCTTTAGACACTTGCTGCATATTTCTAGATCTGGGGGGCTTGGGTAACCATCAGATTTCACTTGTGAATCATGGTAAAAGTTAACAAGAAGTAATTCATAATAATCAAAATTAGCAGTGGAGACGTGCCTTGGAAGTAAAAGAGGTACTGTGTCCATTATCTAAACTTCTTCAATGCTGGAAATATTATGCATGTTTGTTTTTTCTCTAACGCTTATCAGACATAAAACACTTTGCAATTTTTGACGCATTAGCCAGAAAATCTATAATGCTTGATAGGATTCCAAAATTAGGAAGCAGATAAGGGTAGCAAGGAGTACATACCACTACTCCTCACTACCTAAGATTACATGCAGTGAAAGAGAAACTGCAAAAGTCAAAAGTGTTACAATTTTTCCATTAATAAACCCAATTTTTTAAAACATGGGCAGAACTAAAAGTTTCTCTTCATCCACAGTTTTCTCCCCAAATAACCATCCACCTCAAATCTCTTAGGGCACAATCCTAACCAACTTTACAGAGCTGGCATAGCTGTGCCAGTGGGGCATGTGATGCATCCTGCAGTTGGAGGGCAGTCATGGAGGCCTCCTCAAGGTAGGGCAATGTTTGTTCCCTCACCTCAGAGTTGCATTGCCCTTATGCCAGTGCTGGAAAATTGGTTAGGATTGTGGCCTCAAACTCACATGATCCCTTCTACTTTAAACTTTTAAATTGAGCCCCCAGAGCTCCAGTAAAGCCCACAATCGCCTTTCTCAGTACAGGTAGTTTTTGGATGTCCAGATTGTTCCAAAATCCAGACATTTTTGATCAAGACTTTTTTTTTTAAGTTTCTGTAATGTGCACACTGGAAGGTCTTGTGTTCATTCCCATGTACAGCGCATACCTGTACAGGCATTGCTGAAAAATGTCAAAGAGGCCGGTAGACACCCATATGGGTAACAGTGAAAAGAGCAAGGGGAAGCACTTCTCATTATATCTGTGCAGTTATTCCCAAAGCCAGACAAATCCTCAACCCAGACACCTCCCCATCCCAAGCAGTCCGGATAAGGGACACTCAACCTGCAACCAGAGTCAGGTGGTTGCCCTTCCACCACAAGTGTTTTCAAAACAGAGAGGAGGAACAGGGGTGTGTCTGGAGCCTCAAGCTCGCCCCAGAAGTCACACACCACAGCCTAAAAGCCTGCGAACAATCCCTAGTGGGTAGAGACTGCTAGCAACACTCAAGCCAGCGGAGAAGGAAAGGCACTCTGCATGCGCTCAGAGGCGGTTTCCTTTTGTCTCCTTGACACTCCAGGGGAAAAAAAAGGGGCATAAGGGAAGGAGGTTGGTGGGCTGAGCAGACCAAGGCTGCCACCCTGCCCACACTTTCCTGGGAGTAAGCCCCACTAAACTCAATGGAGCTTACTTCTGAGTAGACATGCATAGGATGGGGCGGTAAGTGCCACCGGTGCTCCAGCCAGCTGGGCCTCTCTCCTCGCTTGCACTCACCCAGGCCGGGACCCTCCTGGACTGCTACTGCTGCTGCCGCTGCTGCTGCCGCCGCCTCCGCCTCCTTCACCCCCACCGCGGTCCATGCCTGGGGAGGGGAGGGGGGAAGGGGAGGGCGGCCAGGGCCCTCCTTCCTTCCAGCCCTCCCCTCGCGGGAGTCCCCCCTCCGCCTTCTCCCGAGGCCAGGGCCCGGGCCCTTCAGCCTCCGCGGCGGCCACCTCCCCCGCCGCGCGCCCTTCCCTCAGCCGCCGCAGCGCTACGTGGCCGCCGCCGCAGCCAACTCAGTCAGTCAGGCAGCCTCGCGACTACACCGCCCCCCTTTTCCTTAAGCGTCGTTCGCTGGCTCGTCGGGAGGAAGGTGGCCAGTGCGCCTGCGCAAAGCACCTCGCGCGAGAGCGAGCGAGCAAGCGAACGCGCGCGCGCCTTTCCCTTGGTTCCTTTTCCAGGCCACTCTCACTCCCCCCTCCCTTCTGTTCCCTGTGCGCGCGCAGCCAACCGCCTCACTCACCTCCCTCTGTTCCCTGCGCGCGCGCAGCCGACCGTCTCTTATACACACTCCACCAACGAACGCGCTCGAGACAGAAAAGAAAGCCCTGATTGGACGATGGGGCGGCGCGTGCGTGGTAGCAATTAACGTCTCCGCGCTCGCGCGCAGCTCCCTTCGCCTTCAGGTGAGAGGGGAAGAGGAGGGGAAAAAAACCCCACCAGAAACAGTGTGCAAGGAAACGTATGCGCATGCGCGGCCTTCTCTCTGAGAGCTGTTCATTTCGTCTTGTTCTGTATACTGAACATGTGCAGAGTTCTGCTTGCATTGAGAGTTTTGCACACTACATATAGCTGTGCATACCTATTCTGCTCGCATTGAGTGTTTTGCACACTACTATATATAGTTATGCACACCTATTCCACTTGCATTTTAAGTTTTGCACATTACCATCATGTATACCTATTCTGCATGCATTTAGAATTTTGCATGTATTTCTGCAGGCTAAATATACATACCTCACCTATTATTAAGAGAGTGACCATTTTATTTATTATTTATTTATGGGCAGGAGGGTAGAGCCTCCGTCTGCCTGAAGATAACATCCACAAGGTCGCCAGTTCGAGGCCACCGGCACCGTGTGACCTTGGAGCAGCTGACAAGCTGAAGCAGAGCAATTCCATCTGCTCGGAGCGTGGGAGGATGGAGGCCAGAATGTGAAGCCAGATCGGAATGAAACACCTTGAATGTAGTAGTTCTTGAAAGAAAGAACCTTCTTTGAAATTGTAAAAATCCCTATTTAAATAGGGATTTAGATAAAGCCTGCCTATGTAAACCGCCTTGAATAAAGTCTTGAATAAAGACCAAGAAAGGCGGTATATAAATACCTGTTGTTGTTGTTGTTGTTGTTGTTGTTGTTGTTGTTATTTAAAAGATTTGCATGCATTTATTAATTTATTTACTTATTAAAAAAATTTTTGTTACATCTGGTGCCTGTTGCAGGATGCGAAGTATATGCACTTTTAAAATTTTATTTAGCGTATGGCATATAATTCATGGACTTATAGATCAGTTAGACTAGATCGAATGTCAATGACCAGTTCAAGGACGGAATTGCCTTCATAGAAAAAGTCAGACCATGGGCCAGTATACGCCCTCAGTTTGCAGCCAGACACAATGTGGTGCATGGTTTGGTGGGAGAACCCTCAATCACACTGAGGGGTAGATACTAGCCCCCATTTAAACACTGAGTCCTGACAAATACTGAATTATATAATATATGCACTGAATTTTGTGAAGAAAAAGTGGATAGTTGAACTAATTTTTTTGATCTTAGGAACGGGTGGGGTGTAGTCTTTGAAAGCATTAATATTAGGATGCAACAATCCAGCTACTTAGGGCCCAATCCTATTCAACTTCCCAGTACCGGTGTAGCTGCAATGCAGCCCCAAGGGAGCAAATGTTCCCATACCTTGAGGAGATCTCTGTGAATGCTGTCCCCACCACAGGATGCAGCACACGCCCCATTGGCACAGCTACATAAGGGCTGGAAAGTTGGATAGGATTGGGCCCTCAGAATGTAAAGCAAGGAAACCTGAAGAATAGCAGTGGCATATAAAGGGATGATAGAGAAAGAGAGACACAGAGGGAAACTTTGCAGTCTTTCAGAAATACAGGTGTGCATCGCTTAACAACCTTCCACTTAATGATGGACCACATATACAATGGTGGTCAAAGCACAACAAAGAGGCTCTTCATGAGGCAGTCAGGTCTCCCATAACCTGCAGCAGAGTGTCTGTTTACACAACAAGGAGGGTGTTGATACAGAGAAGAGGAAATCTGTCTCCAGTAACCTGTGCAACCAGCTAGTGTCTGGCAGGGAGTGTCTGTTTACACAACAAAGGCACTATATTGGACTGAATGTTCATTTAATGACCTAATCTCATAACAACAGGGATAGCAGAACATATCCCCATCATTGTAGCGCACACTTGTATTTGCAAGTTGCAAAGGAGGCTGTCTTGACAATCATATGGGTTTTTCTGTCTCCCCTTCTCATCACCATATACTACATTTAATGCAGTTTCAGAAATATAGCAAATAATAATAATGGAAATAATGTATATGTTTTGGAGGGGGTGTATGATCGGTTTGAAATTCTCCTGGGAGCACATGAAGCAAAGAAGGTTAACCCCCATGTTAGACCATCAATTTAGGCTGACAGTCCTTTGGTACAGGGAATTAGTTTCTCATTCTTTTTGCTGTGTAAACTACTTTGAGAACTCTGTTGGTGAAAGACAGTAGATTATTTTATTAATAATGAGTGCTTGAAATTGCTGTTTGCATCAGCTTGCTGCCGGCAGCCAGCTCGTCACATGTAACTGCCAGAACAGACCTTGCATTTGGAATTTTGCATGTTCCTATAATGGAAAAAGCCCTTTTTTAAACAAAACAAAACAAAAAAAATCCCTTGGTCAAATCGATCACATTTATAAACCTGCTTCCAAGAGGGCAGTGAACAGAATCCCTTGCTAAACAGAATCAAGTGTTGTAAAAGTATCACTCCTAGTAAATGTATGTTTCAAAGTAATTACCAAAAATTCTTTGGCTCCACAAGCTAACCCTGTTACCTCCTTTTGAAAAAGGAGGCTTCCTGCCAATGAAAAATATCTTCTCATTTACTGGAGAAATTGCTGCTGGGCATATGATGTAAGTAATTGTCTCTTAATGTAGGACCAGCTCAGCATCATCTCACCAGTACAGAGCTAGTAGAAACTTGGAAATAGTTTCTTATCTTCATTTCATTTATAAGTTGCTGGTCTCACTCTGAGTGTCATCAGTAAAATAAATACTTTCTTATTAAAGTGCTCTACTCTGTCGTGATTGCAGGCTCTAAACTTTGTTCTTGAGGTGATGTTACTGATCTGAGCGTACTGTATAGGGAAGCTTGGAAAGACCCATTCATCCAGAAAGAAGTGAGCGAGAATTCAGCTACTTCATAGGGATATCCCTTCTTGATGCATCTGTCCCCATCTGGCTCCTGCCTGTGTGGGGTTAATATTGGTTGTACCCAATGAAAGTTAGTTATGATAAATATTGCAATGAATGGGACTTAAGTTAGCCAGGGAGCAAATGGCGCAGGCAGGAATATTGGCAACTTTCACAAGGCCCAAGTTCCCACAATTAGCCCTGCGAGAGTTTAGGGTGAGGAAAGAATGGAATTATGTGCCTCTGCTCCTACTTCTGAGATCGTTTACTCCACCCCCTGCCATGGGAAGTTTGGTAGTTGGGTATGAAAGAGAGAGGAGCCCTGTTTTAGTGGGCTTCCTTACAGAAGGGTCTCTGTGTCTTATCTCAGTGATTTTCAACTGGTGTGCCATTGATGTACTGCGAAAGTTCCACAGGTATGCTGCAGGAGTTTGGTTGAAAAATAGCTGAAGAATTCCTCCTGCGGCTCTGTTTTTAGGGTAGCTGTCTGTTGTAACTAAGATAAGAACAGCCCCACTGGATCAGGCCATAGGCCCATCTAGTCCAGTTTCCTGTATCTCACAGCGGCCCACCAAATGCCCCAGGGAGCACACCAGATAACCAGAGACCTGCACCCTGGTGCCCTCCCTTGCACCTGAGATAGCCCATTTCTAAAATCAGGAGGTTGCACACACACATCATGGCTTGTCTGTTCCTCTTCTTCTGCAGACTCTGCCGGCAGGGGATGAGGGAGAGATGACTGGATACTACAGACAGTTGCCCCAGAAACAGAGCTGCAGAACCTGGAAGAATCCCCCAGAAGCTGGAAGTGACATCACACGAGAAGCCCATAGAGGTCAATGTGTTGTGAGAAAAACGTGGAAAATCTCTGCCTTATAGCTGCTTTTACGGTAACATTAAAACTGTCATTTCCGATGCTTTATTTTTCTTTTAACAGGTAGTTTTATTGTTGACAGTTCTTTAAACAAAGCTGCTGTGAGTGCAGGTGACTGCAGAAAAGCAGGTGTTGTAGCCTTTATAGCTGTGGCCCCTTTCCAGTTTGTTTCTCAGGATATTCTGAGAGGATTCAGGGGAGGGGAGGGAGGGAGGGAGAGATCGAATATGGAAGAAAAAGTATGGAGAATGAACTCTTTCCTATGGTTTCTGTGTCCATTACAGTGAAAATACGGTGACCTGAACTTCAGGAACAAAGCCAAAAAGACCTTTGGGGTACCTCAAGTTTTGAAGTGTTTAGGTTTTGAAGTGCACTTTGCTCTGCAGGGCTCATAAGAGGGGGGGTGCAGGGGGAAATTTGTACCCAGGCCCAGGGTCAAAAAGGGAGCCTAGGGTCTAGGAGATGGCCTGCAAATTTCTTGGGATCTTTCATTTTCTTACCTCACCTGGACTCGCTGCCTGCATGGGATGCTCGGGTGCTACCATGGGTGTGCCGTGGCTGCCACAAGCCATGTTAAAATTTCCTGTAATGACAGTTTGTGGTGTATTCACCACGTTTCTGCAAATAAAAATGAGTGTGAATCAACCTTGAAACATGCCTACCCCCATGTATAAAGGTCAATGTTTGTTACTTTGTACACAATCCCGTTTTCTTTCTGAATGTTTAGTATTTCTAAAGAAGTATTTACTACATTTATGTATCGCCAAAGCTCTCAAGACAGTTTACCGTTTCAAGGAATGGTTTACAGTCTGAGATACATGCTGCAACAGTGGAAAGGGAGAAAAAGGACAATAGCAAATCCAGGTACCAGCTCTTACAGACTATTAAGTATAGTAGCAGTTCCCAAAGTCCTCAGAGGGAGTTGGGACCACTGTGAGTTGTTGTGGGGGCAGGAGAGTGGCCCCAATGGTGCTGCAGTGATTGTGGCACTACAGGGTGCCAGGAACATTCCTATGTACCTAGGGGCGTCCTGCTGCCTCCTGGAGTGTCCCAGAGGCTTGCAGCCGCCTCTGCAAACCCTCGGCGTGGCTGCAGTGAGCTCCATTCTGCTCTTGGAGCTCACTTGCGATCCATGATTGTGCAAACCGAAAGACAGCTCTGATAGCAGATCGGAGCTCATTGCAGCTGTATGGACGGTCACAGAGGCAGCTGCAAGCCCCTGGCACCCTCCAGGAGGCTGCAGGATGCCCCAGGTATGTGGGGGTACCCCTGGTGGTGCTGTTGGGGACCCATTCCTGGGACACTGTCCTTAAAGGGAATGGCCCATTTCTGGATCCCCTGGTAGGTCATAACCTACCAGTTTTGGAATTGCTGATGTATAACATTGAATACTATGTTATACGTTTCATGATAACTAGGTGGAAAGGTTACTACAGGTGGCCAAGTAGGAGGAGCCAAATGGCAGTTCATCTGGGTTGAAAGATGGAGTACATCTCCTCTCCCTCAGTTGTTGTCAGATGGGATAGCTGCTGATGGAGAGCATGCTGGGAGGGGAGGAGCCAAATGGCATTTGGGCTCAACCAAGCTGATGGAGTTTATGATTTTGAGTGGCTTATTTTATTTTTCACACTTTTATACCACCCTTTCTTCAAGGAGCTCAGGGCAGTGTACATTTTTCCCCCCCCTCCTTGTGTCCTTATAACAACCCAGGCGGTTGTGAGACAGATTAGGTTGAGATATGGCAACTGGCCCGAGGTCACCCAGGAAGTTTGAGCTGGGATTTGAATCTGGAGCTTTCAGGTCTGCGTCCAACATCAGAGTCACTACACCATCCTGACTCTTTATGACTTACTTTGTTTTTTAAATTGTTCTATAATACTGTACATTATGTGCAATGCTCTAAGAAAGCAGAAGTGGAACTTGTAGGTCAGAGAATGAGCCTTCCAATTAACTTCAAGCATTGCCTTTCTTTTTTTTTGAAATTAACTATTTCAGCTTAGTCAGAATTTACTTTCTTTGGATACAACCCATCTTTACATCAGTGGTTCTCAATCTTTGAGGAAGCTTTAGTCCCTCAGTAAGTCTTTGCGATGGAGGGGCAAGGGCAGGGAAGTTATCCCCAGGATCATGTCCCTAAAGTGGGTGAAGGAGTACTTTCACTTACTTGGACTCAGTGAGGCTGCAGGAGGTGCGGGGAGCCCAGCACAGCCGTCCACAGGGCTCCCCAAGGCTTGGAATCTTGAAATGGAGCAATTGCAATGCATCTCCTGCAAACAGGAAGTGCTTTCAATTGCTCAGTTTCATGATTCCAAGCATTAGGGTGTCCTGTGGAGGGCTCTGCTGGGCTCCACACATCTCCTGCAACCTCCAGCAGCCTCACTGAGTCCAAGTAAGTGAAAACATCCCCCTTCACCCACCTTAGGGATCTGAACTTGGATATCACTTCCCTGCCTCTCCCCCCCACCCCTTAAAGCAATGGGGTAAGCGTTACACAAACTGGTGGGTTACGACCCACCAGTTTGAAAACCACTACTTTAGATAAGAAAGACAGCACAATTGCCTTTACAAGTGAAGCAATTTGATCTTTCAAATGGTGTGACTGACACACATCCAGATTGCATTCTGGGGAAGATATAAATAAAATTAGTGCTCAGTTTCCAGATGTGTTTCAATCCTAGCCTTATTCAATTGCTTTCATTTTCAAAGAGGCATGGCTCCTTTAAAAGCAACCACCAGATCCCTGTTAGGATAGCCTATCTTTCATCTATAACAGACTGTTCAAAAAATATAGTTTGCCCTTCCTATCCTAACAGGATACCATCCCTCAGCATACCATTCCCAAATGTATCTTATATGTGCCCCATCATAAAAGCTTCAGGAATAGAAACAACCCTTCTGTAATTCTCATACATAAGACTGGAGCCAGAAAAAGTAGCCTCTGACCCACTGTGTATGTTCATTTTAAAAAATGCAATGGAGTGCAATAAACTGAGAAGCATGCATAATACAACAGTAATAAAGTACACTTTCTAACCTTATTTTAAATTTAGGACACTATAGTTGATTGGAGTTGGGTATGGTTCCCTCTGAGCCCAAATGCTGTCATGTTCAATGTCCTATAAGCACTTCTGCAGTTCCTGTTCTCACAAGTCTGTTTTGGTTGTCTGCAGTTTTTTCTCCCTTTGATCACAGTGTTGACATGAAAGGACATGTCATTTGGACTGAGAGTGAAAGAAAGGCACATAACAAACCCACACCTGTCCTCTCACTGCAGCGGTTTGTCAACACACAAAGCAACACACCTGCCTCTGATCTTATCAGTTTCCCTGTTGGCTCCTTGGCGCTGGAGGTTGTGAATGGCTAATCCACTTTGCCAGGGACATGCTCCCTAACCCCTGAATGTTTCTCATGGCATTTTTGTCTCTAGGCGTTCTGGCCAAGTTTGTAACAGATATTCTGCCTTCCATATCCTCCCTGCAGTTTCACTTGGCAATGGCTTCAATCTTCCGTTGTCCTAAATTGTGGCATATAGTTGCCTGCCAAGCATCAGTATCTTGTTCTATGTACAGATGTGGTGTTGGTGAGGGAGCTTTTGCATGAACAGAACTTGACTTGTGTTCTGATTAACAATAAGTTCTTGTATTAAATATGCCTTATTATGCTAAAGGATGTACAGATTAGATCAGTGGTTCTCACAGTTTTAGCACTGGGACCCACGTTTTAGAATGAAAATCTGTCAGGACCCACCGGAAGTGATGTCATGACCGGAAGTGACATCGTCAAGTGGGAAAATTTTTCACCATCCTAGGCTACAATCCTGCCAACTCATACCCAAGAGAGAGCCCCATTGACTATCACTGTTAAAAGCATATACAGAGTAGCCTGTTAAACATGCAGATATGTAACATTTCCCCAAATGAAGTCACATACCATGATAGCATCAAGTCTAACATGTTAAAAATAAAATATTTAAATGAATGGGGACCCACCTGAAATTGATTCATGACCCACCTAGCGAGTCCCAACCCACAGTTTGAGAAACACTGGATTAGATATTGATTCAGAACTGTCCTTAGTGTTGATTGATATAATGTGTAAATTCTTATGTACTGTTTTCCTATTCAGTATTCTTACAGGGCAATCCTGTGTATATTTACTCAGCAGTAAGTCTCACTGTGTTCACAAGTTCTTCATGGCTGTCCAATCTGGCATAAAGCCTTGAGTTGATCAACTGAGAACATACAAGCCTCCTTCCTGTGGAGGATCTTGGGTTCACCAAAATGTGAACCCTCTGTTCCACACTCTGTTATGTGTCCTGAAGTGGGTTTTATCCGACTCAAAACTTTGGCTTGGCTGAGATCAGTAAAATTTTGGCTTGCGATCTTTTTTAACTCTGCCCTGTATGGGCTAATGTATCAGCTTCTGACCGATCCAGTACTGCCTGTGGAGGTTGCGGATATACACACCAAGCTCAAATCAATAGGACTAGACACAGCAAGCCTGGGTATGATTGGTTTAAAACCAGGGTTCTCCAAACTTTTTGGCCAGAGGGCCGCATCAAATATCGGGCGTGGTGTGGAGTGCCAGAAAAAATAAAATTTAAATAAATAAGAGATGGAACTTAGATGAGTGAATAAATGAGTGAATGGGCTCATTCATTCAACCTCTCTGGCCCTCAGAACACCCTCCAGACACAATCAGAGCACAGTTCTGGTCATGTTTAGTTGAGTGGCCCAGAGGCTTTCAGGGGATAAGAGGTTGGCCACGGGCCGGAAAGAGGCTTTCTGCGGGCCGCATCTGGCCCCTGGGCCAGGGTTTGGAGACCCCTGGTCTAAATGAAGCCTACAGGATTATCAAGGAAGGATTGCTTGATATTACGTGTCAAGAGCTATTCTGCGCAGCTAACACCATAGGCTCCCCTCTCTATCTGCACATCTCAGTTAGTTTTGGGAAGCCAGCTTTTTTTAAAATCATCTGCAGCGCCCGCAGGCTCGCAGAGCATTCTTCCTTGCGAGATGTGATGTATTTCTATCAACTCTGCTAGTGGGCAGGTTTAGTGGCATTCCCTACTCAGAGAAGATATACCTGTGACAGGAACTGTGTGGAGACTTCAGAACATATATTTTTTTACTGCCCACTCCTTGACATCCTTTGTAAGACCTATCTGGCTCCACTGCTGAGTACAAGGCAGGGTTGGAAGGATTCGATTAAGTTACAATCTCTTCTTTCCATATTGAAACTGACTCTCTCGACAAGGTTGCTAACTCTGTTTCTGGGGTATTGGCGGGATGGAATTCTGGGTCTTATGCTACATTATGGTGAATGGGGAGGGGGTAATGAATGATGATGATTGTTTTATTTTATTGTTTTCTGTTTGTTTGTTGTGGTGTATCTCCTTTATTTATGCCAACAAAGGTCTTACATATGTATGTATATATGTATGTGTTCAGTGGGGCTTAGCCCCTAATAAGTAGAGGGGTGATTTTTTTTTGGTGATAATGAAATAAAAACATAACATTGCTTTCTGCACTTCTCATTTTTGTAAATAGAAAATAAATCTGCAATAAATAAATAAATAAACTGGGAAATCTGCAGAAAAAATAGACAGGACTGTGGGGTGCATGGGTAATGACTACAGCTGCAGCTGCTGACCCTATACCATCTATATCATCTACCTAGTACACTTTAAAAGTAATTATAATTTATAAAAATGCACCTTTGGAATAAAAACATAGCACTGCTTTCTACACTTCCCATTAGGGTTGAAAAGCAAAATCAGCAAAAAAAATAAAAATGCTTAAGAACACGTCTACTAATAATTGTGCCTAGCATTGCAGTTATAACATAAGATATATGTCAGCGTATTTGCTGTGCTTTTCCATTCCAAAAGGAGCTTCCAAGGTGGCTTTGACTATGAAAATCAATGCAAGAGTTAGAATAACATCATCTGAAAAGCAACAGAAATGAAGCCGCAGCAGCAGAGCCAAAACTGAAATACCAGACAGGAGGATAAACATCAAATCAAAGACAAACAACAATTTGCCTCAACTGAAAAGACTTGAAATGGCGACAGAAAATTATCAGGGAAGGGGGCAAGAGGAGTCTCTCAGGGCAGGGAGTTCCACATTCTGGGCACTGCTACAGAGAAGGCTTTTTCAGTCATTCCCACCAGGTGAGCCTCTGCTAGAGGGGACAAGTGAATTGCACCTGGAAATGAACTGGCAGCCAGAGGAGTCAATATAGAAGTTGTCTGCACAGTTGGCTCCAATTAAAAGCCTCACAGCTGCTTTTGGGACTTGATGAATTTTACAAGTGCTATTGGAAGGCAGTCCCACGTAGATGCATTGCAGCAATCTACTTGGTGTAACAAAGGCATGTGTAGCTGTGCCAGTTACAACACCTCCCACGCAGACCCTGCTGACACACCAGCTGAAACAGGGCAAGAAGTTGTCACACCCCCATAAGGCAAGTTTGGAGTCCTGGGGGGGGGGGAACCTGACTTCCCCCCCTCGCTTCTAATGATCAAGTGGCAGCTCTCACAAGAAAGGCCATAAGTACTTTTGAAAGAACAGTTGCTTCCAAAAGAAATGGAAATGGCCATTGCTTCCAATTGCCAGCTGAGCACCACCACTTCCTACAAGACCTAACAGCAAAAGTAGTGGGAAAAGTTACTTACTATTACAGATATGAAACGGTAGGAAGCAGCTACTTAGGGTAAGAGCATAGAAAGGCTTTCCATTTTGTCCTAATCCAGGGGTTCTCAAACTCCCCTCCCATGACCCACCTATTCTGTGGTGGTGGGGACCGTGACCCACCTCTTTCTCCAGCGTCAGGCTCCCTCAGGCCTATGGAAGCAACCAGAAGTCATTTTCACTAATCTGGAATTGACTTCAGCTGCCTGTGGAAGCCTTCTGAGGCCTGGTGCAGCCTCCAGTTGTAGCTAGAGGGCTCCAGTTTGGAGCCAACCAGACAAAAGGGCGGAAGGGAGGGCCCAACCCAGGGCCAACCGCACAGTGGGGTATGACCCAGTTTGAGAAACCCTGTCCTAATCCATTGAATGGACACCAACACCTGGCTTATATTTTACATATAAGCGTAAAGAAGAACTTCATGGATATCTCTGTCATATACATAACCCACCTCTCTTTTCTTCACTTCTCTCATGTTCCTTTTGCATCCCACCTTATGTCAAATCAGCACACAAGCCAATCACTGCTCTTTACTTCACACCTTATGCAAGTGAAATGTTCACCAGTACCACAATTCAGACAAATGTTGCTAAATAAATAATTTGGCACTCAGATTTACCTGCAGAGATGAGCAGTTGAGTGACTCTGTTCCTAGTGAGCCAGGATTTTCAAAATAAAAGCAGACATTAATCACACTTATTTTTCCCCCTAAGTTACTGTCACAGTAAAATACGAATGTACGTAAGTGAGAAGAACAAAGTACACTTCTGTAGTTTCAGGTCTGAAATGTGGTGAGCAATTGTCAAAAATACTAGGTGTCTTGATGAAATTTCTAGAAGCCATGACAACTTGGCGCCTGGGATTAGTCGAGCCCTGATCTACAGAGGTAGGGCTGAGGAGTCAAGAATCAAGAAGAAAGCAGATCTGGAAGCTGCTTGGGAATTACAAACCATTATGCTAAGTAATTTTAAATTATTTCACAAGAATCCGGTCCTCATCAAATAGAAAAAATTAATCACAGCTGTCAACTGAAAGAGAATGACAACAGTAAATAGGCAAGGCTGCTGGGCAGAAATGGAACCTGAACCAGAATGCTTTCATTTACAGCCCAAACCTAACTAAAATTCCCACATGCTGATGCAGTGGCGCCAGTATAAGCTGCACTACATCCCATGGGGAAATTTCGGCTGTTGGAGGTCTCCTTGAGATAAGGGGACATTTGTTCTCTTGTTTCAGGATAAACCCCAGCAGCCACAATGGGTCAACTCACACTTGTGGCAGCAATATCGCTGGTGCAAGTCCAAGTTGATCTGTGTCAGCGGATCAGGCCCAGGAAGGGGGATAGTGTTGCCAATCCCAAACCTTTCCCAGGCCTGATCTGCCCACCCCCACTCCATCACACCTGTTCCCAGCCTTCCCCCCATCCTTGCATTCAGCTTACCTGGCAGTAAGTCCAGCGGGCATCTGTTCAGCCACTGGCACTAGTGAGTAGGCTCTGGCCTTCCTGCCTGCATGCTAATCCTTCGTGCCTTTGCAAAGCCCTTCATGGCCTGGCATGCTGATGGAGTGCGCATTCTGCCAGTGTGCCACTTGAATAGGATTGAGGCCTTAAACACAGAACAAGCCAGCTAGTCCTCAGGGGTATGGTAGAAAGTTTGAGAAGCCATGGATAGCATCTGGTAATATCTCAGGAGCCAGGAAGGAAGTTTTGGCAAGCAATCTGAGGTGGCACTCCCATGACAATTCACTGGCTGAAGCAGAGCACCAACTGACACTCCTTTCATTCCTGTCCCTTCCCCCTCTATTAAAATCATATCCATTGTTTATTCTTTCAAATCTTTTTCCTGTTAGAAAGGAAATGAGGAAAAGTAGTATGGAGCCATTTTGCCTGCCTTCCCCTGCAAGTCATTCATGGAAAACGTACTGGCAGTCTGCCTTGTTTTACTTCACCACTACCACTCTGACCTTTCCATGCATATCCAGTTCAAGCCAGTCTTTATTTTCCTTCCAAGAATGTCTAGATCCAGGGTCCTGCAATTTCAGTCAGAACTAGGGGCTTGGATGCAGAAGGTGCTCTTCTGCCAGCAGAAAGCCTCTGCCACTCAAAACAGGACTGTTGTGGACGTAATGGAAGAGCAGCACATGTGAAACCATGAAGCCTGATCGTTATTCCCTTTGTGCAAGTTGTCTTCAAAACTTCAGGGCCTATTGTCTTTCCTTCACTATGTTTCTCATTTTGTCACTCAAGTGGATACACTGTAGCACTGCACTGTGAGAGATCCTCCACTAGTGTTTACACAAATGTTCATGGAAAAGCACTAATATATTTTTCTCCTTCTGCTCCTCATTCTTTGGATCCAAGCCAATATATTTGCATATTTTATCAGTCTTGCATTACTACATTGTTTTTTCTCCATGATTTCATTTCTAGATTGAGCAATTCTGATGAAGATCTCCAGGCACCTTTTAGGCACCTTAACATCCATCCAAAATGGCCTGTATGCCATTTAATGCTATGCATCCCATACCACAATACATACACAGCCATACCATTGCAATATCACAATAAAAGCTACAGCTGTCCTCCCTTATATAAGAAGACAAACTGATAGGCTTAAGGATCTCCATGGCAATAACATGCATCCCCAATATTGTAATATCCCAAATGCTGTTCCAGATTCACGATAATAAAACATTATCAGGTTTGCAGACCTCATGGCTGCAGAACATGAGGATATAAGCAGGGAACAGGGCTGGTCCAGCCATGAAGCAAATGATTCAGCTCACATCAGTGGTGGATGAAGCGACAGTGCCCTTCAATCCAAGTCTGCCACCATCCTCTCTCTAGCCCACTGTTGATAGAACCACATTGATCCATTTCCCTACCTCCTCACATCTCTTCTTCATATTAAACCCTTTTAGGTTTAACAGGGACTGCTTAAGAGCAATGTGAGGGACTAGGGGATCAGACTCTTACGTGGCTCCTCCCTTGTGATCCCTTTGAATGAAACCTAAGTGCAAGACATACTGGGAATTTCCAGCATTGCCCTCACTTTGTTTTGTCAGGATTGCCTGGGAAGGAACAAGGTTAAGTAGCTCTACTGGTTTTTTTTGCCCCTTTCTTGTGGGGGTGGTGCAGCAGCTTCTGTTTGGCCATCCCTGGCAGGGAAGAAATGACTACAACAAACTGCACTGTTTGTGGAACTCGAGAGCATTAAGATAACTGGCCAGTTTAAGGTTTAGAACCAGAGTTGCAACTAGCAAGAATTTCCAGGGGTCAGGCATCAGCCTTCTCAGTTCCTAATTCAATATGCATGTCCATGTTAACTCACTGATAAAACCGACCTTACCTATCAATCCCTAGGAATAAAGTGCCAAAAACAAGGAGGAATTAATAATGCCTTATTAAAATACAAATCACACAGTTCAGGGGGGACATTTGTTCATTTATTGGAGGTTGGTTAATACAATCTCATCTTTTGCAGCTTCATTGCTAAAGTGAACTTCTTTTAAAGAAATTAAGGAGACTTGATAATAACCTAGTGAATATTCTTAGTCAGGCTGTCAGCAGAATAAACCTATCATGTTCTTAAACTTGGGACCTGAGACATACAAAAACAGACGTCTGCTGTTGGCTAGATCAGTCACTTCCTGTATAACAGAAAACCAGTAATGTGGGCACTGCAAGGATATTTGTCCCTAAGAATGGAGACTTGCACAAGGGCCAGGAGAGCTGACACTCCGCAGGTGCAAACTTTCTCAGCTCAGAGTTGAAACCATCTCAGGTTTTACAATTTGCCCTGTTGCAGCTCAAAATATGCATCACAGCAGAACTGGGCATTTGCTGAAGATAGGTGACTCAGCTTGGGAAGCTGTTTGAGGATGGATTTGGCAGGAAACATGGGGCTGATGAAAAACTCCTCATGTCCTCTTCATAAACAGCAGAAGACCAAAGTTGGTCTAACACTCTCTTGTAAGACATAATCTTAACACTGATTATGTGGTCCCATGGCCTAAAATGAACAATCTGCAGGGCCTTACTAAAATAGAGATTCTCTCAGAAGGGTGTACCAGGCTACTGGTTAAGTCTGCTAGGACAAACCCACACCCCCTCTTTGACCACCAACTCTCAAGTCCTTTACAGCCTTTGTTCTGCAGACTGATCTGTTAAGATACTCTAAAATGGAAAGAGGATGATTGATTGCCTTTATTCAATTAAGGGATTTTCCAATCCATTTTAAATTTCCTGTGTTTTTTAACCCAAACAATTGGGAAACTTCAGTGATTTCTTTTGACTAATCTGTTATTTTCAAAGGAATAGTAGAAAAAAGGGTAGGGACCAGGGTAGGTGGGCGAGAGTGTGCTCACTGGGGTAGTTGAAGCAACATTGCGGGTCCTGACGGCAGGTAGGTGATATTGCGTGACCGTGAGAGCTGGTAAGCAATGTCTTCAGCTGCCTCCAGTTTACGCAATTCGATAAGGCCATCACCAGCTGTAGCCAATGAACTGGCAATTAGCTCAGCTGCCTTCGAGTCCCCCTCAGCTGAGATTACGGCTGCTTTCTTCTGCTGCTCTGCCTGTGGAAGTTGGGGAGGAAACAGACAATTAACCAAGGCAGAGTGTAAGACGTTTACTCCCTCTTTCATCATCATCAACAAGCCTTCAAGTTTAACAGCCAAGCACCTAAAATAGTTCCGGCTGTAGTTGTATGCAAACCACCAGAATTAGCATAACCCTCAGAATCTTGCAGCTTCACTGTGCAAGACAGCAAGTTTCAAGCCCTGGGAATACTTTCAAATGAAAGGAGAATTTCTGGAAACAGCCTCCCACTCATCAGTCTGCTCTCCCCTGTAAAATAAATGAAGGTCCCCTGGATGGATGATGTCATGGATGCATTCTGCATCATAGCAGGAAGCTGATACAACAGAAGTTACTAAGAATGTGTAACTGAAATAACAGAAGTTTAGACTGCAAGCTCCCCAGGGCAAGGATCTGTCCTATGTTCTATAAAACCTCATTCACATGTATGGTGCTATACTGGTAATCATGTTAGCAGCAGAAGAAGTAGTGGGGAGGGGAGAAGCAAAGGCAAGCAAAGGTTGATTGTCCATGCAATAGTGAGCCTGATGTGGATTTAGAGTTGAAAATCCATGTAAGCCCTGAATCACCAATCACAATGTGATGACTTCATTACTGTCTGTTGGTAGATCCCACTTCCTGTCCCTTTCTTCTGGCACACCAATGTCCTATTACACCTATCTCTCCTCTCCACGATATATGATTAAAAAACTCGGTTGCAAACTGAATTGAAATCAAGACTGTTGGACAACTGGCCCCCACTTAGAACCTTCTTAACCACTCTCACTCATGGCTTTAATTGAAATGCTAAGCCAGTATGGATGCACAAGCCTAGGTTCATATCTCTACCTGAGTTTGTTGCCCCAGGCAACCCATAATCTTTCACAGCCTCCCATTTTTACCAAATTTTTTTAAGGGTAAAAGAACAGGATTGCACAGCATGCATGGAAAAAGCACGCCAAAAATGATGGCTTCTAAGCCACACAACTGAAGTACTAGATAAAGAAGTGACAAAATCTCCATGGTTATTTAGGCAAGAGACACAACCTTGAGGTCAACTGGCACGCTCAATGCTCTCACCTTTTCTACGATGAATCTAGCCCTCTCTGCTTCTTGTTGGGCTACTTGTTTCATTTCTACTGCTTCTGTGAACTCTTTTCCAAAAGTCAGATGTGTCTAGGAGAAAGAGGAAAAAAAACTCATGAATTATGGGGGAAATAAAGAACTGCAGTACCCTGAGGGTCATAGCTGATGTGCAGTTTTCTTGTACACATCACTGTCAAAATATGCATGGCTGTTGATACTGGGTGCACTTTCATTCCCCCTCTCACCTGAAGAAGCCACTGGTCAAGTTTCTAGAAATGCACTTATTTGCTCACACATACTTCTCCTAAAGTAGCAGATGGATGAAGGTCCTAGTCTCAATTACAGACATGTAAAACGCTCCTGAAGTTCCAACAGTCTCACTGAAACTGTCTTAGCTTCTCATTCACAGGTTCCTAAAAATCTGACACAGAGAAATCTGGAGCTTTGACAAAGGTGTCCTCTAGAATTCAAAATTTCCTGCTGCTCTGGATGGAACCTTGGTCTCCTGGTCTACAGCATCACACTGCAGCCTACAGAGGGAGCCCCTGCACTTCTCACACCCACCAGCTGTACTTGAAACACCAGCATCTCTTATCACCATTTCTGTGTCAGATAAGGCTGCCTGCTTAGCTTTCTGCATTTGCAACTAAAACCTTGCAGTGTGAACACAAGTCCACAGGGTTCCTAGACGGCATACAAGGTTCAGGTAATGCAAATCCAGCCTCACCCTCTTCAAACTGGAATTAAACTGGGATGGTGATCTCAGAGAGAAGTCTCTTTACAAGGGTGGGCAATCACCACCTGTGGAATCACTATCACAGCTTCCATTTTGCCAAGGATTTGTGTGAGCATGGTTGTGCAATCTGCACAGAAAGGACTTTTAGTGCCATCCAGGACTGGTTTTCAGACTATACTATGCAGAACCGAAGGGCCCAGGGATATACAGTATATTATCTGGGTTTCAACGGGAGAAGCCAATCTGCTTGTTTCTTTCCCTTACAGTTTCAAGGGATTGCACAGTAGGTGATAGGGACCAGCATAATGTCAGGATGCATGCTCTTGGGATTTTCCATGCCCATGGGGAAGCCCAAGATGGCTTACAATAATATCACATTAAAACAATAAAGTAACTCAAAGTGCAACAGTCAAAATCTCCAATTTTTTTAAAATGCTGCTATCCAAGAGACCCAAGTCAAATTTTTAATAGAACAACAGCAGGGAACCAATCAGTTGAAAGGCAAAAGCCAATCAACTAAAGGCTTGTCGGAACAAAAGAATTTGAAGATCCCTGTGGAACCTTTATAGATCAGGACAGCACTTTCTTGTGGCAAGTTGCACAGTGGCTCAGCATAACTGGTTTTCAAAACATGCAGATAAAATTGGCACAAGCAAGTAAAAATACACTGAGCAAACAATGCATTGTATGTGGAGTATTAACAATTGTTAACTGACCACCTACCAAAACCGATCCATTTTATGTAAATAGCCCTGCCGGACCAGGCCAGGGGCTTGACCAGCATTTTCCCAGTGTGGTCCACCCTCTGGGAAGCCCACAAGCATATGTTTGAATATTAAATGCACACACAAAACCTGGCATCTTTTAGAGGAAATTCAAGATGAACGTACAATTTTAGTAAAGATCTATTGCCTGTTTAGAAGAAGACATCATTAATTTTGTCTTCATGCTGGGACTTAGTCTCAAAAACAAACAGGTGGATTTTAGAGTTCAATTAATTTGCTGATTAAACTAAGTTAAAGCTGCTAGTCAAATATATTTGTATCAGGTACAAAAAGGGGGTTTCAACAGGAGAAGACATGAAGTGAAGTTGTCTCCTGGACACCACTAAACTCAATGCATAAACTAAACACTGGCTGAACTGTTTGGGGAAAGAAAACAGGAAATAAAGCCTCCCCTGGGAAGCCCAGCTGCTGCCAACACTGCCTGCCTTCAAGCAGGCAGCTGAGACCTTTTCTTGTTTTGGTTCTCTTTTATTTGGGTTTTAGCAACTGTTTATTTTGTGCCTGCATTTTTATTGTCCTTACTTTGCAGCCTGGTAAGCCACCTTAGCAATCCCTTTCACAGCATTGAAAGGGGGCTTGGAATCGTTTTCAAACAACCAGTATCACATTCTGAATTGCAACATGCATTCCTTCTTGCCCCAAGTACTGCTGTTTAGAACTTCTGTTCATCACACATTTGGGTGCTCTTCTTACATATTCCAAGAGATCCTTTCCTCCAGCCTCTAACCAATTTTCTTTCACCATAACTTTCTGGAAAAGGAAGGCTTCTTACCAAGGAAACATCATCTAGGATAAGACCGAATGTTGCTGCTCTTTCTGTGAGGTCTTCGCTCACTTGTCTAGAAACCAGCTCTCTCTGTGTGATCAACTCACCAGCATCAAAACGAGCCTGAAACAACAAGAAGTGCAAACACAATAAGCCAAAGGGCTCCAATTACCCACACAACCTTATATAATTCTACTGATAAATCACGTTTTTTCCTGCACTGGAAATGGCCCTTTGCAGGCACATTTATAGCCCTTTAGTCAAGTATTGTAGCGAAGGGGTGGGTGGGAAAGAGAGAGATCCCACAGGCAAGCTGAAACTTGAAGTTCTCCAGCTCTTCCCACAGAGTTCTCAACAAACAATTATATGAAAGATGATAAATGGAAGATTGTTAATGTACAAGTTGAAAGAACATGAGAAGCGCCTCATTTACTTGGGAGACTGAAGAGGCAGGTGTTAAGTAAGAACACAACTTACAGCAATAACTACAGCTCCCTGGCTGGCAAAATACTCAGGGCAGGGTGCATTTGTGTGGTTTTTGCACTGCACAATTAACCGCTGGCAGAAAGCATGGGACCTTGATTGCTCTAACCAGAAGAAATGTATCCTTACCATTGTTTCAGGGCCCATACTGCCTCACTACACTGGACCCCAGAGAACCCAGATGTCAGCATGTTATTGTAAACATTGGGAAGATCGTAAGTATATTGTTGATGCCCCACATTACCTTGCCCAGCTGGAGAACTGTAAGTATAGAAGAGCCTTTACATTGGCTCGCCTTAGAGGACTCCCCTCAGCAGTGTCAGAGGGACGATATAAAAGGATACCTTGGACTCAACTACTATGCCCCTGTGGATCAGAAGATGTTGAAACTATCGGACGTGTACTTTTTCATTGTTCCTTTTATAGGGACATTCGTGCTACTCTTATTATACCATTGCTGACCCATTTTATGGGATGTACACAACAACAATATATGAATTTGTTGCTGTCTGGTGCAAATCCAGGTATTACTTTTAATGTTGCAAAATTTTTTGCTTCAGCGATGCGCATTAGGACATTGATATTGAAAGTGGACTGAATTTAGTAGAGTTGCTGCCTACAATGGATAGTTGCCTCTGAGAATGGGGGTTGGGTTTGGGTTTATTGAAGATTGAGATTTTTTAGCTTGATGTTTTAATTGAATTTTTACGCCTTGTGTAATGTTTTTTAAGTGTACGGTTTTGTATTTTATGTACTGGTCACTGACCGTAATAAATGAATGATGATGATGATTGTAAACATAACACTGTAGTGCAATAGCATCCAGGGAAGGACCGGAAGTGGAGGAGGCAGGAACAACACTCCAAGAGCAGTGGGGAAGATACAGAATGGAAAAGGAAACAAGGCCCACATGGCTCCAAGAGAAATGCTCACTATGCTCACCATCGTCAGAGCCTCTGGCCAGCATCTCAGTTCATCAGCTACTCCCATCTACTAAGTTAGGAAGTTTTGTATCTCGTAGGAGCCTCAATGTACCATGAAGAAGCCAGGAGGGCTTCTGAGGGGTAGAGAACAGAATGCCTGTTGCCCTGGTCACTCTGTAGACAGGGAACAACAAGAGCTCCTCTCTTTCCAGTGGTCTAGTAAATGAAGGGGAAATTAAAAGCAGATGCCTGCAACAAAATCAGCAGTGTCCAAGTGCCACAGGTCATTTGGCTTACTAAGGCATTCTTATGTTGCAGAGGGGTGTCACACCACCAGGAGCTGCTTGTCTCTTACCACCACAGATTTGAGGATTTCAGTTGTGATGGAGGGCAACACTCTCTCGTCATAATCCTCGCCAATAGTAGTGAAAATGCGGGGAAGCTGCATCGTCACTGGCCTGAACAAGATCCGCAGCGTGATATTCACATTCTGTAGATCTATCAGAGAGATGGGAGGAGAGGGTGAGAACAGAAATATACCACACACAAGGAATAAAGTGCCCTCAAGCATCACTAAATCAGACTGAAGGAGGACAATTTGGCCATTATTATCCTCTACAGAACAGCTTGCCTCATGCTTTGGGTGGGTCTTTAGAGAAGTCACTCACATATAGTTGGCAGCAGTTCTCTCTGAGGTCTAAAGCAGCTCTGAGAACCTCTGCTAAAAATGGTGCAGAAGGGCAGGAAAGGGTATTAGCAGCTGCTATTTCTGTTACAGAAGTGTAATGGCATGGCTTGTCTGTCTCTGATTTCTCATGAGGCTCCCCAGCTTTGTGGCTAGAAGGCTAACCATTCATTGGAACCGCCCACTACTCCTCACCTTTGCTACCAGTGATGACAGGAACATTGCGTGGGCGAGAGCGGCAGTCGAAGATGATCGGCTTCTGCACCCAGGGGATGAGGAAATGGGTCCCTTCTCCAACCACTATATCCTGAACACCTCGGAATCGGTCAAAGATGACAGCCCTGTGGCCTGCGTCCACTGCAGAAGGCGCAAACAAACATGCTCAAATAGCAGCATCGCATGTGAGAATAAAAAGGTTATTTTTTTTATTAGCAAACGCTGATGCAACCACCATTTTGGTCAGATGCTAGATCAACTGGGATAAATGTATCTATATGCAACTACCACAGGAAACAAACATCCCTATGAGGACTGCAGAGACAGACAAAGACACATATGTGTCAGAAGCTGCTCGATGCTGAAGTCAAATTATTGGTCCATCCAGTCAAATACTGTCTATACTGGCTGGCAATGGCTCCCCACTAGGTTTCAGACAGCTCCAACCTGGAGATGCCAGGGGTTGAGTCTGGGACTTTCTGCATCCAAAACAAATGGTCTACTACTGAGCTACAGCTTCTTCTCAAAGACACTGTTCATGTGCCATCTTTTGGATTACCTGTAACACACTCTTGGATAACAGTCCTGCCCACACCAAATGACACTGAGAGGAGGTAGCTGAGCTGGCATAACATGGTGGCCAAGAGAGATTCCAGATCCAAGCCCCAGACATTTTCTTTTTAAGGATCATTTGCACTCTCTTTTTAGAGGGATCTTTTTAGTGGCCTCATTGACATTAAGCCATTTCTGCCTAACGCTGCATATACGCAGCAGGGACCAAATGCGTACACATGTCGGCTAGGCAAAAATGGGTTAAGGAGCACAGACCCTTCTGGTTCATATTCAAGAACAAGACTGCATCACACACAGGGTACTCCTTCCTGCTCCAAGATTACTGAACCAGACGGTGACGCCATTCTACTATGTACCAGATCATTTGGGAAGAACCCCTTACCTAACTTTGCCTCATAATGATCCCACAGAGCCACAGAGACAGCAAAAAGGATAGGACAGGCAATTGAGCTAACACAACCAACATTCATGCTAATTCTAACAATTTATACCTCAGGCTTTTATTCAAATGACTGCCAAGGCAGCTGGCAACAGATTAGCACAAAACACT
Organism: Tiliqua scincoides; assembly: GCF_035046505.1. NCBI lineage: Eukaryota > Metazoa > Chordata > Lepidosauria > Squamata > Scincidae > Tiliqua > Tiliqua scincoides. Next base: position 89,409,375 of record NC_089825.1, read on the forward strand.
CCCTAGAAGCCCTTGTTCTTCTGGTTGGTGATGGAGGTCAGAATGTTCTCCTTCCCCTTACTTTTGCAGTCCCAGAGTAACTGGCAGTTCAAGCAGTATGTTCCTTCTGGGAAAGGGCAAGGAAGAAGAAAGCAAGCTCCCTGTAGTTTTGCTGTCACTGCCAAGACACCTGAGACTGTCTCTTTCTAGCCCCATTTGCCATATACAGAAGAACCATCACATCTTTTTATATTCATATTGCAATATTTACAGTAGCTTTTGTTTCCCTAACTTGTTTTGTTTTTAACTTCTGCAATCATGAGAGCTGGTAAAGATCCAGACCCATCTATTTGATAACAAGTTGCTGCTATGCAACCTGAGCTGAATGGATACAGGTGGAAATCCAGTCTCCCACCCTAATAGGCATTTCAGTGATTCTGTGGGGGGGAATCAAGAGAACATGGATTGTCTCTGCCAAGCAAGCCTCATGTTCTGTTGAGGTAAAGAATCCCCCCCAAAACTAAGCTCCTTTTTGGGGGAATGAACTGAAACTCTTCTCACTATATTTTAAAAGAAACTCATTTTTCAATACAGTCTGGGTTAAATCTATTTAAGTGAAGAAAAAAAAAACAGCAGCAGATACACTTGAAGACTGAAAGTTACAGTAAGCCATAGCAGCCTGTCTGAAAAGCAACAGAAGCAAAAAAACAACAACTCCTCACCGTTGTAAAGAGCAGAGTTGACAACTCCACCAGCCACAGCCAGTCCCAGGCCAAGTTTGCCGATGGACTCAAAGACCTTGGCAGCCATTGCGTCAGCGTGAATCCTGCTCCTGGGTTTCAAAGAGAAAACACTCCTGCACAAACATCCAAAAAATTTACAGCAGTGTTAGACATTCGAGGCAATAAACTGGCTCCTTACAATACACTTTCAGAGCAAATAGCTCTTTTTTAGTGTGACTTAGTTTGATTTAGATTACAATGCGTGTATTCCCAAGCAAGTTTCATTGAACTGAGTGGGGTTTACTTTTGGGGAAGCTTGCATCAGATGAGGTTGTCAGGAGAAGCAGAACTGGGGGGGGGGGGCAAGGTGGTAAGCAGGCATGCAACACACCATGTAAGCGCCCCTCCCCTTCAACGTTGGAGCCATTTGGGGCAGCAACAGCAAAGTACCACAGCTGCCCCGAATGGCTCCAATGCCAAGGGGGAGGGGTCTTTACAGGGCCCTCCTTACTGCTCTCTCCCCCACCCCTGTCCTGCTTCTGGCTGTCAGCCTTAAATCTAGAGAACCACAGAAGATATTATTGATTTTTATTCCACTTTCCTACTACTCTCCTGAAGAAACAGGGCTTAGCGCAGAAATTTTGTAAAAAGGGATTCTGATGGGAGCATGAAAGATGCAGGAATATGCTTTGGCTGCGGTTCCTCCACACTGCCTGTCCTACAATAGGCCCACCCAATACAGCAGATCCACTAATAGACACTTATTTGAACATGCAGATTGTTGCCACTGGTTTGGGGTTATCAAGTGTTAAGCACAAGAAGCAACCCAAGGAACTACAGGATACCATTCATAAAAACCACACCACTGTGAAACCACAAGACAGAAAATCCCACTATGGCAATAAATGACTTTGTCTGGGTACAGAGTGTCTGCAGAAATGCCTTCTCCTGTATCCTAAGAACTTTTTAGGAAAGCCTCTGATCTGGGAGTGTTACTTTGGGAAGATTAAATTAATAGGTATTCAAGGCTAAGTTCTTCCTGTTGTAGTACCCCAATTGTGGAATTTGTTCTCCAGGGAGAAACCACTGGAACGCAACCATGAGATTTAGGCAGCATGTGAAAACTCACCTATATCATGGGCATTAATTAACTTTAGCAGATAGTATAATTGATTTTGTTATTTTAAAGCATGCTTTATGACAATGTTTTAATGTGCTTGTTTTATGGTTATGGTTTTCTTTTAGGGTTCATAAATTGCCTTGAGCACATTTTTGTAGAAATAAGTATGAATGAATAAGTATGAATAAGTTCCACCAATCTGTACAACAGCACTATGCAAGTCAAGAATTTCTGCAGAGAATAATAATAATAATAATAATAATAATAATAATAAAGGTATTTCTATACCGCCTTTCTTGGTCCTCAGATTTCTCCTCGGACTTTATTCAAGGCAGTTTACATAGGCAGGCAATTTTTAAATCCCCGTAGGGATTTTTACAATTTGAAAGGTTCTATCTTTCAAGAAACCACAACATTCAGATGTTTCTTTCTTGATCTGGTCGCACATTCTGGCCCCCATCCTCCCACGCTTAGAGCAGATGGAATAACTCGGCTCAGCTTGTCAGCTGCTTGAAGGTTGCATGGTGCCAGTGGCCTCGAACTGGCAACCTTCGGATGTTATCTTCAGGCAAATGGAGGCTCAATCCTCTAGACCAGACCTCCTAGCATTACGGTTTTACAAATAAGAAGGAAATATGAATGCGCTGGTATGTCAGACAGAACCAGAAGGTAGTCGTTGTTCTTGTGGAAAAGATATGAAATGTAGTCTGATACTTGTGCCATTTGAAGAAACCCTGCCTTCTAAGGCTACAAATCCTATACACACACTTACCTGGGAGCATCCTTCATTTAATTCAACAGGACTTACTTCTGAGTAGACATGCCCAAGACTGGACCATTGATCTAGTGACTGCATCCTGCAGTCTGCAGGATGCAGTAGTTTTTGTTAACTACTTGTATTTCTTTCCCTTTCTGGAGTCACATGGAACAAAGACTCCCTGAAAAAATAATTTCTTGCATGTAGCATACTAGAATGTCAGAAATGTTCAGCTGCTGCCATCTCCTTGGCCTGCTATTAAGTTTATGTGCTCAGAGCACTTCAATGGACCAGCACTGAAACGCAAACTCCTATTTCAGTGTTTCTCAAACTGTAAGTTGGGACCTACTTAGTGGGTCCAGACCCAATTTCTGGTATGTCTTGCAGAGCCTCCAGTGAAAACATGGGTGATGGAAAGATTAGATTAACTAGCTTCCTCAAGCCCTGAAGCTATTCAAAAATCAGATTGCTACCAACAGCCCTGCAAAGGACTGAGCTCCTGCAGTTTGCAAGCTTGTGTAAATGTAGGGAGATAAATGCCTGAGCATCTTTTTTTCTGGGGTGTGTATGTCTGTATGTTTTTCCCAAGTCTGTCAATGACAGGTAGTGGGGGGCAGGTGAAGTTTGGCTTACATAACTAAGCCCCACAAACCTTGAGGTTATTAATTAGGGCTGCCTCATTATAAGAAATGGATCCAGTTTTTTTGTTTTGTTTTTGCAAATAAAGTATTCCTTGGAAATAAATTTTTAAAAATGTTATTTCTTTCTAGATCACTTTTTTAAAGGTCTCATAAAGCTAGGTGGGCCCCAATAAAGTGTCATTTTAACAAAGTGGATCCTGGTGCTAAAATGTTTGAGAACCACTGCTTTATTGAATTCAACAAGACTTACTTCTGAACAGTGATGAATGAGACCATGCCATTGATCTATAATCAATAGCTGGCCTGCATTTTTAACACTTCTTCTTTCCCTTACTGGAGCCACATGGATCAAAGATTTTAGCTCCTTGCATTCAGAAAGCCAGCATGACAGGGAGAAATGTTCAGCCATGCCATCTCCTTGGCCTGCTATGAAGTCTGTATGCACAGAGCTTTCTTTCTCTTTTTCCCTTTGCATGGGGCAGCACTGAAACTCCTACCTACAACTCAAGTGGATCAATACAAGTATTACCAGGGGCTCTTCCCCTTCATTCCCGTCAACCTTTGTACTCCACCTCTCCACTGCCATGCCTTTCTGCTACTCTTTAGCATTTATTTTGGGCCAATGTTGTGAGAATTGTTATGCAAGCTTGCACCCCTTCCCTGCTGTCAGGAACTGGATGGAGAAGGCAAGGACCCCCTTCCAGCCAACATACCTTGCCATGTGCACCCTCCCCACAATGTTCCCTTCTTTTAATTCCCACCCACTAATTCCTCTGCCACTACTCAAAAGCCACTCCTCACCACAGGTGCTTACAACCCCCCTAAACTCAGAGAACCAGAAACAGGGAGGGGCATTCCCACAGGCCACTGCACTTACTTACTGAACTCACCTCCCAGCACAGAGCTGACCTCCACATGAATCCCCAGCAAGCCACCTGGACCCTTTTGCGCTTGCGCAGAACGCATACCCCAACATCACTCTGCCATTGGTCCAGCATGGTCACCGCAAAGCCTATCGGGACTCGTAGTTTTCTTTCTGAAAGGAACTGTAGAGAAACTGCGTGTATAGAGAGGCAGAGACAACTACATATTCCGAAGGGCATTGCCACGCAAAAGACTCTCCTTCTCCCATTGGCTCGGAGCCGCATGGCTTTCTGGGAGTTGTGGTCCTAATATTGCTAGAAGCTTAGAAATAACTGAGAAAACTTAGGCTTGTGCCAGTCCTGAGCCATGGAAATAGGGCTAAGTCTCAGAATCTGTTTTGTCCCAGGAGATACATGTAAAGAGAATTAGCTGCTTCCACTGTGTTGTAGTTGCTGGAGGGAAAAAGCCATGCACTGCAACCCATCAAGGTTGCACATGTTTTTGTTGCCAGGTCCTGCCAGCCTGGTGAAGGGGAGTGGGGGCAAACTCTGTGTTGACTGAGTGGTACTGAGGGCATTGGGGTATGTGTGGCAGCCCTCTGTGGTGGGACCTGTCATGAATGTGGGGATAGGGTTGACCACTCAACCAGGGGTCTGGAGCCTCCAGGAGTCATCATCATCGTCATCATCAATCTCCAGGTCACCTCTGGAAGCCAGCCTGGAGATTTTAACTGGATCCCAGGTTTTTCCAGTATTACATTGTGCTGAAAGAAAATTAAATTTCCAGGGATAGCTTCAGTCAGAGCTGGCAACCCTTTGGTTAGTGCATGCCCTGGTTGACCCTGGCTGACCTGATAAGGCATGGAGAAATCTGAACAAAAAATGTTAGAGGAACACACAGAAGAGCGAAGCACACCCCTGGGGTGGGTGAGTTGCCTCACATGTTTGTTTTCTAAAAAAGAAATACAGTAATGGTATATTTTATTGTTAACACTCTATCATAGTGTTTCTCAAACTGTGGGTCAGGACCCTCTAGGTGGGTCACGAGCCAATTTCAGGTGGGCCCCCATTCATTTCAATATTTTATTTTTAATCTATTAGACTTGATGCTACCATGGTATGTGACTGCATTTGGGGATATGTGACAGATCTGTACTTTTAGTGTGCAGTCCTAACCAATTTTCCAGCACTGACATAGCTGCGCCAATATGATGTGAACTGCATACTGCAATGGGGAGGCAGTCAAGGAGGCCTCCTCAAGGCAAGGGCATGTTTGTTACCTTATCTTGGGGCTGCATTGCAGTTAGGTCAGTGCTGAAAAGTTGGTTAGGATTGCACCCTTAACAGGCTACTATGAATAGGCTTTTAACAGTGATAGTCAATGGGGCTTACTCCTGTGTAGGTTTGGATAGGATTGTAGCCTTGGAATGTTAAAAATTTTCATGCTTGATGATGTCACTTCCAGCCATGACATCACTTCCAGATTAATGACATCACCTCTGGTGGGTCCTGACAGATTGTCATTCTAAAAAGTTGGTCCTTATGCTATAAAGTTTAAGAACTACTGCTCTATCAGACATTAACAGAAATGAGCCCATGGGGAACTGTTCTTTATACATTGATATTCCTTATGTAAGTATATCTCCTGGCTTTAAAAAGAAATTCCAGGGCTGAACTTTCTCCTCTTTGTGCTCGCTCGCTCGCTCGCTCTCTCTCTCTCTCTCGCTCTCTCGCTCTCTCTCTCTCAATGGGACAAAATACTGCCTGCCTGCCTGATCTTATATCCCCCAGCCCCAAGTAAGAAGGCTAGAATGAACTTTAAACAAAAAATTGAAAGCTGAAAAATCAGGGAGGGGCTGGAATATCCTGGGGAGGATAGACTCCCTTGTGATAACAGCATTCTAGGGGACAAAGAGAAGACATTAGGTCCTAATGGGGTAAACTTTATCATATGGGAGATTTGTAGGGAAATGCTGGTCTGTAGAGACAGTGGAGGTGATGGGCAAGTAGTTGGAGGGGATTTTGCTCACCCTCTCCCTTCTATTTGCTTGTAGTCTCTAATTAGTGTGTATCCTGGCTAGATATACAGTATTCCCAAAATACCAATAATTTGGGTATTCCCAAAATATCAGCTTTCCAAACGCATAAGAAACCTTTGCCCTCTAACTGCAGGCTATGTCCTAGTTCAGAGGTTCTCAAACTTTTAGCACTGGGACCCACTTTTTAGAACGAGAATCTGTCAGGACCCACCGGAAGTGATGTTATGATAGGAAGTGACATTATCAAGCAGGAAAATTTTCACAATCCTATACATTGTATAGAGCAGCAGGCTTTTTATAGGGATTCTGCAGCTCCCCTGGCTGGTTTCTGCAGTTCCCTGGGAAGCCACAGCTCACAGTTTGGGAACCACTGGAATAGGGTGTACCTCCCTTCAAGCATGGCCAAAGGACTGCATGGGAAATAAAGTACACCAAGAAACAAGGCTCTGAGCCATTTGCCACACTTCTCTCTTCTTTTGTTCAGGCAGGCCCCCTTTTGGCTCTTTTCCCAGCTGAATGGGGCATCAACCCCCATTAAGTACTAACTAAGCAGAATCACAGCGATTGGTCATTACTTTTTATCTTCCATTAAAAGGAAAGAAAAGGCACAAAATTGCCTTTCCTCCCTCCAAGAGACTGCTGAGTAAGCAACATTTCTAGGAATGGAGGTATACTGAGCAGAGACAGATAGACCTCGGAAGAATCTGCTGATGGTGCACAATGTGCCTCTCCGGAGGGCACAATGCACTCACCTGTCTAGCCAGTGAATAAGAGTGATTGATCAAGGGCAATATCCATGACAGTAGGTTTTCTTTCAAGGCAGGGCTCCCTTTCTAAATGGAGAGGTACCAAGGCTTCAGTTAGCCTCCAGCTTCTCACCTGGAAGTGCTACTCCCAAATCCCAGACTGTGTATTATTGGGATGGATCAGGGCTCCAAATCACCCCACCCCACCCCATGCAATTAGAAAAAGGAAGGAAATCACGCCAGGATGAGGAGTGGGTTGCACACAATCTCACGCCACATCACACAGAGAGGGGCCAGTTCCAGGCTTATGAACAAGGGTTCCATGTTGCACTTGGCGTTTGTGGTGGGTCTCAGCCCTTGACAAGTTGGTGGTAGAAAGGCATGGTGCTTTGACCTGAATCAGTGGGAAGGGGGTTGCTGGAAAGGGGAGAGGGCTGTGTGGTTGGAGAAGGATCCAAGTCTGCATTCTACTTTGACTTCTGAGCTGGAACGTTTGAATTCTGAGCTATTAAAAAATAATAGCAATTATAGCAATAGCTATTCAAAAAATGATAGCAAAATAATAGCACAAGCATACTGTACTGTGTAATGGGACCTTTGGCTGATCGAGGCTCAGGTTTGAAGCCTTAACTGATGATGTTACTTCTGGCCATGACATCACTTCCAGGTTAATGACATCACTTTTGGGTGGGTTCCAACGGATTGTCATTCTAAAAAGTGGGAAGGTGCTAAAAAGTTTGAGAACCACTGAACTATACAGTATTGGGTGGCTCTTCTCATAGGCTGTTGCTCTTCCAACAAAAATAACCTAAAGATTTGGGCTGTCAACCATTAGAAGAATTTTTCTTGATTAATCTAACTCAGCTTAATCAGCCTCTTACCCAAATGATTAATGATTATTTGAGTTCATGTAAAAACACTCCCACAGCACCCAGACCTTAGGGTAATACTGAAAAGTCGATGGCAGTATGAGATAACGTAGCATTTAACAAGAAAAAGTGTCACACCTTGTTAGAAGACAAAGCTAGCCTTACGGGTTTTTCCATTCCCTATTACAGTCACACAGCAGAACCAAAACAGTCCCTAAAGAGAATAAACAAGCATGGCAGCCCCATCAATGAAATGTATCTTCACCCATTAATCAGCCAAAACCTTTGTAGACTGATCTATGGATTCAAATCGCATTACCCTATTAACATTTTTTTTTTATCAGTGAAGAGTCCCACCCCAGATACATTGTGGAAGCAGATGTACATCCTTTCCCCTGAATACAGATACTCTGTACCCACAAGGCAAACCCACAGTGAATATCATAGAATTTCCAGACACTTTCTTTCACTTTAAAAGCAACCACAGCAGCTGTGGAGCAGGAGAGCAGGCTGAGCGAGGCACTGAACCATTTCCCAATTCCAATTCCTTCAACACCATTGTCTGGCTCTGCATCGGGACTGGGTGGGCTTCAGGGATCCATTTAAATTAGAACTCCCATGGTCCACCAACCAAAGCTAGGGGCTGGGAGGGCTGAGCCAGTTGCAAAACTGTGATGTGGGGGATGAGGACAGCCACTTACCCACTGCACCCCATGAGCCATCCACAGAGATAACCTTCATAGAGAATTACAAATAGGGCTGGCCTAGCCAGGAGACTGACTAACAGCCCAATCCTGTGCTTCCCAGCGCACAGGGTTACAGCAGTGCTGAAATGGCTACTGCTGCATCCCATGGGGCTGGGAAGCAACACCGGGGCTACTCGGGGTAAGGAAGCTTACGCTCCCTTATCCTGTGTATCGGCCATGTGGCCCCAATAGGTCTGCCCCAGCTATTGAGCAGGCACAGATTTGAGGAGACCCCTGTCCGGTCTCCCAAACTGGGAAGGGGGTTAGGATATAGTGGCAGGGCCTGCCGCCATCTCCATGCTGAGCCAGTACCAGGGCGAGACTGGCACAGAGTGTTGCAGGCTTGCCTTATAGCATGTTTGTGACACTGTGCACTGGCGCTGGGCTGGAGCAGGGCCGTTTGGATCGGACCGGAGGCAGTTGCCTCCAGCAGCAGTTTGTCAGGGACTGCTCATCTCCCTCTGCTCACTTGCTTGCACTTTCTGCTCTTCCTCCTCTCACTTGTTGGACTGAAAAGGAATGAGGGGGACAGAGTGGAATAGGAAGTGTGGTGGAGAGTGCTGGCGGGGGAGACTCTCTAGCCCTGCACTTTCTTCTCCTCCACACTTCCTCTTCTGCTCTGCTTCCTTCTTCCTTTTCCAATTCAGGAAGTGGGAGGAGCAGAAGCTGACACATCAGCAGGTAGTAATAGGGAAGCATTTGACATGCCGCCTGAAGTGCTGGGAAGTCTTGACCTGGCCCCGAAGCACTTGTTTGTCATTAAAGAATACTTATAACCACTTTTCAACAAGAGTAGTTCACAAAGTGGTTTACATAGTGAACAAAATTTGAGTTTCTTCAGATAGGGTTATTTCTGAGTTTACATAGGGATTCCAGTGTAAAACTGCAAAGGAGGCCAGCAGAGCTGCATAAAGACGTCAAAAGCAACCATTTAAAATACATATTTTTCAGGTAAGGACCAATGAGAGTAATTTGAGATTAGCACCAGGTCAACTATAGTAGGGATCTTTTTAAACAGTATTTACAGTTTTATTTCCTATTTTTTAAAGTACTGTATTAGGAAGTAGAAACCCTTGGTGATCTACTGCTCCACTGAAAGAAGCCTCATATCAAAGCCTCAGCTGTTATTTTATCTAGTATTTTTCCCATTGTTGGGTTAATAGCAGCTTTGGAGGTATTTGTTTATAAAGTGTATATACCACCCTTTTCCTATAAGACCCAGTGGAGTTCCCAACTAAAAACGGAATCTAAACCGAATCATAAATAGCTTTTGTTAGAACCGAAGACTGATGCAAGTGAAGGGGAAGAGAATTCCTCCTCCAGTATCAGTAAAAATCAAGCCCCTGTTATTTCCTTAAAGTTTCTTTCAAGTTGAGAGGTCCTGTCAAAGATTTTTTTCAAATCCTATGTGATCTAACACATAGATCACAAGGGTGGGCACAGCCTTTTGCTGCTCCGAACGGGGACAATTATATTATCACCCCCTGATCTCTTGCTTTTATAAGCCCTTTCGAGCAACTTACAGAGCTTAATCAAAGCTCTATATATGGGGGGGGGGGATTAATCAGAACACCACAGAATAGAACATCAATGTGCTTTCAGCAGCCACGGCGGGTTTGGCAGGACACCATGATATGTTCATAATTACAAGTCAGAAATATGAAGATTAGCTACAGCCCTTCTGTTTTTAAAGTGTTTTCAATAGGACCCTCAGTGACAAGTGGCCCACCCTTGATACGAGACTTTCACATCCCATTTGGTTCGATTTTCCAGCAAGTGCTACTCTTGAGCAACCACTGGGAGGCGCCATTGTCCTCTCTCATCCGACTTGGGTGAAAAAAAGATCGACTTTCCTAAAGATCTGGAGAGGCAAACCTTTTGCCCTTAGATTGTGTCTAGGAAGAAAGAAAAGGCAGATATTAAACCCGATGTAAGCTATCAGTTAAACTTGGTCTGAGCCCCTTTCCCTGGTCCTCCCCATAGTAAACTCTCATTTCAGGAACCTGCAGCTTTTTTCATACTCCTTCATTTTCATACTCCAAAGCATGGGGTCTTCATTAAGACCCAGAGCTGGTGATTTGCGAGAAAGCCGCTTAGATCTTGACATCCATCAGGTATCAGATAAACATAAGAGGAACAAGGGGGGAGCAAAAGGAGGGGGTGGTTGGGGAGAATCAGCTGCTAATGGAGGGCTCTCCTTGCTCAATGGCGCAGTGCTGATTTACGAGCTCCTAAATAAATCATTTTTATTGCAGTCTCTTTGTCTTGCTGTCTTACGTTTAACCCAAAACATCAGTCAGTGACTGCGGAGGGTCTCTGCTTGTGTCAAGCATCCAAGGTTGCATCCCTGTCTAGTCTCTAAGCCATTCTTGCAATGAACTCTAACCTCGCGTATGCCCCTTTCTGGCCTTCACCTACATCGGTGGACAGTGGCCTATGTTATGACCACTCCAACCACATTTAATTTTACCTCCTCCACTCCATTTGATCTTGCTGGTGTTCCCACATCTTGCTGAGATTTGCAATCAATTTTCATGGGCTTTTTTCCCATGGGAAAACTGGTAGTGCCGAAACGAGTGCCAACCTTCCTGCAATGTCTGTTTTGATTAATAAATAATGTTAGCTTAGTATTAATAAAAGCAATAAAATAAGGCATAATATCACATGAAACGGAGGCAGGCCATCTAGCTCAGTACAGGCATATCTTGGATAAGGCAGCTTCCTTTAGTCCTGGTCTGTTAATGCACTCAGTGTGATTGACAGCTATTTGAACCAATGGGGACAGTGCATTCTGGCCAAATCAGCACACCTTTTGAGCCTATTAGATCAAAGATGTCTCCAATAGCACTGTTCCATGCAGTTCTCAACTTTTGGGGAATGTGGACCCAATCCTATCAAATTTGCCAGTGCTAATGTAGCTGTGCCAGTGGGGCTTCCTGCAGTGGAGGGGCAGTCACCGAGTCCTCCTCAAGATATGGGAACATGTGTTCCCTTACCTTGGGACTGCATTGCGGTTGCACTGGTGCTGGAAAGTAGGATAGGATTGGGCCCTGTATCCCTTCCACAATCCAAGGTATTGCTGTACAGCAAGTCCTCACTTACAGAGTAATCCTATCTTGTGCTTGAACAGGCAGGCCAGGAAGCCAGCGCTGTATGCAGCGCAAGAAAGAGCCCTGAAATGGCTCAGCCAGAGGCAAGGGGAAATTCTTCCCCTTACCCCCGGGTAAGCCACTGCAGCCCCAGTGGGTCTCCTCAGACTTGTGCAACCTCTGGAGGTGGCATAAGTCCAAGGAGAGTGGAGCAGCTTGAAGCCGCTCCGGAACGGGGGTTGGGATCCTGCATGAGAGCCGGGTTCCAGCCCCACCTTCTTTTCCCCGCCCATCCCCAGGACTGTCCTCTGCCTGCCCTCCCCCCGCCACCTCCTCGCCCACCCCAGAGCCTTGCGTCGGTCGAGCTTGGCTGACACAAGGCTCTCTCCCTGAGTCAGCACAGAAGCTGGATTCAGCCTCCGCGGGCAAGGCACACATCCATGCCCCAGCCCAGCCAACTCACAAAGAGGCACAAACATACTTTATGGCACATTTGCGACCCTCCTGGGCCAGCACAAGGAACTTGCACCAGTCCAACTCTGGGTCAGGATTGCGCCTTTAGTTGTTTTGTTCAAGGTCATTTAGTTATAAAGTTTCTGAGGAAAAAAAAAATTGATTCCTGGCCAGGGCCACCGTCTATGTGGAGCTTGCACCTTATCCCCAGGCCTGTGTGGGTTTCCTCTGGCCCGGAAAGCTCACATTTATTTCAGTGTTTAATAGTAGAAGTGTTTTGGGTCTTCAATTAGAAGTTTGGTGATGTTTTGTGACCAGGAAAATGCTGTAGGAACATAGCTTTTGTTTATGTATATCTATTAGCCAACGGTAAACTTGGTTTCATTATAAGTTGTTTCACTTAAAGGTGCAATTTCCGAGAACCCATTGACAACTTTAAGGGAGAACTTGCTGTATAATCTACAATCTTCAGAGCCTTTTCCAGCCCTACCTGGAGATGCAATCATATGAACCTAGGACCTTCAGCACACAAAGCAGGTGCTCAACCACCAAGGTATGTCCCTTCTCTGTCACAGGAAGTTCTCCAATGCAAGTCTCATGGACATGAATTGGAGCTGCAGAAGGAGCACTGCTCCTTTAATTCCAGCGTGACTTGCCCATATAAAGCCCAACTGCCACTTCTCTACTCTAAACCGTGGCGTCACTAGAGTTTGCTTCACCTGATGTGGGAGGCTAACGCATCATCTCCATGATGGACTTCCTCCCATGCACTGGGCGGGGCAAAGCTCCAGGCGGTGGGCGTGGTGATGCACCATTGCTCTGTCCTACTGGTTTTTTGGCTATAACTTTTGATAGAATAGAGGTATTTTGGTGTGGTTTGTTTAATTGCATTCTGCACGAAATTCTGCATTGAATGATATATAACTCTGGTTTCTCTCCAGATATATAACATGATGGTGTTATTCAAAAATACCAAAATTTAAATTTTTTAGCCAATAGTGGTGTCACCCTGCCTGTGCGTGTCACCTGGTGTGGCCCACACACCCCTTGCGATGCCACTGACTCTAAAACATCTTCAAGAGGCAGGCAGTGACTAGCAGTGTAGAAGTGGTAGGGCAGAAGGTGCTGAATGCATTTCCCTCCTGTTGCTTTTGCTCTGAAAATCCTGCTCTGCTCAGCTCCTGTTATCTTGCTATGACAAATGTTTATCTCCTTTCCTCACAAAGATAGGGTGGCAACCCAACTGGGAAAAAGATGACTGGAGGAGAGGAGGAAGAGAAGGGTGAGCTTTCAAGAGAAATGGTGGGAGAGGAAAAAGGCTAAGCACTCTCCCTCCACTGCATCCCCTGCCTGAGAACAGCTTACACGCAACTGAAGTATAACATGTAGTTTGGTCTTCAGAGACACAGCAATGGCATGTTTATCTTCAGAGGTAACACATTTTGGAGATTAAAAGACATGCTACAATCAGAGCTGCCCGTAGGGCACAGCCTGAGAGGCACCTGCCCTGGGTTCTACACCAAGTGGGGGCGCATTACTGCCCTCAGGATCCACCCTAGTTATGGAGGAGGTGCTGGCAGGTTCATGCCCTCAGTTCCTTCTCCTGTGGGAGCTCCCCTTCAAGCCAGTGCCCCTCCTCTGGGGAGAATCCGGAAGAGAGTACTGATGGCTTTGCACTGTCTGTTCCTTCTCCTTGAAGGGTAGCCTCCACAGTAGAAGGAATGGGCAGTGCAAAGTTGCCAGTGCCCCTTCTCCCCAGGGAAGAACCCAGAAGTGACAACACATGGCACTGCATCATGTGGCATTGTGACATCACTACCCTTAGTGCCGGGGCAGTGTGTTACAGCTCTGGCTACAACATGAGGTGCAAACCCCTGGTGATATGATAACTGGAAGCCTGCACCCTTGTTTGATGACTGTTCAGCGTGCTGTGCCGTTATCGTCAACATAATGACAACAAACACGCAATGGAAAATACTCTTGTAACAATTAGCTGGAGTGTCAGAGTCAGCCTCATCAAAACACCCACCCACTTGTCTGTTGTCTTCGATGAGAATAAACTATGGTGTGCTTTTCCAGCCGCCCCCCCATTCCTTTGCACAATGTAGGTCGGGCAGCTCAAAGGATGCCTGACTGAGAGCCAGTCTTGCAAACCATTAGTCAGAACCCTGCCGGAGGCCCGAACAAAAGTTCCTCAGTTGGTGCTGAGCCGCAGCAGGCAGAAGGATTGAGGAGGGGAGCCGAGAAGTTGGATGGAGAACATACAAGGGAGAGATGAGTAACTGCAAAAGGCATTTCATTATGAAAAGCAAAGGGAATCTCTGTCGGGAGCTAGAAATCAGCCCACTTCCATGTTATGTTCCTCCATGTGAATAGTTTTCACTGCCACCTGAAATGTGCACATGTTGGGAGGGGAACCTTTGCTTCCCAGTTGAAATCCAAGCTAACCATGGCTGCAGTTAGTAGTGTTTTCTTGTGTATTTTGTTTTTAAATCAGCTGTGGTTTTTATTGATGCTTTGTTGTTTTTAAGTATTTGATATATTCGTACGTTAGATTTGTCAGCCCCCCACTCCCTGGAAATTTCTTTATAATAAGGCAATGGTTCTCAACTCCCAGGGAGTTTGAGAATCCTGGTAAATCTTGGTGGGGGGTGGGGGGAAGGCAGCAACGTGATCCTCAGGATCACTGGATTTTTTTACCTCCTCTAGTGCCGGCCTCTGGGGGGTCTGCATGTCCACGTATATCCAAGCTGCATATCTATCTGGACGCACGTGGGAGGATGGAGGTGTCCCCACCCCCCAATCTGCTGCATGAGACAGTCTCATTGATGGTCTGGCCTCCAGTTGTGCCATGAAGTTTGACATGAACGTTGGATTTCATCTGTGCTGGGTTTGAGATGGAGGAATTAAAATCTGGTTTCTAACCACTCAAATCTTGAGTTTCATTCATGAAATCCAATTAAGTTTTACAACCATGTCCTGAATTTTGTGGGATTCAAAGCCAGTTGATCTTGTAGGATTCAAAGTCAGTATATTTGAACTACGATATGCATGCATGCGACAAATATGGGAAGTTCACTTGAATGTGTGCAATTTTTTTCATTTTATTGAAGCAGCAAATTGGTCAGAGGGAAAGAAACAGATCTGGGAAAGGGAAAAGGGGGCTTAGAACCTTCTGTTCATTCATACCTGTTTGCTTGAATGTAAATGTGTAGAGGAATGTTCCATTACAGGAGTGTTTGGTTGGTTTCAAATATGGAGGACAGCACTATACCAACCCTTGGGAAAAAGATGCAGCATGCTAACTCCTTGTTCTGTAGAGCAATAACACCACCTGCTAAAAGCCAAACATATAACTACACCATGCACTTCAGTGTACACTGGTGTTATCCAATCTGGCCTGGTGGCACACTTGAATGAAGCTGGTTGCTACACAGCCCTTAAAAGATGCTTCACAGGCAAGGATGACATACAGAGAAATACAAGAGTGAGTACTACATTGCAGGTTGGGGGAAAGGTATCATACTATAGCCTACCCCACCAGTCAAGGTTATCACTTCCCCAGGATCTATGCGAACTGTAATCTGGTTCTGATAACTGCTCCCCCAACTTGCCGATTCAGTAAGCGTCCCTAAAAAGCACGGCCAGCTTTTTAAGGTTGCAGGGCAGTGTTTGTGAAAAGAGGCAAACAGCTGCTGCTATTTACACACAGTCAGAGAGATTGTGGGTGGCCTAAAAGCAGCTGGAACAAACACGCATGTCTTCCACCAGCACTGTATTCAGAGAAAGCGACCCAGCTGTAGAAGATCTGGAACCGCTGGGGGTCTTCTCCCATTGAAGACCCCAGAAACAACTTCCTTGTTCTACTCAGTGTGAAACTCCCTGAGCAATGACGACTGAGTTCACGGCTGAACTTACTTCTGGCTACAAGCATGTTCCTGTTTTGTTTTTTGGGGAAAAAAAAAATTGCATGCACACCCAAGTCCCTTGTTGCACTGGAGACCAGCTGCATGGAACAGATGTGTGGTAGCGTGGTTGGAAACGGAGTTAGTGTTTCTGGCAAATCCTTTTCCTGCATTCACAAAAGATCTTTTATGTCTTGACAGCTCTGGGAAGCGGAAACTTAAGAGGGAAAAGGATGAGGAGGGGACGCATTTACAGGTGTGTGGAGCTGTTTGAGCATCTTCTCTCCTGGGATGGAGGGAGGAAAGGGGGCCTTGACATCATGAACTGAGGTTCTGCAAAAGTTTCTAATAAACTGTTTACTGGAAGAAGGGGGAAGAGGTAAGGAAATAGAACCCTCAAGGGGACCAATCTGGGTGGAGGAAAGAGAGGGAAAGTTGGAGGTGCCAAAGTTTGTTCTATAAAAGAGAAAATATGAATCACATGAGACTCTTGACTGGATTGTTTCAGAGGCTGAAGATCGTGATTGACCAGCTCTGGGGAGAAGACATAGGGCTCTCAAATCAGGTGAAATTGATCTCATCCAAATGACACAAGGGGGACAGCTGATAGAAAGCAAAAATACGATGGGTGTCAGTGAGAAGAACACCACAGGAATCTGAGGACACGGCCAAACACCAACACAACCGCCATCAAGATCGGTAATACAGAATTACAGTACTAGGGTAGGCATTGGCACCCAAAATATAGATATGGTCAGTGTCTATCCAGTACATGATCATGCATTTTCTCAGTTCTTCACCCTGTGAGATACCAACATGGTAACAGAAATCTAATACAATCGGCCCTCATGTTTGTGAAAAGCATATGTGGGAGATCTCACTCCTGTGGATACTGAATTCCATGGATAGGAAAATCCACGGGGGGGGGGGGGGAATGTGCTGGCAAACCACATCCAGTGCCTTCCACATCTGGGAGGCCTTCTGAGGCATGGGGAGGCTGCATGTGACCTCCTTGTGCCTTAGAAGGTTTCTCAGACACAACTGGAAGGCACTTCCAGGAGGTCCTCAGCACTTCCAGTCACATCTGGGAGGTCCTCTGAAGCCCTCCAGCAGCGGGCTTGGCATTGGCATATATTCAAATCCACAGATGCCAAGCCTGCGGGTAAGGAGGGCCCAGTGTAATTGTTTTCAAAGTCTACTATGATAACATACTGCTTTTTTGGCTTTGTTTATAGGAAAGTCAATAGACTCTCTCTCTCTCTCTCTCTCTCTCTCTCTCGCAGATAAAACAAATTTACTGATGCTGTCTTGAAATGAAGAGCAAACGGATGTGGCTCAGAGTCGCGTCACTTCACAACTGACGTCCTGTGAATCTGTGGTGTTTCTGGCATCTTCAGTCCAACTCCTTGGCTTATTATTATTAATTTATTTATTTTTCACATTTTTATACTGCCCTTCCTCCAAGGGACTCAGGGTGGTGTACACAGCTGCTCCCCTCCTTTTGTCCTCATAACAACCCTGTGAGGTAGGTGAGGCTGAGAGAATGTGACTGGCCCAAGGTCACCCAGGAAGTTTCATGGCTGAGGGGGGATCTGAACCTGGATCTTCAAGGTCTAAGTCCACCTCCCAAACCACTACACCACCCTGACTCTTCCTTCTGCATACTGGTGTCTTGACCATGGTGGGAATCATCACATGCTCTCCCAGTCACCACCCGGTCACCATCTGGTGGCACGTTCCAGAGAGCAAGACGGTTATGATTTCTGGACTGGCTGGGGAGTTGGCCCAGGCGAGCAAAAAATGGCCTCATTGTCTGAGGAATATCTCCAGGGTGAGTTCAGCCAAGACTGACGCCTGGCTGACATACCATATTTTTTCATAATTTTGAGGCCAGGACACTGTGTGTATGTGTTAGATTGGAGACCTTGCATAGCTCTCATTAGCTGGGAGACACACATTTCAGATAGCGCTGGGGGCACTCTTTGAGACAAAGTGCTGCAGTTGAATTCTGGGTCAGCATTTCCTTTGTCCTGCAAAGAGCCTATGGGTGGTTCAAAATACGTTGTTATCAGAGAAAGAAAATTCATATGACACCCTCCCTACCACTAACGAAAACAGCACAAGTTCTTCTGCCAAAAGCCTATTGAAATCAACAGTGACATTGCTCATGTCCAGGTGTGGTGAACCTCCTTTTTCTTTCCTTTCCCTCTCATTCCTCTTTAAGAGAACGCCTAGATAACTTTTGCATGAAAGGGGCTCAGCTGAATCATTTTGACTTCTCTGCCATTAAGGGAAGCTGCATGGTCTGTCTTTGTTAGCTACCAGGTTTATTGTTCATCTGTTTCATCTGGCAGTGGAAAAACCAATAGCTCCTAGCCAGCCCACTGATGAAACTGGCATCTGCCCATCTATTGGGGACCACAGCCCATTTGACCAGGTTGGAGGCCAAGGAGGGAGGATCAAGTGATCTGAACCCCTCCAGTCAGAAAGAAAGATGAGCAACCCTAACTAACCAAGGCTACTTACAGCAGAGCCCAAGCTGCTCTAGGCTGTTATTGGTTTATGACACTCACACAGTCAGCCTGTGGATTACAGGATCCAGACATTCTCCCAGGCTGGGGCAGATCCTGAAGGATGAGAAAACCACAAAGTACTGTAAGTATTAACTTAAGCACAGTCACATCAGGTCTAGCTAGTTGCATCAGGTTTTCATTGTTTTCATTCTGCCACTAACACAGAGATCTGTTTCCGTTTAGCTAAATACAGGACTTGTCTTTTGCCTAACTCTAAGCCCTGTTGTTATCCAATTACAAGTGCCTGTTTCTGTTCATTTTCACCATTCCCCTTTTCCCTTTTGCTTTTAATAAACTGTTGCTATTTGTGCCAGTTACTTGCCCAGTGTGTCTGTTCAGGGTTCTCTTCCCACATCCCTGATGGCCTCTCAGGGCTACTGCAACCAAGGACAAGCATGGGTGCTTAAGAGTTGGGGTAAGCCTACTCAGCTGGTGTTTCAGATCTCTCCTAAAGCAGCCAGCTTCTGCGCTTTGAGAACCCTGGTGGGCTTGCCATTGATGACAGACGGGGTGAAGAAGGATGCCCCAGCTTAACTTAGATCTAGGATATAAATTTTGCCTACTGGTGGCTGTACTGGACTACAACACCAGTTCCACATACGAAGCTGCCTGATAGTTAGCCAAGCCCTTGCCGTTCAATCCTATTCATATTTACTCTGAAATAAGTCCCACTGAATTTAATGGTGCTTATGCCTGATTGAACCTAAATCAATCTAACTCAGCATTGGCTACATTGGCAGCTACTTCTCCAGGGTTTGAGGTGAGGTGTGGGTCTTCCCTCTCTTACCTAGAGGTGCCAGGCATTGAACTTTGTGAATCAATTATTTTTTTTTTCTAGCACAGCAATTTTCAACCAGTGTGCTGTGGCACGTTGGTGTGCCGTGAATGGTCTGCAGGTGTGCCGTGGGAGTTTGGGGGAAGATTATTTATTAGTAGGGTCATTGGGGGACATGAGCTTCCCAACAGCAGCAAGGTGTGCCTTGTAAATTTAAAAACAAAAAACAAAACTTAAGGTTTGCCTTGACAATTTTAGTGCCTTGTCAGTGAGCCATCAGATGGGGAGGGTTGAAAATAGCTGGTTTAGTGCCATCTGTGCACCTGGTTCTTTGTACAAAATAAAAAGAAAAATGACAAAAGACAGATCCCTGTCCCAAAGGCTCACAATCTAACAACACAATCCTAGGCATGCTTACTCAAAAGTACTGTAAGTCCCATTGTGGTCAATGGGGCTTGCTGCCAGGAAAGTCTAGGACTGCAGCCTAAAAGAAACACCAGGGAGACAACAGTGGAAGGGGATGAAAGTAGATGCAGGGGAGACTGGTGAAGAATATGTGACCATTTATCTTATACACTTGCAAAGCATGTGCTCTTCCACTGAGCTGTTCCCCCTCCCCAGTTTGTGGCAATTATACTGTACATAGGCTTCTTACGCTGTATGTACCAGGGGTCCCCAAACTTTCAGCTGCCAGGGTCACATCACTCAGTCTTAATTTTATGGTGGGCCAGAACAGGTCAATTATAGAGAATAATATAGGCATTTTGAACATCACTCTAAGAATGTACACAATAGGAGAAAAATATTTGCAATGTTCACAGTTGCAGGGCTGGCCTTCTTTCAGGAAGAGTGGCCCATCCCCGCAATTGCTTCATCCAGCGGAAGGCAAAAGGATTGGGGGTGGGGGGAGGGAGGCAGGTGTAATTATAATAGCACTGAACTCAACAGGCCGGTCAAAATGTGTTGGTGGGCTCAATGCAGCCTGGGGGTTACTGCCCTATAGAAAACCAGCTATACATATTACAGGGTGAACACACATATATGGACAGTGTTCTGCATGTTGTCTTCGGGCACAGTGAATTAGCCGTGCATTACCCCCTTTAAGTACAGCCCAGGGTTCCCTACTTGAGAACACATTGCATGTGTCCAGCTGATAACACATGCGCAGTCTCAGCAGCTGGTTGGATGAAATTGTCCAGCCAATTGCTGAGTGTACCCTTGGACTCCAACTGGTTCCTGAGTGGGGAAGCAATTGGAGAGCATGCACCCTAATTATGTCATGATGCTGTGTGGCGTCATGATGTCATGGTGTTGCCCTGGGCATCAAAAGCCCTGGATACACCTCTGGCCTTGGACCTGCCATCTCTGCAGAATTAAGAAAAAAGTAGCTGCTTACTGTGCTCCTCAAGTGGTCACGACACTTGGGAAAGTGCAAGGCTTCCAGTTTGATTGGAACGGAATCAAGCCCCTCAAATGAAACTGGGAGTCCTGCATTTCTGCAATTGAAGAGCGAGCCGCAAGTTGCACAACAAGAAGGCGGGATTTTGCAGGCAGAAAGCGGATCAATGCAGCTTGCACATATGGCAGGCTAGACAGAGGCAGTAGCAGACTGAGGGTGAGGCACCCATAATCCGCCACCCTCTCCCCACCAGCAATCTACCACTGCATCACCTTGCCTAACGGATGGGTTGACCTTGGATGTCTATGACCTCAACAAACCTGTTACCAATCTCTGTGTTGAGGTTGAATCAACATTCAACTGGCAATGCATCTTGCCACCAGGGCTTCCTGTTGCTTTCAGACTGCAGATCCATTCGGGCTGCAATTAAGGCTGCAATTCTATCCAAACTTTCCTGGGAGTAAGCCCCACTGAACGCAATAGGACTTACTTCTGAGTAGACATGCTTAGAATTGGGCTCTAACCAAGCTGCTTGCAGGGCGAAATCCCCTGCACCTCATGGCAGTGATGCAGCTTTAAGAGTGTTGGGGCTTCTTGAGCTCAAGGAGGTGGCTCAGGTGGGAAGTGTCCTGTGATTTTTTTGTGAGCTACTATGCATCGGGCCTGATGACAACTGAAATTTACTGCACATCCCAGCCCGCCTCGAGTCCTCTAGGGCTGCAGCAGTCCACTTGCATCTGGGCCGAGAGTCTCAATTACAGAGACAGCCACACTCCAGCATGCTCCAACTGGAGTGGTGTGATGTTGCTGAGAGGCAATTCCCTGGGCAGTTGCTAATTAGGTGTTCCTGAACAATTAATGAGCTGCTAATTACTGCTTGTCTCCGGGTGAAAGCTGGAGGTTTTAGTGCTAAGTTTTCTGCAAAACCTCTGCAAGCATGTTGCACCAGGGATGAGCTTCATTGTTGGAGTTTACAGATTTCAGTATTCCTACTGGTCTTTGTAACCAAACCAAGCAAAAACTTGCAGGCCTCAGGTACAGGACTGGGGAGAGCGGCTCATCCAATTCCTGGAAATTTCTTTCAGTGCTGGTCTTTTTAGTTCCAAACTAAGAAAGAAAACAGAATGCAGGAGAATTCTACAGTTGCAGAACTTATCAGAGTGTGATCTCATCAGGTCTTGGCTCTCGGATCTGTTTTTTCCAGGCCAGCCAATGCAAGGGTACCCTGCCACTGAATTGCCACAGACTATCCTGCCCAGCCGGCTCTCAGAAGCAGAGGGTCAATGCCTTGATAGAACTTTTCTTTAATTGTAAAAATCCCTACGAGGATTTAAACAGCCTGCCTATGTAAACCGCCTTGAATTAAGGTCTGAGGAGAAATCTGACGACCAAGAAAGGCAGTATATAAATACCTGTATTATTACTATTAGTGAATTCTAGTTGACACCTTTCCCTTTAGAAACAGGCTACTGGTTTTCTAAACCAGTGGCTTCTGGTGGCTTCTGGAGTGGCTTCTGGGGTGTACATATTGGAGGAATTTAATGCAAGTTATTTCCCCTGCTAGGGACAATAGCTATGCTCCAGTCTAACTTAAACTGAATTAATTACCATGATTAAAATATAACGGAATTCCCATGTCACTCATTAAGTAGAGGTGGGTGAAAATGGTTTTATTTTTTCACAGACTTTGGTGTTTTCCAAAGTTGTTGTTGTTGTTGTTGTTGTTGTTATTAACAGTATTTATATACCGCTTTTCAACTAAAAGTTCACAAAGCGGTTTACAGAGAAAAATCAAATAACTAAATGGCTCCCTGTCCCAAAAGGGCTCACAATCTTAAAAAGATGCAAAAGAATACCAGCAGACAGCCACCAGAACAGACACTGCTGGGGTGAGATGGGTCAGTTACTCTCCCCTTGCTAAAAAAGGAGCACCCACTTGAAAAAGTGCCTCTTACCCAATTAGCAGGGGTTGTCCACTGCTTGTCCACAGCTGCCCACAGCCTTTAGAAACAGGCTACTGGTTTTTAGCAGTGCTAGAGCCGTGGCTTCTGGAGTGTACATATTGGAGGAATTGGTGGACAAGCAGCTCCAATTCAAAGTTAGAAGTGCAGAAAGTGGTGTTATGTGTTTATATTCAAAATTTACATTATAATTATAACACAATAGCTTTTAACATGTACTAGGTAGGTGATATAGGTGTTATAGTGTCAGCAGATGCAGCCATAGTTATTTCCCATTCATCCCATTAGATAATATATAAAAGCCAAATCAAACTCTTTTTTTTCTTTTACAGAAATGAGAAGTGCAGAAAGCAGTGTTATATGTTTTTATTTATCGCCATTTTCATCCCTCTCTACTCATAAGTGTAAGACACCCTTCTTATTTCAAGTATCTGGGCTTAAAGTATACATTATGTGCTACCACTCAACACCTTCCCAATTGCTGCTTCCACACTTAAATCGCCCTCCCACAGCTGTCCCCTACATGAAGTTTCAAATGTGTGTTTGCAGTTATGGTATGGCAGCACACGAGATCAGGTAAGCAGTTGCTCCATATGCAAACTGGCTCAGGGAGTAATGTTTCCTGAACCCCACTGTTGGCGTTTAAGACTCCTGATGCGTCACAAGAAGCTATCATTGCCTTATGCGACATGAGCAGCTGTAGCATATGTCTCCACTCTCACCTTAGACCTATTTCCCTAACTAGCAACCAACTTCAAATTAATGAAAGACTAAAATGCTGCCATGTTTGGCAAAAGTTTTAAGGATGAAGGGGAACACCCGGAGGCATGCAGCAACCAGCACATCTGCTCTCCTTGATGCATACAAAGCCTTTGGATGGGCATTTTGGTAGTGTGCCTTATTGGAGTTGGGAGGGTGCCTTATTGCACCCTCAGATTTCATGTGCTGCTTTTAATTGTGTTGAGATGTGCAAAGTCCTGTGCAAGCTTTGAAGTGTTTGTCCTCATGACAATTCATTTAGCAGCAATTAGGGTTCTAGTTATATAGAGGCAAAGGGTTAGGATCAAGAGCTGCTTGTCCACTGCTGCCCATTGAGTCTACAGCTGAGCTGAATTCAAACCCAAGCCCCATAAGTGAAGGTCCAAAGCATCTTCCAGGAGTGCAGTATTTTGCACAGAGCGTTTCAGGCAATGGTTGTGACTGATAGGGAACAAAGCGCTGTCTCTTTTTGCTTAGGACTTCAGAATAGCGGTGATGCTGACTCAGGACTGAGGACCTGCTATCAGCTTCCACAGATGTGTGCCGGACCGTAGCATCCTCCAAGCTGAATTGGCCTCTTCCTCCTCCGTGCTGATTGTTGCTGGGAGTTTTGGCTCTGTTTAATGAGGCCGAAGGATTGCTTAGAAAAGGCTCTCAAAGAATCACGTCAGTTGGATTTCACTTTCAAATCAAGCCGCTGAACCATTTGCTTATTCAGCAGGGATGGCCTCGAAATCATTTTTGCAAGAAGTCATCAGACGGACAACATTTTTCTTTGGATTTTTTTTTCTTTTTTTAAATTGCTTTGCTCTGTGGAGATAATCAACTCCAAACTTTCCTAAAACGGCTGTGACGTGATGGGGAACGAGATGCTGTTACTTGCATTGAGCAGACAGGGCGATGTGTGTGAATACGCGGCCCAGAACTGTAGATTTAAGCACAAGCAGCCTCAGCCTTGTGACCTGGATCACCTAGCTCGGCGGCTATCAGACTGCCAGCCTTCAAGAAACTCTTTCCACATCAGCTGTGGAAATCCGGTGCCTTGCAGATGTTTCTGAGGCATGGCAGAAGGCACCTCACTTGCACTGAAAGTGCATCCTTGAACATGCCCAATAGCGCCTGGAAGCTGCACAGGGAATCTTGAACGCTCATAAAGCAATGGAGGAAAATCAGTGAAATCATGGGGGGAAGATCGCTAACCCATTTCTGCCCTGCCCACAGGTGAACGCATTTGATCCCTGTTGCTTATATGCAACGTTGGGCAGAAATGGCTCAAATCAGTTTGGGGCCTGAACTAAATGTGACATTTAGAACAGACAAAAGAAAATATTTCTTTACCCAGCGTGCAATTACTTTGCGGAAACCTTGCCACAGGGTGTGGTGATGGGCATCTGGCCTAGATGCCTTTTAAAAGGGGATTAGATAGATTTCTGGAGAAAAGTCCATCACAGGTTACAAGCCATGATGGGTATATGCAATGTCCTGGTTTTAGAAGTAGCCGACCTCAGACTGTACTTTGAAGGTGAGCCTCGATAGGAGAAGAAATGGAGGATGTGAAGCTGCCAGCACCTCCTCCATAACTAGGGCGGAGCGTGAGGGGCAGTCATGCACTCATCCTTGGCATCAAGGGCAGTTCCAAGGGGGGCCATGGGTGCCCCCCCCAAACTGTCTGCCAGCAGGCAAGGGCAACCACTGAGCTGGGGAGCAAAATTGGGCACAAGGGGAACGCCCACTGGGCAGGTGCTAGCGAGATTGGCTGGAATGGGAGCCGAGGTCTACCCAGCTGGTAGACCTGGGTTCCAAGTCCAGATGGGAGCCCAGATCGACTCAGCCAGTAGACCTGGGCTCCAAGCCCAGGTGGCAAACATTGGCCATAGAGACCATCGAGTTCAACCTAGAGCCCAAGTCTACCCACCTGGTCGACCTGGGCTCTGGAGTTGGTAGTGCTTATGCCCCCTCCCCAAAATGCAAACACTGGATCTGGCCCTGCGTGGGGCAGGCACTCCTCAAGCTTCATCCTAGTTATGCCTCTGCATTCTTGTTGATGGTAGTTTTTGCCTACTCAGTTTTGCCAATGGAAGATGTAGTGCCTGTACAGCATCCTATGACTGGTTGCATTGTCAACAAAGGCACCATATTGTGGGATGTTGGGCTGGTGTCATCGTTGCCCTCCTGCTCCTCCCTGAACCTCCTCACAAAACGCTAGAGGCATGCTGTCAAGATTTTCAGGAATCCCAAAGGACATCTCTTTAGCCCTTCCCTGACTGCTGACAATGGGATTTCCAACAGATGACGACTTGTGGAAACAAAGAAGAAGTCTGAATTGGGGCTCTGTGTGGGAATCTGGTATATTTGAGAAGATCCATTTCAACATGGGGCAGAGCCTTCAACTGGGCAGAGCCATGGCCTCGGAGCCAAGAAGTGCCCCATTGTATTTCTTTGCTGGGAGCTTAGGCCGGCTCAGACTCCTTGCTCTGAATGGAGCGAGCAGGCCAAGAAGAACAAGAGAGACCCTTCTTCCTCAACCCTCCCCAATCCATCGTCCAAAGACAATGGTGTCCAAAGTCCACCCCCGGGGAAAATTTATGGCATGAAATTTGCAAACTCTGGAGAATTTGAAGTGCTTGTCACTGAGTGACCCCAGAGATCTTGTCAGCTATAAAGACAGCCATTGATCTCTTCCCATGTTGCTCAGGGAATCCTCGGAGTTACTGAAAGCTTCATGTTCAGCTTTCGGGTGTGGGGTGGAGGCAGTGGTGAGGCTTCGATGTCTCAAAATGACTGTACTCTTGGGAAATGTCAAGGACCCAAAAGTCAGCCTTAAAGTTGGGGATCACCTGTAAAATGAGGTTCTTGAGTCATGAAAGTCTGAACTTTCTCTGAATTTCAGGCATAGCCAGGTGCTTCCAAGATCTTAGAGCACATTCTCCCCTCTCCCTCCCTACTCCCAAACCTGTGCTGCACGGTGCCATATAGAGGAGACCTCCAGCAGCTTCCCTGGCCCCACAGGATACAGCAACAGCCATTTTGGCACCTCTGTACTGCTGGCCACTGCGGAAATGTTTGCAACTCCCTCGCAACTGCAGCAGAGTTTTGGCAGTCACTGATACCAGCAATGCTGGGTGAAAAAGCAAAGTTTTGCTTCAGTACTCCTGCCTTTGCAAACCAGAAGAACCTGATGCTTGCAGCCAGAGGAAGAAGTGCTTTGCTCTCCCCGCCTGGAGTTAGGGGAAGACATTCACAGTATCAGTCTCTCATCTCCCTCCCAACCCTCTTTCCTGTGGTGGACAGGACGATGAAAGTGTCGACCCAATGTGCGGCGGCAGTGAAGAAGGCCAATTCTATGCTTGGGATCATTAGGAAAGGTATTGAGAACAAAACGGCTAATATTATAATGCCGTTGTACAAATCTACGGTAAGGCCACACCTGGAGTATTGTGTCCAGTTCTGGTTGCCGCATCTCAAAAAAGACATAGTGGAAATGGAAAAGGTGCAAAAGAGAGCGACTAAGATGATTACGGGGCTGGGCCACCTTATGAGGAAAGGCTATGGCGTTTGGACCTCTTCAGCCTAGAAAAGGGATGCCTGAGGGGGGACATGATTGAGACATACAAAATTATGCAGGGGATGGACAGAGTGGATAGGGAGATGCTCTTTACACTCTCACATAACACCAGAACCAGGGGACATCCACTAAAATTGAGCGTTGGGAGAGTTAGAACAGACAGAAGAAAATATTTCTTTACTCAGCGTGTGGTCGGTCTGTGGAACTCCTTGCCACAGGATGTGGTGCTGGCATCTAGCCTAGATGCCTTTAAAAGGGGATTGGACGAGTTTCTGGAGGAAAAATCCATTATGGGGTACAAGCCATGATGTGTATGCGCAACCTCCTGATTTTAGAAATGGGTTATGTCAGAATGCCAATGCAAGGGAGGGCACCAGGATGAGGTCTCTTGTTATCTGGTGTGCTCCCTGGGGCATTTGGTGGGCCGCTGTGAGATACAGGAAGCTGGACTAGATGGGCCTATGGCCTGATCCAGTGGGGCTGTTCTTATGTTCTTATGTTCCTGCCCTTCATTGTTGTGAGGATGCCATTTTGCTAACCACTGCACCAAGAAGATAAAAGTAAAATAACAAGAGCAGAAGCCCCAGCTGGGCTCAGGTAGTGCCAGTGAGCCAAGAAAGAGAGAGAATGCTGCCCTCGCCGTCTTTTTCTGGCTCTCCTTCTGAGAATGCTGGCTTTGAGGAAGAGGGCGGGAGCTTCAAGAGATGATTTTGTGGCTCTCCTGGCTGCTTTTGGTGGCTCCCTGGTTCACAGTTTGGGAACCAGGAGTGTTAAGAGAATGATTGCCTAGTAATTCCTGGAAGAGCAGAAGTGATACTGGACACGGTAACCTTATCTGCTGCTGAGATAATTAGAAAATGATCTAGAAACTCATTGCAGGAGATTAGTATCATTATATTTAGGCTCACACGAGAATGGAAAGTGTCTGGTGTGTACCCAAACTTGCTTCTGCAGCAGCTGCAGTCCTGCAGCTGTGTCACTATACTCCTTCATGGTAAGCGGATCCACAAGCCAAAGACCTACTGTAGCAGGTCAGTTTCCTCCCAGAAGTGACAGTTAAGAAATGTATGCATTCCTGGGCCTGGTGTGTATGTCCTGTGGCTGTAGTCACTGCCATGTGCCATGGTAATGCCTCCAGGCCAGCATCCTGTGTGGACAGTGAGTCTGGGTGAGATTGGAAATGGTAAGTTCCCAGGAAATTTCTGGGCCCCCTCCTTTGGCTCCTGGGCCCCCTTTCTGACACTGGGCCCAGGTACAAATTACCCCCTTTACCCCCTCTCCTAGGCCCTGTTCATTCCAGCATGGATGCAAGCTACCTTTTGCTCTGTCAACCACTTTTTTTGTATCAAAAAGAAGAATCCCGTATAAATATGTGGGGTGAGCCCAACTGCTCAAACTCATCCTAAAGTGGCTTGCAGACAGAACGTCCCAGTGGATTGCAGATCTGCTTGTCTCCCAATTTTCTGCCTCTTATGGTGCCCCAGACCTATTGCTGGAGACAGCACCATGCCTTGCGGTTGGGTCACCTTAGCTGAACACAAGGTTGATCCAGTTGCTCTGTCTCTCTGAAGCAGCATGGCCTTTCCTCTGAGGAAGACATCCCTGGTGATGAATTGAAGATCTGAAGAACCAAACCCTTCCCATCAGCATACAGAGGCAGCATTCAGGCCCAGCCTCCCCCGGTTCCCTAATCTCCAGAGCAGCTTCGGCAGCATCTTTTGTTCAGCATCAGTTAAAAATAGCTTCCTGGCAGTGGTGGCGGGGTGGGGGGCCTTGAAGAGGAGGAGTGTGTGTGTGAATCATCTGTATTCACATGGCCCGCTGTGATTCAAGCTGTCGTTCTTACTTCAGTTACATGAAGCTGTTAATTTAAGAATGGGAGCTGTGCAGTTGTGGCAGAGAAGTTGATAGTCCTTCTGGTTGGTCTGTCGCCATGGCAGGAATGGGAACTTGAGTTAGGTGATTCAAGACCAAGTCACAAAAACATGTGCTTCTTGCTGACTCATATACACTTGAGCCAGACATGTCAGTGACTCTGGTACTGACTTGAGTCTGAGTCCACTGACCCAGAAATGAGTCCCATGTGTGCTGACCCAAGTCTGTCTGTGTCTTGCTTATTATTTTTGCAGTGTGAAAGACCTTGTGGGGCCATCATTCAGACCTGCAGAGCAGCAGGGAAGTTCCAGCCAGGAGGCAGGAAAGGGTTAATGTTTTGGTTTTTACATCAGGCGGGGGGGCCGGAGCAAGCTCTCTTGCCCATCTCTGAACAAACCAATGATCATTGGATGAAGGTTTTTTCCCTGGACAAGTGAGGGGAGAAGGGGGGAAGGCGGTTCCTAGCCATTCAGGAGAAATGGCATGGCTCATTGAATGACCGGCTAAAATGGGACTACTTCTGAGTAGAACTGCAAAGGTTTGGGTCATACTGGTAAGCTTCCCAGCTGCTGCGCACGACCCTCCTGCCTCTTGCTGCATGGAATGGGGTCATCAGGGGAGTGTTAAATGAGAACTCTGACACACACACACACACCCCGGCAGCAGCTTTGTTTTTCCCCACAGAGCTGTGGCTGACTTTTTTTTGGGAAAAGACTCAGAACTCAAGAGCCCCCCAAATGCTCTGGGCAACTCAAAAGGTCTGCCTGTTAGGACTTGCTTTCGAGTTAAGTTAAAGGGGGTGGAGACTCATGACTCGACTCTAGTCAAGCTGCTCTTGATTTGGTCATCTCTGCACCATTGGTACTGATATTACTTTTTGAAAAGGTTGGAACAGATACTGGGCTTTCGGATTTGAGGGTGAATTAAAATCAGATGGAGCAGGCCTGCACAACTTGTGTGACTGTTGAACCAAATGCAGGCAGCATTAAAAAAAGGCTTTACTGAACTTCAGGCAGACAACCGTGCATTGTTGCTGAGCAGTTCTGAAAATAGGCAAACAGGTGAATAGTAGTTGAGCTAATCCAGGGGTTCTCAAACAGATTTGACACTGTGTTAAGGAGTAATGTATGCATTACTCAGCCCACCATATATGACTTGTGAGTAGCTGCAGCCGCACACTTGTGGCAGTGTCCCCAGCATCCCATGTGGACAACAAGTTTGATTAGATAGGAAAATATCAAATCCCAGGAAATTTATGGGCCCCCTCCTTTGGCTCCTGGGCCCCCTCCTTTGGCTCCTGGGCCCCCTTTTTGACCCTGGGCCAGGGTATAAATTACCCCCTTTACCCCCCTCTCCTAGGCCCTATGAAGACCCCTGGAGAGCCTCTGCACGTTTGTGTAGACAGTATTAAGCAAGATGCATCAGTGATTTGGTTCAGTACAAAATAGCTGTAAATGTTCATATCAATGTATGGCCATTTGTATTCATGCCATCTTTCGGCCAGTCCTGTTTTGTCAGCTCCAGAGTTGTAGTCCTCACTGCTGAAGTTCCCTGCCTCTGCATGTCTGTATCTCCCACATCTTATTCCTTTATAATTGTGCTTGATTTCTCCTCTCCATATATTAGTCCTTTTCTCTTTCTCATTGTCAAATCTCTCTGCTGCTTGGAGCCTAACATGCAGCATCTACTCTGGCACCAATGGAATCGTCCCCACCAAAGGAAGACATAGCAACTGGTGCAGGGGTGGGGAGAGAAAATGTGAATCAGGACAGCAGCAGGGGGAAAGTTAAAGCTCATCTTCTCTCATGCCATAGTCCCAAACTTGATTCTCCCGCTGCTGCAGCAGCTTTGTCAGTTAGAGAAAACCACGCAGGGCCTAAGTACACATTTGGTATAACCAGTGCTTTTTTTGTGAAAAAAAAGGTGCAGGAACTCACAACTTGTTAATCTTTTATTTATTTATTGGAGAAATAAAATATTTTTTATGTGCTTCCCCCCTAAAGATGAACTTACTTCAGAGTAGACATGCCTAGGATTTGGCTGTCAATCTCCACATCCCCTTCCCCCTAGCTACTTTTTCTACACATGGGGAAAAATACTGTACAGGTATTTACTTGTAGCGTGTAGTATGTAGTGTGGCACTACTTCGAGGAGAGGAAGCAGTGAATGGATTCCAAAAAGTGGCTTACATGAGTTCCATGTTGTAAAATTACTCTAAGCAACTGTGGGAATAAAGAACAAAAAAGGAATTCTTACACGAGAGGGGTCCTTAGGTGCACATAGAAACAGTTATTTTTGCAAACAAGCGATTAAATAGGGTTTAATTCAGGTATCAGAATACTCTGTGTCTTTGGGAAGGTGCTTGGCATGCAATTGTATGTTCTCTGCTGCCCTGAGCAGCTGCTTTGCATTGCTGGAGAGGAGCTGCAAACGCTGGCTGGTGGAGGGCATGCTTGTGGGGGAAGGACGAGGAAGATCTCTGGCAAGGCTGGCCAGCATGTTGTACACACGTAGAATCCCTTTTCACCTGCCCTTAGCATGTGAAAATGGGTGCAGATATATATCTCTATATTAAGAGCCCAATCCTAGGTATGTCTACTCTGAAGTAAGTCTCGTTCTAGTAAGTGGAGCTTACTCCCAGGAAAGTGCCTAGGATTGCAGCCTAAGAGCCCAAGCCTATGCATGTCTACTCAGAAGTCCACTTTAGTGAATGGGGCTTACTGTAGATAGGATGGCAGCCTTAGAGTCCAATCCTGTGCCTGTCTACTCTGCCCCTGTTTTGCTCCCCCCCCCAGGAATGCCTCCGAAGAGGAGGGGCCCCTGCAAAAAGGTGCCGGAACTCCGTCCCCCCGTGTTCCATTAGAAAAAAAGCCCTGGGTTTAACTGTAGTTTGGCCCTGGGATGGCTGTTTGATTTTGCTGCCTAATAGAACAGCTTCCAAACAGAAGCAGGAAGATGATAGATCCAAGTGCCTTCTTGAGAATGCATCTGTTTTCATTTGCTTTAGAGAGATAGTGGCCTAGTGATGGAGCCTTTAAATGCTTACATTAACCTGCAGGGAGTTTATAGTCCATAATCCTTGTTATAACCTCCTTCCTGGTGGACTTGCTTTCTGTTTTGGGGTTTTTGGT
This sequence comes from Tiliqua scincoides, assembly GCF_035046505.1. NCBI lineage: Eukaryota > Metazoa > Chordata > Lepidosauria > Squamata > Scincidae > Tiliqua > Tiliqua scincoides. Next base: position 89,441,342 of record NC_089825.1, read on the forward strand.
TGTGCTTAACCTGCAGTTAACAACCATTTTGCTATTTAACATCTGGGGGGCAGAGCAATTAATGAGTGAGGCCCCCTCATTGTTAACTGCAGTAATGACTAATTTCCAGACCCTGCAGACATGGCAAAGCCCGGTTTACGATGGCAATAATATACAGTGTGTTTTAAAGAATTGATAGCTGCTGAAGCTTTGATAGAGATGTTTTTTCCTAACACTTGCACCATACTATTATAAGCAGCTTGCCTAAAGGACATTGCAGTGACTACTTCGAAAGAAAGCTGTGTAGTTGTTCTTTTTTTTTTTTCCTCCTGGTTTCTGAGACTTAAGACACACAACCTTCTCTTTTGCTGTAGCATCATCATGAGGCTTAGGCCACAATCCTAACCAACTTTCCAGCACTGACATAAGGGCAATGCAACTCCAAGTAAGGGAACAAACATTCCCTTACCTTGAGGAGGTCTCCGTGACTGCCCCCCAACTGCAGGATGCAGCACATGCCCCACTGGCACAGCTATGCCGGTGCTGGGAAGTGGGTTAGGATCGCACCCTTAGGCACTTAGTATATCTGTAGAATGACATATGAAACTTACTCTGGCCGCTTTAGGTTCACCAATAATGGTAACTATAGGTTCGCACATTTTTATAGCGCATCAACATGATGTCAGCAAACCATTGTTTCCCCATCAAAGCCACAGTAGGTCAGGTGAGCCTATGTACCTATGAGGTCTGTGTGCACTCCATGGCAGAGCAGGGGGAGCAATGGTTTGGAAGACCAGCCCTTGCAGGAGAAGGAGGGGAGGCAAGCCAAGATGGGGGAGGAATTCTTCTCCCCTCCTCCAAACAATGATTAATTAACAGCCCAATCTTACAGTCCAATCCTGTGCTTCCCAGTGCCCAGGACTGCAGTGGTGCCAAAATGGCTACCGCTGCATCCCTTGGGGTTGAAAAGCAGTGCTGGGGTTCCCTGGCGTAAGGGAGCTTACATACATACATGTGTAATGGCCAGGTGCCCCGATGGGTCTCCTCAGATCTGCGCACGCAATTGAGCAGGTGTGGATTCAAGGAGACTCATGTTGGGTCTCCTGGGCTGGGAGGGGAGTTAGGATATGCTGGTGGGGTGATGAGGGGCAGGGGGGCACTGATGTAAGGACTTCCTGCCTGGATATACATTTGATAGCTAAGAAGTGGGGCAATTTTAATTTGATATTAAATTTAATCTGAAAGTTCAGTGGGCCTACTATGATTTTATTTTACTGTTATCTACCCTAATCACACAGGATGGCGGATGTTAGAAATAACAAATGGATATATCTAGGGCTTCTTGCCAGTTTTGGGTCATATATTGTCCTCTGAGTTGTAATCTCCAAACTCCACTGAGATATGTGCGTGTGTTTTAATTTTTTTTTTTTAAACTTCTTATATCTCCTGCCTTCATATCCCTTGAGAATGAGAGAAATTGCTTTTTGGCAGCAAGTGCCAGCAATTAAAACTTTCATTGTCTGCTCAGCTCTATTTTCATTCAGCAATCAAGTAACAGATAAATATTAATGGGAGGAATTTATATGGCTCATTTGGAACAAAGAACTCCAGTCACTAAGTTATGGGCCACTGTTCAGATCTTGGAAACACTGGTCGATTACTTTTTCCAAGCCCAGGTGTTGACGGGAACGGGACTTACATGTTAGCATCGAAGAAGAGCAAGGAAAGTCTCACAATTCACCTTATCAGGAATAAGGTTGAGATATGCAGATTCTGGTCTGGTCTGTACTACTATAGATTTTTTTTTTGGTTATGTTTCTCCAAATAAAAGGTCCCTGAATGTAGTAAACTAGCACATCAAAGAGAGAGCCATGCTAGATCACCTTTCTGATTCAGGGTTAGTGCTAGTCTCTGAGGCCCTTTAGGTATGAGCCTTGTGCTCATACCTAAAGCCTCCCTTTTATATGTTAATACATGTGCACCAGCAGGGCCTCTGAGAGGAATTTTATCTGGGGGTACAAAGTTTTCTTTGGACTCCTTCCCTTCTTCATAATTTCATATGATCATAATTTCTATGAATCATGATATATAGGCCTGTCCAGGCTTACACAAAATGTGAGGGCTAGTCTTCACACAAGAAATGCAAACATCTTCTGAGATCTCTGGAAGTTTCCGGGCCCTTTCTGGAAGTTTCCTCTCCCAGGCCCCCTTTTTGACATTGGGCCCAGGTACGAAGAACCCCCTTCACGCTGCCTCTCATGGGCCCTGGTGACATCTGAAAATATAAGATCCCAGGAAGTTTTCAGACCTCTTCCTTCGGCTCCCAGAACCCCATTTTGACCCCGGGCCCAGGAATGATGTACCTCTTATACTCCTCTCTTATAGGATGGCCCTGCGTACCAGCTGTTTTCTCCACCTGCTCAGGAAGGCATGGTGGCAGAAAACTCCATCCACTACTGATGCTTTCCCCCCTCTTATCACTCAGCAAGTATCCCTGTGGTGGGGCACAGCTGTCATAGTGGCCTGTTCTTGTACTTGATGACTGCTGTTTTAAAATTCCCACCCACCCTGGCCCCTGATGCTGTATATGGTTGACCAGGCTCTCTGTGTATCATAGCACCCCTGCTCTGGTGTGTATCACAAATTGAAGGGATGGGTTATTTATTGTTAATGTGAAGCAGTGCAGAATTCTAGTGTCTCAGGCTTTGTCTACACTTTACACAGAATGAGATAGGATTCAGGTGGTAAAATTCTGAGGTGATACAATGAACTGTACTAGTTCAGACTGGACGTGAGGGATGACACCTGTTCACTTTCCCAAGTGCATACAAATGTTCCTGCAAGTAAGAAAAGTAACACATCAAGTTGTGCTTGATAAGCCACCATTTTCTCCCTGAGGCACTAGATTTTTACTTTTATAAAGTTTCACGCATTCAGAAATGCCAATCCCCACTGGCAGCTTGCAGTGGTACAGTTCACCCAATCTCCTCAGGATTCTACCACCTCATTCTGAGTCATGTGTAGACCAGACTTGGGTCTGCCACCTGATTTTGCATGATGTGTAGCATAGTTTTTCTCACCTCATAGATCCACAGCTGCCACGCTAGGTGCTTACTGAATTTGTCAATTCCAGCTGCCATTCACACCCATTTTTTACAGAGTGATCCACAAGGCTGATCCAACGTGGCTGGTGGTCCCCAGGTGGAAACTGTCTAGCTTTTCAAGTAGAGAGTCCCAGGGCATGTGCTGGAAAGAGAGTCAGTGAGGAGAAAAGCCTCCGTATCTGGACAACATCCTGCTTCTCTCTCCTCTCCTTTAATGCCACTTCCAGATCCCTATCGACTTTTAACAAAGTTGCCTCCTCCGCAGACCTGGCCTGCGGTCTAAAATGTGCTATGCTCAATCCAGGTTCTGCTCCAAGGAAGGCCATAATGGCCGGTAATTGCCTGCCAATGGTAGTGCTCAGGCCAAGAATTGGAAAGCCAAACTGCAGGTGTCTGCCCTTCTCATCATATCACACCCTCTCCAGGCTCCCCTCCCACCCACACTTTTCTCCATTTCAGGGTTCTCCCACTCCATTATCTCCTCTCTCCATTCAACTGCTAATCGCTCTCCCATTCAAAGAGCTGTTTCTCATTTAGGAGCAATTATGATGTGCATCTGGGCTCCCCTTATGCCCCCCCTCCCATCCTTGGTGAACTAAAGTTGGGAATGGAACATAACTGTATGTGATTCAGTGACAGAGCATTGTTTGTGAGCATGATAGAAGGATCTGAAGCAATGGCAAAGTTCCTAGAGCAGTGGTTCCCAACCTTTAGGAGCCACTGAGACAAAAACTGGAATAGTCCTGGACCACATGCGAGGCCAGCTGTAGGTGATCTGTTCTCCCCCCTCTCAGGTGGTCTGTGGGGAGGCATCTCCCAAGTGAGCAAGCACTCCTCCATAGACCTTCAGGGAGGGTGGAGAATGAACAGCCCGTAACTGCAGCCTTCAGTGTCTGCACCCTCTCTAGTAGTCTGTGGGGAAGCATCTCCCAAGTGAGCACTCCCTGATGGACTACCAGAGAGAGAGAAGGATGGAATGCCCACAGCCAGCACTTCAATACTGGCTGGGGACAGTCTATTCTCTGCCCTCTCTGGTGGTCTGTGAGGGAGTGCTTGCTCAGCAAGATACTGGAAGTGATCAAAGATGGGTTTTTTTCCTGAGACCTTGTGGACCATTTTTCAGGGTCTCGCACTTTGCAAGAGTTCAGCTGCAAGTCAATGAAGATTATGCCTGGTTGGTTAGCAACCTTCAGTCTCGAAAGACTATGGTATAAGCCTACAGCACCCAGTATTCCCAGGCGGTCTCCCATCCAAGTACTAACCAGGCCTGACCCTGCTTAGCTTCCAAGATCAGATGCCAAAATGATGTGAAACACAGAAGAGAGAAGAAGTTGCCAAAAGTTATGGATTTTAGCCACAGCAACTTCCTTAGCAATAAAATCAGCACACTGTACTTTTGTGTTCATGGAAGCTGTTGTAATTGCCATGCTTGAGTTCCTGGTTTAGTTTTTACAGAGAGTCAAACAAGTAGCCCCTACAAGGTGAATGACAAAATACTTCAGAAAGTAATGTATGAAGAGTTTTCATCCGATAAGGATTACTTACTGACAAGATTGCAAAAAGGAAGACTAGAACATTGTGTTTTCTGGGTTTTCTTTGTTAAGGGGGGGAGATAGTGAGAGAGTTAGGACCTCTTGGCATTTTAGACATGCCCCATTTATTATTTGGCTACATTTGTAAGGGTGCACCTAGAAAGTAGAAAATCTGTGATGGGTGTCTCCCATTTATTTTAAAAGTGCAAGGTGTGGAGGTGGAGGTGGAATATTTGGGATATGTATATTTTTTTGCCTCTAAAATAGGTGGGCAGAAGGCAGAATATAACCCTTTTCCCTACACCAGTGGTTCTCACACATTTAGCACTGGGACCCACTTTTTAGAATGAGAATCTGTCAGACCCACTGGAAGTGATGTCATGACCGGAAGTGACATCATCAAGCAGGAACATTTTTAACAATCCTAGGCTGCAATCCTACCCACACTTACCGAGGAGTAAGTTCCATTGACTATCATTGTTAGAAGAATATACATAGTAGCTTGTTAAAAGTGCCGGTCTGTAACATTTCCCCAAATGCAGTCACATACCATGGTAGCATCAAGTCTAATAGATTAAAAATAAAATATTGAAATGAATGGGAACCCACCTGAAATTGGCTCACGACCCACAGTTTGAGAAACACTGCCCTACCCCATTTTCTCTAATCTAAATCTCTCCTGCCTGAAACTATTTGCCCTGCAAAAGAAAGCAGATACCTGTACCCATATAACACCTGTACGTTTCTCCATGGGGCAAATAGCAGCTTCAGGGGTGGGAAGGGTTTTGATCTTGAAGAAGGCTTGATTAAGAAAAAGACTGAGAAGAAAAACAATAAAAACCCTCCTTAACTGTCACATCTTGGGGGAACGAAAGCTGTATCGCTTTTTAACTTAAAAAAACAAAAAAACCTGCTGGAGATTTTCATCTTGGATCTTGCTCATGCCATCTAATTTGAGTGTGTGTAACAGAGAGAGCAAGAGAGGAACAGAGACCACAAGAAAGAACATGAAGACAATAAGGGGGGAGGGAAGATTGAAATGAATGAGCAAAGAAGGGATCTTTTTTGTTTTTAAAGCAAGAAACAATTGCCCCACTGCTAAAACAATCTGTTGGGTTTCTCTTCTGCACACATGCTATAAAGAGAGCTGTTTATCACATTGGGAATTTTCTGGGATTTATTAATGTCAACCTCACAATTGCCCGAAGGCGAGCTGCACAGACTTTCAGTCATTAGCTGCACTGGCAATTAAAAAAAAAAAAAAAAAGCAAGCTGTTGGAGATGCAGCTGTGATCTGGAATTTCGTCAAAGTACCTCCTATTCACGAAACAATAGACGGCAAAGGCAAAATGAAGCCTTGGCAAGTGACGGTTTTATCCTTCCCCTTTTGGAACTCTGGTCTGCATAATCTGAGATGACCTTTGACCTTCAAGCCTGCAGCAAGCATTGTCAGCATGTCCAAGGGAAACCGAGGGGCATCATTTAAGGAGCGGAGGTTGCACCCCCCTTTTGTCTGCGACATTATTCCCTAGGAATCCCCCCATGTTGCTGGTTCCACTCAGTGAATGACTATTGTACAACCCTGTGTACTGGATATGGATGATACACATGCACTTTGCTTTTTAACAGGATAACTACATCACCTAAGGTGATAACAGCATTACACTTAGTATGGGATAGATGAAAAGAAGCCAAATAAGACACCAGAGGTAGGGTTGGCCTACTTACCTCCTTTGCCTACCCCCCCCCCCGTTTCTCCTTGACCCACTCCCTTAGATGCAAAAAAGGAAGAGAGGAACAGAGTGGAAGAGGACGTGTGGAGGAGAAGAGACTCATGGGTTAGAGTGGTGGTCATTGCTGGGCGGCAGGTGTCCCGGGTATACCACCAGACAGCACCTCAAGTACCACCCATTCCACTGGTTGAGAAACACTGCTCTAACGGCCTAGAATGGCTCCAAAGGAGAGGGGGAAGGGCTGCTTGCATGCTGCAGTGAGGCGCTATGCAAAACTTAGTGTTTTGCACCCTCTCTAGCTACGCTACTGCTGACATGCCTTATTTCAACACCAGTTCAGGCAATGAGAGCAGCAGCTGACAGTGAGTCCCGGGCCCCGCGCTGGCTGCGATACGTGGGTTGTGTTTTAATTAGATTGTCATGTTAAAAAATTAGGTCGTGGCGCTAAAAGGTTTGGGAAGCAATGGTCTAGCCTCTCTCTTTTCTCTTTGCTCTGTCCATCCTCTTCCTTCTTGAATTCAAGGATCAGGAGGAGGAGGAAACATGATATAGTTGGTGTATGCACTGGCAGGTAAGGGGGGGATTGGCATTTGAGACTGGTACTGGAAAGCTTTGTGGCAGTCTGGAGAAATGTGTGCTTGGCAATAGCTAGTTAGGCTTTTTGTATGTGCTGAGGTTCTAGAAGTTCCATGGTTTAAAGAGAAGGCAGGAGGGCACAGATACTCTCTCTCTCTCTCTCTCTCTCTCTCTCTCTCTCTGTGGGGCATGTTGTCCTAGGCCTTGTTCCAGAATGCCTAAATGTCTAGCAGCAGCCCTGTGTATCTGTAGTCTGCGGTGGAGTTTAATAGTTGTTTATGTTGCCGCTTTTCTTGCCCTTAGCTTGCTATTTTCTCCAAAATGTGGCAGGGGTAATCCACAAGTGAATGTAATTAAATAAGAAAAAGCTAATGAATAAATAAGATCTAATAGAAGCTGGCCTTTTAACAGTTTCATTATGGCATCTTGCGTTTTGTTCTACTGTAATTATTTCTTTTAGGTCCTTAAAAGAAAACAGTGTAAATAAACAGAGCACTTATGATTTTTCTGACTCAGACTGAAGCATTGCTTTACTCTCAAGCACAATCTGATATGGTAGCAGTTACTGAAAAAAAACCAACAGTCAGAACCCAAACTGCAGAGATCAAGAGCTGGGACGCAGAAAGAGGTCATCAGATCCTTCCCTGAGATGTTGTCCTTTGCAAACCAGCCTCTCAAAAATCCAACAACAACTTCTCCAAAAGTCTGTATCTTGATCCAACAAGTGTGATCCATATGTGGAAGACCCCAGTGCAGAGTATTCTTCTTCATGCCATCCATATACTCAGAAAGGCCTCCGAACCATAATTTTGTCTTGTCAGGAATCCTTTTCATGCAACTCAACCATCTACACCTCTTTCCACAGTCAGTTCCTGTGTAAGGTCTTAATTACAGAGAAACTTGTGCTGCATACTGTTTTCAAAATTTGGCAGTTGGTCTCATAAGAAAGAAGTATCATTATTTTGCATTTTTATTACATGCATGGGGGGGGGGGTTCCACTACAGAATGGGCATCTATAGTACTTCAGAATATGGGAGCATTTCATCTTTGTTGTGCATACATTTTTGACCAAAGTTAGACTGCAACATGGGACCTGTAGTGTTTATGATATAGAACTACTACATGCAGAAGTGCATGGGTTTAAAAATATCATGAGAATACAGTTATCACAAGAACACACATTGATCACTGCTCGGTGCTGTCATCCTGATTTCCAGGATGAACATGCAGCAGAAGCTCAACAATACCACTCTGGATTTTCATAAGAATGCCAACATTCTTACAGTAGTAGATGAGATTGCGATATTCACCTAGATGTCAGTCCATGAAACCCAGACCACAGGGAGTGTATGGATTCTCTGCCATAGAGGTATTGATGGCCACTAGCCTGTATGACTTTAAAAAGGAATTAGACCAATATATGGAGGATAGGGTCTATCACCAATCATGATTGCTGTCTGGAGCTGCCAGGCTGAGAGGTCTATGCCTTGGAATACAAGTTGCAGGGGTGCAACAACAGAAGAGGACTGTTTGTTGATGCATCCTGTTTGTGGGCTTTCTAATGATGGATGATTGTAGAAAGCAGGATGTTAAGATTTTGGGACCGATCCAGCAGGACTCTTCTTACATTCTTATGTTAATGTACGCTAGAGAGTGTGTATGCCTCCAAGAAAGGCACTAAGAACAAATGGTTCCGGAGGCTTTCTGATGGAGTTATAGAGAAGCACCTTTCTTTTGTATTGTTATAATAGGCCAAAATAAAGTTTGGCTCAGGGGCATGGAACAGGGCAGGCATCAGGGGGAGATACAGCTGCTGAGGCTTCAGCTTACTCAAGAAGGGTTCACAGCTGATCCCTGAGACCATCCCTTTGACCATAGCCTTCAGGTGGTGGCAGTGGGGTGGCAGAGGTTTCAACGGGTAGCATTGAAGAAAATATGGCTCAAACATGTTGAGGAAGATCTAAGGATCCAGCGATTGGCCATCAATGAGGGGAATGAAAAGGTCAACAGGCATGTGGATGCGGGAGAACCCGTGGACATTATATATCTGGACTTTCAGAAGGCGTTTGACACGGTCCCTCACCAAAGGCTACTGAAAAAACTCCACAGTCAGGGAATTAGAGGACAGGTCCTCTCGTGGATTGAGAACTGGTTGGAGGCCAGGAAGCAGAGAGTGGGTGTCAATGGGCAATTTTCACAATGGAGAGAGGTGAAAAGCGGTGTGCCCCAAGGATCTGTCCTGGGACCGGTGCTTTTCAACCTCTTCATAAATGACCTGGAGACAGGGTTGAGCAGTGAAGTGGCTAAGTTTGCAGACGACACCAAACTTTTCCGAGTGGTGAAGACCAGAAGTGATTGTGAGGAGCTCCAGAAGGATCTCTCTAGACTGGCAGAATGGGCAGCAAAATGGCAGATGCGCTTCAATGTCAGTAAGTGTCAAGTCATGCACATTGGGGCAAAAAATCAAAACTTTAGATATAGGCTGATGGGTTCTGAGCTGTCTGTGACAGATCAGGAGAGAGATCTTGGGGTGGTGGTGGACAGGTCGATGAAAGTGTCGACCCAATGTGCGGCGGCAGTGAAGAAGGCCAATTCTATCCTTGGGATCATTAGGAAGGGTATTGAGAACAAAACGGCTAGTATTATAATGCCGTTGTACAAATCGATGGTAAGGCCACACCTGGAGTATTGTGTCCAGTTCTGGTCGCCGCATCTCAAAAAAGACATAGTGGAAATGGAAAAGGTGCAAAAGAGAGCGACTAAGATGATTATGGGGCTGGGGCACCTTCCTCATGAGGAAAGGCTACAGCGTTTGGGCCTCTTCAGCCTAGAAAAGAGACGCTTGAGGGGGGACATGATTGAGACATACAAAATTATGCAGGGGATGGACAGAGTGGATAGGGAGATGCTCTTTACACTCTCACATAATACCAGAACCAGGGGACATCCACTAAAATTGAGTGTTGGGTGGGTTAGGACAGACAAAAGAAAATATTTCTTTACTCAGCGCGTGGTCGGTCTGTGGAACTCCTTGCCACAGGATGTGGTGCTGGCGTCTAGCCTAGACGCCTTTAAAAGGGGATTGGACGAGTTTCTGGAGGAAAAATCCATTATGGGGTACAAGCCATGATGTGTATGCGCAACCTCCTGATTTTAGGAATGGGTTAAGTCAGAATGCCAGATGCAAGGGAGGGCACCAGGATGAGGTCTCTTGTTATCTGGTGTGCTCCCTGGGGCATTTGGTGGGCCGCTGTGAGATACAGGAAGCTGGACTAGATGGGCCTATGGCCTGATCCAGTGGGGCTGTTCTTATGTTCTTATGGTTTTATTTTTAAGCAGATTCAGTGTTTTCCGAAGTTAGAAGTGCATAAAGAAGTGCTATGTGATTTTTCTTTCGTTTTCACTGCTTTCACGCACCTCTATCAATGGGGCTAAATATATTGCCACCAATTACCAAGAGTGGAAGTGTATTATGAATGCCACGTCGACTCCAGCAGCATCTACAGCAGCTGAGACGATGACCTGCTCCCCGGTTAAGTGCCAGTTAAGGACTAAAGAAGACAAAGAAGAAGTAGGGTGACTTCTTAAGTCTCACCCTGGTAGGAGGAGCCCACAGAGAACTATTTGCCAAGAGCCTGAAACTAAGAGCCAACATTATCCTGGAGGGATCTTGACCAGAAAGCACCTTTAATAGGAAAGTCTTCCAGAGACCCAGTACTTCCTCAGGCACCGTTTGCCACCAAGTAAGCACAACAGGCTCAAAAGCCAAACTCAGTCACACACCCAAGAGGAAGATATAATTTGTTTTTTTGTAAAGGAATGGGTTTTGTTTTTTTTTGCTTCCTGTCTGCACTGGTGGGTCTCCAAATGAGAGGTGCAGCTCTCGGCCAACTCTGAACTTACTGTAATGCTCGTGGCACAAATGGAATTGCCATTAGATGAAAGTCTCTCCAAGCAGAGGGCCAGCCAGAGCTCTGAGTGAACCAAGTAATAAATATAACATGAACGGCAGTGTAAGCACCATTGATCAGAAATCATCCTTGCCCACCGAGTTCATTTGTGCTTTTTAATGGATCGCTTTTTTTCTCCTTACAGGCTGTCGCAGCTGTCTGAGGGCTTTTGGGGGGGGGGGGGGATAGGAGAAAGAGGACTTTTAATAATTGGTTTTCAAAATGTGCTGCTGTTTGGGGGAATTGCAGGTGGAACAACAAAAGCCACAGTTTATTCAGCAGATGAGAGTGGGATGACTTGTACAACTTCCTACAGAACCCTAGTCAGTCACCAGGGATTGGATGAGAGATATGACTTGGGCTGCAATCCTATAAGCACACTTAAGGCTCCTTGAATGCAGTGGGGCTTACTTCTGAGTAGACATGCATAGGCTTGCGCTGTTGGAAATGGGGGAAGCTGCAGTCTCTGTCTGGAAGAGTCTTCCAGAAGCCACACACTTGGAATCTATATGTCATTCAGCACTACTCCTGCTGAGACCAAATCTCTGGAGAGACTATTGTTCACATTTTTATACCACTCTTTTTTCCAAAGAGCTAAGGGTGGTGTACACAGCTGCTCCCCTCCTTTTGTCCTCACAACAACGCTGTGAGGTAGGTGAGGCTGAGAGAATGTGACTGGCCCAAAGTCACCCAGGAAGCTTCATGGCTGAGGGGGGATTTGAACCTGGATCTTCCAGGTCTAAGTTCACCTCCCAAACCACTACACCACCCTGGTGTATATTTGAACTATACAGTTCAAATATTTCACCTTGGAGTCACAGTTCACTAGGGCTTAGCGGTCTTTGGAGTAAATGATGTTGCAGGTGCAGTATTTCATATTTCCTGGCTCAGAAATACTCATTTTGGCTGTTCAAAATGCTGATCTCAAATGTTAGGTGAGCAGTACAGCTCCTAAAGTTCTTCTCCAGTCTGGCTAAAAATCCAACCCACATCCTAACTGCCTAATCCTATCCCCCACCATTGGCGTCGATGCAGCCATGCATCCAATGGTGGCTGAATTAGTGGGAGGCTCACTGGGTTTTTGGGAAAGAATTAGACCCTGTTGTGCTCCAGTTACACCAAGGGTACAATGAGGTGTGATGTGACACAGAATTGAGCTTGGGATAGAGGCCCAGGAGCAGGAGTGTTCAGCTCATCTTATTCCTCCCCTCCCCCCAGTAAAACTTAATTGGCATGCAATGAAAGTGTTCTCTGAAGATCAGTGTCGGTTTGAGTTGTAACAGAGTGCTATGAACACTGGCCCACACACCAATCAATACCTTGGATTTATTTCTTGCATGAAAAGCCATAAAACTCAGCAAAGATTTATGCTGTCACTGGCAAAGGAAGAAATTATTCATACAGCATTATCAGTGTACATGGTTCTTTACAGCGTAACATAACTTCCTTGCCTGTGAAGAACAAGTACCTGCCCCAAGGAACTTACAATCTAAATTATGATGGGGTGAGACTGGAGCTTGGTGGTAGAGCACCTGCTTTACATGTGGATGGTCTGAGATTCAGTGGCTGGCATGAAACTCTGAAGAGTCACTGCCAGTCAGCGTAGAGAATTCTGAGCTAGATGGATCAATGATCTGCCTCCTTCTAAGGCAGGTCCATATGTTCAATGTACAGTTTATTGCATTTTTATGTACCTTTTCCCTTTTATTCTCATTCCAACCCTGGGAGGTAGATTAAGCTGATAGTAACTGGGCCCAGATTACCTGATAAGCTTTGTGATTGTGAATTTGATCCAGTGGCATAGCATGATCATTTGGTACCCGAGGCCCATAAATTTTTGCCACACCCCCCCATGACAAAAATATTTTTACTAACAGTCAGGACATGAAATGAATAATAATGGCCAGAGAAGAAGACACACACACTAACTAACTACACACACACACACTAACTTTTTAGGTTGGTGTATTTATATTTGTATATATAATAATACCAATAAACAACTGGAAAATAAATTTAAAAGAAGTAAGTTTTCTTCTTGGAAAAGAAGTTTGTAAACATCTTGGGGTGGCCTCTCAGATACCCCCTTGCAGCCTGGCACATGGGGAGGACCCCCAGACACATGCTTCATATGCTACTGATTTGAACCCTGGTTCCCTCCCCCATCAAAATCCAACACCACATTGCATTAGCTGCCTTGCCAATGTCTAATGGCTATTTAATGTCTCTTTCAAAAGAGGATGTAGCAGTTACTTTTGGAAAGACACAACTCCAGCCATTTAAATGTGGTTTTTTTCTCTTTGCCAGCAGGCTCCTTCCTCTTTTCTCAAAGCAGAGCTAAGCCCCCTTGTCTTTTTTATAAATCAGAATGTCTTCTTCATCTCCAGGACTTGATTGACAGGAGTGAAGACATCCGGGATGGGTAGTGGGTTGCCATGGAAATAAGCAAAGAGGGTCAGAGAGAGGTCTGGGATGTTTCAGTCTTCCTGTAATATCCTTAATTGCTCATTTATTTAGTGCAATTAGTCCCAGGTGCTTGTTCTTGTTCCTGTGACCCCAAGCGAAGGACCATTTGCAAACTTGCTGTTCTATTCCAAGATGTTTCATTGATTTTTCACTCCCAAAGATGTCTGCTGAGTGAATGGTAATATGGGTATCAAATTGTATGGGCAGGGGGTGTGCATTCATCTTCTGCTAAGTATAGAACTTTGCATATTGGGGCTGGTACAAAGAATCAAATCAAATGTGAATTGTTTATTCAAAACAATAGTATTTATTATTACTAAGATCTTCTGTAGGACCCCTGTTTCAGGGGCCCCCACCTTCAAGGACAGGTGAATGGCTATGGGGACAGTGTCTTTTCTGTAGTGGCCTTGGGACATTGAAATTTTCTCCCCAGCAACAGGTCATGCAATGCTAACTTTTAGGCTCTAAGCCAGTGGTTCTCACACATTTAGCACCGGGATCCACTTTTTAGAATGAGAATTTGTCAGGACCCACCGGAAGTGATGTCATGACCAGAAGTGACATCATCAAACAGGAAAATACTGTTTGTAATATGGCAAGCCACGGTGGTGTATATGTCTCAACTCACCAGAGAGCAGCTGTATGGAAGAACAAATGATCCTGGACTAGTCCTGAGAAACAGTGCCCAAGCACAAGGGCGAAAGGGAGGGGAACAGGTACACTTAGCGGGAGTCAGGGGGTGCAAGGGCCTGGCCTGTGCTGCAAGGCCATTATCATGAGGAAAAAACAGGAGGCTAAATTGTACATCATAGATCATGCTGAAACTATGAGACTTATTTCTTCATTATCTTCGTTATCGAATCTTCGTTTTTAGAATGTCTAGATATTGTAAGAACCCGTGAGATTTTGCTGGCACCAATCGGAAAGCAGATTTAGGCACAACAAGCACTATTTTGAAGACTTTGTGTGTGTGTGTGTGTGTGTGTGTGTGTGCATACACACAAAACAGTAAGACTTAGTAGTAGTAGTTTGAGAGACAGAGAGGACTGTGCCCCCTCTCCCTATGGTACTGGCAACCTTCAGTCTCGAAAGACTATGGTATCGCGCTCTGAAAGGTGGTTCTGGCACAGCATCTAGTGTGGCTGAAAAGGCCGATTCAGGAGTGACAATCCCTTCCACACTGGGAGCAAGTGCAGTCTGTCCCTGGTCTGTCTCCCTGGCTATGGGCCTTCCTTCTTTGCCTCATACTGTTGGCCAAGTGTCTCTTCAAACTGGGAAAGGCCATGCTGCACAGCCTGCCTCCAAGCGGGCCGCTCAGAGGCCAGGGTTTCCCACTTGTTGAGGTCCATCCCTAAGGCCTTCAGATCCCTCTTGCAGATGTCCTTGTATCGCAGCTGTGGTCTACCTGTAGGGCGCTTTCCTTGCACGAGTTCTCCCTATGAGATGCTTTCTAAAGAACTAGAATTCCTTAGATCCTGCTGACAGGGTCAGTGCCAGGAAATGGGGTCCCTAGGGCAAAATCTTGTATGGGGGCCCCCCATGATGCACTTCGCCTCTACCAGTGTGTGGATTTGGTCAAGAATAATGAAATGTGAAGCAGATGGGTGCTCTTTCCCCTCAGTACTCTCATTTCACTGAGGGAAGAGTGAAATCAATTCTTCGGTTTTTCAAAATCTCCGACCCAAATACCAAAAATGGATAATGAAATCTGTGGTTTTTGTCTCCCCTGGGCCTCAGAATGCCTTATATGGCATTAAAATGTCACTTCTGGTTTTCCTCAGGAAACTGGAAGTAGTATTTTTTTTGGCTGAAAAAGTCGTTTTGAAGCCCATGGAGGCCGTGGGTGGTCACCCATGGCCTCTGCGGGCTTCGAAAGCCCTCCAGAGGTGACCAGAGGATAGCTCCGGTCACCTCCAGATAGCTCAGTTTGGGACACGTCCGGGGGACCTGTGTTGAGCCAGATCTGTGGATACACAACCCATGGATATGGAGGCCCCACCTATACTGAGCTCAGAAAAATGATGCTTGAACACTGCTGAGAAGGGGCAGCCCCAGCTGGGGCCTGCAGCATCAATTCTGACCAGTTATGCTGGATAACCGTTCTTTCTGAACCTGTTAATAAACCGATTTTCATAAGTACTCTATTCTCCAAAAGGAAACGGGCCCACTGAAGTCCTGAACTTCACACAGCTTAAACAAGTGAGAGTGAAACATCATATTAGTTATGGTTTGTTTTTCTCTGAGGGCCAATAGGCCTGTTAGACCACAAAAAAAGAACAGGGACATCCTTTGTGGAGGCAAAAAAAGCCTATGTGAAGATAAACAAGAAAGCCTCTTTCAATTAACCAGCAACAGAACTGATTTAGTTCATTTTATTTATTTATTTGGTCTGGAGGGCATAGTGGAATTCATGTTTCCCTTTCCACAAGCTCCTTTTTGGCAAAAGTTTTCTTCCCACCCACACAATGCCCTTCAGTGGAAGGAGAAAAGGGCCCCAGAGATGTTACACACCCATTTTTGACCAACTTTTTATGGTGCAAGTAGCCACAAGATAAAGTAAAAAGAACTGAAGTCCACTCCCCAACAAGCTAGTTGCCTCAGTATAATGCTGAACAGTAGCTAGTAGGTGGCACTTTCAGTGGATTACATTTCCCAGCATGGTCCTCACCACATAGTGGGCTTGAATGGGGGGGGGGGTGGTCTCAGGGCAAGGGGCTTCCTCAGGGTTCCTCTGTGTACTGAGCACAGCCTAGTGGGGCAGGGAAGTGTGTCGGCCACCTGCCCTGCAGCAGTCCACTTCAAGCACCTAGCTGACTGGCTGGGCCTCCGGGCTGCCTGAGACCACACTGGAGCTCATGCAAAAGCTGGGTGGCCCCAGAAGTGATTGGCACAGCCCCGATGGGGGTGCTACCAACCCATGGGGGTGTTACCAACCTAGTCATGCACTGGATGACACCAAACCTAGTGACACCATTGCCCACAAGTGCTGAAAAATGAAAACTATGGGGCACATTAAACCTCTAGTCATAAGCAACTGATTCGGGCGATATTCTTGCCACTGAACCAGACCCATGCTGGTCTGTATGGAATTCTTGGGGCGAGGCTTAGTACCTCATATGATTGAAGGAATGTACTGGGAAGTGAGGGGAGGAACCAATGTATGCATTGCCATAAGCACACATGTCTTTAAGTACATGGGGTTGGTTCAGTGGCATCACTAGGATTCATGTCACCCGGTGCGGGAGGCCTGCACGTCACCCCATGCAGTGGGCGGGGCAACACCCCAGGTTGTGGGCGTGGTGATGTACCATCGCCCTGCCCCCACTGGTTTTTTGGCTGTACCTTTTGTTAGAACACAGATATTTCAGTGTGGTTTGTTTCATTGCATTCTGCATGAAATTACACATTGATTGATATATGGTATTATTCCTCCAAATTCTGATTTTAGTGATTTTGAAAACTTGTAGCAGTTCTCAAACTTTTAGCACTGGGACCCACTTTTTAGAATGACTATCTGTCCAGGACCCATTGGAAGTGATGTCATGGCCAGAAGTGACGCCATCAAGCAAATTAAAATAAACAATTATAAATAATTAAATTAAAATAAAAGAAATAATTAAATAAGGGGGAGCCAGTCCTGTTCCACCAAGTGAATCTACTCTGAAGTAAGTCCTATTGTGGTCAATGGGGTTTACTCTCAGGAAAGTGTGGGTAGGATTGCAGCCTGTGAGCCCAATCCTATGCATGTCTACTCTGAAGTAAGTCCCATAGTAGTCAATGGGGTTACTCTCAGGAAAGTGTGGGTAGAATTGCAACCTGTGAGCCCAAGCCTATGCATGTCTACTCTGAAGTAAGTCCCATAGTGATCAATGGGGCTTACTCTCAGGAAGGTGTGGGTAGGATTGCAGCCTGTGAGCCCACTCCTATGCATGTCTACTCTGAAGTAAGTCTCATAGTGGTTAATGGGGCTTACTCTCAGGAAAGTGTGGGTAGGATTGCAGCCTGTGAGCCCAATCCTATGCATGTCTACTCAGAAGTAAGTCCCACAGTGGTCAATGGAGCTTACTCTGTAGAAAATAGAAAACTTCCCCTTACCAGTTGAAGTCTCTTTTTGGTCCTTTTTAGGTAGGGGGAGGCTGCTTCTGGAGCTGCCTTCTGGAGCAGCGCCATTGGATTGGGACCATTCTGGTATCCTCACATTCCCCTTTGCCTGGCCTGACCACCAGTCAAGGCTCATCTGCCTACTTGCAAGTAAACGCGACAGTGAGGCTGCTTTGCTTTCCGTAGAGCTCAATAGGGCAGATGGGAGGCAGGGACCGCCTTCTCGGGTGTTTCTGGGGGCTGCATTCATTGGATCAGGACCATTCTGATGTCCTTGGAGTCCTCTCTGCCTGCCCTTTCCATCAAACTAAGGCAAGTTTGCCTACTCGAGAGTAACTGCGGCACATGGCTTTATTTCCAGCTCAATAGACTCACAGCTGGGAGGGAGGCAGGAACCTCTTTCTCTTGTTTTTGGGGGCTGCATTCATTGGATCAGGACCATTCAGGTGTCATTGGATTCCTCTCAGCCTGCCCTTTCCTAAGGACTATGGCAAGTGCACCTACTCATGAGTAAATGTGCAATATGGCTCACTTTCACTTTCCATAGGGATCCATTCATTTTTTCTTTCCTTTTTTCGGCCATAACTTTTGAAGAAAAGGAGCTATTTCAATTCTGTTTTCTACATTGCACTCTGCTGGCCATTCCACATCCAATGGTGTAATGACATGATGGCGTAGCTTCAAAAGCTATGAAGTTAGCCCGTCCTCCCCTGGGCGTGTCACCCCCCTGGCGCATCACCCGGTGTGTCCCGCGCCCCCCGCACCTCCCTAGCAACGCCACCGGGTTGGTTTGACAGCAAGTCTAATGTTGCCCAGGAATGATCTCTCCCCAAGTATAGTGTTGTTGATTCAAACAAACACAGTTAATGGGATATAACCATAGGGATATGGTGTGTGGTTTGGTGGGGCTTGCTGGCACACTCCCAGATGTTGCAAAGCCATGGAGACTCCTCACAATTCCCTAGCATTTGAAGAGGGCTTACATTTTCTTTAATCAGGTGTCAGTGCTCTGCCCAAAAGCCAACTCAAATTGTGCAAACTGAATAAAACTGACAAATTCACAAGTTTAACTGTCATGGCTTCCCTCAAGAATCTTGGAAACTCTGTTTTGGTGAAGGCACTGAGAATTCTGTGAGAAACATCCTTCTCCCCCTCACAGAACTACAATTACAGTTACCAGAGTTGCCTGAGAAGAAGTGACATTTAGCCTATATGGCAGCCATTTTCAACCACTGTGCTGTGGCACACTGGTGTGCCATGAATGGTCTGCAGGTGTGCCTTGGGAGTTTGAGGGAGGGTCATTTATTAGTAGGGTCATTGCAGGAAGTGAGCACCGCATCAACAGCATGGTGTACCTTGTCAATTGTCAAAAGACTAATGGTGTGCCTTGACAATTTAAGTACCTTTTCAGTGTGCCATGAGAAAAAAAAGGTTGAAAATTACTGCCATATGGTATAGACATGCCCATGCAATTGTTTTTAAGGGAGTTCAAGATGGTGTAATAAAACCATTTTTGCCTGAGGTATGAATATTCATGGGTTCCCCCCTCCCCTGTCTCACTGTTACCTCTGGCAGATCAGGTTCTGGAGTACTTCAACAACCTACAAAACTTGTTGGTCCAGAGATGGGGCAGCCCAGAAAAGATGGGCATGTACACCACAGAAGGTGATGCAACCCATCACACCACTTTCAGACCTCATAAAATATTTGTCAGGCTCCTGTTTCTGTTTTAATGGTGCATCTCATTCCTTGCCCCCTCTACTGCTCCTTGACCAAGGCTTTGGAGTATTCAGTAGTGGTGCTGAAAACAGATGTTTTTTTCTTGAACTTTCCAGAAGTTATATTGGTATTCTAAGCATGGTGAATAATGTGGATAAAATGTTTTGCTGGAAGTCCAAAATGTCTAACTCCCCCCCCCCCCCCGGGCACCAGTACTCTCTGTGCTTGCTCTCTATTCTTGCTCTCTTTCCCTGTGGTTTGGCAGGAGGGAAGGTGTTTGTGGGGCATACAGCCTGTTACCTTTCTCAGCTATGATGGAGACTCTCGGGGCTGTGTGATCTAAAAAGAGGTTGAGGGCAGCTGGCATTGATCAACTAAGTCCAGGGGCTGTGCACTCTGGATTTTTATTTGCCTTCACTTTTCAGGCTGCTAAAACGATCCCAGACCTTTTGTTTTCAGTAACTGGAGAGATTATCTACGCAGCTCCTTCACAGGTCTCCAAGGCCCACTTTGGGCCAAACTAACAGCTTATAAGTTGTTTGCTTTAAGTGAGATGGTGAAAATCTAATGTTAGACAAATATATGATGGGGCTTCTGATTTTTTTTTTTCTTGTGTTCGAGTCCTTGGTGATGAGGAAAGAAAAAAAAAATCTTTTTTAAAAAGGACTTGCCATGTGGAAAGGAACCAGAAAGATGGATGGATGTTCAGCCATGCAGAGAAATTATGTAAATACATTGAAGTAAATATCTGAAAAGTTCATATGATGAGTTGAGTTCTAAGAATTCTCTAGGGTGATGAAGGGAGGCCTTTAAACATCTGGTTTTCAGACCATGAAGCTCCAAATGTTGCTCCGTAACCATCTGAACTGCCAAATTACATTAGGGTGGCAAACTCGTCCCTGGGACTTGCATTCACAGATTTGGTGTGACTCCAGCTCATGTTTTGATCCTCATGCAAAATGTACCATTGAACAGAACTGAAATGGTATTTGAAATACATTTTGATGTTGTAAGTTTTAAGATGGATCTTGAGAGGAGAACCTGAAATCTGGAGAATCTGAATGAGGATTTTCCCTTCCTTAATTTCCATTCCTTAATTTCTCTCCTAAACTCATTTTGGTTATTTTACCAGGGGTGAGCCGCAACTTAGATGCCTTGGACTCGAGTCGTGAAAACATGCGGACTCGAATTACACATGTCAAAAACTTGGGCACTGACTTGGGGGTTTTACCCCCAAAATGAAAAGACTCCAATAGACTTGAGTTAAGACTCGCTTTTGTGCGTGCTTGTTTTGTGTATGTGCCTGCTTGCTTTTTTCCCCCCCACCGCTTTCGTGGCTCAACTTTTTTCTCAAAAAGACTCTACTAGAGTCAAAATGATTAAAAAAACAGCTCTGGATAAGTTGTGAAGGCTGCCCATTAGGACTTGCAAGCGACTTGAGTCAAGGAGGTGGAGACTTGGGACTCTACTTGAGACTTGGTTCTGTGACTCTACCACATCCTTGTATTTTACAGTTTTGTTGTATTCAGGCACAAGGAATTATTTATTTATTTATTTATTTACTTACAGTATTTTTATCCCATCTTTCTCCCACATCAAAGGGGACTAATTACACATTGCTCTTTTATGTACAACCCAGTCTCCAGACTCGCTGCTCTCCTTGGTCTAGAAAAACCCTGTACATAGGGCCCTGCTAGGAAGCTGTATTTTGAACCCTGTAAATAATCAATTATGCAGGGGATGGACAGAGTGGATAGGGAGATGCTCTTTACACTCTCACATAATACCAGAACCAGGGGACATCCACTAAAATTGAGTGTTGGGCGGGTTAGGACAGACAAAAGAAAATATTTCTTTACTCAGCGCGTGGTCGGTCTGTGGAACTCCTTGCCACAGGATGTGGTGCTGGCATCTAGCCTAGACGCCTTTAAAAGGGAATTAGACGAGTTTCTGGAGGAAAAATCCATTATGGGGTACAAGCCATGATGTGTATGCGCAACCTCCTGTTTTTAGGAATGGGTTAAGTCAGAATGCCAGATGTAGGGGAGAGCACCAGGATGAGGTCTCTTGTTATCTGGTGTGCTCCCTGGGGCATTTGGTGGGCCGCTGTGAGATACAGGAAGCTGGACTAGATGGGCCTATGGCCTGATCCAGTGGGGCTGTTCTTATGTTCTTATGTTCTTATGTTATGTTCAAGTAAATTACCAAGACTTGTGTGGGGCCTGAATTCAGTACTCAAGATTCAACAGACAACACAACACCCATAATCATTAATATGAGTTGCATCCCTTTTCAAAATTGAGCTGGATTCAAAGAATCATGTATGGAAGGAAAAGAGCCATTTGCCCTTTTCCTCAAATGTTTATACAAACCTTGTGCAAGAGTTCATGCAATGCTTTCATAACTGGGTTCTGTAGCAGTTTTCATGCTTGGGGTTGTGCACGAGGTTGCACATATGGAATAATATCTTTGATTGTAGGGTTACTTTTCTCACAAAATGCTCTACTACTAAAATAACCCCTCTGTAAATGGAAGACACCTTCTTCATGTGGGAAGACATCTTTGAATTCAACCCCTGGTATTCCATTCTAGATGCTATTCTGAAGAATGATGTCGCTTGAAGAAGAATGATGGGGGAAAGAAGAGAACAAAGACCACTACAGTTACAGAGACGATGAAGGCTCTGGAGGGCAAATCCTGAGGAAGAACTGAAGGAACATTAATTTGGTTTGTTTAAAGAAGACACATTGATCTCGGGAGTCTACTGAGAGTTTTCCCTATATTGAAAAGAATCTCTGTCCAAAAAAGGGAATCATTAGTCACTGAGATGAGAATACAAGTCAATGGGTTTAAACTACAATCAGGAAAATCTAGGAAGAGCTTCCCAGATTGATGAGCAGGCTCACACATGGATGTTCATCACATCCTTATCAAGTGATGACTTGAATGTGTGAATGAGCTGTCTCAGATTTCTCAACAAAGTCTCAACAAAGTCAGAATGTTCAATTCACCCATCACTCTATATTCCCAGAGTCCATATCTGTTTTCTGTGGCTAGTAATTTCTCCCCCTCCCCCCACCATTACCTGCAAACCTGTGGATGAAATGAAGGTTGAGCTAAATTGTCCATAACAAGCGGGAGCAATCTGTTGTTTAGCATTGCCCTGACATGAAAGTCAAGGAGTCTTTTCAGTTCAGCTTGCTGCTGGGTTAAATTGATGCCCTGCTGATGGCTGAACCGTCCCTCTGTCCAAGCTGTGATTTGTTTATCAGACACAAGCTGCTGGGGGTTCACACTCCCCCTTCTGTGCAAGGAAAGAGGAGGGTGTGGTGCTTTTATATGAGGGGGTAAATTAGGATAGAGGCAAGCAGCCAGGCAGGATTTCCAGTTGTCCCACCACTCCCCAATATTTTGTCCTCATTAAATAACCTTTGGTTTTGGATGGGGCTACCAGATATACACACTGCAGGCTCTGTCCTTTTCCCAGATATGGCAAGGGAAAGTAGGGTAGAGGAACAAAGCAATTCTTGTGCCATGCTCTTTCCTTTGGGGATTGGTTTTGCCAATCACCGGGGAAGGTAGAGACTTCCACTCCGAGTGAATGAAAGAGATTAGTCCAGGATCCCCCCTTAAGGAATCCAGGAGAAAGATGGTCACTTGAGACAAGGCCGGTTTCTTATTCCTAAGTGAATTCTGTAAGATTGCTCCAAGATGTTGCCTTCGAACTTAAAAGGAAAAGCAGCGCTGGCCTTAGGGCGATTTGCCAATTTGCTCACTTCAGACCCCAAGCTTTGAAGGGCCCTGTGCTGGCAAGATGGACGGATCACCTGCTACCGCAGCTGGGATCTCCACAGTCTTGATGGCAGTGGGGTGAGCAGAACACCTGTGTGTTGAGTCCTCTTGCCAACCCCTTAGTTCTATTGGCCTGAAAAGGGCCTCCTGGAAGCATTTGGTAGTGATGTCATCATTTCACCGCCAACTATTTCCAGGTGTCGTGCTTTGTGTGCGGCACTACCAGTGTTCATCTCGCCATGGATGCAGTCCCTGTGGTTGTCTGGGGGGGGGGGTATCAGCGAGAATGCTCCGTGTTAGGCCCTGCTGCTCTTGGGGCTTACCCTAAGAAGTTGCATCATCTTTAATAAGGACCCATTTGCAGGAGCATCCCACAATATTTTGTTTCCTTAGGCACCCCTTCCCAAAATGGCACTCCTTCACACTCATTGACATGGGACATAGTTGTGGCCGGTTTCCCAGCATAAGCCTTGTTGAAATACACATATCCTGTTCCCATCAAGCCTACAAAATACTTCCTTAAAGCCCACAAACAGGACCTGAAGGCAGATTCCCTCTGTTTGTCACCCAGAAAGTTCTATTTATACAGATACTACCATTGAATATGGAGGTTCTGCTCACTTATCAGGGCTTGATTGTGCTCTAGTCTTGGGAACTACATACCTTGGGATCTGTATGGCCTTCTTCCTGAAGACATTCCACTGTCAAGTGAGAACAGTTTTCTTTCAGCTGGCTCTTGGCCCGGTCACTGTTTGATTTTACCTGACTCTCTTTGCTTTAGTTTCCATTTTGTAGCTTTCCGCTGCTTGGTTGACTTACTTGCTGCAAGTTTATTTCTTTAATTTGTTTTGTTGTTATATTAACCACTTTGGAGATTCAGTTACAAATCAGAAAGATTGCATGCAAGGGGTCTTAATATATAAATGCATGTGACAAAAATAATAATCACTGTGGACAGGTCTCCCCTCTATGAATGTGTCTAATACCCTTTTAAAGCCACCAGTGATCCTTACATCTTGTAGGATTGAATTCCCTAAAGCAATTATGCCCCATGTGAAGGAATACTCTCTTGTTGTGAATCGACAGCCAGTCATTTCCATTAAGTGACCCCGAATTCTAGTGCTATGGGGGAGAAAAATATTATCTCTGTATATTTTCTCAGCACTGTGACAATCTTACAAGTGAATGGGATTGATTGCATCTTGTTTGTTTCAGTGAGGCTGGGATTGTGCAGGAGAACTTTCTGGAGGAAAGTATTACATTAGTCTGATTTGCTGTCTCACTCTACTTTCTTTGGTAGCAATCAAAATGAATGCACTGCCAGTGGCAGCTTTGCCCACACAAGGGCAAAGAGAGAAACTTTGGGATGTGTGCTAATTTTCACAAGGACACAGATAATAGCTTGACAGTCATCTACAAATTGGTGGCACAACAGGTGAAGTCTGACTGCTAGCTTCTTGCTTGATCTGGCCCAACATGTCAAAATCCTGACAGATGCTTTAGCTTGCCACTTGCCCCTACTCTTGCTGATGCCGTCGAGAGTTCTGCAATTGACCCAAAGGGGAAAGGATTGGACCTCAGAGACAAAACAGTTAAATGAAAGTGCATTGGTTTTGAGTGGATTTTATAGCCCTCATTGTTCCCCTTGAAAGCTTCTAAGAGCAAACGGGGACTGCCTGCCAAATGGATCGGCATCACTCCCCAGATATTTCCTCCCCAATCTCTTCCTCCTCATCCATCTATATCTTTCCCAACTCTGACACTACCAAAGAACGATAGTTCTCAGCAGATTAAGCCTTTCTGCATGTCTCTCTCTCTCCCCACTAAAGCATAATGTCAGCGATGGGTTTAATTGTCAACCTATTGATGCACATCAAATCTCCCAGTGCCATGCTTAATGCTTAAGTTGGAGACACTGGGAATAAGGGTGTCTTGGACGCCCAAGCAAAGCTTGGCAAGAAATAAGGCTCCATATACAGGAAGTGGGAGGAGGTGTGCGGGTACTTCTCCTGTGGCAGGCTTGGCAGAGACTTCACTCTTCTGGAGTCTCTGGAGCCCTTGATCCTGTTCAAAAAGGCAGTCAGTTTTGCTCCGCATGACCTGCTGAGCAGTGGCATCACTAGAGGGTACAGAGGGTGCAGGCCACACCAGATCACAAGCATGGGGGGGGGTGACACCACTACTGTCCAAAATTTTTAAAATCTTTAAAAAATTTTTAAATTATGTTTGAATAATACCATCATGTTATATATCAATCGATATGTAATTTCATGCAGAATGCAATGCAATAAACCACGGTGAAATAGCTCTATTCTATCAAAAGTTATAGCAAAAAAACCCAGCAGGGCAATGTACATCACCACACTCACCGTCCAAGGCATTGCCCCACTCACTGCATGGGTGGAGGTCCATCAAAAGGGTGATGTGCTGGCTTCCCGCACCAGGTGATGCAAACCCTAGTGACACCACTGTTGATGAGTGACCCTCCACAGTATCTCTGGTTTGCTGAGCAATACAGGTTGGAGGGCACTGTGGGAACAGAGTGGGATTGTGTCCTTGAATGCAACAAACTTTACTGGTTTCCAGATAAAGCTAGATGCATAGTGGTTTAGTGGTTTTCCAGGTGCCTACTGAGTTTTATATCTGGGGTGTCAGAAGGCGCATTGGAAGGACCAGTAGATAGGATTGAGCTGTGAGTGAATTATGTCAGTCCTAGGGCATGTATAAAGGCCTGAGCCAAGGGGTGTACCTTGAAGCCTTGGTTCCCGCGGCAGTGACATCACAATATCCACAGGAGAATGCGGGTCCAAACCGCTGCAGCAAGCACCACCTCCTCCAGGAGAATCGTAAGCAGTGCAAGGCAGTCATGTGCTCCTTTTGGCTTAGTGCCTGGGCAGTTGCCCCTCAGAGTCTGACCTTGTTTTGCCTCTGCATATGCTGTTCCCTCTTTCCTTCTCTTTTGCTCTTCCCAGACTTGTGGCAGCAAAATAGCTGGCGCAGATCGAAGGAGACATGTTGGGGCAGTGGAGACTTGCCCTGGTGCCAGGGAATGAAAGTTCCCTTTATGTGAAGAGGCCTCTGGACTGCTGTCCCCACAGGATACAGCTCCATTAGTATGCTCCATTAGTGATGCTGCATCAGTGGAGAGGATTTAGTGAG
The DNA here is from genome assembly GCF_035046505.1 of Tiliqua scincoides. NCBI lineage: Eukaryota > Metazoa > Chordata > Lepidosauria > Squamata > Scincidae > Tiliqua > Tiliqua scincoides. Next base: position 89,467,454 of record NC_089825.1, read on the forward strand.
GATTCCCAGTGATTTCAAGGCTGAGCTGAGATTGAACTGAGGATTTCTGGTTTATAACTCATGTTCTTAAGCACTGTGCAAAATATATCTAGTGTTTCTGTTTTGTAGCCTCATTCACAGCCCACTGGAACCAGGAAGGCTTACCTGCTTCTTCTGGGGCATGAGGAGTTGCTACAATGAGAGACCAATTTTCTCTACTTGGGAAGTCTTCGCATATAGGTTTTCTTCACTCTGATCACATTTGGGGCTGTGAAGGAATTTTCCTCAGGTTTAGGTTGGCTAATAACCCAGAGTTTTTGGCTTTTGCTTGGCATGTTTGGCTTGGCATCCATGCATGGGTCATCAGTCAGCTCAGGTCAGCAAGGGGAGGGGGCTGCAGCTTGATGGGAGAGCATCTGTGTTGCATGTAGAAGGTCCTAGATTCAATCCCTTGCATCTGCTTGGGGGCTGAGAAAGATCCCCACCTGAAACCATGAAGAGCGGCTTCTGGCCAGTGTGGACAATATGGAGCTACCTGGACCAATGCCTTCGCTCAGTTTCATAGGTTTATAAACCTCATTTCCACCTACACAACTCTCAAATCTTTATATTTGCCCAGGCCTTCCTAACGGCTTCTAATCCGGTAACACTGATCATTTCTGCTGACTTCTATCATTCTTTAGTACCCTGCTGCTGTGTCTTATATATTATTGCTCATTTGCATTATTATTTATCTTAGTTTATGTTAGCTGCTCTGGGAGTCTGCTGGCTGAAGAGTGGCATGTATGCTTTTAAAATAAAAAACCAAATAAAGAAAATTCACCTTATACCATCCAACGTAATGAAATGGAGTCATGCTTCTAACACTCCCCCGTTGTCATAACGAGGATCACTGTTTGAGGATACCCTTTGTGGCTACAATCCTATCCACACTTTCCCAGAAGTAAGTCCCATTGACTATAGTGGGACTTACTTCTGAGTAGACAAGCATAGAATTGAGCTTGGTGTCATTACACCTTGTACAAGGCTCTTCACTGCCAGCTGTACTAATTGACTCTGCATTAGCCCTTTTCTCCACTGATTTAAAAAGCAAGCAGCTGATGGTTCTTTTTGTTGAAGGTGTGCTAGAAAAACAGGGTCATCTAATGGTATCAGCTAGTCAGCTGAGGCATCTGGCACATTTTTTAACACCCCCTGGGTGCCAGAAGTACCTTCTGGTGGCCTCTAAGAGGGCCTTCTGGAGGCTTTTGATAGACCTTGCTTTTGGCAAAAACCATAAGTGCCTTTCAAAGGCGTCTAAGAACCCCCTCAAGGTGTGGTGCCTGGGCCGATGGATCCCCCTGCCCCCCTTAACTATGCCACTGGTATCTGCTGTTCAGAATAGACCTCAGCAGCTGCACTGTTCGAAATGGATGGGCATGGTCTTAGGGACAAATTTCACAGCATTTGTGGCATATGTGTTATGAATTGGTTCAGGGTTTTTTCCTTACTTTTTTTGAAATCATATGCTGAGTGTGTATTTATGAAATTGAGGAAACTGTGGCAGGCAAAAGGAGGGGAGGCTTTTTATACTCCCCCACATGATTATTCAAATTGCATGCTTCTCTGCACTTATGCTGTTTGTGTAATATTATGTTCATTTAATAATAATAATAATAATAATAATAATAATAATAATAATAACAACAACAACAGGTATTTATATACTGCCTTTCTTGGTCTTTATTCAAGACTTTATTCAAGGCGGTTTACATAGGCAGGCTTTATTAAATCCCTATTAAATAGGGATTTTTACAATTTCAAAGAAGGTTCTTTCTTTCAAGAACGACTACATTCAAGGTGTTTCATTCTGATCTGGCTTCACATCCTGGCCTCCATCCTCCCACGCTCAGAGCAGATTGAATTGCTCAGCTTCAGCTTGTCAGCTGCTCCAAGGTCGCACGGTGCCGGTGGCCTCGAACTGGCGACCTTGTGGATGTTATCTTCAGGCAGATGGAGGCTCTACCCTCTAGACCAGACCTCCTGCCCAAATTTTGTAAAAAATTTACAAATTTACAAAAAAATTTACAAATTTTATGAGCATCAGTGGAGGCAAACAGCATATGGCTCATATCTGCTACCGGTCATTAGCTCCCCAGAGAGAGGCCCTGTCAGCTATCAGGCCTCTCTCTGTCCCAAACTTGCAAACTGATGTTTCTTTTCGTGGGTGCAAACTGATGTGTTCTTTCCATACATATACACCTAACAGCAGCCTTTTGCCTTAGTTTGGAGTGGGGGTGGGGGCTACTTCTTCCAAGATCTGACAGTTTTAAAATTCTTAACATTTTAGAGAGAGATCTTTGGATATCTTCCATCCAGGTTAAGGAAACATCAACCAATCACCTTGGACAGAACAACCAAACAGAGTGGCTGGCCATGAGTCCCTCAAAATGGACAGTGCTATGAATAGGACTCAGGGAAGACATAAATTGGCTTAAACTGGGTTCCAAATCTGCGTAAGGAGCTGATCAATACTTGACTCCCACACACTACTGACCACTTCTGGCTCTCTGACTGGGCTCTTGGGCCTCATCAGTGTGCCATGACTGGCATCTTCCCAAGAAGCTGAAAGTGGAAAAAAAAAAGCTGAGCGCATTTTAAAGAGCTGCTGTGCAGAAGCAAAATGGCTGCTCTGTTTAAACAGTGACATGTTAAGGCTTCAGATTTTTCCTCCTTATTTTGTTTTGATTTCCTTCTGAGGCATGGTGCATGGAAAATCTGAGGAGAATAAAAAAGTGAATTTCTTATAATTCCTAGCGACCTCACTGAACCCTCCTCCACTTCCACGTTCTGCTGCTCCAGTAGGCTTTGCTCCATGATTTCCTGGCAGATGTGGCAGGGTGGAGCGAACATGGGGAGGTGATCAGCAGTGACAATGGAAGCCCTTCCGGCAGAACAGTAAGCTCTGGTTGTGCCGGGGAGGCTGTTTGCGGCACACAGTTTGAAGACTGCTGCTATACACGCTTATCTGAGAGCAGGTCCCACTGAACCCAATGGGACTTCCTTCTGAGTAGACATGCCTAGGATTGCGCCATGTTTCAAGATAATACTGTCACTGCTGCTCTTTAAACCTTCAAATAATTACCCATAAAACATTGTGATGGACAGGGCTAGCTCATTCATGAGGCGGATTGAGGCGTTCACTTCCGGCAACAGATTGGTGGGCGGGTGCCTATCTCCATCCACCCACTTGCCTGCACTGCTCCAGGAGCAGTGCTCCACCTCTCTAGATTGGAAAAGTAAGAGGAGGACAGAGCAGAGGAGAAAGTGTGGAAGAGAAGAGAGTGGTGAACTAGAACTTCTGCTCTATCCCCCGCTTTCTTTTCCCATTCAGAGGATGGCAGAGGCTGGTGCATCACCAGCTATGGGGGGCAGCATTTGGCATGCTGCCTCAGGTTCCAGGAGATTTTGGTATGGCCTTGTCAGTAGCATAGCTAGAGGGTGGCAAAACAATAAGTTCTGCTGGCACCACAATGCACCGTGTAAGCTAGTGATTTTCAACCTTTTTCATCTCACGGCACAGTGACAAGGCACTAAAATTGTCAAGGCACACCGCACTGACAGCAGGGGCTCACATCCCCTAGTGGCCCTACTTACAAATGATCCTCCCCCAAATTCCCGCAGCACACCTGCAGACCATCTGTCTCACACCAGTGTGCCGTGGCACAGTGGTTGAAAATGACTGTGAGCAGCCCCTCCCACTCTCTGTCAGAGCCATTCCGGGCAGCAATGGCAGAGCGCAGGCTCTCACCAAACCAATCTTCTGAGCATTACCACCACTGTCCGAAATGGCTCTGATAGTGATTGAGAGGGGCTGCTTACAGACTGCGTTGTGGTGCCTGCGGTACTTACAGTTTTGCCCCCCTCTACCTACGCTACTGACAAGGCTAGCCTGTAATAGAAGATCAGAAGATCATCAGGTGGATGCTATGGTGTTGACAGCGATTCCATGTTTTGACAGCTGGCTGACAGCTCTCTGAACGGCCCGCTTAGAGGCAGGCTGTGCAGCATGGCCTTTCCCAGTTTGAAGAGACACTTGGCCAACAGTCTGAGGCAAAGAGGCAAAGAAGGAAGGCCCATAGCCAGGGAGACAGACCAGGGACAGACTGCACTTGCTCCCAGTGTGGAAGGGATTGTCACTCCCGAATCGGCCTTTTCAACCACACTAGACACTGTTCCAGAACCACCATTCAGAGCGTGGTACCATAGTCTTTCGAGACTGAAGGTTGCCAACAAACCTGACAGCTCTGGGAAGGGCAGGGCTGGCTCCACAGCTGTAATCAATCAAGGCCAATGGAGACCTGGTTGGACACCTGAGCTTCATTTGACCTTGATGGGACTTTGAATGAGCTAAGGAGGTAGCTCACAGCTGAGCTGCATTTGCACTTAATGGGACGCAAAGGATAAAAGGCAGCTTCAGAAGGACCAAAGGCTATCCTGACCCAGAGGGAGACACTACCTGACCCAGAGGAGACCTGACCTGACCTGACCTGACCTGACCTGACCGGACTTTGACCTTGGACTTGGACTGTGACCCGGCATATTGACTTTGGACTGTGATTTGGCAATCTGCATTTATTGGACTGGGACTTGACTCTGATGCGTGCTTACTACCCGGGTGAGTTAGCAAAGGGAAACTAACCAGCCTTAAGCGGGCACGATACCTAGTGGGGAGGAGCTGTGACACAACATAGCCCAAAACCTCCTTGCACCTTAGGTGGCATGGCAAGTGCTGCCCCCCAAATGTTTTGCCCCCTCTAGCTACTCTACTGTGCCTTGTTGATGGAGAAAGACTGCATTATTGAAGCAAACTACTCTATAAAAGAATTGAGAGAATGTTGGTTTCTTTTTTTACACTTGGAAGTAGTGAATCTTTCAGACACAAATTCTGACCAGGGAGATACACTGGAGCCATGTTAGTATTTTCAGAAATATATCACCATTTATGGCTTAAATGATCAACTATAAATATAATTTATGGTTTGGGAACCAATGTGTTACAGAGGTTAGAATGATGGCCTAGTATCACAAAACCTTAGTTCAAATCCCCACTCAGCACTGGGCCAATCAATCTTTCTTAGGGCGCAATCCTAACCCCTTATGTCAGTGCTTTCCAGCACTGGCGTAGCGGTACCAATGGTACATGTGCTGCATCCTGCAGCTGGGTGTCACTCACGGAGGCCTCCTCAAAGTAAGGGAATGTTTGTTCCCTTACCTTGGATCTTCATTGCCCTTATGTCAGTGCTTGTGTCAGGGGTTAGGATTACACCCTTAGTCTAACCTACCTTACAGGGTTGTAGTGAGGATAAAATGGTGGCAGGGAGAGAACCATGTGTGTTGTCTTAAGCTCCTTAGTGTAGTGAAAATCCCAAATTTCCCCCTTTTTCCGTCTATTTTTCACTGATTTCAGACATTTCCATTTCCTCAGAGGCTGGTGATTCAGCATCCAAAAAAAGGCTGCAGAGTCATCCTGATACAGTAGCCATTGTCCTTTTGTTGAGCATCTTCTTCCCCCACTGACCAGTAAACAAACTTGATTTTGAGCCTGTTCATTGGTCTATGAAGTCTACCTGATTTTCAAGAGCAGGAGCTCAGAGTAGCCCCAAATACCCAAGTCACTGCTGTGTATTGCTTTGGTCTGTCATTGGGTGCAACTGGGGCTTCGTGAAAGGCTAACCTGCTCACTGTGCTGCACATGTAAGCATAGGAACCAGAACCCTAAAGCAATATGAATAATTGTAGGGCGTGGACACAGTTAGCTGTGTCAGATTTTCAAGTTGCTACTTGCATTTTGCAAGTTCCTGCTTGCTTTTTAATCTCCTTACCAACAATTGCTCCCCCCTCTCCTTTGGCCAGTTGATCAGTGCCTTGCTTATTGCTTGCTCCCCCCCCCCCCCATTGCTTTGCTTTCTCATTTTTAGAATATAAACTTGTAATTTTGCTTTTTTGCTCACCTGGTCTAAGCCTACTCAGACAGGAATGAGTTTCCCCATCCCTTATACTGTTAGATTCTTCTACTACTTGGTTGGCAACCTTCAGTCTCAAAAGACTATGGTACAAGCCTACAGCACCCGGTATTCCCAGGCGGTCTCCCATCCAAGTACTAACCAGGCCTGACCCTGCTTAGCTTCCAAGATCAGATGAGATCAGGTATGTGCAGGGTAACAGTCTTTACGATTTTATGGTTCTCTGTTCACTTGGGAGAAAGGCTTTACCAAAATGACCTCATTTTGGTCTGGGCTTCCTGCCTTTGAGTGGCGGAGGTGAAGACCTACCTTTTTCCAGTTATCCCCAGTTTAACCAGAAAGAAGAGTGATGAGAAGAGAAAAGAAGAGAAGAGCTAACGTTGCAAAGCACTAGCTGGTGGGCCCATTTCCCCCTCCATCTGTTCCCATACAGGTAGGCTAAAAAGTTTACTACTGCTACTGCTACTACTCCTCCTCTAATAAATGACATTATATAGGTTCAGACCAATGAGTTTTTTGTACTGTTGTTATGACCCCTAGAGTGCTTCAGTGATGTGAGGTGTGGGGATGGAAGGTGAGGCAGAATCTCCCCACTGGAGTTCTTGGAAAAGTGGTACCACTGCCATGGCTGTGATCACACAAACACATACAACCCGTGCACTTCAGTGGCCCAGAGTGTATGGGTTGCGAGTTTCTACACTCACAGTTTTGGCAGCAGTGGTGCTTTTTGAAGAACCCTGGCAACGCTTCACTGCCTCACCTTCCACTCCCATACTGCACATTGCTGGAGTGCTTCCACACTAAGCCCTTTCTGCAAAGTTGACATCGTTCACTCCCTCAGGGGTTGTGCAAAATCTAGCCAATGCTACTAACAAACCATTGCATTCTAGCATTTTTCGCATTACCCCCCCCTACACACACGATGATAATAATACTATTAAAAGAAATGGATGCTGTTACTATAGAATTTGCCTCCCAACCAAATGCACACATAGGTGTGCCAAAATGTTCATAGGTCCCTGCCCCTATGCAGTGCCAATCAAACAGCTTTTTGACTAGCATAAAGTAGTCTGCATTCACACTCTGAAATCTTCACCAGCTAATTACAGTGCCAGCCAATAAAATAGCTAGCCTATAGATAAAAGGTCAAGTAACTGCAGTCGCCCTAGACCAGATGCCACGCACCCAGCCATGCTCTTTGACCAATCTGTGGCCCAAATCTAGAGAAAAGCTAGTCATGCTTCTCAAGAGAAAGCATGCTTTCATGAGGGTCCAAATCCAGAGAAAGTCATGAAAGTTAGTCAAGCCCCATGGAAATTAATAGGACTTGACTTAGTCACGACTAATTTTAATGATTTCACTGTTTGCTTTCAGTGGCTCTTCGGCATGACTAACTGCTCTGGATTTGTGCCCATTTATGCCCTTTCCATGCTCCAGCAACAACATATTTCCAGTGTTGTGCATTCCACGATATGAAATGATATCAAAGAGAGGCCAAACCAGAAAGAATGGAGGAACATCTGGTAAAATAAAGAATTCAGTTTCAGTTGGCCTTCATCAAGAGTAATGGGGACTGTATTATTCTTATTCCTTTTAAGAATATTTATATACCACTTTTCAACAGTGGTATACCACAAAGTGGTTTACATAGTAAAAATCTCTCCCCCCCCCATTCCTTGGCCATCAGACTGCAAAGTTCACCTAGCTTAATATGAATCTCGAGGGGAGTACTGTAGTTGCTTTTCAATATGTAAGAATTATTTGTTTGCCTCCGCTGAAAGCTCTGTGAAACCAGGCTGTCTGTGAATCAGACAATGCCCTTATTATTGATGTGTCAACTAGAGTTGAAACACCAAGCTGTCCAGAGTACTAAGGATGAAAATGACAGGCTAGAAAATGCTAGTCCAAGATTAGAATGGCCCTAGCAGAACATATGTGACAAAGTTGCTCCTTTTTTCATGTACGCCTGGAATTGTCCTTCTGACTCCATGACCTTACTCCATCACCTTACTTGAAAATGGACCACTTTGGACCGTACTTTGTCCTCAAAGCCCTCTTTATATGTTTGAGGGGCATGTGTGCCATGAGAGCACATGCCCCACTCATTTCCAAGAACACTGGTGTTTTTTTTTAATCACATTGTGAGTGATTTGTCTGAACTGCTCCTCTACAGGTGGTAGTAATACTACAAAGAATCTTCTGAACCTGCTCCTAGTATAAGAAATGGCAGGAAGTCTTAAATTGAGGCACTCGGCAGCTGATTCCTTACCTCCTATGCCACTGATTCTCTGCCTCCCCTGTAAACCTAACTAGATGTTGCATTGCCAACATATCACCTAGGCAGCAGTCAGCTGACCCCATATTCTGGTCCTAGTTCAAGGCATATCATTCCTTGGCTTCAGAGCTGCCCCATAAGTAAGAACAGCCCCACTGGATCAGGCCATAGGCCCATCCAGTCCAGCTTCCTGTATCTCACAGCGGCCCACCAAATGCCCCAGGGAGCACACCAGATAACAAGAGACCTCATCCTGGTGCCCTCCCTTGCATCTGGTCTGAGAGGTCTGAGAAGTCTGAGAAGCACCTCCTATTCGAGGTGCTTTGCTCCTAAACTTGATCCTTTTTTTGGCCTGACTACACCTTCTAGTCCCTCATTGGATCCTGTTTGCTTTGGCTTCAACCTAGCTCATTTGAACCATACTCTTGCCTCAGCAGCACCCAACAATCTGAGCACAGACTCCTGCCAAGGCCTGGCAAAAAGTGAGAGGGTGAAAAAGCCCTATGGTTAATTTTTATCTAAATCAGGCACTGTGAGATTTATAAAGATGCAACCTTAATTGCACTGAGCAAGGCCTTGCATTACTTGGAAAGGAGAGTGTAGCCAGACTCTATATTCTACAGCTAAATGCAATTAATGATACTGCATGAAAACTCCTGTATGCATTACTGGTTGGTCATGTCAAAACAAACTGCACTTCCTACAACAGAAATAATTTCAGAGGGATTTCTGTAGCACAAGTTAATGCAAAAAGCACAGGCACACAAGCCAAATCAATTTTTTCTTGGTCAACTGGCAAGCCTAGATTGGATACCCTGAATATCACCAAGCAGCTGTCTGATGAGGAGAGGAGACTAGTCCCCATTCCAAACTGTTCATCAATGGTATTTACAGTATCTAACCAGGCAAAGTTTGGGCAGCTCCTGTTTGCACTTGTGATTTTCCACCCAGATAGAGACACAGGCGCCTGCACGTGTATAGTCCCTAACTGGATCTGGGTGTTTGACTAAATAGACCTTTTACTGTTAGTTTAGAATATTATTGCGTGTTAATTGCGTTATAGAATTGTCCATTTTCTGAAACGAGAGTGTTGACATACTATCATTAACATGCTAATGTAACTTTCTTTTTTAAAAAATTTCCACAGTGGTTGGCTTCTATTTTCACTTTCTATTTTATTTTATTTTTTGTGTATTTGCCAATTTGCAATAAGAAATGATTCAATCCTTTAGGGTACAAGAACTTGCAGCACCGTTCCCAACACGGAGTATGTTTGCAATTATTGTTTCAGTACTGTAATTAGTCATTTCTATGCCTCAGGCAGGCTCCCAATCCTACTTCCCATCCAAGAACTGAGACAAGTTAAGAAGTCCAGCCTCATACAGCCTACCCCGCTCAGCAGCTGTTGTGCAGAAAATCTACTGGATGTGACTGTATATCCAGTGTCCTGTTTCTTCCGTTTTCTACTCCTGCATCAGGAGTATTGAGTGCCACAAACGTTCCAGAAGACACACCCACAACACTCAGCACCAGGTCAGCGCTGGCACCAGCTTAGCGCCAGTCCCCGTTGAGCCCAGTGCCAGCCAGAAGCCCGCTGCACACTGCCCAGAGTAAGAGAAGAGCTCTGGGCGGCTGAGAGGTTTGTTGGAGCATGGGAGGAGGCATTCTGAGTGGAAGGAGGGCGGGATGGGGAGGGAGCAGGGTGGGACTGGCAGAGCTCAGCTCTGCCATATCCTGAACCCATGTCGGGCCATCTGGCCCAACATGGGGACTCTCAATTCTGAGTTGACAAAATAATTGGCATAGAGTTTAGTAGCCCCATGGCAGGGACTGCATCGTTACCTGGGGAAAGGGGACAGATGTCCCCATCCCCCAAGGGGACACCAGCAGCTGCCTGGCACACAGGATACAGTGGCATCCATTTTGGCACTGCTGCTCCTCTGGGCACCAGGCAGCTCAGGACTGGGCTGTAAAACCCTGTTAATAAATCAGTTAAATTATCAACAGCTGTTTGGTTCTTGAATTCTGTCACTGAGCTTCAGCTGATAACTTGCTCATAATTGCTTCTTCCTCCCCTAAACAGGAAAAAGAAGTTGGTTTTGCGCGATGGCTCCAAATTTCCAGACATGTTTCCACCTTTAGTCAGGAGACTGGCTGTGAAGCGAGAAGACTGTTCATCATTAAGGAATGCTGAAGTGTCAGTCAATTCCTGAAATAACTGGGTATCAAAAAGTGGTCTTCAAATCCTGTTCTTCTCTTCAAAGTTGGTGCTTGGGATCTCAGCCAATGTGTCTGTGTGGATTTGGCTGGGTCAGAAGCACCAAGGCTTAGCCCCCTTGTTCTCCCTGCCATCTCATTTCAACAGATTATGTACTGGGCCCAGGGGTATGTTTTCAATTCTTCTCCAGGAGACCCAGAGTTCATGCCCCCAGCCCTCTCTTGAAGGCAAGACCAGCAGCCAAAGGCAAGGGCGACTCCTCTTCCCTCTCCAAAGACCCCTTTTTTCAGCAGCTGATTAAGGCAAATGTCAACAGTAAGAGTCAGGAATAATGAGAGAACGATGAAACAAAGATGAAAAAACAGTCTAGCTAATGACTGGGCACCAAGGGGGGCTTTGAAGTTTTATTACAGCCAGACTTAAAGAGCTCCATCTTAACAGATACATTAACCCAAGGATGTGTTCAGTGTAATTTCGCCAACATCAGGTTTTGCAAGACAGCAAAGACTAGATTATCCCGATGGGTTATGTCCAACCATGTGAGAGGGGTGTGTGTGTATGTAGGGAGGTGGTGGAGGGAAGATGTTTTTATTCATATATGTCTCTCTCTAAATTAAGGCAGTGGACTGATTAAAGAAATCATCATTGATTTGTTATTTTAATATATTAAATCTGTATGTATTTGTTTTTAGATGGTGCATATGTTGCAACAGGCTCTCCAACAGAAAAGACATTTTCTGCTATGTGAGAGTGAAGGGGGGATGCCTCTTCTTACATGATTCCTCCCATTTGTAGTAGTAGTAGTAATAAAGCACAATCCGTGTACATTACACTTTACACAGAGTGGAAGGTCAGGTCCCTGTCCCAAATGTTCACCATCAAAGAAGTACTTACATTAAAACAAACCCAAATGTATATTTAAAGTGTATTTAAATGTATATTTAAAATGTATTGTCCAATTAATTTTTTAATTTCTTTTTTGTTTGTAAAGTCTTTTTAGCCGATCCTGCTTAGGTGAATTGTTAATTGTAGGTAATTGTGTTGTCTGCCTTACAAGGAGCCCATGACTTCTGATTAGAGACAAAACTGAGGCTGCAATCCTGTGCCCACTTTCTTGTGAGTAAGCCCTGTTGAACACTGTAGGACTTGCTTCTGAGTAGATATAGACAGGACTTGCTTCTGAGTAGATATAGACAGGATTGTGGTGTGAGTAACTTAGGGTTTGCTTGCAGTAGAATGATAAATGCAGGTAGCACCCTGTATCCACCCACCACCTCTGTCTGTGGATAACAGAATGCTGGACTAAATGGGCCTTCCTCTGTCTGATCGAGCAGTGCTGTTCATATATACCGTTGCTTGTTTTGGAGACTTCTAATGTGTCTTTTCAGTTATTTGCAAATGCATATGGGACAGTCCCTATTGTTTGTTCTTTCGTCCCTGGTAAACGTGATCATTGCCAAATGTGTTGGCTCCATTCTGGGGGTCTGTCTGCAAGTAGGAATGTATAGGTCAAAACAGCCAGCTCTTGCTGGCCTATGCTACTGTGCCTGTACAAAAGCACTAAAATGGATGGATGTACTGTGTCTGTGTGATGGTACCGATGCAGCGGTCTGTAAATTGGAGTCTGTAACTCAGGGAGCTAGTGTGTAGTTGAAATTCCTGCTATTAGGTAAATGTGATCCTTATTATTTTTGCCTTTAAAAATGTTGTTAGTGTGAGTTGCCATTGTTCAGAATTTAGACTCCACTCCACCATCTCTAACAGTTAAATCAGTGGTTCCCAAACTTTTTAGGACCAGGAAAAAGTTCATGTTCTTTTTTAAAATGGCACTCTATCAGAACCCACCTAGGTTTACCAGACTTTAAAAAAGTAGATCTAGAAATAAATATTTTATTTATTTATAAGGAATAATATCCAGAAAAAAGACCCTCAAACATGTATCTGCCTATATTCACACATGCCTGCAAACTGCAGGAGCTGTACTCTTTGCAGGGTCATTAGCAGCTACAGTATCTGAATTTTAAATAGCCTCAGGGCTTGAGGCAATTAGCTACTTGAACTTTCCATCACCCTTTGGTGATCTACCACAAATCAGGTTGCGACCCATCAGTGGGTCCCAACTCACAGTTTGGGAACCACTGAGTTAAACGGTAAACACACAAAGCTACCTTATACTATGAGCCCAATCCTATTCAATTTTCCTGTACCAAGGCAGCTGCAATGCAGTCGCAAGGTAAGGGGGGAACATTCCCTTATTTTGAGGAGGCCTCTGTGACGCTCCCCCCCCCCACCATATGATACAGTGTATGCTCCACTGGAATGGCTGCATCAGCACTGGAAGCATCAGCACTGGAAAACTGGATAGGATTGGGCCCTGAGTCAAACCATCAATTCAGCTTGCACAGTATTGTCTGTACACTGAAAGCAGGAAGCTTTCTAGGATTTTAGATGGGTCTTTCTCACTCATTTGGTGATACCAGGGGATTGAAGCTGGTCCCTTCTGCCTGCAGAGCAGGTGAGCCACTGAGCTATATCTCCTTCCCATCTCCTCTCTAATGCACATGTGCATAAATACACAAGCATGAACAGTTAGGCACCAGGCAGCATGTGGACTGCATCTTAGAGTTGTATTTTAAACAGTTGACTTGAAGACTAGAACATTTATTTATTTATTATTACGCTATTTATATACCACCTTTTTAATAGACTGGAGGTGATGTACATAGGCAGGCTGAACATAAATTCTTTTTTCAATGAGACTTCTACAGGTGTTATTCCATGAGACAATCTCATAGAACCTTCATTCCTCCAGGTGTTGCTCTTCATAATTCAGTCATCATCCTGGCTGCTGTCTCTTTCCAAGCTCTCGCAGGCAGCTTCAACCAAGCTTCAGACCAGCTTCTCAAGAATGTTATCCATTTTTTTGCCATCTGCCTCCTCTATACCCCACTCCCACTCCTCTACACCCCACAGACACGCAAGTGGCCTCAATTTCCCATCAAGCAACTGATCCTGCTTAGTTTATCTGAATGGCAACTGCTTAAGTTCCAAACCAAACCACTTGCCCCTTATGTTTTTCTAGTATGTCTTGAATTCAAAGACCAAACATCAACATGGCTTTTTAATTACTAGAGTACAGGGCTGCTGTGTAGTGACAGAGTGAAGTCTTCAGCAATGTGTACTTGTGGTGGAAAGTCTTGGGGAGTGGGTGAAAACTGGCAGAAGAACAAAAGTGTGTCCTGATTTTTATCTGTGGAACTTTGGAGGGCATATCACTGACATTGCCAGGGGCCACGGCACCAGGGGCAGCAATATCGTGATGTCACTTGATGTTGTGACATCACGTGACATTGTGATGTCACACGACATTGTGTTCTTCCAAGTTCTCCCAGAGGAGGCGGCCTCCTCCTCTTCGTGTTCAGCGAACATGAAGAGGAAGAGCCCATCGAAAATAGCTGCAGCCACCACAGTGAGTATGTACATGCTGTAATTGATTCCTGAGCCTGTGCTCTTACACTTTGTGGCTCCCCCTTCTGGCTTGGCACTCAGGGTGTGTCACCCCCCGCCCCCTGCTTGCTATGCCACTGGGGCATATGAACATATACATTGGGCAGATATTATTATGAAGGTTCAATAGAAAGCACCCAGACAATGTCTTTTCTTCCAAATACCAACCAGTATGGAAAACAGAAAAATCCTAACACCCCCCTCCCATCCCATTATCCTAGCAAATACTGCCTGGTCAGGCCAGGCCAGGCCAAGCTTTTTAAACCTCCCTCCTTGCAAGATGAGTGTGACTTGCAGGTTGCTGGAGAATCAAAGCTTTCATGCTGAAGTTAATTGCCCATTAATCAAGCTTCCACTGCCCCCCTCTGCTGGCGGTTCCGCCATGCTCATGAGAGAAGGGAATGGCTTCACGCTGCATGACAGAAATGCACAGTCAAAAACCATAAACCTATGGCACTTTGAGACAGGATCAATAATATGTATCTCCCTGTATATTGATTGATTTTCTCCTTGTTTCAGAAGGCTTGGGGCAGATCTCAATTATAAAACCAAAAATCACAGAGTCTGAGGGCAGAGCTTTAAAGGCCGAATGTATAGTCTCCACCTCCCCTATTTAATAGTCCCTGGTAAACTGCTATCTTTTTTTGGTTGCTATTTTGCCTTTGGGAGAGGTTTTGGGAAGACTAAAAAAATATTTTTAGGATGTTTTGATTTTAATAACCAAGTTATTAAACTCACCATAAAAAGGAAACCTTTTTTTCACCAGGTTATCACAGACTTTTTCAAGTAGGTACTACGAATATCAGTGAAGGTACAGTGAGATAGGTGAGAATCAGGCATTGGAAAGTGTCTAGAAAGCCCTGGTGTGTATGCAAATGTGTATAGCAGTGATTTTCAACCACTGTGCTGCAGCACATTGGTGTGCCATGAATGGTCTAAAAGTGTGCCGTGGGAGTTTTGGGGAGGGTCATTTATTAGTAGGGTCACTGGGGGATATGAGCCCCCCTGCTCAGTGGGGTCACTAGGATTTGCGTCACCTGGTGCGGGAGGCCTGTGCGTCACCCCATGTAGTGGGCAGGGCAACACCCCAGGTGGGCATGGTGATGTACCATCGCCCCACCCCCACTGGTTTTTTGGTTGTATCTTTTGTTATAACACAGATATTTCAATGTGGTTTGTTTCATTGCATTCTGCGTGAAATTACGCATTGATATATAACATGATGGTCTTATTCCTCCAAATTCTGATTTTAGTGATTTTGAAAATTTGTAGAGTCACACACACACACACACACACACACACACACACCCACCCCGTGTCAACTTACTAACACCTTATTGCAGCAGTTCTCAGACTTCTAGCACTGGGACCCACTTTTTAGAATAACAGTCTGTCCAGGACCCATTGGAAGTGATGTCATGGCCAGAAGTGATATAATCAAGCAAATTAAAATAAATAATTATGAATAATTAAATTAAAATAAAATAATTAAATAAGGTGGAGCCAGTCCTGTTCCAAGTGAATCTACTCTGAAGTAAGTCCCATAGTGGTCAATGGAGCTTACTCTGTAGTCTGCCTGCAATAACAACCCCCCAAAGAGAATCAGTGAGCTCTTCAGTCCTCCCAGTGCTCAGTTTAAAGTTCTTCTATTTCAGGCACATCAGAATAAAGACCCACCTGGCTTCACAAGTGCAAAATAGAAAACTTTCCCCTTACCATTCAAGCCTCTTTTTTGATCTTTATGGGGGGGGGGGGAGGCTGCTTTCTGGATCAGGACCCTTCTGGTGTCCTCACATTCCCCTTTGCCTGGCCTGACCACCAGCCAAGGCACATCTGCCTACACGCGACTAACGCGACTGTGAGGCTGCTTTGCTTTCCATAGGGCTCCATAGACTGGGAGGGAGGCAGCTGGGAGGGAGGAACCTCCTTCTCCAGTGTTTTTGGGGGCTGCACTAATTGGATGAGGACCATTCTGACATCCTTGGAGCCTCTCAGCCTGCCTAGACTAAGGCAAGTCCACCTACTTGCAAGTAAATGCAACCACGTGGCTTCTTTTTGGGCTCAGACTCAGGGAGGGGGAAGCTTCTTGGGTGTTTTTTGGGGAATGCATTCATTGGATCGGGACCATTGTGGTGTCGTTGGATTCCTCTCCGCCTGCATGTTTGACAAAACCGAGGTGAAGGCATGTTTCATATCACCCCCTGCCTGCAGTAGGTACTTACTGCCTTCGTGTCTGCATGAGAAAGAGAAGGAGAACCTCAGAAGCCATCAGCATTTGAGAGTTGGATGAGACTGGCTGCCTGCGTGGGATTTATTATAGACTGGTTAGACTAGTGCATGGCTGGGCCCTTCCTCAGGGAGCTGTGCATTAGGGAGGGAGACTCGGTTTTCAAGCCACTGCTAATTGAGCAATCTGCCACACTAATGGGAGAACTAATGAGGGGGACCGTTCTGGGGGAAGGGCTCCTTCCTGTGTCGGCCGAGGGGAGGCCACAACAACAGTCATATGGGTCTTTCAGGAGTCAGAAGAAGCATCATCAATTTTCATGCTGTAACCTTTAGACTCCGCAGCTCTGGGGACGAGGGTGGCCTTTAGAAGGAGTGTGGGATCAATTTGTGAGGCTGAGAAAGAGAGAGAGGGGCCAGGGAGAGGTTTTGCAGGTCAGAGTGGACCAACTGCCAATTTGTTCAACTATTTTCTTGTTAGATGACGACTGACTTGAGTTTGTCTTCAGTCAAACTTTGGTGAATCAAACCAGGCTTGTGGACTGGGATCCGGCAAGCACCCAGATTGTGACTCAGTATGATCTGTGAGTGAGTCATAAGGGGGTGATTTCCCCCCTCCCCAAAATGAAGGAAGCAGGATGTGGAGAAGGCAGATATGAAAATCAGCGAAGCAACTGTGCATAGAAACAGACCTACATTTAAGGATACAGGGTTGATTTCTAAAAGAGAGTGGCTTGGACCCTGGAAGACCCTCTCTCTGGAAGATTTTCCTCTTAATTCCAGGTGTATGTGTGGATGTGCGTGTCACAGCATGTGCTTTGAAACACGTTCTCTTTTATTATTACTTCATATGTTCCATTATGAAGCCTGGCTCAAATTAACCCCGTTGAGAAATGCTTCTGTCATAGACTAAGGGAAAAAAGAGAGTGTATGTTCAATTTTGAAGGTGCTCTATACGAGATGGGCTTGGACAGAGGCAGGGCTGCTATGAGGAAAAGTGAGATGGCAAATTTCTGGTGCCGTTAACGATAGCAAAGTGGGAACCAGTCACATCTGACCCATGGAGCACGATCAACTGGGATGTTCTCTGGTGCAAGCCTCCTTCAAAATGAATGGGCACCAAAAGGAGGAGGGGTGTGTGTGTGAGTGAGTGAGTGAGTGAGTGAGTGAGAGAGAGAGAGAGAGAGAGAGAGAGAGAGAGAGAGAGAGATCATTCAGATTTTCCATCTCAGGCACCACATATTTTGGGCAGGCCAGGTCTGGCCTTGACTACAGGGTGCCTCATTCCATCTTCTTGCCTCATTATAGATCCACTGTGCAGTCTTGGGCAAATTGAATCTTTATTTTGCCATTTGTAAAATGGGCATTATTTATAAAGCACTTTGCTGATTAAAAGTGCTACAGAAAGGATAGCGGCAGTAGTTAAAAGG
Source organism: Tiliqua scincoides (assembly GCF_035046505.1). NCBI lineage: Eukaryota > Metazoa > Chordata > Lepidosauria > Squamata > Scincidae > Tiliqua > Tiliqua scincoides. The sequence goes on from NC_089825.1 coordinate 89,485,094, forward strand.
CATCACCACCTTGAAAACCAAAGCAGGGAACAGAAATTCCCCTCTAGATGAGTGCTTCTGAGCTAATTGGCCTCAAAAACAGCTGGAATTTGGCCTGGGTTTGGCTTTGCATTCCTCCCCTTGGGAGAGTAAATGGGATGTCCCACTCTCCTAGTACATCAACCAAATTGTGACCAGTCCTTTTCAGAGATCTCACTCATAGCTTCTTCTTGCCACGGGGGCTCTATTCTCTCTTCCTCCCTTGGGCTATAGAACAAGGCCTTACATAATTTAATTCAATTGGGCACTGTGGTCCCTGCCAACAAAGCTGACAGATGGCGAGACCTTTGATCTTCCACTCCTCTAGGCTGATTTTTGACGGGTTTTTTTTTTTTTAAGGAAGTGTTTTTCCAGGACTGTTCAAAAGGCCACAGAGACTCTACAGGCCCCAGTGTTTCCCAAACTTCAGATAGCCAAGGCACATTATTTTTCTGAATTAAAACTGAAGGCACAATCTTACACGCCAAAAAAATTTAATTTAAAAATGCATACAAGTGAGAACAATCAGCCCCCCAAAGATCTAACCCCTCTGTGTGAGTCACTACACTGAGTGTGTTTATTCTAAGGACAGGTAATTCTGTGGTGCTTCCATATCTGGAGTGACTCAAACACACTCACTGCAGAGACATAATGGAAGTACCCACCTCCCAAAGGTAACTGACTGGAAGGAGGCAAAGCTAGAGCAATTAGCCATTCAGAGATGCTGGGAGTAGCCTTCTTAGCTCTGTAGTTGGTTCCCAGAAAAGGCTTGCCAAAACGGAATAGCCTTTGCTGCCCATCTAGAAGTGGGCAGGGCCAGGCACACCTCTTTCGTGAGATCAATGTATGCCCCACAATAGGAAAGGCTCCATTTCTCATGATTGTCCTCCATACCTCTGATGGTGGGACATGGAGATAGACTCTGTAGTAGAATGGAAAGTCTACCTGGGTAGGCTTGTGAGAAAGGAGGTAGTTCTTTAGATACTTTCATCTCAGAACATTTGGGTCTTTAAGGAGCAAAGCTACAGCCTTGAACTGAAGCCCAGAAACAAGTATGTAACCAACATGTAGGAAACAAGATCAGACTGATCTGATCTGATCTCTGGGCTCTAGACCAGGATTCTCCAGACTCCGGCCTGTGGGCCAGTGCCCTTGTGAATCCCTCCCCTGCGTGAATGGAGCTTACCGTTCTATGAGGGAGGCTTCCATTGTCACCACCAATCCTCCCCCATGTTTGATCTACCCCACCACTTCCGTGTTCTGTTTCCCCTGCAGGCTCTGCTCCAGGATTACCTGGCAGACACAGCAGAGTGGAGTGAACATGGGGGGTGATTGGTGGCAACAATGGAAGCTTCCCTGGCAGAATGGTAAGCTCCAGTTGCACCAGGGAGGCTTGTTTGCGGCACGCAGTGGTCTTCAGATTTGAGACAGCTGCTCTAGACAAAGTCTTGACAGTCGCATTCTTGCCTGTCTTTCTCTCCTAAAGAGGGTGGTGTTGGGGAGGTCCAAGACGACTCATAAAGTCAAGCTTAAAAGTTACTAACACCATAAAAGTAATCAGAAATCAGGAAAAGACAGCAGACTACCTGCTCCAGATTGGCCCTCTGAAACAGCCAGGAGCTAAACAATAATGGAGCCAGACAGACCTCCTGATGGGGGGTATTCCTAGAGACAATCTAGGCCACCACCCAGAGCAGCAGAATTACAGAGGCTTCAAGTTAATTGGGAAATTCTTCAAGATGAAGCAAACCTTTGGGACAACAGAGTCCAAGGGGCGGGGTGGGGGTGGGGGGAGGAACCGACGGGCTCACGCTTCCTGGTTTTCCAGATAGCGACCCTCTTTTCCTCTATTCCATATGAATTAATGGAGTGAGGAATACATTCATTTGTAAAGAGTAGAAGAAAGGAGTCGCAACAGAACCCTTAAGGAGGTGGAATACAATTCCTTACCTACCTTAATCCCAATTACCTTCTTGAAAAGTAAACAATCCTCCATTTATTTTCATCCAGGGCAACAAAAATAGCTGCATATGGCCTTAGCTTAATGGAAAGGTTGGCTAGATGTCTTTGTGTGTGTGCTTGTGTATGATTTTGGTACCGGATAGCCTGGCTTGGGGAAGGGGTTTAGGGTCATGATCCTTGGCTGTCCCTCCTCCCCCTTACACTATCATTCAACTCTATGAGTTGTCAAGTATCCCTGTTTTCTTGGAAGGCCAAATGATGGTCTGCAAACCCAGAAATGATGAACTGCAAACCGAGATTAGCCTTTCTTCACCTGAGGCCACTTGTGGTGGGCCTTATGGAAGTATTTACAGCCTGGGCAGCATGGAAGAGGTTTTGCACAGGGTGGAATGTCTCCTTTCTGTGCTATAAATGTTACCTCTGTCCCGCCGGGTGTTTTCCCCACATTTTTCCTATTTTCATGCTCATTTCTCTTTACGTGCCTCCAGTGACCCAGCGCAAGCCGTTAACTTTAATCTCTGCTGGCACAGGTCTGGGTATAGGCTGCAAAATGGGGGCAGATGTTCATTAACACACTTCTGCCTCTTGTGTGCTAGAGGGAGGTTGTGGAACACCCCCATCCATGCTCTTTGGCTTAGATTGACTGAGGAATGCGCATGTGTGCATTTCTAAGATCATGGGACTCTGTAAAAATTAAGAGTCAGAACGTTTTGAAACAAACTGGGGATACAAACAGTTCAGCTCTTTCCCCAGGTGGAAGAGCTGGAGAAACCTACAGAAGGTGACAAGATAGGCAGAATCAGAGGCAGCCCTGCCATGGATGATTTTGTGTGTCGCTTGTTCGTAGACAGATAGATCTGATCTATAGGTGTTGGAAAGGAGAGAGGAAAGTAGAGTAATCAACAAAAACACCCTCTTCTTGGGGTAAGATATCCCAGCATCTGGGTGAGTTGCTTTCAATAGAGATACACAAGAGTGGAGGTTGGTTAATGTTTCATAAGAAATATTCTACTCACAGTTCATAGTTGCTTACATGCATCTTCTGCTCGGTCAGAGGCTCCTACTACTTTAGAACAAAGAACCCCAGAAGCGGTGCCCTTTCTGTGGATGGTGGTGGCCTGCCATTGTTAGAGGTGTTCTTAAACATTTTTATTTTTCTGCAGATTTCGCTTTTTCCCCCATGGAGGAAAGTGCAGAAAGCAGCGTTATGTGTGTCTCCCAGGTTGCAGTTTTATAAATTATAATTATAAATTATAATCAATTTTAAAGTGTACTAGGTCAGTGATATAAGTGGTATAGTGTCAGCAGATGCAGCCACAGACCTTACCCATCCCACCCAGTCCAGTCCATTATTTTATTTTTTTCCACACATTTCCAGTTTATTTTTTTTTGGTAGATTTTGGGTTTTCGTTTTTTTACAAAAAATGAGAAGTGCAGAAAGCAGTGTTATGTGTTTTTACTTTATCACCAACAACTCACACTTTTAGCCATTGTGGAGACAGAGCACACATCCCATGCATCCTTCTCCTGTGATGGTCAGGAAGGAAGAGAGAATGTGAGAAGGAGGGGAGGAAGGTTATAATGTTAAATACCGCATCTCCTGCAAGCAGTGGTGGACCTTCCCAGCCTGGCGTCCTGGGGCAAAGGTCTGCAATGGTGCCCCCTGTGGGCTGTCACTGCCCCCCCACGCAAATCCACCCCCCCCCCACACACCTGAGGCTCACAGAGCCTCGCATGGCCCAAGACTGCGTCGGGGAAGCCTCTCTGAGGTTCTCTGACACTATAAACTGTGCTTCCTGGAAACCAGGGAGGCTTCTGCGGGGTCCTACAGCCTCACGCTTGGGGCACTTGCCTCATATAACATAATGCAACTGCCTGCAAGAATCATAGAGGGGCAGGTGACTGGACATTACACTGCCCTCCAGAGTCCTGAAGGTGGTGTTACACCCAAATTCCAACATGGGGTACAATCGGCTGGGGAATCCTCCACCACAAACCCCATTGCAATGCTTTTTCAGTGCTCCTGTTCTGTAGTGCTCATGCATAGCTCCCATTCATTTCAGTGAAACTCCTGCAGAAGAGTTTTCCCGGTCAGTCTGTGGCGCATGTTTATTAGCGAGTATAATTTCTATTTGAGGCACAATTGCTGGGTAGGACAAAGTCAAATTGGAACAGGATAGGGCCAAAGTCCTTGGCAGAATTCTGCACTCTGGCTGCACGTGCTCTGTAAGATGGAAAATGGTAAGAGCCATGGCAGAGCTGACTTACATTTCACATGTTGAAAATCCCTCTGATTTGAATAACAGGAAATCTATGCAATAGCTATAAAAGAAGGGGAAGATCAATTTGGCTAGAAGAGAGCCTTTCTCATAAGGCCAAGGAACAGAGGTGCTACCTTCTGCAGATGAGCAATGGAAATGGGGATGGGTTGAAAAGCAAGGCAGTTAAGGAGTCAAAACACTGATGGCAAAAAGCCTCAGATAGGTGCTGGGGCCATGCTGTTGGTTAGGAAGGGGTGCGCAGAGGTGTGGAGGACTGGCTTTCACATTGATTCAGAATAAGCAGATCTGTGACTGCCTGTGTTTAGTATATTGTGCATTCAAATTCTTAGTTTGTCTCAAATTGCTTTTCAATATTGCAATCCCTTCCAAGTCCTCATTGCGTTATGCCAGGTTAAAAGTCTAAATGAATAAATATATCCCAGACGAGACTGCCGGCAGAGTTTTGTTTCTGTTACTGAGAGCAAATTGAATGCTTTGCCGTGATGTTGTCCCCAGATTCTTTCCCACCTCCAGCTTTGCTGTTCCAGCGTAGACAGACAGAACCCCATGGTGTTGACCTTTTCACATCCAGAAGGGAGTTGATGGGGGGGGGGAATGGGGGGAGAGAAAGAGGAAGGGAGAAATGGAAGTGCCCCCCTGCTGGTCTTTCTTACAAGGGGGACATTTCCTGCATGGATGGGCTTTTAAGCAGGAAAAGAGGGACAAGAATTGTCTCTGATGGCAGCTGGTCTGTGGTAGAGAGAGAGAGAGAGAGAGAGAGAGAGAGAGAGATGCTGCTGTGGGTCTTTTGCAACAATAGGTTAGTTGTCTTGAATTATGAAAGGCAAAGCAAAAAAGAAGATAGAATGGAATGGCAGTGATATACTAACATTTAGTTCAATATGGATTGTAAAATGGTTTTACGCTGAAGCAGTTTACTAGTAATTAAAGCAAAAAAAAAAAACAAAACACAACCCAAACCACAACACATCTTTAAATTCGAGAGCTGGAAAATGAGGGGAAATGATGCTTTTGTAGAAGCCCCAGCCAGTCTGAATTACAAAATGCTTCTAATATGCTCTTCCTACCCCCAACTTCATGCAGTCACCATATGAGTACGGAAGTTCTGCTTTCGGTATATTTGTTCCCCTGGGATTTGGAATGGAGATTTTATTGCTACTAATAAATATTATGATTACATTGTAGCAAAAATTTGCTCTCTTTGTCCTCCTCTCTCCCTGAGCTAGCAGTCCATGCAAATTATATCCTATTAATAGAAGTGAAATGAGACTTTGTAAATATGCAAATGGTGTTTGATACATTTCTTTCTTTTTGAGAGACACAGGATCCCTGCACATCCCTCATCCTCCTACATTTAGATCCACTTTAAATCAATGGTTGTAAAAGTCCCTGATATTTTCTTAGCTAAACAAACACTGAAAACAAGTAAAATCCCACACTGATTCACTCTTTCTCTTTTAATTAGTGGAATTTTATCATGGTTGTCTGATACTGAGTCAGACCAATGGTCTTTTAGCCCAAAAGTACATCCCCAGGGTCTCAGGCAGAGTTTGCTTAGCCATGGTATCCAAGGGCTGAGGTATACGTTTCCTTAAATGCATAATCCCAAAGCCCCCTATAACCTCCCTACCACAGTTCAGCTCCTTTTATGACCCTCCTAACCACTATTTTTTTTTTTAAGATGCTGCTGCATCTCCCTCTCATGTCTCTACTCCCTCCCTTCTGACTGTCTAGGACAGGAGTGTCCAAAGTTTTTGGCAGGAGGGCCACATGGTTTCTCTGACACTGTGTCTGGGGCCGGGGGGGGGGGGGAAGGAGAACTAATTTACATTTAAAATTTGAATAAATTTACATAAGTTTACATAAATGAATATATTAAAGATGGAACTTATATGAATGAAGGTCTTGCAATAGCTGAAGGCCTATAAAGGGCCTTGCACAAAGCAAGGCCAGCCTTTCCTTTGCTGCTGCTACTGCATCACAGATGTGAATCAACAAGCAGTGGAGGGAACCCTCATCCACAGCTCATGTGAGACGTCAAACAGTTACCCTCACGCTGAGAGCAGTTGCGTTGGGCCAGTGTGGGCTCCAACAAAACTCCAGAGGGCCAGAGGCTCATTGGAGACTGGGGGTTCCCTGAGGCCCGCATTGAGAGGCCTCGAGGGCCGCAAGTGGCCCCAGGGCCAGGGTTTGGGCACCCCTGGTCTAGGATCATCAAATGCATCTCCATAAGCAACTGTGTCACCTAACCGTCCCTTCCTTTTGCTAAGAACTAGGAGTGTCTGCCTCACATGTTCAGTGGGCATGTGCAATACATTGGAAAAAGTAGTGTGGGGTCACATCATAAGTTTAGGGGGCATGCTAAGCGAGGCATGGGCATGCAAGGGACCTGGCTGGAACCCAGTATTGCTGGCCAGGGCCAGCAAAGTCATGAAGCAGGCAATAGATCCCTCCCTTTTTCCCAATCCAATTTCCAGCCCTGTAGTCATACAGCTGATACGAATGAGGCAGGCAGCCCCTTGAATGCTTTCCAAGTGCCACCGGAGATACATTTCCCAAATGCTGCAAAGCTTTTGAAAATGCAAAGGAGGGTTCTTTCATTATTATTATTATTATTTTTTTCTGATCATGCAAATTAAGTGATACCCTTGGCAACCATTCTGAGGGACATAAAGAAGGTTCCCTGAGGACAGGAGAGGCTTCTTGGCCCAAAGCCAAATTCTACTGAAAAAAGGTGACAACAACCTCAAGACATGGTTTTCTTCTTCCAGGTCTTTGTAAAACACTTACCTGGAGAGGGTGAAAGGGGAATGACTCAATCATCCCAGCTGCTTATGTGGACAAAGACAACCTGGAAGAGAAGAATGGGAGTGAAACGGGGGGGGGGGGGGGTTCACTGGGAAAGAGACATTAGGTTGGGAGAATGATTTAAAAATATGTATTAAAAAGGCTTACTGTGTATTTTTGTTTTGAACTCAGATGCTGCAAAGCTGTTGGTTTGGACAATGAGTAGTGCAACATGAAGTCCTTTATTGCCTTAACTTACATTTTGGGGGAGAAACCATACACTCCAACTACCCTTATTTGCTATGACTGATTGGGACAACAGTGCAGGAGGAATCTATTGGAAGAGCCAGTGGAATATCTCAGCCTAGTGTTGATGTCTAGGGCCAATGAAGTTGGTACTGGCTGAGAACCCAGGTGCTCCTGAGAGTCTTCTCATCCAACCTCTGAAGCCCCTCTGCCCCCACCTTCACAACAGCCAGTGGCAGAATGCGTTCATTTCATTGTTTCATACCAGATATGACTGGGCAGGGGATGGAAACCGGAGGGAGATTCATGTGCAGGTTCCTCCTCCTTTCCTCATTGTAGCCAATCAGGTTGCTCCTGATGGACCTCTGCATCCAGACAGTTCATCAAGAGCAAGTGTGATTAGCTGGAGTGGGAGGAAGGATGAGGAAAACAAGACTCACATGTGCTCTTCCTCCATCCCCAACTCCTCAGTCAATCAGATTGTTCCTAAGAAACCGCTGGACATAGAGGATCTCTGGGAATGAGTCCCTGCCCGCCCTCCCATTTGTTCAATAGCCAGTCAGCCAGCTGTGTTAGGGATGAGAGGGGGCACAGCCTAACAGTGGTGGGGGCTGTGTGATACTTTGCACACATGGGAGTGCCCCACACAAAGAAGAGTGCCTTGAGGTCTGGCACAAGATAGTGCTGCCCTTTCCAGGATCAGCTCCAGGTCTGTAGGGACTCTCTGCATGACCCTTGGTGGGCCCCTTAACTCCAAGGGCTGCTTCCACCCCTCCCCCCAAGCAGGGCCTAGGAGAGGGGGGTAAAGGGGGTAATTTGTACCCGGACCCAGGGTAAAAAGGGGGCCCAGGATCCAAAGGAGGGGGCCCAGAAATTTCCTGAGATCTTATGTTTTCTTATCTACTTAGACTTGTTGCCCGCATGGGATGGTGGGGACACTACCACGACTGGGGATGCTGGGGACACTACTGATGCCATATGGCTTGGTAGACCTGGGCCCCAAAGACTTTTCCAGCGGTCTCTCCCCCCACCCTGTTTTACCCCTTCCTGCCCCTATTTTGCTCACCCATCACCACCCTCCCCTGCTCTTTCACCCCTCTCCCTTTGCAAAGGGCCCAAAAGAAACTTTGTACCCCCTGATAAAATTCCTCTCAGAGGCCCTGTCCCCAAGCTAAACTCTCACAAGGGTTTGAGGGAGGCTTACTTTGGCAGGAGTGACTCAGACAGCTTTTCAGCAGCCACCATGTTATTACACCACAAGACGTCAGGCACTGGGCAAGGACTGCAACTCAGTGCTCCACATGGCTGAGCCCTGATGCCAGTCCTGCCCTCCTAAGCAGCCATTTCTGGAGGTGGAGGAAAAACAGTGGATCTGATGTGCCCCCCCTGAAGGCAGCAGAAGCAGCACACATTGACACCAATGGAAGCTTTCATTGTAGAATAGCACTTGTGGGAGAGAATCCAGGGCCCCAGTGGGGGCAAAGCATTTCAGTCCCCCTACCCCCCCCATGATCCCGATTTCGATCATTTCGATCATATTTCAGGCCCCTGTGTACATGCTGTTTACAAAAGAGTATAGCCCTGATGACATTTTTAATACTTTCACATGTTGTCTGGTCTCAAGTGCCCTTTTGCAAATGCTTAAAACCAAAGCCTTTCAGTGGTTCAATTTAAAACTCTATAAACTCAAGTGGGAACCATCCCACCAGTTTATAGATGTGGGCACTGCTTGGGTGTTTTAACTCAGTAAAACTGTGTGCCATTTTGCTAACCAGCTTGGTATAAGGAATCACAAAATACTGAATTCTGCAATAGGCTCACTGGGGTTAGCACATATGAAATTGCGCCTCTCTTCACCCAGCCGTTTCCAGTGGTTTTTCCAAAGGAGAAAACATAATAGCTACAGAGGCTGTATGCTTTGCATGGCCGGCAGAACTAATTTTGAGATTTGCAAACTGAAAAGAAAGAGCAAAAGGAAGAAAACAGCTGCACCCTCGTCCCTGGGATGTTTTGCTGCGTTGGGTGCCAAGAGAAATCAACCTCTGCCACGGAAGAGCTAACGCAGACCCTCTGTGGCCTGTTCTGCACAAGGAGATCTATAATCTGTTCCATGCAAGAGCCATTAGCGCAAGCCTTTGTCATTTGTGCCTTTAAATGGGTGCTGCTGTTGAGTCACATGCCGGGAAGGATGGCCATCTACAAACAGCCCCATTGTGTTCTTCCTTTGGCCAAGTCAGCTTTCCTTCTCTGTGAAATGGAGATAAGCTTTGCAAGGAGGTTAGAAAATTTGACAGGTTGATGTCTTGGCAGTGAAACTCTAGAGCAGTGGTCCTCAAACTTTGAGCACAAGACCCACTTTTTAGAATGAGAATCTGTGAAGACCCACTGGAAGTGATGGCATGACCAGAAGTGACATCATCAAGCAGGAAAATTTTTCACATCCTAGGCTGCAATCCTGCCCACACAGGAGTAAGCTCCGTTGACTATCATGGTTAAAAGCGTATAAAGACTAACCTGGTAAAAGTACAAATCTGTGACATTTCCCCAAATGCAGTCACATATCACGGTAGCATCAAGTCTAATATATTTAAGAGATTGAAATGAATGGGGACCCATTTGAAAATGGCTCGCACCCCACCTGGTGGGTCCTGACCCACAGTTTGAGAAACACTGCTCTCTAGGGCATTTGCAGCATTGTGAAGCTGAAGCAGGAGTTCCTTCTCATACAGCAGCAAGGACAGCCAACGGAGTGAGGAAATGATATAGCAGCAATGGAAGCAGCACGGCCAGGGAGGGACAGTCGCAGTATGAATGGCTGGAAATGCATTCCATGCAGTGGCTGTTAACAGAGGTCACCGCCCAGTCCTAAATCACAGTGGCATCTCCTGGGTTGCAGCTGTTGATTGCCAGGTAAAAGCCAGGATGCCGAGACCTTTTGGGGGCTGGAGAGGAGGAGGAAGCCTCTCTCACCAGGGCTCCTCAAATATTAGCACAGCCTGCCTGCCTGCCAAGGTGGTTTAGTTGTCACTGGGCCTTTTTGTCCCCAATAGGGAAGCAACAGGGGGAGCAGCAAAGAAAAACACATCATACTGTTGGTTGCACTACTACAATGGATGGCTGTTGGAGCTCCCCATTCTTGTGAAAGTGTGCAACATTGTACTTCTTGTGCGAAAGAGCATACACGTGGTCTTCATGGCCAAATGTGGTGTTTCTCAAACTGTGGGTCGGGACCCACTATGTGGGTCACAAGCCAATTTCAGTTGGGCCCTCATTCATTGCAATGTACATTTTATTTTTAATATATTAGACTTGATGCTACCATGGTATGTGACTGCTCTGGGGGAAATGCTACTGATCTGTACTTTTAACAAGCTACTACGTATATGATTTGGACAATGACAGTCAATACCCTAGTCCCAGGTAAGTGTAGTTAGGATTACAGCCTTTGGGATGTTTGGGGAATTTTTTTTAAACACATCGGCAACTGCTTGGGAGAGTTAGAGAGTCCTTTATATAAAATAAATTTTTTAACTTATACTTATTGTACTTCCTTAATTAATTAATTAGTTGATTTGATTTGATTTTTGTCTTTTGGGTTGTGTTAAAAAATTTTCCCGCTTGTTGATGTCACTTCCAGCCATGACATCACTCCCACGTTAATGTCATCACTTCTGGTGGGTTCCAACAGATTGTCATTCTAAAACATGGGTCCTGGTGTTAAAACGTTTGAGAACCACTGGCCTAATGCAATATGGGAACAGCAGAAGACTGTGTTATCCCGGCATACAAAGAGCAACAAGGGTGCCATCTGCATTAAGGGCTATGATGTAAAGGCAGCAGATTGTAAGCAAACTCTTTTTATGGGTTGCAGCCTGTTCTTCCTCTCAATAAGAAATCTTTTGCTCAGCTGGAATTGCAGATTTGTGTGCTGCTGGACAATTGCTTTTGCACATAAGTTGCAGTTACTGGGTTGAGGCTGGTAGAGAACATGAAAACTGCCTGGGCTTGATCAGATCTTGGGACGATCCAGTAGCATAGTTAGAGGGGTACAAAACAGTAAGTACTAACGGTGGCACAATACACCATGTAAGTGGCCCCTCTCACTTGCCATTGGAGCCATTCCGGGCAACAGAAGCAATGCGCAGGGGACACTGTTTGGTTTTGAGAGTGCCTGCTTGTTGCCGTCGCTGCCTAGAATGGCTCTGCCAGTGAGTGGGAGGGGGCCGCTTATACCGTGTATTGTGGCATCTACAGTACTTACCGTTTTGCCCCCGTCTAGCTACGCCACTGGGACTATCCAATTCAGCAATCTGCTTATACGTGATGGTCAGCCAGCTATCCCTGGGCAGTGGTATCACTAGGAGGGTGCAGACCGCACCACATGACAAACTCGGGGGGGGGGGAAGCGGGACGACAGACACCACTACTGGTCAAAATTATTGAAAACTTGGCATTTGTGAATAATGCCATCATGTTATATACCATTCAATGTGTGATTTAATGCTGAATGCAGTGAAACAAATCACACTGAAATATCTGCAGTCTATCAAAAGTTATGACCAAATAAACAGAAAAGGAAAACACAACTGCTTTGGGAACAAAAAAAGAGGATTTCCTTAACTCAGAACTGACCAATGAGACTGACTGTTCTGCGAGCCAATGAAATGTTGTTATGACACACCAGGGAACAAATAAGGGGTTGGTATGAGTCAGCTCTCATTTCCATGTATCAGAGCTAATACTACAACTCTTATTCAGTTGTGTGAGTGTCATCAAGTTGGCCATGGTTTTTTTGTTGTTGTTACTGATTTATTTGGTGACGCTCTTAGCTCTCACAACAGGTGACACAGACCCTAGTGACACCCCTGTCCCTGGGGAAGCTCCCAAGCAAGTTGGGATTGGGAGCCAGCCTTCTTTTGTTTGCCTCCAGCAGCTGGCAACTGGAGATAGAATGTCCCTGAACATGAAGGTTCTGTTGTGAGCTACTGTATGTAATAAGCACCTGTGTTTTTCTGCACCAGCAGCCAGCGCCTGAGGGCCGGCCCATCCACAACGCCGACTGAGGTGGGCACCTCAGGCAGCAGGTTGATGGAGTAGTGTCCACCTCTGTCAATCCACCTGCTTCTAATACTCCTCTTCCTTCTCCCATGGCTTGGATTGGAAAAGGGAGACAGAGCAGAAGATGAAGTGTGGAGGAGAGTGGTGGGCCGGTGTTGCGAGCTGCTGGAGTGCGGACGACGTTCACGCAGCTGGCTGCCCGGCTTGCTATCTTTGGTTTGCCTATCTCCCAAGGTCGGAGCGTACAGACTCCCGGCGACAAAGATGACACAAGGCAGAAGTCCTCCACCAAACGCCTCTTTACTATGTACAAGATATTTACAAAGCAACAGTCCAATCTGTACAAATGGTACACGAATCACTGATCTCACTGACGAAGCCTTCGGCTCAAATCCACTCTGCATCTCCCACACCTTTGCTTGCTCCTGCAGGAACTTATACTCATGACAGCCAATCAGCATGAGGGAAATTCTGCACAGTCATGCTGACTTAGCATGTGCTGCCACACAAACACACACACACACAGAGCAGTCACCTGACGTACATCAGCCCATGTTGCATCATCCTAGTTCCCAGGGTGCTGTGCTGGCTATGTCTGGTCAAGGCTTCAGGCCTGCTGCTATTCAGCCAGTAAATTACCTAGTAGTCCCAGGGATGAACCCTTGACAGCCGGACTGCAGGGTCTCTCAAAGCTTTTTTTTGTTTTGCTCATGGCTCCATTCTGAGCCTCATTTCATCATATACCTGGCAGTTAAGTTTGGGTGGGCCCCCTTAGAAACTTACTGAGGCCCCCTAATGTTCCATTTCCCCCCCATGTGACCCCCTAGAAGTATGGTGTGTCCCGGGGGGGGGGGGGTTCACATGCTGGTGTGGTCCATGCTGAGAACCACTGGGCTTACAATGATTTTCAATCTTTTTAATCTCATGGCACTCTGACATGCTAAAACTGTCAAGGCACACCATCAGTTTTTTTTTGACAATTGAGAAGGCACACCATGCTGCTGGTGGGGGGCTCACATCCCCAATAGCTCTATTAATAAATAACCCCCCTCAAACTTCCATGGCACATTTGCAGACCATTTGTGGCACACCAATGTACTAAAGCACAGTGGTTGAAAATTGCAGGATAGAGTCCCCACTGCCCTTTTCTGCTCTGCCCCCTCTTCCTTTTCCAATCCAAAGAGTGGGAGGGGCAAAGGTAGACACATCACAGGTAAGGGGAAGGCAGCATTTGGCAAGTCCCAGGAGGTCTTGGGCAGGCTCTGTGGCATCTCTTTGCATCAATCTTAAGTTTCCATCCTTCCTCGCTAGATGTTTCTTTGCCCACCTTCCCTCCCTCTGCTTCATACATATTCCTCTCTGGTTCTGTTCCCAGCTTTGGGGATTCACATCTTCTGCCATCAAGCTGTAGAGCTCTATGTCCAAATAATGCCTTTGCTTCCCCAGGGTTTATCAGAGCCAGGGCCCAACCACAGTAACGGTGCTCACTGCGAAGTACCTGTGCTCACTTTTGAAGCATGGCAGGTGGCAAGAAAGACGAGAGTGTCTCTAGATGTATTTGCATCATTTCGAGCAACTGCAGCCTGCCCTCTTTGCATCTGGGAGTGGGGAAATGGCTCCTGAGTCAGTGGGGAGGGGTAGGCTGCCAGGTGGGCCTCAGCCCCTGAACCTCTCTCACAATTAACCCCTACCCTTCTCTGTTCATCAAGCCACTTCTTCCTCCTTCCTTCAAATCCATCTGCAAGTTGTCTTGCTTCAGCCGTCCCGGACCTCCTCCTGCTTCCTCCCCTTCCAGTGGCTCTTCACTCACCCCAGCTCATGTCCTCTGTTCATTTGTCAATCCCAGCAAGTCTCACAGGCAGATCTGGCTGACACCTTCGCAGTGACAAGGTGGCAGAAGGTGACCATCAGACTGATGCTGCCACCGCATGGCAGCAGATGCTTCACTGCTAACCCTACTGATCTATATGGAAGGTGGGAGAAGGTGGACCTACCATATGAATCTCATGCAGAATATCAAGGCCAGAATATCAAGGATAATCTCATCAAGAATATCGAGACCAATTCAAGCTGTCACTTCAGGAAGCAGACTGGTGGTGGTGGTGGTGGTGGGGGAACCGATCTTCTCCGTCCAACTTTTTGCCTACACTGCTCTTCCTCCTTCCACCAACTGGAACAGAAAAGGTAGAGAATAGAGTGGAACAGGGAGTGTGGAGGGGAGAAGAGTATTGAGCTAGAACATTGGAGGAGCAGACCGACACATCATTGGGCATGGGGGCAGCATTTGCCATGCCGCCTCAGGCATCAGGAGTTTGGGGCCAGTCCTGCAGAATATCCTTCCCCTCCTCTCCTCTGCATTGGCCAATGGGCTTTCTCCTAATGGCTCCTGCACCACTACAGTGGGAGGGAGAGGACTGGCTCCTGAAGGATTTGGCAAGGATGATGGAGACTCAGTGCACCATGGGAGTGGACTGTCAGCACAGGGCTTTGTCCTAAGGCCTGGTGGACCCTGGTGCCAGCCCTTGTCCATCCCTCTCACCTCTGCTTTCAGATGTCACTGTGCCATTTTTCTTGACTGCATCATTTCTGTGTTTCACCTAACACTGTGGTGATGGTGGCAAGTGTTCTGGTGGTCATATTCTCCAGCAGCTGTTTGAAAGGGACTAGAGGGCTCCAACCAAAGCACCGGGTGGTTGGTTCAATTCAGTGGGTAAAATTTACCCCCCCCCCCCATCTCCCTCTGGCTAATATACTCACTATACAAAGTGCCTGCTTGGTACCTTTGTGCTTGTAGGTTGAGGTTTTGTTTTGTTAGAATAAATAGCAGTCCGATTGGGACCAGGAAGGAGAGGGTGTTTTTTTTTTTGGTTTTTTTTTTTTTAACTCTGTCCCCTGCCAAAGTCCCACTCTGGATCCCCCACAGCTGTTATTGATTGACATCCCATTGATGTCAGTGGGCCTTTCCCCCACCCCCTCCTTGAAAAACAGTTCCTGCCCTGGGCGAATATGGTATAGTTAAAGCCCTCCTCCCTTTGCCTTGGACAGCTCCAATCTGGGAAGTGGTGGTGGTAGTTTCAACTCTTGCTGTTTTTTATGGTTTAAACCCCCTCCCCAAGTTTCATGCACTTCCTGTAATGTTTGGCTTGGTCCTTGCTGTCTCAGTTTCTGTACTCAAGTTGCCTTCTTCTTTGTCTTTCTATTGGGTGTCTGTTCTTCAGGCCAATGCCTAATTTGCATCTGTTCTTCAACTGCTTAGTCACTGGCCTCCCTGCCACTTAGGTTCCCTACCTCCAAGACCTCTAGTCTTTTCAGTCCTCAGCCTGCCCCCCCCCCCCAAAAGTTACCATTCCTTGGACCTGTGGTAGGCTTTAAACCCAAACATCCTCCTGACAACTTCCCCTGCCCTCAGAAAATCTAGATTGCAAACATTCTGACAGTGGTGTTCTCCAAGCACTTCATGAACAGTTGCACATCACAACAGCTCAGCCGGTCAGTATCAGAGGCCTCCCCTTCACAAGCACAATACAATGTAGCTGAAGTCTAAATTGAGACTCGGCAGCTCAGTCGCAGCTGTGAAGAATATGGCTCAACCTTCATACCTTGCTTCTGTACTCCCAAAGAGTCTCATTAAAATCTTTTCCCAAGGACTGAATACCGTCTTTTTTCCCTTGGCTTTGAAAATAACATAACGTCAGCGGACACAAGGAAAACCTCAAAGTTTATTAAAACTGGGCTGAGCAATAGTCATTTAGGGTTAGCTACTTTTGTTTCCTTCATGGAAGAATTACCCTGGTGTTTGTGATGGGTGACAAGGGCTGCTCATGTGGAAAACAAGATGGCACAGGTATACACCAGAAAGGGATGGAAGAGTACCTGCTTTGCGTGCAGAAAATCCCAAGTCTGATCCTTGGCACCTGCAAATAGACCTGGGAAAAACCCATGTCTAACAGTGCAATCCTATGCACATCTACACAGAAATAAACTCTATTGGGTTCAATTCCCAAGTAAACATATATAGGGTTGTTACCTTCAACCAAGAGCCAACCAGCTCAATACAATACTGCAGTGTTTCTCAAACTGTGGGTCGGGAGCCAGTAGGCGGGTCGCAAGCAAATTTCAGGCGGGTCCTCATTCATTTCAGTACATTAAACTTGATGCTACCATGGTATGTGACTGCATTTGGGGAAATTTTACAGACCTGTGCTTTTAACAGGCTACTATGTATATTCTTTTAACAATGACAGTAAATGGGATTTACTCCTGGGTAAGTGTGGGTAGGATTGCAGCCTAGGATTGTTACAAATTGCCTTGTTAGTGGATGGTCAAATGTCTGCTCTTCTCTGCTTTGTCCTCAGGCTGGGAAAAAATAGAGTGACCATCCCATTTTTCTTTGCATTGAGAAGGAGAGCATGAGCAATGCCACTCTGCACAACCATGACCAAGGAGGCTTGAGTCTATTCCTGAACTGTGTTGGGCTGCCTCTTTCAAGCAATCCAGGGAAACAGTAGTAAATCAGAGTAGAATTTTTCAGAGCAGTAGTAAATCAGCAGTAATTCCACACAGAACTATCTTTGGCCAGGAGTAATTCCTCAGAGGGTAGGAGAGCATCTAACATAGTTCCACCAGAAAATCTGCAGGAAGAAGTCCATCAAAAGGCACCCATGGTTAATGAGCCACCATGTCCCTCCTGCAAATAGCCCAGATAAAACTGACATTGTGCTATCTCTGAGAAGCAAATGTGGAGGGCTGCAGAGAGCCAGCCAATCCCTGCTTGAAAGTCATAAATTAACCTCATGAGTCTCCTTAATGGGTCCATGATTTATCCCCAGCCTTCTGTCTGAACTAATTGAGTTCATACTATCTTGTGAATCATGCCACTGAAAAGGGTTCCAGAGAAAATGGGTCCTCCAAAAGCCACTCCCCCCCTCCTTTTTTGTGAAAGGCTCCAAGTTTTCTCTTTATTAGCCAGGGAACCATCATGCTTTTAAAACCAAGAAGTCTTTGAAATGGGACATTTAACCCAGAATCAAATCAATCACTGACAAGGGTTGGATTTCAGGCCTTATGAGAGGATGACAACCCAGGTTCTGTGGAGAGAAATGGTTTTTTCCCCAGATGTCTTTCCCCGCTCCATCATCTGCTATGGCCCAGAAAGGAGTAAAACCAAGATGTTAAAAAAGGGCTTTTTTAAAAGCCTTTAAAAGGTTTCAGTGTGCCTCAAAAGTATGCATACATGTACACCAGCCTAAGCTGCTGAAGTAAAAGATAGCATTTTACCTACTTGTATTGTCAGAAAGGAATGACATTTTGGGTCAGGATGATGGAACAGTTACAGGCATCATATTCACAGACACGCTGTAGAGGGGGATGGTACTTATGGCAGCAGAAGAAAGATATTAGGTGCACAGAAGGGGCAAAGTACATTTCTGGGGCAGCAAACTTTGCTCACTAGTTAAAGATTTGTCTACCGGTTGGATTTCTGGCGGGAAAAAGAATTACGCTTGTTTTCACACAAATATTTCAATGTTAAATATAGTACACAACCCACATCTTTCTGCATATTCAGTATAACACCAATCCAGAGTCTTAGGAGGGCACAAACTGTACCTGTGTAGGCTCTGTCCATGTGAACCAAAGCTCTGCAACAAGCTGTGTCTCTGATTGCACACAGCCTATATGCAGGCTGTTTGTGCGAATGTTAAGCAGAGTGTGTTGGGCAGGAGGAGAGTGAAAACAATCCTGCTTTGGACTGCTTTGGTGTGGGGGTGAACAAGGGGGACAGGACCCTGGGAAGAGTGCTGCCCAGGAACCTGTGACTCCTGTGACCCCCTCTCAGCTACGCTACTTGGATGGAGATAGTGCTGAATTGTATTGGCAACCTTCAGTCTCGAAAGACTATGGTATCGCGCTCTGAAAGGTGGTTCTGGCACAGCGTCTAGTGTGGCTGAAAAGGCCAATCCGGGAGTGACAATCCCTTCCACACCGGGAGCAAGTGCAGTCTGTCCCTGGTCTGTCTCCCTGGCTATGGGCCTTCCTTCTTTGCCTCTTAGCCTCAGACTGTTGGCCAAGTGTCTCTTCAAACTGGGAAAGGCCATGCTGCACAGCCTGCCTCCAAGCGGGCCGCTCAGAGGCCAGGGTTTCCCACTTGTTGAGGTCCATCCCTAAGGCCTTCAGATCCCTCTTGCAGATGTCCTTGTATCGCAGCTGTGGTCTGCCTGTAGGGCGCTTTCCTTGCACGAGTTCTCCATAGAGGAGATCCTTTGAGATCCGGCCATCATCCATTCTCACGACATGACCAAGCCAACGCAGGCGTCTCTGTTTCAGCAGTGAATACATGCTAGGGATTCCAGCACGTTCCAGGACTGTGTTGTTTGGAACTTTGTCCTGCCAGGTGATGCCGAGGATGCGTCGGAGGCAGCGCATGTGGAAAGCGCTCAGTTTCCTCTCCTGTTGTGAGCGAAGAGTCCATGACTCGCTGCAGTACAGAAGTGTACTCAGGACGCAAGCTCTGTAGACCTGGATCTTGGTATGTTCCGTCAGCTTCTTGTTGGACCAGACTCTCTTTGTGAGTCTGGAAAACGTGGTAGCTGCTTTACTGATGCGCTTGTTTAGCTCGGTATCGAGAGAATGAGTGTCGGAGATCGTTGAGCCAAGGTACACAAAGTCATGGACAACCTCCAGTTCATGCTCAGAGATTGTAATGCAGGGAGGTGAGTCCACATCCTGAACCATGACCTGTGTTTTCTTCAGGCTGATTGTCAGTCCAAAATCTTGGCAGGCCTTGCTAAAACGATCCATGAGCTGCTGGAGATCTTTGGCAGAGTGGGTAGTGACAGCTGCATCGTCGGCAAAGAGGAAGTCACGCAGACATTTCAGCTGGACTTTGGATTTTGCTCTCAGTCTGGACGCCAGGGGCTGCTTCCGACGGTGGGAGAGATCATTGCATCTCATTGGGCAGCTACCGCCCGCCTTAAGCTGGGCAGTCCCCAGCCAGTAAGGTGTTGCCTCGCCACGGTCCGTTAACCTCATGGGGTGCGTGGGGTTTAGGGTGAAAACCGACAAGCGGATCGACAACTCTGCACCATGCAACAGAAAACAGAAAACTACTGCCCTAAAGCTGGGCACCTGGAACGTTAGGACAATGACACCTGGCTTCTCTGATGACCTGCAAGAAATAGACGACGCACGCAAAACAGCTGTCATCGACATGGAGCTGAGCAGACTGCAGATGGACATCGTCGCCCTTCAAGAGACTAGGCTGCCAGATTCCGGATCTGTCAAGGAGAGAAATTTCTCATTTTTCTGGCAGGGAAAACCACCAAACGAAACCAGGGAACATGGCGTTGGCTTTGCGGTCAGAAGTGCTGAATAATAATAATAATAATAGTATTTATATACCACTTTTCAACTAAATGTTCACAAAGCGGTTTACAGAGAAAAATCAAATAACTAAATGGCTCCCTGTCCCAAAAGGGCTCACAATCTAAAAAGATGCAAAAAGAATACCAGCAGACAGCCACTAAAACAGACAGTGCTGGGGTGAGGTGGGCCAGTTACTCTCCCCCTGCTAAAAAAAGGAGCACCCACTTGAAAAAGTGCCTCTTACCCAATTAGCAGGGGTTATATCTTTTCCTTCCCTTGCCACAGATTTGCTCCCCCCCCGACCGTTGTGCTTATTTAATTGCATTTATTTATATAATCATTTTCACTTCACCTTTTTGCACATTCAGGACACATCATTCATTCATTCATTCATTCATACCCCACCTTTCCACCTCAGTCAAGGGCACTCAAGAAGGCTTACAAAATAAAAACACCAATACAATTATAGATAAAGCAATCATAAGACGTTAAAAATAAAAACAACTAAAACAATAAAATACAACCAATTCCAATGGGGTACAGCTCAAATAACATTTTATTTTAAAAAATCAGAACTGGCAATGTGCTTGGAACTGGCAAATCTGTATAAAACTTGTCCTCCACCCATTCCTGCAGGTGTTCTTAAGCAGTGTTTGTAAGCATGTTAGGCCCAAATCCTAACCAACTTTCCAGCACTGGCAATGGGAAACAATGGGGAATGTGCTGCATCCTGCAGTAGGTTGGCACTCATGGAGCCCTCCTCAAAGTCAGGGAATATTTGTTCCCTTACCTCAGAGCTGTATTGCGCTTATGTCAGTGCTGGAAAGTGGGTTAGGATTGTGCCCTCAGTCTGTGCATACTGGGGGTGGTGGTAGTGCAAAAGCTTATCTGTGCAGCAGCATGCACCTGCAAGAAGATTTCAGACAGGTTCTTTGCCTCCATCTGAACGATCATAAGGGAAATTCAGCGACAGTCGCTCCCGGTAATGACTTGGCTTTTAGGATGTGTCGGGTCCCTCCCAGATACCCTGACCCCCGACTTACCCTGGAGCAGGCACCCCATGCCCAGGGTGGGGAGGCTTCCCTGCCCTTGAAGGGGGCAAAGCAGGTTGGTTCACCCCAACCAGCCAGAGGGGGCTGGCAGGGCAAACAAAGAACACTACAGGAAACAAGCCAGGAACAGGAAAGGCCTTTTCTGCCCCACCTGGAGGAAGGGGAGGGGCCAAAGGGGGCGGGCTTGCTCCATAAAACAGGGAGGCCAGGGATGAGAGGCAGTCAGTGTGAAGCAGGGAGCTGTGAGGTCAACAGCTCCTGCTCCTAGGCCAGGTTTGGCAGATCTGCTAGGGAGGAGGACAAGGGTGCTGGAACCCCCTCTCCCTTCAGCCAATCTGAGGCCTCCCTGGGGGTGGGACAAGCCTGCTCCAGGCCCCTCCAGGGCAGGGACCCTACAGGATGAATTGAGTCTCAGCGGAGTTGCAGGAGGCAGCAGTCTCATCAGCAACACAGCCCTTTGCCAGCCCCAAGATTGTTGGTGCTAAGTGCCTGAAGCTGAAACTCCAAGTGAGGCAACCCCTACATCCAGTGGGGCATTGTTATGGGTAGTAGAATGGGAGACGGGCAAATCTGTTCCATGGAGCACAATCCACCACACAGTTCTCTGCCGCAGAGTTGCAAGGGGCCAGGGCACCTGGGGTCTATAGCACCAGTGCTATCACACGATGTGGTGAAGGTGCAAAAGAGAGCGACTAAGATGATTACGGGGCTGGGGCACCTTCCTTATGAGGAAAGGCTACGGCGTTTGGGCCTCTTCAGCCTAGAAAAGAGACGCCTGAGGGGGGACATGATTGAGACATACAAAATTATGCAGGGGATGGACAGAGTGGCTAGGGAGATGCTCTTTACACTCTCACATAATACCAGAACCAGGGGACATCCACTAAAATTGAGTGTTGGGCGGGTTAGGACAGACAAAAGAAAATATTTCTTTACTCAGCGCGTGGTCGGTCTGTGGAACTCCTTGCCACAGGATGTGGTGCTGTAGTCTAGCCTAGACGCCTTTAAAAGGGGATTGGACGAGTTTCTGGAGGAAAAATCCATTATGGGGTACAAGCCATGATGAGTATGCACAACCTCCTGATTTTAGGAATGAGTTAAGTCAGAATGCCAGATGTAGGGGAGGGCACCAGGATGAGGTCTCTTGTTATCTGGTGTGCTCCCTGGGGCATTTGGTGGGCCGCTGTGAGATACAGGAAGCTGGACTAGATGGGCCTATGGCCTGATCCAGTGGGGCTGTTCTTATGTTCTTATGATGCAACTTCCAGGTTCTGCAAAGAAGCGATCACTCTGAGCAAAGCTCAGGGTGGTCGCTTCTTCGCTTTGAGAAGCAACTGCTCTGAGTTGCTCCTACCTGTTCTCGTGAGCGCTCAAGAGAACAGGGAACAGTGACTCCGCAAAGCTTGGAGAGGCTGCTTTAAGAGTGATCCCTCCAAAGTTTTCCCAGTCACTGTGTCCCGTTTTTGTGAGCACTCGCAAGAACAGGGTGCAGCAACTCAGCAAGTTATTACTTTCTGTGGGGTATTAAGGCACTGAAGTACACATGGAATAAAGCTCATGCTCTGTAAGATCTAATGGAAGATCTCTGTAAGATCTAAGTGCTTCTGTCCAAATATCTACATATTGATGCCCGGCTCATAATCATTCTATTTTGCTATTCAGCGGCAATCCCCTTTAAATGGCACTGAGGGTATATGCTGTACCTGCCACACCTTAGATACACCATTGGTTCTTCAGTACAAGCCACATTTACAGGAACTCTCCCATTCATTGCAACCAACCTTGTCCAGGAGAACTTAATAGTGAATTGTGCACCATGATCAAATTTGCCTGTCTCTCACTCTTAATGATATCCCAAATCTGCCCCTGGAGGAAGCAGCTGTCTCACCAAGGCCACCTCTGTGGTTTTGTAACCAAGATCTTGGGAAGTTCAGAAGGAGGAGGAGGAGGTGATGATATGCGCTGAGATTCTGAAGTGCCCCTGTTGTGACTGCAAAATCCACACTTCATAAAGGCCACTCAAGCCTTCAACGCTTGTTCCAAGGGAGGAGGGAACCCTTCATAAACTCATCTCCTTGCCTTCTATGGCACTGCTAGTAGTCCCCTGTGTTAAGCACGTGGCTAATGAAGAATTTTTATTGGGCTCTCTAACTCTCCAAACTCTCTCCTGTTTGCTAATGCAAATAAACTGTCTCCTTTGCTCTAAGCTGGCCTCAGTCAGTTGTTCTTTGCCAAGATCAAAGAAAAAGAAGCTCTCTTGCCACTCTTGTCAATATTTTTTTAAAAGGTGGGTGGACTCAAATTTAAAATTGGACCAGAATTGGAGGAAATTGGAGGGGGAGACAGACAAGGGAAAGGCAGTTTTCAAAGCACCAGCATGATCCCAACATACCATCCCAGCATACCATCCAAGTGGCAGAGACATTTCAGGATTGGCAAAGCCCAGGAGAAAAAAAACAGCATTTTCCATTGACTCTGTGGATATACCTTCAAAGTTGGGGGGGGGGAGGGCTCACCTTGGCACTGTGTGTATGTGTGAATGTTACGGTTGCCACTGGTGGCAGCGGCAGGTGCCATCAGCACATCCTGTGGCAAGGGGTTCCACAGATTAATTACATGCTGGGTAAAGAAATGTTTTCTTTTGTTTGTTCTAACTTTCCTGCTGCTAAGTTTTAGTGGATGTCCTCTGGTCCTGGTGTTGTGTGAGAGGGAAAAGAACATCCCTCTGTCCACTCTGTACCTCAGGCGTAATTTTATATGTCGCAAGCACTTCTCCTCCGTGGCCCTTCCTTTCCTCTCCAGTCTCTACTTTGTGTTCACTCTCCTAGCACCAGTTCAAAAGAATTAGGCTCCACTATTTCCTCCTCTTCTCTTCCTGAAAAGAGAGCTTTCAATCCCTTTGTCATCACAGTGGGCTTGGGGTGGGGGGTGGCAGCAGTGACAGCAAATACACCTTTGTAGTAGGATGGAGAAGAGGAGACAGTGATGGATGCAAGGAGGTGCCTGGGGATCAGGGATCAGCACGAGGCCCTCTGAGAGCCCAGGGCCATTGATAACTACCTGAGGGTGCTGCCCTATGACTCTGTCCTGCCACTACCTCTACTGACCAGGGGCAGTCTCTATTTCTGGTAGCAACCTTGGTCAATCTCTGTCCCTGCTTTGTCCCCTTCCTTGCCTTTTAGGAATGCCTTGCCAAAATTCTGTTAATAGGAGGGCCAAACTGACTGTTACTTTAAAAGCACAGTTTGTCCGTGCATGCTTTTTGTTACTGTTGTTAAAAACCAGCAGGGGAGGGGGGCACTGATCAGGATTAGGATTCTGGAGAAGGTGGAGACAAGCTTGGAGCCTTTCCTTCTGCTATGGTCCAAGCAGGGGTGTGAAAGTGAATTCTGAAAAAAAAAACACTGGGATGGAGCCAATAGCAAAATGCCTTAAGCCAAACAGAAAATAGTCTGCTCCCTTGTTCTTGTCTCCTCATAATCCTGCCATTTGGGCCCTTAACAGGAATCTCTGAGGAGGCTAAAAGCTTGACACTTCAGATCAAACCGTGAAACCTGGTGACACCATTGACTCTCCTCCTATTATTTTGTCTCCTGCGGTACCTTTACGCTTGGCAACTTGTGTCATCTAAAGGGTTTCAAACCGTGTATTTCTTCACTGAGGATTCACAAAGTGATTGCATATGAAGATGAGCTCTCCAGTATCTGACCTTGAAGTTCACCACTTGCCAAGGCCAGTTACGGACCTGGCCCCTGTGCCATCCGGGACACAGGCCCACAACATTCCGCTCCCCCCATCCCCACCATTCCCTCTGCCAGATACTTACTCAGCCATAATGGGGCCTTGTGTATTGTTCAGACTCACTCCAAAAGCCTTCTGAGGCTTCTGGAGCGCTCTTAAACAGTACTTCTGGTTTTCTGACAAAAAATTAAATTACTGCTTAAAGACACTCTGGAGGCCTCAGAAGCCTTTCTGAGTGGGCCTGAATTTTGTGCGGGGCTTTGCCTTCCCACAAAACCACTCCAGAGCGTGGAGGTAGAGGTGGCATGGCCTGCGCAGCAGCAGAACAGGGGCATGGTGGTGCCACTTCCACAAGACCCACAGGTGCAGTGCCTGGGGATTTTGCCCTCCTGCCCCCCCCCCCCAGGCTAAGGCCATGGCTTCTCTTTAGCATTTAAACAGAAGATGAGCACCTTGTAAGACCTTAGCTGTTCTGCGAGAAAGATATGCTTCATAGGATGTCAGCAGAGATGGTAAGTAAGAATATCTCTGTGAGGTCCAGGAAATACTTCCCTCTCTCACAACCTCCTAGAAGTGTCGAAATGATAAACTGTTAAGAAGAAGAATTTTGATGGAACCTAATTCTGATTTTTTTTCACTTTTAAATCCTTGACTTCATAATGCTTGAATGCAGATTCTGGTCCAAATGGTCGGATACCATTGATGAGGGATGATTCCAGAGAACCCTGCAATCCTTTTGCCCATTTCAGCACCTTTTCGTGAAATAGCTGATGCACTCTGAAAATTTATTTCCTTCTCCTGGAACATTAATGAATATAAGTGGGATAGCTGAACCCCCCTTCCCCCATTATCACATTCCTTCTTTTGACCTTGAAGAACACTCCGTTTCTGAGCGTTAATCAGAGTGTCTTCTCCGCTGCAGGGAGATGGATTGAAAATGCATTTACCAGAACCACATTGCTCCCTGATAATGCATCCAACTGCGCGCAGAGAGGACTCTCCATTTCTCTGAGGCTTTGACCGCCATCTCTCTGAAAGGATATATTGAGGATCTTGTGGGTTTTCTGGAAATCCAGCACAGGGATAATATCCTGATGCCTGAGAGAGAGAGAGAGAGAGAGAGAGAGAGAGAGAGAGAGAGAGAGAGAGAGGGTGGGGGTGGTGCGAATGGACACGGCTGGACTCAACCCTGCTGAATATAGTGGGACTTCTGAGTAAATGTGCAGAGGCTTGCAGAGCATTCAGAGGGCTTCTAGGTGATTTCAATGCCAGGTGAGGCAAGTCAACACACCCAACACCTACAAGCTGCATGTGCTCTGTGCTGATTCCTGCTATTTCAAAATGACAGCATTCCAGCTGTGGAGGGAGCTGCTATAATCTGGACAAACCCTTAGTCCATCTACTGGGACTTACCTATGGAAGGAAAAAAAGAAGCTGCAGGGATGGGAACATGAGTCAGGTGACTCGATTCTGAGTCACAAAGTCACTTTTTTGCTGAATTGTGTACACTCAGGTCACCTGTATTGATGACTCTGGCACCGACTCAAGTCTCAACTCAAGTCCGCGAGTCTAGGTGCGCTTGCTTACTTTTTCGGCATGTGAAAGGCCTTGTGGGGCCATCATTCACACCGGGTGAGCAGCTGGGAAGTTCCAACCAGGAGGCAGGGAAGGGTTAATGTTTTGGTTTTGCACCAAGCAGGAGGTGGGGGGAGGGAGGGAGGCAGAAGCAGGCTCTCTTATCCACCTCTGAAGGAACCTTAGACCATTGGACAAAGGATGGGTGAAAAGAGGAACCCAAGGGATGGGATGAATGACTGGAGAAGCCCAAGTAGGTGGGGCAGCTGGGAGGGAGGTGGTTCCTAGCAATTGAACTCATGGCTCCAGCAGGCTCATTGAATGACCAGCCGCAACGGGACTACTTCTGAGTAGAGCTGCAAAGGATTAGGTCGTACTGGTAAGCCTCCCAGCTGCTGTGTACAACCCGATTCCCACTTACTGCTTCTGTCCTCACTCTTACACAGTTCGTCCCATCCCCTCCCCCCTTGCCAAGCTGGGACGTCTCCTCCCTACCTGTAGGTCTGTCCATGCTCAGGGTGGAATCAGGAGTTGTGATGTGAATGGGGGTGGGTTCATTGCTGGGCTTTGTCAGGAACCTATCACCATGTTCTGCACGGCTGCCTTCACTCAAAAACAGCAGAGCTTTAGTCTGCAGATGGGATGGGTGGGGACATAAGGGGAGTGTTTAATGAGAACTCTGACACAGACACCCAGTCTCCACCAGGAGCTCCATTTTTTCCTCAGAGTCATTCCTGACATGTGTATCAAAAAGAGTCCAAACAAATCAGTAAAGGGCTCTGGACAAGTCCCCACAGCTGCCTGTTAAGACTTGTGTACGAATTAAGTCAAAGGGGGTGAGGACTTGTGACTTGACTAGCTGCGGTGGATTTGCGCATCCCTGAGAAGCTGGTGGTCAACCTTTTTTTCCCTGGAGGCAACTAGTAGGCACATTAAAGCCTGACACCTCCAGCTAACATTGCCTGCCTTGGACTGTATGCTTGCCTCAAGCCAGAAATGCAGCAATGCCCTCTGCAAATCTTCTCCGATGAATCCAGGTTAGAATGGATCCTCCACCAGTGATGTGGCAGAGTAAAAATGAGTGTTTCTCCATAATGCAGCAGTGTATGAACCCAGAAAGGACACATGCAAAACAATAACAGAACAAGCCCAGGAAGGCATAGGAAGGAAAAGAGAGCCATTTCAAAGAGCTAGTTGTATTCACTTGCTGATATTAGCAATGTGCTTTTCAAAAGTCCTTTTTTAGCAAGCTACACAAATAGAGCTATGTGTTTTGTTTTGTTTTTAATTTTAAATCTTTATGTTTCTTTCTCTGGAGCCCTCTGCTTGACCTAGGCCAATATTCTGAAAATATATTCACTGGATTGTGGATGGTATAGGATGGTGTAGCGGTTCTGGAATTGAACTTAGACCTGGAAGATTGGTTGGCAACCTTCAGTCTCGAAAGACTATGATATAAGCCTACAGCACCCAGTATTCCCAGGCGGTCTCCCATCCAAGTACTAACCAGGCCTGACCCTGCTTAGCTTCTGAGATCAGACAAGATCAGTTATGTGCAGGGTAACAGTTGCTGTAGACCTGGAAGACCTAAGTTCAAATCCCCACTCAGCCAAGAAGCTTCCTGAGTGACCTTGGGCCAGTCACTATCTCTCAGCCTCACCTACCTCACAGGGTTGTTGTGAGGACAAAAGGAGGAGGATAGGAACTATGTACACCATCCTGAGCTCCTTGGAGGAAGGGTGGTAAAAAAAATGTGAAATTCAAAAATAAATTTCTGGCCAGCATGTGGCTGAAAGAATCTAGAAATTCTTTTTCTCCATATGAGTGGGTCAAGAGAAATCTTTGAATGACTCACTACACTGCTGATGACCTGAAATCCTGGAGACAATGTAGTATTGGGAACTAAAATGGGTCTTCCTGACACCAATCCCTTTCCTTTCTCAGTACCTTCAATTACACATCCACCTAAATGGACCTGAATGTAAATTCAATTACACATCAACCTAAATGGACCAGGGTAGCTCTTGAATACTTCTGGGGACATGCAACGAAGGCATATGCTGTTGCTTTCCATACTTCATGATTGCTTGGAGAAACTCATCCCAGGAGAGGCCTACTCCTCCGATATGAACCCGGTGGAATTGATGACCTGTCCTTTCGAGCCACTGATGCTGTTTGATGTGCAGCTGGAGAAGATGAAAGCAAGGAAAGGATGCTACAGAGGCGGAATGGGGTGGTTGCCATGGGGACAGTGCATCAGAGTGGCAGCTTGGCTGTCTTGCTCCATTTCCTTTATTATTTTTTCTCCTTGGTATCTTTGGGGAACCAAATTCTTCACCGGTGCCAAGAAACATAGCCTAGGGGGCTCCTGTAACTGAATATACTGCATGTTGCTTGTCACGGACAACAGTCTTTCAAAGTCTGAGGCCCAGGCTGATGGGAAAGAACAAGGTGTTTCACTCCGGGGCATTTGTGTTCCAATGGGGAATCAATCCATCCTATTGATTAGTGCTTTAGTGCTGCCAAGCTGATGAAGGGGGAAAGCGTGAAGAAGAGGATGGGAAATGAAGCTGGACAGATGTACGCCAGCAGGGCAAGAAGGGTACCATCTGATGGAGGAAGGGGAAGAGAAGGCTAGGGTTACAAATCATCAAATTTCCGCGAAAACGGCAATGGTCTTGTGTGCAAGAAATGAAATCAATTCCTTCATGCATGGAAATAATTCAGTTTCAAGGTAATTTCTCCAGAATAGAGGTGGGGCAGGTCAAAAGTCCCTTCCTAAATGGTGTATTATTATTAATAATAATAACAGTCTCGTTTCCTTCTGTCAGAGAGGCTCTTTCTATTTGTTTTTTGAGAAGGGATGTGCTCCTCCATTCAAGCAGGGGTTTCAGGTCACAAACATACATTTTGATGAAAACCCATTTAAAAGTTAAAAAAGGGGGGGGGAGGAGGGTGTTCTGGGAGGCCAGTCGGGGTTCAAAATCACTGGGTGGAATTCTCTTCCTATTTAGCTACTGCCCTCTGAAGAAAAGCATTGAATTCAAGGAAATATGGGAGTGTAGCCTTGGAGTGCATTGGTGTGTATAGGTGTGTGGGGCATGTTCCTGTGCCTCTGTTTGCCCTCCTTCCTGCTTCCTCCAAGGACTCTGTCCTTTTCCCCTTGTTGCCTTGTACTTGCCCCAGAACATCAGCAAGAGATTCTCTTGTTCATTTTCTTCAGACCCCTTCTGCAAGCCACCGCTAGAGATTGAATACAATAGGACATGGAATACAATGGGACTTAGTTCAGAGTAGACACGCATAAGATTGTGCAGTAAGTTAAACATGTGCAACTGAAATAATTAAATATGCCATTTAGTTATTTGATTTTTCTCTGTAAACCGCTTTGTGAACTTTTAGTTGAAAAGCGGTATATAAATACTGTTAATAATAATAATAATAATAATAATAATAATAATAATAATAATATGCTCCTTCTGTTTACCTTTGCCTCCACCCACCCTTTCCTCCTTTTATTGCCTTCCTTGTCAGTAAGTACAGGGGGACCCCCATATCCGGGGATCCCATATCTGCATATTCACTTATCTGTGGATCAGGTCCAGCTCCCCCCCAGCGTAGCCCCTCCTGCGTACCCTTCTGGAGCTCCCCTCATTTCCAGAGGGGCTTCTGAGCTCAGGAAGAGAAAAAAATGTGACTTGCGGTTTCACAGAGAAACCAGAAGTGATGTTTTTAATGCATTATAAGTCATTAATAATGTGACTTCCGGTTTCTCCATGAAACCAGAAGTTGCATTATTTGAGCAATACAGCTCAGTTTGAGCCTGGTAGAGCCCGGGGATGGTAGTCCTTGGCCTCTGCTGAGCGCAAAAACCCCTCTGCTTCCCTAGCCCCACTGCCTCTGGGGGGGGGCCCAGCCCCCTGGGACCATGGGGACAGATGTTCACCTGTATCTGCGGTTTCAGCTATCCGTGGTTAAGGGGGCACATCTCTCTCTCTCTCTCTCTCTCTCTCTCTCTCTCTCTCTCTCTCTCTCCCCCCCCCCCGAAGGGACCCAAGGTACCTTACAGTGTAAAATTCATAGAAACACAATTAAAAAATTACAGTATGACCTAATGCACAAAGAATTAAAACAATCTAAAAACAATTACAATAAAACACAAATACACTATAATACAAATGCAAGGGCAGCAGCAGACAGTTTATAAAAGGGACCAACCTGTAAAAGCTTAATATCAACAATTAAAGAGAACCTTGATTGTAAGCCTCCTGGGGCAGGGATTTGTCTTTTCCCTCTATGTAAAATGCTATGTACATTGATAGTGGTCTATAAATAATACTAATCACATGGTGGTTCTTCCCCTGATAATAAGGTCGTAGGGGAGCATGAAAAAGAAGCAGAGAGAGAGAGAGAGAGAGAGAGAGAGAGAGAGAGAGAGAGAGAGAGATGGTAGTGTAGTAGGCTAGCAGTACCTTGGGACTTCAAGAGTTCTCTCTGGGGATCTGAAGTGGCAGATTTGCTGCCTTGTAAGATTGTGTGCTGTTTGCTTCCCCATATGTTGTTGTTGTTGTTGTTGGTGTTGTTGTTGTTGTTAACAGTATTTATATACCACTTTTCAACTAAAAGTTCACAAAGTTCACAAACATGTTCTACAATGTTTCTTAAACTATGGGTTAGGACCCACTAGGTGGGTCATGAGACCATTTCAGGTGGGTCCCCAATTCACTTCAATGTGTATTTTATTTTTAATATATTAGACTTGATGCTATCGTGATATGCAACTGCATTTGGGCAAATGTGACAGATTTGTACTTTTAACAAGCTACTCTGTATATGCTTGTAACAACCATAGTCACTGGGGCTTATTCCCAGCTAAGTGTGGATAGGATCGCAGCCTTTGGGTTGTTTGCAGAATTTTTTTAAAACAGATCAGCAACTGCTTGAGAGAGTTAAGAGGGCTCGCCTTTATTTTAAATAAATTTTTAAACTTATTATAAACATTTAATTTACTTAGGCTGCAATCCTAACCACACTTTCCTGGGAGTAAGCCCCATTGCACAAAATATGACTTACTTCTGAGTAGACCTGGTTAGGATTGTGCCCTTACTTGCTTAATTAATCTGGTTTGTCCTATGGGGTTTTAAATATTTTCCTGCTTGATGATGTCACTTCCAGTCATGACGTCACTTTCAGGTTAATGACACCACTTCTGATAGGTTTGTCCCAACTGATTGTCCTGACAGATTGTCATTCTAAAAAGTGGGTCTGGGTGCTAAAATGTGTGAGAACCACTACTCCACAGGTATTTGTAAATCAAGCAAACCTAAAAGCCATTAGCCTCTGATGCCCTCTCAGTCTCAACCAAAGGAAACCACAGTTGGGGAGTACTACACCTGAATCTCTTGCCTCTTGGGGAAGAGGGCAATAGCATGCAGTTGTTACCAGAGT
Organism: Tiliqua scincoides; assembly: GCF_035046505.1. Taxonomy (NCBI): domain Eukaryota; kingdom Metazoa; phylum Chordata; class Lepidosauria; order Squamata; family Scincidae; genus Tiliqua; species Tiliqua scincoides. The sequence goes on from NC_089825.1 coordinate 89,516,625, forward strand.
CAGAAATTACCAGCTCAGTGAAATGAAGATGCAGTGAAGTGAGCTGTGAGGCCTCTGGCAGAAGGTTCAGATTGACAACACCATTATAGTTGAGCCTGTGATCTAGCCCAGTGGTTCCCAAACTGTGCGCTGGGAACCACCAGTGGGTCACGACTGTATTTTTAGTTAGTTGTGAAACTGACAAGCAGATAGCTGAAAAGGAAAATATTGAGTCCTGTGGAAACCAAAAGGAGCAGCATGTGCATGTTTACTCCTGAGTAGATGACTGTGCCTCAATCCACGCCAAGGGGAATGCCACACCATCAGAATGGTCCTGATTTGACAAACAGACCCCAACTAACTCCTGAGAAGGAACCCCCCCTCCTCCAAGGAAGTTGATATGGAAAATGTATTGAGCCCTATGGAAACCGGAACTGAGCAACATGTGCATGTTGCTCATGAGTAGGTGAATGTGCCTCTGCTCTTTTCGAAGGCCAGATGGAGAGGAATGCATGGCCTTGAGAATGGTCCCAATCTGATGAATGCAGAGCTCAACAAACGCTCCAGAAGGCAGTCCCTTCAACCATAATAAAAAGGATAAAAACTGAGGCTTGAGCAGCTGGTAAAATGGATTGTGTGAGTGTGTGTATTTTAAGTCTCGTAAAGTTAGGTGAATTCCAATAAGTTGTTTTAAAAAGTGGGTCCCAGTGCTAAAGGGTTTGGGAGCCACTGATCTAGCCGAATGCCTGCAGGACCCAAGCATGGGAAAGAAAGGATCAGAGACCCCCAGATTCAGCAAAACTGCCTTCAATGCACTATGGCTTAATGCCATGAACAGCCACCTATTGTCAAGAGACAGTTGTCTCATGGGCCTGGCTGGAAGTTATGTCTGAAAACTCAATGGCACCTATTTCAGTTGGCTGTTTTCTTTTCATTGGAAGTCAGCAAGATAATTAAATATTTAGAGTTTGAGCTAATTTGAAAATGGCTGGAAAAGCACTCAGCTGGGATATTAAAGCCCTCGGTTCCATCATCAGAAATGTCGTAGGCTTGTAATAAGCATGTAATATGATAAACTTTATTACAAACGCTTAATTGCTTGGAAGAAAATTGCTGGGACTCATATGCCACAGCCGAGGATACTCTGCAAGCCTTCTGGTGCAAGACACAAGAGGGGGAAGGAGGAGAAAATACAAACCGACTGGGGCGTCTTTGAATGGCCAGCGGTTCATTTCTGGACCCAGCAGCTCTGAAATGTCTTTACTACCAAGTTGGGCCTGGCAATAATCAATCACACCTCTGAGATTTCATGAGACTTGACTCTTGTAAAGTGCTTTTTTGGGTGGGTGGGTGGATGGGTGGGAAATCTCTTTAAAGACCAACTGGTACAAGACACAGCAGCTCATCTTTTGATGGCAGGAACACATTTTATACACCAGAGATTCTGCTGGTGGGTAAAGGAAGGAGATGCGCTCTGATCATAATTCCTAATGAGATCAGTGCTGGGGTGTAATCCAGCCTTGCAGCCACAGCCTCTACCCTGGAAAGCCATGCCTGTAAACTAAGATGTGAGGGGTATAAACTCAGATATGTGGTTGTAATTATTCCCTGGGGAGGAAAGATACAGGGTGTAGCCATCATTCAGTGGTTCGCATACAGAACTTTCAATCATTTTGATCTCTGGCATCTCCAAGTAAGGTTAGGAAAAACCCCTTTCTGAAACGTGATGGTGAGACTCAAGGCAATTTCTTCTGCCTGTTCTGTGAAAGCACTCTGCACATGCTCAAAGGCACATGTTCATAGTAGCAGTGTAATTAGGTGAGGTGATTTGAGTTATGTGCTTCAGGTACAATGAACCATCATGTGGTTACATTGAACATTATTACGTATTTTTTTTTTTTTGCAGTGAGGAATAATTAAGGTTGTCTTTAAGACAGGAGATGAACAGCCAGATATTAGTTTGCTCAGAAACTTAATGGGGACAACCAGTCAGATCTGCAGAATAATGTTACTTCTAGTTGGAGGAAAAGAATAATAGATAATGGAGGAGAAAAATAATGTTCTTGTGTGTGTCCATGTGGGTGTGCCTGTGTATGCATGTGTGTGTGTTGCATGTCTGAGTGTGTGGGTGTGTGTGAGATATCTATCTATCTATCTATCTATCTATCTATCTATCTATCTATCTATCTATCTATCTATCTATCTATCTATCTATTAGCATAACAACCTCTGAACAGGAGGTTGAGTAGTTCGAATTCCGAATTTCAGAAGTAGTATCCTTACAGCATCACAAAAAGTCATTTACTTTACCCATCTCTGGTTCCAGGAGGTGGGGCATAGAAATTACTAGAAATGACATTTCTTGCCTATCTCATTTTGCATAATAGCTTCTGAACAGAAGCAGTCTGTCCCAAAATTAAATATTTAGAATTTCAGGAGCAGGACCCTTAACAATTCCAGGAGCAATACCCTTAACAGTCAATTAATAATTCTTTCTTTCTTTCTTTCTTTCTTTCTTTCTTTCTTTCTTTCTTTCTTTCTTTCTTTCTTTCATCCATCCATCCATCCATCCATCCATCCATCCATCCATCCATCCATCCATCCATCCATCCAGTACTGGTTCAAGGAAGAGTGGTGGTGGTGGGGGGGGTTAGAACACTACCTCGGGAATGCATTCTTCTTATAATCCCCCTCCCCACTCAGCAGGGCTGGCCTAACCATGAGACCCGGTGAGACAGTTGCCTCAGTCAACAGACTGGCAGAAAGTGCCCACTTACTTTCACTGCTCCTCCTCCTACTCCCTGGATTGGAAAAGGTAGAAAGGAATGGAAGTGTGAAGAAGAGGAGAGCAGTGGGCTAGTGTGCAGTAGACAGAGTAGAGGAGCTCTAGCCCATCACTCTTCTCCTTGCCACTCTTCTTCTGCTCTGTCCCCCCTTTCCTCTTCCAATCCAGGAAAGAGCAGAGACTGACACATCACCAGGTAAAGAGGGCAGCACCAGGGCCTGGGGGGGGGTAAAGGGGGTAATTTGTACCCGGGCCCAGGTCAAAAGGGGGCCTGGAGCCAAAGGAGGGGGCCCAGAAATCTCCTGAGATTTTACGTTTTCCATTCTACTCATAAGAACATAAGAACATAAGAACAGCCCCAGACTTGTTGCCTGCACGAGATGCTGAGGACACTACCAGAAGTGGGGATGCTGGGGATATTACCTATCTTGCCACATGGGTTGGTAGACCTGGGCTCCAAAGATTTTTCCAGCGGTCTCCACCCTCCCCCTATCTTGTTTTGCCCCTCCCAGCCCCTATTCTGCTTGCCCGTCACCACCCTCCCCTGCTCTCTTTCACCCCTCCCTCTTTGCAAAGGGGCCCAAAAGAAACTTTGTACCCCCTGATAAAATTCCTTTCAGAGGCCCTGGGCAGCATATCAGCTGTCTTAGTTGCCAGGAGGTCCTGGGCCAGGCCTCCTGCCTGTGTTAAGATTTACCAATAAGGCTCTGTTCCTAGCACAATCTTTCTGAAAGCTATTCCTTAAAGCATAGCCTTTTTAGTTGTGGCTCTAAAGTTGTGCAAGGTGCTCCCTTGAGAGTCCAGTTTATATTCTTCCTTGGTCTCCTTTTGGGGACTAGAAATACATTTTCATTCTTCTGGGCATTTAGGATTGAACTGGATCTTAGTTTTATTGTTTTTCAGTTGTTTTCTTAGAGTGTTTTATAGTGTTATTGTAGGTATTAACTTTTCAAACTGTTTTAGTGTACGTCACCTGCTCTGACAGTATTTATGTTAGCAGGTGGTACAGAAATGTGGCACATCAAGAAATAAACTGATAAACTATTCTTGGCCTGAGCTGAAGTCCTGGCTCCAATTAAGTTCTGCCTCTAGATATGAAGGAGTTCATAGAAGGATTTGGATGGCAAACATAATTTTAAAAAACCAGAGCATGCAGAATGATGACCGACACAGCTGTGGTGGCCCAGGAGATCTCATTCAGTGTCCACATAAGCACTCTCACTTGTCAGAAACGAAGGAAGTGGCTGCTTTATGGTGTGGACCGGAACATTCAACCCTGAACTTAAGAGCGAGGGTGCACCTGGCATCTGGATTGGTCCCTTTACATCCTCGGGCCATGCCATACATATGTTGCCCTGACCTGTTCAAATCTATAGTCTTGCCCCCCCCCCCATTTCCGCATATTCCCTCCCATGTCAGAAAGGCCTTTTAAAGTCAGGAGTGAGACTGGGGAAAAGAAATAAACTTGATTTAAGGAGGAGGAACCGAAAAGGCCATTGACCCAAAATGCAAGCTGACAAACCAACACAGTGTAGTGACCTGACCGTATCAATGAATCTTGCTGCCCTGACGCCAGCCGTTTCTGGAGGTGCCCCAGCAGCAGGAGGTGAGCACGGCAATCTCTACAGCTGTCCAAAGAAGGGATGGTGGCCTGTGATTTAACGATGCTTGGAGTTAACGATGTCAGAGATGGGATTCCCATTCGCAAACAGGAATCTGAGCCATTTCCTGGCAGCCGTCCGAGAAGAACTGGCTGATCCTGGTTATTTCACAAGGTCCCCTTAAGTAGCAGATGGGAAATCCGTTCAGATGGGAGTCCAGCAAAACCTCTGCCTACAAAAGCAATTGGAAGAGAGGTGTGGAGCTGTACCCAAGATAACAGACTGAACGAATAGTGGATGCATTTGGCTTGATCCCCACACTGTGGATCAGGAAGACGTTTTCCAAAGTAGGCCTGATTGGCCAGTAACCCACGTTAAGATATTCAGGGCCCAATCCTATCCAACTTTCCAGCACCGGTGCAGCCACAGTTCAGCTCCAAGGTAAGGGAACAAATGTTCCCATACCTTGAGGAGACCTCTGTGACTACCTTCTCAACACAGGAAGCAGTGCATACCCCATTAGCATAGTAGCACCGGCACTGGAAAATTGGATAGGTTTGGGCTCTCAGCCTCCAGCTGCAATATGATAATATTATTTACCTTCCAAGGTTGCTGTAAAAGAAAGAACCAGGATAACACACCCAGAAGGCACTGTATAAATATTCAGCATTATTATAATCTCTATGCTTGTGGCACACAGAGGGCTAAACTATAAAATGCCTGGGGGGGGGAGGTGTAAACATATCAGATTGTATGCTGAGTTAGGCTGCTGTCTACACTAGACCAACAGCATTCATGGTACCTGCTGAGGGCCAGAAGTGACATCATTAAGCAGGAAGTGATGTCATTCAGCAGATGATTGCCAGGAACAGGCACTTTGTTCTCAATAGGAACTCATTAGATGTAAATGACAAAAGAGAAAATGTGCAAACCATGATCATATTTTCAAGATATGAAAAGATGATTGGAAGATCCCAATCATCACGTGGGCTGCCCTTTCAGCTTCACCACTTCTACTAAAGTGTCACTTCACCGCTCAGCTCTCTCAGATGAGAGGTGCTCTAAAAGTGATGTGTTCGCAGAAGCAGTGCTGCTGAAAGGATGGCCCACCTTATAATGGGGCTCTCCCACTGCTTTGGCTGCGTCTCCCACTCTTTCCCCTATGAGTCTGCCCCTTCCCCCCATAGCATTCCTTGACATCTGAGGCCTCCTTCCATCTCCCCTCCCAGAGCATCAGCAGAAGTGGCACTGCTGAAAAGGTGGTGCTGAGAGAGCCCAATCATCATGTGGGCCAGATAAAAAGCTTTTGGGGACCCTATCTGGCCTGTGGGCCATATGCTTGACACCCCTGTTCTACCCTGACTGAAAGTGATTCTCCAGGGTTTCAGCAGGGGTCCTTTCCAGCTCTACCTGAAGATGGCAGAGGCTGACCTTGAATCTTTCTGTGTGCAAAGCAGATGCTCTGCCACTGAGCCACAGTGGGTGGCATAGTGGTAAATTTTTAATTGTAGGACATATTTTTGGACAATGAAAGCATTTAGATGTATATGTATAGTGTATATAGCCCTGTGAGCTGGGAAGAAGAGGCTGAACGTCACCCTTGTGGAGGTGCCATGGCACCCTGGGGTGCCACAGCGTGCAGTTTGGGAACTACTGGCTAATGGCGCAATCTACCCCCCACCCCCGGCCAGCTCCTGCGTGTCACAAATGTACTGTAAGGCATGTTTGCACTGACTTGGGAGTCAGCTGGGCTGGTGCAAAAGTCCGCACTGGCTTGGGAATGCCAGATCTAGCCCTGTGCTGACCTGATGGGGTAGGTTTGCGCTAGGAGGCGCACGGGTTGAGAGAGAGTGGTGGGAGGGTGTTCCGGGGGTGGGAAGGGGCATTTTTGGGTAGGAGAGGGTGGAACAGGAGGTGGATCAGGCCTGGGAGGGGGGTGGGATTGGTGGCAGCAGTGCACAATAGATCCCCACTCCCGGGCCCTGCAGCGTTACATGGGCTGCTTGGATTTGTACCAGCTAAATAGCCCCATAGACATGGGGTAAGGGGAAAAATATCCTTTTACTCTGAGATGACCTCCAGCCTGCACCTAACCTGTGCTGGATACAGTGCAGGCCACTGTGGCCTGTCTATACTGGCATAGGTTGGGACTGAGCTGCCCACCTCTTAAGACAGATTTCTATCTCATTTTCATAAATACAAGTGGGGTCTCAGTATCGGCAAGGGATTTGTTCTCAGACACCTCCCACCCAATAGATACCAAAAATGGTGGATAAACAAATCTGTGATTTTTGGCCCAAAAGCCCTCTGAAGGGGACTGGAGCTGTGCTCTGGTTCCCTCAGGAGGGCTTTCTGAAGTTCACAGTGGCAGTCCACATCTGCCTGCTGCCTCTGCAGGCTTCAGAATGGCTGTTTCGGCTGAAAAAATGCTACTTCCAGTTTCCTGAGGGAAACTGGAAGTGACATTTTTATGCCATATAAGGCATTCTGAAGCCCCTGGAAGGCCAGCATTCAGAGGGTGTTCTGAGAACCCGAGAGGCCACATGCAACTTCCCTGGCCCTTGGAATGCCTTCTGAGGGCTGAAAATGGCCACATTTGGTTTTTGACTGAAAACTGGAAGTGATGATTTTTGGCTCTGAGAACACCCTCTGGACGTGACTGGAGCATAGTGAGAGAGGGAGATGCTGCTGAGGTGCTGGGAGAACCCAATTATCACATGGACCGCCCGTTCAACAGCACCATATCTGCTGAGGTGTCAGTTGCTGAGAGGTAGAAGTGGTGTGGCTGAAATGGCAGCCCATTTGATAATTGGGCTACCTCATATCTTGAAAATATGATCAAGATTTGCACATTTTCTCTTCTGTCATTTGCAGCCAATGAGTTCCTAGGTGAGAACGAAGTGCTTATTTCTGGCCATCTTGGTGACATCACTTAATGCTTAATGATGTCACTTCCAGCCCTCAGCAGGCACCATAAATGTTACTTGGCTCACAATATGCAATGAGTTTGTCACCCCTGATCTAGTCATTAGTGGAGGGTGGAGCCAGCCAGAAGTTCGAGTGTGTTTTCTCTCAATTGTGAGGAACTATCTGCATAAGGCTCTGGGGGCAGAACCACAACTGCAGTCAAAGGAATTAAAGATCCAATCAGAGAGGGTGTGACCCATTCTCAATCGATAATGAATTGGCAACAAAAGTGGATAAACACCCAAGGAAAGACAATTAGGTACTCTAATGAGCTCGCCTCTCCCATCAAACCCAGATCTGATAGGATCAGATATGCAAATAAACTCCAGCTCAGCTCACCTGTACTCATTTGGATGTCTTCTAATATGTGCTCTGCCTTGACACACTAATCTCTTGCATTTCTCTCCTCTCTCTGTAAAGAATCCTTTGCGATGTCCTTTAACCATTTTTAAGGTTTTTATACAGTTGTGTAATCACGCAGTTGTGATTTCAGTGCCAACAGCCAGCATTCAACAGTATGTTGAATGTTGAGAGCCACGGAATTCTCAGCAGACGGGAACACGCAGGAGAAATGTATACAGAAAGTAGCACAGAGTAGCACATGTATACATGAAATAGCACCGAAAGGCTGCGGCCATCAGGACTGAAATGTTTTGCAACAGGTTGTTCAAGATCCTTTATCGCGATTGCAGACTCTGGGTTTCTCAATCATGTACAAAGCAACGTTAATGTGATGTTAAAACTTTTTGTTTAAAAAAAAGTGAGGAGATGTGGGAATTGTAAACTGTCTCTTTAAGGTTTGGGTAATGTTTGGTACTGAAGTTGACAAGAACCAGTTCAGACCAGTTAGAGACAGCAGCAGGAGGGAAAAGACCCAGCTGCAGGATCAGCACTGTTAATATTTAATAAACATCAAAGCATTATAGTTTACAGTCATGTCTTGACTTACTGAAGCCATACTGATTTACTGAAGAACACCACATAGCTACTTCAATGAGCATAAAAAAGGGTTCATCCCGTGTATGCTACCTTGAGTGCTCAAGAGGAAGGGCAGGCTATAAATGCTCAAGTTCATTGTGTTCAAAGTGAAGGCCACAAAAGCAGGCCTGTAGCTCAGAGGAAGAGTGTCTGCTTTGCTGCAGAAGGTCCCGGGTTCAATCCCTGGCATGTCCAGGTAGGATTAGAAAAACCCTGTGTCAGCAATACCGGCTTCCATGGACAACAGTCTGACTCAATCAAAGGCTGCATTTGCCATGCTTGGATACGCTACCTCGGGGTGGAGCTGCTGCCTTGCCTGAAAAAGCTAAGCTGGATCAGCTTGGGTCTAGCCTTAGATGGGTGACTGGAAGCCTCTGGCTAGAGATGAAGGAATGTGAACTGGTAAGAAATGCATAACATATTGAGAACCAGCCTGAGGCATGCTTTGCAGCTGCAGCACCATGAAGGGAAACATCTGGAGGATTCAATGCAGTTTCTCTAGAACAGGGGCATCCAATTTTTCTGGCAGGAGGGTCACATCATCTCTGACACTGTGTTGGGGGCCGGGGGGGAAAAAAAGAATTAATTTACATTTTAAATTTGAATAAAGTTACATAAATGAATATATTAGAGATGGAACATACGAATGAATGAAGGGCTTGCAATAGCTTAAGGCCTATAAAAGACCTTGCATAAAGCAAGGCTGGTCTTTCCTTCACTGCCGCAGCTGTATCACAGACGTGAAGCAGCAAGCAGTGGAGGGAGCCCTCATCCCACAGCTCATGTGAGAGGTCGAACAGTCACCCTCATGCTAAGAGCAGTTGTGTCGGGCCAGCATAGGCTCCAACAAGTCTCTGGAGGGCCAGAGGCTCATTGGAGACTGGAGGCTCCTCGCAGGCTGGATTGGGAGTCCCCGAGGGCCGCAAGTGGCCCCCGGGCTGGGGTTTGGGCACCCCTGCTCAAGAAGAATAAAAATTGGGCTTATGGTCAGTCTGCCTATGTAAACTGCCTTGAGTCTACAAGAAAAGATAAGTAAAAATAAAATTAGACCTGAAGTTGGGAAAGCTTCAAATCTAATTTGGATGCCATTGCATGATGGGCGCTGAATCCCTGGCTGAGAGATACTATCTTCAGTATTGCCATCACAGCCAGGTGAATTGGGGGAGTCTTTTTTCATTCAGGGGACGATAATCAGAGATGAAGAACTATTCATATTCCAAACCAAGTAACGGGCATATGTAAGGTGTGGCAAGGAATGGCATTTGCCCTGGGTGCCACTGGGTGCGATAATGTCTGGGGTTCTGGATGTGGATTTCCCCAGGCAGAGAGCAGTAGAGGCAGTGCCCTGGAATTGCCCTCAAACTTCCACAGTTTGAGCAATGATGCTGTCAGCTATTAGTTCCAGACCAGCATGGGATCAACACTCCAGTTTGTCTATCATTCAAATTGTTTTTTTTACCTCCTGTGATTTTGTAGCCAGGCTCACTGACAGCTGCTCTCGGGACCATCAGCTGATTTCTCCAACATTTAGTAATCCCTGTGATATTTGGCTAGGAGAAAAAATATTTTGAGGTATCTCACTTCTTTCTTCTTGTAAACAAAGGAGGTCTCTCTCTCTCTCTCTCTCTCTCTCTCTCTCTCTCTCTCTCTCTCTGTGTGTGTGTGTGTGTGTAGGAGGAGGAGTTCATATGGTTTTGTACAAGCTGTTTACCAGTATATCCTGAATGTGCAAACCAGCTTCTCTTATATCAGTCTGGATGATACCACTTCATATATTCTCAAATGACAGGCACAATGGAGTGGCAGGAAATGAATTTCTAAGAAGGAAAGGGTGGTGGTAGGGGGGAAGATAACACAGTTGAAGTAGAGGTGACAAAAGGTCCTACAGCTTGATGAAGGAATACAACTAGATCTGAGCACATGGCTTTGGGCAAGGGTTGCATTTCAAACAGTTCCTGCAATCATGAGGGTTAGCAGCTTGTCTTTTCATTCTTTTACAAAACACAGAAAATTGGGCAACAAATCAATCCTGGCACTTCTCTTTTTAGAGATTCACCCTCCCCCTCCCCATGGTAACCACCCTGTAAATGCAAACCCCAGGCTGCTGGACCTCTCTTCTCTTTGCCTTACATCTATGGCAACCCAGTGTTTGAAGTTCATTTCCTTTGAACAACAGAAATCCTGTTCTATCAACAACATAAGCGGATCAATCGGCTCCTAAAACCTCGATCGGTGAGAAGAAAGCCTAGCGGGCCCTTTTGCATGTGGAATGAATCAATATTTTAAGCAGAAAAATATTGATAATGCAATCCACAAGCGGTTGCAGACATATTTATGTGCCTTATTATATTTGCCACAAGGAGCTTGATTTTCCCCCATACCCTCCATGAACTCACAGCTTTCTCCTTCACTGCATAATCTGAATTTCTTGCAACAAGAGTATTCCCCCCCCCCAAACACATACATGCAGTGCATCTATTTTTTCACATCTTTCTCTAATTCAGTGCATTCACTGTCTTTCTAGCCCTTTAATGGATCACATTTCGTGGACATTGTTGCATTTGGTTGCGCGGCTCCTTGGAAGAAATCAAAGCTTCATTACGTCTGTTGCCCCCTTGGCCTGTCATTCTTCAGACTGAGACATCCCGTTGAAAGGACACTTTGTATGAAAGAAAGGGAGATAGGAAACCTTTAACCAAAAAAGATTAACAAGTGAAATGGGAGGTGGTGAGGGGGAGAGCATTAGGAGAAATTATAGGGTAGGGAATCAAGAGTTGTAATGGAAACCAGAGTGGGATTCTTTGACATTAATAGGAATCAGACATTGTGTAGGGGTTTTGGGGAGGGTGGAGAAATGTTCTACCCCATTTGCCACATACAAAGTTACGGGGATCAGGAAGCCAACAGCTAGCACATTTTTAAAAATGTTCCTTCTGATCCACAACAGATTGAGGTGCTGCAGGCTGGAGAGTGTCATATTTCCAAACATGGATCCAAGGCAGTGACCCTTGCACCCAGGGTGACCAAATGTCATAACTGCAAAAGAGGATAAGGTACCCCAAAATGTAGAACCTCCAATAAAAATGTACGACAAGACAACATAAAACCTAAAAACACTCATTTATGGATTCCATCTGGTTAATCTAAACACAATATTACTTATTATTGAATTTAAAACTATATTACATATAATGCATTACATATAAGTTATTAATTACAGAAGACTATGCACTGCCTGCAGGGGCCCATTCACAGAGAAAAGGAGGTCATTGATCTGTTATGCCATTAAAGGTTGCTGAAATTGGAAAAAAAAATTGATGTTATTTTCCAGGACACAAGGCTAAAAAAAGAGGACATGTCCTGGAAAAAGAGGATGTCTGGTCACCCTGCTTGCACCCCACAATATGGCATTTATGAATGCTGTTTTTAAAATGTTGTGCAGTGAAGAATTATTATTATTATTATTATTATTATTATTATTATTATTATTATTATTATTATTATTATTATTAATCATTTTTCAACAAAAAGTTCACAAAGCAGTTTACATACCCAAAGACATAAGAAGGTGATACCCTGTGCCAAAGGGGCTCACAATACAAAACAATGTTAAATTATAAAGGGGCACAACATTAGAATAATAGAATCTTGGAATGGCAGGGACCTTAGAAGTCATCTATTCCAACCTTCTACTCAGTGCAGGCAGCTACTAAAGCATCCCTGATAGTCAGCCAGTCTCCAATGATGCTCTACTAAAGCATCTCCCAGTCAGCCAGTCTCCAATGAACACAAGAAGCAAGCCATCCTACAGGGAGCAAGCCAACGTGGGGCCCTAAGATGCCCATCCCACAACATTGCCAAAAAGAGTGTATTATTCTAACAGAGGTTTTAAAGCTTTATATTAGTATATATTAATTGACAATGGTGCATATGGAACTTTTAGTCTCCAGTAGGAGCCATGCATAGTGCACAAATACTGAAAAGATATACCAGGCATAAAGGTAGCTTAATATGAATTTCTGGAAATGAACAGGAACTTTATCTAAATGCTTCAAAGATCAAATGTTTATTGCAAAAGGTGTAAATCATCTTTAAATTGGGGCTGCTGAAGAATTAACATTTTTCAGCTGGTAAAATGTGCTGCTTTTAAGTCATTAAGCAGCCAATTAATCAACCAAGTAATAAGTTGCTACAGGCACTTAATACAACTCTTTCTCGCCTTCTCTCTATTACCTATAATATAATTCATGGTATTTCCCTTTTACTTGTGGCCAACTTCCCTTGCCTCCCCAGTGCCTTTATTTTATTTTTAAATTTAATCTCTCTCATATAGGTCTGTAACCTGATCAATGAAATCTAATCAAATGAGTTTAATCACCTAATTAAATGTGTTTTAATTGGCTGAATTGGCATAGATCTGTATACCACAAGAACAATAGTTATAAAGACAAGGTTACACTTTTTCTCTTTCTGTGGTGCTAAATGTGTCTCCAACAACAGACATTCCCTCCCGTCTGAGAGTGAAGGGGGTTTGCCATCTCGTAGGGTGCCTACTTTCTGTAGTTTTGATAAGTACTTGTGTCGTCCAAGTAATCAGGAATGTGTTTTGGTTGGTTTTAAAAGAACAGTTGTTGGCGCCAATCCGGCGCTAGCAGCCGATTGCCCCCTCCCCGCCTCGTGCACCAAGGCTGAGGCTGGGGCAGCCATTGGCTGCAGTGGCTGGGGAGGCGGGACTAGAGCGCCAGCTTGGAGCGTGCATTCCGGCTGGGCCCAGTTTGTTCCTGGCCGGCAACCCCGCCCACCTGCCCTATAAACCAGTCTGGGATTAGCTGGTCACCTTCGGGGGCTGGGTAGGAATTTTTTGCAGTCATCCTGATTGGACCTTGGATGGCTGTTTTTTCGCCTACCTCAGACTCACTCAGGATGGTGCAGTTCTTAGGTTAATCTGGGTTGGTCACTCCCAGTGCGGGCAGGGTACGTGTGGGGCTGGGTAGGTAGGTACTTGGCTCGGTGTCTATCCAAGGCAGCAGGATGAGGGGTAAGTCTGAACCACTCCCATGATGCCTGACCTGCTCCAGGAGGCAGGCAGGCGAACCCCTTGCCTGGACTGACAGGATGGTGCGGCTCGGCCGACTAGCCTGGAGTCCGGCTGCCTTGCCCCCTTTGGGGGGTGGCGGTGAAAGACCTAAGCTGGCAATTGACGGCTGGGGCCTCGAGCCAGGTGGTACGCCCAATGAGAATGCAGGGGGAGGCAGACGGCTAGGGCTGTTTCCCCCATATTGCCCCGCACGATTGATGTTCAGTGTTTATTGCCCTGCTGCAGTTGAAGTTAATAAAGTGACCCGTTTCCATCCAAGCTGAAGTCTTGTGTCTTTATTGCGGATGTTGGGGTAAGGAGTTTCATTAAATAATCTAGCTGAACATAAGAAGAGTCCTGCTGAGTCAGGCCAATGATGCCTTTAGTCCAGCATCTTGTTTCCCTCGGCTGCCTCTAGCCAAGTGGAAGGCAGACTTCTCTCCCACCATTGCATCTCTGCTACAGGCATTCAGGTGCATACTATTTGATTGGCAGATGAAGCCTAAGGTTGCAACCTTGTGGACACTTCCTAGGGCAGTGGTTCTCAAGCTTTTAGCACTGGGGAGCCACTTTTTTAGAATGAGAATCTGTCAGGACCCACCAGAAGTGGTCATGACCGGAAGTGACATCATCAACAGAAAGAGTTTTAACAATCCTAGGATGCAATGCTACCCACACTTACCCAGGAGTAAGTTCCACTTACTATCATTGTTAAAACACACACACACACACACACACACACACACACACACACATAGTAGCCTATTGAAAGTACAGATCTGTAACCTTTCCCCAAATGCAGTCACATACCATAGTAGCATCAAGTCTAATATATTAAAAATAAAATATTGAAATGAATGGGGACCTACCTGAAATTGGCTTGTGACCCACTTGGTGGGTCCCTACCCACAGTTCGAGAAACACTGTCCTAGGGGACATAGTGGGACTTGATTCTGAGCAAACATCTGTGTAAAATCACACTGTAAATGAACCAAAATTGAATCCACTAATGTTGTCGACTCTAGTTAGAATTCTGGTGGATGCTAAGCAGGATTTAGTACAATGGGGAAATGCTAGGAACAGGATTTGCTTGCAAGCTTGCATCTTTACTGAAAAGGCCAGAGCCTTGCTGGGCCTCTAAGTAAGGGGTTGGACCCAAGCATATATCTCCCCTGGCTTAGCTTAGTATAGGATAGTCACAGCCCTCTGTTTCAGTTGGCTTTTGCAACCTACAGTACTTCCTCCCTAGTGCACTGGATAACTCTCTTGCACGCTGCAGAATATTACTTAGTGAAAGCGTATTTCTCTCTATGGCTGTAATCCTATTCACATTTACCCAGGAGTATGCCCTACTGCACAATAAGACTTCGGGGAGGGGGATGGGAGCATGCGTCCCCAATGTCAAACCACTACGGAAAGGTGCACATCGGGATGGGGAGTGAAGTTGGGTGCCAAAGGAATGTCTGCTGGGCACGTTGTCAGCAGTAAAATTACGCCTGGCCAATGCTCTGACTGGCCCAAGATATCACAAGATCTCAGGCGGGCCATTTGGTCAGAAGGGGCAGGATTCTGCAACCCAATGGCCGGGCTCATAAGGACCTGGGCCGGGGAGGAGAGAGGTTGCTTTTTTAGGAACTCCAAGGAGACGACCTGGGGAGGTCATGACCCCCCACCAAACACAAACACTGGATCTGCCCTTGCTTCTTAATATACAACATATAGGATTGCATTGTAAGGAGGCCTTTGGGTTGCTGCAGTGAAATGTTGGCTATAGCTGACTATTCTTTAAAAAATGTTATGGTCTTCACTGCTCACTGCTCCTTTTTTTAAGTGACTAAGGGCCCAATCCTATCCAACTTTCCAGAGCTGGTGCAGCCATGCCAATGGGGAATGTGCTGCATCCTGTAGTGAGGGGGCAGTCATAAAGGCCTTTTCAAGGAAAGGTAACATGTGTTCCCTTACCTTGGGGCTGCTCTGGCACTGGAAAGTTGGGTAGGATTGGGCCCTAAGTGCCCATTCCTATCCCCCACTATTGGTGCTGATGCAGCTGCATTGATGGAGTACACACTGAGTCCATTTGTGGGGTGGGGGCAACCAGCTGGAAGTAAGTAATTTTTTTTTTTACTTCTTGGTAGGCTGCCCAATTGCCTATGGGTCTTCTCAGACATACAGTATGTCAGCCATTTTACTGGGATGTGCCTGAGGAGAAAAAAGAGGTGGGGTGGCTTGGAGAAGAGGGGATATGATCTGGTGCATATTTGAAATATTTTAAATGCACAAAACATTTTTGATTTTACTTTTGATTAGCATATTGATAGCTACCCTGAGGCTGCACTAGGGAAAGGATTTAAGACCAAGGGGAAAGTGCAGAAAACTCTAGCACACCCTTGGGGTGCTTCCAGATATTGCTCCCCTAAATGACCAGAGCAAAATGAAATAAGTTGTATCTCCAGGGAAAGGTTGCCTACATGTTGGTATCACCATCTCTGAGCCACAAGCACAACCCTGATCTCTTAGCCTCGTTGCTGATATGGTACTACCTTCCATAACACCTCTTCCTTTTAGAACTTACCGTATTTTTCGCTCCATAAGATGCACCTGACCATAAGACGCACCTATTTTTTAGAGGAGGAAAACAGGGAAAAAAATATTCTGAACCAAATAGTGTAATAAAATATTTAATAAACTATAACAGAATAACATTTGAACCATCCCCCCTTCTTAGGGTGAATGGGATCATAAACTGGCATGAAGATCCCTCCCTTTATTAGGGTGAATGGGATCATAAACTGGCATGAAGATTCCTCCCTTTATTAGGGTGAATGGGATCATAAACTGGCATGAAGATCCCTCCCTTTATTAGGGTGAATGGGATCATAAACTGGCATGAAGATCCCTTCCTTTATTAGGGTGAATGGGATCATAAACTGGCATGAAGATCCCTCCCTTTATTAGGGTGAATGGGATCATAAACTGGCATGAAGATCCCCCCTTCATTAGGGTGAATGGGATCATAAACTGGCATGAAGATCCCTCCTTCATTAAGGTCCCCAACGTGCACTCTTTTTTTGCAGTATTCGCTCCATAAGACGCACACGCTTTTCCCCCCACTTTTTTGGGGGGGAAAAGTGCATCTTATGGAGCGAAAAATATTACAGCTCTTTGTCCCAGTGTGATTGACAGCTATTTTAGTCAATGAGAGCAATGCATTCTGGGCCAGTCGGTTCCTGTTGCCTGCCTACTAGTTTAACGATGTATTCTATAGCAGTTTTGCACAGCGCTCAACTCTCTGGAATGGAGAGATCTGCTACTGTAGTTGTCTGGATCTGTGGTGATCAAAAATGCAGATTATTCCTACTCGCTTTTGACTCACAAGGGCTTGGCGGACCTACCACAGCATCAGATGAGAATGTATCCTAGGGCCTTGAGACGGTATTGACGTCAATAGGCTTCCAAAAAACAGGTTTATAGTGCAGTAAATGTGAAGCTGTCATCTATGTGTTTCACAGTATCCAGGCACCTTTCCTCAGGATCATATTGGTGTCTCAGGATTATCGCTCCTTTGCTCCTCTCCCATCCCGTAAGCTCATCTTTTTTGCTCCTGCAGCAGCTGTGAGCCACACTTGGTTGCTCTAATGTTAAAGGCACCTACTAGACAGTGACTGACGAGGCTTGTGATGCGTGACACAATTCTCACCCCAAAGGCTTTTCTCTTTGAAAATGTAGGCTGTATTTCCCTGCTGTCTTATCCTGCAGTGTCTGAATGCTTGTCCATCCCGGGTTCGTTTATTCTACTGTGTATAAGAAAGAGGAACACAGCAGATTTTTCCCATACGAACTATTTACAGCATGATCTGTGGAGGCCAGGAAAGTGGCAGTATTACCTTCTAGGAACTTACCCTTTAATGTGTTGGATATTGCAGCCAGGGTAGCAGCAGAGATCTGCTGTTGACCAAGGTGATTGCAAGGCGCACCTGATCAAGCCCCCCTCCCCCAAGCCCACAATATCGGTGGCAGTGGTGTGCCCAATGTCTCATCAAGGGGTGCCATGGAGGACATATGGCAGCCTTTTGCCCCAGGACCCCCAGCAACCTGTCACTAGCACTGATTGCAACTGATCAATAAATGTTACCTAGTTCATTCATCTAATTTGTCTTAGTTGAGCAGGGGAGTTGGCCTAGATGACCTTTACGGTCCCATCCAGCTCTTAACATCCTGTGACTTTATCTGGTAAGTAGCCCTGACCCATCCTGTTCTGTTGTTCTGGACCTTTTCAGCCTAGAAAAGAGGCACTTGAGGGGTTTGAGACATACAAATTATGCACGGGATGGATAGAGTGGATAGAGAAATGCTCTTTACAATCTCACATAACACCAGAACCAGGGGACATCCACTAAAATTGAGTGTTGGGAGGACAGACAAAAGAAAATATTTCTTTATTCATCATGTGATTGGTCTGTGGAACTCCTTGCCACAGGATGTGGTGATGGCTTCTGGCCTAGATGCCTTTAAAAGGGGATTGGACAAATTTCTGGAGGAAAAATCCATTATGGGTTGCAAGACATGATGTGTATGTGCAACCTCCTGATTTTAGAAATGGGCTATGTCAGATGCAAGGGAGGGCACCAGGATGCAGGTCTCTTATTATCTGGTGTGCTCCCTGGGGCATTTGGTGGGCCACTGTGAGATACAGGAAGCTGGACTAGGTGGGCCTATGGCCTGATCCAGCGGGGCTGTTCTTATGTTCTTATTCCTTAAAAGTCACTGAAAAATCCAAGTGCGTACAACTTAGGTTGGTCAAAGGAAACCAAAGAACTGCAAGCATGACTAAACTGAGGTCTGCCTCTAGTTTCTAGGCCATCTGGACTTAGGGCTCTTTGGACTCCTCCAGAGATCAGACAGACCCCCACAGGTTTCTGCTGCAAAACTGAACTTGTTCTCTCATGTGTCTGCTTCATCCTTCAGGATGGCTCTATAAAAAGCAGCACATAACATATTGATCCTGGAGAAGCCCTCCCCTCCTCTGTCCAAACACTTTGACTCAAAATATACATTAGTGGTGGCATGGTATGATTGTTGCTGACCATAAGACTTAAGAAACTGGATCAAAGAGACGCTTAATGGCAGAATGTGAAGAAATGCAAGTAGAACAGGTGCTTTCTTATTGGCTTGTTTACTATGTCCGTAGACTGACTGCTTTTCTGCCAAAGCACTCTAGGTGATTTGCAATTCATAGGAGTGGGTGACAATCTAAGAAGAGACAGGATGCAAAAGGAATGAAGAGGAAAAACAAGCAAATTCTGGTGCCACTGCCTTCACACTGTCATGCAAGGAAGCAAGAAGATCTTATATAACGAGTGGGTGGCATCCTCACTGGAGAGAAGGTTCTTGGAAGGGAGGCATCTATTGGTATTTGGGACCAGCACATTTTTAGGGTGTTTCAGTGATGGAAATGGCATGAAAAACTGTAGAAGAAGCCTTGCTCACCTCTCCCTCAGGTGCTGCTGAGTTAAAAACAAATTAACTTTTTTTAAAAAAAATAATCAGACAACCTTAGAATAAAAAGCTAATATAGGTATTTATTCTGCATGATCCTCCAGAGCCTCTTCTCCCCGGTTTCCCTCCTATCCCAGTTGACAAAGAGCAACCCCCTGAGGCAAGGCTAGCCCTTGCCACACACCTCCCACATTTGACTGGCAGAAAAGAGATTTCCTAGTCCTGATTATGAATTGGCAGAAGAGGACATTCAAGAAAAAGTCATAATCCAAAGTTAAAACTAGCAAGGGCAGCGGAAAAAAGTACATGTGACTGTAGATATTTCTGATAGTTTATGGCAGCTGATCCAGTGTTCAACTAAGCATTTTTTCCCAGGAATCACAGTATGTCATATGCAATACTTTATTATGGTCCTTTTAAGAATCCAGTAAGTAGTGAGTGTTTTATCCCTATTGCAGATGGGGCCCTCAGGCTGAATGGCAGTACCTTGCCTGAGGCCACATAGTGAGTTCCAGAGCACTGGCATACCTGGGGGACGGGAGGGAAATGCCCCAGGGCACCACCTTTACAGGGCCACAGAAGGCCTTCTAAGGGCCGGAGGAGGCCATGCGTAGCTTCCTTGGCCCCAAGTAGACCTTCTGAGACCTCCAAAAGGCCTGAAAACGTCACTTCCAGTTTTCAGTGGAAGCCTCGGAAGGCCTATTGGGGGCCAGGGAGGCAGCACATGGCCTCCTCTGGCCCTCAGAAGGTCAATAAAGGTCACTTTTAGTTTTCAGAGAAAATCAGAAGTGATGTTTTTAGGCCTGGGAGGGTGGGATTTTGTGGATCTTGCCCCAGGAAGCACAGGGGCCAGGATCGCAATTGTTCCAGAGTGCCAGGTTGCCGAGGGCCTTAGGGCAAGGTCTTAAACTGGAGACCCCATAGTTCCTTCTGCCACCAGTGGTATCAGTTGAGGAGTGCGGGGAGTGTGGACCACAGTGGGTGACACCTGGGGGGGGGGAGTGATACCAGAATGAATAGCCAATCTAGTTTGAAAGTCCCATCTTAATCAAATTCCAGCATACAGCTGTGCATGAAACCTTAGAGTAATGCTAAGGGGTGGGGGGAGGGTGATGATGGGGGTGATGGAATGAGGCAGGTAGGGGGCAAAACAGAGCAGGGAGGGCAATAACAACATAAGAACATAAGAACAGCCCCACTGGATCAGGCCATAGGCCCATCTAGTCCAGCTTCTTGTATCTCATAGCGGCCCACCAAAACAACCAGAAAAGTTTCTGGAGCCCAGGTCTACTGGGTTTCCTGATATGGAGCCCAGGTCTACCGCTGGGTAGCCTTGGCCTCTCAGTTGTATTTGGTTCTCCTATTCATCTCTGGAGCCAGGTCTACCTTCCTGGGGAGCAGAGTGAGGCTCCCCCCATCCATAGCCATGGCAGCCATATCCAAGACCAGGATTCTCCTCATAATCCGTTGTGGCAGAGGAGGCTCCAGATCCTAGGTCTACAAGGCTTACCAATGCAGAGCCCCAGTCTACCTATCCAGTAGACCTGGCAATGTGTGGTATAGTCTGGTATGGGAGAAGGTCTATGGGGATGACACCATGAGTTACCATACTGGGTGACACCAACCCTAGTGATGCCACTGCTTGCCCACTCACTGATGGCACATCGAACATGATCACTGCCACCAGTATGGGGGTTCAGCGGTCAGCTTGGCCAGGACGAGGCAGCTTGGCCAGGGCACGAGGACTTCAGCCAGTGCCCGACCCAGCTGAGATCTGGGCAGAAGTGAAATTTGCACTGGGGACCTCTTGATTTGTAGCTCAGTATCATAGCCCGTATGCTACACCAACTCTCTATTGGGGGAGAGGGGCAGAGCAGGTCCTGACTTCCTTACCTTTTCTGACAGCCCCCTTAGATACTGTTTTTAAAAGACTATGGGGGGGGGGGTTTACAATATCACAAAAATGGGGGGAGGTTGGGAGGTGGAGCAGGTGAACTTCGTTAACGTCCCCTCTACATTTGCTCCCATTTACATTCAAGCACTGAGCTGATTCCCTAGCTGAAGAGGCAAGCCAATTTTTAAGTTTGCTGGTTTCCCTGAGCCAGAAGATCAGTTTCACCGAACACTGCCAAAATACATCTGGCCAAAGCAGGCTTCTCCTCTTCTATAGCAGCGCCAGGGACAAACTGGATGTGTCATTAAACACATCATCATCCTCTAGTTAGGGACTTGTTTTCATTCTAAAACAGGACCTATTCAGTCCCAAACTGGATCATGGTCCTACAATATGGAGATAGTTTAACCCTTTACAGGTGTGCTGTTTTCCAGCCAAAAAGAGCACTTGCCAAGCAGCTCTTTAATCCCAAAGGTGCCATTGGCCACAAAGTTACTTTCAGGATTAAACTGCATCTTTTGGGGAGGGATTTTGGGTGGGGAAATAATGTGGAAGAAAATGTTTATATCCAACTCTGCTGTAGTCCCAGTCTGGATTGGGACCCTACAAGACTGCTACTTTAGAGTAAACATGAACCCCTGAATAGATGAAGACACCTTGAATGGCTCATCTAGTTTGGCCCAGGTACAATGCTCAACAATCTGTGCTACTATTGTCTAGGATTGTTCCCAAAACCCACAATGATTTAAGATAAAAAATCGTTTGGAAGGGTTCTTGAAGTTATTATTGCATAGGAAGATTACATTATTGCCTTAGTGATATAACTGGAGGGGGAGTCCCATGGCGCTTACTTGCCACACTAAGCAGGATTGGGATGGTGGGACAGCTGGTGGAATACTGCGACTTGTGGCTGTGAAGTCACTGCCAGGCACCCATCAGGCAATTACTGGAGGCAGGGCTAGGGGCTAAGTGGGGCTAGGTGAGTGGTAAGGCCACAGATACTGGTGTTTCATGGGAAGAGGGAGTTGGGTTGGGGGTATCTGCCCATAAAGAGGGTGGAGAGGAGGCGGGGGGGGGGTTGGTGAAGAGAACAAGAGCAAGGAAGGAGCAAAGAATGGGACAATAGAGGGTTAAACAGAGAGACAGAATGGGAAGATATGGAAAAAGAGGATGGGATCCCAGGAGAGGCCACTTACACAAGGGCAGAAGACAGGTGGGACAAACCAAGACCAGAGTGGCCGGAAGGAAGGACCAAGTAAGCAGGGACAAGCAGGGCCAGCTTTAAGTCAACGGAACCGATCGCTCTCAATTGGGTTTTGTGCATAAGGGTCCCCTGCACTAGGGTGGAAATTTTTTTTTTTAACTAAATCATTTCACAGTCACTAAATCCAGCGGTTTTGTAACTATTTACTTTTCAAAGGTAATCTACAATTTTTGCTTGTTTACTTGTAGGCTTACATATACAGGTTCAGCCTCGTTATACATGGATATTTTATACACAGATTTGACTCAACATGAATAGCCACTGCAAATGAGAGGGAATGTGCTGATCCCTGGAGAAGGGGAAAAATGCATCCCTTTAAAATCAGTTAAAAAAACTGAACAATAGCCTCCTTAATGAGAGAGAGGGGGGCAGCTGGCTGACAATCCATCAATCTTTCCAGGCGACCCCTCCCTTCCTCCTGAGCATGTGAAAGAAAGGTGATCACTTTGCATTGGTGAAGGGAGGGGCTGAGTGAAGTGCCTTTCTAAGTGCTTGGAGGATGACTGATTGATGGATTGTCTTCTTAAGGACTCTTATCTTACATCACAAAGGTCAGCAAGGCTGCTTTTAAATCACCGGAGGAAAGAAACTGTTTTTTAAATGGATTTCTTTAGTGCATTTTTTGCCATCCACAAATGGAACCTACGCGAATAATGAGGCTCAACCTGTATACAGTTTTTATGTTAAAATGTGCTTAGATCCATTTGGCCCGTTAACTCACATGCGCTTTTTCAGTGCACATTTTGATGGTTTTCTATTCTATCATAGAGATATAAAGTCTATAATAAATTTTATTTATATATCTAAGATTCTACAGACGTTGGCTGTGAACCTGGGGCTCTGCAAAAAATGTTTCCAGTTTGGCCCTGCAGCTCCTAAGGAGCCCTTCAGCTCCCCAGGACAAGAAAAGATGAAGCCAGGTCAAGGAGGCAGAAGAAGGAGATGGGGAAGGAGCCAGAACAGATAAGGGGAGGAGGAAGGCTTTCCAAGGATTGGGGCCAAGGAGGTTCCTGTTCACTATCCTACAATTGGCAGGACCGCCATTAGAAACTCCTCCTTGCTCCTGCAGCAGCAGATGCCCTGCGCCCTTCCTTATCCTCTTGCCTTTATGGGGACATCAAGCATTCACCGTGTCAGGTCCCACTTGAACTGTGAACAAAGGTGAAGCATCTTACCAAGGCTGGGAAGATTCCACCCGGGGGGGGGGGGTGCTGTAATTACTGCAGTCAGTGCAATGCACCATGTAAGTGACCCCTCCCACTAGCTGTTGAAGCCATTCCAGGCAGTGCACTGTCACTCACTGAACCAAACAGCATCTCCTGCACATTGCCTTCGCTGCCCAGAATGGCTCCAACAGTAGGTGGGAGAGGCTGCTTACACAGTGTGTTGTGGCACCTGAAGTTCTTACAGTTTTGCCCCCTCTCTAGCTACACTATTGCCTCCTCTTCCTCCAACTCCCTTGATGTCAGGTCTTGCAACCCCTTCAATGCAGGGCTACCAACCTGGAGGGGAAGAGACTCCATTGGTCATCATAACGGGACATTATTTTAATTGGTTGCTAACCTCAGGGATGCTAGGACCATGCATTCCCAGCATTCTGCCTTTCAGTGTCTCTCCATAGAGATTGGTTGGCAAATGATCATAAGCCGGAGCTGTGTTTCAAAACCCAGCCAACCAGCTCTTCCGTTCAGGCTTGTCAGTGCATCATCTAGCAATAAATGAGTGGTTTTCAAAAGTTCAGTGGGCTGGGAAACGGTTCCAGATTGTTAGCAAGGCTGCCAACGTGGTGTACCGATACACTCCGCAAATATTTGAACGCGCCTTGTTTCCCTATTCCATGCTAGGGAGTGTTGACAGCAGATTTTGGTTTCTGTTTTCCTTTGAGTTGCGTTCACCCAAAACATTAGTTCATTTTCTTCCCCCATGGATGTATCCGGTGGACATAATTTGGACTAGAGAACTTTGATTTCTGTCTCTGATCTAATTTGCCTGTGAGATTCATGGCACAAGGGGATAGGATGCCAGCTCAGCAATACTCTTGGTTTTTCTCTCAGGTTCCAGGAGCGGGGGGGTGGGGGGTGGGGGGTTTGCAGGAGGTACATCATACCTGGGATCAGAGTCCAAAAGGGGGTCCAGGAGCCAAAGGAGGGGAGCTGTAAATTTCTTGGGATCTCAGAAAATGTTTGCACATATTGTGTGAAGACTGGCATTCACATTTTGAGTGAGCCTACATAGATTTATTACACTTTGAAGAAATTAGGAGGCAGTGATCGTATTAAATTATGATCCAATGGAGAAGGAAAGGGACCCAAAAGAAATTTTGTACCCCCAATAAAATTCCTCTCAGAGGCCCTGTTTCCTCTGTTCTGAAAACAAATTCATAAAAAGGTGGTGAAGGAGAGAGGACAGCTTTCAAAAGGAAAAAAAAAGGGGGGGGGGAATCAGAACAAAAAATGGGGGTAGACTATCCCCCCCCCCATTCTGAGTTGGTGCCTCAGATGCATTGGGAAAGGTGAGGAGGGGATTAAGGTCTCACCTGTTTCAATGGTTACTGGACATTTCCTGGGGAGCAAGGCGGATTCTTCTAGAACCCTCTCCCATTGACCTGTTCACCTTATCTTTAGCTTTGAAATGGGCTTTGAAAGCCTTCAGAGCATTTTTTGTAGCCTTTGGTTCCTCCCCTAACAGAGAACCAGGTTGTGGGGGCAGTCTTGTCAGAACTCTCTCACAAGAGGGCAAGACCCTGCAGTGACAGCAGTTTCTGCTGTGACATCTTATGCATCACTACACAGCAAGGGGGCAATCTGAGCTGGTTGCCCTGGCTCTCTGGGCATACTGGGAAAAATTCACTGTGCGACCCTGAGCAAGTCACTATCTCCATTGCCTCAATTCCTGATCTGTATAATGGACAAAAGGTCAAAACTACTTCGCAGGTATCCAAGGCGTGTCTAAGAACTCCTGACATCTGAGGCTGTGAGTGCCAAATACTGTCCATCTTACCTGGTGAAGTGCCAACCTGTTCCCCCCACTCTCTAGACTGGAAAAGAAAGAGGGGGATGGAGCAGAGGCAGAAGTATGGAGGAGAGGAGAGTGGAGGCTAGAGCAACAGAAATACTGTAGCCCATCATAATGCTTCTGTCTAGTCTGTCACTCTTCTCTCCATCATATTTTTCTCATCCGCTCTGCCCCCTTATTCCTTTTCCAAGCCAGGGAGTGGGAGCAGCAGTATAGTTGAAAAGGCAGGTGGTGTTCGGTGCCGCCACCAATCTGTTCCTGAAACACTGACTGAGTTGGCCTCCAGAATGGGCCGGCTCTGCAACCTGCCCCTTCTAGTAAGCTATCCTCTTTCATAACTGTACAGTTCTAGCTTGATCTGGGAGCTGGAGAGTTAGAAGGATGTTGAACACCTAGACAGAAGCCCCACCTTTCCCGTGAAATTTCTCTTCCTGACCCAGTAAATGCAATCCATGTGTTTAACCAAGTGGGATCAGTCTTGTTCTGGTCCCACAATTCTCTTAAGAGATCCATTGTGTTACCTTGCATGGGCAAGTCCTAATTCATCAAACTCTGCTTATCATCTTTAAAATGGGAATAATAGTGAGGAAAAACCAAGATAAATTACCTTCTTTCATCTGACTTGGCAATGAGTGGGCATTTCTGGGGGTGAGGCAGTGGCATTGCTGCGGCATCTGGCACCCAGGAGCACAAAACATTTTAACACCCCCTGTATTTATTTACTGTATTTTTATCCTGCCTTTCTCCCACACCAAAGGGGACACAAAGTGGCCATATCCCATACTCCCTCATTTTAAATGAGGGAGTTTCTGGAGGAAAAATCCATTACGGGTTACAAGCCATGATGTGTATGTGCAACCGCCTGATTTTAGAAATGGGCTATGTCAGATGCAAGGGAGGGCACCAGGATGCAGGTCTCTTGTTATCTGGTGTGCTCCCTGGGGCATTTGGTGGGGCCGCTGCGAGATACAGGAAGCTGGACCAGATGGGACTATGGCCTGATCCAGTGGGGGTGTTCATTTGTTCTTTTGAGCAGAACCTCCCTGAGCTACTGTATCCCCAACGTTCTAGAACACCTGCTAGAGAGCAGGGTTCGCCTCGGCCTTCCTATTGGCTTCCACTTACATACGTCTTCCATACTTTGGCCAATCACACATCCCCAAAAAGAAAGCCCGCCCCCTCGCTTGTTGGTTTCTCTGATCTTACGTTCTTATATACCAGGGGTGCTCAATAGGTGGATCGCGATCTACCGGTAGATCACGAGGCAAAATGAGTAGATCGCGGAGTGCCGACCCCCCCTTCAGGTGCCTCTGGGAGGAAATGCCGGGAGTAAGGCCCATTGTACTCAATGGGCCTTACTCCCAGGTAAGTGTGGCTAGGATTGCAGCCTCACAGCCTAATCCTAGGCATGTCTACTCAGGAGTAAGTCCTGTTATACTCAGTGGGGCTCAAGGTACACCAACATACATTGTACACATAAATGTTATATGTTATGATGGCGCGAACATTGTAAAAAAAACTCTGGTAGATCTCCGGGCCTTGCTGGGTTTCAAAGTAGCTCTCGAGCCAAAAAAGTGTGAGCACCCCTGTTATATACCCTCATATGACATCTTAGAGACCTCCAAAAGGCACTTCTAGTTTTCAGCAAAAATGAGAAGTGCCTTTCGGAGGTCTCTAAGACCCTCAAGGTGTGGTGCCCGGGGCAATGTACCCCTTAGCCCCTCTTACCTTTACCACTGGAGTGAGGAGCATGAGAAAGTTCCCACCAGACCTAATTAATATACTCTGGTTGAACTACAATAGTGATTTCCAAACGATATTCCAAGGAATAGTTATTAAATGGCAAGAAGCTGGCTGGCTGAAAAATAAATAGTTGTCCTATATTAATGCCCTTCTGCTGCAATGTCCAGTTGCTGGGGAGTGTTTGTGCAAGAAGAACACTCAAAAGCACTCAATTCACAGGTAGCGACACCTGTACCCACCTAGCTAGGAGCCTCACAAACTGAGGCACTGCCCTCTGATGCATCCCAGTATCCTTTGCTGTACACATGACTTCTTGCAGCTGGCTTTTGAGATTGACTTGCAATGCAATGCATAAAAGGGGAGGGAGAATTGCCTTTTATTTTGCATTTGGATCTCTTTTCGGTTGCAAGGGAGAGTTAAAATCTTGCCCTGCGCTCCTCCCTACCCACTTGCTCTTTTATATTCCATATTTATGGTATCTGTTGAACAGAGTTCTGAGTAATTCTTGACTCTGGTTGCTCACGGCTTTATTTATGCATTGTTATTTATAACTTTCCACTAATGCACAGCCATCTATGTCAGGGAAGTAATTACCTCTTGCTTTTTAGTAAAATCAATAGAAAGTTGAGCTAGGTGCAAATGAGTGCAGTGTTTAACTTGATCTACTGCTGGAGGGTGGGGCAAGGCGCTCGCTCACAGCTGTCCAGTGGGAGGAATAGATATGAAATTCTGAGGAAGGCCTGCCTGCAGCTTTGATGTGTGCTTGTGTGGGCAGATTACATGTTTCAAAAAGGGGAGGAGCCCCACAGGCTTTTCTGGTGCCTGCATATTAGGGCAAACGTTTGTGTGCATACACAGCTTTAAAATATGTAATCTAAGACATTGATCTTCAGCTGGTGGGTCAGAAGCTGAAACTGGGTCATGTCCCATTGTAACACAGGGACACTCCAGGTTCACCACTGCAGGGGTGGTGTGACAGTGGTAGCACCTGATTTCCATTCAATCGGTCTCTGGTTGGAATCCCTGCATCTCTAGGTCTTCTCTTGTTGGCATCCTTCAGTCTCGGAAGACTATGGTGTCACGCTCTGAATGGTGGTTCTGGAACAGTGTCCTCTCCAGTGCGCGAAGCCTGGGTAAAGTAGGTATGGAGGATAGGCTGTTACCCATGCAGCAAATCCCCCCTCTCCACGTCGCTGGAATGGTCCAATGGAAAGGCAGAAGCCAATACAGTTGGTTCCAGCGACGTCGCAGGAGTTGCCAGAACGTGACTGTGTTCAGCCATGAACTGCCTCAGGGACTCCGGCTCCGGATTTTGCCTCGAGGTTGACTCCTGAAGCCTTTTCCATAACTGGATGAAGCCACAAGGCAGTGGAGGTTTGGGATCAGAGTTTTCCTTCTCTCAGATGAGCTGCCTTCCCAGGCTGACAAGTCCCATCTACCCGGTGGCTGTTTAGTCGCCTCTTACGACAAGTACAGCCAAACTGGAGAAAAGACCCCTGTCTGAAACCCTGGAGAATTGCTGCCAGATGACAGTACTGAGGTTGATGGATTAATGCGTCATTTGGTCTTTTGTGTGGCGGGTATTTGTGGTTATTGTTTAAATTTCTTTTAAGAGAAGGAGAAGGAGAAAGAGAAGCGAAGCAAACAATGGCTTCGGCGAGGGACAAAGAGACGATTCATGATGAGGAGAGAAGGAGAAATGAAAGATGGACATATGGAGCCACAAAATATGGGTCCTAATTATTCATTTATTTTTTTAAAATTCACAAAATGTAATGGCAACGACGAATGAGAGTATTGAAAGAAAACAAACCATCAAAGAGCAGAAAATAGAAACAGCATAGCTTAAAACAAAGAAACACACAACAGCAGATAACACAGGCCTGCAAAACAAAACTTCTTTTTAAATTACCAGGGACGTTTGAATGAATTTAGGATATTTTTGGGGTGCTGAATCAAAAAAATGATATTGGTTTTTCCCGATTGGCTCTAGTTTTGGGGGAATGGCATAGCCACCTTGTATACTGATTCAGAGCCCAATCCTGTGGTCCACAGCACAGCTCCGTGCCGCGGACCACAGTGCGGGGCTCACCACTGGGCTTGGCAGTCTCCCTGGCTTGGCAGTCTCCCCGACCGCCAGGCTGTGGAACGGGGGGGGGGCGTGGGGGAAGTGTTCCGGGGAGGGGGGAGGCTGGCAGGGGCGGGTGGGAGGCGTGCCAGGGGGCAGGTGGGAGGCGTGTCGGGGGGAGGAAGAGAGGCGGATCTGTGGAGCTGTGCTCAGCAGGATCCAGGGTGCTGAGCGCCCTACATGAGCACCTTTACTTTAGCGCCAACCTTTTGGTTGGCGCTAAAGAGAATAGCCCCATTGCAGAACTGCTTCCCTTACTCAGGGGAAGGGGATGACCATCCTCTTCTCCCGAGATGCATCCCGCAGTAGCGTGGGAGGCGCAGGACTTGGTGGGAGCCCTCCTCGGAGCCGCCGAGCCTGGGCGCTGTGGGCAGCTCAGGATTGGGCTGCCCAGCAGCTTCCCACCTTCAGTCATGCACAGGTAAATTTTTGACATGCAGGAGGTCAGAATGACATCCCCATAGCCATGCCCCACTGAAACTATTTAGCAAAAGGGGTGTTTTCTGCTCCTGTCACTTGTTTCTACTTTAAAAATGATTATATTTCATTTAAAGATCCAGCTTTAATCAACCCAAGCTATTGGTGTGGATTGCAATAATCACCAGACAGTACATTGCCCCCTTTGTACAGCATGCTGCCCTGATGTGCCAAGCAGATAGAGTTGCATCAACTCCAATAAGCAGGACTTACTCCTAGGTGAATTTGCATAGGATTGTAGCCTTAACATTCCATCTCTCAGGTAGCCCTGGGGAAAGATATGACCTAGACATTAATGTATGTCCGTAGGCAGATTTTTGAGGCAGTCATTGAGGAAAGCTCAAGCAGCATACAAGGCCTGTCCCAGTGAGCGCAACCTGCAGGTCCTCCAAGCTGCTCGCAGCAAAGTCCAGCAGACTGCCAGGAGGTGTGCTAATGACTACTGGCTCCAGCTCTGTTCCGAGATACAGATAGCAGCTGACACGGGCAACATCAAGGGGATGTATGATGGTATCAAGCAGGCCCTAGGTCCAACACAGAAGAAAATTGCCCCTCTGAAGTCTGCCACAGGCAAGGTCATTCAGGATCGGGCGCAGCAGATGGAACGCTGGGTGCAGCACTACTCTGAGCTATATTCCAGAGAAAATGTAGTCACCGAAGAAGCACTGAACAACATTGAGTGCCTGCCTGTGCTGGAGGAGCTTGACAGTGAACCAACCCTAGAAGAACTTCACGTGGCCCTGGACTCCCTTGCCTTTGGCAAGGCACCTGGAAAAGACAGCATCCCTGCTGAAGTCCTAAAGTGCTGCAAAGAGATCATCGTCACTGAGCTGCATGAAATCCTCTGTCTCTGCTGGAGAGAAGGTGGAGAACCTCAAGACATGAGGGATGCAAACATCATCATGCTGTACAAGAACAAAGGCGACAGGGGTGACTGCAATAACTACCGTGGCATCTCTCTCCTTAGCGTTGTAGGAAAGTTGTTTGCCTGAGTTGCACTAAAGAGGCTCCAGGTACTTGCAGAGAGTGTTTATCCAGAATCACAGTGCGGATTCTGATCCAACAGGTCCACCACTGATATGGTATTCTCCCTTAGACAACTGCAGGAGAAATGCAGGGAACAGCGACAGCTACTCTTTATAGCCTTCATAGATCTCACAAAGGCCTTCGACCTGGTCAGCAGGGATGGCCTCTTCAAGATTCTCCCCAAGATTGGATGTCCACCCAGGCGCCTCAGCATCATCAGATCCTTCCACAAGGACATGAAGGGCACTGTTGTCTTCGATGACTCCACATCAGACCCCTTTGACATCCGAAGCGGAGTGAAGCAGGGCTGTGTTCTTGCACCAACCTTGTTTGGGATTTTCTTCGCTGTCCTGCTGAAGCATGCCTTTGGAACCGCAACAGAAGGCATCTATCTCCGGACCAGATCTGACAGAAAGCTCTTCAACCTCTCCAGACTGAGAGCAAAGTCCAAAGTCCAGCTGAAATGTCTGCGTGACTTCCTCTTTGCCGACGATGCAGCTGTCACTACCCACTCTGCCAAAGATCTCCAGCAGCACATGGATCATTTTAGCAAGGCCTGCCAAGATTTTGGACTGACGATCAGCCTGAAGAAAACACAGGTCATGGTTCAGGATGTGGACTCACCTCCCTGCATTACAATCTCTGAGCATGAACTGGAGGTTGTCCATGACTTTGTGTACCTTGGCTCAACAATCTCTGACACTCTTTCTCTCGATACCGAACTAAACAAACGCATCGGTAAAGCAGCTACCACGTTTTCCAGACTCACAAAGAGAGTCTGGTCCAACAAGAAGCTGACGGAACATACCAAGATCCAGGTCTACAGAGCTTGCGTCCTGAGTACACTTCTGTACTGCAGCAAGTCATGGACTCTTCGCTCACAACAGGAGAGGAAACTGAACGCTTTCCACATGCGCTGCCTCCCATGCATTTTCGGCATCACCTGGCAGGACAAAGTTCCAAACAACACAGTCCTGGAACGCGCTGGAATCCCTAGCATGTATGCACTGCTGAAACAGAGATGCCTGCGTTGGCTCGGTCATGTCGTGAGAATGGATGATGGCCGGATCGCAAAGGATCTCCTCTATGGAGAACTCGTGCAAGGAAAGCGCCCTACAGGTAGACCACAGCTGTGATACAAGGACATCTGCAAGAGGGATCTGAAGGCCTTAGGAGTGGACCTCAACAGGTGGGAAACCCTGGCCTCTGAGCGGCCCGCTGGGAGGCAGGCTGTGCAGCATGGCCTTTCCCAGTTTAATGAGACACTTGGCCAACAGTTTGAGGCAAAGAGGCAAAGAAGGAAGGCCCATAGCCAGGGAGACAGACCAGGGACAGACTGCACTTGCTCCCGTTGTGGAAGGAATTGTCACTCCCGAATTGGCCTGTTCAGCCACACTAGACGCTGTTCCAAAACCACCTTTCAGAGCGCGATACCATAGTCTCTCGAGACTGAAGGTTGCCAACAACAAGGCAGATTTTCTAGTTTGCCTTCTAATGAACCTGATGTTTCTTCTTGGCTAAAGTTCTTTTGAAAATGGTTTCAAGATAGCACCTGAGTGCTCCTTCTGATGACTTGTGGAGAAAGTCCTGAACTTTGCTCTCTCATTCGCCCTTGACTATACACCTCAGTGTACCTTTGAAGCTGAAAGTGATCTCTGGTGAGTCCAAATGAAACCCTGGTGTATTTCAACTCGTGCATGTGCAAGCGTGTTTTCCTGGCTCCACTTTGTGCTTGTGAGAAAAAAAAAATGCCATTCTTCTGGGAGTGTTTGTTGTCTCTCCTCGTCTTCCAATGGGTGAGGTGCTGACTGAGCAGCTGCCTGTTTTGAAACTTTGCACACGCAGACACTGGCCAGCATGCCTGAGGACTGGGATGCTCTCCAGTTTGGCTGCCAGAGCATGGCCCAGCATGGAACATGCTGACTGCCCTGGCAAAAGAAGCCTTTTCCTTGGTCCGTTCCCTACAGGAAATGACATGCGATGTGGCTTATTCAAGATGAAAGATGCCTTGGCTAGAGAAGCCTGGGAGGTTCAGACAGCCCATCTGGCTGTCCTAGCACATCTCTGAGCTGCCCATGTCAGCAGAGTCTGCCTCCTAGAAATAAGATATCAAATGTTCACACTACTCAAAGGGAAGGCTTAATCTCTGGAAAGAGCAATGCCGGGAATTGAGCCTGCTGGAAACTCATCTCTAACACATGCAGTTGTGTGAGAGTTTGTGGATGCTACTCAGTCACAAAGGAAAAGCTACTCTTCAATACTCACTTACTCTTTATGTCCCACTTATA
Source organism: Tiliqua scincoides (assembly GCF_035046505.1). NCBI lineage: Eukaryota > Metazoa > Chordata > Lepidosauria > Squamata > Scincidae > Tiliqua > Tiliqua scincoides. The sequence goes on from NC_089825.1 coordinate 89,549,343, forward strand.
TTTGTGGGGTATATATAGTGGGATTTATATCCCATTTGTCTCTATGATAGATCTTGGTCAATTTTTAGTTGGGAACCTTCAGTCTCGAAAGACTATGGTATCGCACTCTGAAAGGTGGTTCTGGAACAGCGTCTAGTGTGGCTGAAAAGGCCGATTCAGGAGTGACAATCCACACCAGGAGCAAGTGCAGTCTGTCCCTGGTCTGTCTCCCTGGCTATGGGCCTTCCTTCTTTGCCTCTTTGCCTCAGACTGTTGGCCAAGTGTCTCATTAAACTGGGAAGGGCAATGCTGCACAGCCTGCCTCAAAACGAGTTTCTGGAGGAAAAATCCATTATGGGGTACAAGCCATGATGTGTATGCGCAACCTCCTGATTTTAGGAATGGGTTAAGTCAGAATGCCAGATGTAGGGGAGAGCACCAGGATGAGGTCTCTTGTTATCTGGTGTGCTCCCTGGGGCATTTGGTGGGCCGCTGTGAGATACAGGAAGCTGGACTAGATGGGCCTATGGCCTGATCCAGTGGGGCTGTTCTTATGTTCTTATGTTCTTATGCCTCCCAGCGGGCCGCTCAGAGGCCAGGGTTTCCCACTTGTTGAGGTCCACTCCTAAGGCCTTCAGATCCCTCTTGCAGATGTCCTTGTATCGCAGCTGTGGTCTACCTGTAGGGCGCTTTCCTTGCACGAGTTCTCCATAGAGGAGATCCTTTGGGATCCAGCCATTATCCATTCTCACGACATGACCGAGCCAACGCAGGCTTCTCTGTTTCATGCTAGGGATTCCAGCACGTCAATTTATGGTCAATTTATGTCATGTATTTATAGAGCTTCCAAGTGGACTCCCATCTGGTCTTTCTGATGCAACCTGTGTGTCCCTCTGGTCAAAGATGGCTTTGTTTCTGTGTTCTGTATGGCACTTAGCATTAATACACTTAGGGCACAATCCTAACCAACTTTACAGCACTGAGCTAAGGGCAATGCAACTCCGAGGTAAGGGAACAAGAGTTGCCTTACCTTGAGGAGGCCTCTGTGACAGCCCCCCAACTGCAGGATGTGGCACATGCCCCACTGGTACAGCTATGTTAGTGCTGGAAAGTTGGTTAGGATTGTGCCCTTAGGTCCTGATCCTATCCATTCCCTCCCCCCCTCGATTGCCGATGCAGCAGCGCCAAAAAGGCTACTGCTGAATCCTCCAGGGAGGGGGGCAGTCACGGAGGAATCCTCTGGGTAAGGAAACATTTGTTCCCTTACCCAAGGGTAAGCCTCTGCAGCATGGAGGGGTCTACTTGGACCACTAGCTATTTTGGGTGGCTAGGGGCTAGGATTCAGTGGCTGCTGCTTTGCATGTTCACTGATCTCCCATCCCATTGCTGCCTTGTTACATCCTCCCCCTACCCCGTTCTGCCCTCTTCCATCTCATTCTGCCTTCCCCACCGCCTTACCTGCGTCGGTGGGCCCAGATGACTGTCCTGGCACTGTGCTCTGGTGGTGTGCGAGTTTGTGCTGGAAGCACTTTCACGACTGTAGTAAAGCAGTCAGTGGGGGCAAAACACTTGTCCTGCCAGCAGGGCAGCCCAATTGGGCTGTTAAAATCATAGCAATTTAAATCCTCACTTATCAATTTATACTATTATCATATCACATCTTCCAGGACAGCTGCCCTTCCACCCATGGCTTCCACATGGGGGCAGAGACCCACTCCGTGTTAGCAAGAACCACGAGGCTGGTGAAGTCTGGCAATGCCATCTAGCCCACCAGAGAAGGAGTGGAGATGTGCATTTAAGAGGGAAGCAATGCCCCTTCCTGGCAGCAAAATTTTTGTAGCAACTCCCTCACCAGAATGTCACAGTGTGGGGCTGGTCGTCTGTCTTTGAGAGGTTGAGTAAACATTTGGGGAGATACTTTCCAGTTGGCATCTGTCCTTTTCTGCTTTACTGCTTCATTTCATAGGGTGCTGGGTCAATCTGGCCCAATAAGAAAGAGAATCATTGGCCCCAACTGGCAGGCTTGGTGTGGGTAGGGCAGAACTGAAAGCTAAGCTGTGCTGGTAAGCACCTTAAGGTTTCTTAAAACTGTCTTATCTGGCCAATCTGTAAGTTCTGAGCAGCTTGAGGATGACCAGCCTCAGAATGACCCACAGAAGCATCTAGAAGCCACTTCCAGTTTTCAGAAGACAACTTCCAGTTTGCTTCTGAAAACCAAAAGTGACTCCTGAATGCTTCTGCAGGACATTCTGAGGTCCACAGAGGCCAGTATAGTGGGTCACCACCAGGAGCATTGCATTATGACCCACCCTGAAGGATGAGGTGGGTTGCAGTACTGGTAAGTTTGGGAGCCACTGTACTAGCGTGTTTAGGTGCCTTCTTGACACACCTTTAAGGTGAGCGAGCAAGGAGAAGTGTGGATCAGTGTGCAAATTGATATGATGCTTGGAGCGAGAGTGGAGTTGTCCTTGACAGGTAGGGGGAGGTGTGTCCTTCTCAAAGCTGTCACCTTAGGGAGTACGAAGATTGCACTGTAGGAGTGGAATTAAGGGCACAATCCTAACCAATTTTCCAGCACTGACATAGCTGTTCCAATAAGGCATGCACTGCATTGTGCAGTGGGAGGCAGTCAAGGGGGGGGGCTCCTCAAGGTAAGGGCATGTTTGTTACCTTGGGCCTGTCACATCTTTGTCCCAGTGTGTGGGGGCCATGATAGGTTCTGGCATAAAAAGGAATGTGGAGTGAAACCTGCAGGAAAAATGTCATTACCAGTTCTGTGTTCTGAGCCCCAAGCAGCAAATTCCTGTGGATTTGTCTGCCTGTTGATGTGTGGCCAAACCCAGGTTGTTTTCCTGGCACGGAAAGCCATCAAAAGGATCTGTTATGAAGAACAGTAGAAATATTTGCCTGTCATGAAAGTGGACCTGTGTCACACAAAAACCTAGGTACAGAGCTGATGGGTACTGCTTGGGTTGTGTACTTTACAAGGATGACACATCTAAGAGGCTGCCATTCATATTGGTGACATTTGTACCCCATTAAGGAATGACAAATGCTCAACCGATTGGTATGAGAGAAAGGGACTTTTTCCTACCCAGCCTGGCCAACCCTCCTAGTCAGGAGAGGAGATGCTTGAGTGGCAGGTTCATTGGTCAAGCAGAAGAGGTGTTCCAACCTTGCTCTCGGCAACTGAAATGGCCTGACTATGGCCATGGCTACACTCAGGTAGCTGCCCCATCTCAATAGGCCTGAGCAACCCCCACCCAAGCTCTGCTCCACCACTGGCCATTCCTGCTCAAGTGAGTGGTGCTCAAAATCCTGATCTGCAAGCCCAAGAAGCCCAGCTCAGCCAACTGCAAATTTGCCTGCATGTGGCTCAGGAGCAGCAGCAAGGAGGTCATCTATTACTTGAGGAAGGGGAGTTTTTTTTCCAGATTTGCACAAAAGTGCCATATGGGCTAGCAGCAGACCTGCCTAAGTAGCTAATCCTGCATCTCAGTTCTTGCAAGGACTTCTGATTTGATCCACCAACTCCGCTCTTGCTAAGCTTTACTTCATCAGCCAATAACCATAAGAAAGAACCATCATATCATCAGTGATGTGACTTTCTTTCATGGATCCACACTATCATGTCTTTCACGAGAAACCCATTGCCATGTGCTAGGCAAGCTAGCTGTAGATTCTGTGGCACTAATCAGTTTATTTCATGATAAGCTCCGTGGACTACAGTCCACTTCATCAGATGCAACCTTTAGGCTTTAAGGTGGCACAAGCTATTTTTGCTACAGCAGAACATGGTAACCCCTCTGCATGTTCTGTTGCTGTGAGTTTCTCTGGCTACTTTTCAGAAAGCTGAGATGTACATTAGAGAGAGAGAGAGAGAGAGAGAGAGAGAGAGAGAGAGAGAGAGAGAGAGAGAGAGAGACTTGAAGTGCTGAGAATGCACTTAAAGCTTTCATTTTAATCCATGGATGTCTGTAGTGCAGCATTGAATCAAATGTTGGCATATGCTCCAGTCATTCAGTTGCTATCAGCACTTCCTGTTGGGGAGCTAAGTGCCCCATAGCTGAACCCCTGAGATGGTTGCTCCTGTCATAGCAGGAGGAGGACTAGATGGACCTGTGAGGGAGCAGGAGCAGATGAGTGTGAGAAGGAAGAAGCACAGCACAAAGTGGCCTGTTGCTTTTCCCCCTCTCTACTCTTGCTCTCACCTCTTCCTCCTCCTGCTGTCTATTACATTTTTATACCACCCTTCCTCCAAGGAGCTCAGGATGGTGTACATAGCCTCTCCCCTCCTTTTTCTCCTCACAACAAGCCTGTGAGATAGGTGAAGTTGAGAGTGAGTGACTGGCCCAAGGTTACCCAGAAAGCTTCATGGCTGAGGGGGGATTTGAATCTGATTCTTCCTGGTCTAAATTCAAATCCCAAACCACTTCACCTTCCTGGTTTTCACCAGGAAGTCTAACTGTCTTAGGGGACAGTTGTGGGGCACTTCATTCCCTAAAAGATTGGTAGGAAGAGGGAGGATGAGAAGGCAGTGACTAGCTGTAGTGCATAAAGGTGTTCAATTTGTGGCAGTGCCACAGACGTACATTTGTTAGAACTCAAGGCGCATCCATGGTGTGGTGAACCTCTTTGCCTCGATTCCTCTTGACCCATCCTTGCCAGCAGAAAGCAACAATCGCAGAGACTCAACTCCCTAGGAAGGAAGTGTCGATACATTCCGTCAATCCCTTTCATCTTCTAACATGGGAGAGGGGAATGTGGAGCCTCCTCCCTCCTCAGTTTAGAAGAGAGGAAAACATGGTCCCTCTCTTCAGAAGTGGGTTTTTGTTCTTGTCATCATGTTGTGGAGTCACAGGAGGCCAACAGCCCTGTAAGGGACAGAAGAAAAACTCATGTTGGGAGTTTACTCTAGGCTAAGCGGGAACACATTTATCAAAGGGAGCTGTGTAAAGCTACAACAGGGAGCAGCAGTTTTCACTTACCTTTATTGGCTCCCAGCCCACCTTGCAGATGCAACCCATCTGATTGGGTGTCTCGCATTTCCTGTTCCATGTTTCTGCTTTGTGTCACCAAGAGATTTATTTTGTTTTGCTTAAAGCTCCTGTTCCCCCTCTGTCCCCCCACCACCCGGGGGGGGGGGCAAATTGTCAGGTAGCACCAATGGCAAAAATGCTTCCATGGGTTTGTTGTTGCTCTAAAGGCATTTGGAGAGAGAGCCGTGGGCACCTCTAGGCAGAGAAAAAGGAAGAGGGGAGGGAACCAAAGAGGGGCTCCTGCTTTTGATCCCGTCCAAAGGAGAAATTCCATTGCAAAGCGGGAATCAATCACGCAGCATTCCAAAGGCAGCGGGTGACCATAGACCAAGGCTGGAGGCCTTCAGGTAATTCAGTGCTACTGAAAAGTGGATTCGCACAACCCTGGCTTCAAGATGAGTGGGTGCTATGGAGCCTGTTTTCCAGACTGATTTTTGCATGTGCAGTGATGAGGACAATCTGGTTATTTATTTCCACGTGTCTCCTACACCATCCTCCTGCCCCAAGAGCATGCTAGGTGGTTTGCAGACATGACACTCCAGAGCAATTAAGCAGAGAAAGCAACAAAACACAGCATTTTCCTGGTTTGCGAACCAGAACAATATCCAGAAGAAACCACAATAGTTGAGGAGAGCAGGCAGGCTATCAAAAGCTATTTAAGTGACTGAAAGTAGCTCACAAGCCTCTTCAAAGCTTGGCGGAACAGATGCGTCCTTCGACGTCAGAAGCGAAGGGACGAACCTGATGCTACTATGTTCCGTCACCCTGGTGGTTACCTTTGGAAAGATAAAAAGTGCAGTCCAAAGTCTGGTAGTCTGGCAAACAGGGAAGCAGCAAGAGGGAGCATTTAACCTTTTCTCTGCCTGCCAATTTCAATTGCATCTCTCATGTCCCCCTCTGCAGACATAGTTTTGGATGCAGATAAAGAAACATTTATAGTTATGTGGGGAGAGGAGCTAAAGAGGATGATCTGGAACAAGAAACATGGCAGGTGGATAAAAACCCCTGCCAACTCCCTGCTTTCACCCCCCCCCCAATTAAAAACAAGTCTTCCTTTCTAAAAAAAAGTCTGGCAAGGAGATGCTACCTACTTCTGTGAGAAGTGACTACTTTGGCCCAAAGGGATGCAGCATAGAAAGCTAGGGAGAGGGAATTCTGGGTGTGCAGAGCAACCACCAAGAAGGCCCTGCTCTGAATGCTTACAATTTCTTCAGGAACTGGAGGTACTGTAAAGCATGCAGGGGTTCAGAAGGGAGAAGGCACTTCCTAAGGCAGCAGTTGTTTTTCCAAACTTAGGACCTGTCTCTTAACCTACAGCATGGGCCCTATTTTTAAAAGTTTGGTTGCAATTGGCCATCTTCTCATTTTTTCCACACCATTATTTTTCTGCTTCACTCTCTTACCTAGGTGTCACTGAGGTGACAACCTTGTGTCTGGACCATACCACCAGCTTTTGGGGGGGGGCGGAAGGAGTATTCACATGATGGAATGCTGCCCTGGAGAAGGGGTACACAACAAACAACAACATTCTCACACATCAAAAATTATCAAGGAAAAAGCTAGGCAGGAATATTCTTCCAGACATTCCAGTTTTCTGTATGCAGAGACATTTGGTCATGTGAGTCCATCTGAAGTGGTACAGTCCAGACACAGGGTTACCACCTCAGTGAGGATCAGGACTTTTCCTACTTCTCTAACAACAACAACAACAACAAAAGACATATGGATGTAATGGTACACTAGAGCAGAAGCTGACAAATTAAGGGTAATTCATCGCTCATCCCCAGCCATGCTGAACAGAAAGCAAGAACACAGGCAGAAGTGGAAGGGACAAATCTTTTAATTAAAGGTACAATAACTCTTAAAAGCCTGTCTTGTGTTTTGCCTGTCTGTGCTGGACAGGCTGGCCCTGAAATGCAGTATTATTGCCAAACAAAAGTCCTGAATCAGGTCTTTGGGGGACGACGACGACGACATGGGACGATAGTATAGAAAATATTGGCATGCCAATGGAAATGGCTGGTGGGAAAAGGATGAAGTTCCCTCCCCACCACTGCCTCTTCGCTCTTAACCTCCCCACCATCCCTGTTCCTGGAAGCTGATTTTCAACAAGTAAAAACAGCACTGGGGCTGTAATATGTGAATTTGTGTACAATGCGTTGTTGGCCCCTAAATCTTCCCTGATAGTCAGAACGGATTGTCTCCAGGGACTGGCTACACTTTCCAGGAAATGCAAAAATTCCAGGAAAGGGGGGTGGGGGGTTGAGGGGGGAGATATAATTTTAGCTGTTCTTTTCCCTAATCCTGGCTGTTCCTGGCTCAATGGAGCCTCCCTCCCCTCTCTTTCCTAGGTATCTCCATTTGGGTGGCTACAGAAGACCCCACAGGCCAAAGCCAGATGGTCCTCTCTGAGCCTCCCTTCCCAATAGTCCTTTCCTGCTTCCATTGCACCTTCACCCAAAAAAGAGGCACTTGATCTAAGCCAGCAGCCTCTGCATTGAATTCCACTGAAGCGCAACCATGTGGGGTGCACATGTAAGAAGAGCGGAGGAGCAGCGAAACAGCTGCATCTTAAGCATATTTTCAGATATGACTTCATTCTGTGCAGGACCATAACTAGAATCCTGGTACTGATGGTATAGAAAAGAAGCAATCATGAGTCCTTTTATCATAGGGCAAGAAGATACTCTTGCACTGTCCCTTTCATTCCCACCGCGGAATGAATGGAATAAGAGCCCTCTCTGTGTTAAAGATGGATTGAATTTGTTTTAAAAGGGAACAGTTCCAGGATTGGTTTATCCGATATCATGATCTCTGATCTAGAAGTCCAACCTCTTAATCCCAAATGGGTGTGCACATGTGTGTGTCCGTGCACACGTGCGTGTACACATGCCAGCTGGAATTATTTTTCATGTAGTGAGAGAAAGGTATTCCACATATGATCAGAGGCACCCTTTATTATCATCTTCCAGGAGAGGGGCAGGGACACCATTAAGGAAGGCAAGGGGGAATCTCCATCCCCAAATTTTAACAGTGTATGTCCAGGTTGTCCAAACTTTTTGGCAGGAAGGCCACATCATCTCTGACACTGTGTTGGGGGCTGGGGAAAAAAGAATTAATTTACATTTAAAATTTGTATAAATTTACATAAATGCATATATTAGAGATGGAACTTGTATGAATGAATGAAGGTCTCTCGATAGCTCAAGGCCTATAAAAGCAAGTCTGGCCTTGCTTTGCTGCTGTTGCTTCACAGACATGAAACATCAAGCAGCAGAGGGAGTCCTTGGCCCGCAGCTTGTGCAAGAGGTCAAATAGTCGGCCCTCGTGCTGAGAGTAGTCAAGTCAGGCCAGCAAGTCTCCAGAGGGCCAGAGGCTCACTGGAGACTGGGGACTCCCCGAGAGCCAGCTTGGGGGTCCCCAAGGGCCCCCTGGTGTATGTGATCATGCAGGGAACTAAAAGTGAGTTTGTAAAACTAAACACAAACCTAAAACATGAGCAAGGAAACTATTTGGCTCATGGAAAGGGCTGCTAGGAAAAGGGGTTCTGCAGCTCTTCATTACTACTTCTCCTGTCCCTGTCACTCCTGTTACCCTGCACATGCCCGATCTCAACTGATCTTGGAAGCTAAGCAGGGTCAGGCCTGGTTAGTACTTGGATGGGAGACCGCTTGGGAATACCATGTGCTGTAGGCTTATACCATAGTCTTTCGAGACTGAAGGTTGCCAACCAACCAACTAGCATACCGCCACTCCCTCCAAAAGTGGCTTTCCAGTTGAAAAAGGGACTGCCAGGCTACCAGTTCATGCTACTATTAAGGCAAAATGGCATCTTACACTGCGGCCATGAGTAGTAACATTAGCCCAGTGTCCCCTTCTCCATTGCAAAGTGCCTTCAGGAGGGGGTGTTGGGATTTTAATTCAGTGCTTCTCTCTTCGCTGCTTTCTATGAGCTGCTTCTCACTCTGTGAGCTGCTTTCCCCCTGAAGTCCTTGACTTCCTACAGTGCTCCAAACCGGTCCTTGTGAGGAGTCTGGGACATCGGCAACCATATTCTGCTAAATTCTACTAAAGTTCTGTGACACCAATGCAGAAGCGTCGGCACAGGCAGTGCTGCATCCTGTGGGGGAATTCAGCAGGCAGGAGGTCTCCTTGTGGTAAGGAGACATTTGTCCCCTTGCCCTGGGAAAAGCCACAGCTGCCACTATCGGTCAACTCAGACCTGCTCCAGCAATATCACTGCCACAAACCCATGTTGACCCATGTCTCAAATCAGGTCCAGGAAAGGGGATAGGGTATGGTGTGCACCACTGTGAATCTAACCTCCCTGGGCCCAAGCTGCCCTTCCCCACCCCATCGCCACCCTCCCCACTGTCCCATTACACCCCTCCCTGCCCTCACCCTACCCGAATTTGCCCCCTGCCCTGGACCTACCTGCTGTGATGGTGCAGGCAGGAAAGATCTGGCCTTTCCACCAGTGCAGCCACTAGGTGTGCTGCTGCAAAGTGCTTTACGGCACTTTTGCAACAGCTAGGGCTGGAGGAGTGTAAGCTCTGCTGGTGTAAGGTAAGCATAGAATTGGGCCAAGATGGAAGGGAACTCCTGGAGGTGTGCTTTAAAGGGGGAGGGCTAGCAAGGAAAGCTTGAACAACTCCTTTCCCCCATGTCCTGGGAGTGTGATGCAATGGAGAAGGGGACCCTGAACCAGTGCCAGCATAAATGCCAGCTGGCATGCTGGGACAAGGCTCTGCAGTGGTGCTCCCGTCCATGGTGCCCCCTCTGACCTCTGGTGTCTCACTGATGCTAGCACTGCCACCATTATAAGGATGCAGGGATCAGCAAGGCCAGCTTGGTCTTCTGATGGTCATGGACACTTGGCCAGCGTCCATCCCTGGCCAACCACTGAGACCACTCCTACATTGGGCTGACATTACATGCAGTTGTTAAGATTTTGCATATATTTGATAGGTCCTGATACAAGTATTACCAGATTGTGACATTTGGATTTGTGTTTCTAATGGACCAAAATATCTACTTACTTTTTTTAAAAAAAATCAGTTTTTGTGCTTTGGAATATACCGCATTGAGCTGTGCAGCAGAAGGACTTTGAAACTATAGGAAAACGATTATCTACCAGCTGAAGATCGGATTTCACTCCTTGAAGGGTTAAAATACCCTCTAAACACTTGGTCACACGGCCAATCTGGCTTTTATTGACTTTCTACCCAGTGCATCACTATAAATTAATCTCCAGCATTATTAATACAAAAATGAACACATTTCTCTTGTAATTCTGTTCCCTGCTTGACAAGGGGGCCCCTGTGTGCCTCAACTTCTTCCAGGAATGGAACAGAGTAACAGCTGGGCTTTATATTCTGAAAGTGGGGGAGCAGCCATTATTGTCTCATTGTCTTCTTTCCAAAACTTTGGGTGCAAACTGAGATTCTGTTGAGCACCTAGTGAGGCTAATCCACTTTGAGTTGGCTTAATTCCCCCCAGCGCTCCATTTCAGGAATGTTACAAGCTGCAGGCTTCACACCATCCCCTGCCATATTCACCTCCTTTTGCTTTACTTACTATCCAGCCTGATGAAGAGATCTGGAGAACATGAATCCTTTCTGAAGACTGTGCATTTATTTGGTGGGTCCTAATTAAGGTATAATCTAGTAATGATGATAGAATCATAGAAACGTAGAGTTGAGGGTCCTTTAAGGCCATCAAATCCAACCACTGGCTTGAAGCAAGAAACTTCTCTCTAAAAAGCATACCCAAAAGATGCCTGTCCTGTCGAACCTCTGCCTGATGACTCCAGCAAAGGAGAACTCACAATTACCCTTCATAATCTGTTCCATTGCCAAACTGCCCTTATAGCAGTTTGCCTGGTATTCACATGCTCCAGCCAGGAAGACTTGCCCAGGTATGAATGGGAGGGCTGAGGTAATTCAGATGTGATGGCAATGAACTCTGTATGAGCACAGAGGCATTAATCTCTTTTATCACCCCAGATGTTTCAAAGTTGGGTCCTGACACCGAAAACCAATTTTGGGCTTTGTGAATTAAGCGTTTGTTTTTGCTGTTGCTCCCAAAAAGCAGGGAAAAAAAGAACAATTGGAAGAAGCAGTTTTGTAACCCGATTACAGAAATTTGAATTAACCTGCTGATCAAATCTGCATAAATTTATATATGACAAAAATGATACTTTTGGAGAAAAAAAATGTAATGGGTTGTATTCTAAAAAAGTTAGAATTCCTAAGTCCCTTTGGAACGAATGGGATTTTAGTCACAACTAACTTGTTTCATTGTTTTCATAAGTTTTCACACTTAATCTTCACAGAATACCACCCATAATGTATGTGTTTTAGATTATGCTTGCATGTGTTCCAGTAAGCACTAATGTAGATGAAGGGTTTCCCTTGTGTGTGAGAGAAAAGAGGTAATCTCTCTTGCATGATAGCTAATGCCTGGCATTCACTTGTTCATTTATGTATGTTTTTGTAGAAAAAATAATGGGAAATGTTTAAAATTTGGAGCCTGATTATATTGAAGGCACTTTTTTAGACCAAAAAAACAAACAAAATACAAATTCAATCTCTAACCAGTTGAAGGCTACTGCACCTCTCAACATACTTTTTTGGGAGTAAGTGGAAACAAGCCCAGTGGGATTGATTTGTGTAGATGTTGCAGCCTTCCTTGCACTATTAGGATGTGGAAATGGTGAGATATGCTGTATTTCTGTGGGAGGGGGGGAGCAATGCCCCTTATCTCCCACCACCGTTAAGATCCTTTTGTAGTTGTTAATCAGAGCAGACAGATACGTTTAAAACAAAATGACAGTAACACAACTGCCCCGTCCCACTGATGACCCCGCAAGCTTTGGAGGGTCGATACTTCTTCGTTTTGAGAGAAAATTCAGCCTGAAGCAATCAATGTGACAAAGTCCTTCTTCAAGGGGGAAATGTTAACTCTGGCCTACAGACCGCTACCTATATGGAGGATGTCCTGCTGCTTCACAAAGAGGCAAAGAGATATATTGCACAGGGATGGTTTTTGGCCCATATATTCCCCCTCTGAGGTTTTTATCATCAGGGTGAAGGCTGAAAAGGCTGCGCTCTTTTTCTGGAAGCAAGACCCAGGCGGTAATGAGGGTTATAAAAGGGATTTTACGAGCAGCATCTGAAAAAACACACCCCAGCCTTTCTTACTATGGCTGTGGCGTTTGGTCACCTCATTATTGGGAAGATATCAGGCTAGCTGGAGAGAGTTGAGAGGAAAGACTATCAAAGGAAGGGTGAGGAGGGCACAAGGAGGAGTGTCTGGTTTTGGGGAGGGGGACAATAAAATGAACAGCCCCACAACATCTTGTGGACTACTCAGACAGGGACTGGGAATTATTTATGGACACAGTCGCCTCATATCTGAGCCAATTGCTGGGCCCTGTTCCGCCACCTGACTGTCTCCTAACCAGTCCCCCTGTGAATCTCAGGCTTCTTCTTTCCCACCACCCTTCTGCGCATTACCAGCTGTCTCACATGCATTAGAGACCCCATGTCTCTTCCATGCTCTGTATGGCTTACCTGAGATAAGTGCAGGCTCCGCAAGTAGAGTTGCCAATTATGACTGAAGTGATTGGCGAAGGCTTTTTCTCCTCCCAATAAGAAGTCACGTCGGAAATGATTAGAGATTCTGTTAAAGTCTCCAGGACTATGGGCCCAATCCTATCCAATTTTTCAGTGCTGTTGCAGCTGTGCCAACGGGGTGTGCACTGCAGCTATGGGTCTCCTTGGGCATATGCCAGCCATTTTGGTGGCTTATGTCCTAGGAGACAAAAGGGGTGAGAAGATTTTGAAAAGGGAATAAGAAATGGTGTGTGTGATTGCCTCTAGAACACACCCACCCCATCCCCTTCTTCTCTCTTCTTCTAGGGACTCTGCCCCCAGTTCCTCTCAACATATCTTGTTACAACACCCCACTGTTGTAAATCATATGATAGGATTGGGTTGTTAGCCATTCTTTGGCACTAGCTCTCAACCCTCAGGGTATAAAGTGGCCACTGGAAATCTGTGTGACACTCTCCCCCCCCCCTCCCAATTAGTTAGCATTGGTGTGCTAAAAATCTTGTTCATTGTAGATCCTGCAATGCAGTCTGTCACCACTATAGACTCTCATTTTTCAGAAAATTGAATGCATAAAGTTTTCTTCTGGAAAAATGAAATAAGGATTGGAGCATGCTAAAATTGCATGAAGTTCAGAGATTAAAATCTTCAAAAGACAGAATGGACCCTAACCCACAATTCCAGTTGCCATAGCTTCTAAGCAGAGGGTGATCATCAGGGGCAGTTCCAGGAGGCAGTCCTACTGGGACATGCGTCGACCCAACCCATCACTACCTGCCAGTGAGTCCTCTGACAGCCTACAAGTCACTGTTGAAAAGTGCAACAGTGGCATCAAGTCTAATATATAAAAAATAAAATATTGAAATTAATGGGGAGCCACCTAAAATGGACTTGCGACCCACCAAGTGGGTCCTGACTTACAGTTTGAGAAACACTGGTATAGAGGATTAAGAACACCTAGACTCACTGCATGAGGCTAGATTTTCAAAGCTGACTTATAGTTTTGCACAATTCCTGTGGCAGTCAATAGGGTTTTCTTGGGAGATCATCCTCTCATTGAACAGCAGGAATGGTCCTGTGGTGGGACCAACCTCTTTGGCCACTGGGGATGGGAGGGAGAGAAATGCCCACACAGTGATCTGGCATGCTTTCTGATGACAGGCTTGGGAGTAAGCCAGGGCAGGAAGGGTGGGAGGGAAAGGAATTGTCCCTGCCTGCCCACTCCAAATCCTAGTGCTTGTTATGTGTGTGTGTGGGGCGGGGGTGAGTTGGAGATGGGGCATACTAGGAGGGTGCTGTGCATATATACACCGGGATCCAGAACTGGGCCTTGCCATACGGCTTGGCACTCCTTGGTGCTAGCCCAACATTCCTATTACCATTTTTTGTCTCCACTTAAAAAATTAACAAGCCAGAAAAAGGATATATTGGGGGGGAGGGGTTAAGCAAAACCTTCTTCAACAATATTTGAGTTTGAAATGCTTTTGAAAAAAGAGATGGCTTTTGTTAGAATCTGTCAGGTTTTTTTAAAAGGCAATTTCTGTCCCAAGATATGCAAACAAATGTAAGCAAACAAAATCTTAGGTTTCAGCATACCAAAGCTGTGTAGAAAAAGAGGATTGCAACTTATGCAACATTTTGTAGTGTGAAGAAGGGGGGGGGACACTGTGGAAAGAAAGTGTGAGCCACAGGTCAGGGTGATGGAAGCAGAATCGTTTGAGAAACTGAAGATTTACCCCACGTGTGCATTAGAAGCGACAGCTACAGAGAAAAGATTTGGGGACTATGGGCTACTCCCCCAGATGCAAAAAGTGAAATCCTCAGTAGGCAGGTATATATACTCCGGTTATATATATATATATATATATATATATATATATATATATTTCTCAAGAAGAAAATTGAAAGCAGGAGTGTCACAGACAGTGGCAAAGAAATGTGTCTCATAGCCCAGACCTATGGGCCACTTATAGCAGCAGATCTAGCAGTCCAAGCAGTGGCTCAAACATTGAGCTGCTGTGGAGCAGCTGGTGGAAAAACCGAAGGCCCTGTGCATGCTGAGCCACTTCACCAATGCAGGCAAGGTGGTGGAAGGGGCAGTTCATGGATGGTTGGGGGAAGATCTGGGAAGGAAGTGGGCCAAAGTGGTGGTTCAGGGGTGGATCTTGGTGGCAGTTGCGCATTCTGGATCTTATCCCCCTTTCCCAGCCTAGACTTGCCCCCTTCTCAGATTTGTACCAGCAAAATAGGTGGTATATATCTGAGACAACCCAGTGGTGATCAGGAGGCCTACCAGGAGGTATTTTAACTTACCTCTCACTGACCATCTGATCACCCCTACTCCACTTCTGCATGCTTTTTCAGCAAGGCTACATGGTAGAAGATGGTGGGGGATAGGATTGGGTTGTTAGGCTTGTGACATGCTTAACAGTACCGTATACAAGATAAGCGTGGTGATGATTCACAATTGGTCATAACAACTTCACAGCAAATTAATTTGCTGTGATAAAAATCTCTTGTCCCTATTAAGGCTGAAATGGTCCTGAGTCTTGTTATAAACTCTGTTTCAGCAGATTCTCTGTCAAATTTCTCCTTGACGGTTTTCTGTTGGATCAGTTGTCACTGTAAGATCTGCAGACATGGCTGTCAAGATGTTACTCTCTTCTAGGAGATGTTCAGTGGACTGTAACTTCCTGAGGAAGTCAGAGGTGACCTGCAAAAAACTGGGAGCACTGTGGACCTAAGACTCAAGGCTGGAGTCCAGACACTCCTGTTTTCCCAACTCGGTCAACACTTTGCTTGATGGAATCTGTTTGGATACCATAGGAAAGCAATTGTCTAAAATGATTAATAGATTCTAATAGGATCATAAGTTCAGAATTATGGTTTCTGTCAAGGGTCTTTCCCGACCCTGCCTGGAGATGCCAGGATTGAATCTGGACCTTTCTGACTGCAAAGTAGCTTCTCCACTACTGAGTTTACAGACCCCCACCAAAACTGTAATTTGTGGCTGAACCTAATTTTTACAAGCACATTTGAAACTAATTGTTTTCAGAGTGCTTGCTTAGACAAACAAAAAGACTGTGTTCTTTTTCTGACATGTTAATTTTGTGAATGTGTTTCGAAAACATAGTAATAGATGCAAAAAAGATGTGAGTGCCATCAACCACTTTTTTGGCAGCCACTTTGGTTTTTGAGGACTTTGATCTTTGAACCAAAAAATACAGCTTGGCAAACGAGATTTATGGACCAATCCTACTGATGCGGGCCACTAGTGTTCTTGCAGTGAAACGCTCTTTCCAACCATTGTAAACAGTGATCTGGGAGTTTGCATAGAGGCAGCAGCCCAGCCCACAATGGTAGGAAGTGGAGTGCTTGCCAATGAAGGTGAGTCAGCAACGAGGGCATAATGGATGAGGGGAGTCCCAAATTGGTCAGAGTGGGAGGGGAGGGAAAGAGTCTTGTTGAAGGTGGGAGGAAACGGCACCCAACATGGACTGAATGCATTTGTTCTCTTATCCAAAGGTAAACCTTTGGCGCCAGAACTGGTCTTCTAGGACCTGCGCCAGCGACTTCACTGGCACAAGTCTAAGTGAACCCAGATTGGAGCCTTTATGGGGATAGGATATTGGGGCCTGCTGCCGCTGATACTGTCCTCTTCCAGGCCATGATACAACCCCCTTCTCCTTCCTGTTTCCCTCTCCATTCTGTTCTGTCCATGCCCTGCATCCCTCCTGTCCTCCCCCACTTACTGGCACTGGGGGACATGGAGAATCCGCGGGTGGTCCATCGCCATCACCACTTGCAGTACCACTTGAAGTGGCCCAGCACTTGAAGTGGCCCAGCTTCTCTGAATGGTACGTCATGCTTTGTGACAGCTGTAAAGGTCCTTACACTGCTGGAATACTAGTTCTGGCAGCATAAAGCCCTTATAGGATTGGGCTGCCCACTTGGGAATGTCCTTATCCATAGTTCAGACTCTTAACCCCTGCTCATTTGCAACTTCTGCATGATAACCTTTGAACCTTCCGATACTATGTCCAAAAGTTACGGTACGGTGTGACCACAAGCAGATGCAAAAGCATCCAAGGCCTTTTACTTTGGGTGAGGAATGAAGTGACATTACTAATGAAATTGAGCAACATTTGAATTGGCAGCCTGGTTTCCCATAGAAAGCTATGCAGTTCAAGGTCGGACATTGAATTACAAAATCTAATTTCTCTAGCAGGTTTATTCGTCACATGATCCATAATTCATCTCTCAAATGTGCTTCCACAAGATAGCCACTGGGCTGCCGAGTCCACCATATTAGATGCCTTTAAAAGGGGAACTGGCAAATTTGTGTTCTGCCAATGGTTATTTGCTATTTGGAACCTGAATCAAAGGCAGGCTGCCTCTAGATACCAGCTACCGGAGAGCAACAGCAAGAAGGGGCTTTTTGGAAGCATCGAGTTGATCATCACAAGCAGAAAGCCGAACTCAGAGGCATGGGGGACAGATACTTACAGCGCCAGCCCATCCATAGGTTGCATCAGTGGCAAATTGTCAGGGGTCTGTGGATTCAGGATACCTTTCATCTTGAGTTTGCTGCTGCAGACTCCGTTAAACCTTTTGCGAGTGCAAGCCACAATTATATGCTTCTCACAAGCCTGAGTGAGAAACAGATTATTTGTCTCCTTCCTGTGCTCCTTGCTTGCTGGCGTGAAACTTGAAAGTACAGGACTTCTGCTTTCCTTTACACGGAGAGCAGGAGAGTTTGCACTGTCCCTGTGAATGAAACAGGAAATCCCACAGTTCTGGGTTTCACAGCAGCACGCAAGGAGCACAATAAGGATTTTTTTGTAGCACAGAAGTGATGGACTTGAGATGGCATCATGCATTAGGTTGTGGATTGCACCGTCCCACCATCCCTGTTCACATGGATATACTCACAGAGGCAGCTAGGTCTACATGGCCAAAGGAGGTTTGGTCGTGTGTTCCTCAAAGTCTACTTCCCCCACCACCCAGTCTCTTGGCAAATCTCATGGCGTGTGTGTGTGTGTGTGTGTGTGTGTGTGTGTACATGAATGCTTGCTGCTCTAAGGGAAAAAAAGGAACATTCCAAAGTCTTGGATGCATCTCTTGACATATTGGCAATGAGAGTGTGCAATGTGTGCAATGAGAAGTCAAGTACTCACCACATGAATGTGAGTCACCCTCTGAGAGTGACGATGGAAGTTCCAGCTTCAGATCCCTGCTCAACCATGAAGCTTCCTGGGTGACCTTGGGCTAGTCACAATCTCTAAGCCTCACCTACCTCATAGAGTTGTTGTAAAGACAAAAGGAGGGAAGGAACTATGTACACCAGGGGTCTTCAACAAATAAATGAAGTATGAGACCTGGGACCTACCATCGACCCCGGGACCCTATCCTCCCACCCCTGCCTCTGTTGTGACCCACTCCTCGCCCCTGTAATGCCCTCCCAGCACAGTTCACTGTAGTCAAATATTCTTATTAGAGAGAGTAGAAAAGGTTACCAGGAAGCCTGGCACTAGTGAAAGCTATTTCAGCACAATAGCTAAGAACCTAGCAGGACTGAAGGGGTACACCAGATGCCTCTCCCTTTACCTGATGATGCTCTAGTCTAGTGCAGTAGTCTTCAACCTTGTTCATTCCCTTGTAAGTTGCCATGACCCCATAACTGAGGCTTCATGACCCCATTGAGGTCCCAAACCCAAGGTAGAAAAACACTGATGTACACCACCCTGAGCTCCTTGGAAGAAGGGATAGTATAAAAATGTGAAAACAAAGAAACACAAAAACATACAAACAACAACAAAAAAGATCTACTCCTGAAACTATTTTGAGCAACAGAATTCCCAGAGAACAGCTTTTCAAGCTCCACAGCTTCCTATGGAAAGGATACCCCTCTGCTGGGATAACCCAACACTAGGAGCCAGATGCGCAGGTCACTCAATCCAGACTTGCCCTTCCCTGTAGTGTAGATCTGCAGGGGCTGCCACACATTGAACCATCCTGTGTGCCTGAACAGGAATGCTTGGAAGTTCTTATCCCACCCAATTAGAACCATCTGAATATCCCACCCAGTGCCTCCTCTAATCCCACTCCCCCATAATTCACTCTCAAAATAACAGGCGGACTGTTCTGCCGTCAGACACATGTCAGCATATGGCACCCTCGGGCAGCTGCCAAGGACCCAGCACCCTGCCAGCTCCCACTGTCGCCAGGTGGGCCTACCCCAGAACCAGACCCCAGAAACTAACAGTTAGTTATGTTTCAGCAGGCCCACTAAAAACAGGAAGTTAGTTGTGTTTCTTTCAACACAAAGAACTGCTTTCCCTGAGTGATCTGATGTTGTTTGCTGTTGGCATATGCTAAAAATAGGAAAATAGGAAAGCTCTTGCTGAGACTGAAGTTTACCAGTGAGTGAGAAGCAAAGTAAAACCACAAGAAAATGCTATATAAGATGTAAAATTTCCTTTGTCTGGTGGCTTCTCTCTACCCAGAGGTGTCCCGATTTGCAAGTGTATTAAAGCCTAAGCTTGTTAGCCCTCACTGGTGTTGGTGTGTCCTTCATTTTTTTTCATCCAAACCCGCACTGTATTAAAGCTGAACTTGCCCATCAGTCCCCAAGACTGGGCAACACCACCACTAATACTGATCCTACCCCCAGGGAAGATTTGGCTCAGCCACTATTTTTTACCCCACAGTACTCCTGACTTTGCATAATTCTGGGACAGTGAGTGGAAGAAATGGGGGTCGCCAGCTGGCAGCTGCCAAGACAGCAGAAAACACATACTACAATCACTGCTGCCAGCTGAGTCTCCCATGAGCCTCAGGGGACCCAACCACAAAGAGGAGGCCCATTGGAGGCCCCTATGAACCTGGAGCTGACCCTGCCTGCCCCAAACACAATCCGCTGCATTTCCACTTCCTCCAAATGTTATAGCAGTACTCATGAAGTCGCTAGGGCTTTAAAGAAACACCCTTGGAGAAAACATAAGAAGAGTCCCATTGGATCAGGCCATAGGCCCATCTAGTCCAGCTTCCTGTATCTTACAGTGGCCCACTAGATGCCTCAGGGAGCACAAAAGACAGCAAGATACTGGGGAGTCCATATGTGATCCACGGATCACATATTGCAGATTGGGTCTGCGGCTCCCCTCATGCATCCCCTCCAGATATCCGGGGGCACTCATCCTCTAGCCCTCTGAACCCAACCAGAGCCCTGCTTTCTGGGTATCCCTAGGCCTCAGAATACCTTATAAGGGCAAAAAAGTCATTTCTGGTTTCCTGAGCAAACCGGAAGTTGCATCTTTTCAGCCCTAAAGGCCATTCTGAAGCCCGCACAGGCCACATGCGTGCAGCCTCTGCGGGTCCTCAGAAAAGCCTTCGAACTCGACTGGAGTTATGCTCCAATCGCAATCGGAGGGCTGGGGGGTATCCCCAGTTATCCGCATTTTCACATAACCCTGGGGGGTTCTAGAATGGAATCCCTGTGGATACCTGGGCACACCTGTACTTCCATCCTGTTGCCACTTCCTTGCACCTGTCATTCTGAGGTAGCCTACTACTCGTACTAAAGCCAGCAGGTTGCACATACCCATCACGGCTTGTAACTTGTGATAGACTTTTTCCTTCTAGGAATCTGTCCAATCCCCTTTTAAAGGCATATGCCATCACCATATCCTGTGGCAAGGAGTTCCACAGATTAATTACACGCCGGGTAAAGAAATATTTCCTTTTGTTTGTTCCAACTCTCCCGACACTTAATTTTAATGGATGATCCTTGGTTCTGGTGTTGTGCGAGAGAGAAAAGAGCATCCCTCTATCCACTATACCCACCCCCTGCATAATTTATTAAGACATTCAGGTGTACATCAACTTTTTTTTTTAAAGAGATCCCTCGTGTCCTCCACTCTCACCTGCAGCTTTAGGAAGCATTTTTTAAGAGAACAGGGTGCTTCCTGGGTAAATGTTCAAACTGGCATTCATTATTAAAAACACAATTAAAGCCATTACATGTCTGATGAGCAACCGGAGAGTGTCTGTTCAAGCCGAGTCATGCTCTCATGTGCTCACTCAGGAGCCCTCCTCTCCAGGAACATTTTGTCAAGATTGAGAAGTTATGGCCTTTTTGAAACCTCTGTAGTTAAACCAGCGGGCAATTTCCCCATTCGGAGCCCAGGGAATGAAATTAAGAAGGCAGCGCCTTTCATAAACGAAAGAGACAAGGCCGGACAGACGAGATCCAGTTAGCTCCGAGGCTGTGCATAGAAGAGGGCCAATTTGGTAGAGTTAGACAATTAGATCCTTGTTTCTGTTTTTATTGATCTTCTGGAGGGCTCAGAAAAGAGTCGGTGGCAATCAGGAAAGTGAAACCATCATAGAAAATGCTGGGAGTCTAAGGAAGAGCAGAGGTTTCGAAGCAGGACCAGACTTTACATGAAATAGCGGCTTCAGGCAGTTTGCAGAAGTGACCCCATTTAAATATGAACTCAATTTCAGGGCAGGACACAGCTGCAATTCTGAATTTTCCAACTCAGGTGCAAAGCATCCACAAATATAAATGGGCTGCTGTTTTTTTCTGCATATGGATTTGTTATGGCGCTACCTTTTACTACATGCTGTACGGTAATAGGTTCAGAACAAGATAGTTATAGGTTTTGGATATTTAGGCAGTATAGCCTAATGGTTCTCTTTCCACTCATGTATATGGGGCACAATCTGCCTCATTAGGAAGGGATTGTAGCTTAGTGGTAGAGCAGGGGTCTTCAGACTACAGTCCACCACAAGATTTTATCTGGTCCACAGCAGCTTGTTTTTTGTTTGTTTTGTTAGAGCATTTGCTAATGTTTGACATTTTTACTCATTATTATATATCATGTCTCCGTTTAAGCACAGCATTTTTTCTTTCTACTGATCACACTTCTGTTCTGAACCATATTCATGCTGCTTGCAAAGATCCAGGTAAAACTTATTCATTCACTTATAAAATTGATTTTTTTTTTTGGCCTGCAAATATATGTAAAATATATGATGTGACCCTCATACAAAAGTTTGGAGACCTGTGTGTTAGAGCCTCTGCTTTGTATGCAGAAGGTCTCAGGTTCAATCCTTGGCATTCACAGGTAGGTTTGGGAAAGATCTGGAGAACCAGTGCCAGAAAAGATGGAGCTAGACAGATCTCCCTTGGGGAGGCATGCCCAAATCACAGCACCTCAACAGAAAAGGCCCTGCCCTTCTGTCCACCACCAGAGCTCTGCAAAGGAGGAACAAAGAATGTCGGTCTTAATGTTCAGACAGGATTATAAGGGAAGGAGGAGGGAATTCTTAAAGTACCTGTGGAAAGTGTGGAAGCGCTATTGAAATGAATGGGAGGTGCACAATGCTTGCACAGGAGGATGTCCAGTAAAGTGTGTCCCATGGGTCAGATTCATCTCATATTCTACCCACTCATCCACCCCACCCCCATATAACTCAGCCCTATACACATTTGCTGAGGTCCCACTATGTTCCATGGGGCTTACGTCCACATAAGCATGCATAGGCTTGCGCTATCCTCTGAAGTAACCACAACATACTACCTCCTGGTAGGGCTGGCGCTGTATGGCGTAGCTGTAGGAGACAATGGCTTCTTCAGGAAGTTCACAGAAAGAACAGCCTGGATGACCTCTGAGGTTGCCACCCTCCCAATGCTGGGATTCATAGAATCACAGAGTTGAAAGGGATCTGCAAGGTCATCTAGTCCAACCCCCGGCCTGTAGCAGGAAATACTCCTACAGGATCTCCAGCAGGTGCTTGTTCAGTCTCTGGTTGAAACTCTCAAGTGAGGGAGATTGACCGCCCCTTAGCAAAGTGCAAGTCTTCCTGGCCTGGTCAATTTCTCCATCTGAGGTCCATTCTTGCCTCAGTCAGGTGCATGTCCATAAACTCAGTTGGGGAGGGGAAATAAGCCCAGGACTCTTGACACCCTTGGAGTTCCTTTTTCCAATCTCAACTGGTTTACCAGCCAAACATGATGTGCCACCCTCCCCCCCTTCCAAGTTTAGGAGGAAAACGAAGAACAGAGCCTGCTCCAAAAATAATACACACACACACACATTTATTTTCTCTGCGTGTTTATTGAGCTCCTGCTGGGGGCATGAAAGGGGGAGGTGCCGTCAGGACTGGGATTAACACACACACACCCCACAGACAACCACCCAGCCAGTGGGAGGAGAGCATTGATCGGTTTAATAAAAAAGGGGGCTGAGCTTGCTAGTTACAGAAAGCAGGTGCTGTCCCGGCCTTGCTCAGTCACTATTGCTGCCGCCGCCGCCGCCGCGCCTCCTCTTCATCTCCCTCCACCTGGGACCCCCCACCCCACCCAAGAGCGGCTGATCGGGGAGGGGATGTGGAAGGAGCCTCCCCCCTCGCCCTCTCCCGTGGCGCGCTTCTTCTGCCTGTCCCTCGCATCTCTCCAGCTCTGACGGATCATGGAGAAGACCAGGCTGGCGTTCCGGCTGGGCTGCCCGCCGCCGCCGCCGCTGCTGCTGCTGCTGCTGCTGTGCGGGGTGAGTGTGGCTGCGTCCTCGGCGCGGAGGCAGGAGAGCCGGGCAGGGCTGGGAAGGGAGGGGATCCCGCTCCTTTAGGACACGGGGAGCGGAGGACGGCGTGGCTTGGCAGCGCAGGTCCCGGTCAGACTTTTTGGCCGCCCCCAGGCAGGCAAGCTGGGCAAAGGTGCGCCTTCTTCTCCAGGGATGCTGATGACTCTTTTGCTGGGGGAGATGGATCGGAGAGGCTCTGCTGCCCGTGGGGGTGCCCTGTTTGCGGTGTGTGTGAGCATCTGGGGATGGGGGCGAAGGACCAGAGGTGCGGATGGAGGAGGGTCTCCGGCGCGTCCCAGAGTGAGTGCTGCATCGTGGCGAGCTCGGTCTGTGGGAGATCTCAGGGTCCCGCGTGGATCTCAGGCTGCATTGATGAGGGCATCCCGACCCACCTTCCCCGGGCCGCACCCAGCCACACCTCACCTTGCCTCGGTTTATTCCAACCCCCCCCCCCCCCGCAATAGCAGAGATCTGGCCAGAGAGTTGGGGGGTGGAAGGAGAGCAGTGCAGGGGTCAGGGCTGGGGCTCGGCTGGAGACGGGTCCCGCGTCCTCCTTCCCCAAGGAGGCGAGGCTGGAGGAGCCGCTTCTCTCTTTGCTGTTGCGGTGTGAATGGAGCTGCAGGGACTCTGGAATTGATGCCCAGGCGGGGCGGAGGACCTCACCTTGGGGGATCCGTGCTTGGAAGCGCGAGGAGGAATCCTGAGCTCTGCCTGAGAAAGCACTTTGAGGCGGCAATCCTATCCATACTTACCTGGAAGTAAGTGCCATTGACTATAATGGGACTTACTTCTGAGTAGATATGCAGAGGATTGGGCTCTGAGTCTCCTCAAACCAGCCCTATTGATGCCCTGTTCACCTTCCTCCAAAGAGTTCAGACCAGGTTGGCTTAGCTGAACCTCACTCACAACAACCCTGTGAGGTAGGTTTGGCTCAGAGCACGACTGTTCCAAAGTCACCCAGCAAGCCTGAAGGGTGGGCATGGACTTGAACCTGGGTTCTCTCACCAGTCAAAGCCTGACCTCTGTACACTGGGGCTACCCTTCCTGCCGGTTTTCTACTTCGTCCTCTCCCTCCTCCTACTTTTCTAATAGAGATCATGGTCTCTCTTATTACAGGTGTGGGATCAGAGAGGGATGGCTGGGTGATCAGAGAGTGGGCAGGGAGTAACTACTCACCCACCCTCCCAGAAACCACAACCTGATCCCCCCACCCTGATGCAGCTCTTGGCCGTGAAGGAGAAAACTGGGGGGGGGGGGGGTTTAGACTCACAAGAATCCTATGAAGAGCCCAATCCTATGCATGGCTACTCAGAAGTAAATCTCATTGCAGGCAATGGTGCTTACTCCCAGGTAAGTGTGGATAGGATTGTGGTCGAAGTTGGTTAGCTGAACAGATAATACTGGCCCAGTGAGCTTCATAGCTAAACCTGATTTTCCCTTACCCGCACTGATCACTGAATCATCCTGGTTCACTGATTCATCTTGGTTCTCATGGGGCCAGATTGGACATGATCTGGGATATCCAAGAACATGATCTTCTGTGTTTTTATTTTTAAATTGTGCTAGTAGCAGCGGCAGGGGGCAGAGGTAGAAAGTTCCTAGCAGAACCACAGCACCACTGGAGAGGTTTCAACCCCCTTCCCTTGTGTCTATCTCCCCAAAACTTTCCCCTCCAGTTCAGTTTGCTGCACAGGGCAAAGCATATGCCCACCACGCCCTTGTGACATGTGTGTCTTGTCCAGCAGCATGCATAGCAACTTTTGAGAGGTGATTTTAATCAGGAAGGCAGCAAGGAGGAGAATGACCCCTCTCCCCAGTGCTGTGCTCCCAATGCAATTTTCCCCATCCCTATGGTTGCTTCTAGATTTAGATTGCAGTTAACATTTTTTTTTTTCCAAAGCCATAGGAGATCCTATTTGAGATCTAGTTTCTTGACTGGGAGCTAACTTGTTAACATCTCCCCAAACATAAAAGACAACGTATTTGCTTAAAGCTGTGAATTGCCCATTCTGCGATAGCCTTCTGGATGTCCCAAAAGGTAGCCATGAGCTACCACAGCTGACATGGGAGAGGCTGAAGAAAATTACAGCTGGGGAAGAGAGGGTAGAGTAGTAACGGAGTTCGGGGGAATCTTGTACAAGCAACCAGACAGAGAGGAGGGGCAGTGGTAGTGTCCTGAAGTGATCAGGGATATAGTGTTGAATTTGCAAAATAGAGAAACTGGACTGGAGCAGATCTCTCTGAGAGAATCCATCCCTATAATGCTAGATATACTGTATGGAGCGGGGTGTGTGTGTGGTGTGGTGTGGTGTGGTGTGGTGTGTGGTTATATGGTGGAGAAGGAAGTTGGCTTGTGAACAGAAACAATCTTACATTTAAGATTACAGCACTTGTTTTGGGAGAGAAAAGAGTTGGAGTTATGGAGGTGATGGGCATGTAGGGTGCACAGCATAAGAGAAGCTGCTGGCAGGACTGAAGCCTGATTTTAAGGTCTGGCGCTATAGCAAAAAGCTGAGAATTGTGGGTTTTCAGGTACCCGGGTCATGGCACACCAACCTTACAATTATACCCAGGGCTTAATTTGAAACATGGTTCAGCCACAGAACCCCTTTTTAAGTGCTAGGGCATTTCAGCCCTGATATCTATGAAGTGATAAAATAGGAATACCTCTGAGCATGTGAAGAGGGACTTCATTGCTTAATCACAAGCAATGATTGGAAGAAGGGTTTCCAAGTATTATAATTAAACAATTATTCATACGATGCTGTTCAGTGTACATAGCACTTTCAATCCTAAGCAAAACAGTTCCCTTTCCCCAAGGAGCTTACAATCTCTGAACTTTGACAGCGGGGAGAGAGCAGGGGAAGAGAGGCATAGGGCAGGTAAGGCTAACAAGGGGTGAATGTGAGCAAAAGCAGCGACATGTTGTGAGATTTGCAGTTGGGGAGTGGCATGATGAACGTTTTCAAAGTGGGAGTTCCAGGCATAAGAGATATGAAGGCAGAGAGTGTCATTTCCCAGGCTGCATATGCCCTGGCACCTCATTTAAAAAAAAAAAAAATGAGTTAAGCATTGTCTATGTTTTCTCTGACTGTCTCCCCAGGCAGTCTCCAGCTGTGTACAGCTGAATACAATCCATTCCTTTCAGTGCTGAGTCTAGCATCTTGCCCAGTACGAGAAAAGGAAGCACTCATCGCTGAGATGAGCCAGTTAAATTTCTCTGTTCTCTCTCTTAACCTGAAGGTGGATCCCGTCCTTTAAATAGATGATAAAATCCAAAGATGCAGACTGCTAAGGAAAATACTTGCAGACCTCTCTAAACTTCAAGAGTGCAGAAAACCATATACAATTAGACTGCCTGGCAGTGCATTCGTCTCCACTGTGCTGAAGGGAGGGGGCATAGTTTGCTTGGATGCCAGAGGGGTCTTGCAATGATAGACGGAAAAAGAATCGAGGAGCCGAACTGAGCAGTGGAAGGTGGTTTGCTACGACTGGGCCATCTGGCTTTTCAAAGCTATAAGGGAGCTTCTGAGCTATGTAGGGCACTTGTTCAGAGTTCTGCTGTTTCAAACAGGAATTATTATTATTATTATTAAGTGACATGTGTGGTTAGGATTCTTCTGGCTGTGACTTATGTGTCTAATAGAGATGAGCATGAGAGAGAGAGAGAGAGAGAGAGAGAGAGAGAGAGAGAGAGAGAGAGAGAGCGCGAGCGAGCGCATTCCAGTGGCTCTCCCATTAAACTGGCATTTAGGAATTGACCTGCATTTTGAAAGTTTCTGCCCCTTTTTCTCCTTGCAAGCATAGCCTCCAATTCCTAGCCCCTCTGGTCCTATTTGTGGTGTCTTCCAAATTCATCGTGAATCATCTTCAGGCATGATTTTATTCTTTGTGCTTACCTAATATTAGTTGTGCAATATCCACTTAATAAATGGGAGGGGAGAGAACAGTGTGGGGAAAACAGATGTGCCATGGGAGTGGCAGCTTGCTCTGCAGGATTGGGTCCAAGTGCATGTTCTGAGGGTATGCGATATAGTGACTTTGCTGAAACTAAGCAGCCCTCGATCTGGTCTAGGGAGACCATAATGGGAGACTACCTGGGAGCTCTGTCTACATTGCTTTGAGTTCCATCGTGATGGGTGAAGAAAGGGACATTAAATGGGTGATCCTGGGAATGGGGAGGACACAATTTCCAAAGAACTGCAAAGTGCCACAGTATGCACACCCAGCTATGTTTACTTGGAAGAAAATTCCAACAAAAACAATGGGACTTATTGGCAAGAAACAATGACAAGACGATGTATAAAGAAATGTGTGCACAAAAATGCAAAAGAATTCATGATATGGGGGGGGGGGCAGCCTTGACATGGAAGGCTGCCTTAGCAAGTCAGACTGTTGGTCCATCAGCCTCAGGGCTGACTGGCAGGGGTGGGGCAAGCCCAAGATCGCATGAAGCCCGAGGTGGCATGCCAAACACTGCCTCTCTTATCTGGGTGATGTGCCAGCCTCTGCTCCTCCCGCTGCCAGGATTGGAAAAGG
This sequence comes from Tiliqua scincoides, assembly GCF_035046505.1. Lineage (NCBI taxonomy): Eukaryota > Metazoa > Chordata > Lepidosauria > Squamata > Scincidae > Tiliqua > Tiliqua scincoides. Next base: position 89,577,102 of record NC_089825.1, read on the forward strand.
AAGAGGGGCCAGAGCAGAAAACGTGGAATAGACAAGAGTATAGGCTAGAATGTCAGAGGGGCTTTAACCAATCACTCTCCTCTCCTCACACTTTCTTTTCTGCTTCATCCCCCTCAACCTGTTCCAATCCAGGTAGTGGGAGGATGAGCAGTGAGGCCAATGGGTGGATGGTGATAGAACCTCCCCATCAATCTGTTGCCTGAAGTGACTGCCGCAGTAGGCCTCATGGATGGATGATGGACTTGAAGAGAAGTGGTCTTAAGCAAGCACAATCTGTAACTCTGCTCTTGGAGAGTCTTTTAATTAGAGTTCAAATCCGGGACCTTCTAAACACAAGTTGGGCATTCAGTCAGCGCTCTGTTCTGGTGCTTATAACTTAAAAATAAAGATGTTCAAAAAGGTTATCTAATCCACCAAGAAGATATTCAGACACTGATGATTTTGTAGAGGGCAAGGCCATCATAGGACATGACCCTGTAACCCACCTATCAAAACTGCTGCTTCCCCCAAACTCTTAAAAGGTACTCCACTCCTACTCTGCCTCTCTTTTGCCTGGTCTTAACCCTACATGTTAAAAACTATTTACCTCTTTGAGATCAAAGTAACAATACTGAACATTTAAAGAATATTCCAGTGCAATTCTTAATGATCACTAGCACCCTGCCCTGGTTCCTGAGGCAGTGATGTCAAAATAACATATGACATCATAATGTCACTTCTGGGTTCTTCCCAGAGAATGGGATGCTAGCACTTTGCATGCCCTGTTCTTTCTCTGTGGAGTCTCCCCTTTGAAGGTGCGCCCCCTTCAAGGGAGAGCCTCCACAGGAGAAGGAATGAGGTGCACAAAGTGCCAGCACCTCCTCTATAACTAAGGCAGAGACTCAGAGCAGTGTGAGTACCTAGCACCCAGAGCAGGTGCCTCTCAGGTGCTGCCCAAGTTATGGCTCTGGCAGTTACTGCAGTGGCTGGTGGGAAGGCCTGCACCGTCCTGCTGGTACTGAATCCAGTGGAACAGATGCCCATGCAGGTAAGTACTGCACTAAGCAACGCAGGGGCTAGGGGAGCATGGAATGGAGGGGGAGGGGCAGAATGGGATGGGGGAGGGCAGAATGTGAGTGAATTGGGCTGGGAGGGGGCGGGGATGGCAGAGGGATCCTGCCATATCCTAACTCCTGTCCTGGGCCTTGAAGCCCCTACATGGGGTTTCATGGACGTGCGCCAGCGATTTCAGAGATCTGAGTAGTCCTATTGGACGGGAAACCTCCAGCCTGCCCAATTCTCACTCTGGCTATGACATGGGCTGTGTGGCCCTACACTGCCAGTGCTGGTTAGGATTGGGCTGCCTGGGTAATCCTTGCTACAGCCTTGTTAGGTAGACCCAGAAGTACTATTTCACATTTATATACCACCCTTCTTCCAAGGAGTCCAGGGTAGTGTAAATGGTTCTCTGTTCCCAAAGAGCTTATAGTCTAAAAAAGGGAGGCAGGAAAGACTCCAGCAACAGCCACTGGAAGAGCTGCCATGCTGGGGTGAAGAGGGACAGTTGCTCTCCCCCGTGCTACATAGAAGAGGACACCACTTTGGTTGGCAACCTTCAGTCTCGAAAGACTACGGTATAAGCCTGCAGCACCCAGTATTCCCAGGCGGTCTCCCATCCAAGTACTAACCAGGCCTGATCCTGCTTAGCTTCCAAGATCAGACGAGATTGGGCATGTGCAGGGTAACATTTAAAACGTGCTTATTTGCCCAGTTAGCAGGAGTAACAGTTACACTGCTTTGATGCTGATGCTGGATCTTGTTTAGTGGTTTTTTTGTATACTGTATAATGGGTTTTTTTGTTTCGTTCATTTGAATTTATTTTTATTGTAATTTATCATTCTTTTCATATGTTATTAGCTGCCTTGAGAGACTCCCTTGCAGGAGGAGGAAGATAAAATGCAAATACTTGAACTAAGACAAATAAACATACATGCTCCACCCCCACACATGCATTCTCTTACTGCTGCCAGCAAAACATTTACTCAAACAGAAAAAGTGGACCCACTCTCTGAAATAGCCTTGACCGGGGGAACCCATTGACAGGAGTTTCATTCTTAAGGACATAAGAACAGCCCCACTGGATCAGGCCATAGGCCCATCTAATCCAGCTTCCTGTATCTCACAGTGGCCCACCAAATGCCCCAAGGAGAAGCTTAGAGAAGCTCCCAACAACACCTCCTTCTCTGCTCCCAGATGTGCAAACTCAACAATTGGCCAGAGGGTGGGTGGTTTTTTTTTAGTTAACTTTTGGGAGTGCACTGCAGTGCAGTGCACTGGGACTAAAGAGCAAGAGGCAGGCCCTAAAACAGCAATTTCCAACCTTTTCCATTTCATGGTACACTGACAAGGTGCTAAAATTGTCAAGGCACACCATCAGCTTTTGGACAATTGGCAAGGTACACTGTACTCCTGGTGGGGGGCTCACATCCCCCAATGGCCCTACTAATAAAGGACCCTCCTGCAAACTCCCACAACCCACCTGCGGACCATTCGCGACACCAGTGGCATAGCTAGGTCATTTGATACCCGGGTTCAATAAATTTTTGCCTTTTCCCCCATAAAACAAAATTAATTTGTCAGAGGCTAAGGGCACCCACCAGAATGGGGAGTGAAATTGGGCACCATTTGGAATGGGAGCCCAGGTCTACGTGGCAGGTAGATCTAGGTTCCAAGTCCAGATGGAAGCCCAGTAAACCTTGACCACAGAGGCCAAAATTCAACTAGGAGCCCAGTTCTACCTGCCTGGTGGACCTGGACTCTGGAGTTAAGGTTCATACCCCCCCCCCAACACACTGGATTTAACTCTGGTGTCACCCCCCCCCCCAAGGTGTCATCTTGCTAACACTTTATTGGTTCCATGCTATGGCATAATAACATCTCAATGGCTCTTCGAACAATCAGTTTCATCAGTCCGTTTTGAGTTATGGGAATTGTAATTTTTGTTACATAAGAATTGCGTTTTTGTTTTCTGATTTTTTGTCTATAACTTTTGATAGAATGCAGATATTTCACTCTGGTTTGTTTCATTGCATTCTGCTATAAACAATGGTATATAAAATGATGGTATTATTCCTATCAATTGCCATTTTAGCAATTTGGGTCATTAGTAGTGTCACCCCCCCCCAACAGTGGCACCTGGGGCGGACTCCCACTAGGACTAGTAGTGTCAGCCCCCAACGGTGGCACCTGGGGGCTCCCACTAGGACTAGTAGTGACACCCCCCCAATGGTGGCACCTGAGGCGAACTCAACACTAGGGGGCAGCACCCAAACTACCTCATAACCTTTACGTATCACCTTCTTCTTACCCCCACACTTCATGTTTTCACAAGTGACATTGAGTATGCCTTTTAGTTTGGGATATATTGTAATGATACCATTATCATAATCATTTTATAATATCCACTGTCCAACAGCTGTACAAAAATTCAAACAAAGCAAACTGCACCCCAAGATCTTACTGTCTAAGCCAGAACCACTTTAACGCAGAATAAAAAGCAGAAGTGAGCCATGATGAAAGTTGTTGCCAAATATACGTTTTACATTAGAAACAACAACTGTGGGGAAAGCAACAAAAGACAGTTTCAAAGAATTTCATGGAAATGGCCTCAGCCCTGAAGGAATAATAATAATAATAATAATAAAGAATGTTTCTGAGCATGGGTGGAATGCCTTTCTCTCAGCACTGTACCATGTGCAGATCTGACATCTGGAATGAAGGTGTGTTAGAGAGCCAGGGACCCTTGCAAGTGAGGCTAGGTAAGCAGAATGAACTTATTGTGGTTTATTTAAGTGCAGAGTTTATTGCTGAGGTTTTGTTGTCTGCAGCTGGCCACAAACAAAGTGCTGCTCACTCCATTTTTTGAATCCTTCCTGTTTCTTTGGCCCAACAGAAGTCCTGGAATGGACTGCTAATCTGTGACTGACCCAAACACAATGAAAAAAAAATGACTTCTGACGCACAGAAAGCGACTCCAAAATGGATTGGAGTTTGAGTGCTCTAACCAGTGATGTTTCTAGGGGGGCAAGGGGGACAAATACCCCAGGGCACCACACCTCTAGGGGTGGCACTAGCTTCCTCACCCACCCCCGGCCCCCAGAGAGCTGGTGAGACCAGGTGTTGAAAACCGGAAGTGGGGCTTAAAAGCCCTTCAAAGGTAGTTGGATGGCAGGGGGGGGGCAGCCCCCTGCAGTCCTGGCCCTGGATGGCACAGGGTCCAGGATCGTCAGTGCCTCTAATATTCAGTGCTTTGGAAGAACATAGTTTTCCTGTGTTCAGTCTCTGCTATGCTCTCCCATTCCTGTGGCACTAACCACCAGCTATATTTAGTACAGTGGCACAATATGCAGGCACCAATGGAAACTGTTCCTGGCATCCCCTAATGCCCTGGGTTAATTTATGCCACTTTAGAGGCAAATTGACTTATCGTGACTCCAGGTATTCACAAGCAACAGCTGACTTCAGCAGATGCGCAAACTGAGAAGGTGGTGGATGTATATTCCTGGGGTACAATGGAGAGAAAACCAAATTAACAAACCAAAGCAGAATGAGAACCAAAGGTGAAAGGGATACAGGAGTTCTTTTCATGAACTAGAGCATGCGACGCAGACACATCACAGCTGCATCACTTAAATTTTCTCCAGGGCAAAAAGGTGAAGACAGGCTGACTGCATGGCAGCATTGAATCAGAGAACCTTCTCAAATCTTTATCCTAAGCTTGACAAATGCAATCAAATTGGGGAATGTATTCCAACTCTGCAGGCGCTCATTCCAACTGTCCTTGTGAATTTTTGTTGCTCAAGTAGAACGACCCCTAAGGTCAGAAATAGCACATCCCAGGGGGAAAAAAAAGTTATGATGAATGTCTTTCTTTCCACCATTCTAAGATCTTGAAGGGGTGGAAAAATCACAGTGGGTTGTCATCTAAAATAGCAGCTGAACCCATCACATTGCAGGCCACAGAGGGAAGGGAAAAGAAGTTAGTGATGACCTTTTAAACACCCTCCTTTTTACAGATCTGGGACACCCCCACCCCCAAGTCACCCCAAAAGCTGCTATTAAGGCTTATTGTGTATATGACACATTTAATAATGTGTTATTTGCAACATGTTTTACAGCCATGTGTTTATCTTTTATCACAGTCCAGTGAGGCAGATTACAGTTTACAGAGATAGGGGAACTGAGGACCCAATCCTATCCAACTTTCCAGCAATGATGCAGCCATGCCAGTTAGGTTCGTGCTGCATCCCGTGGTGGTGGGGGCAGTCACAAAGGCCTCCTGAAGGCAAGGAAACATTAGTTGCAGCTGCATTGGCACGGAAAGCTGGATAGGATTGGGCCCTGAAGGTGACAGAGGGTGGCATGCCCAAGACAGTCAGTGGCTTCCCCCCCCCCCCATAAGACAAAATTAATTTGTCAGAGGGTAAGGGCACCCACCGGAATGGGGAGTGAAATTGGGCACCAGTTGGAGTGGGAGCCCAGGTCTACCTGGCAGGTAGATCTGGGTTCTAAGTCCAGATGGAAGCCCAGTAAACCTTGACCACAGAGGCCAAAATTCAACCAGGAGCCCAGGTCTACCTGCCTGGTTGACCTGGACTCTGGAGTTAAGGCTCATACCCCCCAAACACAAACACTGGATTCAACTCTGATGTCACCCCCCCCCCCAGGTGTCATCTTGCTAACACTTTATTGGCTCCATGCTATGGCATAATAACATCTTAATGGCTCTTCGAACAATCAGTTTCATCAGTCCGTTTTGAGCTGGACTCCATATTTAATGGTTCACATCACAGGCCAATGTTGGGGGGGGGCAAGAATGAGAGAGAGAGAGAGAGAGAGAGAGAGAGAGAGAGAGAGAGAGATTGTGCTGAGGTTTTATCCCATAGGAACTGAACTACAAGCAAATATTTCTGATTTGAACTTCATAGCGACCATCAACATGGCATTGGTCTAACATGATTCACTCCAACCATGGGACTTGTGGCAGTGCATATACAGCCCTCGTGTGCTAGACACTAGTTTGCACAAATGGCATCTCCATGTGATCATGGTCGGGCTGTACACTCCTGTCTTGCAGAGCTTGTATGGAGACTACAAACAAATATGACACCCACTTTCTCCCCACAGCTCTCTGTTTCTTATTTGACCCACCTGGTCCACACATAATCTCCCCAGGCTGCATATTTGCATAGTGAATGCTAGGAAAATATCACAGCATCCCAGTATTCAAAGCCCGGTATTTTATGTGGCTGTGGCAATGTAGTTCTCCCCTAAAAAGTCTATTCACTGTACTTATGAGTGCTATGTGGAGAGAGTCTCTGTGGAACTGGTTTGTGTGGTGTGATGTGGGCCTCATAAACCACAGTTCAGCTCTTCTTTGACTATACCTGGAAATGCAATGGAGGTTTATTTATTGTCCTCTCTACAAGACTGTGGAGTCCAGGACAGGTTCCTGGTTTGGGAACACCTTGGGAACATGGCCCCCTCATCTCCTTCCCTTCCCCTCAGATGTGCAGGCTGCAAGATCCAGCCACAGGTGGCAACCACAGGTAGCTCTTGCAATTGCCCGGTGATGGGTAGACATAAAAGAGCAACCTCTGGTCAATACGGCTGGAAGCAGCAGTACTGTTATCTGTGCCTGTCTGAGAAGAGAGGATGGGGGACACAGAGGTGGGACACAGCTGGGAAGCCTTTTGAGAAGGCTGGGAGGCTGGTGCGATCTCCAAATGGCCAGACATGGCCTCCAGGAAATTGCAGCGCTGCACAGCCTCCCTGCCCCCAATGGGATTCCAGTATCCACAAATTTTGGTATCTGTGGTGGGTCTTGAAATAGATCCCCTGTGGATACCGAAGGCCCACTGAATCTGACTCAGGGAAGTATCTTTAGAGCAGTCAAAAAATAGCTCAGTTTTAATGGCACGGATCCTCCAAGGCTTCAGGCAGGAGTTTTGCTCTGCTGTGCCTGGAGATGCCAGGAATTTGGGCTGGCCTGCTGATGAGACTCAGGCTGGCTGCCTGCCTCAGCCATCCCCACCTGCTTGGACTTGGAAGAGGCAGTTGGCCAGAGTGTGGAGATGCTCTAGTCTGGTGCTGCTCCAAGTGGTGCCGGTTCATGAGCTGTCAGCTGCTGGTTCATGGCAGATTTCCAGGAAAGCAAGAAACAATAGTGTAGTTTTAAAAACTGTTACCCTGCACATGCCCAATCTCGTCTGATCTTGGAAGCTAAGCAGGGTCAGGCCTGGTTAGTACTTGGATGGGAAACCACTTGGGAATACTGGGTGCTGTAGGCTTATACCATAGTCTTTCGAGACTGAAGGTTGCCAACCATTCAAAAATTGTGTGCTCCATATCCATCTATCATTTCATTCACACCCTCCTTGTTCTTATTTATAGCCTTCCTCTCTTCTGGAATCAAATGTGTTTTGCCAGGAAGTTCTTGAAATTCCTCACTTTCCCACGCGTATTTTTCACAGTTCTGGTCCCTGGCACATGCGAACCAAAAACTGCCAGCCTGCCACAGTTTGCAAAGCACTGCTCTAGCCCACTCCCTTCCTCCACACTTCCTCTTCTTTTTCCAATCCAAGGACCTGCTGCAGCTGCACTATGCCTGGCACAGTGCCAAGTAAGGGGAGTGGTGTCGCTGTGCTGGGAAGTCTTGGGTTGGCTGTGGCAGGGAGTGAACCCAGGATCTTCAGCATTGCAGAGCAGGTGCTCTGTCAGTGGACTACAGCCCCCTCCTGCTGAAGGAGCCATGGTGCATCTAGCTATGGTGGAACCATGGTGTATCTAGCTACCCTGGAACCAGGGAAAAGTTAAAGAGGATGCCCCCGTGTCACAACTGGAAGTTATGTCTTTTCTGGGTGTGACATCACACCTGTGTTTTTTTTTAAACATTAAAAAATAGAAAAATTTGCCGCCTCCCCCCTCACCTCCAGCCCCCCTCCTGCTCACCTCCCAAGCCCCCTGGTTGCCCCCCCCAAGCCCCTGGAGCAAGGGGAGCAAGCAAACAGAGACTGCAATTCCCGCTGCCCCACTTGCAAAGAGTGCCATCTCTTCTAGCACTTTTTGCAAGAGGTGCAAGTAGTGATCGTGGGGGGGGGAGGGCAATCGCATTGCAGGCTGCAGACTATTGCCCCCAGACAGCCTGTAGCCTGGTGCAATTGCTACCCTGCATGCGACACCATTGGGTTGTAGTCTGTGACAACACATACTTCCCAAAACTGTGTTGGCCTTTAAGACACTAGAAGAGTTTTTTGTCTGTGGTTTTTGCTGGACTGACACGGCTGCCCCTTGTGAGTTATCAGTTCCTTTTCCTCCCTCATTGTATTTCTTCAAAAATAAAAATAAGGAGAAAAAAACCCTGAACAACCAAATCATGAACCTGACTTAAAAAGCAATTAAAGGGCTCACACGAAAGGTGTCACTCTCTCTCTCTTTCTCTCCCCTGTCTCTTTGTCCCACCTGTCACAATGCTTTATGGGGTTAATACCTGCAGCTTTGTCAACAGGAGTCAGTGTTAATAGCAAGCACATTTGGATGGCCCTAATGCAGACCATGTGCCTTCCCCTGAGAGTGCTAATGGGGGTTGAAGAGCTGGGGAGGAATGTATTGAGTGGTCTGAAAAACCCCAAGCTGAAGTGGGGGGTAGGAATGGATACAAGTCGAATTTGGAAACCTGGGTGTGGAATGGAGGTTACATTTTCCACACCATTGAAAATGTGAGTGTGGGGGGTGGGAAGGACATGGGGGCACCGTGTGCTCCTTTCTCACTCTCTTCACTTGGGGTGGCTTCCTTGGTATGTACTCGGCCTGTTGTACTTTTAGGGCTGTTTCAGCCAGCGAGTTGCACTTGGAATTTGTTTTCAGTGCAAGTGATTGGCCCTGGAAAATGTGAAGCAATTTATTTATTTCTTAAAAGGCTCATATCCCACCTTTCTCTCATAAAGTGAGATCCAAGGAGGCTGATGGAAGGAAATGTTAAAATACCAATTTAAAAAAAAAAACAACAGTACTGAATTGAAAAAAAAACCATTTCAATCATAAAGAGTGTTTCTGACCATGTGCAGAGAAACAACCATGCCGGCAAGAACAGCTGGCCTCCACATACCAGGGACAGGAAGGTTCAGTGCAGCTTGACTCGAATCAAGTCTAGAGTTACCGAGTCTAAACGGGGGCACTTTCTGAGTCTCCAAGTCACCCTTTTGCGACTCTAAAGGACTCAAGTTGAATCCTTCCCCCTTTAAAAACTCAGCTGTGAAAAAAACAGGGCTGCTGCCGAGGTGTGTGTGTGTGTGTGTGTGTGTGTGTGTGTTGTTCTCTTTGAACACTCCCCTGATGTCCCCACCCATCTGTCAACAGGGCAGAAGGGGTGGGAGGGACTGAGAGAGAGCAGGGACAGAAGTGGCAAGAAGGAGGAGGGTCATGAGCAGGAGCTGCAAGGCTTACAAAGATGACCCAATGCTTTGCAGCACTACTCAGAAGTAGTGCCACTGTAGCTGGTTATTCAATGAGGCTTCCTCTGCCAAGTAACAACAAGCTCAGAGCAGCCATGCCATGTGGCGGAAAATGTGATTGCTATGAACTGCTTCCCTCCCTTCCCTGCATCTTCCCCCTCCCTGGGCTTCTGCAGCCAATCGTAAGGCAAGAACCCCATTGGGATCCTCCTCCTGCCCTCCCACATCCAAAGAAAACACCAAACCTCCCATCCTGCACCCATTGATCATGGGTTCCTTCCTTCTTGTCAGGGATGAGCAAAAGAGCTTTCTCCTGCCTCCCCCCTGCTCAAATGCATTAACCCTTCCCTGCCTCCTGGATGGAACTTCCCTACTGTTCGCTCAGTCGGAGTGATGGCTCCATGAGGTTTTTCACGCCGTGAAAACAGTAAGCAAGCACACCCAGACACAGGCACACTTGAGTCAGCATACGTGAGGATGAGAGCCAAGTCAGAGGGGCCCTGACTCGAGCACTTTTCCGAGTCTACCACACGCGTGACTCAGGAGTCAACGAGTCAGTGAAAAATGTGCATTTTCAAGACTCAAATCAGAGTCATCTGAGTCAAATTCCCAACCTTGCCACCTACCTTGGTGATTTAACTCAGGCAGAAATCTTGCCTGATCAAAATCGCTATGGCCTCACATTTATTTCATTTATAGAATTATACACTGGCCCACAAGCTAAACTTTGGCCCCAATCCTATTCCCTGCCACGAGCGCTGCTACAGCTGTGCTGAAAAAGTGTGAGCTGCATTCTATAGTGGGGAGAGGGAAGATCAGACAGTCTGCAGGAGGTAAGTAAAACTATTTCAAACTTATCTCCCAGCAGAATGCCTGATCACCAATGAGTAACCTCACTGGACATTCACCACCTATTTTGGTAGCGTATGTCTGAGGAGAAGAAGGGGGCAGGAACATTATATAAAGAGGGGATAAAATCCAGTGTGTGCACCATTTCCACCAAATCCACCCATTCTGTAGAGAGATCCATGTCTCTTCCCTATTCTACACAATATCCTTGCCATTGACAATCAGAATCAGATTCACTCATTCCAGTGATTTTCCAGGTGTGATTTTCCAGGCATACCAGGTGTGCCGCAGGGGTTTGGAGGAGGGTTGTTTATTAGGAGAGCCACTGGGGTTGTTTATTAGCAGAGCCCCCCACCGGCAGTGGGGTGTGCCTTGTCAAATTGTCAGAAAGCCGATGGTGTGCCCTGACAGTTTTAGTGCCTCATCAGTGCCATGAGATGAGAAAGGTTGAAAATCAGTGATTTATACAGTTCCATCCATGTGCATGGCGCTTTCCAGAGTTCAAGAACATAGGTCTCTGCCCCAAGGAGCTTTTGTGCTCTAGGCTGGGAAACACTTGGATGCCATATAAGCAATACTTTACTCCCCAAAAGGCAACAAGCCAGTGCATAACTAAGCTGAAAAAGCACCTACGTCTCCCCGAAGAATTAACTTTACTCCTTAGCTGATTTTACCTCTCCTCTACTCAAGAGATTTCTGTCTGACCACACAACTTCTTAGACGTATTACTGTCTTGCTGGAAAAGGATAATGTTCATTTGTAAGCTAACAGCTACTCCCATGAGCCAGCAGATGCGTCTAAGTCCTCCTGGCTCCAGATTATAAAGCACTTTATAGTATACATTTTCAATTATTAGACCTCTGGATTCCTGGGAAGGTAATGTCCCTTCTCACATTATGTGCTGCTGTGAAAGAAATTGTGGGAAGTCAGTCCTCCTACATTCAGTAAAATGATTAGCAACATGACCTGCTTTTATAGCTAGGCAAATTGCTTTGGAGATGGTTCATAAATCTTTATTTCAGTAGACTTGTGGCTTTCCTCTTGCAAAGCTTATCTTGCCCCAGTCATTTTTTCACATTGTTTGAACCAGCAGCTCAGCTCTTGCAAGTAGAACTGACATGATCTCATTTACAAGGTCAGCATTCAGCACATCTTCAGAATTCAATTTTTTTTTATTTTTGAAATGTATCCCTTCTTTTTTGAACGTTTATGCGGATGAATACTTTAAAAAAAAGGAAATATACAAATTGCTTCTGCGCTTGATGATTGTGGAAAAGCAAAACTTCAACAAGCATTGAAGAATCCTAGAGCAGAAGCAACCTAACAGTCCAATCTACCAGGGTCATAGCAACGGTCTCTGGGGCTTAGCCCTGGCAACAGTCATCATGAAAGAGCCAGAATGCATTTAATAGTAGCCAAACAAAGGCAGGCACCTGTATAGAGCCCAGAGCAGGTGGAGCCTGGCCTTTGCATGGTCAGAGAGGCTCTGGGTTCTGACAGTGGTAATTTCACTGCTGAGAAGCATGGAAGCATTTGTGGTAGGGACAGGGCAGGAAAAGGTGAAATGGGGCAGAGGGAGAAATGGAATGGGGGGTCAGGGTGGACGCACTGGATCTGGGAGGGGTCAGGGCAGAGGTAGAGGCTGCTGCCAGATCCTGTTGCCCTTTCTAGGCCTGATCTGCCAACATGGGGCTGCATGTGATTGGCCAGCAATTTTGTTGATACAGGTCTGGAGTAGTCCCCTAGCGGTTGCTCGGGGAGACCTCCAGCAGCTTTGTTGTCCATCCTGGATGCAGCAGAGACTGTTTCAGCACCACTTCATCACCGTGTGGGCTGTGAAAGTTTGCCGAATTCAACTTTTTTTCTCCCTAAAACCTCGAAACCAAATAGGTTCCGTAATTTTAAAGACAAAACATCATAGAAGGAGAATTTAAAAATCAGGTGTTTTCAGCAAAATCAGAATAGACATGTGTTCTGGAATTTTGGTCTCCTAGATTTGCTTCCATTCAGTTTTCAAGTTCACTGTGATAAGAAGATTACAGGGAGAAAAAATGCATTGTGAATTGAGAAATCAATTGACTGCCAGTTTCAGCACGTGGCTAAATAATTAATTTTGTCCTGTCTAAATGTCATGCCAGATTCATGTGTTGCAGCTGGAGCTCGGATTTATCACCGTACTTCTCCAAACTGTGTGTGAGGGTACAATGGTCTGTCATGAAATAATGCCTCGTGGACCACAGTAAATAAATTACTCAAATAACAGAAAGCACCTGTGCGCCAAAAGTACTGCCTCCCTGCCACTGATGTGGCTACCTTATGTGTTGCCAGCGTGATTTGTCACTCTGATCGTTGCCCTTTCTGATCGGCTTCTTCTGTGGCTAGGTCTCTATACTAGAATCCTCACTCCTGATATCAATGCAGCAGAATTGTTTGCCTTTGGAGAAGGCTGCCTGGTGTGTCTGTATGAATTACGGTTTGTGGCTTGCCTCTTTCAGGAAAAGGCATAACCAATGGGGCACTGTCACAGAGCCCAATCCTATGCATGTCTACTCAGAAGTAAGTCCCATTAGAGTCAATGAGGCTAACTCCTAGGAGAGCGTGGATAGGATTGGGCTGACAGTCTCTGTCTATAAACCCACACAACAGTCACAGAAGCTACAGCTATATCAACTGAAGGTATTGGCAGTATTTTATTAGTGGAATGATGCTGGGTGAGTAATGCTTGGCTTGCTTGCTTAGCTTGCTAGAGGGCAAGAAGAAAGAGGCACAGATATCTATTGACCATTCTAAGCCATGAGAAGGGGAATTGGGAAACAGCTAACATTAAAGAATGAACTGTTTAAAGTTGTGATTGTGGTTTTTGATGTAGGAGGCTTCAGATATCTGGATTGTTAGCGGTGATATAGTCCTCACTTCTATGCTTGGGTCATTGCTCTTGGGTGATATACAGGATGTTGCAACACTCTGGGACATACCATGCACCAAAATGGCAGTGTTGGGTGCTGGGTAGAGATTAGCTGATTTCCTGCGCAAGGAGTGGAAAAACACTCAATGCATGCAAGGACTATATAACGAACAGCCCAATCCTATCTAAACCCTCACGGGCAATGCAGTCGAAACACTGGAGCGTTTGATGCATTCTGCGTTGGGGGGGGGGCAGTCCTAGAGGCCTCCTCAATATAAGGCAACCTTTGTTCCCTTGCTTGGGGGTAAGTGTCCGCTGCTCAGATGGGTCTACTTGGACCTGCACCAGCAATTTTGCTGGCACAAGTCTGAGTAGACACAGGAAGGTGAATTGAGGCTGGGAAAGGGGATAGAATATTGGCAGCACTGCAACGACTGATACCTCTCTCTTCCTTGCCTCAACACACCTTGTCCCTGCCCTGGTCTCCACCTCGTTCCTCCCCCTGCCCTGTCCATTCCACCCACTCCTGTACTCTGCCGATTCCCTGTGCTGACTTACCAGCACTGGGGCTTTTCCTAGGGCAGCTGTCATGTGATTGCAGCTGCTCACCTATTGCAACAGCTGCCTGGCTGCATGGAATGGCATGTTACTTTTTGCAACTGCCTGTCAGGCATGCTGTGCTGCTGGAACGTGGGTTCTGGCAGTGCAGTGTGCCTGTAGGATTGGGCCCAAAGGGACGGACTCCACTCTGTTGCGGGAGGTGTCAGACACAACCAGATCAGAGGCGGTGAGTGCACCCTCATGCACTCTCAGTGGAGTGCTTCTCCGCTCAGTAGCAACAAACTCACCTAGCCAGTTAGTTGAAAGGGATGCAGGGAAATTGACTGCCCTGGCACCCATGCAAGGCAATCACTTCTGAGTTCTCCCCCAAAGTGTGGGGTGCTCGCTGCTGTGGTTTTGCACACCTATCTTTTTCCCGTTGGGGGCTCCGCAGAAGAGGAACGGGGTGCGCAAAGCCAGCAGCACCCTGCCCTCTAGGAAGAACCTGTAGGTGTCTGTGTGGAGCCTGCGGGTGTGCCAGGAAGGTCCTGTGCCTTCCTGGTGTGGCTCCCAGCGCACATGATCCTCAGGGTCCACTCAAGTTGTGCCTCTGTGTGCACGTGCAAGTGTGAATTGGGACATAACACCAGTGTAAGATCTATAACTGTCCGGTTGTTTAAGAAATAAAGTTCTTCTGCCTCAATCCAGTTCTGGTCTCTGTAGTCCTCTTCTAAAGATTCCTGTGCTGTAGAACAGGGCCTGATCACCTACTGGCTGAGCAGTCAAATGTATGACAGCAGGTAGACATAGAGGGGTTGGGCTTCACGGAGGCAGACAAAATCTTAGGCTGCACACCTGCCTTTAGGAGTGGTGGGTGCCCATTTTTTTCTGCTGCAGAGGAAGCCCTGCTTACCCCAGCTTTGCTTCAACAACAGATGCTCCACCGCCACATTGAATGCCTTTTTCTCTTTGCCTCCCCCCCCCCACTCTACATGTTGCAGGCAAGCTGCCCGCGTGGTGTACATACCATTGTCCCCCCCCCCGCTTCAAGCATCTTGTATGTTTATCTAATCCAGGGGTGTCCAAACATTTTGGCAGGAGGGCCACATCATCTCTCTGACACTGTGCCGGGGGCCGGGAAAGAAATAATTTACATTTCAAATTTGAATAAATTTACATAAATGAATTTATTAGAGATGGAACTTATATGAATGAAGGTCTTGAAGTAGCTCAAGGCCTATAAAAGGCCTTGCACAAAGCAAGGCCGGCCTTTCCTTTGCTGCCACTGCTGCATCACAGACGTGAAACAGCAAGTAGTGGAGAGAGCCCTCGTCCCACAGCTCAGGTGGGAGGTTGAACAGTCATCCTCACACTGAGAGCAGTTGCGTTGGGCCAGCACAGGCTCCAGCAAGTCTCTGGAGGCCAGAGGCTCATTGGAGACAGGGGGCATCCCGCGGGCCGGATTGGGAGCCCTTGAGGGCCGCAAGTGGCCCCTGGGCCGGGGTTTGGGCACCCCTGATCTAATCCAAGCTTTGTTCAGCACTTTCTATTATTGCTATTTTAAAGAAACCCAGCCTCTCAGGCACTCAAAAAGTCAAGCTCTCTGGCATTTGAGGGATGTATGCCTCCCTCCTTGTAATCTGGAAAATAGCCTTCTACCACAATCAGTTGGCAATTTGTTACATTTGATCCCCGGACTTCCTTATGAGGCAGCATACTCAGGGACGTTTCACATGGTCACCCATCCAGTCATGAAGCAGATTCAGACCTGCTTAACTACAAGCTGGATGAACCTTATACCCTCAGATTATATGCCAGGGAAACAGTGACTTCCTAGAATCCGCTAAGGGCAGCGCAATCCTAACTTGCCTAACTCCAGCGCAAATTTGGGACCAAAAGCAGCGCAGCCCGAGGCAAGGGGAAGCCTTTCCCCTTACCTTGGGCCATGCTGCAGTAGCCCCAATGGGTCTACTTGGATCTGTGCCACCTGACGAGGTGGTGCAGATCCAAGCAGAATGGAGCAGCCAGAGGCTGCTCCGCACCGCTCTGGAATGGAAGCTAGGATCTAGCATAACTGCTGGGTCCTGGCCCCACCTCCTGCTCCCCGCCCACCTGCCCCCGGTAACACTCATTGCCCACCCTTCCCCCACCCTGAAATGCCTCCTTCGCACCTCTTCTCTGCCCTCCCCATACGCCCCCAGGCCCCTGTGTTGGCCGAGCTCCGGGGCCTGCATTGGAGCGGGAAGGCTGGTGCACATCCATATGCCAAACTATCACCCTGGAAAGTGGTGCACTTTCCATGAAGTGAACCAATGAACTTGCATCGGCCTAAGTGAGGGCTAGGATTGCATCCTCAGCCTATCAAATTAGACAAAATCTAAGTGGGAGCCTTTGGGATACGGCTGGAAAGTGCCATGTACATGGGTGCAGGGGCAGCCTATCATTTAGGTAAGGTGAGGAGGGTTGCATCATCAGTGGAAGAGTGCAGGGAGGGGGGTGAGAGAGCAGCAGATTTGGTCCTTCACCCTGGGTTTGTGCTGCTGCTGCTTCTTTCCAGCTCCTGTGGATGCAACTTGCACTGATCTGCTTTTTGCCTGCTAAAAACTATTGGAAAGTGGATCACCTACCTCCTTACCTTGCTTCAGATGCGGTTTCTTCAAACATAGAAGTGTAGGACATCTGGCTTGATTTATAGGGACCATGTGGACAAAGGATGCACGCAGCCTCTGCGGCCTTCAGAAAGCCCTCTGGAGGCGACTGGAGTGTAGCTCCAGTCACCTTTAGAGGTGCAGGTGGGGCCTGAGTATGGCTCAGCGTGGGTCCAGGGGATAAGGGTATATCCATGGATACAGATCCACAGATATAGGATCTGCGAATATGGAGGCCCCACCTGTATAGCATGTAAGCACACAGCCACTTGTTGGCCAATGTGTTGCAGGGTTGATAATTTAGACCAGGGGTCTCCAAACCCCGGCCCGGGGGCCAGATGCAGCCCACAGCAAGCCTCTTTCTGGTCCGCCAACCTCTTGTCCCCTGAAAGCCTCTGGCCCACTCAACTGAACATGACCAGAACTGTGTTTTGATTGTGTCTGAAGGGTGTTCTGAGGGCCAGAGAGGTTGAATGAATGAGCCCATTCATTCATTTATTCACTTAAGAACATAAGAATATAAGAACAGCCCCACTGGATCAGGCCATAGGCCCATCTAGTCCAGCTTCCTGTATCTCACAGCGGCCCACCAAATGCCCCAGGGAGCACACCAAATAACAAGAGACCTCATCCTGGTGCCCTCCCTGGTGCCACTCATCTAAGTTCCATCTCTAATTTGTTTATTTAAATTTTATATTTAATTTTTTTTTCCGGCCCTCCACGCCACGTCAGATATTTGATGCAGCCCTCTGGCCAAAAAGTTTGGAGACCCCTGATTTAGACCCCTGATGCTGGTTTTCTTTTCACAAAATAAAAGCAGCTAGGGAGGCAAATTGGATAGGAGAAGCAAAGGGATGGGGAAAGGAGGGTTAACCCTTTCATCCCTGCAGCTTCTCCACTCCAAACTGAATTCTCCTCAAGCTGATTAACCCTCACCCCCCTATTCCCATAGGGCTCCATGGGCAGGCAAATGCACAATTAGAACCCTGCTGTGGGGAAAAAGTAGATGGAGGGAAAGGGTTATTTTTAGTGGAGACATTTCTGGTGGGGACAGCATTAAGTGTGCATGCACATGTCAGTACACCTGCTTTTCCACCCTACGTTAGCCCCCCGCCGCCCCCCCCAAAAAAACTGGTTTAAGCAACACAACAAAAACAAAACCCAAGCTGAGACTCTTGTATGCACAGTATGTCATTCGCCCCAGAAGATCTGCCCATGCAAAAGTGGTTCCTCCCCAAATGAGGGCCTCTGCTGATGCTCTCTGTGTTGGTTGCTATGCCATCTAAGCAGCTGGGTCGGCTGATCAGATTTGACTTGCCATGTTTTGGGAGGAGTGGAGGGGAAGTCAGAGACCTTGATTCAGAAGAGCAACAGTCTCATCTACTTTTCAAAAGTTTTGATGTTTGTAATACTTAGTAGGTGAGTTCATCACTCCCCTTCCCCGCCACAGGTGGTTCTAAGGTCATTCTTTGTTATGTTTTAAGCAGTTGTTCTCTAGCAATACCTCTGCTGTCATGGCTGCATTAATACACCTCCTGTGCGCCTATTGGATGGGAAAGAGATAAGAAATCTAGCCTGATGTAAGTGGATGGATGAATTAGGTAGATAGGTATTCAAGCCCCCGCACTGTCACAAATTTATTTTCTGCATTTAGACCCCACTATGGAACTCAGGGAGGTATGTGTGGTGCTCCTGAACAGCCCCCCACCCAGGCATCCAGACTCAGACCAGCTTAGTGTTAGCACAGCAGCTGTGTCACCTGTCCTTGCCCTTGGACCACTAGCTACATTTCCTCTATTTATTTATTTATCACATTTTTATACCGCCCTTCCTCCAAAGAGCTCAGGGTGGTGTCCATGGCCGCTCCCTTCACAACAACCCTGTGAGGTAGGTGAGGCTGAGAGAAAGTGACTGGCCCAAGGTCACCCAGGAAGCTTCATGGCTGAGGGGGGATTTGAACCTGGATCTTCCAGGTCTGAGTTTACCTCCCAAACCACTACACCACCCTGGCTCTCTAACAAATCGTTATGTTCCAGCCTGGATTCCTTAACTGTAAAACAGAAAAAAGCACAACCTACTTTACAGTGCCATCACAAGTAGGCATAAGATCTTTTCTGTACAGTATTTTTACTTATTCTTTAAAAAAATATTCATCCAAAAATTGTATAGGTTTTTTCCCCCTGTGAAACCTGTGTTTCTCAAAGTGTGCTCCTAGGAGTCCTGGGGCTCCCTGAGTCCCCTGCAAGGGCTCCGGGCTCCATGAGCACACCATTAATGGCCACTATCTATCCACTGCTTGGTTGCTTGCCTGACTCTCTTACCTCCTTTGTTCATTCCTGTCTTTCCTCATTTCCTTCCTGTTCCAGCTCTTCAGTGGTTTGCATCGTTGTGCCATTGTGGCACTCTGTACATGCGCCAGCACTCTGGGGCTCTCTGAGACTCTGCCCATATACTGGTGGGACTCCCTGAGACTCCTTTTAGGAGTGTAAATGACCTCAGAGTCCATAAGGTTTGATAACCTCCAATGTGGATGATTGTTCTCATGTCCAAACTAGGATATTCTAAAGAAGTTATTCTGAGAATCAAACGGATAAATTTATTGGAGAATGGTAGCTTAATGGGAGCTGGAGAGGGTTCAGAGGAGAGCGACGAGGACAATCAGAGGGCTGGAGAACAAGCCCTATGAGGAAAAGTTGAGGGAACTTGTTATGTTCAGCCTGGAGAAGAGAAGACTGAGAGGGGATATGATAGAGCTCTTCAAATACCTGAAGTGCTGTCATATGGCAGAAGGGACAAATTTGTTCTCAACTGCCTCTGAAAGTAGAACTAGATCCAATGGGTGCAAACTGCAAGAGATGAGATTCTGAGTGAACATCAGAAAAATATTCCTGATGGTAAGGGCGGTTCTGCAGTGGAACAGATTGCTGAGGGAGATGGTGGATTATCTTTCATTGGAAAGCTTCAAGCAGAGGCTTGACAAGCACTTGTTGGAGATGCTCTAGAACAGGGGTGTCCAAAGTTTTTGGCAGGAGGGCCACATCAGCTCTCTGACACTGTGTCGGGGGCCGGGGGAAAAAAGAATTAATTTACATTTAAAATTTGAATAAATTTACATAAGTTTACATAAATGAATATATTAAAGATGAACTTATATAAACAAATGGAGGTCTTGCAATAGCTCAATGCCTATAAAAGACCTTGCACAAAGCAAGGCTGGCCTTTCCTTTGCTGCCGCTGCTGCATCACAGACGTGAAACAACAAGCAGTGGAGGGAGCTCTCATCCCACAGCTCACATGAGAGGTCAAACAGTCACCCTCACGCTGAGAGCAGTTGCGTTGGGCCAGTGCGGGCTTCAACAAATCTCTGGAGGGCCAGAGGCTCATTGGAGACTGGAGGCTCCCAGAGGGCCGCATTAAGAGGCCTCGAGGGCCACAAGTGGCCCCAGGGCCGGGGTTTGAGCACCTCTGCTCTAGAACATGGGTCTCCAAACCCTGGCCTGTGGGCCAGGTGTGGCCCGCGGCCAGCCTCAATCCGGCCCATGGCCAGCCCCTTGTCCCCTGAAAGCCTCTGGCCCACTTGGCCGAACATGACCAGAACTGTGCTCTGGTTGCATCTGGAGGGTGTTCTAAGGGCCAGAGAATTTGAATGAATGAGCCCATTCATTCATTTATTCACTCATCTAAGTTCCATCTTTAATTTATTTATATAAATTTTATATTAAAAAATTTTTTTTTCCAGCCCTCAACACCGTGCCAGATATTTGATGCGGCCCTCTGGCCAAAATGTTTGGAGACCCCTGCTCTAGACCAGTGGGACTCAAACTTTGAGGGAGCTTTACTCCCTCGGTAAGTCTTTGTAGGGGAGGGGCTAGGGCAGCAACGCGATCCCCAGGATCGAGCTGCTAAGGGGGTGCGAGGGGGGGCGCTTGTCACTTACTTTTAGAAGGCAGGGCTGCAGCAGGCTGCAGGAGGTGCGGGGAGCCCTGCGCAGCCCAGCACAGTGCTCCCCGAGGCTTGGAACTTTCCCTGAAAGCACTTCTGTTTTGCAGGAGGCGCTTTGCACCCGCTTTCAGGGAAAGTTCCAAGCCTTGGGGAGTGCCATGCAGGGCTGCGCAGGGCTCCCCGCGCCTCCTGCAACCTGCTGCAGCCCTGCCTTCTAAAAGTAAGTGACAAGCACCCCCCCAAACGGACGCGATCCTGGGGATCGCTTCCCTACCTCTCCCCTTCCCCCGCCCCTTAAAGGACAGGGGAAGCTTTACACTAACTGGTGGGTCGCAACCCACCAGTTTGAGAACCACTGCTCTAGAAGGATTTCTTGCTACACACAGGGGTTGGACTAGATGACCTTTTTGGTCCCTTCCAACTCTATGTTTTTATGATCCTATGAATTACCCAAGGGTAATAATAATCTACCATTTTTCAATAAATTTATTTCAGTTTCATAATGTAAAGAAAAACTTGTCATTTTATCATGTTTCTTAATGTTGTGTATTACTTAATGCTTACATAAGCTATATGCTTTATAAAAAGTCATCTTTCCAGTAGAAATGGTTTATTTTTCATCTTTTAAAAAAATACTTTTGTTCATTTTTTCCTTTCTGTTTCGTTGCATTTGATTGTGTTTGGGAGCCACCTTGAGTTTTCATCTGTTTGGACAGGCAGCATAGAAATTGCTTAATGCACACTCCAGTTGCTGTACAACTAACCATGTTTAAAAATTATAATATCTAGCCATGCTTCGGTATTTTACTCTTGAGGGACTGCCTGGGGGGTACTGTGAGCAAAGTAGAGAGTGAACGACACACTTATTATTCCCATTTTTACTTCCTCCCTCTTCCTTTTATAATATCTAGATTGTAAGGCCCCAATCCTATCTTCCACTACCAGCACTGACACAGCCACACCAAAAAAGATGTGTACTGCATCCAGTGGGAGGGGGGACCCAAGGGCAAATAGGGGATCAGTAAAAAAATACTTTTATCTACCTCTGTATAAGCCCTGGGGTCACCTATTGGTTTTCTCAGATATATGGTGGCATTCAACTCAGGAAAGAAAACGGGTGGCTGGTTTTAAAAAGAGGGCATAGGATCCAGCATGCACCTTTGCCATCAGATTCACCCCCTCTCACCTCCTCCCCATCCCTGATTCCTCTCACAGAATGCCTTGATCCTTCACCTTTCCATTCACAATTCACCCCCGCTGCTGAATTACCAGCACTGGAGGCTTCAGAAAGGCCCCTGCTGCATGGCCAGCACCACTTGCTGTTTCCAGCAGTGCACTGTTACCCTGCACGTGCCCAATCTTGTCTGATCTTGGAAGCTAAGCAGGGTCAGGCCTGGTTAGTACTTGGATGGGAGACTGCCCGGGAATACCGGGTGCTGTAGGCTTATGCCATAGTCTTTCCAGACTGAAGGTTGCCAACCACTGTAGCATTGCATTTTGTGATGCTGTAAGTCAAGCTGAAATGTAAGTTCCTCAGAGTAGGGACCTGCCCCTTCATTCCTTGCCAAAGATCATCTACGCATATATAAAAAATAAATACTAAGTGCCTGATGCCTGACAGGCATCTCCATGTTCCTGCATCAACTCTTTGATTGCTGTACAATACAATAAAATAAAAAAAACTCTTCAATGATTGTGACACCCTTCGTTCTGCTTTCCTCCTGCCACAGGGTTCAGTATGGGCCAGGGAAAAGTGCCTCACCGGAAAATACACCAGCACTGGGGAATGCTGCAGAGCCTGTAACCTTGGGGAAGGGGTTGTCCAGCCCTGTGGGATAAACCAAACCGTCTGCGAGCCGTGCCTGGACAGTAAGTAATGTGCGCTCTTCATTGGGCTCCTCTGGAGAATGTGAAGAACATCATTACATGTGTAGAGAAAATCAGTTATCCCCATCCCCATTTCTCCCAGAGTTTTGAATCACATGGTCTTGTTTTTGAAGTGGAATCCACACATTAGGGATGCTTCCCTGTCCTGTTTTTTTATTACTGAATTCTGTAGACAGTGCTACACACGTGCCGTTTAGGGCAGCTTTCAGTCCTGCAGATCTTCTCCCCTCCTCTACATCACTGATTGTTGCGCAAGTGGGCACTGATAAAATGTTGGGGGGAAAAACAATCTTGTTGTGAGTGTATGATTGGTTGGCTCAAGATTCTTTTGGCATCTTACCAAAGCTTGGGAACGCATGTGCTCATCAGTTGAATATGACACGGACAGAATCTTGATGCAATTATATGTATGGCCTCATAAAAACATCTTGTCCTCCTGCTTTTTTTTTTGGGTCTCAAGATGAACATGCACACTAGTTCCTAGAGGAAGAAATGACGTCAAGGAGAAGAAGGAATCACCAAAAGCTCCAATTCTGGACTTAATTTTAGAAATGCTTGTAATTAAAATGAAATGTAAGAAGGGTGGAATGCAGAGAACAGTGAATCCGCTTGACTATAAAAGAATGAGACAGATCATTCATTCATCTCTAGTTTGACACCAGAATGCAAAAGCTGTCCTAGAAGGGTTGATCAGCAATTCCCACGAGGCAGATCAGCACAAGAATTGTGTATCTGCTTGAATGTAGGACCTGCTCCACTCTCAATTACTATACCCGACAGTGTGATGTAGTGGACAATATAATGTCCGTATTTGGACCCAGGCAGGCCTGGGTTCAAATTTCTGCTCACAGAGCCATCCCATTCATAGGGTCTACTGAGGCAGTCACCTCAGACAGCAGATTGGCAGGGGTGCCCACCCACCCTCACCTTCACTGCTCCTCCCATTCCCTGACCTGGAACAGAGCGGAAGAGGAAGTGTGTGGAGGAGAGTGGTGGACTAGAGTGTTGAAGGTGCTCTAACCCGTTCCGCTTTCCGTCACGCTTCTCTTCCACTCTGTATCCTCCTTCCTTTTCAAGTCCAGGGGGTGGGGAGGTGCACAGGCAGATGTATCGCAAGGTAAGAGAAGGCAGCATTTGCTACACTGCTTCAGGTGGCAGTCGATCTTGGGCTGGCCCTGCCCTCTCAGCTGCAAAGCTCATTCAGGACATCCACTCAAAGGATACTCTCTTTGCCACAACCAACCTCTTGGGGTTGTTGTGAACCTAAAACATGACTTCTTGGATGACTGGTAGGATACAAATAAATCAATACATGGAAATGAAAGCTGAAACCTTCTATTACTTTTAAGCCTGGTTCACAAAAGCAACACAAGCAGAAAAAAAGAGGTTTTGGAGAATCTCCAAGGGCAGCAAGTTCCATAGTCATCTCAGTCCTTTTGAGCTGATCTTTCTTTCTTTAAATCTGTACATGAATTTGGGGTTTTACATCTGGAGGGAAGGATGGTGGAAAAATACTGGCTCCTGATTGTCTCCAAAGACAGATAGATGGGAGGACACTAAATGCAAGAACATAGAGGGGAGACCTCAAAGATGCACAGAGGAAGGGTCAGTGGTGTTGCCAGCACAGGTGCCACCTGGGGCAGGTGTAACCCCTGTGCAGCGTGACACCCCCCCCCAACAGTGCATGATACCCCCATACTCACTGGAAGCGATGCACCTAGAAGTGATTTGGCTCTGATGCAATGACATCATTGCACCACTGTGTGAACCCACAAGTTGCTTCCAGAGTGGCCATTTCTGGCCATTCAGCGCCTTGAGCGGGAGGGCCCATCTGTCGCCAAATGTAGCAAGGTCTTCTGCTTGGCGGGGGCTCAGTTGGTGTGACCGTCAACCCCCCAGGCTGTGTCACCCGTGCTGTACCACCCCTGCACCCCACTTGCTGTGCCCAACACAGTCCCAATCAGTGGGGCAACAGATTTAATCCTTTCAAAAAAAAGGACAAAAATACTTTCTGCACTATCCCAAAGTAACTCTGGAGTTTACTGCCTCTCCCTCCATTGTTGTCGTGTCTCTTTAACCCTCTCTCCTGCTTCAACATTTCCACTCCTTCAGTTATGTTGATAACATTAAAATTCTCTTTCTGATTCCAAAATTAGTGGATCAGAGGTTTAGGGCCAAGCATGCAAGCTGAGCAATGGATTGTGTTGAGAGGCCTGATGTATTGCAACTGCTGAACTGGAATTGTCTATGATCAGAGCCCACAAGAATATGGGGAAGCAGCCAAGGTGACCAGATACGATGGAGGACAGAGTGCCTATATCTTTAACCATTGCACAGATGAGGGAAGTTTGGCAGGTGCAGCTCAACATGGAAGGGTTTAAAAAGTTGCACCTGCCAAAATTTCTATACAGTCATTAAAGGTATAGGCACTCTGTCTTCCATTGTATCTGGTCACTCTGGAAGCGGCAGATGTCATGCTGCAATGCCTGGAAAGACAAAAAATGCCTCCCTAGCTCTAAGAAGCGTGAATTGCGCCTGGCCAGGAGAAGGATGGGTGGGAGAGACCTCAGGTCTGTTCTGCTGCTTGCAACTTTGGTTAAAAATAACTAAAAATAACCTTCCCATGCAAAATCAATGGCTGCTACTTAACCTCGCAGAGAATGGCAGCTGAGATGCTGGGTATCGAATACCAGGCTGATAAACTGACCTTGGAAGAGTTGCTGTATTGGCATTTGGCAAGGTAGAAAACAGAGAAGGGCTGGCTGTTTTGTCCTAGAATTTTCACTCAGGGATCCTGCAAAACTTTTGTTGTGTCCCAAGTGCACGCCGAGGTAACAGGGAAGGGTTTCCCTGAAGGCAGAGTCATTCACCGGAGCCTTGTCCCCAACCGGCTCTGCAATCTTCAGTAGTTCTTGTCGTTTTTAATTTCTTTTACACCCCAGCGTGCTGTCAGAAACGTATACAAACCTAAGATGGCAGCAGCCGCTGGGGGATTTCAGCTGAAAGCTGACTCCGGATAGGGAGAAATCAATACACAGGAATAAGCACAGCAATGATGAGAGACAAGACCAACTTCCAGATGAGTCAGTTCCTCAAGAACCAACCCAGGACATTGGTGGGATCGGAAGCATAATCAGGAGTGCTTAAACCTCCAATCGCTTGCACAGTTCATGCTTCATCCCTCTATCCTGCCTCGACTAGCACTCTACTTCTAGATTTCTTGGTGCAAAAGTTACTACCTCATTAAATAGTTCTTGTCTTCACTGAGCTGTTCCTTACGTTTATTTGTACAAATATCTTCTAATAATCCACTGCCCTCCTCTGCTAGCAAAGGGATTATGAAAAAAATCATGTCCATCAGTAATATTTCATATTTATCTAAAATATTTCAGGTCTCTAGAGTGCGTCGCATACATTACCTTGAGCATCCTTACAACAACCCAGTAAGGTAGAGCAAAATAGCTGCAGACTGGGGAGGCGTGGTTATGATGACGAAGTAGTGACTTCCTTATGATTATCTAACTCATGGCTGAAGCAGAATTTGAACCGGGGACTTTCTGGCTCACATACCATATTCTTAACAGCTAGTCTACATATAAAGAGCACCGATGAAACACTATTTTGTTGGTGTTTTCAAAAGTGCACAACTTTTTTTTTCCTTTGCAATCCCTTGACACAATATACAAAGTTTACATCCCCCCCCACACCATGCAGAAGTGGGGACAGGAAAGTTGCACATCTCAGCAGTTATTGTGGGGGCACACCGCTAAAGTGCACATATTTTGTTAAGGGGAAAAAGTTCAGGTTTATTTCACCATTGCTCTAATCGTCGACTGAGAAGTACAAGGAAGTATGCAAGCTTCTCTTCTTTTATCCCCCTCACAACAACCCTGAAGAGTAGACTAGACTGAGAAGCAAGGGATTGGTCCAAGGTCAGGCCGTAGACTTAATGGTTGAGTTCAACCCTCTGTCCACTATGGTGCAGTATGTGGGGCAGGTCTTAGGAGTTGCGAGGCCTAATTGGAAACATTTTTTTGCCGGGCCCCAGGTTCACAGCCAAGATCTGTAGAATCTTAGAGATATAAATCAAATTTATTATAGGCTTTATACCTTTGTGGTAGAATGGAAAGCAACTGTTACCCTGCACATGCCTGATCTTGTCTGATCTCAGAAGCTAAGCAGGGTCAGGCCTGGTTAGTACTTGGATGGGAGACCGCCTGGGAATACCGGGTGCTGTAGGCTTATACCATAGTCTTTCGACACTGAAGGTTGCCAACTAACCAGAATGGAAAGCATTCAAAATCTGCTCCTAAAAAGTGCATGTGAGTTAATGGACCAGATGGATCCAAGCATATTTTAATATAAAATGGTATACAAAAGTAGATTATCCTAGTGCAGGAGCCCCTTAGGCGCAGGGATCAATTGGTGCAACTGGTTTTTAGCTGGCCCTGACAGTATGAGATGCACACCTGCAAAGACAAGAAAAATGAAAGCATACCAAATGGCAATGATGGCCTCTGGTATAGTTGCCACCTTATGCCCTGATCTGGCAACTAAAATAGACATGCAACAGCACATTTTCACCAGAGGGGTTGGTGTGTTGAGTTTGCCATAGCTTGCTGCACTGGGCTGGCAGGTGGTGTTGGCGGAAATGAAGTCACTGCATCAAATCACAGAGTCATACACGCTTCACACCATCAGCTTGACCTCATAAGGATTGCTGTGCAGCTATCCCAAGCTTGTTCTGTGGGACACACTCCCTCCCACTCTATCCTCAAATTCCAGGCTGTGACTAGATGGAGACATTTCTTTCCCCATCTGGGATATCTATTTGGAGCAATGGGTGGGAGGAGGTTTTATGACCGGCAGATTTATGATTGGTTTACAACCTCGAACCGCCACAGCATGGATGTAAGTCTAACTTGATTAATCAGCCTGTGGGTGGCTGTGGGCATAAACACATGTGCTCCTGTTTTAGGTTACTGTGCTCACATCTGACCTTGTGATGTCCTGATGCGCCTGTGCTCCCAAGCTATTCCCATGCAGGCTGGCTGTTCCAGCTGCTGGGTTGCAGCATGGGAAGCCTTTGGCTATGGGAAGTCTGCTTTGGAGTTGGCAGAACCGAACCCTCAGCAGAGTTGAGGGACTCACAGGCCAATCCTGAGCTGCCCAGAGCACTGGGCTGCTGCGGTGCCAAAATGGCAGCCGTGGCATCCAACGTGCCCTGGGCAGCCACTGCCGCCTCCTCAGGAGAAGGGGACTTTCGTCCCCTTCCCCTGCATAAGGAAAGTAGCCCCGCACTGGGGGTACTCGATTCTGCACCCATTATCAACTGGAAACTGAGTAACAGAGTTCTGTGTTGAGCTGAGACATTCAACACAGGGCTCTGGATTTGGCATAGCCGAGCTTATCTCCTTTCTGGGTGGCTCAGCTCAGCTGTTGTCTCTCTTCCAACAAACTTAAATCTAACGCCTTTTGTTGGCCTTGAATCCAAAGTGGAAGGAAATCTTCAAAAGGCAGGTGTGGCTCTGTGTGTGATGATTGAGCTCCCTTTGCTCCCTGCTTCCCCCCCCCATGTATTTCCCCTACGGAACACCTCCATGTAAGACTCAGGTGGCTTCCCCGAGCACCTTTGAAATCATTGCCATTGCAGAAAGCTTGCATAGTCAAAGGGACAGATGGTTTGTGGATTGCTTGTTTTCACTGTCTGAGTCCACCAAGAACAATAGCCCCTAACCAGCCCATCTGCTGGGATTGGTATGTACCAGCTGATTGGCCATCCATGCTCACCTGATTAGCTCAGAGGGCATGTAGAGATGCCCAGGTGATCATAGCCCATGCCACTGCTTCGGACCCCATTTCCAGGTTGGTTGGATCCTTGGTGCCCCCCCCCCCCCAATTGATGGCCAAAGTACTGATGGCTGTGAAATGATTTATTCATCCCTCTCCTTAGTATCCATCATCACGTGGAGCCTGGCTTGAGTGGCCTTCTGAATGGAGTGCCTTGTATTTCAAGCTGCAGCTGCAGGTGTGCCCATGCGGCTCATCCATCTTCCTTCCCTGTGCATGCTGCCTCCTTCCTGCCCCCCTGCACCACTCTAATGGCTCCCATCAATCATTTAGTATGATGTACAGAATTGCCCAGGTTAATGGGAGCTGTTTGCTCTGATGATGGAGCAGAAGCTGACTGGCAAACCATGCTGCTGCCTGGGACGCAAGACAAGAGGGCTTCAGCAGGATGCTCAGGGAGACCGGTGGAATTTGTTGTGCTACAGTGGGGTTAGAGGCAACAGCATCAACAAGGATGCTGTTAAATATTTTTAGCACGATGATGTCCTAGAATCAAAGCATGGCTCCAGCTCAGGGGGATTACAATGTAAAATGGATAAAAGCAGGGGTGCCCAAACCCTGGCCCTGGAGTCACTTGCAGAGCTTGAGGCCTCTCAATGTGGCCCTCAGGGAGCCCCCAGTCTCCCATGAGCCTCTGGCCCTCTGGAGATTTGTTGGAGCCCGCACTGGCCTGATGCAACTGCTCTCAGCATGAGGGTGACTGTTTGACCTCTAGTGTGAGCTGTGGGATGAGGGCTCCCTCCACTGCTTGCTGTTTCACATCTGTGATGCAGTAGCAGCCGCAAAGGAAAGGCTGGTTTGCTTTGTGCTAGGCCTTGAGCTATTGCAAGACCTTCATTCATTCATATAAGTTAATCTTTAATATATTCATTTATGCAAACTTATGTAAATTTATTCAAATTTTAAATGTAAATTAATTATTTTTTTTCCTGGCCCCTGACACAATGTCAGAGAGATGATGTGGCCCTCCTGCCAAAAACTTTGGACACCCCTGAATAAAAGAGATGGAGATTCTTTTACCAAGGATGTCTATTTCTCTCTTTTATGGCCTCTGCCTCAGACAAACCACTGTGCCTATTTTTGCTCTTTTAGCTTTTCCCCATCATGACACTCAAGGCTGCTTACATGGGGTTCCCAGGTGACCTCCATGCAGGCATTGACTGGATCTAGTGTGCATCATGTACTCTCAGATGCTAGATGTTGGTAGAGCTGCTCCATCATTCTTTGGGGTTCATCAGCTCCCTTGCCAGGATCTCCAAAACTTAGGGCACAATCCTAACCAGGTCTACTCAGAAGTAAGCCCGATTTTGTTCAATCGGGCTTACTCTCAGGAAACTGTGGTTAGGATTGTAGCCTTAGTCCCCTAGGCAGCTGGGCAGATGTGTAATGCTTCTGCTTCCCATGAGTGCAAATGCACATGCTTGAACTCATGAGGCCTCATCAGGGTGTCCAGATACAATGGCAAACAGAGTGCCTATACCTTTAACCATTTATAGAAGAGGGAATTTTGGCAGGTGCATCTTTTAAAACCCTTCCATGTTAAACTGCACCTGCCAAATTCCCCTATACAGTGGTTAAAGGTATAGGCACTGTGTCCTCCATTGTTTCTGGTCACCCTGGGCCCTGTGTAATTCACAGTTTGCCATATAACTCATGGCAGCTGTGGAGGACTTGTTTGCAACAACTGGTAACAGCAGAAGCCCAGTTACCTTTTTCAAATGTAGCCTTTAACCCAACAAACATAAATAATAATAATAATAACTTTATTTTTACCCCGCCTTTCTCCCCGAAGGGACTCAAGGCGGCTTACAACAGATTAAAAACATAATTTAAAACAAATAAAAACATATTAACACATATCATAAAAAACAGCAGTCAGAATAAAAAATAGGTAAAAAGAGCATAGAGCAGCAGCAAGTCATAAAAGAATCAGGCCTGTAAAAAATATTAAAAGATGTTAAAAAGGCTGAGAACTCAGAAGGCTTGTTTAAACAGAAGGGTCTTCAGGCCTCACCAAAAGGTCTCAAGAGAGGGAGCCATTCTTAAGTCAAGGGGAAGGGAGTTCCATAACGTTGGTGCCACTACTGAGAAGGCCCTATTTCTTGCCGCCGCCCACGTACCTCCTTAGGCGGCAGCACTTGTAAAAAGGCCTTCTCTGATGACCTAAGAGGACGAGCCGGATTGTATGGCCAATCTATTGCAAACATCAGTTCTGGCCAATCTATTGCAGAGCTCACCAATACAGCAAAGTGGGTACAACCTTTGACAATGTGTAATCATGGCAGCTGAGGGGATGACCATGCAGGCAATGATCCTTGCTGTGAAGATAGTACCATCACAGATGTGTCCCCATTTTAATCTGTGAAGTATTGGTGGGTGTGTAGACAAGAAGAGGGGCCACACTGGAGGAAGGATGAGCAAAGTGATGTAGGGGAGGCTCAGGCAAGAGTTTATTAAAGAAGCAGGTCTTGCTTAAAGGAGCAGACAGAGTCTCAAAAAGGGGAAACTATGCCAGGAGGCATAGGAGGTAATAAGGCAGACAGCATGGAGTTGGAGTGGAGACAGCAGTGGGAGAAGGAGGCAAAGTGCCAGCAGACCAGCCTGTGCGGAACTGTGGGTCAAACTGTATGAGATGCTAAGTCTGTCATTAATTGGAAGGAAGCCAGAAGTGTCTCTTGGATATAAGAGAGCAACTATGGGGGCATGATCCTGCTTGGGGCTGTGGCTTATGGGGAGGAGAGGTCAACACTTTCCTCCATACCATTTTCTTGCCAAAAATCAAACCCCCCCCCCACCAAGCAGCTTCTTGACCCCCAAATAATGATTAAATAGCCACTTTTGGGGGAACAAAATAGCTGCTGTGGGAGGAGGTGAGTTTCAGAGGGAAAATGGCACAAGGGGGAAATATAAAACAATAACAACAACAAACTCCCCATGATTCCATACCAGATCACACCCCCATCTGTAACTTCTTTATATTGCTTCTAGTTTATTTCTGATATTCAGCCCATCAATTAATTGCTTAACTATGTAGTAGAAGGAACGACAAAGTTCAACAGAAAAGGACAGAGGGAGGGGGGATTTTTAATTTAACATGAGGACAAGAAATTTGAAGTTTGTATCTTCATCTATGAAACCAAATTTGGGTGTCTTTATTACTGAGTTCCAAGAAATAATTGCAAATCCTAAATATTCATTTCCATTGTCTTCTCTGTGTGTTGATTGTGGATGCTTTTTGACAAACAGAACCAGTTCTTCTGCTGCAAATTTTTCCAGGTGCTCTCTCTTGGTATAAGCCTGACAGGTTAAGGACCTATGAAGAGAGGTGAATGACAGGTGAGAAGGGCCCAGATGAATTCAACAGCAGTGCTTTGAGGAGGGAAAATTATTACAGCTGGAGAGAAGTCCAGTAAAGAGGAGATGACAGGAACTGAGATGATCAGAGGACAATCAGATGAAGTTAGGAAAAGACAAATTTTGGAGATGATGAAAAGGAAGCAAACTTAGTTATAATGCAAGAAGCCTAATTTCTTATGGAAAACCTCTAGCTCAGTGTTTCCAAAATGTCTTAGCACCATAACCCACTTCTGGTCTCCCTTCCAGTTCAAAAAGGGCTCCGCCCCTCTCCTGCCCCCTTGCCACCTCTCTGTGCTCCACCCTCCCCTGTTGCCCACCATGGGAAAAGACCAGCCGCTGCTAGGCTGTGCAGCTGCTCTGGTGTACGCCACACTGCTTCATGATGTTACCCGGCTCCAAGAGCCACAGGGCCTGGCAACGCAACTGGATGTGTGCCTGACCTCACCTCTCCATCCTGCCCACCAAGTCAGTAAAAACGTCTTTAAACCCATCAAAAGTGGAAGACCTACCAGGAGGCAGTGCAAATATTAGAAAAGAAGGGAATAAAAAGTAAGTTTTTATTTGCCTGAGAATCTGGAGATTTCAGAGAATCTGGAGATTACAGAGGAATCTTTTCATCTCTGTTTTGGGTTTATTGCTTTTAAACTAGAATTATCTGGGAACTGGGATAAACAGTGAGGTAGCCAAGTTTTTCCATGACACAAAACTATTCAGGGTGGTAAAAATCAAAGCAGATGGTGAAGTGCTCCAAAAGGATCTCTCCAAACTGGTTGAATGGGCAACCAAATGGCAAATGCAGTTCAGTGTCAATAAGAAGTGCAAAGTGATGCATATTGAGGCAAATATTCCAACTTCACGTATACACTGATGGGGTCTGAGTTATCAGTGATGAACCAGAGAAGATCCTGGAGGCAGCTGGCAGGTAATACAATGAGTAACAGGATACTGGACTAGATGCCTGTGGCTTGATCCTGTGGGGCTTTTCTCAGGTTCTTATGCTCATGGACAGTGCAACTTATCTCAAATAACATTCAACTCTCTCAGCAACCATTGTCTGTTTTTTATTTATTTCACATTTTTATACCGCCCTTCCTCCAAAGAGCTCAGGGCGGTTTACACAGCTGCTCCTCCCCTCCTTCTTGTTCTCACAACAACCCTGTGAAGTAGGTGAGGCTGAGAGAAAGTGACTGGCCCAAGGTCACCCAGGAAGCTTTGTGGTTGAGGGGAGATTTGAACTTGGATCATCCAGGTCTAAGTCCACCTCCCAAACCACTACACCACCCTGGCTCTCAGTCTCAGTCTGTCTCCAGTTCAAGAGCTGCTTTCTGGTAACTGAGATGCAAGGACAAACTAGGGCCCTGTCCTAGAACTCAGCACCTCAGTGAAAATGGACAAGGTGGGTTTTACAAGAGTTTGACTGGTAGATGAACAGAGTACAAGTCAGTTAAGATTAGAGTTTACAGAGCAGGCGCCAACATGCCAGCATGAAATGTGTGCAATGTAATTGCTTTTTAACTTCATTTATTGATGCGACTGGCATCAATGCGACTGGCATCAATGCAAACATGAACACTCCTTAACTGCATTTAGTGTAATTTAATATAATTCACATTTATAGTTTGTTTTAATTAGGTCTGAGGGAGAACTGATTGAAAGGTTGGATCCTGTAAAGGCCAGTGGGAACTTCTAAGTTTTTGGGTGGACTAGGGTTGCCAGCTTAAGAACTACAAAACAGTTCCTGTGCAAAGAGCTGTGTTAATGCTAACTGCTTTGGAGACACGCACAACTTTGGGGGGTGGGTCTAGCATTCTGCTTTCCACAGCAGGCGGTCAGATGCCACCAGGAAGCCCACAAGCCAGACAAGAAGGCAATGCCCCTCTTGCTCTTCCTTCCATGCAATAGTCCCAGAACATGACCTGACGGCAGATGATACAGCCATCTTGCTGAAGATCCAGGTCTGGTCAGTGCCTAGGAGATCACCTCAAAATGGCATTATGGGAAGGTCTAAACTTCCCCTCCCTGTGTGTCATTGTCCTGATGAGAAGAACCCCCCTGATGTGCATAGTGCTGTGGTTTCCGAACTATGAGCCGTGGCTTCCTGGGGAGCCATTTAAACCTTGCGAAAAACCTGCCACTCTCTATAATGTATAGGATTGTAGCCTTAATGGAGAGCTGTGGCCAACGGCCCAGTAGGTTAAGGGAGCCACCAGTGAAAAAAGTTTGGGAATCACTGGTTTCATGTTTTGGGAGTTGAGCGTAGACCTGGAAGAGCCAGGTTCAAATCCCTGCTCAACCATGAAGCTTCCTGGGTAACCTTGAGCCAGTCCCTATCAGTCTCACCTACGTCACAGGATTGTTGTGAGGGAACAAAAGGAGGGAACCATGTACACCAGTATTAATATGTGAAAAATAAATAAACGAGGCACTTTCAGTAATCAGCATGCCTTTTACCACGCACATTTTTGCACCTGTGATTTCACTTCTCTATGGTGTACACACATACATATTTTTCCTGTCCTATCTGGCCAAATAGATTCTTGAAATAATACCCTAAACTACAAAACTTGAAGACTGGAGGCAAAAGTGTTCACACTGTAAGCATCAATTCCTTTTTCAAACAGTCTTGAACGCTCTGGAAAAAAACAAGCCCCTCTCTACATCCTTAGCATAGGCAAAAAGCAGAGATCTTGTCACATTAGGATGATGCTGGGGAGGCCCTCTTATCTGGGTCCCTAATTATTCCCACAGCAAGACATCTGAGGAAGCTGTCTCACATCACCCAGATCTACGGGAACTCTCCCTTTCAAGGCTCAAATCCCATTTCCCGGCGTGAATTATTATTCTGCTGAATAATTAACGAGGCTTCCCAAAATAAACTCCCCTAGAATCTAACTGCTTTTCAGAAGAAGGGTGGCGGAGCCTTCCCCTGTAAAGGGGGAAAGCCCTGCATTGAGAAAGATCACAAAATACGTCACCCTATGTCCATGATTTTCAACCAGTGGGCCGCGGCACATCGGTGTGCTGCAAACAGTCTGCAAATGTGCTGCAAGAGTTTGGGGGAAGGTCATTTATTAGTAAGGCCATTTGGGGGGGTGAGCCCCCACCAGCAGTATGGCGTGCCTTCTCAATTGTCAAAAAACTGATGGTGTGCCTTGACAATTTTAGTGCCTTGTCAGTGCGCCATGAGCTGAAAAGGGTTGGAAATTGGTGCCTTATGTGCTGCTATTTAATGCTTTTGTGACTTTCTGGAAATTTCCCAGTTCTGTTCCCCCGGCTGGTACAGGAGCTCAGCCTTCAGCCTGTACTGGCCTTCTTTTATCCAAAGCAGTGTTTCTCAAACTATGGGTCTGGACCCACTAGGTGGGTCCCCATTTATTTCAATATTTTATTTTTAATATATTAGACTTCTTGATACTACTGTGGTATGCGACTGCATTTGGGGAAATGTTACAGACCTGTACTTTCAACAAGCTACTATGTCTATTCTTTTAACAATGATAGTTAATGGGACTTACTCCTGGGTAAGTGTGGGTAGGATTGCAGCCTAGGACTGTTAAAAAATTTTCCTGCTTGATGATGTCACTTCCGATCATGACATCACTTCCGGTGGGTCCTGACAGATTCCCATTCTAAAAAGTGAGTCCTGGTGCTAAATGTGTGAGAACCACTGGTGCAGAGTGTCTCAACACTCTATCCCACCATTTTCCTCACCTCTCCACTTCCTCTCCCACTTCACCCCCTCTTTCTTTTTCGGTCTGGAGAGTGGGAGGAGCAGAGGCTGACACATCACCAGGTAAGGTGGGGGCAGCACTTGACACTCCGCCTCAGGTGCTGGGAGATCTTGGACTGGCCCTGCCTTTCCCAGCATCTGCAACCTGATCTTTTAATGGGAGACAGCGAGGCACGAACCTGAGACCATCTGCTCTAGCACTGAACTTCAGAGCATCGATGCCTTCCATAAAATCCTTCCAGCACCCGAATCTCAAAACAATTGAAAAATTCCTCCTACTAGTTAACTGTTCTGTTCCTTCCTGCAATTTAGACTTATTACTTCTTTTCCTTAAGTTACAAGGGGGTTGCAGGAGAGGGCCCCAACAAAGGCCACTGCCTCATTGATAGTGACAGCAAAGGGCAAGTTTAAATGAGTCTGTCTTGATGGAGGCATTCAATCTGAAGAGTGACTTCTTGCATCCTGCCATTCAGAGGGAAAATTGCTATTTCCCAAGAATGTCCTCCAGAGATCACACAGCTAATTAAAGATTAATACAACACACTGGGCAGGAGGGGGTGTGTGAAGCTGGATAACCCTGAAATGGTGGAGGAGGAAATCAGTGGTAGATTTGTTTAATATTTCCAGCACCCTTGAGGAGAAGGGTTCACACTTTCCACCTTGCCCCACACAAACCGCTCCAGTGTGGAGGGTAGAGGTGGGGGGGGGGGCACAGAGGAAATGAATGAAGAACAAGGGGGAAAGCTTGACAAGGTTGGATTGCAACTTGGATTCAAATGTCTAATATTTACAGGTGAGAGAAAAGGGTGATAACCAAATAAAAACACATGACACTGCTTTCTCAGGGTAACCAGATAAAATGGTAGACAGAGTGCCTCTATCTTTAACCATTGTACAGAAGAAAGAATTTTGGCAGGTGCAGTTCAACATGGAAGGGTTTAAAAAAGCTACACCTGCCAAAATATCCTCTTCTGTACAGTGGTTAAAGGCACTCTGTCCTCCATTGTATCAGGTCACGTTGCACTTTCTGCACTTCTCATTTTTATAAAATAAAACAAAAACAAAACCACAAAACCTGCCAAAAAATAAAACAATTTTATTTTGTTTTTAATTTGTTATTTAATGGCGAGGGTGCATGGATAATGACTGTGGCTGCATCTGCTGATATACCACCTATATCACCTACATAGCACATTTTAAAAATGATTATAGTTTATAATAATTATAAAGTAAATTTTGAATAAGAACACATTGCACCGCTTTCTGCACTTCTAACATTGGAAAACACCAAAATCCATGAAAAAACCATTTTCTCTACCCATATTTTATCATCAGGAATTTGCTGGATGATAATTGTGGCATTGGACTCCTTTCTCCAGTTTGTGCCCAATAAATGCATGAGTGGTGCTTCTTCTGGTGAGGAATTGGATATATCTTTCGTCTAAGAAATACTCTGAGAACAAGAATGTTGACTATTACATGCATACTCACCTAAGTTACTATTTGGTCAGCAGATATCTGTGTTCACTCAATGGCCACGGTGGAAGAATGCGGACTTCTATGTTGCACAGACTCCTTTAATACCAGCCCCCCCCCCCAAAAGAATGTTGTATAACCCTAAAGCTTGCACACTCTGAAATTGATCTATTCAGTGCCTTCTCCCAGATATCTGTGATAATGTTCTAATATTATCTAATATCTATATTGTTGGCAACCTTCAGTCTCGAAAGACTATGGTATCGCACTCTGAATGGTGGTTCTGGCACAGCGTCTAGTGTGGCTGAAAAGGCCGATTCGGGAGTGACAATCCCTTCCACACTGGTAGCAAGTATAGTGTGACCCTGGTCTGTCTCCCTGGCTATGGGCCTTCCTTCTTTGCATCTTTGCCTCAGTCTGTTGGCAAAGTGTCTCTTCAAACTGGGAAAGGTCATGCTGCACAGCCTGCCTCCAAGCAGAACGCTCAGAGGCCAAGGTTTTCCATCTGTTGAGGTTCATTCCTAAGGCTTTCAGATCCCTCTTGCAGATATCCTTGTAGCGCAGCTGTGGTCTACCTGTAGGGCGCTTTCGCTGCACACGTTCTCCATAGAGGAGATCCTTTGGGATCCGACCATCATTCATTCTCACGACATGACCAAGCCAACGCAGGCGTCTCTGTTTCAGCTGTGTATACACGCTGGGGATTCTAGGTCATTCCAGGACTGTGTTGTTTGGAACTTTGCCCTGCCAGGTGATACCGAGGATGTGTCGGAGGCAGCACATGTGGAAAAGTGTTCAGCTTTTTCTCCTGTTGTGAGTGAAGAGTCCGTGACTCGCTGCAGTACAGAAGTGTACTCAAGATGCAAGCTCTGTAGACCTGGATCTTGGTATGTTCCGTCAGCTTCTTGTTGACCAGACTCTCTTTGTGAGTCTGGAAAACGTGGTAGCTGCTTTACCGATGCGTTTGTTTAGCTCGGTATCCAGAGAAAGAGTGTCGGAGATCGTGGCAGGGAAAACCACTAAATAAGTCCAGGGAACATGGTGTTGGCTTTGCGGTCAGAAATACCCTGCTGAAATCCATCATCCCACCTTCTGCAGGAAGTGAAAGAATTTTGTCCCTAATATCCCATATCATCTAATATTATTAGAAAGTTAGTTTTCGATAGCCATTCCCACCACAGAAAGAAATAAGCTCACTTTTTGCAGATGCATATTGGGAACGATGGCAAGGGACATCCCGAGGAGGAAAGTGGACAAGGAAGTTTGGGAGCCTTTCAAGGATGTGGGGCAGGTCAGAAAGAGATTGATTTACATACCAGATTTAACTCCCTGTGGAGTGTAGCTGAAACCAAAGAAGCAGGAATGAAGAGGAGGGTCAATGGAAAGTCAGTAATTTTGGCATCGCTGTCAAATGTTTATATTGGACACCACAACCTTAATCCTTTCCCATAGCTAATTGACGGAAAACAGATGCAGCAAAATGCTCAATCAAACGTGGTGTTTCCCTCCCCGTCCGTCCGTCCGTTCATCGCCCCCACTGAGAAGCAGAGATGGCAGCTATCCATGTTGGCAGCCTGCTAGATTAACCCAAACAGAGATCCGGAAAGATTTTGCTGAGTCGCCATGTCTGCTGTATGAGGATTTGATGGGGCAGCAGCATCTTCTGATGGAAGCAGCAGGAGCTATTATAGGTTGCCATTATAGGTTGTTTATGCCAATAAAGTTTCCTTGCATACATACGTATAACAACAACAACAACAACAACAACAACAACAACAACAACAACAACAACAACAACAACAACAACAACAACAACAACAACTAGGTATTTATATACCACCTTTTTGGTCATCGGATTACTCCTCTGACTTTATTCAAGGCGGTTTACATAGGCAGGCATTTCTAAACCCCTCAAGGGGATTTTTACAAACATAGAAGTTCTCTCTTTCAAGAACCAACAACATTTCAGAATGGATCTTCCTGGTTTGGTCTCGCTTCTGGCCTCCAGTTCTCCCACGCAGAGGCTGGCAAGCAGCTCCATCTCTCACATAGAGGGCAGCCAAGACGCTTCTTGCTCACACCAAGAACAGGTGGAATCACTCAGCTGGGCTTGTCAGCTGCTTCAAGATCTCGCCATTTTCAGCTGTTCAGGAAGCTGCCGGTGTCCTCGAACTGGCGACCTTCTGATGTTATCTTTGGGCTAACGGAGGCTCTGCCCTCTAGACCAGGGGTGTCCAAAGTTTTTGGCAGGAGGGCCACATCAGCTCTCTGACACTGTGTTGGGGGGACGGGGAAAAAAGTATTAATTTACATTTAAAATTTGAATAAATTTACATAAGTTTACATAAATGTATATATTAAAGATGAACTTATATAAACAAATGGAGGTCTTGCAATAGCTCAAGGCCTTGCACAAAGCAAGGCTGGCCTTTCCTTTGCTGCCGCTACTGCATCACAGATGTGAAACAATAAGCAGTGGAGGGAGCCCTCATCCCACAGCTCACACTAGAGGTCAAACAGTCACCCTCATGCTGAGAGCAGTTGCATCGGGCCAGTGTGGGCTCCAACAAATCTCTGGAGGGCCAGAGGTTCATTGGAGACTGGGGGTTCCCTGAGGGCCGCATTGAGAGGCCTCAAGGGCCACAAGTGGCCCCAGGGCCGGGGTTTGAGCACCCCTGTCTGTGGAACACCTTACCACAGGATGTGGTGATAGTGTTTGGCCTAGATGCCTTTAAAAGGGATTGGACAGATTTCTAGAAGAAAAGTCCATCACAGGTTACAAGCTGTGATGGGTATACACAGCCTCCTGGTTTTAGAAGTAGGCTGTCTCTGAATGCAAAATACAAGGGAATGGCAACAAGGCAGAGGTATCTTGTTGTCTTCGGTGCTCCCTGAGGCATCTGATGGCTTCTGTGAGATATAGGAAGCTGGACTAGATGGGCCTTTGGCCTGATCCAGAAGGGATCTTCTTATGCTGCTGTTTAAAAATAACCTACCTTTAAAAAGAACCTGGTTAGAACTGCATAGCCTAGAACTCAGGGATGGAATATATGCGTTGCTGGCAGGAGAGGCCAGCTCAGTCCCCATCATCTCCCAGAGCCACAGATTCCATAGTGGAAGGTTCAGGGACAGAGTTCTTCCTGAGACCTGGGAAAGTAATTGTGAATCAGAGTGGACAATCATGGGACCAATCAGGGCCTTCGAGAGGAATTTTATCAGGTGGCACAAAATTTATTTTGGGCCCCTTTGCAAAGGGGGGTGGGTGGGGTGAAACAGAGCAGGGGAGGGTGGTGACTGGTGAGCAGAATAGGAACAGGGAGGAGTGAAGCATGGTGTGGGGAGGGTAGAGACAGCTGGAAAAGTCTTTGGAGCCCAGGGCTATCCACCCATGTGGCATTAGTAGTGTCCCCAGCATCCCCAGTCATGGTAATGTCCCCAGCATCCCATATGGCAGTGGTTTTCAAATTCTCAGGGACAGCTCTAAGTTCTTGCGGGAGCCAGGGGAGGCAGCGGGGGCGGGGGAGGCAGCAGTGCGATCCCCAGGATTGCACCGCTCAGGGGGGCTGCAGGGGCTTTGGTCCATTTACCCGACACTCCTGCAGCCTCCCGGGGGTGCGGAGAGCCCTGCGCGACCTTCTGCAGGTCTCCCCGCAGCTTCAGAAGTGAAAGTGGAGCAATTGTGCGGAGGTGGGGCACGGAGGTGGGGCACGATTGCTCCACTTTCGCTTTCAAAGCTGCGTCGCCCCAGTCTGAAAAGCCCTGCCATATGGGCAACAAATCTGAGTAGAGGGGAAAATGTCAGATCCCAGGAAATTTCTGGGCCCCCTCCTTTGGGTCCTGGGCCCCCCTTTATGCCCTGGGCCCGGGTACAAATTACCCCCTCTCCTAGGCCCTGGGACCAATGCTGGGAAAAGCCTCTGTTGCATGCGTGTAGGTGCCATAGCTCAGTGGTTGAGCTCAGAAGACCCACTTGGAGAGTAGCTGCTTGCTAGAGTCCAGAATAGGGCTAGGTGGACAGTGGTCAGACTTGACATGCAACAACTTCAATATGCTGTTGACATGCAACAACATATTGCAACATGCAATATGAGGGGTGGGGTTGATTAACAACAAATCTTGGGATGACAAGGGCATCTTATATGTAGATAACTGCCTGAATAAACACAAATGCTAAAATAACCAAGGACATTCATCTGGATTCCTAGAGCCCCATTTACCCCCTCCGCATCAAACCGAACAGAGGAGCAGACCAGAACTTCTTCTAATGTGATTCTTTGTCCTTAACCACAGTGTCTTTTGTTCTACCACAGTGGAGTAAATCCACCAAAGCGGTAAAGTTTTGCCGCTTTCAAAACACTCATACCTGATGGTGCCTTTGGGGAATTTTTTTGTGGATAGAGACAAGAGATCTTTGAATTAGCAGATAAGGTGATGTGATCAGAATCTTCAGAGGAATTCTGCAGCCACAACAGGGCAGAGCCCGAATCAAAGTGGAGATTGTGGTACACATACACAGGGAGGTGGCTGTAGGCATGTGTTTCAGATTAGAGCACTGATTTGAGTCAGTTTTGTTTGGCTTTGTTGGCACAGACCTCAGCTTGTAGATAGCAGAGGACAACCCTCTCATGTTCCAAAGGCCTAGCAGGGTTAAATGTAGGGTTGCCAGTCTGCCTCAAAGGACCCTGTTTCTCCAGGGTTTGGCTTTTTTCTCAGGTGGGCTGGAGGCAAAGGGTAATCTCAGGTCATTTGGCAGCTGCTGGGCTCCAGAGTGGCGCTCTCCCCTGTTTCACTACTGGATCTGCCCCTCCATCATGTGCCCCCCTCCAAGTATTATAACAGGCATCCCTTGTTATCTGAAAGAGGATTCATTCCAGGATCCACCCCCACCCCCACGAATACCCAGATCTGTGGATCTGCAGATTCAGCCCAGTTTGACGAGCAAACTGGAAGTGGCTTTCCCCGTATCCACGGCATCTGCAGTGAGTAAAATCCACGGATGCCAGATCCACAAATACCAGGGGCAGACTGTATTTCTTCCCCACAATTTTCAAGTGTTGGCAGTTTTATATCACCGGTAGTGTGGCCAGGTCAGGGGCACTCCCAAACCGCAGTTTCAAGAGGTAGGTCCTGATGTCACAAGGCAAGCAATGAGGGTGTCACGAGGCTGCTTACTACTGAATCGATCAAAACATCTGATGATGTTTGGGTGAAGCCCCACAGCATGAGGGGAAAAGAGTAGGGAAAATCATCCTCTGTGTGTCTTGATACCACCAACTAAGCCACGCTTATGTGGATGTGCCATTTGTGTAAACTGGGTAGACTCTATGCAGCTGCCTCACCTGCCACGATGGCAGTGGGGGGGGGGGTGATGTGCATCACCTCACATGGAGGCACATAGATTCTCCTCTATGAAAACTTTGGCCAGAGCTCCCACCTTTCTAAGACAGTTGTGTGTGGCGCCATATGAGGTGTAAATCAGCCCTAGAAGGCACAGAAGGGAGAATTCTGCAGGATGTGGCTTCTCCTATTATTGAAGGTTTGTGACAAGAAAAGCTGCCTCTTGTGTAGCGGTGTAGCATCTGCTCCTACAAGTGACTCCTAACGTCACCCCTCAAGTCCTAGAAGTGACTCCTAACGTCACCCCTCAAGTAATTAGTGGTGGCGTGATGACATCACTACTAATTATTTCTGGGTTCCAAGCAACTGACTGAACCACTTTCTCGCTGCGCTCCAAAGCAGAGTGCAATGAGAAAACAGTTCAGACAGCGGCTCGGCCCAGTGGCTAACAATGTTGCTTAGGGGTGGCAATGGTGGCAGTGGGTGGGACTTTGCAATCTCACTACCATCCTCTGTTCCTTCTTCTTTGGAGGCTTGAGCCTCTAAAGCAGGGGTGGCAAACATAAGGCCCAGGGGCCAGATGTGGCCCACTGAAGCTTTTTATCTGACCCTTGAGTTCTCAGCTGCTGAGCAGTACTGAGTCGGCACTGCTGAAAGGGCGGCCCGCATGATAATTGGGATCTCCCATCTTGAAATATGATCGAGATTTGCATATGTTCTCTTCTGTCGTTTGCAGCTAATGTGTTTCTAACTGAGAAAAAAGTGCTTAT
Organism: Tiliqua scincoides; assembly: GCF_035046505.1. Lineage (NCBI taxonomy): Eukaryota > Metazoa > Chordata > Lepidosauria > Squamata > Scincidae > Tiliqua > Tiliqua scincoides. Next base: position 89,619,884 of record NC_089825.1, read on the forward strand.
TTCTGCTTATGACCTGTTTAATGACATCACTGTTACCCTGCACATGCCCAATCTCGTCTGATCTTGGAAGCTAAGCAGGGTCAGGCCTGGTTAGCACTTGGATGGGAGACCGCCTGGGAATAGCGGGTGCTGTAGGCTTATACCATAGACTTTCGAGACTGAAGGTTGCCAACCAATGACATCACTTCTTTCCTAATGACATCACCTCTGACCCTCTAATGAATACTATTTGGCCGCTGTATGAAACGAGTTTGACATCCCTGCTCTAAGCAGTGAGATTACGAAGCCACAGCTGCTGCTGCTGAGCATGCCACCATGCTTAGAAAGCTACCACCATCTTGGCTGTCCCCCACCTGGCACTCCTTCACTTGACGCTCTGGGGTGGAACCCAGGGAGGCCCTCCCATGCCCCTGCTTGCGACATCACTGCTCTGGTTGCATTCTCCCTTCCGTGTAACTCTGAGAAGTAAAGAAGCCCAAGCCTAGCGCTTCTATGATTCAGGTACTGATCCACCCCCTTCCCCTTTCCTCCCTTCACATGTGAAACTGGAAATCTTCCCCACCCTGTTTTCCATACCAAGATAGACAGGCTCACTGGAGCCAAGGCCTGAAGCTCAATCGAAATAAACTGTTTTAACCTGAAGTCAGCATGCAGGCATAGCTCCTTCCGCTGGTTTAACTCCCCATTAAATCATAATATATTGCCTCTTTAGGCATTGCAAAGCACCTTATAATACTCACTGGCGTGTGATTCATCCTATGAGATCTTTGTGAAGGAGTTGGGTCATTTTCATTGTTACCAGCTGATTATAACTATGCAGCAATGAATAGCTAGCAAATTTTGCCTTGAGGCATAGTTATGCAAACTCCAACCAGGCCTCCCCCATCCTTCAGAAGTCACAATAGGATTGCTTAATTGGGAAAGGAAATGGAAGGGGGTTTGGCAACAAGGACCATAATAAGCCAGTATCTTGCTTCACTTACTTGGTTAGTGAAGGGCCCTGTAGCCAAAGATCTAATAGATTAATTTGAATCCATGCTTGTAGTTTAGGCTGCCTTACCTATCTCTCTGCACTCCATCCCCTTCAGAGTTTTTACCATTCTTCCTGTTCCTTATTATTCCCCTATACCATACAGCTGTTCTCATTTCTAGGTCCTAGATTCTGAGAAAAGATATCTTGGAATCATGGTGGAGAGCTTCATGAATACATCAATGTGCTATAAAAGACAAATTTGCATAGAAGGCGAAATTTCACACTAGGGGTTTTTAGTTCTGAATCTAAAAGATCCAGTATCATGCCTCCATAAATCTATAGTGCAGGAACATTTGAGATATTGCTTATGGTTTTGGTCTTGCCTTCTCAAAACGAATATTTGCACCGCAAATATTTCGCACTTGCAAAACAAAGCAAAAGACAAGCGCTTAGTTTAAAACACGGGCAAACTGGAGCAGGGGAAGGGGAGGAGCGCGACACAGACTTCTAAAATTATGCTTGATGCAAACAAAGTGACTTGAGATAATTTTTTTCTCATGCTCTCATAATTCTAGAACTGTGGGTCATTCAGTGAAATGGGCAGCCCAGTTCTATGCAGGCTGCTGGCTGCCAGCTATAGTTCTTTGTGACAGCAGCAGACACTTCCGCCGTCACAAAATGGCTGCTGACAGTGCACTGAGTGGTCCATCAGTGGCCATTTCGGGAGCAGTGCTCTAAGAGGTGGCAGCACTCCCCATCCATCACCGGACCTATCTTAGGCTGCAGAGCAGGTAAGGCTGAGGAGGTGGCAGGGAGGGGGAGAAACAAGGGGGAGGGGTGTGGATGGGCAAACGGGGCAGGGAAGGGGAGGAACAGGGTGGGAAGGGATCAAGAGGGGGTGGACCCAGCAGTGACTGTGCATGCCAGATCCTGTCCTCCCTGTTGGCCACCTCTCCACCGCTTTCTTCTCCTCAGACTTGGGCTCTGAGTGATAGCAGATTCAGGAGAGACAAAAGGATAATATGAATGTATGGAATCTGCCACAAGATGAGGTGGTGGTCAGTGGCTCTGAAGGCTTTAAAAGGCCTGCAGTGAGATTCCTTCCAAACCACTCTCTGGAAGGCAGGGCTGGGGAGCACATTCAGACCTGGTGGCATTAAAATACTGGATGCTTATTGTCCTATTAAAAATGCACTGAAGATGGAAAGTGGCAGAGATGTCAATATTGACTGAATTAGTGCGGTTGAAAGGAAGGAAGAAAGATAAAAGTTGTATTCGGTTGGTTACCTTGCATAAATTTTTATAAGCAGTGAGGAGGTCCAAAAGATTTGATAAAGGTTGGTACAGCTCAATCCTTTCTCTGCCATGTTCTGTTTGCTATTATCATGGTGTGTGTGTGTGTGTGTGTGTGTGTGTGTGTGTTTATTATGGCAAAAATTCCTCTATGCTTCAGTCAAGTTGAATTGTATATATTTTGCAATATTATATATGACATAGCATACCCCTCAAATGCTAGACACTATAGTTAGCAGATAGCAGGTCCATCCATGCTTGCCTCTAGGGGGGGAAAAAGCCAAACACAAACATCATAGTACATTAATTAAGACCAACAACTTCATCAAGTAGCAAGCTCAGGTTTGCAGAAGTCCTTCTCAGGCACAAGGTTGCGATGCACACAAAGATGTTGCCGCAGGGCATGTCAGAATGGACATCTGCACCATGTCTCGGTCTTTAAAAATGGTTATTCTTTGCAGAACTGCCAAAGACCTCCAGTTGCCGCAGAGGATGCTGGGATGACAAAGAAATAATGGCTATACTGCTTTTGCAAACATAAACGCCATCAGTTATTCAAGTCTGTCTCGAGCACTAATCGAAACTCAGTGTGCCCAGACATTTATTGGACTCTGGGGTTTAGTTTGCTTTTGTCTTGGGACCAACAGTTCCTCTTTTGAAGGCTCTTCCTCTTCCTAGACTCCTGCTAAAGAAATTCACCCCCCCCCCCCCCGCTTCATTACTACCACCACAGTCTTCTCCACAACCACACACAGGTCAGCATACAACCAGATATTCGATGGCCTCTCTCTCACTTCTGCTCTTTTCTTCTGATGCTTTCCAGGTGTGAGCTATTCAGACATTGCAAGCATCACCGAGCCCTGCAAGCCGTGCAAGGAGTGTGTGGGTCTGGAGAGCATGCAGGCACCCTGCGTGGAATCCGACAACACCGTTTGCAAATGTATCTATGGCTACTACCGGGACCAGGAGAGCAACTCATGCCAGGAGTGCAAGGTCTGCGAAGTGGGCTACGGCCTCGTGTTTCCTTGTGGGAATAGTCAGGACACCTGGTGCGAGAAATGTCCTCCGGGGACTTATTCGGATGATGCCAACCATGTAGACCCCTGTTTCCCTTGCACCATCTGTGAGGACGATGAGATTGTCGTGAAGGAGTGCACCACGGTCTCAGATGCTGTGTGCAGAGGTAATCATACACTGTCTAAGCTAAAAACTAACTGCTGATGGGGAAAGGTCAGTCATATACTACAGAAGGGCCTTGGAGCAGGGGCCCAGAACAGGCTTTTTCTGCACAAGGTTTGTTCTTGAGGTGGAACCTGCAGTAGGGGATTTCGAGTACAGAAAACATGAAGAGTCTTTATGCCCAAGGTTTGCATGGCCCTCTCTGAATGCCACTGGAGCGATGGACATTTCCAGCTTGTTGCAGTGCCACCCCTTTTAGCCTCCTGGTGTGACAGAAAGAGCAGAGCAGGAAGCAGAGGCAAGGGGGGGTTGAAAGCCATACAAGCCTGTAGGGATGTAAAACAGTCAGGAAGGGATTCAGGGGAGGTGAGAGGAGATGCAAGAAGGGAGAATCTCAAGTACACAGTAACTGCATCACAGCTGAGCTCACAAGGCCTTCTTGCATGCAGAGAGGGTCAAGGGGAGACAGGGGCCCACCTGGTGCCAACACAGAAAAGAAATATCGGTCATGCAACTGAATACCTGGTGCAATGACGCACAACCCATTCACTGCATACAAGGAGCTACCTCACCTTTCGCCTCACCTGAAGCAGCCACTATGCTCCTTGCTATCTGTATCTTTATAGTGTCATGGAGAGATTGAATTAGACTAAGGAGACCTACATTCAAATTCTGGCTCAGCCATGAATCCATAGTGATCTCTCGTTTTTAAGTCTGCCTAACTCAGTGGTCCTCAAACTGGTGGGTTGTGACCTGGCAGTCTGAGAACCGCTGCCCTTTTCCCGTTAAGGAGCAGTTCTGCTGTGGGGGAAGGGGGTTAACAGTGTACCTGTTGCCGAGGTCTGGGAAGTGCGGAGATCCCCACGGAGCCCTCTGCAGGTTTCCCTGTGGCTTGCAGAAAATGAAAGTAGCAATCATGACCCACTTCTGGGTTGTGATCGCAAAACCAGAAGTGGGTCGTGATTGCTACTTTCACTTTAAAGGAGACTAGGATGATTTATCAGGATCAGAACTTTAGATTGTTCAGGCTCCCAAGAACTATGATGTGCACCCTCAAGCACTCCAAGGAACCCACAAAGGCTATCCAGACATTCCCTTCCAATAGCAGTCCCCGTAATGCACGGAAGGCTATTCAGGAGAGTATTGACGGTGGGAGGCAAAAAGGACTACACTGGAAAGGGACTTCAGAAATCTCCAAATTAAAGCTTCTGGGTAGTTCTGTAAAACAACACCTGGAACTCTTTGAATTCTGTCAATTTGTCTGGAAGTTAAACAAAAATTGTGAGCCACAAACCATTAGGCTGAAGGATTTGCACACCCTCTGGTATTGGTGCCAAGACTCTGGCAAAAAGGACATATGATGCTGGAGATCCAGGATCAGATCTCCCGATGTCTTTTTCTCTAAAGAATCAGGGAAGTGGCATTTGAGCAGAAAGGATGTGAGTGTGTTTCCAAACCTGGTTTGCAAGGCAAGTGCAAGCCAAAAACCATAGTTTGCTGGTTCAGGCAAAATGGCAATGTGTGGTTTGTCCCAAAGCAGGAAGGGAGCCAAGGTATAAGAGGGGAGGGAGGTGGCCCTTAAATGGCATGCAATCATGAAGGCCCATATAGATCAATTAGTTTAATGCAGAACTACAGCTAGGTATTGCATCTGTTCCAGCTCACATAGTCATGCATGGGGGTCATGGAAAGTCCACAGCTCAGGGGCAAAGCACCTGCTTTGTATGCAGAGGGCCCAAGTTTCCGTCTCCCTCAAGTAGGGCTGAGAAAGATCCTTGTTTGAAACTCAGGCGATCTGCTAGTCTGTGCAGTCAGTACAGACAAAATGGATCAGTTTTACTCAGTAAAAGACAACTTCATTCTATGAATGCTCCATGTCTTGGCAAGGGCATCGGGGAAGAGACAATATCCATGTACATAAAGGGAAAAAAGATGATAATCTTAATGAAGGGATTCCCTTTCCTATGATTTGGCCTCCGAATCAGCAATAGATAAAGTCGTGTATGATGTCAGCAATATATAAATGCAAATGTATGCCATTTCTATGAAAGAGCCCAAGTTCAGTGCTGAAGGGCAATCCATATCCATTAAAACCAATTGAAGGTTTTATATACGGTTCGACTTCAATGGGATGTGGATTGTTCAGAGTTCTGTGGAGTTCTGTGGAGCCCTGCAGAGAACTCCACTGGGCTCTCCACACCTCCCAGATCCTGGCAGCAGGTACCTTATGTTTAAAAATAGGCCCCCCCATAAAGACTTGCCTGGGGAGATGTACTCCTGAGAAGTTTGAATACCAATGGCCTAGCCTATCTCCCAGGACTGTTGTGAAGATAAAATAGCTCCATCTGTGCCATCTTGGATGCCTTCAGAACAAGGGACAGGATGCCAATCTTGATGATGATGATGATGATGATGATTGATGGTGATGCACCCTGCCCTGAAAGTATGGAGAGGCTCATGCAGAGGGCGGGGAGGTGAATGAAGGTGGGGAGGGAACTGGGAGGGAAATGCAGAGGGAATGGGGAGGTGGGGATAGAGGTGTTGTGAAGGGGACATGGAAGGGTGCCGAATCAGTGGCTCATGAGTCAGATGCGGCTCTTTGACATATGATGTGCAACTCTTGGTAATATGTTGGCTGAGCTCCTTTTTGCATCACAGTTAGCATAAAAGGTAAATAAGATCTGCCCTAGTTAGTGAGGCTCTGTCAGGTCTGGCCTTGTGGTGTCTCAGTTCTGTCCCGGCCCTGTCCTATCCAGGAGAGGAAGGCTCTGCACAAATTGTAAAGCTTTGAAGGTTCCCCCCCCCCCCCATGTAAGTAATCCTACACCCACAATAGCTCTTCGCTGAGGATTGGTTTGACTCCCCTGGCCCCATTCCCTCTCCTCCCAGAGCCAGGAACAGAGCACCGCCTGTTGGGTTCCCACTGCCCTTTCAAAGTGCCACTTTGAGATAGCCATTTCCGGCTGGCTGCAACCCTGCCCTTTGTAGCCCCCACCCAGCCAGACGTCTGTGGGACAATAGCCAGCCTGTGTCCTTTGCTTCACTGCTCCCATTTATTCAACCCTGCCCCTTGTCGTCTCTCACAGCTTGCCCTTTGCAGAACACAAAGCGGGGTGGGCTGCCCACCCGTTAATCATATTTTTAAATTCCACATTTCTCATTTTATAGAAACAGAATCACATGCAAGATAACCAGCCATACAAAACAAGATACAAATAACTCATCCTCCTCCTCCTTGCCCAACAACTAAAGAATTGTATCAAATTGTAGTATGTGCCCCCAATTTGTTGCACTGCAGTTCAATTTAAGACTTGCTACTCAGCTAAGGATGTAGCTCCAGGAGGTCCAGTGGGTGCACAGACCCACACAGAGCATTGCCTACCCCCATCTGGGGGAACAGGGTTTTAACTTGCAAGTGTGAGGGTAGCTTTCATTTAAAGCAGTGATTTTAAACCAGTGTGCTGCAGCACATTGGTGTGCTGTAAATGGTCTGCAGGTATGCTGCAGGAGTTTGGAGAAGGGTCATTTCTTAGTAGGGCCATTGGAGGGTTGTGAGCCCCCCCCACACCATCAGTAGTATGATGTGTCTTGTCAATTGTGAAAAAACTGATGGTGTGCCTTGACTATTTTAGTTCCTTGTCAGTGCTCCACGAGATGAAAAAGGATGAAAATCTCTCAAAGAATGAGAGCTTCTTTTAAGGATAGGAAGAATTGTAGTAAAAACAAACAAGCAAAGCATGGCAGCTGGTCTTCCCCTCTCTAAATTACAGTAATGCTCTAACACCGCCCCCCCCCGCCCCCCCGGCTCACTTAAGCTTTCCTCTGGGGTAGGGTGAATTTTTAATAATCACAGTTAGTATTTAGATAGCATTTCTCAAACTGTGGGTTGGGACCCACTAGAGCGAATGGGCACAAGCCTAACCAGGTCTACTCGGAAGTAAGTCCTATTTTGTTCAGTGGGGCTTACTCTCAGGAAAGTGTGGTTAGGATTGCAGCCAGTTTCAGGTGAGTTGCACAGTACCTAGCTCAGCTGCCATTGGAAATACAGAGCTAAAAATACAGGGTACAGAGCTGCTGGGCGGGGGTGGGACTCCAGGCGCATGACAGGCATGGTGCTTTGCCCTGAATAGGTGGGAAGAAGGGATGCTGGAAAGGAGGGAGGTCTGTATGGAGAAGGATCCAAGCCTGTGTTCTGCTTTGACTTCTGAGCTGGAATGTTTGAATTCTGAGCTATGCAAATGAACAGTGTGTTTGCTGTGTAATGGGCTCTTCGACTGATCACAGCTTAGAATTGAAACCTAAATTGATGATGGCCGTGACATCACTTCTAGGTTAATGGCATCACTTCCAGTGGGTCCTGTCATTCTAAAAAGTGGATCCTGGTGCTAAAAAGTTTAAGAATGACTGGGTTAAGTGATCCTGAAAAAAAGGATCCCAGGATATGCTCTTAAGTTGCTATGCCCATCTTTACCTGTTCACCTTTGCATATTAGGGAAAGGGACAAGGAGGAAGAGGAAGAACAGTTGCAGCTGGTGCTGTGCAGGGCCAGGCTGAGCAAGGTGATGGGAGCCAACAGAGGTAGGGTGCAGGACCCCTCCCCCCCGGCCAATCTGCTCCCAAGGTGGTTGCCTCACCACGCCTCATTTTGGGCCACGACCAGCACAAAAGCACGACCCTACACTCAGCTAAACCCAAACAGATTTCATTAGCCCAGCAGTGTAGCAACCCAATATGCCCTCTGGTTCTCCAGAAAAATGGCTGCCCCAGGTCCAAGAAGTCCCATAACAATTGGCCAGTGTGAGATCTGTTGGTGCAGCAGCATACTATAATGCTGCGGGGGGATAGGATTGAACTGTAAGCCTTTGGTTGTGCTCTTATAAGAAAGTTAAGACTGGCCACCAACCCTAGTCCTGAGCACTTTAACATATGGAGCAGGATGGGGACATTTCTGGAGGGTGGGAATGGAAAACACTGTCCCTTTTCCTCTCCCTCTATTCAACAGAGCAATCATGTTTAAAGGCTCAGGTTGGTATTTGCTGTGCAGTCCTGATCCTAAGTGTCATTGCATAGGAAGGGGGTATTTTTCTCTTCCTTTCCCTGCACTGTATGGGAGAGTTTGGGGGAAAAATAATACCAAATGGTTTCAAACAAAACATTGATTTCTTTTTTTTTTATCCCAGTAACCAGAGCTATTGATCCCATGAAACTTCAACCCCATCAAAAGCACCATTGTCAATACAGAAAATGAAAATCCATGAGCTTTTAGTGCAACCCCAGTAACGGGAATCCGTGTCAGAGCCCAGTAAGCAGTAAATTCAAACTCACACCCCCTCCCATTTTTTCCCCTCCATTTTGCTTTGAAGGGCAGAATTCCAAGCCTGTGTCATAAGTGCTTGTCTTGATGCTTGTTTACACTGTTGACTGTCCAGTTCAGACGAGCACACAGCATGAGGAGAAGGGTCAACCTGTTCCCTCTACTCTATTTTCATATTCAAAATATTGTAGATATTTTCTGCACATAGACACTTCAGGGCAAATAGAAACCAGGGTGGGTGTTATCAGCAGGGGATCAATGCAGTGCAGTGCAGGTGGGAAGGGTTAAAACTCTCTCCCCTGCACACTGTTGTCTTGGTCTGGATCACACCACTCTGCAGTGTTAAAGAGACATTGTGAGTGTTAAACACGGCTTTTGCATTTTTCCCTTTTAGTTTTTTGTTTTGTTTTTTTGGTAGTTTGGCTCTGATTCACCCCCTGAAGGGGTAAACAAACTTGAGGATGAAGCAAACTGGGATGCCCTTATCCCAGGATCACTGCTTGAAGCAATTTTAATCTTCCTTGCGCCAACGCCCTGCCCAGTCCAGTCTCAATTAAATTGGGTGGGTGGAAAAAGGGTAGAATTGCCTCTTCTGAGTCCAGAAAGCTCATTTGCCAGCATCTTCATGGAGCCAGAACTGAACCCCCCCAGCCATCACCAGTCTCCCAGTGGACTCATCTTCCTTTTCCTTAAACACAGAAGAGGAGAAAACAGAACCACCAAACATGTACTTCTTTTTTCTTACCTTCCTCCATTGTCTTGTAATAATATCAGAATTGATTTGCATTCCCCTGGGAGTAGAAGCCTAAATTCATTTTTGACCACACACATTGAGGCCCATTTCCTTTCCTGCATGCACACAGGTATGGGCTTTTGCTTATGTAGCCAAATGGCCAAGACAAAAAGAGCCCAGTCTGTTCCTGCACCATTAACTGATAAGCAGAACTCAGCAGCTGAAGCTTTTCGTACGTGGAGCTAAGCACTGGTCATCTCCTTTCCAATCACTCCACTTTCTCTAGATGGTCTTCCACAGACCCCTTCTCTCCCTGTTGACCTTGCAACAAGATTGCTGTAAGTATCACTGGCAGAATGTATGTGAAATGCTATGAACATGTACATTATGTCAGTAATCCTTACACTATTATACGAAGTCTATTATCTTTATTACATTTATGTAAGATTTTTTGAACACTGATAGAGCCAAAAGAGGGTTGCAGGCATATGAAACTGGGTTAGCATCGTCTGTCATTTTTAACAGACGTGTGCCCTTCAGTATTTTTGTTACAGCACTTGCACCACCAAAAGGCAATTGTGCATTGACTTTCTCACCACTAATCAGACAGTGGAGCAGTCAAATAACTTTAAAAGCCAAAGAAAGAAATTGGTGTGGGCTGTGGTGGCAGATGAAGTGGGTGGAGGGTAGGCCCCAGGTACCAGGCTGCAGGGGGGGGCAATTGGGGCAAGCTCCCCCTCCATGGTGCTCCAGGTGTTTCCTGGGCTCTCCGAAGGGGTATGTAGTGCTCGCTGTTTAAAGCAGTGAGTGCTACAAGTTGGGCCTCCTCATCTCCTGGAGCCATTACGAGAGAAAGGGGTGTAGAACACAGGTGCAGGGGCGATGCAATGATGCAGGGGGTGATGTTTCTGTGTCACCCTGTCACTCAGCACTGGGTGCCAGGAAGGTCCAGGACAGCTACTGGTTGACTCCATTTCTTCTGCAAATGAATACTCCCAATACATTTAGGAGTAGTGGCTAGGATGGAGGTAGCTGTGAATCTCTGAACAAAGAACTTTAGGTAGTGCTAAGAGACATCACAGTAACCCTGGAACCAACTGTAGCATTTAAATCCCCTGGAAATAGAACTCAAGTCAAAACATAGTAAAAAAAAAACCTGGGAAATTTGAAAATTAACACAAGTGTGGAAAATGGCTAGAGTTTAAAAGCGAGCTTGGACACATAGACTCAGCCCTAAATCTTAGGCATTCCCTTGCTGATGGGTGGAGTAAATGCAATCACCAAATAATATCCCCTGAAGATGAGTAAGCATTGCTGTGATGTAACTGGGCGCCAGGTGGACAAAGTTGAGGTTGCGCAGGCTGCAACAGAGAAAGAACAGCTGTTCCCTTAGGCACTGCCAAACTTGGTGAAGCAACGTAGGGATCCTTTAAGTCAGCACCTGGAGGGGAGGAGGCTTTGAAGGAGTGAGAAGAGGTAGGAGGACAAACATAGAGGAACCATTAACTGCTCTGTGTAGGGCTTCTTGGCCTTAGACAAGTGCAAAGTTCTAAATGCACTTTGGAATTCAGATGTTTGCCGCAACTCCCAAGATGTCTTGGGTGAATGTACAGCCACAACTAGGGCTATAGTGAATGGATGTTATTTTCATTTTCTGCATCCAAACCACACATATTTGCAGCTGTTGTACAGTCCTGGAAAATCACAACAGACTTCCAAGCAGTTTTTGCAGACCAGGGGAGGAGGGGGAGTGATGGATGAACAAAGAACAGCAGAAAATCTTTCACAATCAAGTCAATTAAAGAAAAGTGTAAACAGAAGCAGGATAGTGAGCTGGTCGGAGAAGTCGTGTTTAATGAGAAACAGCTGATCGCGAAGGTAGCGCAAGAGCAAGCTGGACGGCAGAAGCACTTTCAGTGGGGAATCACTGTTCAATAAGGCACTTCTCCGCAGAAGCACTTTAAAGGGGGAGGGAATCAGGAGTGCCAAGATGGCAGACTGGTCAATGCCAGGTCTGTCACTGGAGCCATGTTTAATGCGGAATGAGTGAGCTGGAGTTCATAGAAAAAATCAGCCAAAGAGTGCTTGAACGGAGAGCCAGATCTGCATTATTCAAAAGCACACACGCACACAATCATACATGTGGCTCATATGAAAATTGCATACATTCTTTTGGATGCTTCCTGAAGCTACGGAAATATCCATTAAACTGGAAGGGAAGCCGGAGCTCTGTAAAATGTTGTGATCATTCTGGCAAAAGTCCATTCCTGCCCCCTTTCCTGAATATTCCTCATTCTTTCCTCCCTCCATCTACAGATGTAAACCTCATCCAGGATTCTGGGCACCTAGGCAACTACTTGCTGCCTTCCCTAATTTTGTACATAGCATTCCTTTTTTCGTACATTGCATCATCGACATGCATGTGGTGCTTTACAGAGTTACATAATGAACTAGAGTTCCCTGCCCTGAGGAGCTTACAATTGAAATCCTAGACATTTCTAATCATAAGTAATTCCCACTGTGTTCAGTGGGGCTTACACCCAGGTAAATGTGTAGAAGATTGCAGCCTGGGATGGGGGTTATTGTGCCGGAAACAAAGGAAGTGAAAGAAATGAGCAGAGGGAACAGTAACGATGATGATATTTTGCATTTGTATTGCCGGTTCTGAGTGCATAAAGTTTTTATTTTGATGTAGTAATACATATAACAATCCTTTACTTACTTATAAGTTAAGTAAATTATTCTCCCCATTTTACAGCTGAAGGGGTGAAAAAGCGGAGTTGAACCTATATGACAAAATGCAGCTTTACTAGCACTGAACTAATTTGTTCCCCAAATGCCTCCTCTTATGAATTTTGGGTATTGACTATTCCCAGATATTGTCTAGGGCAGTGATTCTCAAACTTTTTAGCACCAGGACCCACTTTTTAGAATGACAATCTCTCTAGGACCCATTGGAAGTGATGTCATTAACCTGGAAGTGATGTCGTGGCCAGAATTGACATCACCAGGCAGGAAGTGCCATCATTGCGCTGCTAGAGCCTGCTGCTTTCCTGAGAATGCAGCAATACGTTGGGTTATTTCTTAGCCATTTTCCAATAGCAAAGTGAATCAGCAAGAAAAAAAAAGCCCATTTACAACCTTGACACAAGCAAAATAACCACACAGCCTTCCCCCTTTTCAGCATCCCATCTTCCCATATTTTGAATGGTGGCTGCACTAGGTGCTGTGCAACCCACCTGAAATTGGCTCGTGAGCCACTTAGTGGGTCTTGACCCACAGTTTGAGAAACACTGTTGGGGGCTCTAGTATTGGACAAAAATTATTCCAATGCTCGGAATCACACAATGCTATTTCATTTCAACGTTTGATTCCTGCCAGTTGATGTTCAGCAGAATCTGATAGCCGTCATGCTTGTGATTAGCCTTCAACAGTCTTGATGGCTGCTACGTGATGATACACCACAGTGCTTTTCAAGATCAGGAGGGCTGTAGCTCTGCAGAAGAGCACATGCATTGCATAAGGGAGTCCCAGGATCGATCCCTGGCATCACCAACTACAGGTTCTCAGGCTGTGCAACTCAGAAAACATCTCTCTGAGACCTTTCAGAGTGGCTGTTCAGTGAGAGCAGAGCGCGCGTGACTAGGTGGATCAATGCCCTGATGAAAATATAAGGCAGATTCACATGTTCAAAAAGCTTCAGCAAGAGAGGACATTATCCCCATGTCATATGTCTGGGAATCCCTCGATCTGGGGAAGAAAGCATAGTTCTTTCTTGCCATTGCTGTCCTATAACTGGCCTTCAGAGGCATGCTGCTGCTGGGTCTGGAGGTAACGCATAGTCTATGACTAGTTGCCATAGATAGACCTGTCCTCCATGAATGGGTCCAATCCCCTTTGAAAGTCACCCAAGCTAGTGGCTGTCACCGCATTATGTTGCAAAGACTTCTGTAGACTCATTATGCGCTGTACTTGGTGCCACTTTTATCCCAGGCTAGTTGAACAGAGAGTGAGCCTTCTCTGTAGTGGCACCACAATGATAGAATTCACTACCAGGGGAATCAAGAACTATCCCCCCTCCCTCATGGCTTTTTGATGAGGGCTCAAAAAATATCTGGTGTTTGGGTGATGGGTTGATGTCTGCCTTCTGTACCTCCATAATGGTGCCTTCTCTGCTGCTTCCTTCTGGTCCAAATGGTTGCTCTCCCTAATGGTTTTAATTGGTTTTTATTTAGTGATTTTATTATCTTACATATTTCAGCAGTCCTGAAATCTCCCAGCAGTCTGTTTCATTGCATGACATCCAGCTCTGGTGATGCGGGAGAGGAAGAGAACCTTTTTTCTCTCTACTATTTCACACTGCATTATTTTATAAGGTGGACATGATTGTCACCTATAAAATGATGCATGGGGGGGAGAGAGAGAGAGAGAGAGAGAGAGAGAGAGAGAGAGAATGTTCTCCTTCATCCTCTAGGCTAGAGCTAACTGTCATCTAGTAAAATGTACTGAAACGGAGACGTCTGCCTTCCTTTCCTGCCTGTGGGCTTCCTGAGGTAGCAGGTGGACCACTCTGGGAAACTATGCTAGACCAGGGTTGATGTCCTTCTGACTCCACACTTCATTGCTGAGTTGCTTCCCTTCTTGTCTTGGCAGGTCTTCATCCACGATGGCCAACGCAGGCGACAGGCCCAATGGATTCCAACACCATGGACACATCAACAGGTCTGCATGTGGCAACAAGCCTGGCATCAGTATATGGCACCCTTTGGCAGCTGTTGTGACCCTAGCTCTCTAGCAGGGCTGGGGCAGCTCATCCATGAGGCGGGTTGCATCAGCAGCAGATTGCAGGGGGGCTGAGAGGGTGGTGGAGTTGGGGTGCCCTTCATCCTGAATCTGCTGCCACCGCTCTCTTCCTCCAGCCTGCCACAGACATGAGCATGTTGTATTGATCAACTTTCCGCCAGCTAAAAGCCTCCATTCCTACGCTAGCTACAAAGCTCCTTCTTTGTATGTACATCCATACCTGCCTCAACTTGCCCAGGACTGTCCTTTTTCTTATTTTCTTCTTCCACATGCTATGCAGCACATGCAAAGGAGTCATTTGTAGTAAGACACACGAACTGATGGCTCTAGTCTTTCTAACACAGTTTACTGAATATGTGTAGGAGGCATGGATGTAGGGACAGGATGAACAATGAACAGAGCAAAGGAGGGTGGTAGGTTGGAGCTGCCATGCAAACTGTTGTGTCTACACAATCAGGACCCTGTCTTTGCAAAGTTCCCAATGACATGGACAGATCCAGGGCCTCTGAGAGGAATTTTATCAGGGAGCACAAAGTTTCTTTTGGGCCCCTTCCCTTCTCCATTGGATCATAATTTCATATGACCATTGGGTCATAATTTATATGAATTACAATATAAAAAACTATGTAGGCTTTCACAAAACATGAATGCCAATAGATGGAAACATTTTCTAAGATCCCAGGAAATGTCCAGTTCTCCTCCTTTGTCTCCTAGGCCTGCTTTTTGACCCTGGATCCAGGTATGATGTACTTCCTCCACACCCCTTCTCATGGGTCCTGGTGAGATCAGAATGTGTGAGATCCCAGGAAATTTTTGGGTCCCCTCCTATGGCTCCTGGCCTCCCTTTTTGATCTTGAGCTCAGGCACAATTTGCCTCCTGCACCCCCCTCTCATGGGCCCTAGACGAATTTCCCCCAGGTGTAAAGCTGTCCGTATAGGCGTTCAGGTCTGTAGTGGAAAGAAGTGGACTAATAGAAGGACCAGGGCATCTGAAATGCAACTCCACTGCTACTTGCCTTTGCTCCACCCTTTTCAAATGGGTCACTCAGTGGCTGCTTTGCTTCTGTATCTTCCTCTGCAGAGCTTCCTCCAGAGAGCTCCGAGAGCCCCTTCATTTTCACAAATGACCCGAACACTCTGGATGCTTTTGGCAGCACTGAGGCTGGTACTGCAACCACGGTTGTGAGCAGCTCCCAGCCTTTTGTTAGAAGCGGCACGCCGGACAACCTCATCCCCGTGTACTGCTCCATCCTGGCAGCTGTGGTGGTGGGGCTGGTGGCGTACATTGCTTTCAAGAGGTAAGCAGGAAGCTCGGCTGCCGTGATTGAGCATGGAGAAGACTTGTTTGGTGGCAGAGAGCCCAGCCTGTTCCATCCCTCCCTCCGTTTCAATCTGTGTTTGTGTACCCTGCACATGCCCGATCTCGTCTGATCTTGGAAGCTAAGCAGGGTCAGGCCTGGTTAGTACTTGGATGGGAGACCGCCTGGGAATACTGGGTGCTGTAGGCTTATACCACAGTCTTTCAAGACTAAAGGTTGCCAACCGCCACGTGTAGTGTGTGGCCAGGTCCAGCCTTAGGAGCTGCGGGGCCCCATTGGAAACACTTTTTGCAGGGCCCCAGGTTTACAGAGAAGGGCTGTAGAATTTTGGAGATGCAAAGAAAATAGACTCTCTCTATATCTCTATGCTAGACTCTCTATCTTTATATCTCTTAGACTCTCTATCTTTATATCTCTATGCTAGAATGGGCAGCAATCAAAATGTGCGCTTTAAAGGTGCACGCGAGTTAATGGACCAAATGGATCTAAGCGCATTTTAATATAAAATCACATACATGTAAGCCTACAAGTAAAGAAACAAAAATGTGTAGATTACCTTTTAAGAGCAAATAGTTACAAAACCACTTGTTTTAGTGGCTGTGAAATAATTAAAAAGAATATTGACGTCATTTTTTGTTTAGAAAAACATTCAAAATGTCCATTACAACATCTTGTTCTGTGAATTTTAATTAATTTTTTTTAGAAACCTTTATTGGGATCACAGACAACAAATAAAAAAATGCAAACAATAAAAACAGCTGATAAAATAACCTATAAAATAACCAGCAATCACACATCCTTCAGTTCATACAGAGCTAGCCAGAACACACATAAATCCCCAGTATATTGTTTCTCAACAGTCATAGCTCTTATATACTATAAAAATCATGCAAATGTCTGTGCCTACTAAAAATCAAACAAAGATATGTAGCAGTCATGCAAATGTGTTCTTGTTCTCTTCTAACAAGAAACGCACCATGTCCTGCCCCTCCCACTGTGGCAGGGTCACTATCTGATTCAAATATTGTTGTCGCAGGACATTATATAGGCAGTAGGTAAACATCATATGCACAAGAGTCTCAACGGTACGATTATTGCAAGGACACGATCTTCCACTTCTCTCCGTCCCCGAAAATCTGCCAAATAGAAGATTAGATGGAAAAATATTAAATCTAGCTACGGTGAAGGCTCAGCGTTCCTTGGGATTAGTCAAACAGTGTAAATACGAGTAATTACAGCTTGATTCTTGCGCCCAGGAGTTCTGTGTATTTGACAAAGTAGGTTATCGTAGCACGAGGTCCCCTTAAGTGAAGGGCCCAATTGGTCCAATTGACTTAAAGTTGGCCCTGTGTGTGGCAGCCTCCTCTCTGATGGGGGGGATAAACTTTGCAAAGCCAAAGTGGGAATAGGTCTTGGAGCCTGCCAGCGAATCACAGTCACCAAACTGGCAGCAGGCATCTTCTGGGAATGGCTGCTATTGTCCAGATCTGGAGTTTGTCATCAGCATAGCGTGTTCAGAGAACAAGACCCTTCAATTAAAAGCTGCAAGGTTCCCATCCTGAAGAATCCTCAGAGGATGGTGGTCCTGAAATCTTGCTAGAACCTGAGCTGAACTATAAGCATCAACACATACAAATACACTCTGGCATGGCAAGAACTCCACATGGAGCAAAATTTTCAATGGTGTGTGGACTCACAGGATGGGCGTTATCAGTTCTCTGCCAGCTAATTCTCTTTTTCTGTTCTTGAATGCTTGCTCTGGGTTGGGTCTGTATCTGCTGCTGCTACGTACTATCACTGTCTTCATCCCATTTTGAATGGATTGCTTGTCTATCATTATTATATGTTATGAGCTTGTGCGAGAAAAAATGAAAAGGCAGGATAAAAATAATTCTGACAAGTAAAACATTCCCCCACCACCCTGGCTTGGCTTATAAACTGTGAATAATGGTGTGGAAGCACCAGTTCCACCCAGGCCAGGTGGAGAATGTCTCCAGGAGGAATGTCTTCAGGAAGTATCTGCTGGCCAGGCAGGAGCAGTGGGTAGCAGGCAGGAGAGGACACTCCCAACTTGAGACGAAGGCCTTGATTTGCACATGGCAGCAAAATGGGGAGTTGTGAGCATGCTGAGGTGGTCGGGGGAAGTGGACCTCTTCAGGTTGCAGGTGGGTGACCGCCGTTCTGGACTCTACTCACTGTTGAAATTTCCTGCAAACTGAAAGCAAAGACTGCTGGTAAAGGGATGGGACAGTATCTTTTCCACTTCTGTCCTAGTTTTCTTCTGCAGAGAAGTGTTTGGTTTTTGTTTTCTTAGAAAGAGGAACATTGAAAACCCACATTCCCCCATCTGAAGTGATACAGTGCATTCTATCAGCTTGCTCCTACCTGGTTCTCTGGCAGTAGACCAAGTCTTATGCACTGCACCGACTTTCCTTGCATTTATCCCATGTTACTCTGGTCTTTCTGGTTTTTTCTTCCCTTTGGACATCTCGCCCGCTGTTGAAATTCATACTGTAGACTCTTCCACGCAGGACTCTGTCATTCATTCAGCTGGCAACCCAACTTGGATTGTGCTTTGCTGGAATGTTGGCCTTCATTATGAGATAAATTTGTGCTGAAAGTTTTGCACATTAGATCCAAAATGTCCCATTTTCAGACTTTTTTGTGTGTATGTGAGGGGGGTGCTATTCAAGGTGTCTTGGACTACATCTTCACTACTTTTCAGTTTTGTAGGTAGCCTGCTGTGACTTCAGCAATATTGAATTGAAACTATTCAACAACCCAAACCCACTGAGGGTTCATCCAGAGGGTGTTTTCTTGCTTTCCCAATTCAACATGATAGTGCTTGATTTTTGACCAGGTCTTGGTCAAAAGCAGTCCTAGGGAATGTAGGTACTTGGGTGATGGTAGGTTACCAGGCTTGTGTACTGCACCATCTGCCCCAGTCCCTGTGGGCTTCATCATCATCATCTTTTTGGTTCCATGTGCATGATGCTTTAAATAAATTAAAAAGACAGGTCTCTGCCTGGGAATGAAATACCATTACAGGTGTCCCCCTGTATCTGTGGATCCTGTATCCACTGTTTCATGTATCTGTGGTTCACGAATTCCCCCACTGCACAAATAAAGTTGCATTGACTTCAGCCCTTCAACCTTCTTCCTGTTGGTGCTTCCTCTTCCTGTTTGCCTTTCCAGACCGCACAGAAACAGCCAGGTCCAGAAGAAAGCAATAGGAGGTCTGCAATCAGAGACCAGATAAGTCTCTGTGTGATGGAAGGGGATTTGTGAACTGCTTCATTTGGAGTTCATTGTTATTCATGGTTTCCGATATCTGTGGTGGCAGCTGGATATCCCCCGTGGATGGGGGGGGGGCACCTGTATTTCATATACATTTACTTGGGCTTAGTTACAGTAAGGGGCCTTCACATCTGAGGGGCTGAAGCAGTCCCTAGGCAGGCCTTGAGATGGGATTTGCCACACCCAAAACCTTGTGATCCAAAGAAAGGAATCCACTGTTGGTGAGCCTGCTGGGTTTGTGGTGTGCCTTGAGTTGGAAAGGGCCAGGGGGGAATTGAGAAAAGACTCAGGTGTTGAATTTTTTTTCACCCTTAGGTGGAATAGCTGCAAGCAGAACAAACAAGGTGCCAATAATCGTCCAGTCAACCAGACGCCTTCACCAGAGGGGGAGAAACTCCACAGTGACAGCGGCATTTCAGTGGACAGCCAAAGCCTCCACGATCAACCACCACAGACACAAACGGCATCAATGCAAGGCAAGGGAAGAAGTGGCTTTCATGGAATAGGAAAGAAGGCAAATGGGAGGGTCAGATTCCGGAATGGGGGCAGTCATGGAACAGGAACAGAGCACTGGGAGACATCAAGAGGTCCTTTTTTCCACTTCCCTGCTGCGTCTGCGCGTTAGATTGAGTACCCATGAAGCTGGGTGAAGTGGCTGCTTGAGGGGCAGTTTGGGGAAGGCAGTGAACTGGTAGGGAATGCTCTGCACACCATATTTGTCTGCCAGCTCCACTGGCCTGTTGCCCATCCCCCTCTGCTCCACCCAGCTACTGCTCCAACCTTCTCATTCACTGAGTGTGAACAAGAAGAGGATAGGAGTGGTGGTACCCCATCTCTTCTTCAAGCACCACTGCCATCAAGCAAGCAATTAAGGCTGTGACTAGTGGTGGTGGCAGGGAGGCAGCTGCTGTACTTCTGTTCCGACCACTCTGGATTGGAACAGGATCACACCATGGCCACTTCCACCACTGGCGCCTGGTTCAGTCCCTGCCCAGCATCTTCTTCCAAATAAGCTGGTGGGGATCATGCTGTGAGCAAAAGAGAAGGGACAGCTCAATCCTAATGGGCTGCCCTACTGGCAGAACTAGTGTTCTTTCAGCGCTACAGCACTTTACAGCAGTGTGCGCTGCCAGAGCGCCAGCAGGAAGGCCAGAGCCTTCCCATGCAGATTGTTGCTGTGTTGGCTGCCTGCCGGTGCAGGTAAGCTAGTGTGGGAGGTGGGAGGGAGTGGGAGACAGCAGAATGGAGGCAGGGAGGGGGAGGAACAGGGAGGGGAGGTTGCAGAATGGGGGTGGGGTGGGGGAGGAACAGGGAGGGGAGATTGCAGAATGGGGGTGGGGAGGGGGAGGAACAGGGAGGGGAGGCTGCAGAATGGGGGAGGGGTGAGGGAGGAATAGGATGGGGAGGTTGCAGAATGGGGGTGGGGTGGGGGAGGAACAGGGAGGGGAGGTTGCAGAATGGGGGTGGGGAGGGGGAGGAACAGGAAGGGGAGGTTGCAGAATGGGGGAGGGGTGGGGGAGGAACAGGGAGGGGAGGTTGCAGAATGGGGGTGGGGAGGGGGAGGAACAGGAAGGGGAGGTTGCAGAATGGGGGAGGGGTGAGGGAGGAATAGGGAGGGGAGGTTGCAGAATGGGGGTGGGGTGGGGGAGGAACAGGGAGGGGAGGTTGCAGAATGGGGGTGGGGTGGGGGAGGAACAGAGCAGGGAGGAACAGGGTAGGAAGAGTGTATGTGGCAGCCTCCCCAACCCCTTTCTGTCCTCAGACTTGGCCAGCAAATTCAATGGTGCAGGTCTGCGGAGACCGCATTGCAAGGTGGGAGTCTTACAGAAGGGTCTCTTACAGAGATCTCCAGCTTTCCCCCGTCTGCTGGATACACTGAGCACTTTTCAGCACAGTTGCACCTGCAGGGTGGTTGTGGATAAGGATTGGATTGGGCCAGAAATCACAGTCCCTTCCAGTCTGTTTTGTAGAAGTGGCTGAGTGGGCTGGCAGTAGGATGATGTGGCAGCTGTGACAAGGGGGTGTGTGTTAGGGTGTATATGCTGATGCTTAAAAAATAAAAAGGGGAAGAACAGAACATTCAGGCACTGCTTTGGGTGCTGATTCAGCTTGGGCCAGGCCTGACTAGATCTGTCAGGCTTTGGCTCAGCCTTTGAAATCCACCTTGCAGTTTGCTTCAGGCAGAGAGCAGGTACATACAGGCAGAGAGTAGACACAAGCCAGTGAACCAAGTTAAAATACTGCAGAGGAAGGATATCCCTTCTGCCCCATCTTGCCACGGACTCCATGACCAGTCTAAACTGTGGGCAGTTCTTTCTTCTACTCCAGACTAACAGAATCATTGCAAGACAGGGGTTTTTTTTGGATCTGGGCTTGGCTTGCCTTACAGACCGCAAACTTCAGTTTGGCAAACCAACCTAATGCACAAATATGCAATCAGAGCTTTCACTGAGCAAAAGCACCCTGTGATTCTATTCCACAGGATCCCAAAATAACCAGAAGTTCTAGGACTTAATTAATAGATTTTGTAAGCCCGAATATTTGCAAAAGAGAACTGCAAACCAAACGCATGATTCTGTGATTTTGTCCTGTGGAATGCAAGATCAGTTCACTTTGTTTTTTTCCCCAAACACAGGAAATAGAATATGGGAGAAATGATACTCAGTGAAATGGCCAAAAACTCTAGAGGGGGATTCCAGGGGGCATTTGGTCTTTGTCCCCACCATGGTTCTGATTGTACTTTCCCCTGTGCTATACTTAATGGAAATGGTTTTCTTTTTACCATGACAGTATCTGTTCTTGCACCAAGTTCATGAGCAATCTGCAGGGGTAGAGAGCTTTGTGTGCCTCCTAAAACATTCAAATGGGGTGAATTGGGGAGTGGGGATTGGAACTTTCTTTGGAGATTGGGGTACCATTTTAAATACAGTTTAGCATGGTATAAAAGAGTAATGCCAACTTGGGTCATATGTGAAGGGTTCTCATCTAGGTCTTGCCAAGGCGAGGTGATGTCAAATGCTTTCATGCCATTCCCTGATCCTGATGGAATTCTAGTACTAGGGAGTTTGCAGCCTGGATGATTGTGTCATGGTCAAATGCATCCCAGTCATTGGGGTCTCTGGACATTAACTTTGTTTGTGTTTGTTTGATTGATTGATTGATTGATTGATTGATTGTTTTTGCATCCCAGTCATTTGCAATCCACTATAACTGGGCAACAAACAAAGTATAACTGGGCAACAAACCCAGGATATTAGGATATTATATATTCCAAGCCTCTTATCCCAGCACTATTCCTAACCCTATCTTTACATTTTAAAAATAAAAAAGTATATCTAATACAGGTCCAACCTTATTATACACTGATTTTTGATCCACAGATTTGACTTAACACGGATGGCCACTGCAAATGAGGACCGGTGCTGATCGCTGGAGAAGGGGAAAAAAAACACCATCAAAATTTAAACATTTTTTCCCCCCTTTCTCCAAGGATCAGGCAGTCAATCAGTCTGTCTTGGACAACTGGAAATTCAAATGACCCCCTCACTTTGCCCTGGCTTGTTGAATAAGGGAATGCAAAGGCTTTTTAATTACTTCTGCATTCCGTTCTTCAGATAGCCAGGGCAAAGGAAGAGGATTGCTTGCGTGTCTGAGCATTTCTGATTGCTGTGCCTCTTCAAACAGCGAACAACAGGGACGCTTTTTTAAACCGCTTTTATTTAACACGGTTTTTGGCATCTGTGGTGGTTCCAGGAACAGATACAGAGACACAACGGTATATGTTTGGGACACAAAAAGACCTGACACAAATGTCCAATACCAGAATGCGTTTGACCATAGCACACTTGGAATTCCACCCCTTTGTAACTTGTTGCATTCTTCCAACTGTTTTTCCAATGCAGGCCTTAAAGGAGATGGAAACCTTTATTTTAGCCTGCCACCCAGCAAGCGGGAGGAGGTTGAGAAGCTACTGAATAGCTCCACTGAGGAGACATGGCGCCATTTGGCCGGAGAGCTGGGCTACAAGGAAGACCACATAGACTCCTTCACGCAAGAGGAATATCCGGTCCGCGCGCTGCTCTCCGACTGGTTCAGCAAGGACAGTGCCACCCTGGATGCCCTCTATTCTGCCTTGCATAAGATCCAGAGGGGGGATATCGTGGAAAGCCTTTACAGCGAGTCCACCGCTAGTTCACCAGTGTGAAGTAAGGAGCAGGGGTGGAGGCAGTCTGGGTGGCCCTCTCTGCAATCCCCCCCCCCATCCTGCACTTTCCTCACTGGTGCCTCTTGGGAGAAAACATGTGAAGGAAAAACAGAGTTCGTTCCTCCTCCCCAGTTCTGGGGATTTGGAGCAATCCTCTATGCACTGACTTGGGCTTTTTTCTCCCCCAGTATTTTCACCCAATACCTCTTGCCAGTAGCAGACTGTAAGATGCTTAAAGGAAACAGAGGAAGGTCACAGGTGCGGATCTGTTGTGGTGGTTTTAATCTTCTGGAATCGTAGCATTTTCCTGCATCTGCAGAAATGCGGGACTGACGAATTTTGTCCAGTCAATGCCGCTTGAAGTTTGGCCTCTCTCTTCCAGGTGCCTCCGAATACCACGCCTGCCCCATGTGCCTCTTCAGTCCCTTCTCTAGCTTCCCTTTCTGCACTCCTAGCGGCTGTCCTTCAGTCACCAGCTCTTTCCTCTTAAATACCCTGTTCCCAAGAAATCAAAGGTGGCCTGGTTGAGCATGACACATGGCTGATGGACTTGAAAATGGTAGGAGGAGGAAGAACTGAACCTGCAGCAAAGGGATAGAAGATATCCCTAGATGATGGAAGTATAGAGGACACTAGAGAGAGAGACCTGTGTTGAGAGAGCCTCTTGGAGCATCCCAGGATTGCGGGGGGGGGGGGAGGAGAGACGGGAGGGAAGGACATGATTTCTGACTGTCAAAACTGACACTGTGAAGACCAAACCTTGAAGTACATGGATGGAGCGAAATGGGAAACCCATTTCCATCCACATTTCCATTCTCACATCAGTGACATCAAGAGGCCCTTGGCCCCCCCATTCTCTTCTTCCTCAGTTGCATTCCTCTCATTCAGTAAGCAGTATTGAACCTTGCTCCCTCACCCTGTTCCTGGGTTTGATCCAAGCTCACTGTGTCATACACCAGGCAACACTCATTTCAAGGGGTTATTATAAGCCATACTGGGGAGTGGAGCTGGTAACAGAAAACCCCAAACAAACCTTGCAGTATGGCATTCTTTGAGGCGTGTGGACTATTAATCACTGTGATGCCATCAACCAGGCCAAATGCCATCTCCCATGTGTGATCCCAGATGTTGTGTTTGGTGAGACATTCAAAGTGATGGTCTTTGTTCTTCCTCAGATTAGTGAACCAATCACTGTGGGTTATTTAAGCCAGTACCTCTGTTGCATTAAAAGGGGGGGATAGCAAGGTAACCCCTGGGTGGCCTTAAGGCATCATTTGGAGAGAAGTGCTCCATTGGCTTGGCCCCAGAACTTATTAGCCACCCCCAGAACAAGAATGCACCATCTCCAGAGTTCGTTGGTGTTTTTCATTTTTATCAATGTTGCAGAGGGTTGAAGAATGACATGGGGTTGCGGGGTTGGGAGGGAAGATCCTCCAGCAGAGGTTCAGAAATGAACTGGAAATTAATCTGCTGACCCCCCTCCCTCAGATATATTCCAAGATCTGTTGCTTTTTTAAACTTTTGCTCTGAATGTTCATATGGGCCTCATGAAACTTGTGGCGGTGGAAAGCTTGCAGTATTTTTTAAACAACTGGTTGGGCCATTAAAAGAGATGATTTCACCTTTCCTTTTGTTCCTTTGAACTGGAACTATGCAGAGAAGTGAGTCCTACCCACCCTCACCTTTAAGGACACATAAGTTTTGGAAGTGGTAGAAGGAAAGCCAGATGAAACGTTGATTCCTACCCCTTGGTTAAAAAAAAGAAAAAAGGGGGGGGGGAAAGATGGTTTGGGTGTGGTTGAGGATGAACGGAAGCAACCTGAGGAATGTTGCTATCCTGATCACATGTATTCTGCCTAGTTCAAAATTGCATGGATGCTTTGCCTGAAACGTCCTGATTTGCCTAAACATTTGTATTAGGCAAAACTGAGTTGCCATTCTTGGGGTGATACCGGCAACATTGCAAGGAAAAAGTAGGTTTATCTTTGGACCAGCTCTTGATTTTTCAGGATGTTTGAGTGTTCCCGGATCGCAATTCCAGATTGAAGAAGGCAAAATTCCAGGTTGAAGAAGAAGCCAGAGGATGAGGCAGCCGTTTTGTCATGGAGTCTTAAGCAGTTTAGAATGGAAAACCCAAGAAGCTGCTTTATACCTCTGGCTTGGGTCAGTGGTCCATTTAGCTCAGTGCTGACTACTCAGCAAACATTTGCCCCCCATCACTGAGAGGACAGGGTCATTCCAGCTCACCTACCTGTGATCCCTTGTTGGGGTGGGTTGAGATATGGGGAACTGAATCTGGGAACTTCCACACTTAAGCAGATTCACTTCCTTGGCCAGAAAGTTGTAGGGTTTGGTGACTATTTAACCACCACCACTACCCTGCTAACCACCACACACCCCCTTTCTTTCCTCCTTGTGGAGATCTATGCCTTGTTTGCAGTGACTACCCAAAAGGAGCAAAAAAACTTTATGCAAAGTGTTTTCGCCTTCCTCGAATGTGCATGACCAGCAAACAACTCTGTCCTTAGAGCCACATCATTGAAAACTTGCCCTTCTTATGGACATTACTATACCTTCAAGAGCATAGATATGGAGGCAAGAGATTAGTCTTAACAAAATTCAGACTGTTGAAGTCAAATGTGATTAGCATGTTCCCCAACTCAGAAAGCCTCTGAGCAGGCTTCCTCCAGAGTTCCAATTTTTGCATACCATGCCAAAAAATTCAGCTTTTTTGGTTGAATATGGCCATTTTTGGTCATGGTAGTGGTGGCTGTACCTCCTGCTGGGTGTGTGCACACAGCTGTAGTAACTAGTAGCATTGAATAAGACAACTGTCTGTAGGACAATTGAGAGAGTTTGATTGCTGGTGGAGGGAGACCAACACCATAAACATGGACCAGTCAGTTAATTGATACTAAATGGGCAAGGCTGTTGGGTTCCATTCCCAGAAAGGTTTCATAGGCTTTTTTCTGGATTCTACTGAGCTTTCTGAGTCACATTCTGAAATGCGGTGAAATTCTGGAACAGCTGCAAAAACTCAATGTATGCTCAAAGGCTCCTGTGTATAATGAGCATCATGAAGTCATAGACTATATAACACACCAAAGGTCTCTGTAGATGTGCACCAAAGTATAGAGCCTTGTCTCCAGTGGGGCTGTCTCCAGTCCATGTTTGACCTTAATGTACATCTATGACACCATGAGCCATGCAGGGGAAAGAGGAATGCACTCATGTGTGTGTCAAAGACGAGAGCTGCCCAAGGACTTATGAGGATTTAATGAAATCTGATGGACTAGCCAACAGATTCCAGTAGGTCTTTATTCCACTTGGAGATCAGTTCCACCCCAGCCAAAACAGCACATTCTAGCATAAGCTCTGGTTGTAGCAAAGTTCAGTAGCATCCCCTTCTTAAGGGAGAATAGCTACAACCAGTACCTCTGATTAACAACCATAGTCAAAACTAGATTAGGAGCAAGTGTCACATCCCCATTTTACTCCCTCTGGAAGATCGGGTGGTCATAGAAAATGACAATGGACTTGATGGGTCATTGAATTCTACTTCCCGTCAAGAGCAAGCTACTGAAAGCATTTCTGTTGACAAAAATTACCACCATCAGCACCAGAGATAGATGAAATTGGATACTGAACAGGAAGTTAATTTCACAGATCATCTTATAGAACTGAGTCCACTGAAAGTCATTCGATGTTTGGACCAACATGCTCTTAATTGATATGCTCCAGTAATTGATATGACTATACACCCAGCTTGGCAAAGTGGTCTAATGTCCTATTATGCTTTCACATAAGTTGCAAAATTCTTATTAATGGCAGTGAAAAAAAAAAGTGCCAGAGACAGGGAAAACCATTGGGTGCCCTGAATCTTGTCAAGAAGTCCATCATTTCTTGTCTTGAATTTCCTCAAGCTTCTGGGGAGACAGTTGAACCCTTGAAGCCTGTTTGGAGAAATGGCAAGAGTCTAGAGCAGCCATTTTCAACCACAGTGCTGTGGCACACTGGTGTGCCATAAATGGTCTGCATGTGTGTCACCAGAATTTGCAGGAGGTTCATTTGTTAGCAGGGCCACCGGGGCCCTGCTGGTAATATGGTGTGCCTTGTCAATTGTCAAAAAACGGGTGGTGTGCCTTGACAATTTTAGCGCCTTGTCAATGTGCCATGAGATGAAGAAGGTTGAAAATCACTGGTCTTGAGGCACCTTCGCTAGAGGTCTTTAAGGCTGCAATTCTATGCATGTTTACCTGCAAAAATCACCATTGAAAACAGTGAGGCTTTCTTCTCAGTAAATGAGCATAGAATTGCACTGGTTGGCAACCTTCAGGTAGCCTAATAAAGCATCACTCAGACCAAGGCAATGAAGCAAGAAAATACATTTTTGCAGCTGCAGGAATCAATCTGTAACGATTTGGGAGCCACCTTTCCATGACTTGGCATATGACTCAGAGCCTGCCTGGTCGTGCCATTAGAGAGGAAGATAGCCTGGGAACCTTGTCTTACATATTGGGTGTGATCATGAGAACATTGCCTGTAGTGAAACAGCTGTGGTGGCGTGCCACGCTAGTTGACATGCATCACTTTTATCATTAATTGCGCCACACTTCATTTTTTTTTCTTCTGCTTCTACCTTTATAAAATCCATAGTACTTGTGGGTCATGTGACCCTTTCTCATCGGTAATTAAAACAGTTTGCAAACAATCTCTGTGTGCTCATCTTCAACATGTCCCTCAGGGCAGAGCAAGGCATTGTAAGGGAAGTGGATTTACCACTGTTCTACGTCTGTTTGTTTTGTCTTCCTTGGAACATCTACAACAACACCACATCTAGCATGACAGCATTGTGCTGTCAGGCTCTCCATCCGTGGCTCATATCAGTGGCCAGTGGGAGCAGCAGAATGCAAAGGACAGTGTCGTCACACCAGGTGCTATGTAAAGTTTGCCAGAAAGTCAGAGCAAAGAGACAGAACAAAGTCTGCATCTGCATCTGCCTTCATTGTTCTGGCGACAGAACCACAAAAACCGAAAAATGTGTAAGGAACTGGAGGAAGACCATGACTCAATAATAAAGGCTTTGCATAATACCAGTTTGCTGTACCATAGTTGGGTTTCTATGAACAACACTGATTGCTACTGCAGTGCGTCAATGGAGATACTTCGTTGGGTCTATCTGGCCTTTGGGGTACAGAACATTTTCTATCCACGGAATCAAAGGATGATATCTACATGGTTGGTTGGCAACCTTCAGTCTCGAAAGACTATGGTGTAAGCCTACAGCACCCAGTATTCCCAGGCGGTCTCCCATCCAAGTACTAACCAGGCCTGACCCTGCTTAGCTTCCAAGATCAGACAAGATCAGGGATGTGCAGGGTAACAGAAGAGGATGAGAGATGGGGTGTGGAAAATACAGGTCAAAAAGGTTGCAAATTGTCCTACTGAGCTGTCATTTAATAGCTCAATTTAACATAGAACAAGAGTGTGCTCTTGTTCACAGACCCCTTCTTAGTTTAAAAAAGATATATGCATGCAAAGAAAAATATTGGAAAGTTACATTTCCCATAAAACGTTGTTGGCATATTTCAAAGTTTCACTCAGACTTTCACAATGAAGAACAAATGAAAGAACAAAAAGGATGCTTTTAAAAGGGGGAGGGGAACCACAGCCAAAGTTAAAAGATCTTTCTCGCCTTTTATATTTTTCATTTGTTATTTTCAACGTGTGTGGGATTCTAGTTTTGTTTTAACACTGTTCCGATCCTTGTCCCATGGTTTGCTTGTAAGGCAAATGCCCATTTTTGACCATTTTTTCCCCCGCCACGAATAAATGTTGCTGTAACAAAAAAAGCTGGATCGGTCAGTAGGATTTCCTGCTATGGGTGGCTTTCATTTTGCATGGGCGGATGACTCAAGGGGAATGTGGAAAAGTCAAAAGGTGGCTGCACCTGTGTGGTCTTAGATGATTTTTGTAGTGGCTGCGTGGACAACTGTAACCGTGTACTGTTCAGATGTGAATAAATATGAATTCCTGTGACTAATGCATCTTGTATATATTTCAGCAGTCGGGTGGGATTGGGTGGGGACTGATCATCTTCAGCCTTTTAGGCCCCAGCTGTAACCTTTTGCAGTTAGTCGGTTGCTCTCCAAATGTCTATTATTTCTCACCCTCCTCCTCCTCCTCTCCCTTCACTGAACGAAACTGACAATCCCCGAGTTCTCCTAAATTCTGCAGCCTTTCCAAGTTTACTTTGCAATCAAAACAGACAAACCAAGAAGGTTTTGGTAAACATGTCAAATGGACATCCTTGGATTCCAGGCATTCCCCATTCAGACACAGATGTTTGCTTTTAGAGATAAGTGTTCTGAATCCACTTGCATTGACAGTGCTAATAATAATGCATGGTCAAGTACATTTGCACCAAGTGTGTTGAGACAGTGCAATTGCCCTGGGCTGCTATGTGGCTAGCTGGAGCGGGTCACTTCCAAAAGTAGTTTCACGGAAGAGCACAGAATGATTTTATTGGCTACATCTGTCTTCTGCTCCTCCTCCAAGGTGCTCTGCGTAATGTGCACACAACTGCCAATAACTGGGTGGTCCATTTACCATCCAGTTACTGATCAGGCCTGTGATGATTGAGCTCCATATGTTTCCCTTAAGGAAACCCTCAGGGTAAAATTCAACTGGAATGAGGCTTTGAAATCAATGCCGTTGTGGAAAGAAGGCATGGCCAGGCAGGCGGGAAGTTCGTGAATCGCTTGTCTTCGTTGTCTGGGTTCATCGAGAATAACACCCAACCAGCCTACTGGCCGGGACTGATCATCCAAGCCCACCTGACCAGGTCAGAGTGCAGGCAGGATGACCAAGTGGTCATAAACCATCCCATCAGATGGACCAATCACCTCATTGAACCTAGGTGATTTAAGGGCAGGTCCAAGAATACTCATATGGTCTGGCTGCCTCTGTGCATAAAAAGTTTCTATATGCCTCACTGGGAATGTGTTTTGACTAAGATCTACACCTGGGCACTTCCAGCGCCCAAACCATTATCAAGTCTGCTTGTTCTGTTCCTACCACCTTTTTTATCTTAAAATCCCCCACTCTTTTTGTGTTTTAATAAAATCCTTTTATGCTTTAACACTTCACCTGTTTCAACTGAACTCAGACAGAGCCTTGCCTGAGTCATCCTGGACCTTTGGCTATCTGATACCTGGGGCTAGGTTTGGGGAAAATCTTTATGGTGGAGAGGAGGCATTTCGGGGTGAGGGGAGAGCAGACAGTGGATGGGCCGGTGGGAGAGCGGGCAGGGAGTGGGAGGCAGGGCCAGGACCCAGCAGTTACGCCAGATTCTAGCCCCTGTTCCCAGGCGTCGCAGAGCGGCTCCTGGCTCCATTCTGCTCGGATCTGTGCCACCTTGTCAGGTAGCGCAGATTCGAGTAGACCCATTGGGGCAGCTGCAGCTCTCCCTGGGGTAAGGGGAATTCCCCCCCCCCCTTATCTTGGGCCAAGCTTCAGCCACTCCCAAACCTGCACTGGCCTGCCACTTCCAGCGCAAGTTAGGATTGCGCTGTTAGATACCTGGAGGTGGGGACAAAATGGCTAGTGGAATATTTGCGAAAGGAAGACAGAATGGAGCTGGAAACCAATAGTTGGAAATGGAGAAAGGAATTGCTTTGTTTGTGAGCAGGAAATGGAGTGGTCTTAAGGTCTTAAGCAAGACCTCATCTTCGCTTGGCCTACTGTTGCCTGACATGCTTATGTGTACATGTATAAGATGTTGGTAAGTGTGTGACCCGGACCGGTTTCATTTTGTTTTGCTTGGACTGAGGGCAAGAAAGCATTAGCTCCCCCAGGCCTTTAGCATCAAGGCCAACCTCTGATTGGTTGGCATAAGCTCCCTTCACAGCCCACTCACTAGCTGGCTGGTATGAAGCCTTGCTTTGGGAAATTCCATGACGAGTCGCACCTTGCTTGCTTAGCCATTTCAGACTTGTAAACAATGCCACATCTTGGGAGCACCCTGACTTAATGGCAAACAGCACCATTAATTGTCACGAAAGATGTGCCTTCACCCTTCGTTTCCCTCACCAACTTCCTTGCAAACTCAGTTACAAGTCCCATGAGACTTACTCTAGGTGGTTCCCAAACTTTGTGCCGTGGCACCAGAGGGCACCATGGTGAATTCACAGACGTATCGCAGGATGTTTCCCGCATCTTTTTCTTCCCAGCTCTCCTGAGCGTTTCCATCTTGGATCATGAGAGATCTCACAAATGCGTGAGATCTTGCACAATCCAACACGGCAGCACCTGGGAAAGCCAGGAATAAAAGGTCACCGTGAAAGAAGGGCACCACCACCATGATACATATGGGAACTGCTGCTTTATAGCAGTGTTTCTCAACCAGTGGCAGAGGTACCACGAGTGGTACTTGAGGTGGTATCTAGTGGTACTCGCAGAACCCCTGGACACCTGCTGCATTGAGACCAGGAATGTGACACAACCATTAGTGGTGGAGGCTTGGCTCAGCGGGCAGAGCTTCAAAGCATGCTTTTGTGTGCTCGAAAAAGCCCTCCTATCCACCCTGAGCCTCCTACTGGTGTTGCTTTGCATCTGGTCTCCCAACCCAGAAGTAATTGGCAATGGTTGTCATCGCCAGTTACTTCTGATGGTACTTTGAACAGGTGGACCGTGTGAAGTGGTCCACCAGAGGATAAATGTTGAAAAACACTGGTCTGTAGGATTTCAGCCTTACTCATGCTCTTCCAGTTACTGCACCCACTGTTAGCAAGGCAGTAGGGAAGCCCCCACAAAGCAGCACATGGTTCTGACATCTGACCTGGACAAATTTATCAAAAGATGTATTATTTTTCACATTTTTATACTACTCTTCCTCCAAGGAGCTCAGGGTGGTGTTGTACATGGTTCCTCCCCTCCTTTTGTCCTCACAGCAACCCTGTGAGGTAGGTGAGGCTGAAAGATAATGACTGACCCAAGGTCACCCAGGAAGCTATGCGCTGAGTGGGGATTTGAACCTGGTTCTTCCAGGTCTATATCCAACATCAGAACCACTACATCATCCTGGTTCTCAAGTATGAGTAATCTGCTTTCTGTAGAGATTCATAGGACAATATTGTCTAATCTTTGCAACTCTGCGGTGTACTCCTTTGCTATTGTTTAACTGCTATTCCTTGCTATCCTTGACTTAAGAATTGAACCTGGGGCCTTCCACATACAAAGAAAGTGCTCTCCTATGAAACCACAACCCATCACCACAAGCTTTGTCATTGCCGTTAGTGTTATCAGTTACTGAATAGATAAGAATTTTTGATCCCTAATTGCTTGAAGTCAGATGGCCCAGAGATGAAGGTGAATGTGGTTTCATTGCCAGGACTGAGTCCAGGAACATGTGCAGCCGTAAAGAAGAGAGAACTTTGAGCCTATGCAGAGTGGCGGAGTGAGAACCCAGAACAAATCTTTCCCCACATCTGGGAAGATGAGGAAACTTCCGTTTTAGATCTTCTTATAAATTGTTGAGTCGAGATAATAACACTGAATTAAACAATCCTGGCTATCTCTCAGCAAGTAAACAAGACGTAAAATAAAATTTGCCTTTAAAATAAGTAACATCTGGTGAACTCCTCCCCCCTCACTGCCAGGGCTTGCAGTTTAGTCCCTTCCTGTGGGAGGTTTGGGGTTTAAGAGGAAATGGGTTAAAATAAGTAGTTGCTTAACATCATTCACAATTCAGGCTGGTGTTGGAGGGTTGCGGGTCTCTTCTTTAGCTGTGTGTGTGGGTGGGTGTGAGAGAGAAAGAGAAGGAGAGAGATTGTACATGATTTCTAGTGGTGTGTGGATAGCCATGTGTAGAGCAGACAGACATGTGATCACAGTGGTTAGCATGCAGAAGGAGGGACAGCTATCCAGAATGATGTGCGTGTACACATTTACACTCTTGCATAGAACACAGTTCTAAATGCAATGGCTGAAATATGTGCCTTTCTAATGAAGGCAAGAACGTCTCCCAGCTATCCTCTCACCACAATGGGCAATTACCTTTGCCAGCCTCGACAGATTTGGGATTGGGAAGGAGGTCGCAAGACAAGTTTACAAGCTGACACGGGTTCTGGAATGCACCAGCTGAAGAGTTTGGAGTAGTAATGCTGACCATGACGAAGACATTCAACACATGTGATGGTGATCCGAACACATGGCAAGCCGGGTGAATTGAGTGCGTAGAGTACATATGTGGTGGCAACATGCGTCCATGGGAAGGATATGACGTGCCATATTGCACTTTCACGTCTGAGGAGGAGGTGCTTCCAGTTTTGGCTCCAGAAAATGAAGGCACCTGCCTGCATTTCAGCCTCTGAAGACTTGGAACCTTATGGTGATCTGTTGGGGTGAGGTTGGAGAAGGGTTAAGCAGGGAGGTGGGTGCCTGACACTAACTGCTAGGCACTGCTCCCATCTTGCCTCTGCCCTTACACTAGCAAAAGACGCCTGCCTGAAACCTTGGAAAGTCAATCCCAGTCAATGCTAAGCTAGATGGAGCAGGGGTCTGATTCAGTACCAGGCAGCTGCCTATGGTCCGTTTTTACACTCATGTTACCCTTCCCATAAACTTGTGTGCATGCAAGCACACTCTCTCACCATTTCTAAGCAGCGCACAACAATTTTAATTGACCACCCCCAATTGCAAGAAGCGCCAGCTGCTTGAGGGGGTGACCCCGCAAGGAACGAAGGCAACATAGCTGCCCACACAGAGACATTTATGGTTGTTGATCATATTGCACATTTTTTCCCCATTGCACAATACTGTTTTGCAGACAGGGTGGCAGAGATCAAATTTGCTCAACGTCTTCTAATGGTGGATGAAATAATTGAGAATGGAGTCTGCCTTTGAGCCTGGACGGACTGCACTTCTTCACCATAAAGGGATGAGGACTTGTGCCTTTATTTTCAGTCCTTTCCTAAATATCCTTAAAATTGCATTTTCCTTTACTCCAGCAATACATATCCCTTGAAGACTGAGACAGGCAGTTAGTGAGCACATCCACATGTACAAGATGTGAGAGAGACCAGGAGCATATCTGGAATGGGCAATCTGCTCAAAGTAGTCCTGCATATAAGCCTGGCCACATAATATGTCTCTCCCCCCCCCACCCCCGGAAGCCAGGCCAATTTATGGTTATTGCAGGAGGCAAAAATATTAACTGTAGAAGCTAGAGAGGAGCAAGAGGTTAATATCGGCTTGGGAAGGGGGAGGAAGAGTAAATGGGAGAGGGACAGGGCTTGGAAACTCTCTCTTTGGCAGTTTTATTGCTTTTTGGGGAAAAGTAGAAAAAAAATAGATCCTTAATCTCACATTTGCTGTAATTGGATTCGTAATGAGTAATCATATCCAGTGGGTCTCCCATTAGGCCAGTGGAGAGGATGTCATTGGACTCAGGATATGAGGAAATGAGAGGATGTGAGAAGGAGAATTTCACCCCAGTCTGCAGTTTTGAGGAACACAAGGCGGTCTTTTGTGAAACAGGATGATCTGCTCTCCTTATTTACTCTCTTGCAGGAGCATCAGTCCTCTCTACTCTGTACAGAAGCCTAGACCCACCGCCAGGCTCTGTCCAGCTAGACCGCCAAGATTTGCCAGCAGTCCTAGTCCAGGACAATAGTAAACAGGAAAAACAGCTGGGGATGTGGACATCTTGTTGAGCTTCCAAATGAGAAGGCATGGAGAAGCAGCAAGATCACAAAGCCACCAAAACATGACAAGGAGGAGGAGGCCTCTACATACCTGTGACCAAGGCTGGTGCGGCTGCTGCTTCCTCCACCACTGCCGTCTTGGCTGGGCCTCATGAGGAACCCCCTTCCAGCTTGGCACCCCACTCTGCTAGCTACACCACAGTTCTGACAAGGAAGAGTTAGGCTCTCCTATGCCCCATGCTTTTACAAAGCCCCGCCCTCCCTCAGTGGCAAAGAGATCATTCGACTGCAGAGTACTGCAGCTTGGTCCTAAGGCCTCCATCTCCTTTGCAAAGTTTGACATGGAAAGAGTGATTTTCTAGTTTAGTAGAAAGTGCAGTGCACAAGAAAAGTGATTAACTCTTTCCCCAATCATGGCTTTCTCCCTCCCTCTCCCGGCCCCAATAGTTTCCTCCTCAGTGGGGGCTTCTGACCATGTTATAGTTGCATTTGTAGGCCTGGAGCTTGGTGACAAGTTGAGCTGAGGCCTGTCCATTTATTTCCACCCATCTTCCATATGTGGTCTTCTTCCTGTTATCCTCCCAACAACCTTGTGAAGAAGGTTAGGTAGACTGAAGAACAGTCCAAACCAGCATTTCTCAAAGTGTGCTCCTGTTTGTGGCTCTCCTTCCTCATTCCTTTCCTGTTCCAGCTCTTTGCTGGTATTTAGTGTTGAGCTTGGTGCTGCACCACTCCGTGCATGTGCAGGGGCTCTGGGGCTCCCTGAAACTCTGTGTATGTGCCAACAAGTTTCCTTGAGATTCTTTTTAGGAGTATAAAGGGCTAAGGAGACCCAAAAGTTTAAAAGTCACTTGTCTAAACCAAGGTAGGCTTCTAGTAGCTTCATGGTGGACAGGCTCAGTCTTGACTTCTGTGCCCATATATGATGCATTTGGTCTTTGGGCCTTTGCAAACCCTTTAGCGTACACAGCCAGGATCAGACCCAGACCATTTGGATGCAAGCAGGGGAACCAGAGAGCCTGATCCTGAATTCTTAATAGAATTGTCACCTTTTAATTTGCCTCTGCTCTTCTGCCTTTAGCTTGGTGCCATCTGCAGAGATTAGCAGGTGATCTTGTGTCACTGCATGCCATGACAAGTGCCATGAATATGTGCAGTTCAGGCCTAGTAGCATTGCAAAGCCTGAACCAAAGTAACCCAGTAACACAGAAGGGGTTTGCAAGGGGCTTGCAATCCTAGCTGAAAGGAATTTACAACTCCATGGAAGGTGATGGTGTAGCACCTCAGCAGACAGAGAGGCGCCATGAGTCTCCAGTGGGGAGGGGGAGAACTAGGAGGACTAGCATCCAGCCCCACTTCGAGAAGATTCTGTCCCCAAGAGTTCTGATTGGGCAGTTTAAAATGAGTAGAGAGTCACACCATCCTCTTGGTTGAGAAGAATAAGAACAAAGCCCAAAGCGGTGTCTTTTGCCTTTTGTCTTCGTCTTTGGTCTTTGTCTCTTGGTGAGATAGGTGGTGGGTGCACATCCTGCCCCGCCAGGACCATGTGGCCTCACAGGTAAACTGGGAGCTGAGGATCTACAAAAGAGGCTGACCCAGGTGAGAATTATAGAATAATAGAGATAGCCAGTTAGTTTTATTGTTTTATGCTAATATGTTTCCTAGAAGTTTTTATGCCTCTAGCATTTGCTGCCTTTTGTAACTTTTTGTAACCCTTGTACTTAATAAAGTAAAAACCCTTTTACCATGTTGGTTCATTGTCTGTTGGGGACAAAGGTCAGAATCCTGCCTAGCTATTCAGCAAGCTAGCAAAAATCCTCTTTGTGGACTAGTAACTTGAGGACTGAGACTTTAAATAAAGGAAGTGCTCAGTGCCTACAAGGGATATAGTTAAGCATAGAGGGTCTCGGTTTCCCTGGACTGAGACACTGGCTCTTACAGGGTGGTGGCAGTACTACCGAACAGGGATCTTTGAGGGCTCTAGGGTTCAGAACCAACAACTCTGAGCACCCCAAAACCCTGGGAGTGAGCCCAAGTCTACGACAACAAGCGTTACCTGCTGATTTCTGCAGGTAAAACTGCTATTAGACAAACAAGTTAGGTCATTTTTTTTTTCTGAACACTTGGCAAACTGATTCCCCGCTGCATGGAACACACACACAGTCTAAAGTGCTTACAGGTTCTGAATACTTCTACACTTCTGTGTTGATTTGGGTACCACCAGGTATCATGGGAAGTTAACCAGGTCTTCCCAGGCATCTGGGAAGATACCTGTCTTCCCAGGTATCATGGGAAGACACACACACACCTGTACCACATGCACCCCTGTATTCCCAATCCCAGTGGCAGCACTAAATCTGCCAACAGGGGACATGCAGGGGCTCTGGGGGAGGGGGCTACTTCTGGGTTGTATGTGTAGAACCACGCAGAGGCTGTACGTAGGCTGTGACATTACCAAAACCATTCATTGCCAATGTCATATTAATTCTGCAGGGGTAGTAGGGAAGGGCAGGTGTGTGTGTGTGTGTTGTGTGGGTGGACTCATTTCCCCTGCACAAGCCACAACCTTTGCCAAGAACCATAGACCTTGCTGATGACATCAAAGATACCTGTGACAAGACTTGCAAGACATCAATAAAGGTCTAACAAGGGCCTTCAATCCTTATTAGGAGTAATAGAAGTGGGCAGATTGTGCTAAATGTGAAGGAAATACTGTGAACTAGAATGGAACCACCCTGCTTGCTCATGTCCATTTGTCTTTATTTCAGATTTATAACCCTAATGTCTAAAGCCACTTGCTCATGCCTGTATCTCCTGCCTGAGGTCCTCTTATAGTCCTTGCGTTCTTTGTTCCATAGATTATTGTCTTTCATTACTGACCCTCCTTTGCCCCCCCTTCTGCCATGCTGTTCTATATATCTGGAATAGCCTCCATCTCTATTTGGGGAAGGAGCTTCCTCCCTTCCTCTAAATCCCTTTAGCATCATAGCCATGTCTGCATTTCCTTCAATGCTTGGCTTCCCCATCTCATCTTCACAATCTCTTTGCCCGCAGCCCTAACCCTCCTCTATCCCCACCTCTCGGCAAGTTTCCCCCTGACTTTCTAGGTGATGCTCAGTTTCTGTTTTATTACAGCCACCAATGGTTGGCAACCTTCAGTCTTGGAAGACTATGGTTTAAGCCTACAGCACCCGGTATTCCCAGGTGGTCTCCCATCCAAGTACTAACCAGGCCTGACCCTGCTTAGCTTCCAAGATCAGACAAGATCAGGAATGTGCAGGGTAACAGTAGCCAAACAGCATAAAAATGTCAATACATCCATCATATACAACTGAGCCTACAGACAACCCATCACAGCATCCTAACATAGGCTCTTGTCAACATGAAATACTAAGAATAAATAAGACTATAGTCTAATTACAATGGATTAATCTAAATACAATAACTACTCATAAAAAAGGATCTCAGGAATCTGTTGTAGCTAGTCCACTTTATCCAGTTTTTCTGACCTCTGGTTTCTCCCAGTTGGGGCCCAATCCTACCCAGCTTTTCAGCGCTGATGGAGCTGTGCCAATGAGGCATGCGCTGCATGGTGTGGTGGTGGTGGGCAGTCAAGGAGGTGCCCTCAAGGGGCTGCATTGTAGTTGCATTGGTGCTGGGCTGGAAAATTAGCAAGGATTGGGCCCTATGTCTGCACATCGCTTCTCAACCCAAATGCCTGATTGCAATCTGACAACTATACAGATGCTAGATAAGGAGCCTGGTGCCATCTTAAACTCTGCCATCAGGTGCATCCACTCATCAGCTGCCACCGGCAGGGATTTGTGCGTGTGTGTATCCACAAAACTGAACCCAGGTGTGTTGGATGGCAGGAACTAGAAGCAGCCTATCTTTGTGACTAGCTTAGGTATACAGCATTGGTTCCCAAACATTGGTTCCCAATCTGCGGTCTATGACTTCCCTGGAAGCCACAGAAACCATGCAGGGGAAGCCATGGAATCCTCACTAAAAACTTGCTTCCGTATAAAACGTATAGGATTGTAGCCCTAATGGGGAGCCGTGGCCAATGGCCGAATAAGTCAAGGGAGCTGCCAGTCCTTCTAGTCCACTGGGGATCACTGATATACAGGATAAATATGGTGACAATTTATAGTTGGAAAAACTGAGAGATGAATGTCCTGAGGCTGGCAAAATCTACTGGCAAAAAATGATACTGGCTGCATCAAAAGCATGATAAATAGTTTATTGAACATGAAAACACACATTTTGAGGAAGTCAGACACTACAACACCATTGATTTCTATGCACACCTGTCCATGCATTATGCTGGAAAAGTCGCTAACCGTCAAAGCTGACAGATTCACCTCTTGCTGGCACCCCTCCTACCTTCGGTGTGGAGTTGGAGGAGAGAGGAATAGGCGGGAAGGAAAGGGAAAGAGTGCAAGCAGCATGGCTCAAGAGCTGGAGCAGAGCTGCCTGCTCACCAACCCATGCCCCCAGGCACAATCTGTCGACCACATGTGGGAAGGAACATACAATCCACCATAATGCAAAGCAGATCCCTTGCAACGTCCATAGAGCAGGCAGCGGGTAGGCCGAGTGCCAGAGTGGAGTTAAGTCCTATTCCCTTAAGGCCTGGCTTGGTGTCTTTATAAACACGGGGGCTGGCCACTCATAGGAAGGAAGGATTGATGTGGTGAAATTACAGGGACACGGTAAGGGGGGAGCGAAATCCCTTTGTCATTCTTTGCTTAAGCCCTGGTGAGTTCTGGTTCTAATTAAGCTGTGATGACCAATGCTTAATTTGAGCCAGGCCTTGGCCTGGAACTTACTTTGAGATACCAGGCTTCAACCCTAGAATGCGTGTGAAGTCAAGAGCGCCTCTGAGCAGGTGCAGAGTAGAGCCAGAACAGATTGAGAAGAAAAGATCCTCAAACACATTTTTTTTTTTGAATGTGAATTGGCATGAAATAAAAACAAAATGTATATCCCCTAATCTAAATTTGAAATTTAACTTTATATTTCAAAATAACCCAATGAACACATAAGCAAGATGGAAAACAATACCGTATTTTTTGCTCCATATGACGCACTTCCCCCCTCCCCCCCAAAAAAGTGGGGGGAAAAGTGTGTGCGTCTTATGGAGTGAATACTGCAAAAAAAAGAGTGCATGTTGGGGGCCTTAATGAAGGTTGGGGATCTTCATGCCAGTTTATGATCCCATTCACCCTAATAAAGGGAGGGATCTTCATGCCAGTTTATGATCCCATTCACCCCAGGAAGGGGGGGGGGGATGGTTCAAATGTTATTCTGTTATAGTTTATTAAATATTTTATTACACTATTTGGTTCAGAATATTTTTTTTTCCTGTTTTCCTCCTCTAAAAAATAGGTGCGTCTTATGGTCAGGTGCGTCTTATGGAGCGAAAAATACGGTAATTATAATAGTCAGAGGGAGGCACCTTTACCTGTTTTATGTTGATTAATCAACAGTTGATTTCAGTTGATTAATCAATTCAAAACTTTTTGACTAAAAAGTCACCCTGGGATTAATTGGTCAATCATTTTTTTATGTCAATTACTTTCAACCCAAGTATAATGACATTGATCTCATAACATCGGAGTCTATTCTGGAGGGCAGGGAATGGGCTAGTTGGGTGGATCTCATTGGCAAAATACATGTCAGATCCTATCCCTGATTTTCCAGTCT
This sequence comes from Tiliqua scincoides, assembly GCF_035046505.1. Lineage (NCBI taxonomy): Eukaryota > Metazoa > Chordata > Lepidosauria > Squamata > Scincidae > Tiliqua > Tiliqua scincoides. Next base: position 89,660,413 of record NC_089825.1, read on the forward strand.
GCCGCACCCCATTCCACTCCTTGGAAGTACACCAGCAAAATAGCTGATGTGAGTCTCAGGAGACCCATAAGTGATCAGGGTGGGGTGGCTTACTGGGAGGTAAGTGTAAAAGTTTTTTACTTACCTCTCACTGGGCATCTGTGTATGCTCTGTTGGGGCAGCTGCATGCTGTAGAGTGGGGGGGGGATAGGATTGGACTGTAAATCTATTAATGAATTTGTTAAAAATCATATACCCGACTAAAGTTTATTTAATCAGATGACATCTTTAATAACAACATGCAATACATGAGAATGCTGAAGGGGGGGGGGAGAGTGTGATTTTGACATTTTTTTAAAATCATGCCTCAAAATCACAGTTGGTTTAGTAGAGAGGGGGAAAGAATTGGGATGTAGGGAGGAGGATGGGGGGAGCTCCATTTCTACACACACGTAGGCAGGGCTGGTCCAACACTTCCTCATACCCAAGGTGGCATGCTAAATGTTGCTGACTCCACTTACTTGGTGATGCCTCTGCTCTTCCCACTCTCTGGATTGGAAATGATGAGGATGGTGTGAAGAGGAAGTGTAAAGGAGAGGGAAGTGGAGGGCCAGAGCATCCCCTCTTCCCTTTCGAGCCTAAGGTGTAGATTAAAGGAGGCAAGTGGATGGACAGAGTCCTCCTATGCCAATGGGCTACCTGATGTGAATGACTCAGCAGGTCTCATGAACTGGTCAGCCCTACACCCAGGGTTTCCAACCCTCCAGGATTATATTGGAGCCTCCAGGAATCGGCATCCACCCGCAGGTCTCTTGAAAGCAATCCTAGTGTTTTTAACAGGGCCTCCAGGAATTTCTAATATTACATCATGTCGGGAAACAAGATCGCCAGGAATAACATCACTCAGAGTTGGCAATCCTAGCTACATTCCTCTATATACCCCCCCACACACATGTTAATGGAATTGGCACTAAGCAAGTAAGTAAAAGATAAGTTCACACATCTCTCATCATCACTCAGCAGCCTAAAATGATGCCAAAACTCAGGAGGATTCACTTAAGGAGCTGTCAGTGGACGTATAACTGGATAAAAATGTATCCATAAGATACAATGCGCAAGAGGTTCTCTAGGGCACTGGTACTCAAACGTCTCAGGAGTAAATCTCCTGAGATAAGTCTTTGCGGGGGAGGGAGAAAGGTAATGACACGATCCCCAGGATTATGCAGCTGCAGGGGAAAAGGGTCTATTTTTAGACTTATGTGCTGCCAGTGTGGGGGGGGGGTGGTGGTTGTGGGGAGACCTGCGTTGCGCTCTGCAGGGCTCCCCGCTGCTTGTAAAAAGTGAATGTTGCAATCACAACCCACTTCTGGTTTCACTGCAACTTTCACTTTTACAAGTCGCTGGGAGCCCCGCAGAGCGCTCCATTGGGGCCCACCACACCCCCCAGACCCTGGCAGCACGTAAGTTAAGTACTAAAAATAGCCCCCCATCCCCTGCGGCCGTGCAATCTGAGGATTGCGTCGTTGCTTTCCCCCTGCTCCCACCTGTGAAAGGCGCAGTGTTACACGGGCTGGTGGGTTGCGGCACCACTCACCAGTTTGAGTACCACTGCTTTAGGGCAAGTGTGGTGGAAACGAATGGGACCTGTGCAAACACTAGCATGGCTATGAAGACTGCATGTTCACCAACTGCATCTCTTATGAATCGTCACTTACATTCCTTAAAACTTTACAGAGGATTGTTACAGATTGTACCTCTTGCATTTCATGGTATTTTGGGTACACTGCTAACATTTCCCCCCACCTTTGTCATACCCATGTATACATGTAGCTGTCAACTGAGGATAACACGCCATGCTTGTGATGAACTGGATTGCACTGTAGTCTAAGAAAGGTTATGCTGCAACATATGTGTTAATCTTTAAGATGACACAGAACTCTTTGTAGCTTTCTCAGAGGCTCATTTTCTCCACACAAGAAATGCGTGGTGATTATTTTCTTGGTGTAGGGGATCCAGATGTCTCTCCTCAACAAAGCATTTCTCTGGCGCATTCTCAGAATTCAAACCACAAGACTGACATTGAGAAAATTGGATTCTTCCATAAGCTAGCATGTCAAATGTGATCATGACCACACTGTGGGATTGTGGTAGCAAAAGGGTCACGGACACCCATTGGATACAGCCTGAGTGACAACACTGGTAACACATGTCTAACCCTATTCACATGATGCAATCATTATTGTTAATGAACACACTGTTTTATTCCTTGGGCCCATAGGCAAGGAGAGATATAAACCCTTAACCACACATACATAAAACTTGAATCAATATAGTTTGAGACCATTCTAGTTTCACAAAGAAGGCTGACATATTCAAATGTCTTGGCTGCATTCTGCTGCCAACGTTGGTGCCATTTTGACTTTGGTGTGTACAGACCAAATGGTAGGGATGGGATCTCATGTCAGGTGACTCAAGTTCGAGTCGCAAAAACATGTGTTTTTTGCTGACTTGCATACTCTCGAGTCAGGAGCGTCACTGACTCGGGCACTAACTTGCGTTTGAGACCCTGACTCAGAAATGAGTCCCCACATGTGCAGACTTGAGACTGTCTGGGTGTACTTGCTTACTTATTTTGGCTTGTGAAACACCTGGTGGGCTTGTGGTGTGGCTTGTGAAACACCATTCAGACCAGGCGAGAAGCAGGGAAGCTCCAGCCAGGAGGCAGGAAAAGGTTAATGTTTTGCACTGAGCGGGAGGGGGGAGGTGGGATTGGGCTCTCTTGTCCATTTCTGAATGGACTGGACAAAGGATGGGTGGTCTTCCCTCCCCCCCCCCCCCGGACTAGGGAGGGCAGAAAGAGGAGACCAAGGGGGTTCTTGCCTTAGGATTGACTGGAAGGGGGAAAAGGAGGTGAGGAATCCAGGAAGTGGTTCCTCATGGCTCCAGCCATTACCAGAAGGAAGGAGGAAGAAGTTGCTGCCTCACTGAATGACAGGCAATAGGACTACTTCTGAGCAGAGCTGCAAAGGATTGGGTTGTACTCTTAACATAAGCCTCCCAGCTGCTGCCGCATGATCCTTCTACCGCTTGCTGCTTCTGTCCCCTCCTACTCTCTGTCCCATCCCCTCCTGCTTTGCTGAGCTCAGATGACTCCCAATCTGTTTTGGTCCATACCCTGGTGTGCCTGACCCAAAAGACACTGATTCAAGTCAAAATGACTGGGGAATTTTTGGGGCGGGAGGGATCAGCAAAGCCTGCCCATTAAGACTCATGCATAAGTCAAGTTGCAAGGGCTGGAGACTCGGGACTCATGTCTCACCACAGTGCCAAGTTCCCATCCCTGCTAAATAGCCAACATAAATACTCAGATATGGTGAAGCCATGCATGTGTATGTAGATCTACAGCCATTTTGACTTGACCCTGCCTTTCAACATGGCAGGAACAGCAGTGGTGGCAGACACAGAGCTCCAACACCCCCATCTTCCTAAGCCCTAAACCAGTGGTTCTCACATCGTGTGCCATGGCACCTAAGGGCACCACGGTGAACTCACAAGGACACAGTGGGATGTCCTCAGTGGCCTCTTCTTCCTGGCTCTTCCGGGTGCTGCCATCTTGGATCATGCAAGATCTCATGCAATCCAAGATGGTGGCACCCATTTTCCTGGCTCTCCCAGATGCACCATCTTGCACGATCCAAAATGGCAGCACCTAGGAGAGCTGGGAAGAAGAAGCTACCACAAAAGAAGGGTGCCATGACCATGGTAAGTTTCGAAACCACTGTCCTAAGTCCAGAACCTCCATATTACACCCTATACATAGCCCTAGTTATTACTTCCCATTGCAAATTTATTCTGAAAAGAGTCTCTTTGCCATCTAGAAGAAATACCTGTTCTAACTGGTCTAGGTGTACGTGTTTACAAACCAGACCTCTTATACGAGGGAACAGAGAATTGAGTAGATTCCAGAAAACTCACATAACAGTAATTGCTTTGCCCTGGTTCTTTTCATCTCACCCTGTCCCTATCCTTTTTGCCCATTGCTTCTTACTGCGTCATGAATGCTCTGCTCTTATCAAGTTCCTCTGGGCATTTGGCACAGGACTCTGCAAGGTGTGGTCGGGAATTGGCATCTACAAAGGAAGGGATACCAGGCAAGGTTTTGCTGTGCTGCGAGGCAGAACCATCTTTGAAAGCATTGCCCTCTTCCCATACTCCTTTCGCTCATCTCTGCAGTCCTAAAGGATGGGCAGAGACAAGGGGAGAACATTTGATCCTTTAATTTTATCTTAAACAGTTAACTGCAGTTTGATTTCAGTTGGGATCGTAGTCTGATGCTATACTTCGGAGGGAGCAGAAGATATATCTCCTTATTTATTTTTTTGTTTATTTATTTATTTCCACATGTTTATATCACCCTTCCTCCCCTTTGCTCAGGATGGTATACATAGTTTTCCTTCCCTCCTTTGGTCCTCACAACAACCCTGTGAGGTAGGTTGACTGACAGAGAGTGATCATCCAGGAAGCTTCATGGTTGAGCAGAGATCAGAACTTGTATCTTCCAGGTCTAAGTCCAACTCCAGAACCACAACACCATCCTGTCTCTCAAAATCCTTCCTGGGGGACTCAGGGCCAGTCACTATCTTTCACTATCCTTACTTGCCTCACATGGGTGTTGTGAGGACTAAACAGGGCAGGAGCTGTGTACACCACCTTGAGCTCCTTGGAGAAAGAGCAGTGTAAAAATGTGAAAAATAAATGAATGAATGAATGAATGAATGAATGAATGAATGAACGAACGAACCTTGGAGAAACACTCCCATCAGTGTCGATCATGCTGAGTACAGATGTACTATGGTATCAGGCAAACTTGTATTCATAATAGATACAATTTCCTTCACTTCTGGTTTGGTGCTGTAGACACTTGAGAATGCGCAGATCAGAATTGTCCTGAGGAAGCTTTGGAGTCTGGGATGCAACATTTGTGAATGCAGTTAATGCAGAACAGAGAGCCGGAAGAGAGCTATTTTAAAGTCAAATGCACACTCCGTCCAAAGTCGGTTTTACATTTGAATGACAGCTGCAGGAAATACGAAAAACGGATTTAAGCATCGCATGTAATAAGCAAGAAAGCAGTTTAAGAATGCAAACTGTAATTTCAGACCATTACACTGGATTGGAAATCAGACACATTGAGTAGTCTCCATTGCAAATCCCGCAAGAGTGGGCTTTTTTCAGATGTGCTTGGCCCTCACCCCAACTCCACCTGCCACCAGCTTCCATGCCCGAAACAGCAGTTATCTTTCTGCCATTTCACAGCTTGGGGAATTAGCTTAATGTCGAGAAGTACTGTTCAGCAAGTGAAATTGGCAAGTCCTCCCTTTCATGGCCTTTAATACTCTCCTCTGTTTCAGTTGTGGGGAAAAAGGAAAGGGATTATTTATGAAGCCTAGGGATAGAAAAAAATATGGAGCCCGGCTTGGTTTCCTTCCAAATGGAGTCAGAGACCTCGAGTCCTGTTGACTTGGCGGGAGGTGAAAACCTGGAAATGGAGGATTTTATTTCTGGCTTTTTTTTGCAATGAGAAAGTTGCTTACACTGGTGCAATGTGGGAATTTTATTCCCAGCACAAATTAAAGCCCTGGGCTGAAAGGGAGGCGAAAATGTATCCAATTCATGGTTCCTGTTGTAGACAGCCGTCGCATTTCAACTTTGGCTCCTTCCGGAGAGACATCCCAAAATAAACATTATTGGGTCATAATGTCCCAGTTCAGCAAATATAAGTTACGTCTGGAAGGCAGCATTTACATCAAGGCCTGCCACAGTGGCATTGCGTGACTGGAGTGGCCTCTCCCCATCCCATGGCGATCCAGAGGTTTGCCAGGCTGCCTGCTGGGGGGGAGGTGCACACTTGCTTAGCACTTAGCGCTTGCTGCCCAAAGTTTGGAGCAGTGAGTGGAGCATTGAGGGGCTCTGCCACCCACCCCAGCTCTGTTTGGCTCCAAATCAGAGCCATTCCAGAGGCAGGTGGTGATGCAATGACACAAGGGGGCAGGGATGTGACAGCATCATTGTGTCATCCTGGCACCATCACTGGTCTGCTGGGCCATACCGTGTTGTACAGGGGACAGGCTTTGCCCAGCAATTCATCTTGTGAAACACACACCACAGTGAACATCCATCACAGTAGTGGGAAACATCTCCCACGGTAACAGTGATGCATGCACACCCACTGTCTTGCCACAGCTCCTCTCCACTGGGCCTTGTGCCCGCTTAAGGCTGATTAGTTTCCCTTGTGAAACTCACCAGTGCAGCAAGCAAAAGTCAGAGTCCAGTTCCAGTCCACAGATTCCAAGTAAAGCAGTCCAATCAATGAGAGTTGCCAAATCAGAGTCCAGAGCCAATAAGCCAAGTTACAGTCTGAGGTCAGGTTCCAGGTAAGTCAGTCAAATCAGTCAGGGTATCCAAGTCAAAGTCAATACACCAAGTCACAGTCCAAGGTCAGATTCCAAAGTCAGTCAGTCTCCTCTCCTACCGCCAACCTGCACTTCTTCTACAACCCACCACTAGTTCCTCCAGGTGCTGTTTATATGCTCCCAGGTTCACTTTAGCCTCTAGTGGCTGCAGCTGGGCAGCACACCTCCAGCTACCACCTGGGCTTTAATCCTGCATTTACTTAGAGCAAGGGGCACTGTGGACACCACACCTATCTCCTCGGTAATATCTTCCGCGATGTCACTACACCCACAGCCCCACAATAGCAGAAAAGAGGTGTGCCTTCATCTGCTGCTTGTGGGCCTCCCAGTAGTATTTGGCTCACACCTGTGGGAAGCAATATGGTGGCTGGGCCTTTGGCCTGATCCAGCAGGGCACATATGTTCACAGGCATCAGCATAATGCTGTACATGTGGAATACCACCAGATGCAGTACTTCTAGGGAGATAGGAGCAGGCAGTAATGAGGAACCCCTAAGCATGTGGAAAGCATGTTTCTCATCACCGAGGGACAACATATATATTTATTACATTTATGCCATTTTTCAGTGAAGAGTGGCTTACAATTAAAAGGCACACAAAGGTATAAGGGGCAAAGGAGACAAAACGGGATGGGGGCGGGCAGGCAGGAGGGTGCATTGGGCCCCGGAGGGGGCGAGGATGGTGACAGAGACTGCTGCCAAATCCTAGTGCCCCATCCTGAGCCAAGTTGTCCGACACAGATCTCCTTGGTTCTGGGCCAGCTCAAGGTCTGATGCAGATCTGAGTGGACCCATTAGGACCAGCAGCGCTTGACACATGGTAAGGGAACCAATGTTCGCTTATCCAGGGAGACCTTTGGCACCTTCCCTTGCCTCACAGGTTACAGCGGCGGCCATTTTGACTGGGCTGTACTGCTGGGCGGCAGGGAGCGATAGGATTGGGCCCTAAGATCAGTGACTTTCAGACAAGGCTGAATCCTTACCTTCTTTCTCTTTTTCAAAAGAAATAACACCCTTCTCCCTGCAATGATAATGTAAGACAGCACAGTCCATCCCATCGTAACACATCAAGGGCAACACAGGACACCTTACAAAAACCCCACCTTGCGTGATTCATCAAAATACCTCTCCAAGAGAGCTGAAATTATATACCCTGCAGGTTAAAATAAATAAATAAATAAATAAAGAGCTGACAATCCACTATGCTAATTCCACCTCTCACAACCCACAAAAGGTGACACACCCTTGTACCTTCTGTCTAAAACCACCACTCACTCCTCCAGGCTTATGTTCCTTTTGAGCGGAAGAAAATAAATCACATTGAGTAAGGCAAAAGGCAATCCTCAAAACACACACATACAAAAAAAAAACCTTGCCCAAATACTCAAGCATTGGCCTATAAAACCCTTGTCGGCAGCTTAGATCCTGCTTAACTGAAGCCTAATACAGATGTCAGTGCCTCAAATGGAAGAACCAGTGTGCATTTTTCAGATACGTGGCATTCCTGCACATGAGGAACTGTCAAATGGTGTTCCAAGGCTTGTCAAAACAAGTGCATAAGAAAGGCCCCGCTGGGCCAGATCAACCAGAAATTCTCTGCTTCTGAGAAACCCACAACAAGGCCGTCTCTGCCGTTTGGCCCCTGCCCCAAGCAATTGGCAGAATACCACTTAAAACCTACAAGTTCCAGTTAGATATCATGGCAGTGGCAAAAATCATTGAGTTCCTCTGATTGATTCCTATTTGGGGACCTTTTCAACCACCCCCTCTCTGATGTTTCTGTGATGTCCTCAACGCAGCTGAGAGTTCTTCTTGCAGTAAGCCCTGCCTTTTTCAGAGTCCAGCACCTTTACAGAACGGCCACATGGCATCCCAGACATGGATTTGCTGTTTTCATGGCTGGGTTTCTCCAAGGACAAAGGGTGTTGGCGGATCATCCTGCTGAGATTGGCATGTGCCCACCAAATGGGTAACTGGTGTGCCCACTAATTGCAGAGGGAGTGAGGGACTCCGCAGAATTTTCAGAGGACAAGAATATGGCTATAGAGTCCTGCATGACCTCTTGCCCTTCCTCCCAATGTATGGACATGAAATGAATTATGCAGAGTAAGCAAGGACATGATTTATTCAACATAACTTAATTTGTACGTCCTGCAGAATTCAGCACTTCTTGGTGCAAGATTTGTACGGGGTGCATTAGTTCAGCACAGAGCAGACATATCCCATGTTAGCCCATCTTTCAAATTAGCCAAGAGGTCTAACCTTGATTGTACCATCTATGAGCCAGCTAGCAAATGAAGCAAACCCACTTCTTCTAGAGCAGTATTTCTTAAGCTGTGGTCTGAGAAACCCTGGTGCTCCACCACAAGTCCCCTTCAGGGATTCTGTGAGCACAGCACCAGAAGCCCTGCGAGCAGCTCTTACAGTTATCTTTTGGATGATCTAGTTCTGCTGAGGGGTGGGGTGGAAAGGAGCAGGTCTGCAAATGCCAGCTGACAGAGCAGCTTTCCTGCTCTCACCTGCCCAATCCTATCTCCCACCATTGGTGCCAATTCAGCCATGCTGATGGAGCATGCACTACACCCAATGATGGTGGTGGGAGTCAATCAGACAGCCAGCAGGAGGTGAGTATATTTTACTTCTTTACACTGCCAGAATTCTAGTTCAGGCAGCACAAGGCCCCAAGAGGATTGGGTCACGGTGTTAGATATGCCAATGCAGGCTTATCACCTGACTCTACCTCCTGGTGGTTCAGTAAAAAGTGAAATGCGATGTGAATTCTGCCCACCACTGGGCTTGAACCCGGTGGCACCTGTTACCAATAGGCAAGACTTTAAAGGCATGACACAGTATTGGTTTGCAAAAAAAGTGCCCATACATGAAAATCACCACCCCTCCTCCATTTTCTTCCACACGCCTCCTATTGAACGGTGTCACCTTGACAGATTGCACTGTTTTGAAAGCAGGGCTTTAAGCAGATTTTCTCCAAATGACCCTTAATCCCAAAAAGAAACAGTGAAAGCAGAGAACAAGTTGGCTGGGATTTAATTCATTGTTCCCATTAGGTTGGTAAAAGTTCCCTGCCCCATCCGCAGAGGTACACATGTCTGTTTTAAGCCTCTGGAAACGCAAATGGGTAACAGCCTTTGCCAGCAATCCATCACCACCACCCCAGCATGGAGTTTTTTTATGGCTGCTGTGTTTTCTTTGTGGGTCCTCTAGCTGGAATTGGTTGGTTGGTTCCATCTTGGAATTGTTTCAAAAGTCCTTTTCAGACCTGGAAAGATATCTTGGTGCTTGAGGTGAGAATTCAAGTGCTGTCTTTCCCCTCTCACTTGTTAACACAGGACATAATTCCGAAGGACGTTCTGGCAACCTACCATACCATACTCTGGCACTGTTCATGTTCATTTCAACAAATCTTACATGGGAGAACTTCCTGTACCCCATAGATCAGATCTGTCTGCTATGGGACTCTTGCACAGGAGAATGTCCTGTACCCCATGAATCAGATCAGACCGCTGTGGGAACCTTGCATGGCAGAACCTCCTGTATCCCATGAGTCAGATTTGTCTGCTGTGGGACTCTTGCACGGGAGAACTTCCTGCACCCCATGGATCAGATTTGTCTGCTATGGGACCCTTACAGTGAACCCTTAGGCATATCTACTCAAACGTAAATCTCATTAAGTTCAATGGGACTTGCTGCCTGTAATGGCGTAGCCAGGGGCAGCACTGCTGGGGGAGTGACACTGTGACATCATGCATTGTTGTAACATCACATGACACCATGACATCACTTCTGGGTTCAGAGGAGGACAGCAGTGGCTTTGCAATTTGGCTGTTGACACCCCTGCCCTCCGTTCCTTCTCCAGCAGCTTCCTGGCCAACTTTTGGTTTCTGTTAAGCTGCTGCAAGCCCCTGAGCACAGTGCTGCGCTTAGAGGTTTGCAGAGGCTCAGTGGAAGTCTATCTTGGCCAGGAAGCTGCTGTTCAGTGGCGCCTCTTTCAAGTGATGCTCAGGGAACATGCCCTGCCTGCCATATCTTAGATATACCATTGACTTCCAGATAAGTATGCATAGAATGACAGCCTTCATGGCCCTCAGAACCAGCTGCCTAAAAGGCATCTCAGCTTCTAGTACCCTAGGTTCTATAGAGGCTCTTCAGCACAATTTTGGAAATGATCAAGAGCGGGAAACAAGGGCCAAATATGAGCTCAAAGTTGTGCAACTCCCTTTCTTCTAATCCCAAATGCATAGACTGGTTGTAGTGACTTAGTGAGGAAGGAAAGGAATTTTGCACATGCTCAGAAACACTCATTACTGCTTCAAGTTCCAAAGCACTGAAAACAGTCCTAGCCATGATGCCAGCACTCCCCAACTGAAGCTAAGGTGGCTTTCTTAAAGGACCCCTTCCCTCCCAGAACACCTTCCTTGCCACTAAGACATCAACAGCACTCTCTATTTTCTGACATAGCAGGGTGCGAACAGGAAATACCTCTCCCCACCCAACAAGCCCCTCAATTACACTCATTAATTGCTCTTTTGGAAAAGGAAATTGGGGGAAAGGCTTGAAAAGAGCAAAAAACAAAACCCTATTATTTGGAGCTTTTTTCGGTACCACGGAGCCTGAGGCGGCAGCAGCCGGGCAAATGTGTCTGGTTGACAACAAACAAGTTCAGGCAGGCTGGTATCTGATTAACAACATGCCACCTTCCAGTGGAAAGAAAGAAAAAGTTTTGGGTGTTGTTTTTTTTTTCATTTTTCTATAACAAGATGAAATATGTGAAGGAAGCATGAATGAGATTAAAATGTGGACAACTGAAGGGTGCTTTGCACAGCAGGGAAATAGAGGGGGACAAATAAAAGCATGTTTGTGTATCACGTTGCATGTGTCAAGGTGTTATGATCACCTCACCCTTCTTCCAAAGAGCTCAGGGTGGCAGACATCGACATGGGTTATCCCATTGGATCCTCACCACCACCATGAGGGAGGTTAGACTGAGAGAGCAGGTGACTGACCCAGAATCACCCAGTCAACTCCATAGTTGAGGACTGATCCAAATTCTGATTTTCCTGGCCAAAGTCCAATGTTCTAACTCCGCGATTCCAAACCTTTGGTTGGGACTCACTGCTGTACGTGGGGGAGGCAGGGGGCAAATGCCCTGGGCACCACCTGGTAGGGGGTGATGCCCCTCCCCCACTTTTTTTTTCCTTAGTCCCCTTTACAGGGCCTTAGACGGCTTTCTGAGGGCCAGGGAGGCAGCACATGGCCCCCACAGCCCCCAGTAGGCCTTCTGAGATCTGCAGAAGGGTTAGAAAGGTCACTCTTGGTTTTTGATGACACCAGTGAAAACCAGAAGTTACCTTTCTAGGCCTTCTGGAGGCAACAGAAAGCCTAGGCACAGCCTCTCCGACCCTCAGAAGCGTAAATTGCTTCCTATTTTCTCCAAAAACCAGAAGTGTCATTTTTAGACCAGGGGCATTTTGCAGTCCTGGCCCTGGGCAGCACACGGGCCAGGATCTCAATTGTTGGGATGCTACCTTCTTAAGGAGGATAGCTTCCTGACCGGGGTTCTGTAGGGGCCATTAGTATGATACTTCTAGGTTTTGCTACCACTGCTACCGAATGCATGTGGGTAAAAAACCCCATTTTACTTACATGCATTTGGCATGGCCAAAGGATCTCCTCTATGGAGAACTCGTGCAAGGAAAGCGCCCTACAGGTAGACCACAGCTGCGATACAAGGACATCTGCAAGAGGGATCTGAAGGCCTTAGGAGTGGACCTCAACAGATGGGAAACCCTGGCCTCTGAGCGGCCCGCTTGGAGGCAGGCTGTGCAGCATGGCCTTTCCCAGTTTGAAGAGACACTTGGCCAACAGTCTGAGGCAAAGAGGCAAAGAAGGAAGGCCCATAGCCAGGGAGACAGACCAGGGACAGACTGCACTTGCTCCCGGTGTGGAAGGGATTGTCACTCCCGAACCGGCCTTTTCAGCCACACTAGACGCTGTTCCAGAACCACCATTCAGAGCACGATACCATAGTCTTTTGAGACTGAAGGTTGCCAACATAGGACAACATAGGTGGCAGCAGAGATCTGCCTGGTGTCAGGAGATCTTAGGCAGGTCCTGCTGTGCTTAAAACAAGAAAATAAATAATTTGTGTTTGCAAACACTCAGAAAATATCCCTGCGCTCATGGGGGACCTTTGGGGGACCTAGAACCAGTGACAGCTCCCTGTCAAGTGTACTTTCAGTGGCAAACCCAAGCATGCTAAGCATAATGTGTGGCAAGGCCCACAGCTATATAGGAAAATGACTCTGAGCGGAGTGCCTTGAACTTCCAACCTCTTAGAAGAGAAGGAGGAGAGGACTGATGCTGAGCTGAGAAGGCCAAGAAAAACCAAACCCGTTTCAGCAGCAATCAGTAGTACATCCGCGGAATAGAATCATCCAATTCTTTTATATAATTTATGCTTTTGGATTTAGGCACTCTCCATCCCCATGAGGGCTCCAGACAAGATACAGTCTTTAGAAAACCTAAACAAAACATTCTCCATATGCATATAAAAATCCCTGGATCATGTCTGTTTGCTGAAACAGCAGAGTCCTCTTTTTTTTTTCTTCTGGGTGGAAAGAATATCTGCAAGGGGAAAAGCATGTACATGTCATGTGCGGAATGCCACAAGTGCCTGAACTCAGGTTGAAACAGCTGCATCATACTGGGAATGCCAGGAGCTGTGGGGTTCAATGCAAAATGTTTTTGTGGGGCCCTCCCGCTCCCACGGGGGGCTCCTACTCACCAGAATGAGCGGCAGTGGCGAGGCAGGTGGGAGGACCATCCAGCGGCAATGCTCCACTCTCCGTGTTCTCCTCGAGATGCCTCGGCATGGAAGATTTCATTCCGGAGCGTCATCTACAGAGCCCCACCACCACTGAGTGCAGGGCCCCTCTAGGCACAGGGCCCAATTTGCCAAACTGATGAAATCTCCCTAAAGCCAACCCTGCATAAGCAATAACTTGTGTACTTTTTTCCTGCAAACAGCTTTGTAGAGGATAAATGTCCTCTGTTGTTCTCTGAGAAATGCATGGGCACAGATTCTGGTGAACATCCAGCTGTAGAGAACTCCAGGCCTGTGGCTTAACCAGCAAGGTCACTTCTTTGTACCTTTGTGGTTTAAACGTGTCCAGCAGATGGTATGCTTTAGAGGGTCATTTTTGGGAAACCGGAATGGATCCGAGGGGAGGCAGTCTCTTAATTTGAGACCTCCATACAAAGTGCTTGCTAATCTAAAACGCATTATTACTTTGTTCTTAAAATGCACTAGAATTTTACAACCCGGAATGTGTTGCAGCTTTAGTCCTGAGAAGTTTATACAGTCACTTGCTCTGGTTTCACAAAACTTCCCACCAGAGACGGTAATTTCAGAAAGAACTCCACTTGCTGTGCCCTTCAGATCTATAGCACTTGAAAGTAAAAGCAAAATTAGAATGTTATGTTGTAACTAAACCCATATTAATTCTTACCAGAATGGGGTTTGCATTCCCTCTGGTCATCAGTGCTCTGAACCTCCATTCCTTGCTACTGTACCCATCAGGTTTACTTGGCCTTTGATTTCTCTTAAAGGGAGCTGTGTGGGGCAGGGGGGAGATACTTTGTGCTTTTAGATAGCAGGTGCAATTGGTAACAAGAAGAAAAAGGCTAACATCTGGAGAGGTCCATTAGCAAAGTCTCCAAGGGTTGGGAAAGTGGGGAGGAGAGAGACTGACAAAGCACTTAAATCTTCCCACCCGAGGAGGAAGAGCATGTCTGGATCTCTTGATATACGGAGGGCTTTTAATGTCAGACAGATTGGGGTTCAAACCCAGTCTGGGAGCTTGTCATATAATAAGACCAGAGTGTTTTGGGGCATGCACAGAATGACTTTAACTCACCATTGAAACTACAGCCCATGCACATATAAATGCCCTTTAGGTCACTTCCCCCCCCCCCTTTTTCATTCACATCTTGTTGGCATCCTTCAGTCTCGGAAGACTATGGTATCGCACTCTGAATAGTGTTCTGGAACAGAGTGTCCTCTCCAGTGCGCGAAGCCTGGGTAAAGTAGATATGGAGGATAGACTGTTTCCCATGCAGCAAATCCCCCCTCTCCACGTTGCTGAAATGGTCCAATGGAAAGGCAGAGGCCAATACGGTTGGTTCCAGCGACGTCGCAAGAGTTGCCAGAACGTGACTGTGTTCAGCCATGAACAGCCTCAGGGACTCCGGCTCCGGATTTTGCCTCGAGGTTGACTCCTGAAGCCTTTTCCATAACTGGATGTAGCCACAAGGCAGTGGAGGTTTGGGATCAGAGTTTTCCTTCTCTCAGATGAGCTGCCTTCCCAGGCTAATGAGTCCCATCTACCCGGTGGCTGTTCATTCACACGGTTCACCCATCTACCCAGTTCATTCACATATGCTACAAACAAATCAATCTCCCAGTAAGATCTTTTTCTCCAAAAACTTTGTGGTCAGACTTTTGGATTGGGAAAGGAAGAGGGAGGCAAAGAGGAAGATGAAACCTGGACGGAAGAAGAGAGCTGAGTTGGAGCATGGGAGAGCGGGAGGAGCAGAGGCAAGCACATCATAGGGTAAGAGGAGCAACATTTGGCATGCCACCTGATGTGTCAGGAGATCTTGGCCTGGTCCAGATGCCCACTGCTCCAGTGCTGAATCCAACCCTTCTCCTGGCCCATGTCTCTTTACTTGGAAGGATTACTTCGAGATCACTTTCAACTTTAAGCCCATAACTGAAAGTAATGCCAGCATCATTTTTCTTCCTCAAGGGATGCACCCAGCTTCCCTCCGCCTTTGCACAGGCAGCACTACAGAGGTGCAATTAGCTGCCAGACCCTGGAGTATAAATCTGGTAACCTGGTTTTTGTTTTTTTTTAATTCAGTGCACTTTAATGTCCCCACACACCCTTCATTGTTGGACCCCTTATATGAAAGGCACTTTTCTCATGCTCAGAGTACTTTATCATCATCAATCAAGATATACAATGAGCGTTTCCCCATGGACTCACTTTCATCTGGTGGTGTCAGAGCTGTAGCGGGGACATGAACTTTGAGCTCCATTAAGATCTGTAGGACTTATTTCAGAGAAAATATGTCTGGGATGCCAGTGCTAAATGTGAAATGTGCTGTTAATTCTCTTTCAGAAATCTGACATGTCACACAAATCTCCCCTTCCCCCAAAATACATTTTGCCCTTTCTGTGTCTTGCCCCTTATATATCCGCTGTCACCACCCCAGGCTACAGAGACCAGGCAGAGAGGAGATAGCTGGGAAGAACCCACTTCCAAGAGTCACTAAACCCAGAGGTTCTTGTTAAAAATTAAACCCACAGTAGTGTCTGCAAGAGCAAAAAATATTGTACCTTTAATTTTAGGAACTTTAAACCCTACCGCTATGGTGGTACTGATCCTGATTAGGTCCCCTCCACACGTGCTCTTTACTCTGGTTAAAAACTCCTGTTGGCTCCAATTTCTCCAGGTTAAAGGCATCCCCAACTTCTGATTTTCTTGTTCCTCTTTAAGCTTCAGTACTTCAGGCTTGACTGGTACCCAGGCACAGCCTACTACAGAACAAATTCAGAAGAAAAAGCAACCCAACACCAGAACTGATCACCTACGACTCCCTGTTAAGTATATCATCAATGACCTACAGCAGCAGTTTTCAAACTGTAGGTTGCGACCTGCAGTTTAAATTTGGTGGTTTGTGAAACTGACAAGCTGATAGCTGATAGGGGAAACGTATTGGGCCCTAAGGAAACTGAAACGTAGCAGAACGTGTGCATTTACTCATGAGTAGGTGAACATGCTTCAGTCCACTTTGAAGAGCAGGCCAAGGGGAATGTAACACCACCAAAATGGTCCAGATCTGATGAACAAAGGCCATAAGAACATAAGAACAGCCCCACTGGATCAGGCCATAGGCCCATCTAGTCCAGCTTCCTGTATCTCACAGCAGCCCACCAAATGCCCCAGGGAGCACACCAGATAACAAGAGACCTCATCCTGGTGCCCTCCCTTGCATCTGGCATTCTGCCATAACCCATTTCTAAAATCAGGAGGTTGCGCATACACATCAGGGTTTGTACCCTGTAATGGATTTTTCCTCCAGAAACTTGTCCAATCCCCTTTTAAAGGTGTCCAGGCTAGACGCCATCGCCCCAACAAACTCTTGAGAAAGAAGTCATCATCCCCACCAAGCTGACAAGGAAATTGTATTGAGCTCTATGAAAAGGGAAACTGAGCCACACTGCACATCAACTCATAAGTAGGCGACTATGCCTCAGCTCTTGAAGAAGACCTGATGAAGGGGAATGCAAAGCCACCAGAAGGGTCCCAGTTTGATGAAAGTGGAGCTCAATAAATGCTCCAGAGGCAGTCTCCTCCCCCCACCACCACTGAGGCTTGAGTGGCTGGAAAAGAGAAACAATTTTAAAAGTCTGGTAAAACTGTGTGAGTCCTGACAGAGTGTCATTTCACAAAGTGGGTCCCTGTGCTAAAAGGTTTGGGAACCACTGACCATCTTCTCTCCCACAGATAGTGGCCCTATCCTGGCTTACAGGCAGCCTCTCCACCTGAAACAGCTACTGATCTACAACAGGCCACAACAGAATCACAAATACAAAGTCCAGACTCTGGAATAACCTTGAATTGCAACTCTCTTCCCATACCCATTCAGGCAACATTCTCACAGGATTCTCACAGGACCAGCCGTAACATTGGGGGGGGGGGCTGGTGTCCATCTGCCAATGTGACATAGGTGATCACCTGCCTCTATTGCCCTTCTGCTGTCTATACATAGAACCTTTTGCAAAAGGATACACCACCGGAAATTGAACATAAAACACAGCAACATTCAGAAACCAGAGAGAGAACATTTTGCTCACCCAGGATGCTCCATGGCCGACCGGAAAGTCACTGTTTCACAACACGGGAATTACAAAGGGAGAGGGAAATAAATAGCTGAACTAGAAGTTATTGGGAAACTTGACTCCAATTTGGCCTGCACAAAGATGAAAGCTTCCTGCCTCACTACATTGCTAAATATCTTAGCTGAACCAGTTTTCATGCATTTGGCCTCACACAGAACAGTCACCTGCTGCACTGCTCACTTTTCACAGAAGTGTCCTTCACAGGCTTTGGAGCCAATAGGTAACCATCGTTTCTCCAAATAAGTCAGCAGAGCCAGACTGATAGCTCAGATCATGACTGCCATTGTAAATTCATTTATTTATTCACACTTTTATACCACCCTTCCTCTGAGTAATTCATGGTTCCTCCCCTCCTTTTGTCCTCACAGCAACCCTGCAAGGTAGGTGAGGCTGAAAGAGAGTTACTGGCCCAAAGTCATCCAGGAAGCTTCATGGCTGCGTGGGGATTTGAATCTGGATCTTCCAGGCCTGGCTCCTGAACCACTACACTACACCGCTACACCAGTGTTTCTCAACCAGTGATACGGTTAACAATGGTGGTACTTGAGGTGGTGTTTGGTGGTACTTGCTGGATCTCTGGGCATCTGCTGCCTGACAGTGAGACCAGGAACATGACACAACAAACAGCAGTAGGAGGCTCTGCTCAGTGGGCAGAGTACCCTGAACCTCTTACAGGTGTTGGTTGCTTTGCATCAGGCCTCCCAACCCAGAAGTAACTTGCGATGGTATCATCGCCAGTTACTTCCAGTGGTACTTTGAATAGGTGGACCATGTGAAGAGGACAAATGCTGAGAAACACTGCACTACACCATCCTGGCTCTCATTTACATCACTGAGGGCCCAGTCCTCTCCAACTTTCCCATGCTGATGCAGACACAACTTTTTCTTCCTGTTTCTGTATTTCAGTGTATGCATACCCACTGAAACTGCCAGCCCATCCAAAAGGCTACCTGATTCAGGCTGCATAAGTGGCAGATTGCAAGGGTTCCAGGTGGGCAGCGGACTCAGAGGGCTGTCACCCCAACTCCCCCACCCCTGCCTCTGTCCAACCTGCAACGGATGCAAGCCACAATTATCTACTTCCCACTCACTCAATTGAGAAGCAGCTCATTTCTCTCCTTACCATGCTCCTCTTGTGGTGTTGTCAAACCCAGAAGTGCTAACTTTATTTACAGGGGCAGAGCAGGAGGTCCTGCACTTCCAGGTTTGACACAGTGCACAAGGTGCAGGGTAAGTGCTTCGGTGCTTTTTGTAGCCCACATTGGGCATTCCAGGTTGTGTTGCCCCTGCCCACTGAGGATTTAACTTCATGCATGTGATGGTGAATTGGGGTCCATGAAAACAAATGGTTGGCAACCTTCAGTCTTGAAAGACTATGGTATAAGCCTACAGCACCCGGTATTCCCAGGCGGTCTCCCATCCAAGTACTAACCAGGCCTGATGCTGAAATAAATGGCATAATCTTTACAGTGCTATGGGATTCTTGTTTTTTTTTTTAATTATTTTTCTTGCTTTCTTGTTTTTCCTGCAACAGAGTAACCCGGCTGCGCCTCTGGAAATTGCTTAAGTAAGTTTAGATCTTTTGGCTGTGTACCAGACTTTGCTCAACCACTCTTTTATTGCTGAGATTTTGGGGGATCTCCAACATTTTTCTGAAGTGACTTCTGCCACAGTTAGTAAATTTGAAACTAATGAGGAGTGTTCGTCTTTGACTCTTCTGTTTAATCCCGGCCATATAACTAAGTTGATATTCCAATGTTATTCCCGTGAATTATCATTACTGGACATGTCCACTGCTTATGTATGAAGTCAGCCAAAGGTGTCTTTCATTTATAGCATTGGTGTGCAGAAACAGCTGCCTGCCTGCCTTTTGCTTTCTAAAAGCACCCTTTGCAGAAAAGTACATAGCCTCATCTGTCCGTCAGCCTTGCATGTTAACAACAATCATGTAAAACTTAAAATTCCCTCCCACCCTTTCCTCAGCCCACTCCCCATTGCAAACCACCCTCACACTTGCAAACCTTCTACCCCTCCTCCATGGTTCTGGGCCAACTTTGCGTCCCCCCACCACAGCATTACTTTTTTAAAAAAGGATAAAAAGCATGAATCTACCTGTATGACCCTAAGAGAGTTCTGGTAGCACTTCTAGACAAATGCCTTGGGGAGGATTCATGTGTCCAGAGGCTGGCACCAGACATTGCCTAAAACAAAATTAGAACCAAGTTTGGAAACAGGTGAGGAATGTTGAGCAAAGAGAAGAAAGAGTTTTGATAAGGCTACTGAAATTTCTTGAGAAGGGGATGATGGGGGCAGGGGGGGGTTTACATCTGTTATCAACAAGCATAGCCAGGCTGGTGCGGATATTATGACTGCCACATATGGAAGCCACTTTCCATCGGCTGTATGGGACGGCTGTTTACGTGCAAATGATCCCACTCAACTCAAGCGATTATTTTTTTTCCACACAACTACAGATGTGATCCCTGCCTGCCCCCTCACCCAAAAAAAATAAAACTGGGAACAATATTGTTATGGGTCTTGATGACCATGAATGGGTCTATCTTGATAAGAACATAAGAACAGCCCCACTGGAAAAGGGCATAGGCCCATCTAGTCCAGCTTCCTGTATCTCACAGCGGCCCACCAAATGCCCCGGGGAGCACACCAGACAACAAGAGACCTCATCCTGGTGCCCTCCCTTGCATCTGGCCTTCTGACATAGCCCATTTCTAAATGGTTGAAGAGAAAGTCACACATGATGGCATTCAAGGATTTGACACACAAAATAACCATAATGTGCTTGAACGGCTGTAGGAGTTTTCTGAATGGGCATTTCTCCTGCCAGGAGAGGATCTTTGACAAGTTCCTGGCAGATCAAGTGTGAGAGACTGGAGGGTCTTTTTAGACTTTGCATTTGGGATGGGCGGGGGGGGGGGGAAGAGATGAAAAGTTCTAGCTGGGCTTAATTCCCTTGGTGTGAGCTGCCCAGATTGCTCTCTGAAAGATCTTTCGCATGCAATGAGAGTTCCTCTTTACTTATGCTCCACTTGCACATACAGCAAATATTACAAAGAAACCATAAATCTCTGGTATGCTACCATCCAAAGGAAATGGCAGGTGGTAATCCTACCTCCAGAATCTTACCACTCGGAGAAGTGGGCGTGTGTAACAATATGGAGGTATTTGTTACATTAGTACCTTTCTTGCAGAGGAGTTCAAATTGGACGTTTTAGCTCCATGATGCTGGATTAGACTGGAGCGGTAGTGTACCAAGGGCGAGGCAGGGAGCAGTCTGCCCTGGGTATCAAGTACATCCAGGGGGGTCAAACATGCTAATGGGTGGCCAGTAGACCTAGCCTTCCCCAGGGATCTGTGGTGGAGACCAGGTCCAACCTTTGCTTTGAGCAGCTGCTCAAAAGGTAGACCAGGCTTCCATTTGAGATTCCCTGGTTACTCAATGCCACAGGTAGATCTAACTAAAGATTCCCTGGTGGAGGCCAGGTCTACTTGTGACTTTGAATGGCCTGCTCTGGGTATCCAATACCCTAAGTACACCACTGGACTGGGGAATTTTGACTCAAGGGATGGGGCCATAAGTCACTGGGTGAACATGTGCTTTGCATGCAGAAGGTCTGATTCAATCCCTGGCATCTCAAGGTAGTGCTGGGAAAAACTCTGGCCCTGCCTGAAAGTCACTTCCTGCAGCGTAGACCAGCATTTCTCGACATTTGTCCCCCACTGTACCACTTTGCACAGTTCACCTACTGGAAGTACTACTGAATGTAACTGGTGATGATGTCATTAGCAGTTACTTCCAGATTGGGAGGCCAGATACAATGCAACAAACACCGATAAGAGGCTCAGAGCATATGGGAGGACTTTTTCAAGCTCTGTCTGTCAAGCCAAGATTCCTGCCACTGCTTTTAGCTTTGTGTTGCGCCACCAGTGGTGCAAGTACCACTGGTTGAGAAACACTGGCGTAGCCAATATCAGGCTAGACTGATTGATGGTTTCACTCTCATCAGTACTCCTTTCCATGCTCATACAATTTTCCTAAAGGCCATTGCGATTTGAACCTGGATCTCCTGCACTCAAGACCAGACCCAGCACTCTGGCCACTGCAACATAGACTCCACAATAGCACCCCCCCTTAAGCAGACCAAATCCTTCTGCTTTGATGCAAGCACCATAACATACCCCTTGAACTCATCCGAAGTTCCCTTAAAATGGTTTCATGACACCACTCCTCTCCTCCCCACCGCTATCATGCAGGGTTGTTAAAGGAGTGTATTGAGGACTGCGAGCATCTGGGATGGCGTGACTTTCAGCCTGCCGCCTTTATAAACCTGATGGACCTGTGCCAGTACATAATCAAAATGCAGGAACTCAATTCTGCGGAACAAAGTATCTGGCTTCTTTTTGATCAGCCAGGCACCTGGCCTCCATGGGTCAGGAGCAAAAACCTGTAGTTGATATGTTCCCTTGGCTGGAAAAGGAGAAAGAAATTGAGACTGTTCTATTTAGGGTTTAACGGCACACCACGAAAAGGGTGGAACCTGTGAACTGATAGTCTTTAGGAAGTTCTGCCATAGTACAAAACCCTTACGCATTATGGGAACCTGACAGCTCTCTCATTCAGCCTGCTGAATATGCGTGTGTGTGAGAGAGTTTAAATTAAAGACGAGCTTCAGTTTAGTACTGACTCTAATCGAGGAGGGCCTCACCACATGCGATGCAAATGGAGAGGAGAAATGCAACTAGGTCAACTCCAAATTCCAACACCCCCCCTCCCAGTTTGTGTATCTGTAGATCCTTACAATTTCTTAGGGAATTGGGGCACACTCCCAACCCAACCTTCTGAAATCACTGCACAAGGTAAGCATGAATGCCAGGTGCAAGGGACAGGTATCTTGGTATCTTGGCAACAGGATACAGGTATCTTGTTTTGTGATCCCAGAGGCATCTGGTGGGCCACTGTGAGATACAGGAGGCTGGACTAGATGGGCCTTTGGCCTGATCCAGCAGGGCTCTTCTTTTGTTCTTAAGTTTGTGGAACACCTTCAAAACAACTCCCAGTTTCCACCAGGCAGCCCTGGAGACTATGGTTGGTGGTGTTCAAAGCTGCAGACAGGTGCAAGGAAATTAACAAAGACATACTCCCCCACCTCTCTCCTGGTACAGGTCATCAATCAGGGCCACCAAAGCAGTTTCTGTTCTGGATCACCCTGAGACCAAATTGAAATGGATTTTTTTTTTTTTTTAAAGCATTTCATCCCAAAGCACCTGAAGCTGATGTGGCAGAATTACCTTCTGGGAAATGGAATAAATGGAGGGAGGAGTATCATGGAAAATTGGGAAGAAGGATGGCTCTCAACATCACCAACTTATCACCTCAGTATTATATTGCCAACATGGGTTTGGAATCTCCCTGTATTTGCCTCATAAGAGAAAACAGACTGTGTTTTTGTAACTGGTTGGTAAGATGCAGTCTGGACATGCTCATTGGAAGCAGTCCTTGAAAGACAACTCTGCCTGCTTTCCTTTGCTCATCATGTACATTTGGCAACAAGCAGATATTACAAAAACACCACCGGCCTTCAGAACCCTCTCCTCACAAGTGAACGGACCCTGTGCAAAGTTTGCCCTACCCATGGAACTTCCTATGGCTCTAGGACAGTGTTTCTCAAACTGTGGGTCGGGGGACCCACCAGGTGGATCACAAGCCAATTTCAGGTGGGTCCCCATTCATTTCAATATTTTATTTTTAATATACCAGACTTGATGCTACCATGGTATGTGACTGCATTTGGGGCAATGTTACAGATCTGTACTTTTAACAGGCTACTGTGTATATGCTTTAAACAACGATAGTCAATGTTGCTTACTCCTGGGGAAGTGTGGAGTAAGCCTTGGGTTGTTAAAAGTTTTTCTTGCTTGATGGTGTCACTTCTGGTCATCATTTCCGGTGGGTCCTGACAGATTCTCATTCCAGAAAGTGGGTTCCGGTACTAAAAGTTTGAGCACCACTGCTCTAGGAAGTGGAAAGCATTAAAGCAAGAGATTTGCCAGGTTGTCTGAACATACTGAGAGATCACCTCCTCTTGTGGGGCCAGCTGTGATTAGGCTTCCCAGATTAGGCAGCTGGAGATTGACTTCTACCCTTCGTGCTCCAGTTCTGATGGTGAAAAGGCAGCAACTAGCTCTCCTGCCCTTGTCCTACCTATCTCCTTCCCAGTCTATCAGAAATAATCCCTGGAGTGGCTGACTAAACTGTGATGTGATGGGGCAGCCCTGCATGTTTTACCCTCACAGCTGCCCTGTTCAAGTCTAGAAAAGGGGTGGGTGGATGAGGACCTGCTGCTTAGATGGAAAGAAGCCAAGGGAGCAAAATCTGACACCCCCCCCTTACCTCTCTGTGCTCCGTTGTTTTAAGCAGTGTTCTACCAGCCTGGCTCACTTCCGGCTTTACAGCTGGGCTGGAAGAAAACTCTTTAAAATAACGGCACACAAGGAGGTAAAATGGGGAGCCGGGCAGGTTTTGCTGCCCTCCCCCATGTACTCTTTTTCTCCCTCCCTGCTTTACATATGAATAATAAGGCAGACACATGGACAACTGCCCCTTGAGGTCTAGTGTGGCCCTTATGCTCCACTGCAACACAAACAACAAAGAGCTCTCCTGAGATTGTGCATTCCGGGTACCACATGTAAGCAGCAAGGGGGCCATCTGAGTTGTTCTTGGTGGCTGCCCCAGAACTGCAGAACATTCTTCCCTGGAGATTCTTCAGCATCTCGGCCTGAGAACGTTCAGGACGCTTTGTTTAGGCTGGCTTCTAATAGCTGGGCTTAAGCTTAATGTATCATTGGAACATGACAAGATCTCTGCTGGATCAGGCCAAAGGTCCATCTTGTCCAGCATCCTGTTTCCCACAATGACCAGCCAGATGCTCCTGGGAAGTCCACAAGCAGGAGGTTTAGACAAGAAGCCCCCTCCTGCATCCCCCTTAGCCAGCAATAACTCAAAGGCATGCTGTCCCTGGATGCAAAGATTCCATAAAGCAATCAGGGTTCGATAAAGGACAAAAAGATTCTATAAAGTTAATGGCCAGGGAAACACCTCTCCTCCACGAATGAATACCCTTTAAAACAATTTAAGCAAGCAGTCACCACAGCATCTTGTGGCACTGATTTCCTTACATTAATTGTGCATTATGTGACAAATTGTGCACAATGCAAGGAAATATATAAATGCATTTACTGTATGCCCTCAATATCTGCAGTCGATCGATTTCAGGAGCCCTGAGGATACCAAAATCAACAGATAATTAAATTGGGAGGGAGGCCAGCATGGCACCACAATAACTTACCTCTGGGTTGCTCCTTGCCCTCCAGAGCTGCAACTGGAAGTCATTTCTGCTTCATGCTGGAAACTTCTGATCACATCCAGGAGGTCCTCTGAGACCCTAAAACCACAGGCTCAGCACCAGCGAATTCTGAAATCCGTGGATGCCGAGCCCATGGTTCAGGAGAGTCCACTGTAATATACAGTATTATATTAAATATACAGCATTTTAGGCTTCAAGCTTATACATGCTTACCTGGGAATAAGCCCCGTTGTCTTACGTCTGAGTAAACATGCATAGTATTGTAGTGTTCAAAGGTCCTTTATTTTGCTGGTTCTTATCCAATATTTTTAAGCATTATTATTCACCTTTAGAGCCCTTGAGGCAGGGTAAATTAGAGTTCAACCAAACATTGTCCAACGTTTCTTGGGAATATCATTTGAATGAAAAATGACCATTTCCCACTTGACCGCCCCCCACCAGCCACATTCCCATTTTAGATTAACACATTTGGAAGACACAATGCATCATTAGCTTCAGCTCTGGGCCTGCTCTGTGTTGATTGGCTACCATTGTGGTCTCCACTCAAGGGTATACATTTCAAGCAAAGTCAAGTGTCTTCAGTTGGGCTTTTCGCACTTGATGTGGAAAGGTTGAGACATTTATGATTGCGCCAAGGCTAAAGTTCCTGGGAAATGCCATTCCAAACATATGGACTTTGCTTGGGGGTGGGGGACAAAACCCCCTAATTGGTTCATGGGTAGTGGGACTGGTTGGGGAGAAAAGCCGTCTATGAGGAGCTGTCAAGCTTCTGGTTCTAATTATCTCCATGATTAACTTTCTTCATTTTTATGGGGCAGTTCCTGATCTTTTCTCCTCCAGTGTATATTGAAGGTGACAGTGGTATAGTAATATGGGGGGGGGAGAAGGAAACTGCGGGTGAGGACACAGGAATAATGGGTAAGTCTGAAGGTGAAATGCAGAGCGGGGAAGGTGACATAAGATATCACAGGCTCTGAAGGTTGCACCATTTGGTGAGTCAGATTATAACTACCTGGAGATGTGCAACGGAGTCACTGGCATACCTGGGGGAGCCAGGAGGGCAAATGCCCTGGGGTGCCCCCTGGTGGGGGGGGTGCTGCTGTGACCCTCTGTCCCGCTGCCCATTTTATTTTGTTTTTCTTCTTCAGGTTTGTTTACATGGCCTTAGAAGGTCATTTTCAGGCCTTCTGAAGGCCAGAGAAGCTGCACACGGACTCTTGGACTCCCAGAAGGCCTTCTGATGCCTCCAGAAGTCCTAAAAATGTGACTTTTGGTTTTCAGCAAAAATTGGAAATATTTTTAGGCCTCCTGGAGGCCTCAGAAGGCCTACCAGGGGTTGGGGAGGCCGCGTGTCGCGTCTCTGGCCCTCTGAAGGCCTAAAAACGTCACTTCCCGTTTTTTCCGAAAACCAGAAGTGATGTTTTTAGGCCACCGGACTGCACGGGAGGTGGCATTTGTGGTCCTGGCCCCAGTCGCACAGGGGCCAGGATTACAACTGAGTGGAGTCGAAGCCTGCATGGAAGCCATACCTGCTCATACAGAACCTTCTATTTTGACTTCAGTACACCATGTTTGCTAAATTATGGACAGACTGGAAACAGGATTTCTGTCTTAGCAGTAATTAAAATATTGATTTCCCAGCATGAAATCCTCATTTGTTCTCCGCCAAAACCTGATTTCAGTGTTTTCCATCCTATAGGCACAAAATGTTGCAGCATTCTTTGACCCTGTCCAAGGGACTGAACCTGCATATTTGAGACAGACAGGACAAAGGGGCTCCATTTTATAGTCAATTTAAAGGTACATCAATTTACTGCTTTACCTCTCTTTCTCCTTCACTGTGATGTTTCTGTGACCTGTACACAGGCTGTTCCAAGTCTCCTGAGAGATCCTGTAAAAATAATTGGAAGACATGAAGAAAAACAAATAGATTCCTGTCAGAATCCTTTAATTTTTTTTTAATTCCCACTCATTTTGTCGGAAGAAAAATGAATTTGAATGAATGAATTCATTTTCATTTCAATTTGTTTTAAAAACAAACACACGTGTCTAATGTTTACTCTGCAAATAGACACTGGAATTAATTGGGGTCATGATGTAACAATCCATGGAAGACATTGTCTGGAAATGATGAGCAACAAGGTGGAAGGGTTCCTTAGATTTCCGGAGGGCATATTTCTTCAATAGCAGGCAGCCAAGGTGGTCTTGTTTTTAACTTCTTGCAGCAAGGCATCCAGAAACTTTTGGAAAGCCTTCCTTCTATGTCCAGATGTGTGGGCACCTGATCAGAAGGTACTCTGCACATGCTCAAATTAACTTTCTTCTGTTATTACTTTATGCGTTCCTGGACTGAGAACTGGTATGGTGGGTTGATTCAGGGGCTTTAGATGCTGCTCAAATTAAGCCCTGGTCTCAGCAAACCATAAATTTGCCTCTTGATTTCCAATGAAAGCTTAAACGTGATTTGATTCTAATTTCCTTCTCTCAGCTCTGGCTTGATCCTTTAATCCTACTCAATAAAACCCTCCCTCAAATTTATAAAGCATTCGCATTTATACTCGTGGCCTCCACCACATATGTGACCCTTTGAGTCACTTTTTCTTTTTCAAACAAATCAATTTTGAAGCGTTTTCACCCAAAACTTTGTCAGACTAAGCTTTTTGATTAGCTCTGTTTACAATTTTTGGTACGGAATAAGACAACCAGTTTTCTCTTCTACACATCATGGAACTACGTGTATAACCAAGGCAGCCTTCAGAGCTTCAAGTTTTACAAACATGTGTCGTGAACATTTTCAGATCACAGATGAGTGGGAAAGAGAGGTGACTCCTCTCCCCCTTTACGACCAGACTGGCATCCGTGTGTATATGTGCATGATCTGTTACTGATCATTCTGCAATGATACAGCACAACCTGTACCACATCCCCATGACCAGTTTAATGGTTCCTGCAGTTTGGTGTGTGTGGAAGCTTGTGCAAAAGAAGTGCCAGCATCTGTGCAAACAGTACAGTTTCTATGAGTTCTAACTAGAGTTAGAGTTCTCTATAACTAGAGTTCTCTATGTTCAAGCACAGTCTCCCAGTTTCTCCCCCAGGAACAGCTGCAGAGGCAAGTTACCTATGGACCTTTAGGGCTACAATCCTAAACACACTTACAAGGCAGTTAAGCCCCACTTTACTCAGTATGGCACGCATAGAATTGTGCTGTAAAGGTACTGCTGCTGGAATTAAAACATTTCAGATAGACTGCTCCTTGTCAGAACCAACTGTACGAGAACCAACTATACGAGAACCAACTGTCAGAACCAACTGTCAGAACCAACAACGTCAGAACCAACAACTGTCAGAACCAACAACGTCAGATAGACTGCTCCTTGTCAGAACCAACTGTACGAGAACCAACTGTACGAGAACCAACAACATCAGAACCAACTGTCAGAACCAACAACTGTCAGAACAACTGTCAGAACCAACTGTACAAAATTCCTGCTGACTGCTAACTTTCAGTGTCACGCTTCCAATTTTCTCCAGCCTGCACCTGCAGCACAGGTTGAATATGTTGTACTGTGTTAAACTGCAGGGTCAAGGAGAAGCTGCCATGGAGCCACTCCTTCTGGCCTGCTGCCCTCACTAAGCCTCTGAACGAGCTGGTATTTCTGGCTTTTCATTTACTATCTTACTTAGGGTGCAGGCCTAACCAACTTTCCAGCACTGACCTAGCCGTGCAGCTCCAAGGTAGATAAGAAACATGCTTTATCTTGAGGAGGCTTCCTTGACTGCCTCCCCGCTGCAGGATGCAATGCACGCCACACTGGCACAGCTATATCAGTACTGGAAAGTTGGTTAAGGTTGTGCCCTTAATTATTTCAAAGAAATAAAGAAAATACTGTATCTTTGCTGCTGCAAATCCTACTGCAAAGAAAATACTAATTGAGTTAACAATTGAATAACTACCAATGTACTGTTATCTTTGATGCCAATTCTCTGTCTCTGTCCAGCAGGGCCTTTGAGAGGAATTTTATCAGGGGGTACAGAGTTCCTTTTGGGCCCCTTCCCGAAGAGGGAGGGGGGGTGAAACAGAGTGGGGATGGCAATGAGGGTGAGCAAAATGGGGGTAAAACAGGTAGGGGGAAATTGGCAACAGCCGGAATTGTCTTTGGAGCCCAGGTCTACCAGTCTTCTCAATGCAGAGCTCAGGTCTACCTGCCTGCCCGGCGTTGGCACCTAGATACAGAAAACCAAACACACTCCTAAGCCTCTCTAATAGTAGTAAACCTTTAATGGCATAGATACATCTGTAACAAATTCTACAAAACAATGACACCAAAAAGCATGCAACACAAGCAACACACATCAAGGAAAAATCTATCCACAAAGAGTAAACTGTTCAACCAACCAATACTATGACTCAGGAATCAGGGCTTAGGATCAACTATAAAGCGTTCTGGAAATTCCCAAAGCAAGTGAAAAAAAAAACAGGTCACACATTTTGCAAGGACAAATTAACTCGTCTAAAAGCAGGAGTTTTTGATAGAACAAGAGCCAGGTATCTGGCAACAGCAAATGTCAAGGATCCAATAGCATCTTCCAGAAACCTTGAAAGAGAGAATTCACATGAAGGAGGATAATAGGAAAACCAGGTGGCTAAATATAATTTTCGTATAGAAGAATGATGAGGAAAGAAAAATAATATATGAGACAGAGTGTCTGGAACTTCCTTACAAAATAAACAAAGATGTTTGTCTCAAGGGATACACAAAAAACGACCATAATGTACTGCGGAAGGGAATATGTTAAAACGGGCTAACAAAAAGGCTCTTTTCAGCTGTGGATTAGTGAGAGTGAAAAAGTAATTGGAACTCAAAGCATGTTGAGGAGATAGACCAAAGAAAAGAGGAGAACAAATGGGATTGAGGGTATTTTTGAGAAAATTAAATTCAGCCAAGAAAAGATTCTCCCTAATAATACTGTAGGCTTGTTGTAAGCTTAAATCTGCTAATGCTTCGATAGAAAGATTAATGGAAGAGAGTTTTGCTTCCACTGATCGAAACCAAGAGGAGACATAGGAATCCTTTAATAGAACCGAAATAAGAGAATCAGGGGACGGAGTTAAGTGAATTTTGAGCCAAAATTTAAATGTTAACAACCAGGCATAGGTGAAGGAAAGATGAAGACCTAGCTCTATTAATATAGAAGAAAGACGAATAAGGTTAGGAATTCCAAGAATCTTCCGAAAGAAGGAAGCAGCTAACCGATCAATATCCTTGGTAACTGCTTGTATCCATAATGGAACTCCATAAAATAAATGGGAAATAATCTTGGATTTAAAAATTTGAATTGCAGCAGGAATGTATTGATTTCCGGAATTAAAATGAAAATTTACGATAGCTGAAAGGTGAGTGTTAGTGGAAAAAATAATTGCCTTTTTGTGAAGAGACCATGATAGTTTGTAGTGAAACAGAAGACCTAGATATTTAAAAGATTTGACTTGAAGGTACGAATGAGATTTGATTGACCAGATGGAAGGGGACCAGTATCGAGAAAAAACCATAATTTGTGTCTTTTTAGAATTAATGATGAGGTCATTCTTCTTACAGTATGCTTGAAACTTAGTTATAAGTTCCCTTAGCCCAGATTTAGTTAAAGCCAAGAGAACAGCATCATCTGCATAGAGCAATATAGGAACCGGAAGATTATTAATTACTGGAAGAGAAAAAGAATTCATCGCTAAATGAGAAGGGAGATCTGCGGAAAGCCTCTCTAAAATCTTTCAAATATAGAAAATCATTGCAGGAGATTAGTATCACTGTATTTAGGTTCACACTAGAGTGGAGAGTGTCATATGTACAACAAAACTGACTTCTGCAGCAGCTGCAGTCCTGCAGCTGTGTCACTGAGCTCCTCGATACTCCTTCATGGTAAGCGGATCCACAAGCCAAAGAGCTACTGTAGCAGGTCACATTGCTCCCAAATGTGACACTGTTAAGGAATGTATGCATTCCTGGACCTTGTAGCAGTGCCCACGGTAATGCCCCCAGCATTCCACAGGGCAGTGAGTCTGGGTGAGACTGGAAAATGTAAGATCCCAGGAAATTTCCAGGCCCCCTATTTCTAGGTTCCTGGGCCCCCTTTCTCACCCTGGGCCAGGGTACAAATTACCCTCTTTACCCCCCCCCCCTCCTAGGCCCTGCTGTTCAGGCAGTGAACATATAATTGGACTATGGGTGCGGCAGAGATTCTGGGGTTGGCAGAGAAGAATGTTCATGCCAAAGGAAGGTGCCTAATCTGGTGATGCTGTTAGATTCCACCATCTTCCACTATCATCCTTATTTTTCTAAGCCCATTTCTTTGAAAGCTAATTTCTTTGGCTACTTTATCTTTAATACAAACTAAACCTGGCTCTTTCCTCATTGTATCCCCCCTTGTTTCACAATGCAACAATGCATCTACTGTCTGAGAGGAAGGGAGCAGGTACATACAGGAACTGTATGAAGATTTCTGTTGGGGGCTTAGGCAAAGCAATGAGTTTGTTTATTTACTTGGTTGGCAACCTTCAGTCTCGAAAGACTATGGTTTAAGCCTACAGCACTGGGTATTCCCAGGCGGTCTCCCATCCAAGTACTAACCAGGCCTGACCCTGCTTAGCTTCCGAGATCAGACAAGATCAGGCATGTGCAGGGTAACAGTTGCTTACTTTACTTACTTACAGTTGTTTATTTACTTACTCACAAATTTTTAGCCTGATTGATCTCCCCGAAGGGCATTCAAAGTGGTTCACAAGTATAAAATCATGTAAAAACATTACCATTGAAATCTTTTAAAAAAAGTAAGATAACCTTTAAAATATCCTATTTAAAAGCCAAGAATAAGGGAAGAAAAAAAAAAAAACAGGGAAGCAGCAGCAATCAATAAAAAAACATCCCATTAAAATCCAAGAATAGGAAAAAAGAGAATCAGCAGGAATCAATAAAAAGGACAAGCCCATAGATCTAATCAGATCTGATTCAAATGAGTTAAGACACAAAGCGGTAGAGATTGCAGTGGAAGTTTGGAAAGCAGGTTGCATGGATTAGAAGCCCCAGTGACTCAAGACCACTATAGCTGCCCCATTCTCCCCCTGGCTATATTATCCTTGGCATTCACAGTGACAAGAGGGCGACATTGATCCTCTCAACCCCCACCACCACATAGGGTGGGAGAGGGGTGCACAACAGCCATCAGGAACAGAGGAAGGCATATTGCGACAATGTTTCCTTTGGCAAGAGGGACAGGATTCAGGTGGTTTCTATTCCCTCCCTTCCATCAACAAGGACACCTTTCCTCACCTCGACAATGTCAGCCTAGTAATCTCCTAATCTCTCTTGGCCTTTTGTTTGCTGTGAAAAAGAAGGTCAGGTTACAAAATTACACCCAGCTTGCCATTTCCTTCCACAGTCCCTTTTTTCTATAGGCATCTGGATAGCTCCTCAGCCATATAAGATTTCCCCCCTAGACAATGGAGCTCCAGCTTGCCACAGAAAGCTCAGGTTCTCTTTAACAAGGGGACATCAGCACCCTCCTTTCTTTGGTCCCTTCTGTCACAGCAGAGGGAAGGGAGCAGCAGCCGAAAGATAAGGAAGATACACCTGTCCCAGGCCAGAATGAAAAGATTCAAAATGCCCCTGGCCAGGGAGGACTGGATGGGGCAGGATGATGGGTGAAGTAAAGAGACCTTTTCATTACCCCATGGCACAGGATGGGAGACATCTATAACCATCAACATTTTGATTACCACCATTCTATTTGATTAATAACTGTTGAGATCTACAGTGAAATGTTTGGTTAGTTATTTGGAATCAAAAGTGAAATTCAACCTGCCTGATGTCTCAACAACTCCTTTCGCTACCAGCAAAAACATTATCTCTCGCCTGCCCCGGGGTCATCGTCTTTCTGGCCTGACTCCCATTTTTCCACGATCGCCCTCATCCTCTCCCAATCAATGCTGTTGATGCTTCACAGTTTCCAAGAGTGACAAGAACTGCTCCTTCATGTCCAAACTGTGCCAAGGGAAAAATGTTTTTTTTCCACCTATTTTATCGATGACCTGGGGTCATCATTTTTCTGGCCTAACCCCCATTTTTCAACTCTGTTAATGCACCAGAGTTTCCTTGGGTGACCTGCACTGCTCCTGCATATTGAAATTGTGCATAGGGGAAAAAAAATTTTTGATCTATTTTTTCAATGACCCCACGGTCATCGTTTTTCTGGCCTGAACCCCATATTTCCAAGATCGCACTCATCCTCTCCCAATCAACTCTTCTGATGCTCTGGAGCTTTCTCAGGTGACCAGCACTGCTCCTTCATGTCAAACTGAGCCTAGGGAAATTGTTTTTTTTCCGACCTATTTTTTTGATGACCCCGGGGTCATCGTTTTTCTGCCCTGAACCCCATTTTTCCAAGACGGGCCTCATCCTCTCCCAATCAACTCTTTTCATGCTCCAGAGCTTACTTGGGTGATGAGCACTGCTCCTGCATGTCCAAAGTGAGCCTAGGAAAATTTCTTTTTTCAACGTATTTTTTCGATAACCCCAGGGTCATCGTTTTTCTGGCCAGAACCCCATTTTTCCACAATTGCACTCATCCTCTTCCAATCAACTCTGTTGATGCTCCAGAGTTTCCCTGGGTGACAAGCACTGCTCCTGCATGTCCAAGATGAGCCTAGGGAAAATTTTCTTTTTTGGACCTATATTTTCGATGACCGCTGGGGTCATCGTTTTTCTACCATGAATCCCATGTTTCCAAGATCGCCCTCATCCTCTCCCAATCAACTCTTTTGATGCTCCAGAGTTTCCTTGGTTGACCAGTAGTTCTCCTACATGTCCAAGGTGTGCCTAGGAAAAAAATGTTTCCGAACTATTATTTCGATGACGACGGGGTCATCGTTTTTCTGGCCTGAACCCCATTTATCCATGATCGCCCTCATCCCCACCCAAACAACTCTGTTCATGCTCCAGTGTTTCCTTGGGTGACCAGCACAACTCCTGCATGTCCGTGGTGCGCCTAGAGAAAATTTTTGGTTTTGGACCTATTTTTTGGATGACCTCGGGGTCATCGTTTTTCTGCCCTGTACCCCATTTTTCCATGATCGCCCTCATCCTCTCCCAATCAACTCTTTTGATGCTCCAGTGTTTCCTTGGATAACCAGCAATACTCCTGCATATCCAAGGTGTGCCTAGGGGAAAAAAAAATTTTTTGGACCTATTTTTTCGAGGACCCCAGGGTCATCGTTTTTCTGGCCTAAACCTCATTTTTCCAAGATCGCCCTCATCCCGTCCCAATCAACTCTGTTCATGCTCCAGAGTTTCATTCGGTGACCGGCACTACTCCTGCAAAATGTGCCTAGGAAAATTTTTTTTTGACACATTTTTTCGCTGAACCCGGGGTCATCGTTTTTCTGCCTTGAAATCCATTTTTCCACAATCACCCTCATACTTTCCAAATCAACTCTTTTAATGCTCCAGTTTTTCCTTGGGTGACAACGACTATTCCTGCATGGACAAGGTGTGCCTAGGAAAAAAAATTTTTTTAGACCTATTTTTTTGATGACCATGATGGTCATGGTTTTCTGCCCTGAACCCCATTTTTAAAAAATCGCCCTCATCCCCACCCAAACAACTCTTTTGATGCCCCAGAGCGTCCGTGGGTGACCAGCATTACTCCTTCATGTGAAAGGTGTGGCTAGGGAAAAATTTTTTATTTGAACCTATTTTTTGGATGAACACATTTTTAAAAAATCGCCCTCATCCCCACCCAATCAACACTTTTATTGCTCCAGAGTGTCTGTGGGAGACCAGCATTACTCCTTCATTTGAAAGGTGTGGCTAGGGAAATTTTTTTAATTATAATATATAATAATAATATACTGTATTTATATACCGCCTTTCTTGGTCTTTATTCAAGACTTTATTCAAGGCGGTTTACATAGGCAGGCTTATTAAATCCACACAGGGATTTTTACAAATTGAAAGAAGGTTCTTTCTTTCAAGAACCACTACATTCAAGGTGTTACACTCCGATCTGGTTTAACATTCTGGCCTCCATCCTCCCACGCTCCGAGCAGATGGAACAGCTCAGCTGCAGCTTGCCAGCTGCTTCAAGGTCGCACGGTGCCGGTGGCCTCGAACTGGCGACCTTGTGGATGTTAATCTTCAGGCAAATGGAGGCTCTACCCTCTAGACCAGACCTCCTGCCCATTTGAACCTGTTTCTTCGATGACCGTGGGGTCATCATTTTTCTGTGTTGAACCCCATTTTTCCACGGATGCCCTCATCCTCTCCCTATCAAGACTATTGATGCTCCAGTGTTTCCTTGGGTGACCTGCAGTGATCCTGCATATCAAAATTGTGCATAGGAAAAAAAAATTTTTTACCTCTTTTTTTTGATGACCCCAGGGTCATTTTCTTTCTGCCCAGAACCCCATTTTTCCAAAATCGCCCTCATCCCCTCACAATGAACTCTGTTCATGCTCCAAAGTTTCCTTTGGTGACCAGCAATACTCCAGCATGTCCAAGGTGTGAGAAGGGAAACTTTTTTTTTTGGACCCATTTTTTTGAATACCTCGGGTTCATCGTTTTTCTGCCCAGAACCCCATTTTTCCAAAATCGCCCTCATCCCCTCCCAATCAAATCATTATGGTGCTGCAGTGTTTCCTTGGGTGAGAAGGACTACTCCTGCATGTGCAAGGTGTGTCTGGGGAAAAAAAAATTTTGGGACCTATTTTTTTGATGACCTGATCGTTTTTCTGCCCTGAACCCCATTTTTCCAAAATCGCACTCATCCCCACCCAATCAACTCTGTACGTGCTTCAGAGTTTGCTTCAGTGACCAGCACTACTCCTGCAGGTCCAAGGGGTAAATAGGAAAACCTTTTTTTTTTACCATTTTTTTGATGACTCCGGGGTCATTGTTTTTCTGCCCTGAACCCCATTTTTCCAAAATCGCCCTCATCCCCTCCCAATCAAATCTTTTTGGTGCTGCAGTGTTTCCTTCAGTGAGACGCACAAATCCTTCATGCCCAAGAATAGTTTGGGGAAAACTTTTTTTGGGGACCTATTTTTTTGATGACCCCGGGGTCATCGTTTTTCTGTCTCAAACCCCATTTTTTCAAAATCGCCCTCATCCCCTTCCAATCAAATCTATTTGGTGCTGCAGTGTTACCTTGGGTGAGAAGGGCTACTCCTGCAGGTCCAAGGTGTGTCTGGGGAAAATTTTTTGGGGGGAACTGTTTTTTGATGACCCCGGGGTCATCGTTTTTCTGCCCCGAACCCCTTTTTTTCAAAACCGCCCTCATCCCCTCCCAATCAAATCTTTTTGGTTCTGCAGTGTTTCCTTGGGTGAGAAGGGCTTCTCCTGCATGCCCAAGGAGTGTCTGGGGAAAATTTTTATTTGGAAATTATTTTTTTTATGACCCCGGGGTCATCGTTCTTCTGCCATGAACCCCATTTTTCCAAAATCGCCCTCATCCCCTCCCGATCAAATCTTTTTCGTGCTGCAGTGTTTCCTTGGGTGAGACGCACTATTCCTTCGTGTCCAAGGAGAGTTTGGGGAAAACCTTTTTTGGGGACCTATTTTTTTGATGACCCTGGGGTCATCGTTTTTCTGCCCCGAACCCCATTTTTTCAAAATCGCCCTCATCCCCTTCCAATCAAATCTTTTTGGTGCTGCAGTGTTTCCTTGGGTGAGAAGGGCTACTCCTGCATGTCCAAGGTGTGTCTGGCGAAAAATTTTTTTTGGGGAACTATTTTTTTGATGACCCCGGCGTAATTGTTTTTTTGCCCTGAACCCCATTTTTCCAAAATAGCTCTCAACCCCCCCCAATCAAATCATTTTCATGCTGCCACGTTTCCTTAGGAGAGAAGCACTATTCCTGCATGTCCAAGGTGTGTCTGGGGAAAAAAAATTTTTGGGACCTATTTTTTTGATGACCCCGGGGTCATCGTTTTTCTGCCCTGAACCCAATTTTACCAAAATCGCCCTCATCCTCTCCCAATTAAACCTTTTTGGTGCTGCAGTGTTTCCTTGGGTGAGACACAGAATTCCTGCACGTCCAAGGAGAGTTTGGAAAAAACTTATTTGGGGGAACTATTTTTTTGATGACACCGGGGTCATCATTTTTCTGCCCTGAACCCCATTTTTCCAAAATCGCCCTCATCCCCTTCCAATCAAATCTTTTTGGTGCTGCAGTGTTTCCTTGGGTGAGAAGGGCTACTCCTGCATGTCCAAGGAGAGTTTGGGGAAAACCTTTTTTGGGGACCTATTTTTTTGATGACGCCGGGATCATCGTTTTTCTGCCCCAAACCCCATTTTTTCAAAATCACCCTCATCCCCTTCCAATCAAATCTTATTGGTGCTGCAGTGTTTCTTTGGGTGAGAAGGCCTACTCCTGCATGTCCAAGGTGTGTCTGGTGAAAATTTTTTGGGGGAACTATTTTTTTGATGACCCTGGCCTAATTGTTTTTTTGCCAAGAACCCCATTTTTCCAAAATCGCCCTCATCCCCTCCCAATCAAATCATTTTCCTGCTGCCATGTTTCCTTAGGAGAGAAGCAGTATTCCTGCATGTCCAAGGTGTGTCTGGGGAAAAAAATTTTTTGGGACCTATTTTTTTGATGACCCTGGGGTTATCGTTTTTCTGCCCTGAACCCCATTTTTCCAAAATCGCACTCATCGCCCCCCCCCCAATCAAATCATTTTGATGCTGCAGTGTTTCCTTGGGTGAGAAGGGCTACTCCTGCATGTCCAAGGTGTGTCTGGGGAAAAAAATTTTTTGGGACCTATTTTTTTGATGACCCCGGGGTAATCGTTTCTCTGCCCTGAACCCCATTTTTCCAAAATCGCCCTCCTCCTCTCCCAATCAAATCATTTTGATGCTGCAGTGTTTCCTTGGGTGAGAAGGGCTACTCCTGCATGTCCAAGGTGTGTCTGGGGAAAAAAATTTTTTGGGACCTATTTTTTTGATGACCCCGGGGTAATCGTTTCTCTGCCCTGAACCCCATTTTTCCAAAATCGCCCTCCTCCTCTCCCAATCAAATCTTTTTGGTGTTGCAGTGTTTCCTGGGGTGAGACACAGAATTCCTGCATGTCCAAGGAGAGTTTGGAGAAAACTTATTTGGGGGAACTATTTTTTTGATGACCCCGGGGTAATCGTTTCTCTGCCCTGAACCCCATTTTTCCAATATCGCCCTCATCCCCTCCCAATCAAATCATTTTGGTGCTGCAGTGTTTCCTTGGGTGAGAAGGACTACTCCTGCATGTTCAAGGTGTGTTTGGGGGAAAAAGTTTTTTGGGACCTATTTTTTTGATGACCCCGGGGTCATCATTTTTCTGCCCTGAACCCAATTTTCAACAATCGCCCTCTTCCCCTCCCAATCAACTCTGTTCATGCTCCAGAGTCTCCTTTGGTGACCAGCACTACTCCTGCATGTCCAAGGTGTGTCTGGGGAAAATTGTTTATTGGGACCTATTTTTTTGATGACCCCGGGGTCGTCGTTTTTCTTCCATGAACCCCATTTTTCCAACATCGCCCTCATCCCCTTCCAATCAAATCCTTTTCGTACTGCAGTGTTTACTTGGGTGAGAAGCAATATTCCTGCATGTCCAAGGTGTGTCTGGGCAAAAAATTTTTTTTGGACCTATTTTTTTTGATGACCCCGGGGTCATCGTTTTTCTGCCCTGAACCCCATTTTTCCAAAATCGAACTCATGCCCTCCCAATCAACTCTGTTGGTGCTTCAGAGTTTACTTCAGTGACCAGCACTACTCCTGCATGTCCAAGGGGTAAATAGGAAAATCTTTTTTTTTGACAATTTTTTTGATGACTCCGGGGTCATCGTTTTTCTGCCCTGAACCCCATTTTTCCAAAATCGCACTCATACCCTCCCAATCAAATCTTTTTGGTGCTGCAGTGTTTCCTTGGGTGAGACGCACAATTCCTTCATGTCCAAGGAGAGTTTGGGGAAAACCTTTTTTGGGGACCTATTTTTTTGATGACCCCGGGGTCATCGTTTTTCTGCCCCGAACCCCATGTTTTCAAAATCGCCCTCATCCCCTTCCAATCAAATCTTTTTGGTGCTGCAGTGTTTCCTTGGGTGAGAAGGGCTACTCCTGCATGTCCAAGGTGTGTCTGGGGAAAAATTTTTTTTGGGACCTATTTTTTTGATGACCCCGGGGTCCTCGTTTTTCTGCCCTGAGCCCCCTTTTTCCAAAATCGCCCTCATCCCCTCCCAATCAAATCATTTTGGTGCTGCAGTGTTTCCTTGGGTGAGAAGGGCTACTCCTGCATGTCCAAGGTGTGCTTTGGGAAAATTTTTATTTGGGACCTATTTTTTTGATGACCCCGGGGTCATCGTTTTTCTTCCCTGAACCCCATTTTTCCAAAATCGCACTCATGCCCTCCCAATCAACTATTCGTGCTTCAGAGTTTGCTTCAGTGACCAGCACTACTCCTGCAGGACCAAGGGGTAAATAGGAAAACTTTTTTTTTTTGACCAGTTTTTTGATGACCCCCGGGTCATCGTTTTTCTGCCCTGAACCCCATTTTTCCAAAATCACACTCATGCCCTCCTAATTCACTCTGTTCATGCTCCAGAGTTTGCTTCGATGACCAGCACTACTCCTGCACATCCAAGGTTTGAATAGGAAAAGATTTTTTTTGACCATTTTTTTGATGACCCCGGGGTCATCGTTTTTCTGCCCTGAACCCCATTTTTACAAAATCGCCCTCATCCCCTCCCAATCAAATCATTTTGGTGCTTTAGTGCTTCCTTGGGTGTGAAGGGCTACTCCTGCATGTCCAAGTTGTGTCTGGGGAGAAATTTTTTTTGCAAACTATTTTTTTGATGACCCTGGGGCTATTGTTTCTCTGCCCTGAAACCCATTTTTCCAAAATCAACCTCATCCCCACCCAATCAACTCTGTTCATGCTCCAGAGTTTCCTTTGGTGACCAGCACTACTCCTGCATTTCCAAGGTGTGTCTGGGGAAAATTATTTTTAGGGACTTATTTTTTTTGATGACACCGGGTTCATCGTTTTTCTGCCCTGAACCCCATTTTTCCAAAATCACCCTCATCTCCTCCGAATGAACTCTGTTCATGCTCCAGTTTCCTTTGGTGACCAGCACTACTTTGTCCAAGGTGTGTCGGGAGAAAAAAATTTTTGGGAGCTATTTTTTTGATGACCCCGGGGTCATCGTTTTCCTGCTCTATTCATGCTCCAGAGTTTGCTTCGATGACCAGCACTACTCCTGCATATCCAAGGCGTAAATAGGAAAACTTTGTTTTTGACCATTTTTTTGATGACCCCGGGGTCCTCGTTTTTCTGCCCTGAACCCCATTTTTCCAAAATCGCCCTCATCCCCTCCCAATCAAATCATTTTGGTGCTGCAGTGTTTCCTTGGGTGAGAAGGACTACTCCTGCATGTCCAAAGTGTGTCTGGGGGGAAATTTTTTTGGGGACCTATTTTTTTGATGACCCCGGGGTCCTCGTTTTTCTGCCCTGAGCCCCCTTTTTCCAAAATCGCCCTCATCCCCTCCCAATCAAATCATTTTGGTGCTGCAGTGTTTCCTTGGGTGAGAAGGACTACTCCTGCATGTCCAAGGTGTGTCTGGGGGAAAAAATGTTTTGGGACCTATTTTTTTGATGACCCCGGGGTCATCGTTTTTCTGCCCTGAACCCCATTTTTCCAAAATCGCCCTCATTCCCTCCCAATCAAATCTTTTTCGTGCTGCATTGTTTCCTTTGGTGAGAAGGGCTACTCCTGCATGTCCAAGGTGTGCTTTGGGAAAATTTTTATTTGGGACCTATTTTTTTTATGACCCCGGGTCATTGTTTTTCTGTCCTGAACCCCATTTTTCCAAAATCACCCTTATCCCCTCCCAATGAACTCTGTTCATGCTCCGGAGATTCCTTTGGTTACTAGCACTACTCCTGCATGTCCAAGTTGTGTCTGGGGAAAAAAAAGTTTTGGGACCTATTTTTTTGATGACCCCGAGGTCATTGTTTTTCTGCCCTGAACCCCATTCTTCCAAAATTGCCCTCATCCCCTCCCAATCAAATCATTTTGGTGCTGCAGTGTTTCCTTGGGTGAGAAGGGCTACTCCTGCATGTCCAAGGTGTGTCTGGGAAAAATATTTTTTTGGGACCTATTTTTTTTTATGACCCCGGGGTCATCGTTTTTCTGCCCTGAACCCCATTTTTCCAAAATCGCCCTCATCCCCTCCCAATCAACTCTGTTCATGCACCAGAGTTTCTTTCAGTGACCAGCACTACTCCTGCATGTCCAAGGTGTGAATAGGGAATCTTTTTTTTTTTTTTGAACCATTTTTTTGATGGGTCATTGTTTTTCTGCCCTGTACCCCATTTTTACAAAATCGTCCTATCAACTGTTGTGATGATCCAGTGTTTCCTTGGATGAGCCATTTTTAAACCCATATTTCCACAATCACCCTCATACATTCCCAATCAACTCTTTTCATGATCCAGAGTTTCCTTCATTGACCAGCACTACTCCTGCATGTCCAAGGTGTGTCTGGGGAAAAACATTTTTTTGGACCCATTTTTTCGATGACATCGTTTTCATCTTTTTTCTGCCCTGAAACCGAATTTTCCACGATCGCCCTCATCCTCTCCCAATCAATTCTTTTTATGCTCCAGTGTTTCCTTGGATGACCAGCACTACTCCTGCATGTCCAAGGTCTGCCTAGGGAAAAAAAAAATTTTTGGACCTATTTTTTTTGATGACCCCGGGGTCATCGTTTTTCTGCCCTGAACTCCATTTTTCCAAAATCGTCCTCATTCCCTCCCAATGAACTCTGTTGATGTTCCAGAGCTTCCTTCGGTGACCAGCACTACTCCTGCATGTCCAAGGTGAGCCTAGGGAAAATTTTCTTTTTTGGACCTATTTTACGATGACCCCGGGGTCATCATTTTTCTACCCTGAATCCCATTTTTCCACAACCTCAAATGTGTCTATGGAAAAAAAATTTTCCCCTCAACCTATTTTTTCGATGAGCCAGCCCCTGAGGGTTTATTCTGTGCTCATCTAGCCTCCTCAGAGTCCATTGCTTCCCCTCAAACCAATTAAATGGCTCCTCCTTCCCAGACCTGAACTGCCCACCCACCACCCCCATCACCACCCTGTTCCACCCTTCCCCTGCCCCTTTGCTTCCTCGTTTCACCCTCCTTCACCCTGTACTGCCTTCCCGCCACCCTGCCCACTGCCCCTTCTATCTTACCTAGATCAATGGGCAACTCTGGATCCCCTGGTGCCAGCAAGATGGCTCTGTAGTGTGCTACCAGATTGCCTTTTACAACTGGTGCGCGCTGTTTTACAGCAGTATAGAATTGGGCCATTAGTGTCTCACATCGCAGCTCTTCCACCTCTGAACCCTCCCTGCAACAACAGCACCTCTTGACTCTAGGCCCTGTGAAAGTTTTCTCCCTACAAATGAAATCATTTCCCTCATGCATCCCTCATGGCATCCATGACATGAGGTTCCCACTTTGACAATCAAAATGACTTTGAACATTCTGTGACCTCACAGCAGCTCATTGCATCTTGTGACTGTTAATAAATTCCTTGTGTTTGCATTGTGTTCTTTCTTTTGTCAGTCCTGGACCTGCTATGATTTTAATATTTTACGCTTGCTAGCGTCATTGTGGCCCTAGAAGCGGGTGTAAATATGGGACCCAAAAGTGGGTGCAGGCGTGGATTATAAATGTATCAATTAATTAATACTGCCAGTCAATTTTGCTGGGTGACCCAGAGTTCAGATATGCGGGGAGGAAAATACTCTATCCACTTCTCTAGTTGCACTTCATATGTGGGGAGGGGAGAGCCATTTCATTTGGCCGTCCCTGTGTGCATGCATACTTGTCAAGCTTCCATTTCACTTGCCCTGTTGCCTCCACATTTGCCAATTTCTCAGAATAACTCTCCTTGTCAGGACAGGAAGCCATTACTAACAAAACACTGGGCCAGGAAAGGGAGAGAAAAGCCACCTCCCAGATGGAATGATCCCCAGCAGGCAGAGGTAGCGTAAGCTGTGCAAACATAACACGAGAAAATGGGATTTAATTAAGTATCCTGATGAATGAGATTTTGATGAGTGAGATTTTTAAAATGTTCCGTGAGACCAAAAAAAAAAAAAAAATTGCCCAGATTTGTGAACTGAAAACCAAAGGCTGCAATCCTACACACACTTTCCTGCTGTCAGCAACTGACATCCTAAATCTGGACCTTTAGGGTTACCCCTTCCCTCATAGGCCCAAGATCTTTGCTGACCTAGAGAGCAGAAAGGAGAGATGGAAAGAGCAGCTGCTGTGGGGCCATGTGTATAGAGTATGTGGGTTGACCGGCCATCCCGCCCCCTTCCTCAAAGTGGTCCTCTGGCAAAGTCAACTTCTGTCCCACAGCATTGTGTTTTAGAATAAACATTCCTTGCATCTGACGATTCACATGGGAATTTGGTATAGAAACATTCTCCCCTCCCGCCCAAACACACACAGCCCTTGCTTCAACTTCAGAACCTGCCATAGTACATTTCCCTACATTTAGGAAATGTACATTAAGTACGTTTCCCTGTGTAAACTGCCATGGGGAAGGGCAACAGTGTAGTCTTCTTTTCCCATGTGATCCGTGGTTTCCTCCTGTTATCCTAGCCGTGTGGGAAGGAATGCGCTGAAGCAGCTCTCACACTTTCATGGGAGAAGGGGGGGAGGTCTTTGGACCAAACTACATGTTACACTGATGCATAGTCTGGCACCTGGCCCTTGAACTTTTTATTGGTTTGCTAAACAGCAGCCACAATCCTGTCCAAAATCAATGTCCTCTTTTGCTATTTGCCCTGGGAAAGAAGGTGCTGTTGAAGTCAAGGGCAGCTACTGTACTTCCCAAGACAAAGAGCCGCAACTGTTACCCTGCACATGCCCGATCTCATCTGATCTCAGAAGCTAAGCAGGATCAGGCCTGGTTAGTACTTGGATGGGAGACCGCCTGGGAATACTGGCTGCTGTAGGCTTATACCATAGTCTTTCGAGACTGAAGGTTGCCAACCAACAGGAAGTGTGTGATTTTGTGCCAGGGGCATTCTGAGGTTCTGAGGACAAGTACCTGTGATGGGCTCTGCCATGGCATTGAAGTCTTGGAATGCCAGGCAGTGCCAAATACTGATACCAGGCCTGACCTAGAGCTACCACCTCACCTTGCTTCATGGTGGAGCCACTTCTGCTTGCAATGCCCCAAGTTGCACCTTGCACCCCTATCCTTCTAGAAACCACCTAAGACCCCCAACCACTGCACAGGTCTTCTTAATCCATTTCTTCATTTCATTATATATTGGAAATGCAGAGTTTGTTCTCAGTCCGGGCGACCTGGGCTCTCCCAAGAGCTCCTTTCTCTGAAATAGTCATCATTCACTGACAGCCCAATCCTATCTAAGTTTCCCTGCTTTGATGCAGCAGCACCAGTGCAGGCTTACGATGCATCCCATGGGGGAATTCAGCAGGTGGGTGGTCTCCTCAGGGTAAGGAGACATTTGTCCCCTTGCCCCAGGGAAAGCCAGAGCTGCTGCCATGGATCAACTTGAACCTGCACCAGTGATATTGCTGGTGCAAGTCAGCACTGAGCCATGTTGGCAGATTAGGCCTTGAAAAGAGAATAGGCTATAGTATGTCCCATTGCCACTGATGTTGTCCCCCTTCCAGGCTGGATCCATGCTCATTGCCTCATATTAGTCAGCTTCTGTTCCGTGCCAGAGGGATGGGGCAGTTGTTAGTTGTGTCCTACCATTATTATTTTTTTAATTTCAGTGTTTAAATAGCAATATAATTATAATTTGTTAAAATAAAATATTAATGTTATTCAACAAAACCAGTAATTAATGTTTCCTCTTCCTGCAGGGAACAGAAGTTGACAAATGGGTATAACAGATGTTGAGTTTAATGTTTAGGTTCCTTCTCTGCATAGATCAATGAACAGTTTGTTGTCTTTCTAGAACACCTCGTCTTTTCAGGCCACTATACGTCCTAGGATGCACTAGCCCCTAATTAATCCACATCACTGTGAAATTCCGGCTTACATCAAGGAACGGATTTGCTGTGC
Organism: Tiliqua scincoides; assembly: GCF_035046505.1. Lineage (NCBI taxonomy): Eukaryota > Metazoa > Chordata > Lepidosauria > Squamata > Scincidae > Tiliqua > Tiliqua scincoides. Next base: position 89,705,365 of record NC_089825.1, read on the forward strand.
ACATGCTGAAGGGCTCAAGTGTGGGATCTGAGTTCCAAATACCCATGAAAATCCACTTTCCATTCCGTTTCAGCCCTGGAATATGTGAAGGATTAATGTGCCTTAAGTTCTTTACCCATGAGAAAAAAGTGCACACTCACCCAAAATGCAATTAGAGGCTAGGTCTGCTGAGCCTGAAGTTACAAGTCGCCAAGTGGCTTGAACTTTGGCAAACTGGATGTACTTTGTTGGATCCTCTCTCTCTCTCTCTCTCTCTCTCTCTCTCTCTCTCTCTCTCTGTGTGTGTGTTTTGTTTACCGTAATTATTTCTCTCTTCATTTAAATCTTCTGCCCCACATTTCGAAATCCACAGGCTGAGAGGGAATGCATACATCATCAAAGCATATGTAAGAGTGTAAGGCTGACAAGTCAAACATGTTTGCTCTAAAAGGCCTTGCAAGCCTGACTGAAAATCACTCCGAGAGAATCTGGTCTGAGTTTAGAGCTTACATTAAACCCCAAAGTCAACCAACTTTCACATGGTTTCAGATTTCCCTGCAAAACTTCTAGCCCTTCACAGGCAGACATGCCTAGAGAATGAAAGGAGGCCTTTTTTAAAAAAAAAACCATCAGAAATAATTAATTCACAATGCAGGAAAAGCCTCCTCTACCCCCCCCTCGGGTGTGACAAGTCCAGGGATCAGCGGGGCTACAAGACACTTAAAGGTTTAACTTATGTTTATGGTTTTTTAAAAACGTGTATGAAATTTCCTGCATTTAGAGGACAATCTTTTCTATCCAAGGCTAGGATGGATCAGATGAAATGGCTTTGGATCAGTGACTTTGACTTCTTTCTGCTGGAACCCTGGTTCCATAACCATTCTACCATAACCAAGAAGCATGTTCTCGAAGGTTTCATTTGAGTGAAAGCTCACCACGGCACAGAGGGCTGGACTAAGCTGCTTTTGTTCCTGTGGCACAGCCAAGGGTCACCTTTTTTCCCCCCTACTAACTGATGTATTTAAGAGGGACTGAAGCCCAATCCTGAGCTGCCTGGCACACAGGGTTGCTGTGGCGCCAAAATGGCTACTGCAGCATCCAATGCGCGCCAAGCAGCCCGCGGTGGCTCTTCAGGGGAAGGGGAAGTAGCCCTGCAGTAGTGGTTGGCAACCTTCAGTCTCGAAAGACTATGGCATAAGCCTACAGCACCTGGCATTCCCAGGCAGTCTCCCATCAAAGTACTAACCAGGCCTGACCCTGCTTAGCTTCTGAGATCAGACGAGATCAGGCATCTGCAGGGTAACTCAATTCTGAGGTGGCTTTTGAGCAAGTACAGAATCAAGGAGTCCCACATCAGACTGTGCAGCTCAACAATGGGCTTCGGATCTGGTGGGGCTCACACCTGCAAGTCTCGCCCCCCCTCCATCCCCACCATGCTCTCTCCCCTGCCATATATGCCTTTCTCTCCTGCTTGTGGCCTTCCTGGAGGCAGATAGTGGGCCACTGTGAGGAAACAGGATGCTGGATTAGATGGACCTTTGACCTGATCCAGCAGAACTTTTCTTATTATCTTAACTGGCATTGTATGTTCTGGTTCCAGTCCACAGTAAACTGGATTCTCAAAGTGTCTATGTAGTCTTCAAGGGTGGCACTAAATGCAATACACTGCAGTAGAGTCCTGAAGGAAATTTATGTATGGACTGGATAATAGCAGCCAGGCTATTTTAATGGCACACAGTGTGCCGCATGAGATTGTTGTATCATGGCAGGGCTAAGTCTGATGACTGAGCATTCAAGACTTCTTTGCAATAGTTATCTTCTGTCCTGGGACCCAGGGCCTCTGAGAGGAATTTTATCAGGTGGTACAAAGTTTCTTTTGGGCCCCTTTGCAAAGGTGGAGAGGTGACACAGAACAGGGGGACGATGCTGACGGGTGAGCAGAATGGGGGCAGGGAGGGTGAAACGGGGCAGGGGCGGGTGGAAAAGTCTTTGGAGCTCAGGTCTACCCATCCGGGTGGCATTGGCAGCTAGATACAGTAATATGGACAACAAAACACACTCCTAAGTCTCCCTAAAACCTTTTAAATATAGAAAATCATACAGAAAATCAGCATCATCATATTTAGGCACACACTAGTGTTGCAAGGTCAAAAGCAAACTCAAAAGCAAACTCAGTAAGCAAGAGTGGTGATCGTCTGCAAGCTTTCTTTTGTTGCCAGCAACGGACCTCTCAGGGACTCCTTGTCCGAAGCGAAGAGAGCAATGAGAGCCATGTGGGAACTCTCAGAGCCCTCAGAGAGAGCACAATTTTCCAGTGTGAGTCTTTCCCTTCTATTGGATTCTCGGAACCTCAGATTATGTGCCTTTTGTCATCTCGAACCGGACACACTTGAGCATATTCTGATCTATTGCCCAGCACACTGTACACTCCGAAAGCTGTATTTGGAGCCCTTTTTATGTCATTCTGCCAGTCCATTTATTGATCCCCTTTTTGTTCTGCTTAGTGATAATCAAATAAATATTACTATAGCAGTTGCTAGTTTTTTTATCCCAAATTAATAAAATTTTCCCCCTTCCTAAAAATTCTTTTACTTTTTCTTTTTCCTTCTTTATTTTTGGATTATTTCCCTCCTCCTCCTCCCTGCCTCATTATGTTTACCCTTTTAGTAATTGTAATAATTTTTGTGTTGTTTTACTTTGTTTATTTGTTATATGCCAATAAAGGTTGTGATAATGATATTGGATTCTGGCTCCTTTGTTTGAGGAGTCTTACATTTCATTGGCTGATGTGTGACATCAGAGATGGAGGCCTTCTCAGGATTGGTCACAGATAACTTTATGTCTTTTGCTCTTATCTTTTGGCACTCCTTACTTCTTTGACCCTGACATGTTTCAAACAGCCATTTGCTTATCTATTCAACATTCTTTCTGTCTGGGCTCATTACTCACTGTGAGCTTTCAGCTAACCTCTGTTTAAACTGTTTGAACTGTTTGAACTCAGCCTCTTGGTTTTTAATTCTCTACATGTGACTTATTCTGTGATGTAAAGTGGTATCTTCTATTCTATGTGTAAACATATATTTAATACAAGACAAACTAACTTCTTATTGTAAATAAGGATTTTAAGAGACTTTTCCCTTTATTTTAATTAAATCTAGCCCCTCCTGTCAGCTTTTAGCTCTGATAGAGGCTATTCATGAATGTTTGGCTTAATTAGGGGACTTTCCCTTATCTGTTCCTGTCTAGCTGTTATTTACAGGTGTCTGTATCTCTGTTGTTACTCAATTATATTTCTGCCTGCCAAACAAGATAAGAAGTTGCATTACTAAGACTTTCATTAAAATGCTTCTAATTGGGTGTTTTCTTAGCCTCATACTCTGATTTATGTTGCTAAGAGATACATTATTCCAATTAGCTGGAGCAAGCCATCCTGCTTGGCTACTCCCTGTATGTCGTAAATCTGTCTCTGAGTTGTAGTTTAATTTCTCTTTGAGTTGTAGAAGTATCTAAATCTGTCACTTTGAGTCTACAGAGGCGATAAGAGTCTTATCTGAGGAGTAACTTTGTACCACATTCCAGTCTCCTTGTTAGACTCTAATTAACTTTAACCAGGCATCTACCTTTTCAAGGTTGCTTTGAATTACATCTTCAAACTTGTGGCTTTAAGTTAAACTTAATAACTTTTCCCCTTTCTGTGTATTTCATGCTTTGATCTAACTATTCTGACAGCTAAGAATTCACTCTGAGCTACCATATATTGCGACTAACATTATTTACACTCTTAAAGACACTAACCATTAAGCATTAAAAGCAAACAGCCATCATACTCTCTTTGACATGAAACTTTGCTATATTGGCTTCTCCCAGCCTTCAATATATGCATACATGACTGTAATTTTGGTTTAAGGAGAAGCCTAATAAAATAAAAATGCTTTTTCTTGCCATGATTTAAGGAAGCTTGAATGCAAAAATCCCTTTTCCTTTTTAATTCTCTGTTCACTTGTTCTGACATTCAAGCTTGGGAGTGTATTTTTGATTTAAAATGAAACTAATCTGTTCAGTTTAGTTTCATTTATCATATTACTAATTAGCCTGACAGATGGAAATTCCAGCTTCTTTTCACAAACAGTGCTTTGAAGCCTGAACCTTATCTTGTCCTTGGCGGTTTGCTAAGATACATTCCTTTGCTTATTTATAGCCTGCACTTCCGACATCAGACTGAGACCAGAGAAATGCTTTTGGTTCTGAACATATAAGCATTGCATTTTTCCTATTTCTTAATATTTGTTTGTGAAATGCTAAACACATATAGGCTTTTTAAACATTTGAACATTTTCCCTATTAAGCTGCTAAGCTAATAATATATTTTAATTGCATAGCATAATCACTTGCTAAGTTTAATTTTAAACATATACATAAAGGGCTGGCTTTTATGGCCTTGCCTCACTAGAATGAAAAGTATCCTGTGTGTACCAAAACTTGCTTCTGCAGCAGCTGTAGCCCCACAGCTGTGTCCCTGAGCTCCTATTCACTCCTTCATGGTAAGCAGCTCCACAAGCCAAAGAGCTACTGTAGCAGGCCAGTTTCCTCCTAGATTTGACACTGTGTTAAGGACTATCATGTATGCATTCCTTGGTCCAGCATGTATGGCTTGCCGATAGCTGCAGCCATACTCTCGTGGTAGTGTCCCCAGCATCCTGTGTGGGCAACAAGTCTGAGTAGATAGGGAAATGTAAGATCTCAGGAAGTTTCTGGGCCCCCTTCTTTGGTTCCTGGGCTCCCTTTTTGTACCCTGGGCCCAGGTACAAATTACCCCCTTTAGCCTCCTAGGCCCTGCTGGGACTTATGAAATGGTAGACTGAGGGTGCAATCCTATCCTGTTTTCCAGTGCTGGTGCAGATGTGCCAATGGGACGTGCGTTGCATTCTGTGGTGGGGAGGCACCACAGCGCCTTCACAGAGGCCTCCTGAAGGCATGGGAACATTTGTTCCCTTTCCTTGAGGCTGCATTGCGGCTGCACCAATTTTGGAAAGTTGGATAGGATTTGGGCCCTGAGGGTGCAATCGTAACCAACTTTCCAGCACTGGCTTAGCTGTGCCAGTGGGGCATGTGCTGCATCCTGCAGTTCGGGGACACTCAAGAAGGCCTCATAAGAACATAAGAACATAAGAACAGCCCCACTGGATCAGGCCATAGGCCCATCTAGTCCAGCTTCCTGTATCTCACAGCGGCCCACCAAATGCCCCAGGGAGCACACCAGATAACAAGAGACCTCATCCTGGTGCCCTCCCTTGCATCTGGCATTCTGACATAACCCATTTCTAAAATCAGGAGGTTGCACATACACATCATGGCTTGTACCCCGTAATGGATTTTTCCTCCAGAAACTTGTCCAATCCCCTTTTAAAGGCGTCCAGGCTAGACGCCAGCACCACATCCTGTGGCAAGGAGTTCCACAGACCGACCACACGCTGAGTAAAGAAATATTTTCTTTTGTCTGTCCTAACCCACCCAACACTCAATTTTAGTGGATGTCCCCTGGTTCTGGTGTTATGTGAGAGTGTAAAGAGCATCTCCCTATCCACTCTGTCCATCCCCTGCATAATTTTGTATGTCTCAATCATGTCCCCCCTCAGGCGTCTCTTTTCTAGGCTGAAGAGGCCCAAACGCCGTAGCCTTTCCTCATAAGGAAGGTGCCCCAGCCCAGCAATCATCTTAGTCGCTCTCTTTTGCACCTTTTCCATTTCCATTTCCCTCCTCAAGGTAAGGGAATATTTGTTCCTTTACTTTGGAGCTGCATTGCTCTTATGTCAGTGCTGGAAAGTGGGTTAGGATTACGCCCTGTGGATACAATCCTAACCGACTTTCCAGCACTGAGGTAAGGGCAATGCATCCCTGACATAAGGGAACAAACATTCCCTCACCTTAAGGAGGCCTCCATGACTGCCCCCCCCCCCCAACTGTAGGATGTGATACATGCCCCATTGACACAGCTATATCAGGGCTGGAAAGTGGGTTAGGGTTAGGGCCTAAAAGAGGTATTCTAAACCAGTGCGACTGACCTATGAGTAGATGTAGGCTTTCATACATGGATCCTATGCTAGATGGTACCAAAGTAAAAGCACAGCACTGCCAGGGTTTGTGGGTTAATATACAAGCCAGAGAAGAATCTTTGCAGAAAATATTACTGGCTTTATAAGGCCACCAACCATTATGAACAGTCCAAGTTCATAACCCACAACAGTTAATTATGAATGTCAGCGCCATTATTTCTTAAAATACACTTGTGGAGATTTTTTTTAAGGCATATAATCTTGAATATCCATAAACCCAAGCCTTTGAACCTTGCTATGGAATTTTCCCCCATTCCCATGAAACTTGGAATGGCACCCTGATAAGATCTGCTGTATAGAGAGTGCAATATCTAGCTTTTTGGAATCTGAGACATAACATGGAGGCTGGTAATTTAGTTAATGCACTTTTATGAGATGCTTTATATTTGAAGAGTTTTTTTATTTCTGAATTATTCTGTTATACAATACAATATCATCCTTTTAAAAAAAAATTCACTTTGTTGAATGATAAACACACAATGAGTAGCCCATTTCTCGGTTCTTGCAACACTGGATGGCTAACCCCAGTTAACACTGGAATAACTACATTATGAGCCGATGGGCTCCCCAGCTGCTCTAAACAAAAGGAGTAGGACTGTGGTTTAATGGGTAGTGCACATGCTTTGCATACAGAAAGTCTCAGGTTCAATCCCTGGCATCTCCATGTATATCAGAGAAGAATTCCTCTCTAGAGAGCTACTGTCAGTCTATGAGCCCAATCCTATCCAACTTTCCAGCACCGGTGCTGCTGCAATGCAGCTGTGAGGAAAGGGAACAAATGTTCCTATACCTTAAGGAGGCCTCTGTGACTGCTTCCCCAGCACCGGGTTCAGTGCATGCCCCATTGGCACAGCTACACCGGCACTGCAAAATTGAGTAGGATTGGGCCCTGTGTCAGCAATGTTGACCTAGATAGACCGATGGTCTGATTCACTGTAAGGTACTTTCCTATGAACAAATAATGTACCAAGATTGGCAATAATAATGATAATAACAAGCCTCTGTACATGACGTTCAGGCATTCAGAACTACGTATTTGCATATGCCAACTTGCAAAGTGGCCCAAAGAGTTTCCATATTCTATCAGCCCAATCCTAACTAAATCTGTGTGGCGATGTAGTGGTGCAGGTGCGGCTTCTGCTGCATCTTGCAGGGGATTTTTGGCTGCTGGAAGTCTCCTCGAGGTAAGGAGACATTTATCCCTTTGTCTGAAGGAAGCCCCAGCAACTGCAATGGGTCAACTTGGACCTGTGTCCAGCTGTACATCTGGTGCAGAATCAGGTCACAAGGCTCACAATCTCTATGACTTGCTTCTTCCCTGCACTGCCACACGGAGGGCTAAATAACTCTTTGGGACTACTAACTCTTCTAGACTACAGGCGCTTGACACCTGTGGTAACAATGTCAGGTGCTCTTGGAAAATTACATTTCCCACAGTCCCTGGTGTCCTGGGCACTGCTATATATCAGGGGTGTCCAAAGTTTTTGGCAGGAGGGCCACATCGTCTCTCTGACACTGTGTCGGGGGCCAGGGGAAAAAAAAGAATTAATTTACATTTTTAATTTATTTCAAATTTGAATAAACTTACATACGTTTACATAAATGAATATATTAAAGATGAACTTATATGAATGAATGAAGGTCTTGCAATAGCTCAAGGCCTATAAAAGACCTTGCACAAAGCAAGGCTGGCCTTTCCTTTGCTGCCACTACTGCATCACAGATGTGAAACAGCAACCAGTGGAGGGAGCCCTCATCCCAAAGCTCATGTGAGAGGTTAAACAGCTGCCCTCATGCTGAGAGCAGTTGCATTGGGCAAGGGCCACAAGTGGCCCCAGGGCCGGGGTTTGGGCACCCCTGCTATATATGTTCAGGACACCAGGGAGGGGGAAGGGAAGGAGAAACAGACCTCTCTTCCTACTACTGCTTCAGTAGCTGTTGCCAGGTAAGTGGGGTAGTGAGAATGGGATACTCTTTTCCAGCCTCTTGAACATAAGAACATAAGAACATAAGAACAGCCCCACTGGATCAGACCATAGGCCCATCTAGTCCAGCTTCCTGCATCTCACAGCGGCCCACCAAATGCCCCAGGGAGCACACCAGATAACAAGAGACCTCATCCTGGTGCTCTCCCCTACATCTGGCATTCTGACTTAACCCATTCCTAAAATCAGGAGGTTGCGCATACACATCATGGCTTGTACCCCATAATGGATTTTTCCTCCAGAAACCCATCCAATCCCCTTTTAAAGGCGTCTAGGCTAGACGCCAGCACCACATCCTGTGGCAAGGAGTTCCACAGACCGACCACGCGCTGAGTAAAGAAATATTTTCTTTTGTCTGTCCTAACCCGCCCAACACTCAATTTTAGTGGATGTCCCCTGGTTCTGGTATTATGTGAGAGTGTAAAGAGCATCTCCCTATCCACTCTGTCCATCCCCTGCATAATTTTGTATGTCTCAATCATGTCCCCCCTCAGGCGTCTCTTTTCTAGGCTGAAGAGGCCCAAACGACGTAGCCTTTCCTCATAAGGAAGGTGCCCCAGCCCCGTAATCATCTTACGGGATCATCAAGAACCAATCATCAAGATCATCAAGAACCAAAGAGAAACTACCAGGGGAATGGCACTTTGTTCAGAATAAAACCAAGCATTATAGGTATAGTAAATGTGTAATCTGACTGCTATTCTAGCAGCTACTCTGACTGCCCATTCATTTCTGGACACAATTCAAGGTACTGATGTTGGCCTTTAAAGTCCTTTAGAGCTTGGGCTGGGATATCTTCTGTATGAGATGACCTGCCTCTGAAGTCATGTGGGGGGACCCTCCTACACATGCCAAGATTGGCTGATGCTCAGTTGTCAGCAACAAAGTGGCACAGCCTTCTCTGTGGTGGTGCCACAGCTTTGGTATGCCCTCCCACAAATTTTATCTTCCCTCTCAGTCTCCCAGCAGGGCTTAGAAACCCTTTTGTTTCTCATTGCTTTCTCCCTTTAGTTTATTGCTTAACTCCTCCTCGTTTTTGGGCAGGAGGTCTGGTCTAGAGGGTTGAGCCTCCATTTGCCTGAAGATAACATTCGAAGGTCGCCAGTTTGAGGCCACCGGCACCGTGCGACCTTGAAGCAGCTGACAAGCTGAGCCGAGCTATTCCATCTGCTCTGAGCGTGGGAGGATGGAGGCCAGAATGTGAAACCAGATCAAGAAAGAAACATCTGAATGTTGTGGTTTCTTGAAAGATAGAAACCTTCTTTCAAATTGTAAAAATCCCTTCGGGGATTTAATTTGCCTGCCTCTGTAAACCGCCTGGAATAAAGTCTAAGGAGAAATCTGAGGACCAAGAAAGGCAGTATAGAAATACCTGTATTATTATTATTATTATTATTATTATTATTATTATTATTATTATTATTATTATTATTATTGATTTGTGGTATTATTTCATTGTAGTTTTATGCTATTTACTATATTTGTTTGATCCCATTGTTTTTAATATTATGCTGTAAGTCACCTTGGGCACCTTGAAAGCAAGGGAAAACGTGGGATATAAGATTGCCATCCTGTACATGCCTGGGAATAAGTTCCATTGTACTCAGTGGAACTTACTTCTGAGTAGAGTAGATTGAGCTCTAAGGGAGCAATCCAGCACACATGCTCTGTCGGCGCAAGTCCCTTGCGCCAGCCGATGAAAGTTGTGAAAGTGCCATAAAGCACTTTTGCGCCACTCTCAGAGGAGGGAGGCCAGCCCAAGCCTCTTGGGCTGGCACAAAAGGTAAGCCTGTCCTGGCCAAGTCAGGCTGGCACAGAGGTCTGGAGGGTGTGGGGAGGGCAGGGCGGGAAGGATGGGTGACAAGTGAGGAGGGTAGGGCCAGGATTCGGCACTTATGCGGAATCCGATGTTCCCAGGCAGCCTGGGGCAGCTCTGGATGCATGGATCTGCACCATCTCTTGAGGTGGTGCAGATCCAAGTAGCCCCACTGGGGCTGCTGTGGTGTTACTTGGGGATAAGGGGAAGTGAGTCACTTTGGGCCCCAACCCTGCCTTGGATGCAGGCCATGCCCACCAGCCTGCCTGCTCCAGGGCAGGTTAAGATTGGGCTGTCCATGTTTTAAAATAAATGAGGCTGCAATCCTAAGCACACTTTCCTGAGAATAAGCCCCATTGAACAAAATAGGACTTACTTCTGAGTAGACCTGATTGTGCCCTGAATGAATCATCTGAACTGGGTCATTCCATGTTTGGGCAACCTCACTAGCTGCATGTCATATGGGCCAGGCTCAGACCTCTGGATGTCTGAGGTGGGGTGGTAATCATGTGCCCTCCAAGACCGCTATGGACAAGTAGAGCTTGACCTTGCAGTTTGTCTCTCCCCTCAACTGGGTGAGCAAAACATACCTGGCCTGCAAAACAATACATTGTGTTAGGCGTCTTTCAAGAGTGTATGCTACTTGGATCCACCATGAGTGGAAAATGTGAGACTAAAATGTTTTAAAGGACAATAAATGCAATAAATACACTTTTATTACATCTCTCCTGCCCAGCTAATGGTCTATGAAATGGTCTGTGATTTGATCCGATTTTGTTCTAGTGCTGTTCTTCCTTTCTCCACTCACCCTCATCTTGAGCTCCTTACTTATGAGATCAAATGCACATTGAGCAGCAGAAGCAACCAAGTTATTAAAGATCACTTCCAGGAAGAACCAACAGTCTCATCTCTCCCCACCTAAGGGGCTCTCTCCATCTTGCTTGCTTGCTACATATTTCCCCCTCCTGTCTTTGATTGAGAGACTTCTCTGAAGAGATGGCCCAAGAAGTACCCATCTTGACTTTATTATTGCTGAAGTTGGGAGCCATCATTTCTAATTAGGCTCTTCCTTTGAAAGACCAGCCTCCTGCCCACAGTGGATGCTCTTTTGAAAAACTGCTCATCTGCCATGGAAACCAGGAAGCGAAAGCAAACAACTTTCCCTTTGGTGCATCGTGATCTTTTGCCCCAGGGTAAGTCTTTGCACCAGACTTTTCCTTTCAAGAAACATACCTCGAACAGGTGTTGCAGTCTGCCCTTTGTCCTGTGCCTGGTTAAGGCTTGACTTTTGGGTTCCATCCAGGGAAAGCAAAAGTGAAGACAGGCACAGTATTTCAAAAGCAGCCACAAAAAGTTTTTCACACCGCTTTGCAATTTGCCAGACAGAGAGCCATGTCAGCAAGCCAAATGCCAGTTCAGCTGTGTTGTCCATGCTCCAGCTGAGCTGTCCGCCTTTAAACCAAAAACACCCAAAATGACTTTTTAACAGTGCAAGCCTAAGCATGGCTACCCAGGAGTAAGCTCCACTGAGTTTAATAAGACTTGCTCCCACGTAAGCGTGTTTAGGATTGCAGCCTAAGTGGCATGTGTAAACTTATTTATGTATACATGAGAGTGTTGATGATGTCACAGATGCTAACCAACTGATACCTTCCACTGCCAGTTTTTTTTCCAGTCACTGTAAACTTGCAGAACCATTTTATCACAGTTCACCCTTTTTTCCCCAGTGCCAATTTCATGATCTAAATTGCTTCCCCAATTTGTCCCATAGGGCAAACCATACAGATACCACGGTTATCACCCTTGTCCAGAGCAGCAACCCCCATCCAAATAAGAAGTCCCAACAACTGCATTTAGCCTTTAACAAACCTGTGGGCTGCCAATCATGTGGGTCTTGCACAGTCTTATCTACTTGGACCCTGTGTCTGGGGAAAAAAACAACAGCACAGGCCTGCTGCCCATGTAGAGCTCAGCACTCAGTTCCATGGACAAGAATGCCCTCTGAACTAGTTAACTTGTAATGAAAACCTCCCTCTCCCCAATTCTGAGCTGGAGGGAGGAGAACTGGGGGATTAACTGATCAAGTAAGCAGGTTAAGCTAATTACCCATGTAAATTCCCTCACTTTGCTGTGGGATCAGGAGACAGGAAAATGTAGCTTTATTACACTAATTGAATAGAAGGCTGGGGCCTTACTTCTTATTCCCTGAGGGGCTCCTTAAGACCTTTCCTTACTAAACAAAACACAAAAGGGAATGCGCCCCTGTTCTTCTCAGCTGGAAAAGCCCATAAGGGGGGGAAAAAGAAGGGAAGGGGGAAAAACCTACTTCACCTTTCTGTCTCCCTCTGTGCAAATTAATTTAAAATAAATTAAAACATACAAAACACAGGCTACACCTGGTTTTTAATTCTTTTTTTCTTCTTTTAATTTTTTTCTTCTAGTGGCCAGTGGTGTTTTTCACGTGGCAGGGGATTTCAAGCGGCCAAAATGCAAAAGATTGTAAATCCTTCACACAATTTTATGGCCAGGAATTTAAAAAGCCAGGGAGGTACCCAAAAGATTGTTCAGTGGCAAGGAAGCTTGATAGTGCCAAGATCTCCAGAGCTTGGCCGAGGAACCACTTGGCCTGAACCACTTGGTAAGGCCACACCTGGAGTATTGTGTCCCATTCTGGTCACCACATCTCAAAAAGGACATAGTGGAAATGGAAAAGGTGCAAAAGAGAGCGACTAAGATGATTACTGGGCTGGGGCACCTTCCTTATGAGGAAAGGCTATAGTGCCTCTTCAGCCTAGAAAAGAGGCTCCTGAGGGAGGACATGATTGAGACATTCAAAATTATGCAGGGGATGGACAGAGTGGATAGAGAGATGCTCTTTACCCTCTCACACAACATCAGAACCAGGGGACATCCACTAAAATTGAGTGTTGGGAGAGTTAGCACAGACAAAAGAAAATATTTCTTTACTCAGCATGTGGTTGGTCTGTGGAACTCCTTGCTACAGGATGCTGTGATGGTATCTGGCCTGGACGCCTTTAAAAGGGGATTGGACAAGTTTCTGGAGGAAAAATCCATTATGGGTTACAAGCCATAATGGGTATTTGCAACATCCTGATTTTAGAAATGGGCTACCTCAGAATGCCAGATGCAAGGGAGGACCCCAGGATGCAGGTCTCTTGTTGCCTTGTGTGCTCCCTGGAGCATTTGGTGGGCCAATGTGAGATACAGGAAGCTGGACTAGATGGGCCTATGGCCTGATCCAGTGGGGCGGTTCTTATGTAAGGACTTGGCCTGAGGAGCAACTGACGGCATGTGGGTTCAGGCCTCAGACTTCACTTCAGACATAGAGGTTTATAGGAGTATCCAACATTACCCCCTGTGATTGGCACAGGGCCTTCCCGTCCATGAAACGAATGATGCCATTTGCATTGGGAGCAATTTGGGGTCTGGCAAACAGACATTTGCCCAGTGTGTTCTGCATTGCCTGCTTTGGTTCAAGAACTCACAAAGAGGAAGGAGTTGCCCTGCAGATGCCTGGTCTCGGAAGCTAAGCAGGGTCAGGCCTGGTTAGTACTTGGATGGGAGACCGCCTGGGAATACCAGGTGCTGTAGGCTTATAGTATACCATAGTCTTTCGAGACTGTAGGTTGCCAACCAACAAGCAAGGAGTGTGTAGGTTGGGAGCAGCAGGGACACAGCTGGAGCAGAGGTCAGTGCTATCGGCCTCATCATAATATTTATCATTGGTGATGATGATAACAACTACTACTACAACTACTGCTGCTGCTGCTGCTGCTACTACTACTACATGAAACACAGTCAACAATGAACAAAATTTGAAGATATCATTGACTGGCTTACGGTATGATGATGATGATGTTGGATACTCATTATTGTCATTGTTTTGTAATGTTTTCACACATGCACTGCTACTTTGTCTTTTACACAAACTAGATACACACAGCCACAACAGGCACACTATTGGAAGGACAAGTTCTCTTGTGGGACTATCTACCCACTTTCAGGGCAAAAAGCAGGCCACAGCCTTGAAGTTCCTATTCAGACCACGGATCCGTCTAGCTTGGTATTGTCTATCTATAGTACTGACTCTTCAGGGTTTCAGATGAGAGTCTTTGCCCAGTGGTCCCTGCAGATGTCAGGGATTGAATCTGGGGCCTTCTGCATGTAAAGGAGGTGCTCTACCATCAAGCTATCAGGTTCTAACTCCTAACAAGAAATTTCTCCTGTCTGCCCTTTTATGACCAGGACAGACAGACAAAGACCAGCAATGTTTAGACTTTCTTATCTCATGGTATCCTGACAAGATGCTAAAATGGTCAAGGCACACCATCAGTTCTTTGACAATTGACAAGATACACAATGCTGCTGGTGTGGGGCTCACATCCCCCAATAGCCCAGCTAATGAATGATTAGTAACTCCCCCCAAATCCCATGGGACACCTACACAACATTCGTGGCACACGAATGTGCCATGACACACTGGTTGAAAATTGATGGACAAAACAGACAGGGTTTTCTAGTTATCAGGGCTGGGGCTGCTATTCAAACCAGGGATCATATTTTGATTCTTTTGTAGTGAGTGGCATGAGGTTATTTTAACCCATTTTGGCCTGGCCCACAGGTGTACGCATTTGGTCCCTGTTGCATATATGCAACATTGGACAGGAATGGCTTAAGGTCACCCTACACCTGCTGATTTCCATGTAATTTCTGTCAAAGCCTGGGTGGGATATACTGCCCCAACTGAAGCACAGATTCACCCTGCTTAAGATTTTTTTTAACCATAGGCTTCAAAATGTAAAACACAACAGTTTTCATTTAAAAAAATGAGTACAGGAAAAATTCTGGTTTAAAAAAAAAGAAAAAACTGAAGAGGCTGATGCCTGCCCAGTCCAGGTGAGGCTGAGCTCCCAGAGAGGTTTGGAGAAAGCAGGTCTAGCAGAGGAGCCTTTAACAAGCAGCATGAACACAAAACCAATAGGCAAGGGCCCTATATCCACTGAAAGGTTGAAAATCAAGACTGACCGGCCAGCCACCTTCAGAACCCTGGACAGGCCCCAAAGAGTAACTGACTTGTTAGGACAAGTAGGGTACTTGGTGGGCTTTTATATCCTCCACTGGCCTCCCTGGGCTCCACCCACTTGCTGAGTAGAGAACCTTAAAGGGGCAGTCCTCCAACCGTGTACCCCATCACCACTCCACCAAACACAGCATCTGGTGTGCTGCCTGCACTGATAAAGGAGTTCTATGAAGTATAAAGCACACCAGGGTGAGGATACTGCCCTCTCAACGGCATTCAGATCAGGGCTTGCAAGGAGTTTCTGCCTTGAGGCAGAAGTTTTTTTTTTTGGTTTTCAGATGATCACTGGCTGCTGAGCTGAGGCTTATTGCCAGGGCCTTAGCAGTCTGGACCACAAGCCATTTGGACTCAGTGAGCTCCCTTCCTCAGAAGTTCAGGCCTCTGTTTGTAGTCGGTGGCATGACGGTGCCCCTACCCCATAGCACTAGTGCTCCAAATTCAACCCACCCAGCTCAAGCCACCAAAGATTCACAGTGCACGAAAGAGTCACTCAGCTCACTGCTGGGAGCACCAGCAAAAAGGCCGGCACCTTCCCATCTGCGCCTTCCCATTGCATCTCCCACCGGTCGTCAGAGCAGGCACATCAGTAGGAGAGGTGGGAGGGGTGAAGGAGGGTGGAACAGGGCAAAATGGGGCGAGGAGTGAGAATGGGTGGTTCGGGTCTGGGAAGGGGGTGGGTTCAGCAGTAGCAGCTGCTGCCAAAGTCTAACCCCCTTCCCAGACGTGATCCCAGCTATTTAGCTAGTGCAAATTTGTGTAGATCCCCCACACCACAGAAGCTTACCCCCAGGTAAGGGAAATTTGTTCCCAGAGGGGACCTCCACAACTACCCCCCCACCATAAGATGCAGCAGCAGCTGTTTTAGTACCACTGCATCAGTGGGGACAGGATTGGGCCATCAGTGTAGACCAGGGGTGCTCACACTTTTTTGGCTCGAGTGCTACTTTGAAACCCAGCAAGGCCCGGAGATCTACCAGAGTTTTTTTTACAATGTTCGCGCCATCATAACATATAACATTTATGTGTACAATGTATGTTGGTGTACCTTGAGCCCCACTGAGTATAACAGGACTTACTCCTGAGTAGACATGCCTAGGATTAGGCTGTGAGGCTGCAATCCTAGCCACACTTACCTGGGAGTAAGCCCCATTGAGTACAATGGGCCTTACTCCCGGCGTTTCCTCCCAGAGGCACCTGAAGGGGGGGGCTCGGCACTCCGCAATCTACTCATTTTGCCTCGCGATCTACCAGTAGATCACGATCCACCTATTGAGCACCCCTGGTGTAGACAATACTGAGCTATTGGGACAAAGGATCTGATGCCTACAAACCTCAAAACATGTTTACCAGCCACCTGCTTGATGACCAACTGAACCAAAGAGTGCAAAATAATAAAATAGGCCTCATTATATCACTGGTTTATCCTGAGCCCAATCTCTGGGGGGGGGGGGGGAAATGCAGGCCAAACCATCATTAAGACCCATCTTGTCATGCCTTAGCTCTGCTGGTTGCCTTGAAAGAAAAGAAACCGAACTGGAACCAAAGCCCACAGGGCTGGCAGAGGATTTCAAAGTTCTGAAAACGTTCCAAGAATGCGCCTAAAGATTTCTTCTGGAAGGGATTTTACGCACGAAAATCACCAAAAGCTGTAGGCCAGCTGTGCAAGACAGAGAATAGACTGGGTCTGGGTGAGGGGAGGAATCAGGATTCAAGGACTTGTACAGTAAGTGGGAGGAGACAGCATTCTCCCGTCCTCTCTCAAAGAGCAGACAGCATGGAGCCCAGACATTAAGTAATCGTCAGCACCCTGAAATAATGCCCCTTTCCCAACGCTATGTGGGAACAGCCAGCTGCAGCATCTCAGCCGTTATCCATTCCACCTCTCACTTCCCACCGTTTACAATTCAAGGTCCAAGATTGAGCAGCACACATTCCATGTTGCCCGGGCGAAAGTTTTATGACTCAACGCAAGGATCAGAGAAGCCACTCTAGGTAACGAGGATTCTTTCAATCAACCACCTCTGGAAGAAAAGACAAAATAGAAACCCTGCCACCCATATATGGAAGGGAAGAGCAGTTTGTTTTAAATATAACCTAACTGATAGAAAAGAATTACTGACCATATTTTCTTGTGTGTTGGAAACCTCAGATGTGAGGGAAGTCACTTGGAGGCACTAGCATAGCTAAGCAGGGGCTGGGGTGTACAGGCGCTAGGTACCACACATGAAGGGGTGTCAAGAGGTGACACCTTCTGAGGGGGAGTGTATGGGGGTGCCAAAAATTTATGTGCCCCCGAGTGCCAGTTGCCCTAGTTACACCCTGCTTGGAGGGGACAATTTGAACTGGAAAAACAGCAAGAGGGTGAAAAGTTTTGTTTTGTTTTTTCCCCACTGATTCTCCACTCTCAGGTCTTCCTCCAGGGATTTCTTTAAAAAACAAACAAACCCCAGAAATCCAAGACTTTGGGATGCGATACACACATTTGTATTTCAGGCATTGTAACTACTAAAGGAGTAGTTTGCCCCTTGCAACCACCAGCTCAGTTTCTTGTCCCCAGCAGTAATTAGCAGGAAAATCACTTTTCAGATACTTACAGCACAATCCTAGGCACGTCTACTCAGAAGCAAGTTCCACTGAGTTCAAGTGACTTTATTCCCAGGTTAAGTATGTATAGGATTGCAGCTTCAGGGTGTTTAGCCTGAAGCCTAGAAAAGAGCCTAGAAAAGAGACGCCTGAGGGGGGACATGATTGAGACATACAAAATTATGCAGGGGATGGACAGAGTGGATAGAAAGATGCTTTTTACCCTCTCACATAACACCAGAACCAGGGGACATCCACTAAAATTGAGTGTTGGGAGAGTTAAAACAGACAAAAGAAAATATTTCTTTACTCAGCGTGCGGTTGGTCTGTGGAACTCCCTGCCACAGGATGTGGTGATGGCAACTGGCCTGGACGCCTTTAAAAGGATTGGACAAGTTTCTGGAGGAAAAATCCATTACGGGGTACAAGCCATGATGTGTATGCGCAACCTCCTGTCTTTAGAAATGGGTTATGTCAGAATGCCAGATGCAAGGGAGGGCACCAGGATGAGGTCTCTTGTTATCTGGTGTGCTCCCTGGGGCATTTGGTGGGCCGCTGTGAGATACAGGAAGCTGGACTAGATGGGCCTGTGGCCTGATCCAGTGGGGCTGTTCTTATGTTCTTATGTTCTTATGTTGTTCAAACACTTTTCTGAGTAGGTGAAAGAAATCAAGCATGTGGGATGAAGTTCACCCCCAGCCACAAATACGCTTTGCCCCTTCAATACCCTTCAGTATAAATGCCCTTGGATGCTTGCACTTTGAGTAGCAAGCCCCCCCCCACCCCCCACTTGTGCTTCAGACTTGCCGTTTGTGCTAGGGAGAGGGGCTGGATGGCTGGAAAAGTGTAAGATTATTTCCATTCAACCCTGGATCTGAATGCATTTTCTTTACTGACCATATCTCCTCCCACAGTTTCCTCAGCTCTGTACATCTGTCCGGCTCAAAGCTGTGACCTTTTTCAACTGTGCAAACCCACTCCATCCAAAATCTGAGGTCAAGTCCTTTCTGGCTGGAAGTCTGAGCTCCTGACTTTTATCCTCCTTTCCCAATCCAGTTGATTAAGTTCCCCAGACATGTTTTTGGATGAGCCTACAAAGATTTGGGGTCTAAAATGCCTTTGGGGTCTCTCAGAGACAGAAAGGGAACTCCCCCCCTCACCCCGGCTGCTGCATTAAACCCCGCACACTGGAACTGAGGCAGGAAATAGCTGTCAAGGGAAGACTGAAGAATTTGCTTTACAGTGGTGGTGGCGGCAGGTCCGTCAAAATGAAGAGGAATTATTGTATATATACTTTGGAAGGTGAGGCTGTAGATGTCAAAAGCCAGCAGGCTGTCCTAAGAAACAGTGGGGTGACTTAACAGGAATCAGCCGCTTTGGGGTCCAAGCTGTTCCAGAAATCACACCCGCAGCACATTCCTAAATGCGTGTCTCTCTTGATCACCTCTCCTTTTTATCTCCCAAACTATTTCTTTTCCAAAAGGGATGTGTAAAGCCCTTGAGACACTGGTATCCAAATCTCATCACAAACACCTTTCCTCATCGTCACTTGAGTCATTAACACAGAGTATTGCATGTTCTTCTTTGTTGGCCCTTCCTCTGATACTTAAATATCCCAGTCAGACACCTGGTCAAGAATGCGCTGCAGCCCACCTAGGTTTGGGGCTAGTGCTGGCAGCTGAACTGGACCGATGGGATGTGCTAGATTTAGGGGTTAGGCAGTTATTGTTGGTGAATAGATGTAAACTGGATCCAGTGTCTCTGAAAGCAGCTCCTGTTGGTAAAGCCTGAGAAAGGTAGGAGTCAGCAATGGGAGAAGCCAGGTCATGCTGGGGTCTGACTGAAAGGAGTGAGGTAACCAGCCCAGCCTATAGGCAAATAAGCCAGGACTAACATTCACCTGGCCCAGGAAAGTTTTATACAAGGCTGACCACAAATCAAAAGGTTCGGGCCTGAACACAGAAAGGCAGTTTCTTGCTTTTCAAATTTTCTACCTTCAGGAAAACCAGACTAAGGATCTACCATGGACCCCAAGCTGCTGCAGAGGATGTTGAGACATGCTGTAGACTGTACATTCAGTCCATGAGGGTCAGTGGCCAAGTCTGTTGAGCCTTGCTGGCATTCTGTATTGCAGGGGCAGAGTTGCAGCAGTGGGCAAGCTATCTTTGTGGGAAGCTCATCTGGCATTCTGTCTTTTCACTGAGGAACCAAGAGTGCATCAAAACAGATTGTAACTCCCAGCTTGCTTCTCAGAACGTTTGTGATGATCCCAAGGATACAAGAAGAGCTTGCTGGATCAGACAAGTGAAAAGGCATAGTGAGGAGGAGTGGGGCCAAATCAGGCAGTAGGATAGGAATAGGCAAGGTATGATTACAGAAGGCTATGCTGAGGTTACTCCTGAGGGACATTAAGCATCTTTGCTATGAAGATGTGTCCATCACTGTGTCCATCCAATGGTCCACACAGCCTAGACCTGTCCTCTCTGAGTGGCAGTGTCGCAGTTCCACTGTAGCTCACAGGCAGAGCACCCATCTTTCCTATGGAAGGTCCCAAGTTCAATCCCTGGTATTGTCAGATAGCACTGAGAAAGACCCCTCATTGAAACTCTACCACAGATGGATCAGCAGAAGACAGCTTTGTATATCTATTTTTCCATGATCGTGCCCAGTCCAACTACCTGAGATCCTCTTCAATGGAAACGTTGAGGACTGGATCTAGTTCTGGTGCTTTACCACTGAGCATTGCCTCCTCCCTAACCAAGGCTGCAATCCTGTAAATATGCACCTGGGAGTAAGTCCCATGCAACTGAATGAGACTTACTTCTGAGTAGGCATGTGTAGGAGTGTGCCGTAATAGTGCCTCTTGGGATCCATTTCCATATAGATGTTACTCTGTCTCCAACACAGATAGTCTCACATTCCATCTTTTGCACAAATATCCATCAATTGCACGCTGGTTTCTTTGTTCTGCCCGTCTGTCCCCCTCCCCACCCACCCACCCATCTTGCTGAGCATGATGGATACCTGATGGAGGTTGATGGTTGGACTTTTACCCACTCCACCTCCTCAACATGCCAAGCGAGGCTGCTTCCCAATGATTTCTTGCCTTCATTTTCTTGCTGGCTTTAATGATTGTGTTTACTAAATGTATTTTAATGTGCTAACCTTCCACCTCCAGAATAGATGTGTATTGATCCAGCAGGGAAACAGGCCGAAAGGCTGCTGTTATAACAAATAGCTGCAAAGCACTCTCACTTTTTAACTTATTGGCACAGTCATAACAATTTCTAGGAAAAAAAACAACAACTTTATGTCTTGTTCAATTGTGTGCAACAGCCTGGGAATGCAAACAGCGGTACCATAGACACTTTGGGTGCCCTTTGGGGAGAAAAGCGGGATAAAAATTGGATAAATTTATTTTTCACATTTCTATGCTGTCCTTCCTCAAAGAAGCTCAGGGTAGTGTCCAGTACTGGTCACCACATCTCAAAAAAGATATAGTGGAAATGGAAAAGGTGCAAAAGAGAGCAACTAAGATGATTACGGGGCTGGGGCGCCTTCCTTATGAGGAAAGGCTACAGCGTTTGGGCCTCTTCAGCCTAGAAAAGAGACGCCTGAGGGGGGACATGATTGAGACATACAAAATTATGCAGGGGATGGACAGAGTGGATAGGGAGATGCTCTTTACACTCTCACATAATACCAGAACCAGGGGACATCCACTAAAATTGAGTGTTGGGCGGGTTAGGACAGACAAAAGAAAATATTTCTTTACTCAGCGTGTGGTCAGTCTGTGGAACTCCTTGCCACAGGATGTGGTGATGGCGTCTAGCCTGGACGCCTTTAAAAGGGGATTGGACAAGTTTCTGGAGGAAAAATCCATTACAGGGTACAAGCCATGAGGTGTATGCGCAACCTCCTGATTTTAGAAATGGGCTATGTCAGAATGCCAGATGCAAGGGAGGGCACCAGGATGCAGGTCTCTTGTTATCTAGTGTGCTCCCTTGGGGCATTTGGTGGGCTGCTGTGAGATACAGGAGGCTGGACTAGATGGGCCTATGGCCTGATCCAGTGGGGCTGTTCTTATGTTCTTATGTTCTTTCCCTCCTTTTGTCCTCACAACAACCCCGTGAGGGAGATGAGGCTGAGAGAGAAGGACTGCCCCAAGATCACTCAGGAAGCTTCATGGCTGAACAAGGATTTGAACTTGGATGTTCCAGACCTTAAGCCCAGCTCCCAAACCACTACACCATCCTGGCTCTCTGCTGCCTCCATTGCTGTTGCTGCTCCCCAACACACACCAGCCTTGGTGGCCCATCCCACTTCTACCATTTGAAATTAACAGCAGGGGGAGGAGTGGACTGGCAGTCAGGAAAGAGATGCCAGGAAACAGGGCTGGTACATCCATGAGGTTAACCAGAAGCATCACTAGGATTGATGTCTCCTAGTGCAAGAGCTCATTGTATCACCCCCATGATAGACCTCCTCCTGTACCAGACCATACCAGACCTGAGATCAGGACCAGGCAGTTGTGTTTTACTTTCTTGGTTATTTGGCTATAACTTTTGATAGAATACAGATATGTCAATGTGGTTTGTTCCATTGCATTCTACATTAAATTACACATTGAATGATGGGATTATTCAAAAACACAAAGATTTTCATAATTTTGGCAGTAGTGGTGTCACTCCCCCCCCCCCAAGTACATCAACTGGTGCAGTCTGCACCCCCCTAGCAACACCACTGAGGTCAACCGAAGCAGTTGCCTTAGGCAACAGATTAGCTGGTGGTGCCCACCTCCATCTGCCTGCTTTCTTCCATTGCTCCTCTTCCTCTCATTTCCTGGGTTGGAAAAAATGTGGCATCAGATAAAGCATCATTCTATGAAGAATGGGGGTGGGCTGGGGCCAAGGGGTAGCTAGCTGGAGTGCACTCTTTCAAACACTCCCCAAGTGCTGCCCAGTTTCTGGAGTCCACTGGGGCTGGCTGCGGGGCTTGGTGGTGCAGCCCAAGCACAGATTTACCACCTTCATGAGGATGATCTACATGATAGGGTAGTAGCCTCTGGAGGGTACATGAAACACTGATGTTAATGCCTCAGGCATTAATCTGCTGCCTAAGAGCCAAAGGGCACATTAATAATAATAATAATAATAATAATAATAATAATAATAATAATAATAATAATAATAATAATAATAATAATAATAACAGTATTTATATACCGCTTTTCAACTAAATGTTCACAAAGCGGTTTACAGAGAAGAATCAAATAACTAAATGGCTCCTTGTCCCAAAAGGGGGTCACAATCTAAAAAGATGCAAAAAGAATACCAGCAGACAGCCACTAAAATAGACAGTGCTGGGGTGAGATGGGCCAGTTACTCTCCCCCTGCTAAAAAAATGGAGCACCCACTTGAAAAAGTGCCTCTTACCCAATTAGCAGGGATTACATTACAAATAGTAATATTTGTAATGTACATTACAAATAGTACATTATTTTAAATGTACCACTGGCTCTGTTGGACTGGGGGGGGGGGAGGCTTAACCCTTCACCCCACCATGTTCTTGATCCATATCCTTGCAGCCACTATTAAAAAAAGAGCAAGGGAAAGCCCAATCCTAAACTGCATTGGCGCAGCCAGATTATATGATCGGTGCTGCATGCAGTACAGCTCAGGAGGCAGCTGGAGGTCTCCTCTGGGTAAGGGAATATATTTCCCCTTTCCCTGAGTAAAGCTCCAGCCGACCCTATTGGGCTTCTTGGATCTGTGGCAGCTGTGCAGCAGTTATATCACTGTGTAAGGTTGCTCAGGTTGGAAAAGGGATTAGGGTGCAGGGTTAGGATACAGCAGAGGCCTCCCCTGCTGACCCTCTCCCGGGCCCAATCCTTCCCCATTCTGTCCTCCTCCCAACCAAAAATGCCCCCTCCCCACCTCCAACCACCTTCCCACCACCCAGCCCCCAGGCTGACCAGCGCAAACATACCTGTGCCGGCTGGCACAGAGTCGGGAACTGGCATGGACCTCCATGCCACCCCAGCTGACTCTTGAGTATGCCTGTACCCTAATCCCTTTTCCAGCCCTTTTCCAGAAGGTTGAAAATGTGGCAAAGGCTCATATTTTGTTTGCTCCTACTCAAGAGTCAGCTGGGGTGGCATGGAGGTCCATGCCAGTTCCCGACTCTGTGCCAGCTGGCACAAGTATGTTTGCACTGGTCAGCCTGGGGGCTGGGTGGTGGGAAGGTGGTTGGAGGTGGGGAGGGGGCATTTTTGGTTGGGAGGAGGACAGAACGGGGAAGGATTGGGCCCGGGAGAGGGTCAGCAGGGGAGGCCACATTTTCAACATTCTGGGCCAGCATGGAGACAGCGGTGCTGGCCCAATGTCCAATTAGGATTTCACCATAAGTTTCTTACGGATGTTGCATTTAATGCCCCATGTCATGTGGCCATGCCTCCCCCTAAGCTCTGCGCCATTCTGTGGTTCTCCTAACCTGGAACTCCTGGTCCTGATGTTTCAGTACTGAGTAGGTAACACTCTGTCAAAGAACACAGCAGGTGGAAAAAGTGAAAAGAGAAGGGCCATGTGGGAGTGGAAGGGCATGTCCATTCCCAGCAATGCTGCTTCTACACAGTGTCGAAAAAAATATTCTAAAAGCTTTGAACCAAATTGGTTCTGCTTTTGTATCAAGTTTTCCCCTCTCTGCTTGCCTCATGTTTGAGGGCAGCTGGCTCTCTCAGGGGCTTTGTGAGCCCCCTGCTGCTTTGTATCCTGCCCCCCACCTGTCTGTGTGACATCACAATTAGTTGTGGTAAACACAGTTTACAATGGTGACGTCAGAGAAGGCAAATTATTAATTTAGTCATACATACACACACACCACTTCCTTTGATGGGAGCAGCCCTACGATCCTCTCTTCTCCTGAATCTGTTTTCAATGTCACAGCACAGCAAAATGTCAAATCTCAGCTCTGGAATAAGTAAAATAATAAAAACAAATGCGTGTCTGAACATGTGCAGAGTGCACTCCGCCTGTCCTTAAATAATCACTACTTATTCATTTGAGATTGGGAGGTGAACACATGAGTTCCAGTCATGCCAAAACACATTTCTAAAAAGCAAAGTGTTTGGAAGCGAAACTGCCTGATTAGAAAACTATATCAGCATGACTGTATGGTGTAATGGTTAGAGTGCCGAATTAGAACTGGGGAGAACTGGGGTTCTTCAAATCCCCATTCAGCATGAAGCTTTAGATGTCCTTGGGACAGTCTCTCTCTCTCTCTCTCTCTCAGTCTAGCCTACCTCACAGAGTTGTTGTGAGGATAAAATAGGTTGGAGAGAGCCATGTACACTGTCCTGAACACCTTGGAGGAAGGGTGGGAAAACTGTATCCCTTCGCCTCAGATATATAGAGACAAGGCCCTATTGTTATTCAGTGCTGATGACATTGTACTCTGCATGTGCTCAGATGCTTTCCCTTGTTGCGTCTCATGACCTAGGAGTGACCCCAAGCTTTATGTAAGTTCTTTTGGTAAGTCAGGCCTGCAGAGAGTCTACAGCCCACTTCCTTTCCATGACATTCGGCATAGCTATCCTTCCTCTCCTCCCACGAAGTGTTCTTAGATTCCCATAGAGAGGACTTCGCAGTTGTTCCAAGCCCTTCATCCTCCCATCCTTCTTTGATCGGCCAAGGGACCGGTGCAGAATTCAAGAGTCAAAGCCCTCAAGTTCACGACAGACAGCTTGCATTTTCCGCTGGCCACCCCAGTGCATTCTGGAGTGAGACGTGCCAAGAAATTCAAGCAGTGAACCTTGGAGCCTTTACTGTCAAGCTGGGATCGCCTTGTTTCTGGGAGCACAAGAGTTTAGAAGGAGAAGCTCCACATCTGGACCATGGCAGACACCCACCCACAGCAGTCTTGTTGATAGTGGCATGTTAGTGGATGCACATGACCAGCACATTTAAGACCCAGAGATGTCTGTCTCATTCTGCAGACTTATCTAGACATCAGGGAGTCCTCTCCTATTGCCTTAGTCCTGGAAATCACACACCACTGAACGCAACCGGGCCGATTGCATACAGAGGTTCCTTCCACACTAGGGCCGTTTAGTGCTGCTTGTGCACCATTGACTGGAAACGGAACTGAATCAATGGTTCCACATGGCACTTAAAATTGAGTTTCCTGGCAAGGTCTGTCTTAGTGACCAGAACCATTCTACGCTATTTTTGTTAGGGTGGAAGCAGCCCCAGTAGAACAATAGTCTGCTCCAAGATAAATTTATCTCAGTTTTATTGTTGGAGACATAGTCGGGAGATGTTATAAATAAACTGTAGCAATCAAATAAGATATAGCTCATAATCTTCATCCAAAACAAAAACAAAAACTAACTCTGTGTCCTGCATATATTATGCAAATTCAGCTAAGGTCTGGATTTGTATGGAATGCCTCCACTCTTCTGTCATCACTTCTACCCAATGATGAATTAGCCTCTGCTCCTTCCACTCTCCAGTGTCCTAGCTGAACACTCTCCTTCACATGTCCTCTTCCTCTTTGTCCCCTTCATCCTTTTCCAGTCCAGGAAGGAGACGGATTAGCAGTGGAGGCAAGCAGGAGGAAAATGATGAGTGCCCCCTCACCAATCTGCTGCCTGAGGCAACTGCTTTAGTTGGCCTCATGGATGGGCCAGCCCTCTGCAGAAGGTTCCAGTTTCAGATCCTGGCTTCTGCAGGGAGAGCAGAGAAAAAGATTGTAACCCTCCCTGAGCCTACAAGAGAGGATGGGAGTGTAAGATCAAGTAAAGAGTAAAGAATCATCTAATAGTGAAGAACAATCTAGCTGAGCAAATACTTAGCTGACCCCAGCTCAAATTTCAAATCTGCCCCAGCACTTGGATAAGGTGATGGCAATTTTGAAAAGCAATCAATGTAAAATATCCAGTAAGAAAATAAACATTAAAGTAGCACGCCGTTAAAAGTGTTTTGCTGCCCAAATGAAAGCGTTTAATTATGTTCCCGAAGTCAAATGCTCATATGAGTGTCAAACACCTCTGTAGACATACTTCAAGGACATTTCCTGTACCTGAAATAGCTGTGTAGAGAGAGAGAGAGAGAGAATTTTGGTAGGTGCAGCTTCTCATGTCCATGGACTGGAGGAGCTTCTAAAAAAGCTGAAACTGTTAAAACTCCCTCTTCCACAAAGCTATGAAAGCCCCAAGAGCCCAGGTGTCCACTGTATCTGGTCATCAAGTTCACAGGAAGATGCAGTGAGGCCACCAGAAGAAAATAGGTGACTAAGGAGCAACTGTTACCCTGTGCATGCCCGATCTCGTCTGATCTTGGAAGCTAAGCAGGGTCAGGGCTGGTTAGTACTTGGATGGGAGACCACCTGGGAATACCGGGTGCTGTAGGCTTATACCATAATCTTTGGAGACTGAAGATTGCCAACCAAGGAGAGGCAGAAAGAGCCGCTTGCATGGTACAGTTTGGGAGCAGGGAGAATCTTGTCTAACGTGTTAGATTTCTGGACAAAAAATAACAATGTGTTTCACATGAACACCTCCATTCTAAATGCCAGTCTTCTGCAGAACGTCTTCTTGATTTTGATGGAATTAAAAGTCCTCTTCCCCACCCTAGTACTGTCACCAACAAAGGGAAGGGAACCGAAGGAAAACTGTTCTTCGTACAGGTTCTGATAGATTATAACAGTGGTTTTCAAACGCTTTGGCACGGGGACCCACTTTTTAGAATGACAATATGTCGAGACCCACCAGAAGTGATGTCATTAACCTGGAAGTGATTTCATGGCTGAAAGTGACATAACCAAGCAGGAAAATTTTTAATACTCCCCATACGACAAAATCAAATCAATTTAATTAATCAGATAGGTAAGTAAATTAAAAGTTTACAATAAGTATAAGTTTAGCAATGTATTTAAAAGAAAGCCCTCCTAACCCTCCCAAGCAGTTGCTGTCTGTTAAAAAAAAAATCCCCCAAAATTCCGAAGACTGCAATCCTACCCACACTTACCCTGGAGTAAGTCGCATTGACTATCATTGTTAAAAGCATATATATAGTAGCCAGTTAAAAGTACATATCTGCAACATTTTCCCAAATGCAGTCACATGCTATGTAGCATCAACCCTAGTATATAAAAATAAAATATATATTGAAATGAATGGGAACCCCCCTGAAATTGGCTTGTGATCCACCTAGTTGGTCCTACTGAATACAGAAAAAAAGGCCTTTCCTCCAAGTAGCCACAGGGCTCCAGCAACGGGAGAGGGCAGGGGGTAGGTAGGGGGTGAGCTGCACTTTGGGGGAAGACTCTTGCCCACCTCACCCCCTCTGGCACCACTTATGAGAAATGGCGTAATCAAGGCTGCTTATACACACTAGGGAGTAAGTCCCATTGACATGCACAGGCTTGTGCTGCAAGAGGTATAATTCTGAGCTGAAGGATTTGATTAGCAATATCTAGCAAATTATGAGTGTGCAAATATTTGATAGAAATAACACTTTCCCTGTTTCTCCAAATACTGGAACTTAGTCACCCACTGTAGAAGACTGGCAGTCGGTTTCAGAATCAGAACCGACGAAGGAACGATTACATTCCAAAAATTTTCATTTGTTACGGCAACCTCGGGTAGACTTTTATTAGGCGTTTTCCAACCAGATGGAGCCCTAGAATTTTTATGAGTCTGTGAATCAAAGACGGCAACAGCCCCCAGTAAATGCAGCTTACCTCTGGGGAGGAGCAACAACAGCTGTTTGTCAATTAGGCAATGCCAGAAGAGAAAAGGGGGGGGGCAAAGTTGGCCCTCAGTCAGAAGAACTGATGTTGTCTCTTTCTTCATCTGCCTCTCACTCTTCCTGGTTTCCTTTGCCAATGCAGGTGGGGTTTTGTACAACCCCCTGGAGGCAGCTGGGATTGCCTTAGATATCGGTGCTAGGAATATTTTGGCTCACAGAAAAGGTAGAGGAATGGACTGCAAGCTTCTGTAGAATGAACTGTCTCCTTTTAAAGAAATACAGCACTGCTTTAATTTTATTTGCTTAGGGCCCTATCTTATCCAAGTTTCCAGCACTAATGCAGCCATGCCAATGGGCTGTGCGCTGCATCCTGCAGTGTGTGTGTGGGGGGGAGGGGCAGTCACAGAGATCTCCTCAAGGGAAGGGAACATTTATTTCCTTATCTTGGGATTGCATTGTGGCAGCATTGGCACTGGAAAGTTGGATTGGGTTGGGCCCTTAGATAGCAATATGCAACATTTGCCTGGGAGTCCCATTTATTTGCCAGTAAAGAGACACCAAATTGCAGTGTATGCTTGTGGGAGAAGAGCACTTGCCCTTTCTGACAAGATCCCAGTTCATCCAGGTGAAGGGGAAGGAATGAAACTGACAAGCACAAAGCCTGGTCAGTTTCATTGGCCACTTGGTGTGGAGCAGCAGCCACTTGACGGTCTTGAGCATGTTGTCTCTCTGTGCATCTGCACCTTGCACAGCGCCCACCCTGTTCAAGCAAAATGGATTGCCAGCCGAAGACACAGTTTACTAGTCCTTTTCTGTTGCCACTTTGTGGCTGATTTTGGGGATGGTTTCCCGTTGATAGAGCACGAAAATGATGTGCAACTTCTGGACTAAGTTGGGGTGGGCAGGGGTGCTTTCATAGAGTCATCATTGCAGAGTGCTTTCATTCATTCATTCTTCCATGTATGTCACGATATGCTCAGTAGGTCCTTGCGATACAAGGAAATCTGCAAGAGGGATCTGAAGGCCTTAGGAGTGGACCTCAACAGGTGGGAAACTCTGGCCTCTGAGTGGCCTTTCCCAGTTTGAAGAGACACTTAGCCAACAGTCTGAGGCAAAGAGGCAAAGAAGGAAGGCCCATAGCCAGGGAAACAGACCAGGGACAGACTGCACTTGCTCCCGGTGTGGAAGGGATTGTCACTCCCGAATCGGCCTTTTCAGCCACACTAGACGCTGTTCCAGAACCACCGTTCAGAACGCGATACCATAGTCTTTTGAGACTGAAGGTTGCCAACATATATAGCTCAGTAGGTACCAAGTCCTGGCTTCTCCCAACCCCTGGAATTCACCGCTCTAGCAATGCGATAAAGATCACTAGCTTAGATGGTTTAAAAAAAAGATTGAACTAATTCATGGAGGAAAGATCTATTAACAAAATGAAACCCCCAGGTTCAGACACAATGCTAAGAATTGCAAAAGACAGGGAGAAGAGATGTCAGGCTATTGGACACACCCATATCAATAGGAATAACTTATTTGCACCTTTCTGATGTGGCATGTGCAGGGCTGGTCCAAGACCTCCTGACGCCTTAGGTGACCACTTCAGTTGGCCTCATGGATGGGTCAGCCCTGGGCATGTGGGTAACACATGAAGTGGCTGCAAGTGAGTGCTACCACACCAATTTGGAAGGTAAAAAAACAGACTGAAGGCGCTTTGAATAAAATGTGCATAACAAATGTAAGGAAGAAACTTCAATTGGTTCCAATTTTTTTTTAAACCACTTTCTCATTTAACTGAGAAAGTGAGTCACAAAATGAAAGGTGCCTTTGGGAGTTCCTTTGGTTGCAATCAGTTGGGAATTCTGAGTTCAGGCACATGCACAGCAAAAAAGAGGGAAAGCAGAACAAGGAAGCGAAGGGCTGGTAGACCCATCTATGCCCAGTGGTTAGCATGCAGATATCATTTGGAATTATTGTAGAGGGGGGACCAGAGACAAACGGTGGGGGGAAAAAAGACAGACAGCAACCTGGGGGAAGTAACTGGAAAGCAGTCAAGTTTGGCGACAGAAAGGGAGAGAAAATGGGAGCTGTGATCCTCAGGGATCAATGAACAAAATTGCAATGCAGGGCATCTGGATTCATTTTTCAGCTAAGGAGTGCCAGATTGCACACAAGACAGAAGGGAGAAATTGGCATTCCCTCAGAAAGGTAACTCTTTTCTGTCAGACATTTTCATTTCTGTCACTTGCAACAGAGATGGTTTGGGGTGGGGAGGAGGAGGAAGAGACCTTAATTTGCAACCAGCAGCCTCTTCAAAGGGTTCTTTGTTCCCAGGGCCACACATCCATTTCCCGGTCCTCTTTCATCCATCAAATTGCAAGGAGAAGAATGTTTCCCCTGTGCCCCAAGTTTCCACCAATTAGCAGCTCAGATTTCCCTCAACACAACTAGCTGGAGAGTGTGTGATGTTCAGTCACTGAGGCCTAAATAAAGGATAGGCTGGCTAGTTCAGAACTAGACTCCTCAGTGAAGATCCTACTTGTTTGATATGGAAGGAACAGTTTTTGATATGCCAAGAGAACGGTGCCTGACTTCAGACTTATTTCTGTTCAGCAGCAACATCATCTAGCTCAGAATGTTCTCAATGAAGTGCTTCCTCAACGATATTGTTTTGTTTGTTTGCTTGCTTGCTTTTAAGTCTTGGATGTGACCTGTTTTCTTGGGCCAGCATCACAAATGCACAGCCCGTGATGATTTTCACAACTGATCATCACATATTTTCATCACACACCAAAGAACATCCTAGTGCAATGCAAACAGAGCACATGGCCTGCACTAGTAGGAGGAGAGAAATTCAGGCAAACCCTGTTCTCTGGCAAAAAGGGAGACACGCACATAAGAATATAGGAAGATTCCAGCACTGTGCAAAACTTAGCCCCTCTAGCTATGCTACTGATTGACATAGATTTAGATTGTGAGCCCTTTTGGGACAGGGAGCCATTTAGTTATTTGATTTTTCTCTGTAAACCGCTTTGTGAACTTTTAGTTGAAAAAAAGCGGTATATAAATACTGTTAATTAATAATAATAGCCATTGTGTGACGGCAAGTGAGCAAGCCATTTTCTCACATTTTCCTTGTGCACAGGGAACTCATGCGCCTGTCCCCCTTCTCCAGCAGCTGGGAAGGAAAACAGCCCACTGCCAAGTGCTTAAGGACTTCTTTCCATCTCAGGCAAGCAGCCGCAGGGCACACTGTCCCTGAACAGGAAGACGAAGTGGCAGCCAGGATGCAGCCAACCTGTGGCAGTGGCGCAACAGCCTTCCACTCAGGACTATGCTGGAGCGACACGCATGGCTAAAAAAGATGGCTCCAAGAGCATCTGCAGCAGGGTTGAGCCTCTTTTTGACACAACATTTATTTCTTTGATTTATGTCCCACTCCATCCTGTGGGCTCAGAGCAACTAAGAATGGTTTGTCTAAATGCTGATGCTGTGGTTCCCGGAGGGCTCTCAGTCTAAGCCATCAAATTGTTTGGGGGAATTAAAGAGTCCAAATGGAGTAAAAACAACATTGTCGACATAACTTCTATTAAAACGAAAACAAAGCACCCCTATAGAAGTGGTCCCAGTGGGTCATCGTGTGTGTGTGTGTGTGTGTGTGTGTGTGTGTGTGTGTGTGAGAGAGAGAGAGAGAGAGAGAGAGAGAGAGAGAGAGAGAGAGCAGGATCCTTTCATGAAACAGAACAAAGCTGGCAGGGCACAACACAAGAAGAGCTCACTGGCTTCTACTACTAGGTTCTTGTCATCTGCTGAAATTTTTTTATTTTTCACATTTTTACCCCACCCAGGAAGGAACCCAGGGTGGTATACATGGTTCCTCCCCTCCTTTTGTCCTCACAGCAACCCTGCAAGGTAGGTGAGGCTGAGAGACAGTGACAGGCCCATGGTCACCTAGGAAGCTTCATGACTGAGCAGGAATCTGAACCTGGATCTTCCAGGTCTAACTCCTGAACTACTTCACCATCCTGGCTGCCATAATTGCAAGCACTTCTTTTCTCTTCCTTTTGCTCTTCCTTGAGAAGAGTTTGGTTTGTCCCTCCACATTTCTTCCCCCCTTTCTTGTTAAGCATGAGACTCTTCCAAAATTGAAGAGATTACATTTTTTAAAAAAAACAAACATGACATTCTGAAATGTTGTACGGTGTTCTGGAAAAATGGTGGGCGAAGGGTTAAAAGTGCAGTCCGGATTCCCATTGTCAGGTCGACACAAAAGCCACAGGAAGACTGAAATGCAATTGTGCATCTGCTTTCCTACAAAAGCATCCAATTGCAAAACCTGATACAGTGGCATCTAAAGCAGTGGCGTATCTGGGGAAAATGGTTCTCATGGCAAGCACGAAAATTGTGCCCCTGTCCAAACAGAGAAGGGGAGGTCATGGGGTGGGAAGCCAACCCTATCCATCCCACCAAATGAACTTTTTCAGCAGGCTACATAGAGAAGGGGAGATCACGGGGTGGCAAGTCAGGCCTATCCCATCAAGTGAATTTATTCAGTGAATTTTCTCAGTTGCACATGCGCAGGTTATATGGAAACACCTTGAATTTTTTCTACAGGCATGCACGTCTTTTAGGGAGGCTCCCTGAAATTAATGCATCATTGACTGTGGTGCAGAAAAGTACCATCAGTAGAATATGGGTAAGTTCGTGCCCGACGCCCCTTTCAAGTGGCACTCAGGGCAGATGTCCCCACTTGCCACATGCTAGATATGCCAATGATCTAAAGACATGTTCTAGTCTTTCACATGTGCGCACCATGCAGGAGAGATGCTCAACCATGTTTTAAGCAGCATGTGCAAAATCAAGCTTCATTTTCAATGGACTTGCATCAGCTTCTGCATGCAAGCTGAGGTGTGCCCTTCCCTATTCATCCTTTTCCAAAACCACCCAGGCTTCCAGAATGTTCCTTTTGATGGAATCTGCAAACACAACCATTAAAACCGGTTATTTGGGGTGTGTTTTTTTTTAAATTGTTTTTTGGAAAGGTTTCTAAATATTTTCAGCTTCCTCGGGGAAATTTGCTTTTTTGGCACAGAGGTTTTATTTCCCCCTTCTCCGAAAAGGGAAATAGGATGGGATTGGGCCTGCATTCACACATTTCTGGGACTTTTTGTTCAGCATTTCTCACCAGGAGGAGAGCGGGAAGCATAGATCACGGAGGCCAAGTCTCTCCTAACTAGAAACACATGGGGCTGAAAAGTGAACCTGCCAAGGGATCAACTTGGAAGAGGGAATTTGGGCAATAAAATCCCTACGACAACCCCAAACCCGTCAACCTGTGGGAGAATTCTGACACAGCTAAAAGCCTATTAGACCTGTCCAGGGGCAGAGGAGTCGACCTGGAACCTGAGTAATCCAGGAGCTCTTGGAAGAACAACAAAGCGGTGCAAAAATGATGCTCCAAAAACTATAGAGAAGAGGAAATTAAAAACCTTAATAAAACAGAGCTGTAAACCAGGCCAAAGCAACTGGGATCAGGTTGCCAAGATAATTATAGTCAGTATGCAAAAAAAAAAAAAAAAAAAGGGGGGGGGAGGAAGGCAATTGTCCAAAAAGCCTTTGACTCTGTTCTCATTGCCATGAATTTAGAAATTATGCTCTCCCCCCCCCCCAAGTAAGTATATCAAGGGTAGGACTAATATTGTAGCATAGAGTTGCCAAATTTCTAACTGGTCCTGCTCCTGTGCCTTTAACAGCCACTTGCCTGACATTTAGAAAAGAAGCAGATTACATTTTCTGCGTTACATTCTCTGCTCTCCCGGCCAGGAAAAGCTTCACCTGCTAATATTTTGCATAATAAGGTGAAACTGGATAGGGCTGGGCAGTATGGGGAGGTCCTGTTTTTGGAGCAAAAATGATGTGTGGATGGGGGTCTAAACTCAACCACTGCCCATAGCTTACCTCCCCATAGTTTGTCCTCTACCGAGTTCCAGTATCAGAATTTAGCTTGGTTGGAAGAAAAAAGTGAAAAGAAAGTGGTTCTGGGACAGTGTCTGGTGTAGCTGAAAAGGCCAATACGGGAGGGGGGGAGAATCCCTTCCACACCGGGAGCAAGTGCAGGCTGTCCCTGGTCTGTCTCCCTGGCTATGGGCCTTCCTTCTTTGCCTCAGACTGTTGGCCAAGTGTCTCTTCAAACTGGGAAAGGCCATGCTGCACAGCCTGCCTCCAAGCGGGACGCTCAGAGGCCAGGGTTTCCCACTTGTTGAGGTCCATTCCTAAGGTCTTCAGATCCCTCTTGCAGATATCCTTGTATCACAGCTGTGGTCTACCTGTAGGGCGCTTTCCCTGCACAAATTCTCCATAGAGGAGATCCTTTGGGATCCGACCATCTCCCATTCTCACGACATGACCAAGCCAACACAGGCGTTTCTGTTTTAGCAGTGCATACATGCTAGGGATTCCAGCTTGTTCCAGGACTGTGTTGTTTGGAACTTTGTCCTGCCAGGGATACCGAGGATGCGTCGGAGGCAGCGCATGAGGAAAGCATTCAGTTTCCTCTCCTGTTGTGAGCGAAGAGTCCATGACTCGCTGCAGTACAGAAGTGTACTCAAGACACAAGCTCTGTAGACCTGGATCTTGGTATGTTCCGTCAGCTTCTTGTTGGACCAGACTTTCTTTGTGAGTCTGGAAAACATGGTAGCTGCTTTACGGATGTGTTTGTTTAGCTCGGTATCAAGAGAAAGAGTGTCAGAGATCGTTGAGCCAAAGTACACAAAGTCATGGACCACCTCCAGTTCATGCGCAGAGATTGTAATGCGGGTAGGTGAGTCCACATCCTGAACCATGACCTGTGTTTTCTTCAGGCTGATTGTCAGTCCAAAGTCTTGGCAGGCCTTGCTAAAATGATCCAAGAGCTGCTGGAGATCTTTGGCGGTGTGGGAGGTGACAGCTGCATCCTCTGCAAAGAGGAAGTCATGCAGTCATTTCAGCTGGACTTTGGACTTTGCTTTCAGTCTGGAGAGGTTGAAGAGCTTTCCTTCTGATCTGGTCTGGAGATAGATGCGTTCTGTTGCAGTTCCAAAGGCCTGCTTCAGCAGGATAGCGAAGAAAATCCCAAACAAGTTTGGCGCGAGAACACAGCCCTGCTTCACTCTGCTTTGGATGTCAAAGGGGTCTGATGTGGAGCCATCAAAGACTACATTGCCCTTCATGTCCTCATGGAAAGACCTGATGATGCTGAGGAGCCTGGGTGGACAGAGGCTGATTGTTTCTTGCAAATCACAGGCTGATTGTATATGATTGCATATCTGTGTGTGTGTGTGTGTGTTGATTAAATATATTCAATGATATATAAATATATATATTTATATATGTAAATATATGCTTATATATAATAATGCTTATATATAATAAGCATAAGCAATATAAGCATATATTGAATATATTTAATCAACATTTTGGGATTCAGCACAGCAAAATTATCCTATATTTGTTCAAACAAACTAAAAAAATGTGGTTTTTTGTAGGTCTGTATAATGATAGTAGATGAAGAAGGAGGAGGAGGAGAAATGGTTGTTGTTTTCAGGCATTCTCACTGAAAGATATGAAGGATTATCAATGGCAAGCTAAGTATCCTAAACTACAGATTTGCAAGATTCAGCCCATGTCGAACTTCTGTGATATCCTATTGCCATTCACTTTGTATCTTTACTGTGGGAACCATAATTCAATTCAGTAAAGTAGGTTGATAAATTACATTAGAGACTGTTTAAAACAAAAATATTAACACCTTGTAGGGTGTAGGGCAGTGTTTCTCAACTGTGGATCGGGACCCACTGGGTGGGTCACAAACCAATTTCAGGTGGGTCCCCATTCATTTCAATATTTTATTTTTAATATATTAGCCTTGATGCTACTATGGTATGTGACTGCATTTCGGGAAATGTTAGACCTGTATTTTTAAAGGTTACTATGTATATGCTTTTAACAACGATAGTCAATGGGACTTACTCCTGCGTAAGAGTGGGTAGTAATGCAGCCTAGGATTGTTAAAAATTTTCCTGCTTGATGATGTCACTTCCGGTCATGACATCACTTCCAGCAGGTCCTGACAGATTCTCGTTCTAAAAAGTGGGTCCCGGTGTTAAAAGTTTGAGAACCACTGGTGTAGGGAATTCATAGCCTCAGGTGGTTCTGATGGCCACCAACTACAGTTAAATAGATGGGGGGGAAAGGGTTAATCAGGACCTACAGAAACCACAGGCCCAATCTATCCAACTTTCTAGCATTGATGCAGCCATGCCAGCACATTGCACACTGCATTCTGTGGTGGTGGGGCAGTCCTGGAGGCTTCTCAAAGTAAGAAAACATTTGTTCCCTTATTGTGGGTTGGATTCCCCTGGGGGCTGGGGATAAAAATAGGCCCTCAGTTTGGTTGTACTTGTTGTAAGAGGTGACTAATCAGCCACCAGGTAGATGGAACTCGTGAGCCTGGGAAGGCAGCTCATCAGAGAGAAGGTAAACTCTGATCCCAAACCTCCACTGCCTTGTGGCTACATCCAGCTATGGAAAAGGCTTCAGGAGTCAACCTCGAGGCAAAATCCGGAGCCGGAGTCCCTGAGGCAGTTCATGGTTGAACACAGTCACGTTCTGACAACTCCTGCGACACCGCTGGAACCAACCGTATTGGCGTCTGCCTTTCCATTGGACCATTTCAGCGACGTGGAGAGGGGGGATTTGCTGCATGGGTAACAGTCTATCCTCCATATCTACTTTACCCAGGCTTCGCGCACTGGAGAGGACACTCTGTTCCAGAACACTATTCAGAGCGCGATAGATACCATAGTCTTCCGAGACTGAAGGATGCCAACAAGGGTTGGATTGTGGCTGCATCAATGTTGGAAAATTGGATAGGATTGGGCCCTATCAAGATAACCAGAAGCACCACTTCTACTTCCAGAAGCCCATTGCAACTCGGCTACAGATTTAAAATGGTTTCAGAGTCCTGACTGCCAACACAAGAGCCTTACAACTCCCTTATTAAACCAGTTTAATAATATGCCCAGAGAGGGGGCACTTTGGAAGAGGAGATGCTGAGAATTAACACCAGACTCTTTCTGTAGCATCTGGCTGGCCATTTTTTGAAGACACTCTGCTGGATGGACTATTAGCTGGGTCCAGCCAGGCAATTCTTCGTTTCTCATATCACATTTCCATTTTGTCATAGGTCATTCAGGAAAAAAATGAGGTGGGACTAAATAAATGGTCATGTTACTAATGCCTGAGGGTTGATAGATTCGCAAGATAAGATTTTTTTTGCACACATACACAAACTCCCTCCACAAGCTCACCCCACTCTGTCCATCTGCCCCCTGCCTCTTCCCATCTGCTTAGCCAACAATTTCCGAGTGCCCTTGTCACCCAGACGCCAGGCGACAGTTGCCGCTCTGAATGCAGGAACTCAAGAGGGGCATTTTTCCCTCTCAAATTTCTCCGCTACCTGGCTAGCAAATTTTGTGACCCAGTGTTTGGCATTGGATTTCCAGAAACAAAATGAAGGGGGAACAGAACCAACTTCAGATTCTGGGAACTAAAGGCTACCTTGGAGAAGAGCCATTGCTTAGTGGTGAAGCATCTGCTTCTCAAGCAGGAAGGGGCCTCCCAGGTGTAATCCCAGGCACTTCTAGACAGGGCTGCAAAAGACCCCTGTCTGAATCCCCAGAGAACCTCTTCCAGTTACTACACTCACTAATGAGCACTAATGGGGGTGGCATCACCCAGTGCAGAGCAGAGCAATCCTGAATTTTGGCTGTGACATGATGATGTCATCACATCATGCCACTTCAGGATTGTCAAGCTTTTGCTACTGGAGGGAGGAGAAGCCGTCCATGGCATGCTGGGTGTGGTTGTAGGTGCAGGTACAAGGTAGCTCCAGCCACAGTGAGTGCACCTGCTGGTTTTTTTTTTGTTGTTGTTGTTTTTTGCAACAACTTAGCTTCCTGCTGGCCAGGCTGTAGCATATCTAAGGCTGGTGCAGGAGTAATGCTGGCACCCTGTTAGTGGCCTCTTATGGCTGTTACCTGGGGCAGATCACACCCACTGCCCCCCATTGCTGTGCCACTGACTGAGCAAGACAAACCAATGACTTGACCTCGTTCCTGCCTTTGACGAAAACAGTTGTCCTCCACACTGCCTTTCTACTGGACTCCTGTTGTTACCGTTATTTCTAAATCTAGAAAATGATTAGAGGTGGGTCTGGAAGAGGGGCATATTGAAAGTGAGTAAAGAGGATTCCAAGATTAGGTGGGGCAGAAGAATCCTGTGATTTTAGGGGGCCTGAATTAAAGTGGCTGGTGTGTTTTCACTGCAAAGGTTTGGAGCAAAAGACAAGCAGGAATTGTAGAGGAACAAAGGGATCAGAGAATGGTGACCTGCTGTGAGTGACCCTGGCACACCCTTAGTACCCTCTTATGGCTGTCATCTAGGGTGGACCACATCCCCTGCCCCCCCATTGCTATGCTACTGTTCATGATTCATCATCATGTTCATGATTTGGGGATTTTTATGGGGAAGGGTGAGAATGAAAAATGATTATGTAGAGGAAAAGGGTTTGTTAAGTCTTCTGTAAATGAAGTTCCTTTCACTTCTGGATTTAAGGTCTGGGGCGGAAACCAACCTTCACCCTAACCTGCTCCTCACCCACAAGTCACAGTTTCCAAAAATAAGAGTCCATGTAGAATTGTGACTTTTATTTTGTGGCTCTGGGAGACGTGGAAATTATATCTGGAAAATTCAAGACATCTGGAAAATGTTCCCCATTAATGTGTGCTCTTTCAGAGTGATTAAATCACAGCTTAAATCGCCAAGAGAAAAAGGCTGTTTTAAACCACAGATTTAAATCACGTTCCCCATTTGTACTTCAAATGTTTCCTAAAACTAGGATGCATGCTAATTGGTTAATAAAGTTAATAAAGTCATTGGCTAATAAAGTCATTAAAACACGTTGATTTACAAATAACTAGAGAGTTTATATTGCTCCGGAGGGTTCACCAACTCGTATGATTTCATAGATTAATGTTTTTACTACTTCAACTCGTTTAGAAAATGGTGTGTGATGCACTGCTTATTTATTAGCGATATAAATTTTAAGCAGGTTTGAGCGTGACAATCCTGCCCCGCCAGCCAAATACACATTGAGCTCCATGTTCAGCTGGTGGGGCAAGATAATGATGCCTAGGGAAGGGAGTTGCATAGATTTTCCTTCCCAGGTTACCTTTTGAGCAGGCAAGTGCCTTATGTAGATCCCTCAGTCGAGGCCAGAGGTTCCCTATCTTTGGGCGACCACAAACCATTGCACTTGCGCTTGGATCCATTGAGGACCTCTGAGTGCGCAGCTGCAGGAGAACATGATGATGGTACAATGATGTCATCATGCAATTGCCATTGGCTGCCAGATTGCTCGGATTTGGGGCCAGTGGAAACCAAGGGAGGGCAGAAGGGCCCACAAGGAGGTTGTTGAAGCAACAAGCGCATGGTGTTCTGCTTGTTGCTGACTGCCATGCCCAACCAACTTCGCGCTCCCATGGATTACCTGTGATTTGCAGACCCTGGGTTCGGAATCACTGGTCTATCTACTGCCAGTGGCTCTCCAGTGCCTCTAGGCAGGAGCCTTTCAATGCCCCAGTTCCCTGAGATCCTTTGACCTGGAAATGCCAAGAGGTGAGCCTGGGGGTCTTCTGCATGCAACCAATGCATGTGCTCCTGGAACTGTGAACCCTCCCCATGATGATCCTGCACTGCCAGCTGAGTGATGGGTTGGGAAGAAACATCAGGCATTGGTAAATTAGTAGTAGTGGGAGGTGAAGGCAAGTGGAGGCAAGGTGAGGCTACCTGTGGCTTCAGCCCATGGCTGAAGAAGTGGTGTGAAGGAGGAAATGGAAGCACCTTATAGGCTAGAAGTTGGGATAGCAGTCCTAAGCTAGAGCCACGTTAGCAGTCCCAGTCCCAGTCGTAGCCTACCTGAAGACACAGGAGGTGAGAAAGGGAGGCATAGCTCATCTATAGCCAGGTCCATACAAAATGAAAAATTCAATCTAAATCATGTGGGGCACTCTCAACTTACCATTGCTGTTTGTGAATTGAGTGTGTGTGCATGCTCTGGTATAGATTGTCCCTGATTTTTGCCAGTGAATAGGTAGCACAAAGGAAGATTAGCAGCACAATCCTATGCAAGTCTACTCAGAAGTAAGTCCTACTGAGTTCAGTGAGCATTACTCCCAGGTATGTGTATATAAGTTTGCATTGTAGGACATTTTTTCAGTGGATAGCTATCATCAGGGCCAACACTTGAAGCAGCATCCCAAACGCTGTCCCCTCCCCCAGTGATGTGCCAGCCTCTACTCCTCCTACTCAGCAATATTCTAGCTCAGCACCCTCTTCCCCTCCATATTTCCTCATCTCCATCCCCCTCTTCCTTTTCCAATCCAGGAAGTGGAAGGGGGATCAGTGAAAGTATGTAGGTGGACAGAGATAGGCGAATCCACAAATCTGTCGCCTAAGGTGCCTGCTTCAAGTTGCCTCCTGGATGGGCCAGCCCTCATGGTAGGATACCTAGGGTTCTAGGCTGTCTTGTGTCAAGGCACTGCTAAGACCCAGACCAGCTAAGCTTCCAGCAGAATCCTATACGTGTCTATTCTGATGTGAGCCCCACCAAATTTGATGGGTTTTCATTCCAGATAAATGTACCGCATATGCCTTCAGACCAGGGGTGGGCAAACTTTCAACTTTAGAGATTCTGGGCCTTTAATAATTGTATGCTTGTCATCTCACAATGACACCCAAGGGAACAGGAATTATTTCCTGGAGACCAGGGTTCAAATGGAAATGCAGACCCAAGTCAGAACCAGCACTATGCGCCGAATCCCCTACCACCTCTGCCGCTGCATCAAAAGTGCTTTGAGGCTAAGGACCGTCGTCTCCAAAACAATTTCCAAAGAATATAAGCAGCTTGGATGACTTATGGGTTAGAAGAAGCAAATTGCAGCAAAACATGGGAAGCTTGCCTTCTAGGCGCTCAAATTTCCCTGCTGATTAAGCCAGACCCTGTTTTCTTAAGGCATCCAGCCTCTCAAAACAACCTCTGGGAGGAAAATAATACCAAATCAGCCAAAACAGAAGAAGGAGAAAGCACGATGGATGACTTTTGAGTAAGTAGTGTTGATTCAAGCCTAGAGGGTTTCTGTACCTTTAGAAATCACATGGGAGATTCCACCAGGTGCAGCTTCTCCTGTCATTGCATGGGAAAAATCCCCTTGCTGGGTATCTATTGAAAGCTTCCAGATCTGGCACCCTGAAAGCAAACACATTTTGAAACAGAACTATTCCAGATCAATTGACCAGCAAATAGGAAGATCAGATAGAAACCAGAAGTATCATACACATGCAAAGGGGATGATGGAGGATGATGAAAGGGTGGGGGGGAGAAAGAGTTGCCCCCACTCCCAACCATCTGGAGTTAAGTGGTTCTCCCAGCCAAAAGCAAAATAAAGCAATAAGAAGGAAGGTATCAGCCAAAGGCAGTTGACTTATAACAGGTCCTTGCAACATCGGGTCCATGAGCCCATTGTGGCTCTCTCCCTGTGTATTTGCAGCCCCCTACGGGAAATTCCAAATACTGGTTGTCTTTCCCACATCTTCATAGGAAGTTCTACCAAAGCTCATCAGGCTTGGAGGGAAAATGGGAGAGGTCTGATATCTCTCCTCCCTGCCCTAGATTTAGTGATACATGGTAGAACTAGGATTGGTGTTTTCAGCCAGTAGTAACCAGCCAAACAACACTGCTGCACAGCTCTCAGTGTGAACTACTGGAAGAATGAAACTCTTGCCCATTGCTGCTGCTGACACCAAGGACTCACTGTATATGCAAAGTCATAATATAGACCAGCTATTTTCAACCAGTGTGCCTTGAATTATCTGCAGGTGTACCACGGGACTTTGAGGCAGGGTCATTTATTAATAGGGCCATTGGGGGATGCAGTGCAGTGTACCTTGTCAATTGTCAAAAAACTGATGGTGTACCTTGACAATTTAAGTGCCTTGTCAGTGTGCCCTGAGATGAAAAAAGGTTTGCTGATATAGACCAGTGGTTCCCAAACTTTTTAGCATCAGGACCCACTTTTTAAAACAACACTCTATCAGGACCCATCTAGGTTTACCAGACTTTAAAAAAAAATGAGATCTAGAAAGAAATAATATTTTATTTTTTATAATAACCATATATTTATATCTCTAAATTTATACAAGCGGGCATGTGCAGGGTAACAGTTGCTGCCACTGTGTTTATGGGAAACTATGTTTATGGGAGCTCAGGCTTCAAGGTCAAAGGAGGTCACTTTCAGGCACTGTAGAACTAATTGGTGCCAACGTTAATCTGAAGGGGAAATACTCAATTTGGTTCCAAAAGTTTGAATTTCTATGGACCTAAATTTATTTTTTTCCTGTCATTACCAATTATGGTTTCAGTGACTTAAAAAATAATACTACTAGAACCAAGTGTGATAATATTGGATTTGGCAAGCTGACTTCACATCAGAGAGCAGTGAAGTTAAGAGCATGACTTTGAGCCAAGAAACTCTGGCTCTGTGTCTCAGCTCTGCCATCAGACCCAGCCAAGTAGGACACTGTGAGGAGCAGTGCTCAAGGGTATCTGCCTGCTGTTGCCCAGGGAGCTTTTTCCTCTCACCAGCCTGCGCAAGCTTATTGAGTTGCAATGGGCACTTTTCCATTAGCCCTTCCATTTTAGAATTCCCAGCTGCCTCATCTCCTGAAATACATCAGGTCTTTTGGGAATCCTAAAATGGTGGCTCCAATGGCGATGGCATTGAAGAAAATTGCTGTCTGCTAAGCATACCCAACTGAAGGGACATTGGGGGCCATAGGCTGTTTGCCGACAGGGACCCCAGTAGAGGACCTTGCCTAGGAACTCTCCCAATTCTGGTGTCAATCCTGTTGGTCATGCACACTGGGCTGGCTTTAAGGCAAGCCACTACTAATCCATTTCACCCTCCCTCACCATCATCATGATGGTAACAATCAGTGGCTAAGGGGGGGCAGGGGCCAGGGGGTACATTGAGAGGGTGCCATACCTTGAGGGCATACATCTTAGAGGCCTCCAAAAGGCACTGAGGTTTCACTGAAAACCAGAATTGCCTTTCAGAGGCCTCTAGGATGTCATATGGGAGTGTTAAAAATGGTGTGGTGTGTGTCTGTGTTATGGGGGGGTATGGGGGAGTGGTAAAGAATCTTGTGTCCCTGGGTGCCAGATGCCTTAGCTACACCACTGGTAACAATATTAACTGATCTTACAGGGATTCTTGAAATAATAGAATCCTATCTTATCTGGGGCATATGCTGATGGATCTCGTGGTCTGTAAACATATGTCCTGGTCCAATAACTGGAAAGCTGCTCTGCTGTTCTGGGGACTGTGGCCACCAGGCCAAACAGCCAGAAGCCTCATGTGGATGACATTGGCCCACTGAATCTCCTCCATCCTATGTCATCACCAATAAGTCAACAGAGGGGATGGTTCAGGGGAGGATCATGGGCAGACCAGGGCAGGGAGCGGGACGGGACAGGGCAGTTTGGAAAAGGATCCTGGTATGAGTGGCACACACCAGATCCTATCGCTCCCTTTCCCAGCCCAGACATGTCCCCTGACTCTCCTTGGAATTACATCAGCTAAAGAAAGAGCTGGCATAAATCTGAGGAGACCTATCGGAGACCAGGCAGCCTAGGGAGAGGTTAGTAAAGAAAGATTTTTCCTTATCTTTCCTGGGCCATTTGGTTCCCCCTCACCCAGAGCATGCCATGTGCCCTTCATCAGTTGTGCTGCGTAGTCTGGGCTGGCTGGGTTCAGGATTGGACCCTGAGTCTCATAGCATCCCTCAAAATCACATTTCCAACACCAAATCTGAAAACGCTTGCCTTATCAACATCTTTAGCTTGATCATGAAAGTGGATTGAATTTTGAATTTGTGCACATTTTTGTTTCCGTGCTCAAAGTCAACCCCACCTTCCAGGCCTTTTGCTTCTCCCAGCCTGGCTTCCTTCAAAAGCAAAGCCACTTCCCAGCTCTGAAGTATCACTAACAGGACACAGATCCCCATAAGTCCA
This sequence comes from Tiliqua scincoides, assembly GCF_035046505.1. Lineage (NCBI taxonomy): Eukaryota > Metazoa > Chordata > Lepidosauria > Squamata > Scincidae > Tiliqua > Tiliqua scincoides. The sequence continues at coordinate 89,749,855 of NC_089825.1, forward strand.
GGAAGTTTTACGAGCCAGGCAGACACAGAGCCTGATTGACACACGTTTTGCCGTGCCCTCCCCTTCCCCTGCTCGCCAGGTTGATGAGAAAACGTGACCAAATAAAGCCATCAAGGCCTGTGGGCTCCTCCAGTCCTCCAGTCTCTTGTTTCCATTCTGGCTTCTGTAGGAGGATCAGGGCCTTCGGTGTCAGAGCGTTTATTGGGCTATAAAAGTCTCTCGAGCAGCAATGCTGCTGGATAACAGTGTCCCTGGATAACATCCGTATGCAGGGTATGACAGCTGCTAACTTCCAGTCTATGGAGTAGGGAACGGATGCCCAATTAGGCTGACTGGGTCAGATTGAGGGCCATGCAGAGGTGATGCCTCTGCAACTCCAAGGTTCCCCTCCCAATTTCCTGAGTGGTGGAATGCTCAGGGCAGACACTGAAAGGCTACTGACCTTTGGAAGAGAGGCTGGTGGAAGCATCACAGTTATGGTGTGCTAATTCATCCCAATTTCGCAGTGGTTCCCAAACTTACCTGGGTCACGACGCCTCCTCAGCCTTTTCTCCCCAGCTCAGCTGGGCACCGCCATCTTGGATCTCAAAAATTTTTATGAAATCCAAGATGGCGGCACACAAATTTGCAAGATTTTGTAGATTCAAGATGGTGGTGCCCAAATCTTGCAAGACTTGGGTGCTGTCATCTTGGGTCTCACAAGATTGAGTGCCCAGGGGAACAGGTAGGAGGGGCAATTGGGGACATCCTGCCACACCCTGTGAGTGTGCCATGATGCCTAAGGCATGCCGCACACTTTGGGAACCACTGCACAATCGTCTTACAGCACAATCCTATGCATGCCTACTCAGAGTTAAGGTCCATTGTGTTTCATGGGACTTCCTCCCTGTTAAGTGTGTGTAGGATTGCATCCTTAGGCTCTAACAACATACAGTATTGCCATGAATGCATGGCCACCACTGAGCTACCCATCTTCATGCACATTCCCAACAACTTTAAATATGTGACATCAGGACATTGCATTGCTCACTATTTCTCTGCACTTGCACTTGTATATGTGTGTGTGAACAGGGAAGAAATTCCGAGCACAGTGATGTTGTATCAGGCATCTCTTTTAGAAAAATGTTACCATAGAGATGGACTGTAGCTCAGTGTATCAGAGTAGTAGCTTTGCATGAAGATGGTCCCAGGTTCAATTCCTGGCATCTCCAGATAAGGCTGGAAAAAAAAAAAGCTCTGCCTGGAATCCTGAGGTGTCCGTACACTCATGGAAACTTGTAAATTGGGCCTCAGCTGTAAGGCTTTGTAGGGCTGCAAAAACTTGCTAAACCTATTTAACCAGAGATAAATCTGAGAAATATAAAAATGCATCCATGCTACAAGCAATGGTATCACCTGGAATTCTCTTAAAACCAATTGCCTGTTCCTAGCTGGAAAAAACTCACTGATTTCTTGTGTTCATTTAGAAGGTGACAGAGGAGGCAGCAAAAGGCGATAAGCTTGTTGTAAGGCTAGCTAAGCCTCTGCTTTTCACCTTTCACAAAGCTAGCCTCACTGGTTAAACATTTTTGTGTTTCCAGGCCCTACGTGGCCATTCAAACCAAATGAACACAGTGACAGAGGTGTCCTCTTAGAATGCAACCATGCCAAAGCCATTCAACAGAGTAGACAATGGCAATTTTGGGTACAAATTATCCTGACAAAAAGTTGTGGCTGATGATGATGATGAGATGTGTGGGAGGGCTGAGCAAAAGGAAGCCTTGGGTTTGACCAGCCTGTTTAGCAGTCCTTTGGTTTATGACGTGATAAAGTGTAAACTTTTCAGTGAAATTATTTTCAAACATCAGCTCAAGCCCAGCAGTTGCAGGGGAGAGGAGAAAATACAATATGTGATACAACACCACGTCTCCCTTGATCACAGACATCAGAATGAAAGTTGGTCTTTTGATTGGGAACGATATTCTGCGTTACATGTGCAAACCACAGCTTCCCAGGGAAGATCTAAAGCAGAACACAATGCCTTCTGAAGACTGAGAGACTAAACTGAAAGTTGGGGTACACACTGAAACACTTGATGTTAAATTCCAGCCCCCAGCTTGCATCCTGCATCCATTTTCAGAGGATCCAAGAGGAAAGGACATAAAGTACACTGTAGAGTATAATCAAAGACAGGTTTCAATGAGGTTCAAAGACTGAGGGATTAATGTTGCTATGCACTATGGGAAACATGGGCCAAATAAGGCTTGTGGCAACTTCCACATCCTGCACACTCAGCCAATTCCCTAGTTAATATTAAAAATGGAGGGCAGGAGAAATGGTAGAAGCAGCCTGCCCAGGATTCGCAAATTTGCTCACCAAGTATGACAAACAGGATTAAGCAGATAATGCCCTTTAGAAACATCTCCAGTGAGACTGATGGTCTTACAAACATTGCTGGCTCCCCAAATGGAATTTTGTCCTTTAAACAAAAGGTTATGTAGTTATGTCAATCCAAAGCAGGATCTTCACATGCATGTTCAGAACTCCATCCTTAGATTCAGGTTTGAACGTCGGCTCAAGCATCACTCCCGCTTTCAAGGTGGTCAGGAAAGACTCAAAACACACCATCATGCAATGAATAATGATATAAGTTGGGGTGACTATTCAGGGCAGCTGCCTATATTCCAGGAGGCCAGGAAGGACAGACGACAGACGACAGACGACAGCAGTGACTTTCAATCTTTTTTGTCTCATGGCACACTGACAAGCTACTAAAATAAAATTGTCAAGGCACACCATCAGTCTTGTGACAATTGACAAGCACACTGTACTGACAGCAGTCGGCGCACATCCCCCAATGGCTCTACTAATAAATGACCCTCCCCCACATCCCCGCAGCACACCTGCAGACCATTCACCCGGCACACCACTGTGCCACAGCATAGTGGTTGAAAATGGCTGGACCACAGTGTCATATCTGGCTGGAAGACAGACAAAAAGCAAATGCCCGTGTCCAGTACACCACTCTACACCTTAAGTTTAGACCCTGACTCAATCCTGGCCTCATTTTCAAGCAAGAAAAGAAAGGTGTACAGCGAATTGAACATGATGCTTTACTAGTCTAGTACATTTACTGGTCAATCATCCCCAGAACCTTTGCATTCATTGTCCAGAACCCTGGAATGCAGTACTGAGTAGGATACTGCGTACATGTTTGTCTATAAGTAGAAGTGTTTGAAAACTGTGTTAGTGTCAGTCCTTCTTATCTGCAGGTTCAGGACCAGAGCATCTGAATCAATGAAGGCCCCAACCCATGTCAGGAGGGCCGACCTGTATGTTTCAGACATGACCAGAAGAGTATTCCAGTTGTATCTGGGAGGTGGTCTGAGGCGCAGGGAGGTGGCGCATTGCCTCCCCACACCTCAGAAGGTCTCAGAATGTCTCCTGGAGGCCTTAGAAATACGCTTAAACTGAACGTGCATTTCTAAGGCCTCCAGGAGGCCTTCTGAGGCTCAGGGAGGCTGTGTGTAGACTCAGACCACCTCCTGGACACAGGTGATGGTCCACACCAGCAGATTCAATTATCTGTGGGTTTCAGTATCCACAGGGAGTCCAGGAATAATTCCCCTGTGGATACTGAGGGCCAACTGTATTTATTTTACTCAGAAGTAAGCCTATTGGGTTCAGTAAGACTTAGGCTGTAATCCTATCTTACTCACTGGAAACAAACACCTTTAAGCCTCCATAAATGAACAGATAAAGACTTGCATGTTTTTGGCGCACACTGAATGTTCAGGGAAAGGAAGATTTTTTTGGGGGAAGGGCTGCTGCAGCCAAGGAAAATGTGAAGAGAGACAATGGCAGCCATATGGTCCCTGGGGAAAAAAAGGAACTATAAAAAATGGTGATTATCGGTGGGAGGGCGAAAAACAGCTTGCGTGAACCCCTGGCAAAATATTGTACAGGTGTATCCTTGGCCAAGCGTTTCCTGCATACATGGATCATAAGCGGAGTTGCCTTTTGTGGAGGGAAGCAGTGTTCAGAGTGGGACACAGCCGGTCAAAGGACAAGGACGCAAGCCACTCACACAATGTCTGCACGAAAGTGCTATTCCTGCTGTATCTGTTAGGATAAATGAAACCAATGAGAGACAATCAGTTTCTAAACAGGAACCCTGACAAGGGACTTTTCATATTTCCTCCCACATAAGAAGATCACGGCTGGATCAGGCCAAGGGTCCATCTAGTCCAGCTCATAGCATCCCATCCAGTCTCATCGCCACAGCTGCTATAAAGTAAAAAAAAAAAATACTGCTCACAAAACAAGCACATGAAGAGAGTGGTTCTCATAAAGCTAACTTTCAGAGAAATTCATGGGTCTTTAGCTAAACTGAGAGAGGGGAAAACTCCCCAGATAGATGCCAGGTATGAGCAAAGCCAAACTACCCAATCATCCTTAGGGAAAATTTAAACTGTAATCCAGGGGTTCCCAAACTGTGTGGTACGATGCCCTGGGGAGCCACAGGCCAGGGCCTGGGGAGGTAAAGGGGGTAATTCGTGCCAGGGCCCAGGGTCAAAAGTAGGACCCAGGAGCCAAAGGAGGAGCCCCAGAAATTTCCTGGGATCTGACATTTTCCTATCTACTGGGGACACTACCATGACTGGGGATGCTGGGGACACTACTGATGCCACATGGGTAGGTAGCCCTGGGCTCCAAAGACTTTTCCATCTGTCTCTTCCCTCCCTTCACCCTGCTTTGCCTTTCCCTGCCACTGTTCTGCTCGCCCATCACCACCTTCCCCCGCTCTGTTCCACCCCTCCCGCTTTGCAAAGGGGCCCAAAAGAAACTTTGTATCCCCTGGTAAAATTCCTCTCAGAGGCCCTGCCACAGGCCAGCCAGCAGCCAGACTGCACGGGACTTTGGAAACGGCCAGTAAGAGATTCTGCTTAGTAGGCAGATCTCCTTCACTTGGTTTTCACACACTTGGAAATGTCCACCTGCCTGCCCGCCCGCCCTGAACCTGGAAGTAACTGGTGATGATGTCATCGCCAGTCACTTCTGGGAGCCACGCACTGCATTTGCAGCATGTGGGGGTGCCAAAGATTTGGAAAGGCTGCTGTAATCCTATACATACTTATCTGAGAGTGTTAAGTGAACAAGTGAGAATGGATGATGGCCGGATCCCAAAGGATCTCCTCCATGGGGAACTCGTGCAAGGAAAGCGCCCTACAGGTAGACCACAGCTGCGATACAAGGACATCTGCAAGAGGGATCTGAAGGCCTTAGGAGTGGACCTCAACAGGTGGGAAACCCTGGCCTCTGAGCGGCCCGCTTGCAGGCAGGCTGTGCAGCATGGCCTTTCCCAGTTTGAAGAGACACTTGGCCAACAGTCTGAGGCAAAGAGGCAAAGAAGGAAGGCCCATAGCCAGGGAGACAGACCAGGGACAGACTGCACTTGCTCCCGGTGTGGAAGGGACTGTCACTCCCGAATCGGCCTTTTCAGCCACACTAGACGCTGTTCCAGAACCACCTTTCAGAGCGCAATACCATAGTCTTTCGAGACTGAAGGTTGCCAACAACCACTAAGTGAACATGCATAGAACTAGGCTGTGTTTGGGGTGCATCTCTGTGACACCCAGTGTGGTATTCCCTAGTCATATTTCCTGATGACCCAGAGCAATAAGGAGAGAGAGAGAGAGAGAGAGAGAGAGAGAGAGATCACACCCAAGACGGAAAAGAATCCCCTTCAGGACTCCAGGATCATCATATGATTTAAACCAGATAATTAGCATTATTTATCTATGTAAACTTTTTTCACATCTAATAGATGGAATCATTATGCTTAAACCCTCAGGGTTACTGAACCCAGCACCTCTGGGGCAACAAGGGAGAATGTGAGATCCTGATCTGTATCTGAGCCCTGTTTTGTAGACGGGTCAACAAGATTAGCTGCATCTTAATCCACCTCTGTGCAAGCGCTTTGATGGATAACCAGAGGGCAAAAGGTCCTGTGTCAAAACCATGGTTTCAATTTGTGGGTCTCTCCCTAGCATTTGTTCAATTGCTCTTGCCCACCCAACCTGCATTGATTCTGCATGGCACGCACACATGCAAACACCTCTCACCGTCACCTCAATCACAGGCTCCGACCAAAGCTTGAAAAGCCAGACTCTATTGATTAGAGCTTATTTGCTGATTTGCAACCGCTGACCTTATGGGTTAGAAGATCATGAACTCTACCTGATAGAGAGAGTGAGAAAATGAACAAGAAAAAAAAGAAATTAAGGAAAGAAGGGAGGCAAGCAAATTATCATTGAACGTTTCCAGTGTACGAAATATTTCAAAATGTCTTCATATATCCAGGTACTTGTATCTTGCTTTTCTACCTCCAAAGAGGCCCCCAAGGCAGCTTACAACATGTTAGAAGTGCAGTGCCATAATAGTAATAATAATAATAATAATAATAATAATAATAATAATAATAATAATAATAATAATAAACGACTTTATTTCTATCCTGCCCTTCTCCCTAGCCCAGGGCGGCTTACAACATATTAAAAACAAATTAAAACATAATTTAACAAACAGATAAAAACATATTAAAAACACATTAACAGAAACCATAAAAACAGTAGTCAGATAAAAGTCAGAATAAAAAAGAGCATAAAACAGCAGTTCATGGAGGAATCAGGCCTGTAAAAAAGCAACTAAAAGATGTATAAAAGATGTTTAAAAGGCCATGAAGTCAGAAGGCTTGTTTAAACAGTAAGGTCTTCAGGCTTTGCCGAAAAGTCTCAAGAGAGGGAGCCAATCTCAAGTCAAGGGGAACGGAGTTCCAAATGATAAAATTCTCAGGTCTCAAAAGGAATTATAGCCCAATCCTACTGGGCTGCCCTACTGGGGGAACTACCCCTCAATCCAGCTGAGTAACATGCTGCTAGAGTGCCAGCAGGAATGACAGTCTTCCCATGAGTGTCGCTGAACCGCTGGCCACTTGCCAGAGCAGGAAACCCAACAGGGGAAAAGGAGGGGGAAATGGGGATGGGGCAAAACTGGGCAGGGAGGGGAGAGGAATGGGGGTCAGGGAGGCTGTGGGAGGGGGTAGATCCAGTGGTGGTAGCACAGGCCAGATCCTATCCTCTCCAGCAGCAGCCTCCTGTCCCCTTTCTCTCTTCAGACTTGCACCAGCTAAAGAGCTGGCCGAGAAGACCCAATACAGGGTGGGAGGGTTACAGAGGGGAAAGAAATTTAAATCCCTTTTCTCTTCTGAAGCCTCCTGGGAGTTGCACCAGTGGGACAGCCCAATTGGACTGGGCTGTAATTCCAAACTGGCCAAAGAGGCAATCAAATGGCAAATGCAGTTCATTTTAAATAGGTTTCAAGTAATGCACATTGGGGCAAAAAATCCAGACTTCACATACATACACTGTTAGGGTCTGAGATGTCAGTGAAAGAGATCCTGGGGTCATGGTGGATACCTCGATGAAAATGCGGAGCAATGTGCAACAGCAATGCTGCGGGCAAATTCATTGCTAGGGAATCATTAGGAAAGGGATCTGAATAAGACTGCGAAGACAAATCTGCCCCTGCCGCCATACAAATCTGTGGTGTGACCATACTGGGAATGTTGTCTACAGGAGGAACTTCATCACAGATTACTTATGTACCATGTGAAATTCATTGCCAGAAGGTGTGATGATGGCCACACGTTTGGATGTCCTTAAAACGGTTTTGGAGAAATGTACGGAGGACAGGTCTTTCGATGGCTTCCGCCTATGATGGCTGTGTACAGAGGCATAACATACTGCCCTGGCGCAGTGACGTCACATCATGTGACATTGTAATGTCACTTCTGGGTTCTCCCCAGAGCACAGGGAACTGGAAATTTTGCACCCCTCACCTTCTCCTCTTCGCTTTGGGAGAAGGAACAGGGAGGTGCAAAACTGCCAGCGCCTCCCCCAGGGAGAACCCAAAAGTGACTGCCTTGCGGCGCTTGCAGTTCCCAGAGGACAGACAGCTTGTTGCTGTTGTTTTGTTTGGCTTCAGTCTCCCCTTTGAAGGAATAGGAAGGAGGTTGCAAAGCTATCAGTGCCTCCTCTGTAATTAGGGCAGAGACTGGTGTGCTCCCTGGGGCATTTGGTGGGCCGCTATGAGATACAGGAAGCTGGACTAGATGGGCCTATGGCCTGATTCAGTGGGGCTGTTTATGTTCTTACTGAGGGACATAGCACCTGGGGCAGATGCCCCTCAGGATCTGCCTAGTTATGGCTCTGGCTGTGTATTACCTCCAGGTCCAGTGGCAGAATGCCTCTGAATACCTGCAGGGGAGCAAGGGCTAGGGATAACTATGTTTCTCGCCTGCTGGTGGGCTTCCCAAAGGCAGCTGATGGGCCATGCCACTGTGAAACAGGATGCTGGAGTAGATGGGCCGTTGGTCTGATCTGATCCAGCTGGGCTTTTCTTAGGTTCTTGTACTGCTCCATATCTTCCCCCTGGCCTACAAACATCATGGCCGAGCAGGGATTTTTAGTGTTTTTCTCCATGTTTCTTCAGCTGCTTTGAGTGCTCTGTTTGTTTGAAGAGAAAGGTGAGTTCTAACCTTTCAAATACAATTAAACAAAATTATTTTACATGATTGTTTTAGGTTGGGCTTCTGTTTGATGGATGGATGGATGGATGGATGGATGGATGGATGGATGGATGGATGGATGGATGGATGGAAAGATTGGGGTTTTTCCCCCCAAAATCGGGGAAGCATAAGGTGACTTACAACACACATGGAAATAAAACAACCCAAAATTAAAATGAATAAAAGAAAAATATAATAAAAAGCTGTTCATAAAAACAATATTAATAACATAGTAATAAAAACCAGCAGTAGAAAATAATACCACCATAAAAACCTTTAAAGAGCAGCAGCAAAAACAGAAAATGCAGACTAGCATCCAAGAAGAGGGGGAATAAATACTATTCTTAAACAAAAACAAAAAACCCAACAGCCCAATCCTACCCATTCATTCCCCTGCCAATGCAGCCAGCCAACAGAGGGCGGGGGAAGGCAGTACTCGAGCTCTCCTCTGGGTAAGGGAACATTTGTCTCTCTCTGCCCACTTGGTCCTTTGTAAGCATCAGGTGGGCAGAGAGAAGCAATCTGGAGCCACAGCAACCTTTTTTCTTTCCACTTCTCCTTCCAGCACTGCTAGAAGGAAGAGTGGGCTGCTGCTGCTGCCATGATCCAACTTGCTCTCAGTGAGGCAGAAGAGGATCAGAACGCACACTGCAGTGGCAAGCTGGCAAGGCCAGCAGACCAATGGGCTGGGGCTTGCCAGTTTGCTGCCCCTCCACCTTTTTGCTCCACCTGACCATTTCAGATAGATTCATGGTAGAGCCAGCCCTGAACACAAATTTAGATTAGAAACTGTTCTGAGCTAAACTCAGAAATGAAACACTTTTGTTTAGCGATTTTCGACCAGTGTATTGCAGCACATTGGTGTGCCCTGGCTGGTCCGCAGGTGAGCTATGGGAGTTTGGGGAAGGTCATTTATTAGTAGGGGGTGTGAGCCTCCCCCAACAGCAGCATGGTGTGCCTTGTCCATTGTCAAAAACCTGATGGTGTGCCTTGACAATTTTAGCACCTTGTCAGTGTGCCATGAGATAAAAAAGGTTGAAAATGGCTGCCTTAGTTTGTATAGTAGTTGGTTAGTTTATAATGCTTTAGTTTGTAATGCTCTAGTTTGTAAGGTCTTTGTTTCAGCCCAGATTGGCTGAAAAACAGTTATGCTCACCAAAGATTTCACGAAGACAAACAAGTGCTTTGGGGATGAGATGGCGGGCTTGGATTTAACATCCATTTTAATCTCTTTATCGAGGAGACCAGCCAAGGAGGTGTGAAAGTTCAGTTTCTGGAGGCCATTTCTTTAGTGAAAGGAAAACGAAAACTCATTAGAGTGTTTGTTCAGAAAACAGGCCCCCTAGCCATCCCCGCTTAGCCAGAAAGCTGAGATGCACAATCTGATCCCTGTGGATCAGCCACATGTCTATGCCGTTTAAACGGAGGCAGATGGACAGCGTCCGCCAGGCCTCACCGGAAGTAGCAGAACTCATACAGCTGACAGAGTCAAGACCTTTGGGGAGGGCTGAGGGTTGCATCTCCTCCAGACCCTGACAGTTCTGACTCTTGTGAGGAAGAACAGTCTCAGCTCAAGGAGTGCCCCCATGCCTAGGAAGAAAGAAAAAGAATGAAAATCACACACAGATGCTTTGACATCTCTAAGTAACCAATACATGATGGGCTGGGAAGAAGAGAGCCAGTCGAACAGCCAAGATCCCAACGCTGAAACCACTGAATCAGCCATCTCCTCACCAGCAGTAGGATATGCAAAACTAAAGCAGGCTCTCAACAAATAAATTTAGTGGATTGCCCCCAAAGTTCCCTCCCTATCTTCAGCAGAGGAAAAGAACCTTTGGATGCAACCTACTTTCTGCAGCATTCAGGCATCCGAGATATTTACAGCCCATGTAGGACTCAGATGTTTGGCTTCAGCTATGGCTTCTCAAGATGAATAAATAGTATGGCAGGTGAGATTGGGAGGGGCATGCAGGGAAGGCCGATATATGGGGCTCCCAAATGACTCGATTTTCCCAAATGACCTCCAATCATATTAATCGCAATACTTACAAGGATGTGTACAGTGCAATCAGGTATCCTACATGCTCCACATCCACCACCTTTTAATCTTTACAACGACCCTGTGATGCAGCCCTGTGGCAGGTGGAAGGCGGAGGGCAGCTGTTTCCACAGCAGCAATGGCCACTACCAAGGCTGCCACAAAGTCTGCAGCTGCTGCCGTGGGAAAGTGGGGGAGAGAAGCAAGAAGGGAAGGCTGGGTGGTACCGTGGTTGAGACATGCTTTGCACACCAAGGGATACGGGAAACATTGGAGGTGAAAAGGAGAGGTGGCACCATAGGCCCACTCCCCGGGGCTCAAAAGGTGAGGCCTGTCTACTGAGCCATTCTGAGTCGGTATACAGGAGAACATTGGTGTACCATGAATGGTCCTCAGGTGTGCTACAGGAGTTTGCTGGGCTAGTAAGCTCTTGGCAGAGGTACGTTTCAAACTGAAGACTTTCTGATTCATAGCTCAGTCTTTCAGCCACTGTACAACACCAGCTCTCACATTAATTAATTCCTATGCTTTAATCCAGCCCTGAAGCTTGGTTTGATTAAGAGATGCCACCTAGTTAGCTTTTCAGTCTCCTAAATGACTCCATGAACCTCCAAAACTGCAGGCTTGCTAAAAAAACAAGAGTCAGCTCCTTAAACAGTCAGCGCTTGCCCCTTCTCCCCCTCCAACGCATACGGCAGCTCTCTGCTGCCCTCTGCTGCTGTTCTCATTTAAAAAGCAAGGACAGACAAAATTGTACTCTCCTTGCAAACCTATGCATGTGTAAGGGCCATTGTGTTCAATGGGATTTACTCCCAAGTAACTGTGTATAGGATTGCAGCCAGGCAGCCCAATCCTCAGCTGCCCGGTGCGCAAGGCTGCCACGGTGCAAAAATGGCTTCCACAGTATCCAGCACGCAACCAGGCATCTGCTGGCAGCTTCTCGGGGGAAGGAGACTTCCCTCAGGTAAGGGAAGCAATGGGATTACCCAATTCTCAATGGGATCACTCAATTCTATGGCAGATCTGGAGCTGCTGCAGAATCGGAAAGTCCCATGTTGTATGAAATGAGTTTGACGCCACTGAGCTAGACAGTGCTCTATTCAAGGAAGCTCTGGGTCCTAGCAGGATGCAGTTATAACACAGTGCAAGGGGTAATGGTTAACCTCTCTCTGTTCTGCCAGTTGATTTATCTTCATAGGTTTGTCCCAAGGTCAGCCCAAGACCTCCAAATGCTTACCAAATGCTGACCCAGGGCCCAATTCTATCCAACTTTCCAGCACTTGGCGCAGCTGCAGTGCAGCCCCCAGGCAAGAGAACAAATGTTCCCTTACCTTGTGGATGCCTCCGTAACGACACTCCCAAAACAAGATGCAATGCACACACCATTGGCATGACTACAACGGGGCTGGAAAGTTGGGTAGGATTTGGCCCCCACTCAGTTGGTCAACTCTGGTTCATTCATCTATTTGGGGCCAGGGTGTGGACACTTTGCTTCCAGGTCCTTTTGAGACCCCTTCAGGGGGCAACTGGTGGGTGCAACCATGCTAAGGAGGGAACATAAAGGCAGGTCAGACCATGACAACTAGGCACGTAAAGGACCTGGACAACTAGGAAATCTATGTCCTCTCCCAGAAAGGAACTGGGGATTAGATGCCAACTACATCCAACTATCCTCCTGCTTCAACCTGTATTAGCTTAATGTACTTACTTTTGGGAATACACCTTCCATGTGCTTATCCATAGAACCCTATTTTATCCTTGCTTTCCTGTTCTGAAGGGAAACAATTTCTTCACTGGTAACCCCAGTTCATTGAATTCACAACACACTCACACACAGGAGGGGTGGGGAGGACTGTCTTTCTTTCATACACACTGCACTTTAAGCAAAGGTCAATTCAAAAATACACTTCCAAAGGGGAAAACAAATCTCCCCTCTTTCCTAGGATTTGTATTCACCGAAGTAGTTGGTGAATTTACTGTCAACATCATCACAGCCTGACCTCTTTCCTCTCCTCTCAGATTCAGACCTGGCTGCACATTTTATGTGAAAGAGCCATGGTGAATATTAGAGACTGAAGGCCAAACTAAGCAGGACATGCCTTTTTCAAAGCTTAATCACAGCTGTAGGGGCAGGTGGGGAGGGGCTGAATGTGTTTGGGGCTGTGGCACTAGAGGGGTTTGACTCTTCCAGCCTGTTTACCTGTTCTAGAGTCCAATCCTATGCATGTCTACTCAGAAGTAAGTCCCATTATAGTCAATGGGGCTCACTTCCAGGTAAGTGTGGGTAGGATTGCAACCTTAAACTCCTCCTGGAAACTGCTCCTCGTTCAGTTGGGGGGAAAACACAGTACCTATATTGCATCTGGCTTTTTCTCCCAGAGAAGCTGCTTGCAGTTTGGAGGGGGGATTTCTAATGGGGAAATAACATGGGGGGGGAAGGGTTAGAGAAACTACGGGGGGGGGGGCTGCAGCTCGAATACAGTTTGCAGCCTTCCCCGACCCCGCCCAGATTCCACAAATTGAAACAGATGAGAGAGAATTCAGTCATGGATGTTCTGCATCCCATCTAGTTTGTCCCTGACATAGCCCCTAAGCCTGAAGTATTTTTTGGATCCATTTTCTCCCTACTTTAAGCCATTTCTGCCCAATATTGCATATACGCAACAAGGATCAAATGTGTATACCTGTGGGCTGGGCAGAAATGGGTTAAAACAGTGAGGGTGATAAAAGTCATCAATCAGATTATAAATAAAAATTAAAAACAATTCTAAGTGCCCAGTCTTATCATCCTCCCTCTTGCGGGTGCAGTGGCACCATAAAGGCTATCACTGCATCCTGCGGTGGAGAGGGAGCAGTCATGGAGGTCTCCTCTGGTAAGAGAACATTCATTCCCTTACATGGGGTGAGCTTCAGCAGCATGGGGGGGTCCACTTTGTGGGCCCAATCCACCCTTGCCCACCATGTTCGGCCCCATGCCCCCATTCCACCTCCTCCCACCCCATCCCACCTTCCCCATCACCTTACCTCCATTGGCAGATCCAAGATCTCCAACTTTTGAAGGAAGAGTCCAGCCTTCCCACTGGCACTCTGGCAGTGCACAACTCCATAGAATCATAGAATCATAGAGTTGGAAGGGATCTAATAGGTCATCTAGTCCAACCCCAACCCCCATGGGCTGCCAAAATCACTTTTGTGACTACCATAAGGCAGGTAATGCTGGTTGAAAACTATTTCTGCCTGTGCTACAAGTCAGTTGGATGGGACTGTAAGTCTGCAATCTGACAGTAAGCTCCATTGACTTAAAGGCACTTACTTCTAAGTAGACATGCACAGGCTCAGTCTCTATTAAAGAAAAAGTAACCTGATCTTAAATGAAATATGAGCATTTTGACTCATCTCTTTTGTCTGACGTTTGCTGATTACACAGACCAACACACATTTTGCGTCCTTAAACGTTACACCAATTCCTGGGTATATTTGGGGTGCTGATTCCAAAAATGGCATCCGTTTTGCCCCATCACGTCTAGTTTTGGAGATATAGTATAGCCTCTTTAGTGAATGGTTCAAGCAGCTTCCTCATGAGGAAGCCATGGTGTAGGCCTCCTCATGAGGAAGCTGCTTGAACCATTTACCAATGAGGCTATACTATATCTCCAAAACTAGACGTGATAGGGCAAAACGGATGCCGTTTTTGGAATCGGCACCTCAAATTCATATCAAACCAACATAAAGTTTGGGAAAAACTTTTCTGACCCTCAATTTTGTAGGCCTATATTACTTGTGATTGTGACCTTGTGCCAAAACAAGAAAAAAAAAAGGTGGGAGATCAGGGCGTTTCACTACCGTCCATCTAAATATGCCAGTTAAACTTGTCCTGTGTTGTCTATTCTGACTAGCAGTAGTTAGGGCCAGGATTCTTCCCAGCCTTGCTGCCCAAGATATTTTCAACTGGAGATGCTAGGCACTGAAATACAGGCTTCCTCCACACAAAGCATATTTACTACTAACACTCTTATCGTCCCTTCCTTGCACATATGCTGTGGCGTAACCAGCGGTCGCGGCACCTGGGACAGCAACATTGTGATGTCACAATGCCATGTGCAACGTCATGACATCCCATGATATCGCTTCCAGGTTCTCCAAGGAGACGCCCTCCCCCTCTTTGTCTTCAGTGGACACAAAGAGGAGGAGCCAGTCAAAAATTGCCACAACTGCTGTTGTGAGTGGACACACACTGCATGCACACTGCAGTCACTTCCTGACTCAGGAAGCCACTGGAACACACGCACACTCACAGAGATATCTGGGGCGATGCATCTATCCCCTCCCAGCATTCCCAAGTCACTGCTTCTTGTTCGTGCAAGAGCTCACAAGAACAGGGTGCAGCAACTTGGAGCAGTCTCTTCTCAGAACCGCTCAGTGGCGCCCCCCCTTCAAGCGGCGCCCAGAGCAGGTGCCCTACCTGGTGCACCACAAGTACACCATGGCACATATGATTCTTATCTCTCAACAGTATGGTTTGTTTATTTAAGGGGTGTATTGTCCACTCTTCCAATTCTACAAGTTAGCTCAAGACAGCTTACAAATTAAAACAAATAGGTCAACCCAAAACACAGTTAAAAACAGATCGGCACAATGAAACAGCAAAACAGAGAAAACATTCAACCAAAGGCCAGCCAGCTTGAATAGAAAAAGTTTTCAACCTCCTCTGAAACACTAGCAAGAAGGAGCCATTCTTATCTCAGTCGGAAGGGCATTCCAGGAACCTGGCCCTGCAACAGAGAAGACTTGCTCATGGGTAAACACCAACGTCATCTCCCTTGGAGGTGGAATTTGCAACAGGGTCTCCCAAGATCTCACAGAGTGGGCAGATTCATGGGGGGGGATGGGCCTTCAAGTATCTAGGTCCCATGGGGTTTTATAGATCATCAACATAACTTTTGAGTTGTGCTTGGAAATATATAGGTAACCAATGGAGAAGATGGGCAGGAGGTCTGGTCTAGAGGGTAGAGCCTCCGTTATCCCGGAGATAACATCAGAAGGTCACCAGTCCGAGGACACCGGCAGCAACCTGAAAGGCGAGGCCTTGAAGCAGCTGACAAGCTGAGCCGAGTTATTCCAGCTGCTCTGAGCCAAGAAGCGTCTTGGCTGCCCTCCATGTGGGAGCTGCTTTCAGCCTGCGTGGGAAGCATTGGAGGTCAGAAGTGAGATCAGACCCAGAAGATCCATCTGAAATGTGTGGTTCTTGAAAGAGAGAACCATTTATGATTGTAGAAATCCCCTTGAGGGATTTAGAAATGCCTGCCTATGTAAACCGCCTTGAGTAAAGTCAGAGGAGTAATCCGATGACCAGAAAGGTGGTATATAAATACCGAGTTATTATTATTAGTTATTTAAGTAACAAGTCTGTGACAGAATCACAACAGTATTTCCAGTCAGCAATGTACTGGCTGTGGCCTGTACCAATGAAAAGTTTCTGGACAGTTTACATAGACATCCCTGTGTAGATAGCCTGTGACTGAACAGCCAGAGGTATAACTAGTAACTAGGCCAAGGGTGTTGCTTACTGTGCCCCCAGGTTCCACCCTAGTTAGAGGAGGCACTGGTGGCTTTGCACCCCCCTGTTCCTTCTCCTTCAGAGGGGGGCCTCCCGGAAGAACCCAGAAGTGATGTCATGATGTCACATGACAAATCTGAGTGGTGAGCGAGCCAAACAAATCTGCTCATGAATAACAACTGCAGTGACCTCACACCATTGCATTTGGAGTAACACAAACTGT
This sequence comes from Tiliqua scincoides, assembly GCF_035046505.1. Classification (NCBI taxonomy): domain Eukaryota; kingdom Metazoa; phylum Chordata; class Lepidosauria; order Squamata; family Scincidae; genus Tiliqua; species Tiliqua scincoides. Next base: position 89,766,281 of record NC_089825.1, read on the forward strand.
AGCGCTGAAACAATGCTAGGAAACCTGTACAAAGTTGCCCACAAGTGGGGTGAGGTGGTGTTGTGTCCCCAACCCTTCAATTGTGATGCTCCCATATCATCATCATCCACTGTCGAGTTCTCACAGCACCAGAATCCACTGGACTTATGAGCCTCTTGCAGAATTTAACAGACTCTAAACCCAAGATTGGCAGGTTAGGTGAGGAGTCTGAAATCCAGGATGCAACTGCATCAGAATGAGGTTGTAGAATCCAGGGGTGAGAGTGTGGACTGTATCACTTTAGGTACAGGCTGCTGTTCCAAATGTGAAAAATACATCTTCTAGCAAGGAAAATAAGTAGCACATCAGGGAGAAAGATTTGAGTTGGGCCTGCTTCTTGCTACCTTCATTTCCCATTTTTCAGTTTTCTGCTGCTGCTGTGTTGGCAGGTTAAGCCAGGTATGTCAAACTCATTTCATACAGAGAGCCGAACAGCATTCATGGCGCCTGCTGAGGGTCAGAAGTGACATCATTAAGCAGGACGTGATGTCATTAAGCAGATAATGGCCAGAAAGAAGCACTTTGTTCTCCCATGGAAACTCCTTAGCTGCAAATGACAGAAGAGAAAATGTGCAAACCTCGTTCATATTTTCAAGACATGAGAGAGCCCAAATATAACGGGAACCAGATAAATTGCTTCCAGGGGTTGTATTCTGCCTGTGGGCCTTTATTTGACACTCCTGGGTTAAGCTCCATTTTGCTGCCCCTATATTTTCTTTATCTCTTTTATGCATTTTGATTTTATTAATATTTCTATTGTTCTGACTCCATTCAATATGATTTTGTTAGTGACTTTGATTTAAAAAAAAATAGAATAAAATGAAGTGGGCAGAAATGGTTTCAATAAAAGAGCATCTTAAATACATTATAAAATAAATAAGAGCAAGGCATTAGCAATGGCTGTAAGGTCCTTGGAGGGGAGCTCAAGGTCAGAATTCTCCTGGCTAATCCCAAAAAAAGCCTTGTGCACATTTTCTATTTATCCACTAAATGTGCTCGCTAGAGGGCAGCACAGCCCCAAGAAAAGGACTCAGGAGCCCTGTCCAAAAAGCACATCAACTTCAAAGTCTGCACTCCAAAATCATCACCATCAGCCTTGTGCTGCTCTGCTCTTGCTTGTAACCACTTGACTCATCTTTCCAGCTTTGATTTCACAAAGTGGAAAAAAGTTTCTGCTGAAAGCCTAGTCGAAAATGTGGAGAAATTCCTAATAGGAAAAAAAAAAAAGGCACACTCTCTGAGAAATGCTACAGCTACAGGGTCATTCCAGTCATGGGCGACAAGGAGTTAAGAAATAGGAATCCTGTTCTCCTAAGTTCTTACCCAGTTCAGTGGGGTCTCACCTCTGTGCACCTCTTGTGGCTGGCCACCTCCTCAGATTGCACACTATGAAAGCTGAAGTCATTCTAGAGACCAGACACAGGATTTATTCCAATTGTCCTTACTTTTTGCATCACCTAAAAATGTCGTAGAATCAGACTGGAAAAGCCATTCATAGGCCTAACTGTGTTGTCCAATACAGCGCCCTGCTTAAAGTATACTTAAAGCATCTTCCCCAATGGACTGATGATGATGATGATAATGATGATTCCACAGCCTTCCACTGCTGGAAGTTTTGCCTACTGAAAGCCAGGATGGTGTGATGGTTCAGGAGTTGGACCTGGAAGATCCAAATTCAAATCCCCACTCAGCCATGAAGCCTCCTGGTTGACCCTGGGCCAGTCACAATCTCTCAGCCTTGCCTACCTCAGAGGGTTGTTGTGAGGACAAAAGGGGGGGGACTATGAACACCACCCTGAGCTCCTTGGAGGAAAGGCAGTATTAAAATATGAATAAATACTGTCAAAATTGCTGCTATTGTTTCATTTAATTGCTTCTTGTCCCACCCTCAAAGAGTATGGTCAGAGCAAGGAATCCTTATTCCCCCTTGTTAAAGGTGTATGAAATAAAAAAAGGTGTTACTATTACACCCATTTTCTCAAGGCATTCATAAGTTCTACAATGACACAAAATTCTTAGGCAGGCAGACCAGCTCTGGGCTAGGTAATAGCTTCAGCCTAAACACTGCAGAGATCCCTTAGTCTTCACCATTTTCAGATGCATGACCCACCTTTAACCCCAACCTGCAACACAGGACTCAGATGCAATGTTTTGACCCTATGTGGCCCTGACCTTCTCCTCTCTCTCCCCCTCTCGGGTGATCAGAGGTGCAAGGGAAAACAGCAAACAGTAAAGCTTCCATACATTTCGTTACTAGTATGCAGAGAACTGAATTTGCCTGGTGCAGCTTTTTCAGCCTTGCATAACAAGCTCCAGTTGCACAATTCCCTCCTCTGCATAACTAGAAAAATACAGATCCTGTTGCCTCCCTTTGCATCTCTGTGTATTTCCATTTTCAAGAAGAAGAAGATGACGACAATGAGAGCGAGAATCAATAAAGAACCAACGAAGATGGTGGTGATAACGACAGTTACCCCCTTCAGGTTAGGTTGTGACTCACTTGTGGGTTCTCCTGTACCAACAATTAAAGATCAATGTTGTAGAACGAGCCCGAATGACTTCTGGGACCCAATAAGTCAAACATAATATAAACCAGCAGTCATGGGTTGTGGCCTGCCAAGAGCTACCTGCAGGCAGGGGATTGCAAAAAGGCTGGAAATGCCCCAGAGTGAGAGATGTTTGGAGGATGGTGCTTGCAAATGCGGAGACATCCTTCAACCTGCAACATTTAAAGATCCCAAAACAACAACAATTAGTCTCTTTGCACATCTTGGAATCAGATAGTCTATGGCAGTGGTTCCCAAACGTTTTAGCATCGGGACACACTTTTTTAAACGACACTCTATCGGGACCCACCTAGGTTTACCAGACTTAATAAAAGGAGATCTAGAAAGAAATATTTTATTTCTTTATATAAGTAATAATAACCAGAAAAAGACCCTCAAACATTTATCTATCTCCCTGTATTTACACCTGTTTGCAAACTACAGGAGCTCAGCTCCTTGCAGGGTAGTTAGTAGCTGCGGTGTCTGAGTATTGGATAGCCTCAGGGCTTGAGGTAATTCAATTATCTGATCTTTCCATCACCCTTTGGTAATCCATCAAAAATCAGGTTGTGACCCATAGCTTGGGAACCACTGTTCTACGGTACGATCACATGGCTTGGCTTTGCAGGTTATTTTTAGAAGCTCAAATTGTACCTGCAAGCAAAAGAAAAACTTCTTACAGAGATTGGGTTAACGAGGAACATGGCAAATGATCAGCATGGCCAAACTCATATCTCAGATTCATAAGAAGAGAAATCCTGAAAGTTCAGGTAATTTTTTGTGTGCCTAGTTTCTGTTCTTCTCTTACTTGGAAACTTTTGAAGACAGAGAAAGATTGAGGCGATGGTTTCTCAGTATAAATGTATGGCATCATGCTAAATTTTGGCAAGAGGCCTTTCCTCCCCCTGTTTCCAATTTCATATCTATATGTACATTTGTGATGGGGGAGCAGAGGTGAAGCCTTCATAATAGAAGCAAACAAAGAACTTTCATTGCTTGAGCATGTGGAATCACCACTAACTTGTTATGTTGAGCCCTTCTCCTCCTCACCCATAAAACTTGCCTCCCTCTCCCCCTTTGGCCTCTGTTGCTCAGCAAATTCATGGATGAGTCAACCATGTAGTGGAGAACATGCATTTGTGGCTTCCTTCTACTGAGTCACGCTTTTATTTGTTACAGTATTTACGTGCTGTCCTTCCAAAGACTCTTGTAGTCTCAGAGTGGTTTATATAGGCTAGCTGATCATAACCTTCTTTTTCAAATGGGGTTTTTACAAGTGTTATTCTATGAGAGAAACTCATAAGAGCCCCCATTTCTCCAGCTGGTCTCCCTTCAGTCATCATCCTTTGGCTGCACAGTTCTTGCACTTTCCAAGCTTCCATGGGCAGCTAGCTGCAAAACAGGCTGGTTCTCAGGATATTATCCATTTTTTGCCAGTCCATAATCCTTCATCTCTAGCGAATGCAAGACCCGAACTGACCCTCTTTAGCTTTTTCAGGGAAGGGAATGTCTCAGCCTCCAAACCTACCCCCTGTATTGGTTTAGGTGATGTGCACTTGTCTACACTGCCTAACAGTAGCTCTAAAGGCAGGGATCTTTCCCAACTCAGGTTATGATCCCCCCCCCCCCCGAGAAAGACACATATTGCACATATTGCACCCTCTTTAAGACCTTCTTATTCTGCCTGGCTTTTAACATGTCTGTTAGTCCATTAGACTAATATTTTCCATAATGACTTGTCTATACTGTGGACCAGTGATTTTCAAACTTTTTCATCTCACGGCACACTGACAAGGTACTAAAATTACAAGGCACACCATCTGCAATAGTGACAGGCACACCATGCTGTTGGTGGGGGGGCTCACATTCCCCCAATGGCCCTACTAATAAATAACTTTACCCCAAACTCCCACAGCACACCTACAGAGCATTCATGGCACACCAGTGTGCCATGGCACAGTGGTTGAAAATGGCTGCTGTAATAATAATAATAATACAGATATTTATATACCACCTTTCTTGGTCTTTATTCAAGACTTTATTCAAGGCAGTTTACATAGGCAGGCTAATTTAATTCCCCGTAGGGATTTTTACAATTGAAAGAAGGCTCTATCTTTCAAGAGCCACAACAATTCAGATGTTTCGTTCTGATTTGGTTTCACATTCTGGCCTCCATCCTCCCACACTCAGAGCAGATGGAAATAGCTCGGCTCAGCTTGTCAGCTGCTTCAAGGTCGCACGGTGCCGGTGGCCTCGAACTGGCGACCTTGTGGATGTTATCTTCAGGCAAATGGAGGTTCTACCCTCTAGACCAGACCTCCTGCCCGCAACCTCCTGTAGACAAACCAACCACTGTTTCAGGCAGGGATCCTTCCCAGCTTCACTTAGAGATGTCAGGGTTTGAACCTGGGACTTTCAACGTGCAGAGCAGGCATTCTACCACCAAGCTACCGCTGTCCTGTAAAGCAGCAGCAGCAGCAGCCCCTTGTTGAAAGGAGGTATCCACACTGGGGACTGGGGCCCTCAGGGCTATTTTAGCCACCACCATCACCCTCCCTCCTGCCTGAATGTTCAGCTTTCATTAAAGCCAAAAGACCCAAGACAGTTTCCCAGGCTTAACCCAGGAAGTGGACTGGAAGCATCCCTTTTCAGTCAGACAGAAACAGCAATAGGGATCCCTCCCCAATGCAGACCGGGACCATGGAAAGTGGAGACAAATGGCCAATGCTTTTCTCCTGCGCCTTTTCCCTGCAAACATTTCTCCCCTGAAGCGGCTATTTACTGCAAAGAGCTGCTTCAGGGACTGCTATTTTTGGCAGGCAAACAACACAGGGGAAAGTGTTCTCCTTCCTCCCACGTGCCACACTTCCAAGTCGGGTCTGTCTACTTCCTGTGTTAAGCCTGTCAACAAATGACAAGCTTTGGGGAATGTGTCGTCTGTAGGGTTGTGCAGAACTGTGTTCTGATATGGTCCCTGTGCCAAGTGAGGAGGCCACTCAGAAGCCCAATCAGATCTCCTGGGGAGTAGGCAGGTGCTCCGGTGGTGATGAACACACAATGACTGAGCAAGCCCAGAAAGATAATTTGGGACACAAGCTGGTCTTGTGCTCTCTTCCAGGTGCTCTATATTTGAATCCGATATTAATTTGGGTATAACAAGTGGGATTTTTCAAGTCAAATTTCATGCATGATCTCCCTACAACTGTCCATCTCTGTTCCTTTAATATGACAAGCAAAACAAACAAACAGACAAACTCATAATTTAACAGGTGCAGTTTTTCTCCAAGGGAGATGCTATAGTGTGGTGAACTGTGCCCTGTTGAATTTCTGCCTGCAATGGGGACTGCTACACACAAAGTCCATGCCTGGGCAGGAAAAGGTGGCAACACTGATCTTGCAGGGAGCTGAAAGGGGCTGATAAGCTCAGTGTCGTCACAGGGCTTGATATCACCCAGTGTGCCAATGATGTCACCTCCATGGTACTGCCTCTTCTGGTCTCACCCTCTTTACAGGGTGAGCTTTCCAGACCAGCTGCTCACCATGGCACTCACTCCTGGGCCAGCTACTTGCTGCAGCCCCTCTGTTGTCACCCCCTCTGGAAGTGTCACTGGGTGCGATCCACACACACACACCCCCGCACCCTGCTAGTGACACTACTGGCTAAGCTGAGCCTGGATATTCCTTCTCCCCATTACTGCCTACTGATCATCAGTGTTGTGACTGCTGTACCAGAGGCATAGTGATAATTTCTGAAGTGCAGGAGCTCATTATGACATCCTCCTCCATAGGCATGTCCCACTAAGACTATATTACAGCCAAAACCAACAAACAAAAAACTTTAAATTTCCTCATTAAAATGTTGTGTTCTCCTGCCACGTATTCCTACTTTGGAACTTATAATACTTCACTGGAAGATTTAGCTCATTTTTTATTCCAAAACTCTTGGAGTGGGTTGCAATAGTTTAAAATGAACATATAAAAATTGAAAAGTGGAATTAAAAAATACTAGATTTTTAATACTAGAATTAAAAAAATACTAGACCAGGCGGTCTGGTCCAGAGGGTAGAGCCTCCATTTGCCTGAAGATAACATCCGAAGATCGCCAGTTCAAGGCCACCGGCACCGTGAACGGCGAGACCTTGAAGCAGCTGACAAGCTGAGCCCAGTTATGCTGAGTTATTCCACCTGCTCTTTGGCCGCTGTCAGCCTGTGTGGGAGGAAAATGGAGGCCAGAATGCGATACCAGATCATTAAAGATCCATCTGAAATGCTGCGGTTCTTGAAAGACAGAACCTTCTTCAATTGTAAAAATCCCTATTGGGATTTAGTATTGCCTGCCTATGTAAACCGCCTTGAATTAAAGTCTGAGGAGAAATCTGATGACCAAGAAAGGCGGTATATAAATACCTGTATTTATTATTATCATTATTATTATTATTGTTATTATTATTATTAGATTAATTAAAAAGCATATTAGAGTCCATTCCTATGCTTGTCTACTCAGTACCATTATAGTCAATGGAACATGCTCCATTGACAATCCATAGGCTTCAATCCTATCCACACTTACCTGGCAATTATGTCTCATTGACTATAATGGGACTTATTTCTAAGTAGGCATGCATAGGATTGGGCTCCATGAGTAGTAGCCTATGTATATTTACTCAGAAGCAAGTCACTCAAAAGCCAGCAACAGGACTTCTACAAAAATTTACACAGTATTCTAGTTTTAATGGGACATGAACTCTATGCTGCATCTCAGGCAGCCTTTGGGTAAGACAATGGCCTAAACCAGTGGTTCCCAAACAGTAAGCTGTGGCTTCCTGGGGAGCTGCAGAAACCAGCTAGGAGAGCCACTGAATCATCATGAAAAACCGACCACTCTAAACAATGTGTAGGATTGTAGCCCTAATGGGAAGCCACAACCAATGGCCCAGGAGGTCAAGGGAGCTGCAAGCTGAAAAAGTGTGGGAACCTCTGGCCTAAACGTGCCCTTAGGCAAATTTCACAGTTCTTCTCAGCTAAGGTCTGCTGGGAAAAAGTTTCTAAGGCAGTACCTAAACATTCCCACTGGTTACATCATTGCTGCTGATGTCGATGAAGTCCTAGAACTCTACTCCTCCCTGCTCCCTCTCAACCTCACCCCTAATCTGAACTCAGTCTGATCAGTAGTTCCCAAACTTTTTAGAGGCCCTACAGCTGGGGTGTACATAAGGCCTGCTGGCCTTCATAGTTGGCTCTCTCAGCTTGATAATTGGGCTCTCTCATATCTTGAAAATATGCAAGAGATTTGCGCATTTTCTCTTCTGTCATTTGCAGCTAAGGAGGTTAGGTGAGAACAAAGTGTTTATTTCTGGCCATCATCTTCTTAAATGATGTCACTTTCTGCTTAATGATGTCACTTACGGCCCTCAGCAGGCAGCATGAATGCTAACTTTGGCCCTCGGCATGAAATGAGCTTAACATCTCTGCCCTAGAGGCTGCTACCTGGTTTATTAATGCCAAGGGGTGTGGCTATAATGGTGATTTGGCAGCAGTTCTCCCTGCCCACTCCGGTAGCAGTTTGTTTAACCCTTGATGCACATAGACTAATCTGCTCTGTCAGTTTCATAAACCACCAAAAATTGGGCCACAACCCACTGGTGGGTCCTGGATCCACGGTTTGTGAAGCACTGGTCTAGATGCTTCCTTCCTAAAAGAGGACCAGCTGCCCTGCCCCCAGCTACAGCATGACTCCTGAGTGCAGTGATACCGCAATACTCTGTTGGGGAGTCACTAACTATGTCAACGGTTAGATGCTTTGTTCAGGAAAAAAAAAGTGGCAACATGAAAGAATAGTAAAGAAACTGGTACTTTTGTGTATCTACAGGGAGTTTCTCAGACCACTGGATAACCAACTCCCTCTCCATCTGGGTTTTAAAGGTTTCGGCTAGGGTTGACTTCAAACATTTTAAAAATTGTCTTTTTCCTTTTTCCTGTTTGCCACTAGATCTGCTCTTCGTGGCATATTCAAGATCTGCCTCTTTCTTCTGTTTACTATGAACCCACTGAAACTGGTCACCGGTTACCTGTGCCATCTGCCCTCTCAGCGTTCTTCAAAGCCGAAGGGGCTTTCGGATCTCTCCCAAGGCCACTCAACAGGTAAAATAGTTTGTGATGTAATATTGCACCAGCCGGCATAGCTTGCTACCTTTCCGAGGTGCTCTCTGGGGATTGCGCAGGGGAAAGAGCAGCAGGTGTAATAGGCCAGTTGCTTCAGCTAAAAATGGCGACAGGTATTCGTGTGTTATTTCTGTGACTGCACCAATGTAAAATTAAACCTTTAGATAAATAAACCTGGCAGATGATATTTGCCAGTGAACAGAGAGACTCTCATCAAGGTCAGTTGGTTGAAAATGCTGCCTCCTTTGTGGCAATCTTATTTTTAAACCCTTTATAAATAGACTTTCCAAGTCCCCACATCCTCTTGGTTTGACTCCTGTGCCGTTAACAAGACTGAACAGGCAAAGGCTTGACTGCCATTTCTCAGTATGGCCAGAAATTCTTCATCCACTAAGGTACCCGTTGGTTGGGCTGCCCTTCAAGGTACTGAATCAGGGCCATTAGGAAGTAGCAACCCATTTATCAATAGGAGTATACCTCTTTGGAAATAGAGTCACCAGGTTTGAGCCCCATGATGGCCCCCTGTACCTTTCAGCAGAAAAATGTCAGCAGATATGGCTTTTCCCATCACAATCCTCTAATGACAGCCAAAGCCACACCTGGTACTAGTTTCCCTTCTGAACCATGCAAAGATCCTCTCCGGGCAACCCCATGTATAAAACATGAACAGAGGGCTTAATGACGAGATGAAATATTCATAGTATTCAGATTGCAACTTTTCCTTCTTCTGTTCAAGCGGAGTTCCCCAGCCCTTCACAGCTGCCCAAGTGGCAGAAATTCAACCGATGCTGGTGTTCTTGGGTAGGGAACATATAGCATAGCGATGGAGAAAGTGTAACCTGTGGAGTTTTTGCCCATCATGCACCTGCTCAAAGCAGGTGCCAGTACATGCTCAGTCAGCACATGATGCAAGTGTCTTGAGATGCGACGCACATCTAGGTTTGTTTGATTTCTTGATAGGAGTCCACTGGAGAGCGCCGTATATGCCACCAGTTCCAGCATGGAAGAAAGGCATGGAAGAAAGGCAGGATCTGAATGTCAGAAATAACATGGAGGAGCCATGCTCCCCTCCCCCAAAAGAAAGAAAAAACAAAAGTGGCAAGTTGAATAGTATATACCAGCATTTCTCAAACTGTGGGTCAGGATCTGATTTTTGGCGGGTCTTGCAGAGCCTCCAATGAAAAATGGGTGATGGAAAGATCAGACAACTAATTGCCTCAAGCCCTGAGACTGTTCAAAAATCAGATAGCTGCCAACTGCCCTGCAAAGAGCTAAGCTCCTGAAGTTTGCAAGCTTGTATAAACATAGGGAGATAAAACATTTGAGCATCTTTTTTCTGGTGTGTTTTTTTCCCAAGTCGATCAATGACAGGTGTTGGGGGCTGGGTCCCATAACTAAGCCCCTCAAGCCTTGTCACACAACTAAGCTTTAAGCCCCTCAAGCCCCTCAAGTATTCATTAGGATTGCCTCATTACGAGAAATGGATCACGTGTGTGTTTCAAATAAATACTTGTAAATAAAATATTTCTTTCTAAATCACTTTTTTTTTTTTAAGTTTCATAAAGCGGGGACCCAATAGTCATTTTAAAAAGTGAAACCTAGTGCTGCAAAGTTTAAGAACCATTAATATATACTAGTCTACTAAATAAGGTGTTTTGGGGCTCAAATTCATCATGGCCCAGAAATCCTTCTCTTAGGTGAGTGAAGAGCTTGTGGTCTTCAGTGCAAGGGCCAGCCCAAGATCTCCTGGCATGCCAAATGATGCCCTCCTCCAGGGCCACTGCTTGCTCTTACGGCACCTTTGTGCAAATTAGAAAAAAGGTGCATTTGTGTGCATCAGAGCAAGGTGTCCCTTCCTCCTCACCAGAAGTGACGTTACACAGGCATTCCTCCTCCATCTGATGTGAAAGGTACCCCCTTTGATGTGGCACCACTGGATGTGGTCGCCCTGCTGCTTCCCCTTACCTGATGATGTGCCAGCCTCTGCTGCTCCCACTCTCTGGATTAGAAAAGGAAATGGGGGTGGGGCAGAAGAGGCGTGAAGGAGAGTACGCCAACGCTCGAGTCCTCCACACTTCCTGTTCTGTTCTGCCTTCCTTTTCCAATTTGGGAAATGGGAGGGGGCACAACAGCAGTGAAGATGAGTGGGTAAAGGGAGGTCAGCGCCCCTCACTAATATTCTGCCTGAGGCAACCACCTCACTTGACCTCATGGATGGACCTGCCTTATTCAGTGATGGTGACTTTGCATGTGCTCAGAGCCATTTTCTTCTTCATTGCTGTTTAACATGTTCCAGTGATTGAGTGCGGATTAAACTCCACTAAACCAGACTGTTCAGTGTGAATTGAATGCTCACCGTTGACTTCTGATACTTCCATTCAGTTCCTGGTGGCCAGCCACAGAGCCACAGGATGGCCTTGGATGAACCACTATCACTGCAGAAGTTTAATTTCATGCCAAGTGAGCTAGACACTGCACACCTCATTCAGAAACTGTGCATTCCCAGCTTTTTTTCTCTCGTTTTAAAGCAGGTGCAGAAGAGCAAATTCCATTTTGGGTTTTGAGAGAGAAAAGGAAATGAGATGGATTTAAACACCAGGCAAATACAGAGCTGTTGATATGCTCTATAGTGTTTGCTCTCTCTATATGCTTTAAATAAGGCATGGAAAAATAAGAACCTAGGACAACCACCACACTTTGGGTTTCCATGTTGGAAGCATTTTGTTGTGCATGAGGAGTGCTTGGTGCTGTGGAATACCTGAGTGAGTGAGTGAGTGAGTGAGTGAGTGAGTGAGTGAGTGAGTGAGTGAGTGAGTGAGTGAGTGAGATTCAAGACTCACTTGTTTAAACAGGGATGAGGCAAGGAAAGGTAAGACTGGAAGAGGAAGTTCATTGATTGTCATTTCCAAGACCTGTGTTGAAGCCCAAGATTCCAGAAGAACTGTGTTGAAGAGGAGAGGGAAGCAGCTTGAAACTGGGGAAAGGAAAGCAGGTACGCGTAAGGAGGGGCCATAGCTCAGTGACACTGTCCCAGATTCAAGCCCTGGCCTTTCCAGGTAGGTTGGGAAAGACCCCCTGTCTCAAACCAGTCCATATACACCAGTTGGACCAATGTCCAGTTAGTCCATAATGGACTAATACTAGGAAAACCAAAACCCATTTTATGCCCCACGCTGAATAGCATTCATGGTGCCTCCTGAGGGCCGGAAGTGATGTCGTTAAGCAGGTGATGACCCAAAATAAGCACTTTTTTCTTACTTAGGAACTTATTAGCAGCAAGTAACAGAAAAGAAAATATGCAAATTTTGATCATATTTTCAAGGTATGGGAAAGCCCAATTGTCACCCTTTCACCAGTGCCACTTCTGCTGAAGCATCAAATAGCAGCTGAGAGATGCTCTGCAAAGTGACCCTGCTGAAAGATCATGCGATAATTGGGCTCTCCCCGTGCCTAGGCAGTGTCTCTCTCTCCAACCCCCCTTGGTCTGCCCCTTCTCCTGAACTGTTCCTTGCCTTCTGAGGCCTCTTTCCATCTCTCCATCCCTGTGCCTTGGCAGAAGCAGTGCTGCTAAAAGATGCCCTGCATGATAATTGGGCTCTCCCAGGGTCACCCTTTCAGCAGAGCCACTTCTTCTGATGGATCGCTTTGCAGCTCAGCGATTGAAAACAGCTGATGGTGGTGCTGGGGTAGCCCAATTATCATGGGGGCCAGATAAAGAGCTTCCGTGGACCGACCATGGCCTATGGGTTCTATGTTCGACACCCCTGGACTAACGCCATGCAAAACAAGAAAGTTTTAACCTGGTGGCAAAAGGTTGAGAGAAATGGAGCCAGATGTACCTCCCTGGGGAGAGAATCATGATATGGGTGAAGCCACAGAGAAGGCTCTTTCCTACATCCCACACAAATGTAAATCATATGTTGACAGGACTTGGAGGAGAGCCCTTCCATCAGATGGTCATACCAGGCAATTTCATATGGGCCAAGATATCCGATCCTTCAGATATCCTAGCCCCAGGCTGCTCAATTCTCTTGAACTGCGTTCAGAAACAGAGAACCAATGCAATTTTCACAACAAGGGAGCCGTGGGATCCCTATTGCCTGCTCCCATCGATAGCAGTTTTGTGGACCAAACACTATTTCTGATCACTTTGCAAAGGCAGCCCTAAGTAGATCGCATTGCAGTAGTCCAGATGGGATGTCATTAAGGCATGTGTCACTTCACTGTAGCCAGACCTGATGATGACTGTTTTATTGATGCATGCTTTTTTGACTGCTGAGTGTCCCTGTAATATTATGATGGCTTTGGCTGTACAGTAAAACTTAACTGACTGACTAATTAAAAAGAACACACCAGCACGCTGTGCCATTAAGCAAAGGAATCATTTGTACTGTTCAGCAGTGTCCCTTCTAGAGGCACTGCACACTCCTCAGGTAGTTCTGCTGCTTTCTATAGCAGCGTCATCTATTCTCCAAATACTTTTGTGCCTTTAACACCTGCTTGCCAGGAAAAAATTAAACAAGGTTATTTTATTTTTTATCTCCATGCTGGAAAAGGCTGCACTTGTTGATTTTTTTTTTTTTTCTGGAATTCAAGTGTTAAAAGCCTCCATCAGTTACATACAAATTCATCTTATTCTGAAAATCAGACATTGTACTATCTCATCCAGGACCTCAACAGGCTGCAGGTCTCCATCAAAGTTGTCCCTATGCCCCCCCCCCCCCACTACCCAAGACTCTTTTATCTGGAGATGTTGGGGACTGAACCTGAGATTTTCTACTTAAAAAGCAGCTGAAGCAGCAGCTTTTAACCTTCTGCATTCTGTGAAACTTCAACTCTTTTCTTGCAAAGCCTCCAGCAGAGACCTCTTCAATTCACTGCAGTTCCTTTCTCAGTGCCAAAGCATAACAATACTCTGATTATTTGATGGTACCACTAGCCTGCATTTCCCAGGGTATCCATTTTGGGTATCCTGATAGCACCAGGGTTTTCCCACCAAACTTGGGATGGAAAGATAGAATAAGCTAACTCTCCATCCTAGAATGGCTGGCCACTACTGTCCAATGCCAGAACAGTGTAGTGGTTTGGGAACTGTACTTGGATCTGAAAGAACCAGGTTCAAATCTCCACTCAGCCATGATGCTTCCTGGGTGACCTTCAGCTAGTCTCTCTCTCTCTCTCAGCTTCACTCACCTCACAAGGGTTGATGTGAGGGCAAAAGAAGGGAATGCACTACGCACACCACCCTGAGCTCCCTGGAGGAAAGGCAGTATAAAAATGTGAAAAACAAATATTTTCCTTTGCCTATCCCTGCCTCTGCTTTAAGCACCCAGTTCAGCAAACAAGAGCTGGTGGGAGTTTCCCTCTCCTGCTGGGCAAGGAAAGAGGAGATGTTGCACTATTCCTACCTACAGGACTGTACTAGGGGTTTTTCTCCATGAATGTTAGGTGATTCCTGAACCCACCCCAAGATCTTTCACTTTCCCTTCAGGCTGACTTGGTACAGGGCTGCTTTCACTTCTTCCTGTCATGCCAGACATGCTTCTTGAGGCCAGTGAATAAGCCACCCTGTATATTGGTGCCACCACAAATATGCCAGAGTGGACAACTGAATGACCCGTAACATGGGTGCAACCTACAGGGACATTCTCCTGCAGAAACTGCACAAGAGTGATTTGCACAAGAGAGTATCCTAGTGAATGAAGTGAACGGGAACTGCACAAGAGTGATTTGCACAAGAGAGTATCCTAGTGGATTGGGCCCCATGTTTCTACGTGGGAAGTGGAAAATACTGTTTTGAGGTTTGTTTTTTTTATCTCAGGCACCAAGACGTCTTGACCCAGCTCTACATAGCATGGTATTCAAGTCATGCACAACACAACCCATTTGAGATCTGAATGGGCTTCTTCCATGCTTTCCCACTAAGTGTCATTATTATTATTATTATTATTTTTAAACTACTTATATGAGACAGGCTGTGGCTCAACACTGCCTGAAAGTCATACCTGCTCCCCTGGATGCCTAGACCCCCAGTACAAAAGGCAACTAGGCTAGGTTTGCACCGTGGTGAGGAAAACGCACTCTGCACATTCACAGAGATGCTCATCCCATATAACTTCCGGTATTCCAGGAGTAAGCCTTGGGCTTGAAAATAGGTGCTGGGGTTTATCCTTGGTTCAAGCTCTGAGCCCAGTTCAAGAGCCTCTTTCCACTGCTTTGTCAAGTCTCCTTCTGGAAGAGGACTTGCTTGGAAAACCACAAACGCTGCTTTTACATCCCAGGGCAAAACTCTGCAAGACAGAACCATTTGTCTGGACACTCTGGGGAGTTCATGCAGCATCTTTCCAAACCTTACCTTCAGCCCTTTTTTTTTTTTTTCCTTGCCCTGCATCTTGGCCTAACCGCACGGGGAGATAGAAGATCTCTGCCTTCCCTTGAAGGCAATGCTAAGTTCTGAAGTGTGATGCTGAGTTTCTAAGTTGGTAGGCAGGCAGGCAGGCAAGGGTTAAAGGCAAGACCGGCTTCTCCAGTGGTGGCACCTGTCAGTGGGAGGGAGCTAGTGGAGAGCAGAGCCAGGGACTGGAGTGAGTTTTTACCAGAGTCTCCAGCAAAGCCGAGCAACCAGGAGACAGGCACATGGAGGTCTCCAGCTGCAGAGGGTGAAGGGGGAAAAAGAAAGCTTCCTTTTGCTCATGCCTGACTGGGAAGTGACTGCCAGACTGAATCTAGCATGGGGGGATCCTAGGAGGCCAGAGGCCAGCTCATAAAAACAACAGCAAGAACCAGGAGGCACAACAGATTTGCAGAGATCGATCAGAGAGGGAAGAAGAAGAAGAGGTTGAAAATGCAGCTGACACGGTGCTGTTTCATATTCCTGATCCAAGGGAGCATCTATCTGCTGGTGAGTGACTGAAGGACTGAGGGAGGGGGGGTAGAAAAGGGGGGGGGAGAGCCATGCCCTTGCAGTCGCTGCCAGAAGGCGAATCAAAGGATGGTTTGTAGACAAACCATTGCTTTTAAAATAAAAAAAGGGATTTTCAGGCAGTTCTACGGTCTGTTGCTGTTTCCAGGAGCACTTCTTAGCATGCACTGGGCTTGCCGGCTCATAACATTGTCCCTGCATCAACTTTTGTGAGGCAGGTCACAGCCAGCACTGTAGACTTGGAGGAAATCAAAAGGGCATCTAGTCCACCCCCCTGCCAAAAAGGAAAGACAATCCAACCAGTCACTAAAACAGCCACTTTTTAGTAGTCTTCCTCCTTTGTGTTTAATAGCAACCTGACACATTTAGCAGGGAAAGCATTTTTTTTCCTGTCGCCTTATCTTATGGCAAGAAGAGCTGCTTTCCCCTGCTTGAGGTTTGGGTTAAAGAAATAGGGAGACTCAAAAACCAAAGTGGCGGTTCTTATCACCAGCCTTCCTCAGATCACTCAGCACTGTAGAGCCTTGAGTCTACAAGTATGGGTGCAGCAACCCAAATGTGCTTGCAGAGCCACAGCTGACTCAAGCAAGTGAGTCAAGCCACAAATATGCCAACCACAAGTGACAGAATAAAGATTGGCCATCCTGGCCAATCAGGATGGGGGAGGAATTCCGGTAAGCAGTCAGATCCTAAGCGTGAACATCTTGCGAGTTTCCCTGAAGGAAATGGGAAGGCCACCAAATATACTGCCTCTGTCTGTGTCAGTCCCTGATGCCCTGGAGTGGAAGAGGGAAGGGGAAAGGGTGGAGCTCATTTGGGAATGAAAAATCCTCCCAGTTCCAAGGGGAACCATCTGAGCTGAAAATTAATAATAGATAGTTTTGGAGCTGCCCAGCGAAAGCCTGGAATATAGAAAAATCTGAACAAGGATGCAAAGATGCTACTTTGAACCCGATCAATTAATTTTCTAGCAACAATCGCTTTCTGCAAAATGCACCTGCTGCTCCCCAGTTCCTGTTGTTAAGCAGCTGGGTTTTTTTGTTTTGTTTTGTTTTTTTAAAGCAGCAGTAGATTTTAAGCCATTTACCAAACATTCAGTAGCAAGGCAGGCCTTAGGAACAGAACAGGTCGATGGCTCTGCTGACCTTGGAAGTGTTGTCTGACTGTACGGAAAGGTATTTGCATTAGTCGATATCACAATGCATGGCTACGAGATGAATTTAAAAGAGACTCCACCTGAGGCTCAGGAACTTTGAGTTGGAGATGCACAGTATACACTTTGGAAACAGTCACGCTCTTTTTTTTTTTTTTTTTAGCTTGCTCTGCTCAACCAAAGCAGGAACTTTTATTGGCTTTCTTTAGCAACAGCCATGTACATGGCACTTTTCAAAGGATAAATGGAGAGGTCCCTGCCCCAAGTGGCTTACAGTTCAGATATTGACAACATAGGCAGATGCAAACAGGGAAGGTTTTCTTCCTTGCTCCCTCAAAAATGGAGGGCAGAAGGAAGGAGAGATTATTTTGAGGGAGTAGCATGGGCATCTATAGGGAAAATATATTTCCCCTATGAGGCAGACATTAAGAAAACCACTCTGCCCCACCTCCTGTATTTAATCTCTTAGACCTCTAAGGTATGTAACTGGGGCGGGGGGAAGGGGGCTACAGGTAGCAGCCTGGCCTCCTGCAAATGCTACTAAGGCAATATTGCTGGTCCTTTGATTGCTCCCTGCTGCAGGTCTTCCCACAGATCAGAGAAGTCCTACCCTCTTTCTCCCATCATTCAGTTGTTCTTTGAACACAAAACATTTCAGGTCCACAGGGAAACAAGCTCGGAGTTTTCTTTGGCAGCAGAGCACCTTTAATCCCTTCAGATCTGGCATGGATACAACTTCCTCCAAATGCCATCAGCATGGGGAAAGGTGGGGGGGGAACGGCAGCTGGCTGGTCTGGAACTGGGCAGAACAGGGTGGGTATGTCTGGTTGGATTCTCTGGTTACCTCCAGCTGAGTCTCTTCCCCCACCTTTTTTTCTTTCACTTACTCTCCCTAATAGTCAACGGACTGTTTTAACACCTGCACGCATGGCATGCATTCAAAATGCCAAGTTCAAGGAGGCGGGTTGTGGTCTTCTCACCTTTCCCTGAAGTGACTGCTTTTGTTTGATACAATTACAGCATCAGAGTCTGAAGGAGCCAGAGGGCTGCCTCTTGCAATAAACGCATGAAGCTGCCTTGCACTGCTCCAGCTGCTAGCCAAGCATTGTGTGCAAACCGGTGACAGCCCTTCTGGGTCTCCGAAGGAGATCTCTCCCAGCCCGCCACCTAAGATTAATTGGAGATGCTGAGAACTGAACCTGGGACCTTTTCGGTGCAAAGCAGGTGTTATCCCTGAGCTTTGACTGCCTTCCCTAATTGAGAATTACATGCAAATTCAAGGTTCTCCTCTCAATACGTATAGCACCCCCTCGTCCCTTCAGATCAGGGACCATGGGGGGGGTGCATGGGATTAACCGTACTCGGGTCCAGGAGCCCTGAAAATTTCCTGGGATCTTGCATTTTCCGATTTCACATGGGTCCATGAGAAGAGGGTGCAGGGGTTACATCATCCCTGGGCCCCGGGTCAAAAAGGGGGCATGGGAGCCAAATGACAGGAGCTAGACGTTTCCTGGAATCTCAAAAACTGTTTATATATATTGTGCAGAGACTAGCGTTTCACATATTGTGTAGGCCTACATACTTTTATATACAGTAATTTGTAGAAATTATGATCCGATGAGTGTATGAAATAATGATCCAGGGGAGAAGGGAAGGGCCCCCCCCCCCAAAAAAAAAATCATGCCCCAAAAGGGGCTCATAAGAAACTTTGTACCCC
Source organism: Tiliqua scincoides (assembly GCF_035046505.1). Classification (NCBI taxonomy): domain Eukaryota; kingdom Metazoa; phylum Chordata; class Lepidosauria; order Squamata; family Scincidae; genus Tiliqua; species Tiliqua scincoides. Next base: position 89,784,820 of record NC_089825.1, read on the forward strand.
CTGATAAAATTCCTCTCAGAGGCCCCTGCTTCAGCTCTCGGGGTGGGGGCAGGCTCCCTCCATCAAACAGGTACCATCACAACACACAATTTTTACACCAGGAATCCCTTGGCTCCGGAATTCCCTTCAACCTTGCCTCCTTAGAAGATTTTGCAAGATAGTTCTATTCTAGAAGGCTTTCCGTGATTTTAATTTAATCTTGGTCTTATCGTGAATGTTTTTTGTTCAAGTGTATTGTCATTATTGAATAGGAAGGTTGATTGTTGTATAGTATTTTTAAATGTTAAAAGCTGCTTTGATTCTTTAGAGAAGAGGAGAAGATTCTTTTCCCCCTTATGATTCTTTCCTCTTCTTATGAGAAATTACGTCCACCACTATTACTAGAAAATAAAAGGGACAACCTTGTAAAGAAAGATACAGCTCACCTCAAATGCACTGATGCAAACTAAAAAAGAGAAACAATACATAACACGCACAAATGCCCTCCAAGATAGGAAACTACTGCTCCCATTTTGCAGATGAGGAAACTGAGGAGATGAGATGACCACAGTCACCTGGTGACTCCATGGCTGAGATGGGACTTGAGGCCTGATTTCTTGTGACTTCCAACAATCCTGCATAACACAGTGGCATTCTTATCACACACACCAACACTAGTTGCCCCCCCTCCCCACAAGCAGGCAATGGCCTGAAGATAATAATAGATTATCAAGCCCACCTCGCCTGGCAAATGTCAGGGAAAGCTTACAAGCTGGGAATGATGTAATAACCATGCCCTGTTTAGCTTCAGCACTCAGAGGTATAGTGATTTCATGATAGACTTCATTTAGCTTGTCAAGTGAACCAAGCAAGTGAACCAAGTTGCACAAGACAACCCTACAGACACTCCACTGAAGCAGCCAATCAAAACTGGGGCCAGGTAGGCCAATCGGTAAGTCCATATAGGGCAGTCAGTCAGACTTTATGAGAACAGCCCTGGTGGATCAGGCCAAGGGAGCACCTAGTCCAGCTTCCTGCGTCCCCACAGTGGCCCACCATATGCCTCTGGGAGCACACAAGAGAACAAGAGACCTGTTGCCATTCCCTTGCATCTGGCATTCAGAGAGAGGCTCACACCTTGTGTGATCAAACAGTCCCACAGGAGATGTTATTGAGCTGCCTCTCAGCATTACTATTCATTCATTCATTCACATTTTCACACTGCCCTTCCACCAAGGAGTTCAGGGTGGTGTACATGGTTCCTTCCCTCCTTGTGTTCTCACAACAACCCCATGAGGTAAGGTGAGGTTGAGAGATAGTGACTAGCCCAAGATCACCCTGGAAGCTTCGTGGCCAGCGGGGATTTGAACCTAGATCTACTAGGTCTTAAGTCCAACTCCTGAACCAATATTCATACACCATTCAGGGAAGGCTCTTATTTTATTCCTACAATGTTTTATTCTTATAATAACCTTGTGAGCTAAGATCAGGCTGAGAGATGATGACTAATTCAAGGGAGTTCAGTGGGTCTTACTCCCAAGCACACATAGGGCTGCAGTCCCGCTTTTGCCCACTAACTATTGCCCATTGTGAAATAAGAGTGGGATATTTTAAATAATCCCTCCTCTCCTCTTCTCAGAGTGCAGCATTCATCAGTGGTATCACTAGGGAATGCGGACCACACCAGGTTACAACTTCGAAGGTGGTGGTGACACCCTCCTACTGGCCAAAATTGTGAAAATCTTGCTATTTTTTAACAAATACCATCATGTTATATATCAGTGGTTCCCAAAAATGGTGGGTCATGACCCAAAACTGGGCCATTCCTCCTTAAGTGTCCGGTTTTCAACCAAAAACTGGATCCCCAGACAGAGTGATTTTCAGCATCGGGGAGGCCTGCGGAGGGGACTTTGGGCCTCCAGGACCCTCTCCAAGGCCAGCAGGATCCCCCAGGTAAGGGGGAAAGCCCCTGGTTTCCCACAGTGCTGCGACTGCTGCACTGCCATTGGGACACACTCCCTGTCTCAGGCCCCACCCCCGCAAACATTCACCTGCGGTCCCAAAGTCCGCGTGGGACTTTGGGAACCCATTACATATAATTTGATGGGTAATTTAAAGCAAAATACAGTGAAACAAACCACATTGAAATATCTTTATTCTATGAAATGTTATAGCCAAATAACCAGAAAAGGAAAACACAACTGCCTTATGTAACAAAAAGTGGATTTTCTTAACTCAAAACCGACCAATAAGACAGATTGTACTGAAAGCCAATAAGTTGTTGTTATGACACAGCAGGGAACCAATGAGGCAGTAGTTCTCACACATTTAGCACTGGGACCCACTTTTTAGAATGAGAATCTGTCAGGATCCACCGGAAGTGATGTCATGACCAGAGGTACAGGAAAATTTTCAACAAACCTAGGCTGCAGTCCTACCCAGGAGTAAGTTCCATTGACTATCATTGTTAAAAGAATATATATAGTAGCTTGTTAAAGTACAGGTCTGTAACATTTCCCCAATATAGTCACATACCAAGGTAGCATCAAGTCTAATATATTAAAAATAAAATATTGAAATGATTGGGGACCCACCTGAAATTGGCTTGTGACCCATCTAGTGGGTCCCGACCCACAGTTTGAGAAACACTGCCATAAGCTGTTAGTATGAGTCAGCTCCCATTTCCATGTATCAGAGGTGATACTAAAACTCTTATTCAGTTCTGTGAGTGTCATCAGGTTGGTCACTGGTTTTTTTGTTGGTTATTAATTTGTTGGGTGAACTGTACCATTATATATTCAGTAAATAAATAAAATTTATTAACCCTAGTGACACCACTGCATTTAGGTTGTGCATATGATACTGTAATTCTGTATGGTCTGGTACGGGAGGAGGTCCATCATAGGGGTGACGCAATGAGCTCTTGCACTGGGTGACATAAGCCCTAGTGATGCGTTCATTATAGTGCTTTGCAGTCTATGGCTCTTCTGGCTGCACAAGCCACTTGAGAAGCAATACCCACTTGGGCAGTATGCCCATTTTACAGACAGAAAATTGAGGCATCAGCAAGATATAGGCAAAAATGCCACCACCACAAAATGGAACCCTTCACTCTGGCACAGTCACTCGAATGCTGGATTTCAGGAGAGGAGTGAGAAACCTAAGTTCACATCCTTGCTCAGTGATAAAGCTGTTAAAACAGCACTCTAAGCTTCCTAGAGGAACGGCAGGATACCAGTAAATAAATGAATAAAAAATGATGCTCAGATGGAGAGGGTGAGTAATGCAACATTCCCTCATTTTAGTCACTCTGACAACAAATGCCGCAGGCTTCTGCACACATCACCTTGGAGGTAGACTTGAGCCTGGGCTGACATCAGGTCTCTGTGCATCCTGCTCTCTGTCTTTATGGTAGAGCAGGCGTGATACAACTCCTTCCATCCCAAGGGCCCAGTCACAAGGTATGGGGACAGCAGGTCAGCTTTGCGTGTTCTGATCATATTTTCATGGGAACGAAGACCAGTGGGGACTGCCAGCTAGTAGACCCAATATCACAATATTGATATTAACAATACAATGCAATAATAATATAATCAGTAGCACTGTTCTCTTGCAAAATGGGCAGGCCAATCGTATACAGCTCCTTATGTAGCGATACAGTAGCACCAGCTTCAACTGTATCCCATGGGAGAGTTTTGCCTGTTGAGGCCTCCTCGGGGTAAGGGAACATTTATTTCCCCAGTGGCCACCATGGGTCAACTAAGACTTGCACTAGCTCTACAGCTGGTGCGAGTCTGCATTGACTAATGGAAGCAGATCGGGCCTGGGAAGGGGGTTAGGATTCAGTAGCGACTGCTGCCACTGAGCATGCCCCTTTCCCAAGCGTAATCCGCCCCGTCACCACCCTGTCCCCACCCCTGTCACCACCCCATTCTACCCATCCCCTCCTGCCCTGGCTGCGGCCTACTGAAAGCCAACATAGTTGGTGGGTCTTTGGCCATCTGTAGATGCACAGGAGGCCGCTTTGGCCTCCCCGTCTATGGCTGCTTTACAACTGCTTGTAAAGCAGTCTCCATCAGCACAATGCACATCCCACCAGTGGCCAACCCACTTCCAACTGGATTGTAAATGATATAAAATTTAAAATGGAACAAGGAATATCAACCAACATTCCTGAAGCAAGAGAGTTCAAACCTGCCCAAAAGCCCTGGCCCCGAATCTGAGACCCAATGGGTTTGATTGTAGCTGCTCGGTCAGTGTCACTCAGATCTCTTTACGTGTTCTTCTGGCTGACACTGAACATGTTGTGCTCACGTTAATCCTTGTTCCAGAGAGCCTCCAACAACTGTAGGTATAATGACCCTGGTTTTGTTTTCAGAAAAGATGCCCCTGAACCCGGAAATGCTGATGCTGCTATTCTCTTAACTCAGGCAGTACTTGATTACACACAGAAAGCCATTATTTTCTCTGCTTCGTGGTTTTCCACCATTCACTAGGGCTGTCAACCAATTAAAGGTCTTTCAGTCAATTAACTGCCTGGCCTTTTACTGATTAATTGAACAAATGTTAGCAGGCCTGTGGCAAGAGCTCCATGGCGTGCCTCTCTGAAATGCCTAAATGAAAGTGGCCGTTGCTCTTAAGCGTGACAGTTTAACAAATAAAAGCCACCGCTCGCTGTTGGAAAGGAATTTTTTTCCCCATGGAATGTGGAGGAAAGGGTGTTCTGTTTCAATCGCACATCAGAGTTAAAACAGCCTCAAAAGATAAGCAAATTGAAGAGGTACCAGTACGATGGGAGATCCAAGTTAAAAAATGGGTTCATATTGATTTAAAGCTAAGCATCTTCAGGTTGTTCCTCAGTCTTAGTGCTTGAAGGAAGAGCACTGTGGTTTCAACCTGAAAGGTAGCAGCACAATAGCTGCTGCCTTTGAAAGGAAGCACAGTCTCCTACCTTTTCACACTGCCTGCCCAACACCCCCCACTCCTGAATCTCTGTCATCCTTAGGTGGTTAGAGATCTTCACTTTCTTAAATGGCTCTTCTCTTTCTTCCTTGTTGCCCTTTACGGCTGGAACAGATAGGCGATATTACCTTTCTCCAAAGTATGTTCATTTAGCTCAGTCTCCTCTCTGCAGACTGCCAGCATTTCTCAAGAGTTTTAACCTGGGTCTTTCACAGCCTGACCTGGGGATGCCAGGGATTGACCTCTACATGCCAAGTAAGCACTCTGACAGTTAGTCCAACCCTAACTAGTGCTGGCCCAGACAGGCAGCATGGCCTGAGCTGTATCCAGCACTAGTTGGGAGCCATCCGGAGGTTTCCTCAGGATAAGGGGATATTTCCCCCCTTACTCCAAGTAATGCCCCAGCCAGCTCTATGGGGCTGCCTTGGATCTCTGCCAGCTATATAGCTGTCAGAAGTCCAAGCAGCCCTGTGTAAGGCTTCCTGGTTAAGGAAGGAGGATAGGATATGGCAAAGGAGGCCCCCTACCTGGGCATGATCCACCATTTTGTCCCCCCTGCCCAGAAATGCCCCCTCCCCACTTCCAAAACTCCCTCCTGCCACCTTCTCCCAGCCCCTGCCCCACTCAGCACAAAACATACCTCAATTTGTGTCACTCAAGGCCAGCGGAACGCCACCCTCAACAGCAGAAGTGTTTGGATTGTGCTCTGAGCTGCAGCTGATCTTTTCCCTCTCCCCTTTCTTACAAAGTAAGTGTTCCAACACTGAGCTATGGGTTTGATATTTTCCCTCTTCCCTCTTTTCTTTGGTTCCTATCCTCATCCAAAAGAGAGCTGTTAAGTGGTCTCCCACCCAAGCAGTGACCACAACCAGACCTGCTGAGTTTCAACATATGCTGCCATTATAGTATTCTCACATTCTGCCAACAAGCAAAAGCCCACCTTCAGCAATCAATCATGGTGAGACAGACAATCTGGAGAGTCCCCTCCCAATTTCGAAGCACGCGACAAGACTGTGCTTCAACTCTGTGGTCATGATTTCTTATTGATCCACACAGGTGATCTGTGGACAAGATGAGCCAACAGAGGAAGAGGAGGAAGAAAGTAGCAAGCCATCCAAAGAGCAACAACAGAGATCCCAGGTACAAAAGAAAAAAGGCCAAAATGCCCTGAAGTCCTTGGTCGCCCCATCTCACTTCCAGAACACGTCTCTGCTGGAGTTGGTCTCCACCAATTCGCAAGAATTTTGGGATGTCTTGGAGAGCTTATCCAAGCAGGAACAAGGTGTGCAGCCCCGCAACCGCAGAGACTCTGTCGCCAACCCTGGTCGATTTAAGAAGATATTTGGCTGGGGGGATTTCTATTCCAACATCAAAACCGTCAAGCTGAATCTATTGATCACCGGGAAAGTAGTGGACCACGGGAACGGCACCGTCAATGTCTTCTTTCGGCACAATTCCACAGGGCATGGGAACATCTCTGTTAGCCTGGTGCCACCCAACAAGGCAGTGGAGTTTGACCTCGAGCAGCAAATCTTCATTGAGGCAAAAGAATCGAAGATCTTCAATTGCCGGGTGGAGTATGAGAAAGTGGACAAAGCCAAGAAAACTACCCTCTGCACCTATGACCCTTCCAAAACCTGTTTCCTCAACCACACACAGAGCCAGGTCTCCTGGGTCTGCTCCAAACCATTCAAGGTCATCTGTATCTATATCACCTTCTACAGCCTCGACTACAGGCTCGTCCAGAAAGTATGTCCCGACTACAACTACCACAGCAATGTTCCTTATTACCCATCTGGGTGACAAAGTACCTCTTTAATCTCAGAAGCCACCCAAGTCCCAAGAACAACTTGATTTGGGGTATCGGCAAGAAACTATACAAGATGGGGCTGCAGGCAGAGCGAGCGATGTCTCTCTGATGCCAGACAAACCCACAAAAGCCTGGCCTCACTGAAAGACAAGAGGTTTGAGAGAGTTTGAGCACAAGCAAGAGAGAACAAGAGTCACCATCCTTGCAACACATCGGTCCGCAACTTTTCCTCTTCTTGCACTTGTCAGCGCTCAGGGCCAGCCAAGGCATTTCAGCACCCAAGATAGAAAATCCAAACTGAAACGCTTCCCAGCTCCATCTCTGCTAATTGACACACACACACACAATCTGCAAACAAGTTCCCTGTGCAAGCCTCTAAGCCAGTGATCTTTTGTGTCATGACCCCCAATAAATAAATAAATGAGTCTGAGGATCGATTGCTCATGACAACCCCTCCTTGTGCAGGCTTTGAAAGGTTGCCATGACCCCTCCCCAAAATGAAACTTCATGACTCCATTGGTGTATAACCCACAGGTTGAAGAACACTGCTCTAAGGCTTGCATAGGAGACCCTCATGGTGGATTGTTTTCTTTAGGTGAGACATGTCAATCTCCCATCCTGTAGCCCTTAATGACACCTGAAACTGACCATCTGCTGCCTCATCTTGGCTTATGATCAGTACTAGTGCCAGATTGCTGAGGGTCCTGGGTTAAAGCTGTGCACTGGGTCCCTTGTGACAACCCCCCCCCCCATCCCTTGAACTAGTGCTACTATTGCTATGGTACTGAAAGTTTAGGCTAGAACCTGGTCAAGAAGAATTCAGAGGGCCTATGAACCTTCAGCAAGCACCTAGTCTTTGGTGCCACCCAAGCTTCCAGTACTGTTCCCTTCTCCACTTTTGCTCTCTTGGGAAAAGCTTGAAAATAACACAGGCCAACACATATTTTGCTGCCTTGAAAGTTAGACCTATTCCTGGGTCTATTCCAGATGCAGGGGAGGCAGGTTGTGTCTGTTGTCTGGTGTGCTCTCTGGGGCATTTGGTGGGCCTCTGTGAGATACAGGAAGCTGGACTAGATGGGCCTATGGCCTGATCCAGTGGGGCTGTTCTTACGTTCTGGGTATATTTGGGGTGCCGATTCCAAAAAGGGCATCGGTTTTGCCCTATCATGTCTAGTTTCAGAGACATGCCATACCTTCATTACTGAATGGCTCAACCAGCTTCCTCATGAGAAAGCCTCTGCCATGGCTTCTTCACAAGGAGACTGCTTGAACCATTCACTAACAAGCCTATGCCATGTCTCCGAAACTAGACACGATAGGGTAAAACTGGTGTCCTTTTTGGAACTGGCACGCCAAATTCATATAAAACCTCCAAACTTTTTTGGGGGGGGGAGGGGGAGTTTTCTGACCCTCTGTTTTGCAGGCCTGGGTAACCAAAGGCGACTATCTAGGGTTCCAAAGGGCCATTCCTGGGTCATAAATCCTGCACTCTCAGCTTCCTGACACATAGATGGAGAGTCTGGCCCGCTGGCTACAATAGTTCTTTCTTTCACCCTATGTCCTTCCCCAAAATTAATGCGATCCAACCCAATTAGGGCCAGATTCTAGCGACATCCTAATGGATAAGTTTTTCCTAAATGGGACACAGATAAATTGCACCTGTGCTTCTCTGCGTATATTTATATATTCAGGGCAGGCAGCGCCACAGAAAATGAATGCAATCCAATACAATCAAATAAAATAATAGTGCTGTCACTGTGTTAAGGAAATCTTAGTCAATTAATTGTATAAATTTTAGCAGATTAGCTAATGGCATATGCATAAGCTGAGTGGAGCAGGGAGCTCATGATGGGGTAACGGCAGATACCTTTGCTGGGAAGAACACTGGCAGAGAGTCCAGGTACATCTGCATGGGGCCTGGAAAGTCCTGGAACTGGTTAGTGATAATGCCAAAGCAAAGGGGTGATCGGCACTTGGTTTTGTATCATCACGGCATGTCAATGGTTGGCAGACTTTGCCTTTTTCTCTGAAATTGTCATTCTTTATTTCTGGGCTGTCCAGACTCTGTCCCATAGGCTGGATCTGATGCCCTGCCTAAGCCCTCCCGTGTGAACAGCACTAAGCATTCCACGGGGAATCCTCCACAAAGCCCTCTGTGCGCCCCCAGTCTTCGCACCATCCAGTCGCTTCCAACACCCCAGCAGGCTTTGTGCCAGGATTTCCAGTCAGACGTGGCTAGTCAGCACAAAGATTGGGGGCATAAGGAAAGGTAAGTGCCGTCCATGCCAGAAAAGCCTTTGCAGGCACACAGCAGTCTCCACTTTGGAGATTGCTGCTTTATTTGATCACCCATTAAGGAGAATTCCCATTACATCATAGTCATATTTCTACACTGATGCGTTTTCTGTCTTCTCTTATGTTTTTACAGGTCTGGTTTGTGATTGGGAGGGGTGGGGGAGAAACAACTATAAAATGCAGTAGGCTGGAGTAGCCTAATACAGAGTGGTGTAGCAAAGGACTACTAGGGCTTTTAAGGGAACCCTTAAATTCTTTTATGTTGAAAGCTTCCTGTTGACAGGTTCACCCTGTTTGATTGCTTCCCTGGTCAACTGGGGGATTAGTGCTGAATTGCCCCTTATTTAGTCAGTTGTCTTCTCCTACAAAAGGGGAGTGGGTGGGATTAAATCATTTCTTCCCCCCCCCCCACCATTTTTCCTCTTTTCACCATAACTAGACAGCACCATTTTGCTCTAATGCATTGGAGAGGGGAAAGTGGAAATAAACTAGTCATTTAATCCTGCCTCCTTTGCAGTGTTTACTGAGTAGGGGGCAATTCAGCACTGTGCTGGTCAGGGAAGCGATAAAATAGGGTGAACTTGAAAACCAGGAAGTTTTCAATTAACATTAGAAAGAACTTTTGCTGCGTAGATCTAACTTTTGAGTAGATATTTTAGAAGGATCTTGGGCATTGTTGAGTAATATAGTGCTCTATTAAATTAACTCCCTTTTAATTTCACTTCCAACTAATTGTCCATAAGCAACGTCTTGGCAGTACTAAAGAGCTCTAGCGTGAAATTCCCCCTTCTCTTGCAAAAGGAGGAAATGCTTCTTCTGAGATGATACCAGCAAGTGTTGCTTCTGCAGTAATGTACTTGTCCCAGCAGGTGCCATCTTAGGAAAGGCATCTCTGCCCCCCCCCCCCGCCCACTGCCCCAGATGAAAATCTCTCAGATGGTGCCTGGTGCCTGCTTTTATATATATATTTTTTTAATCCTCCAGCTTGATTTATTGAGGGTTGTTTGATCAACAGGTCCTTAATCAAACCCATGAACTGATTAGATGCCTAGTAAAGTATGAATGCACTCGGCATGTATTACAATTATTACACCAAATTGTTTAATGCCAGCTATCTCAGACAAGATGTTCTTCCAGGAAGTGCTTAGGTTCAGCCTTCAGTAAGTCTCCAACGGGTGGAAGTGACGAGCCAGCCATTGAGAATGTGTCTCTTTGCATTGTGGAGCCTAGGCACAAAGAGAGCACACTCTGTTGCATTTAAAAGATTGGAATGGAACATAAGAGGGAGGTAGCAAAACCTAAGGATCCCAGCCAGATGAACAAGGGAAGCTGCCTTATTCTAAGTCAAGTCATTGGTCCATCATCTCATAGCTCAGTATTGTCTACATTACAGTTACGGTTGGTAGCTCTCCAGACCAGGAGTGTCAAATTCATTTCATATAGTGGGCCAAATAGCATTCATGGTGCCTGCTGAGGGCCAGAAGTGACATCACTAAGCAGGATATGATGTCATTAAGCAGGTGATGGCCAGAAATAAGCTCTTTGTTCTCACATAGAAACTCAGTTGCAAATGGCGGAAGAGAAACTGTGCAAATCTTGATCATATTTTCAAGATATGGGACAGCCAGTTATCACACGGTGCCTTTTCAGCAGTGCTGTTTCTGCCAGCACTGAGTCTCTTTGCAGCTCAGCAGCTGAGAGGTGGTCTGCAAGGTGAAACCTCAACGAAAGCAGTGCTGCTGAAAGGGCAGCCCACATGATAATTGGGCTCCCCCAGTGCCTCAGCAGCCTCTCCCTCTCTCACCCCCCCGGGGTCCCCCCCCATAGCATTCCTTGCTTTCCAAGGCCTCTTTCCATTTCTCCCTCCCAGAGCCTCAGCAGAAGTGGCGCTGCTAAAACGGCAGTGTTGGGACAGCCCAATTATCATGGGGGCTAGATGGAGCTTCCTGGGGGTGCATGTGGCCCACGGGCCATATATTTGACTCTGCTGCTGCAGACTTTTAGATGGGGCTGTTCCCCAGAGATATCCTGAACTGAGCCTGGGACCTTCATCATGTGAAGCAGGTGTACCGCCACCAAGCCACAGACCCAGATGATCACAGGCACTCTTGATAGCACAGGGCCCAATCCTATCCAACTTTCCAGCACTGGTGCAGCCACAATGCAGCCTGGACGTAAGGGAACAAGTGTTCCCTTACCTTGAGGAGGCTCCTGTAACTGCCTGCCCACCAAAGGATGCAGTGCACGTCCCATTGGCACGGCTACACCAGCACTGGAAAACTGGATAGGATTGGGCCCATGGTCCCTGTCTATACCATTCACTATAGCACAAAGTTTCCAAGAGAAGCTAAGAGGAACATGGGACACACATACCTGTCCACCCACCGCTAGTAGCAATTTACTCCTTTGGGAAATGTTCAAGGAAATAGCCAATTTAAGTTCACAGACCCACTAATTGGTCCACCATTCATCTAGGTTCTTTTTATTGTAGACCTAATAAGAGCAATACACGGTTTTCAGCATCAGCTACGGTAGCGGCATATTTCCCAGTAGCAACAAACCTGGTGAGAAGGGAATAACAGCAAAAGAACCTGCCTCAGCCTTCTGTGGCCTCACACTATGCCAGAAGCTGGTCCTTTGGCCAAATCAAGTTGCAGACCAGATGTATGTGCAACTGTATGTGCACATATACACTGTATAGATAAGGGCGGGCATGCACATGTTTCCATTATTTCCTCTTCCTGCCTTCCCAGATTTCCTGTGGAATCTGTAACAAGTCTTAGGGCCCAATCCCAATTCCCAGTGCTGATACAGCTGTTTCAATGGGGCATGTGCTGCAACCTGTGGTGGAGTGGCAGTCACAGAGACCTCCTCAAGGTAAAAGAACATTTGCTCCTTTACTTCGGGGCTGCATTGGCACTGGAAAGTTGGATAGGATTGGACCCTTAGGCAATTGGAATGTCTAGTGTGGAAACCTGTCTCCCCCAGGTGGAGTTCTGAGTGTGTAGTCAGATTCTGATGGCAAAAACATTAGATATTTTTCAGACCCCTAAATCCATGTTTTAGTATAGAGAGAACAGCTCTCACAATGAACATTGTAATTTTAAAAAAAATAAAGAAAAATAACCAAAATCCTCTATTATCTCACGCTGGGGAAATGTCAGAATGGGTTAAATTTCATAGTGATGCTGAATGTTCATTCATGTTCATAGCAGCTGGAGTCTGCTAGCCGCTATTGCACCCACATGAGCAGATGGGGATTTCCATGGCATGAATGTACGCAGCAGTGATATGCGCATTGCCAGGGCATAGAGTGTGATTTGCAGCCTCCACATAGTTCCACACCACATAGCTCCACACCCAGGACAAGTAATCCATATATGGAAACCTATTTCCAGAGGCATTTTGCCATTGCTGGATTAGACGTGAACCACAAATAACTGGATTCCAATACCAATACACTGGTTTGCCTCAAGCAATCCCCTCTGAGCCTCAGTTCTCTACCTGTAAAATGGACACATTAATGACCTACCTCAGGTAGTTACTGTGAAGATGAAGCAGGATGACAAAGCACTCTGCGTTATAGAAAAGATTTCATCAAGTTTACTTCTCCGCTTTCCCCAGTTCCTCCGCTTCTCTTGTCACTCTTTGACATTTTCCTCTCTCCTGGTGACCTCTTTCTCCTGCCTAGTTTGCTCTGTACTTTTCTCCAATTAAAGGATGGGCACAACTCCTTGTATCATGTATTTATTTTTAATACTGTGAAATGAAGAATAAAGTTCCCCCCTGCATTACAAAGGGGTACAATGACAACCGACTTCGGCTTTTATTGAAAGTAACCTCTTTTCTCCACTAATAAAGGAGGAACTTGATGATGTAAAAAAAGCTTTGCAACGGAGTGAATGGCTCCAGTGGTAAAACCAAAGAACTAGCCTGAAAATCTACATTGCCTCTTCCCCAGTCCACCTTCAGTATTAAAGCCTCCCAAATACAAGGTGATCTTAGTGCTTCTTTGGAATCTTCCCTAGAAGTTTCCCCATAGATTGCTTTGGGTTTGGGTTTGTCCATAGCCCTCCAAAAGCATTCATTCCTTCTGCAAAGTTTCCCCAAACTGGCATACTTTGCCAAAAAAAAAAAAAAAACCCTGGTCAAACAGTGTCTGGATAAATGTTCAGCAACTCTCCCAATTAAGGAAGAGCATCCAGATGGGACTGACTGCAAAAATGAGCTGAAACTGAATTTCCTTGAAAAATGTTCTTTGCAGGTAAAATAAGCTACCTTAGGGGAGACCTTTGATGGGATGGAAATGTGGGATATTAAAAAACAATTTAACCATTTGGAAAGAGGTGAATGGTTAGAATGGAAGTGGCCAACAACATGGGGGGGGAAAACCCTAAATCTTGATCTTCCTTATGGTACGGCTGTGATCTCATTCAGGTATATTGAGATTACTTGAATATCTATTATTATTCTATTATTTCTAAGGAATGCCTAAGACAGGGATGTCAAACTTGTTTAATACAGAGGGCTGAAGTTAGCATTCACGCTGCCTGCTGAGGGCCGGAAGTGACATCATTAAGCAGAAAGTGACATCATTAAGCAGATGATGGCCAGAAATGTAAGCACTTGGTTCTCACATAGAAACTCATTAGCTACCAATGACTGAAGGGAAAATGTGCAAATCATGTGTATTTGCAAGATATGAGAGAGCCCAATTATTAAGCTGGGAGAGCCCAATTATAATGGGGCCAAATAAATTGCTTCCAGGAGCTGCATTTGGCCCACAGGCCTTATGTTTGACCTGCCAGGCCTAAGAGGAGACATTCTGCTACTGACTTCTGTAATCAGTCAAGACATTATAGGGAAAAAAAGAGATGAAACAAGTGATGGGAGCTGGAGAGGACAAGAAGAAATGATTTATAAGATCATTGGCCCAATCCAGTTCCAGAGAGCAGCAGAAGGCTGGGCAGATGCTGCTTCCCCCCATAGGGAGACACAGTGGCTAGCTTCCCACCTGCGCAAAGGCTACATGGGGATACAAGTGACACCTGAGATGCTATATGCATCTCCTTTTCACTGGATGCGGTTTCGTGCGTGCACACATACACAGCAGGCTGCTGCGCACTTGTTACAACAGACACTAGTCCAAGATGCATAAACAGTGCCCAGAGCAAGTAATGAGAAATTAGAGACTCAGAATAGAACTGGGCCATGCAATGAGCTTGGAAAGGCAGCAGGTTTAAATAACCGACAAAAGAAAGCATTTGGCTAACATCATTCGGTGCCACGGGATATTGTGATGGCGACCATTGCACAAATGGCTTTCAAACTGCTTGTAGCTGCTGCAGATTGCCAGATGCGACAGCGGGCCAGCCACAAGGGACATCATGCCTTCACTTGCAACTGGCCTCCAGGCATCCGACAAGCCACTGTTGGAAAATAAAATACCAATTCAGATTATTTGCTGGTCAGGCGCCAAATGGCAGTTCTTATGGAAGGCACAATGATTCATTTGGCCATTGGTACAAATGAAGAGCTACTGTCCTTTGCAGGGCTGGCCCATACATGAGGCCAATTGAAATGGTTGCCTCAGGCAGCAGATGAGTGTGTATGTGGCGTGGGGAGGTGCTCATCTCTGCCTATTAGTCTCCACTGCTACTCGTTCCCCTTCCATTCCCTGGATTGGAAAAGCAAGAGGGGGACAGAGAGGAAGAGGAAGTGCACAGGGGAAGAGGGTACTGAGCTAGAGCATTGGAAAGTGGGAGGGGCAACATTTGACATACCCTCTCAGGAGGTCTTGGGCTGGCCCTGTTTCTCTGTAATTATTAGGGAAGCTGAGCAGCATGGAAAACCAACGTGGTGCAGCTTGGAGAGTTAAATCCCCATCCAGTTATAAAGAGGAGACTGAGATTTTGAACAGGAGCTAAGGCTGGCTTATTCCTGCAACTGGGCCACCATTCTCAGCTGGCATGGAGTACCCACCAAGGTAGGATGAAGAAAATCTTGGTCCACACACTCAGGATAAAAAAAGGATCTACTGGAAAATGCCTTCCCAAGGTCGCTCCAAATCCTACCACTAGCTGTTGGCCTTAATTGTATCATCTGTTAAATGGGAACAGCAGCAAGGTTGTTGCGAGAAGGTACAATATGCGTACTAGAAAACCTTGTGGTGTTGTATAAAAGTTAGCACTAAATGTGACAAAATGTGAGGGATGGGGGCCGAGAGCTCATTAAAAGAGTGGACCTGCTTCTCAAAGGGGGAGGGGATGGAAGAAGCAGAAAATTTGGGCTCCAAAAAATTGAAAATGTCAGGCCTTGATTGCCTCTCTGTCGCTCTGATCACACCATAAGCAGGGGGTGAATTCACTTCCATCTACAGTATATGATGCTTGCCAGTTTGCTAATAAATAGGATTCCCTCTTCTCACCAGGAAAAGGAGGGGGGGGAAAAACTCTAATTTAAATTTAATGAGCCTCAAAGCTTGCGCTTCCAATAACCTTTGCTCCAACACATCCAGAAAACCAGCCACTTAGAACAAACACCCAAGTCAAATCTACCATGCTTAGCAGTTAACAGGGAAAGGGAACTGGTACAGCTGCCCACGCTGCAACCATCTGCCTGGCTGAACTCCGCAGAAAGGACAAGAAAGAAGGCACAGAAATCAGAAGCAACTGAAAGACCAAAGAGAAAGATATTTGTTAGTGCACAATACCTGTTTTTTTTGTGGGGGGCAGGGCGGAGGAAGCGCAGAAAAATAAAGATGACTACAGGGGCCACATCTGTTTAGATCTAATTTTTCCATCTATCCCCCAAAACAGAGGCATTTCAGGATAGTGTGCATTGTACCTCTGTGTTTTCACAGCATCTAGTGCAGAATTCAGTATCCTAAAGCACTCAGTTTTCATTCAATAACCACCATAAAAGAAGCAGGTTTCTAGTCCTCTTGACGGCTTTATCAAAGACTGAAAATGAGACAACCGTTTCCTGGTGAAAATCGTCATTCTGTCTAAATCTTGATAGACCACTTTTCAACAAAAGAGGTTCTCCAAAGCAGTTAACACAGCAAAACGAATGAAAAGAGGCTCACAGTTGTTATTTTTGATGGCACAATGAAGGCACCAACAACCAGGAGAAGACACTGTACTGGGAAGACCAGGAACAGTTACTTCCTCTTGCTAAACATACAAGAACCACCACTTTAGCATGTCTTTTTGCCCAAAAAGCAGGGAAAACTCAAGCGCGTGGTGAGCAAAGCTTGCAGGACTTGGGAGCAGATCACCAAGGCTCTGGCTGTAAGGAGGGTGAGATACAGAATTTTGACTGGCAATTCAGATCCATATTTATTTTTCACATTTTGATACCGTCTTTCCTCCAAGGAACTCAGGGCCCTCCTTTTTGTCATCGCAACAACCCTGTGAAGTAGGTGAGGCTGAGAGACAGTGACTGGCCCAAGGTCACCCAGGAAGCTTCATGGCTGAGTGGGGGCTTGAACTTAGGTCCAACTCCTGAACAACGACACCATCCTGGCTCCCAGGATAAGAGCTGGGTCCGCAACTCCAAGAGGAGGGCAACATTTGATGGAGACCTAGAGAAATTCTAGTGTCTTTGCCAGTAGCAGCAGCAATATGAAGCTCTTCTTGCTAACCAGTTCCCTTGCATTTTGCCCCAGAATGCAAAATGTACATCAAGACTTAACATCTTGATGTAGTGTCATTCACCTGTTTATCAAATTTTATCCCACTTGTTAGAATAAAAGACTCTTATTTTACCCCCTCCACCCCACACACACCTCTCTATTGCATACCACCAAGAGAGAGAGAGGAGGGGGGCAGGGTGGACAATATCATACTCTGTGATTGGCAGCTAGCATGAAGACTCTGGATTGGCCAGGCCTGGAGGGTGGGTAACCTCAAAAAGGTTAATAAGTATGCTCTTAACTCTCCAGCCCCAGCGATTAAAATTAGCTCCCACTCATTAATCAACAAAACCTTTTGCTGGAGTTATTTACCAATTCAAGCTTGCAGTTCTAATAATTAGCTTATTAATTCATTGCCACACACTGCAGTCTATCATGGATTATTAACTATAAGGGCTTTTAAAAAAAAAAAAATTAAAGCATGGAAGCCACAAATGAAAAATAGGGACACTCTTGCAGTCTTGGGCTGCATCTACTCACAGAAGAAGGATTGCTACCTGTTCTATTCCTTCCCCCACCAACTCCTTGCCTGTGAGCTTCTTTACTTTGCAAGTGAGTATGTGTACACACTGTGAAGGGTGGTGCACTTTTACACCAACACGTCTCTTCTTTCTAACTCCATCACCGATGAGGATGGGAAGGGGATTTAGAGAACGGGTGCTCTAGCGCAGTTGTTGGGATGTGGCGGTTCGCCTCCATCATTTCCAGGCACAATTCAAGTTACCGGCATTGACCTTTAAAGCCCTTTATGGTTTGGGACCGAGGTATCCCCAGGAGAGCCTTCTTCCCTATCAGCCAGCCTGTCTCCCAAGGTCATCAGAGAGGGCTCTGCTATGTCTCTGGCTGAGATCAGGTTGGCGGACTCTAGAAGCAGGGCCTTTTCTGTGATGCTGCCCCAACTTTTGAACTCACTCTCTTTTGAGTTAAGAACTGTGCCATCCTTGAGCAGGGGCAAAAGGGTGTTCTTTTTCATTCAATCTTCTCAGGATTTTCTGTTGCTTGTTTCTCCCACCTGCTTTTTCAGTTGCTGTCACTGTTGAGAGTGGTTGTCTGTGTTTGGCTACCTGCTTTTATTGCTTGTTTTATTGCTATGAATATTTATTGCTGTCTTTTATTGCTTGTTTTTATTTTCCTATGAGTGGCTTGTATTTTTATTACACCGTAAGCCCCTTTGGGTATCCTGGCTATAGAAGCAAAGGTAGGCTATAAATGCTTTAAAATGGTGCCCTGCACTGTATTTTATTTATTACATTTTTGCCCTGCCCTTCTGCCAATTAATGGTTTCTCCCTTTCTTTTATCCTCACAACAAGCTGGTGAGTTAAGTTCAGCCGGTGAAGGTCACCCTCCATCAGTGGTGTCACTCTGGTTGGTGTCACCTGGTGCAAGAGTCTAGCACTTCACTCCCATGATGGACTTTCTCCCATACAGTGGGTGGGACAATGCCCTGGGCGGTGGGCGTGGTCATGCACCATAGCCCCGCCCCCACTAGTTTTTTTTACTCTAACTTTTGATAGAATAGAGACATTTAAAATGTGATTTGTTTTGTTGCATTCTGTGTGAAACGATGCATTGAATGATGTATAACATGATGGCATTATTCAAAAACACCAAGATTTTAAAAATTTTGGCCAGTAGTGGCGTCACCTCCCATGTGCGTCACTCAGTGCCTGCACCCCCCCCCAGCAATGCCACTGCCCTCCATACAATCCAAAGCACATCTACTCAGAAGGAAGTCTTGTGTTCAGCAGAGCTAGCGCCCAGGTAAGTGTGCATTAAATTGCACTGCGTGTAAGCGTCGTGGCCAAAGGAGGTTTTGAACTCAGGTCTAATCTTGACACACAGTTTTAAATTTTGCTTTCACATCTGTTCGTTCACAGACGCACATGTGCACTTCAATCAGGATGCAGCTGGCACCAGAGAGATTTCAACTCCCAAAGATGCGAGGCTGAAATCTGAAGGATGCCAGTGAACGAGTGTGCAAGCTCCCGGTGCTTAAAAGCACAATTTTCAAAATACAAATACAGTGGGGCAGAAAGCAGCAACTGGCCTTGTTCAATAGGGAGAGCCGACATGGAGCCGAGCCTCCATATTCAAAGCAGTAGACCTCAGCTTACAGGACGTTGGGGCAAGCACAAGCAGTCTCGCTTACGCCCTGCTTAGAACCTTCCCGGAGGCATCCGGTTGCCCACTGTTTGGTGAGTAAACACCACTGCATTCTGCGGAGGCTTGATCTGCTCCAGAAAAGCCATTCTTGGCTGAGCCACTTGCTTAAAAAGCTGCTGCTGCCACTACTCGCATGACAGGAGGGGGGAAGAGAGTGAGCAAAATATATTATCCGCCTCCACATCTGGCTCTGTTTCTTTCTATCCAAAGGCCAAAGAAGAGCAGCATGAGGATGGGTAGGCCTGTGTGTCCCTCCAAGCTGACAACAGCCTGGGTGGCTTGCAGAGGACAGACTTGCTCCCTCCTCCCTGCTGGTGCTGGTTTGCATGCACCAATCCTGGCTGGTGCAAAACAATAACCCCTTTCCCAGGCTGATGCAGAGTATCCTCATTTGTCCAACAAAAAGCTGGCTTTTGCACATGCAGTCAAAGCCAATGTGGCATGTAGCAGACAGCAGGGTCACTTTGAGCTCTAATGACCTTCCCTAGAGAGGCTGCAGCTCTCTAGGCTAATTCAGATGGCAGATTGGCGTTTTTGCCTTTTTCTGAAGTGTTGGGGCCTGAAAGATCATGTGACCTGTTGCCAATGGACCTTTCTCCCATAAAGAGACTTTTGGGATTTGGGCTCCTCCTATGGACCGCAGCCTCTCTTCGTAAAAAAAAAAAAAAAAGCACAACAGAATTTCCCTCCCATAAATTCACATTTTCCCTAGTGTCTTGAAAGGAGTCATTTCCTCCCCAATGCAGGTGGGCACTGAAACACACCAACAAAGATGACCATAGTACTCCCTCCACGTATCTGCTAGCAGTGAGATGTGCAGGACCTTCTTAGTAGTAGCTTCCACGAGATGGAATTCCCTGCTATATAAATGTGCAACTGGCCTCCTCCATGCCAGCGTTTCAGCAGCAGCTGAAGACCTTATTCATTTTTATTCCAATTATTTTGTTTTTTTATGGCCCTGTGGTGTATTGAATTTGCTGCTTGTGAGGTGTTTTTTTTTTTTAAAAAAAAAAATTGCACTGAATCTACTGTTTTACTGTAGGCCCCTTGGCACCCCCTAGAGGGAGAGAGGCAAGATACAAAAATGTTTAAGATAAAGAATGAGCTCCTCGCCAAGACCAAACATCTGCTTTACAAGCCTTTTTAGAACCAAACACTGGGAGTTTTGGAGATGTCTGCATCAACACGTAGGTTCTTTCCACATCTGCTGAAGTTGCCCTAAAACAAATGCTTACGGAAGCCAGACTGTGGATATTATCCTGTTGATGACAGGGTTTAGATGAAATTGTGATTCACTGAATGCTTTGATAGATGCTCCTGTGCTGAAAAACAGTAATTTGGTTCTGTGACTCTGTGTGTGTGTGTGTGAGAGGGTGTGTGTGTGCGTGTGAGAGAGAGAGAGAGAAAGAATCTCCTGGATGGGATGTTGGAGGCTTATTGTCTTCTGTGCTTGAAACTGCCAAGATGGACAGTTTAATGGACAAGGTCGCTGGAAGGAATGGGGTACATTTGTTTTCTACTTTGAAGGACCAGTGGTTGCCATTTATAGATTATTGGAACTTGAGCTATGAAGATGTATTACTGGAAAAACATTTGTTTTGGTCAGACGCATGATTTAAAATAAGAACATTTGTATTTAAAACATACAACTCTTGAACCATAATAGAAAGTACATAAGGCGGGTAAAAAAAAACATGGGATTTATAACCAGCAGTGTCAACAAAACTACTTTTCCTACTCATTTTTCTCCCTACACATTTTTCTGTGTGTGTCAAGATTAGGACTAGGAAGACCTGAGTTCAAAACCTCCTTTGGCCATGACACTTACATGCAGTGCAATTTAATGCATGCTTACCTGGAGCTAGCTCTGCTGAACACAAGACTTACTTCTGAGTAGATGAAGATTTTTTTCTACTTTCCTTACTCATTTTTTCTCTGTGTAACCAACACAGTCAATTTTTTTATATCAGAGCTCGGACTAGAGGTAGGATAGCACCTTCCAGACTGAGGAAAGGGGTAATAGGGTACATAGTTTCTCAGAAAGTTAGAGGTAGCAAAAGCTGCACAGAGAAAATCCATAATGGGATACTGAGCCACCAGCAATTCCTTCAGAACTGCTCCTATATTGCACCTCACAACACGCACCACATAAAATTGGATACCTCTGAGCATGTGGAAAGTGCCTTTCCCCATTCACTTAGTGAAACCACTGCAACAACCCAAGGCCCATGTTGAATTCTAGAATTAAGCAAAGGCAGTACTCTATTTCAAGGAAGTGGATTATTCACTGAAAACGTAAATCACTATTTAAAAAGAAGCTTACCAATCTCTCTCTCTCTCTCTCTCTCTCTCTCTCACACTCACACACACACACACACACACACACACACACCATAATAATGAAGGCACACAAGGACAGGTTAGGGACATGATGGGTGCATTACTTCGCTGCAGAGATTTAAGCACTGAATTCATTGTTAAATTTGTGCCCTGAAATTTGTGCCTGAAAATGTAGTGACACTCAAGAGTGCTTGAGAACATGTGCAGAGTGCATTTCCACCCCCACGAAGTAACTACAGCTCCCTCCTGCAAGTATTTACTAGGAGACTTCCAGGACAGTGACGGTGACTTTTTGGCAACCTTGAGCCCCAGTACGTCCCATTGTACAAAACAAGGCTGTGAACCAGCCACAATATTGATACTGCAACATAAGGAAAAACATGTGGACAGAGATGGGCAGACAGAATGAAAGAGGGAGCAAATGTGGCAGGGGAGGAATAATGCACGAGAGAGCAAAACAAGCTTAAATCAACAGGAAGAAAGAGATGCATCTGAGGTTAAACATTCCCAGTCATTTTGGCAAGCTCTGCAGTCCTGGGCCAAAAGCCCTAAAGGCGAATGGGAGCAGCGATTCCCACTGGGGTGCTTGCCGGCTAACATGGTGTCCTGAAGATGAAGCTTCCAACCTCCTAGTGGGTGGGCAGGGGCTCATTTTCCCACATGACAGATTCCTTGCAGATCACCCATCTGCTCTGCTACCAGCCTCTCCCTCTCCCGGGACCAGAAGAGGAGGAGAGAAAAGAAACACAGGCCTGTCTGACGAAGCCTCTCCTCCCCACCTCCATCTGCCCTGCAGTTTGAAGTGCTAAGACAGGGCAAACTGTGCAGTCCAAACCCTGTTTTCCCAACTCAGTGACAATGGGGAGTTAGTTATGTGGTAGAACAAACGATGTTCATACAGGAGACTGCAGCCTCAATGCTTGATATCTCCAGGTAGGGCTAGGAAAGACCTCTCTCCAAGATCCTGGAAAGCAGCTGCTGTACAATAGTGCATCAGATGGATCAATGAAGACAACTTCGTAAGTTTAATAGCAAAATGTTTCAAATGGGTATAGACATGCAGAAGTGGTGCACTTAGGGGGGCAAGGCATGCAAATACCCCAAGCACCAAGCTTGGGGGGGGGCAGCACCGTGCCACCATCCACTTCCCCAAGCAGCCCCCCACAGCACTTAGTTGGTATGCCAATTTCAGGGTGCCAATCTGAGGGCAGCCCCTAAGGGCCACCCCCCCGGAGGCTTTCTGAGAACCAGGGAGGCTACACACAGCTTCCCCAGCTCTCAGAGCAGCTTCTGGGGACCAAAAATAATCACTTCTGGTTTTCGACTGAAAACCAGACGTGATATTTTCGGCCCCCAGAAAGGCTTACAAGGCCTTCTGAGGGCTGGGGAGGCTGTGTACAGTCTCCCCAGCTATCAGAACACCTGGAGGGGGAGGCAGGCACCTCCAGGTGGCACGGAAGGGTGGCAACCCTAGGGGTGTGCCCCAGGCAGGGCAATGGCCAGGAATACCACTGGCATGCAGTCACACCTTGATGGAAATTTATTTCCTGTTGTCACACCAGCGCTCCAGCACCTAGTTCTCCTGGTATCCTCTCTTGGACCTGAAACACTTAGGATAGCTTGGAACAAGTGTCCATGCCCCATGAAACATCCTGGGGGGGGGGGGAGAGAATCACCCTTTGAAGGTCATGGGAACTACATGCCAAGCAGGGAGAACTAGAGTGGAGCAAGTAATTGCCAGTAGCTTCCCCAAAACTACGCATTCCCCAGACCATGCAGCCTGAAGAGACTCACCGCCCAATCCTAACCCGGCTGCCCACAACACAACAGGATGGCGCCAAAATGCCCAGTGTGGACATGCACAGGGTGGATGACACCAATATTGGCCAAAATTGTTAAAATCTTAGTGTTTTCAATACCACCATCATGTTATATATCATTCAATCTCAAAAGTTCTAGCCAAAAAAATCAGTGGGGGTGTCGCAATGGTGCATCTGTCAAGGGATCATCCCCGGACCTGCAGGTAATTTGCAGGCTGGATAGTATCAGGCCCTGAAGCCTTGGCCTGACTGCGCACAGCATCATGGGAAGAGATGATGCAACATCTGGTGATGCATACCAGGTGACTGTCACCAGGTATGTCACCCCATGTGCCATCAGAGTGACTAAGCACTTTCTAGTTCACTCCGATTGGCTGTGGCAAGTATATACTCCAGCCAGGGCCAGCTGGGGTGTGGGAGATGCAGAGTGGATTTGGTGCCAAAGGCTACGTCAGTGTGATCCGTGAATTGTGTGCTATCTGGACTGTTGCTGTATATATTGTACATAGTAAAGAGACGTTTGGTGGAGGACTTCTGCCGTGTGTCGTCTTTGTTCCCGGGAGTGCCTACGCTTTGGCCTTGAGAGATAGGTGGAGAGTGCAGCCGGACAGCTGCTCGCAGCGGAAACTATACCCGCACCGTAACAGCATCACTATCCCCACCGCCTGGGGCGTTGCCTCACCCACTCCATAGGAGAAAGTCCATCATGGGGGTGTAATGCACTGGCCTCCTGCAGAAGGTGATGCAAACCCGAGTGAGGCCACAGCTGCACAGAGAAGCAGCCAGAAATCTCCACAAACATTTGTTCTCTTACCCCGTGTCAAGCCCCAGCAGCTTCTATATGGGGCTACTTGGAGTTGCACCAGCTCAACTGCTAGCGCAGAACTGAGTAGCCCTATGGAGCGCTTTCAGGCCTGGGATGGGGCTTAGGATGCAGTGGAGGCCTCCCTCTACTATCCCCACCCTCTCCCAGGCTTGAACCGCCGCCCTCTTCCCCACCCTGAAACAGCCCCACTCCAAATCATTCCACCTTTACCCTGCCTCCATGTGTTAGACTTAGCCTGGGTCGGCAGAAGCTGCCGGCACAGGCCTCTCCATCAGTGGCACTGGCCTCTACGTGACTGCAAGGTGCTTTACAGCATGTTTGTGACAGTGCACGTGCCCATCCCACTGTCAGGAGCCAACTAAGGACTGGGCCATAAGTTCTCACAAAGCGATAGACCTGTGTCTAGGCTGTACCATTTTTAGACTGCAGACTTGGACTCCTGTATTAAAGCGCTCCTCCATACAAAAACATTCCCTGCACATGGAAAACTAGCTCATGAGGGAGGTGACCCTTCATGCTAGTTTTCTGTCTGCAGGAATGCTTTTGTAAGGAACAGCATGCAGGAATGCTTTTGTAAGGAACAGCATTCACTATGCAGTCATGTGAACCGCAGCAGAAATAGAATAGCCAAGACACATTTTCCCCTTTCACTGTGCACTGTTTTCCCAAAGATCAAAATCGCCCTCTTCCTCAAGCAGCTTTCATACTGTTGGGGGGGGGGAATGATGTTATAGGGTGATTGCAGCCACCAGCAGACAGCTGTTGTCTCTTAACCGCCCCCTTAGCTACTGTTTTTAGAAGGCTTTGGGAGAACATGATTTGGCTGAAATTTGAGTGGAGTCGGGGTGAGGCTTGTGAATTTCATTAAGGATCGCCTTCTCTTTTTCTCCCATCATTCAAGCTCTGTTCTCAACTCCCAACAAAGAAGGCACTGCTTCAAAGGAAATCAATTACTGTGATCAAATGCTGCCCCCATAACTTGCCCCATAGCTGTGAAAATTTCAGGGCAGTCTCAGTTATGCTGGGGAGTCTTGCCTTAGGAGGCAGGATGGGACTCCTCAAAAATCCTACTGAGCCAGCTTGCCTCCACCCCCACAGTGCTGCAAACATCAGCATGCAGAACTCAAAATTCTCCCTATGGACTAACGTTCAGTGTAAGCAAAGGTTTATTTTCACCCCTCCTCCCCTTTATTGTTTGCAAAACCACTTCAGCAGCTTCAGAGATCCATTCCTTGGCACTCTCTCATTGGCTGAATGACGCTTGCTCGCTACTCCCTTCTGCTCCCAGCTTCCATTATGGTAAACACGGTATCTTAATTAAAGGACTCGGCTGGCTTGCTCAACTCAGACAGATGGAGTCTTAATTTAATTAGTATACTTTAATTACCTATGATAATAAGACCTCCACCTGTGTCCAGTATTTTTTCCCCCCTTCTCTTTCTCACCTTCCTTAGAACCGGTGATCAGTGTTAGCTTTGCCAGCTATAAGCTGCAAAACAGCAGTTAATGTCAAAGGCGGCCTACTGTGGCAGGATACTTGCAGAACACGCTCTTGTTACTTCTTACTACTAATAGAACATCATCAGTGCTCATGGGTGCATTATGGAGTTACGTAAGCATATATGAGAGAGAGAGAGAGAGAGAGAGAGAGAGAGAGAGAGGTGTTCTGCCCCAAGGAGCTTACAATCTTAATTTCAACAAGGAGAGCTGACAAGTAGGTGAGGCAAAGGTAACAAGGGACAAATGCAAGAACCAACTGTATTGATATTTTACCAGCATTTGGCTTTGTATATACCAGGGGTGGCCAAATTTGTTTAATGTAAGAGCCACATATGATAAACTTCAGCTGTTTGAGAGCCACAATATTTCAGAAGCATTTAAATTCTTAAACATATTTACTTACCACAAGTATTAAACTTATGTTTTAATACAGTGGACTCTCAGTGTATATCTGGTAAGTAATTCTAATGCTTTAAAATGTCTTATTTACCATTTATATTAATTTTGATGAAAAAAAGAGCTCAACCAGTGTATTTCCGAGAGCCGCACATTATATGTCAAAGAGCCACAGCTGGCTATCCCTAGTATATACATTATCATAATCAATAGATCCCAGAAATCTACATTCAAGACTGTGAATTGGTACACGCGCCAGTGATACAAGATTCTGATTTTTCTACCAAAAAGAAAAAAAAAGTGCCAGGAGTATGCCACTGAAACAACAGCGTAGGTTCCCCCTGTTTATTCCTGCCTCCATTCCCTCTGTTGTCTCCCTTGTGTCAGTATCTAGCAGTGGGTCTCCCAGCGTTCAGGAATTTGTCTTATCTGGGGATTGAACCCAAGATCTTCTGCCTGCAAAGATCTGCGGGTGCTTTTCCCATTGAGACACAGCTCCTCCCTCAAAGCCAGAAGAGAAAAAAGGGTGGAGAAGGTTCTCTCAACACTCCAGCGTACATTCTCACCAGAGCAATTCTGATTGACCTGATCAACTCCCAGCTCGGTGAAACACTGTAGATGGGTTTGGAATGGTGGTCAACCTGTGCACAGCCCATTCCCTAGACAGCACATAAAACAACTTCAGTTTTCCTTCAGCTAGACTTACACTGCCAGTCAAAGGGCAGAACAGGGTGCCACAAGAGAAATATGACACTCCCTGCCATACGTTCCCCTCATTACACTAATGTAGGTGAGGAGGAGGGCACTCATAAGAGAAAGCTGATGGGCTGGGAAATGTTTAACACTCCTCCTGCATACAAATCCCTCCTGGGCTGTTTGATCGTTTCCTCCCCCCAGCCAGGAACTGAAAGTAGAAATAAGCCCAGTTGGTGGAAAATCAGGTTGGAATCGGAACCAACAAATGCAGGCGGGGTTGGTGCAGGTGGGGTTCAGTGCCCCTCCCTCTTGGCAGTTGCACCCACTCCTGATCATATTATCATTTCTCAATGGAAACCATACACTGGTCAAGAGAACTTCTGGCTTTGCTCCCATTCTGCCAGAAAACCAGCTCCAAGACAGAGCTTGCCAGTTTAGTTCCACTGGGTTTTGAGACTGGAGCCTCCGCCCACTAGGCATTAGTTCAAGGGTCAGCAAACTTTGTGGCACAAGGGGCTGGAAACTACACCGAGGGCCATAACACACACTACTTATAATTACAACTGATGTCAGTTCTGTCAAGATATACTTGTGCATTCCATTCCTTTTTGCGGAAGCCACAACATTCACTGTCCATTTTCGCTTTCTTTATGCAGCACTCCAATTCTTCAAGCATTTTGAAATGAAGATGCTCTGGGGGAGGAAAATAGGAAGCTCCTTCCCTCTCCTTCATATAAAGCCTGTACTGATCCAAAGCAGGACATGTGCTTTCCCATGCTCAATTGGTTGATAAGTGTGTGCCTGCATCCTCCTTCTGTGCATACTCCCACCCCCAAACACCACATATAGAAGCATGGCTGTGACATTTGGCCAGGCAGCACCAGTACTGGTGCGTGTCCACGTGGAAACAGGTATGGATGCCAAATTGTTAGCTGGGGATGGGGAGATGTTGGTGGACCAGATTGGAAGCTCTTGCAGACCTGATCCAGCCTCTATTTAGTCCACCTCTGTGGTGGCTGGAGCAGCTCACCTCCATCTCTAGATCAAGAGAATGAGTTCATACAAAGCATCTTCCAGTCATTTCCAAGATTAGCCAGTCAGCCACAGAGTCTCACAATCTGGAGGGTGAGGGGTGCTGTGCTGTGGCAAGCTAACCCCCACAAGTGGCAGGCAAAGCCCTCCAAGATGGTATACAGATGGGCAGGTGGTGAAGGTGAGAATCAGCCAAGGCCCATGAGAAAGCGGTGCAGGGGATAAATTGCAGCTACCCTGGCCCAGGGTCAGAAAGAGGACCCAGGAAACAAAAGGAGGGAAGTCAAATTTCCTGGGATCTTACATTTTCCTATCTCACCAAGGTCTATGAAGGGGGCGTACAACTGAGCCCAGGGTCAAAAAGGAAGCCAAAGGAAGGAGCCAGAAGTCAAAGGAAAGGAGTTGGAAATTTCCTGGGATCTCAGAAAATGTTTGCACATATTGCCTGAAGACTAGCATTAGTATATTGTGTAAGCCGACATAGGTGTATATATATTGTAATTCGTAGAAATTATGATTCTGTGATAGCATGAAATTAAGATCCAATGGAGAAGGGAAGGGGCCCAAAAGAAACCTTGTACCCCCTGATAAAATTCCTCAGAGGCCCTGTAACCAGCCACAGAAACAAACAGCAGATTTTGTCAGATACCATGGACAGCTCTGAAGAAGGCAGACAACTAGTTGCAGAGTTCAATTGAGGCTGGGTCTATAGAGGCCACAGAATGAGATGATACAGAGTGGATTACACCATTTCAGGTATACAGGGTGGGTGAAAAACCACATTTCTGAGATATTTTTTGCCCATCATTTGGCTGACAAGGCTTCCAGAATGGTTCCCATAAAAAAAATAGCATAGCATTAGCACAATAAAAAGAGTTGGAAGCAGTTGTTTTTTTCCCCCCCTATTTCACCTCGACATCTGCCTCTCCTCCTCCTCCTGTTTGCAGGACAAGAGGTGGTTCTACTGACTTTAGAGAGATGGTGCTACGTTGCTGCCTTTAAAGCTCCCTGCAGATAGAAAGCCAGCACATCAGGGAGCAAGATTCCATCCTAAGCCATTTATCTGCTGTGTTGAATGAGTGCTTAAGTAGGGAAGTATTTATAAGTGATACACTTCATTCCCAGTCTGAAACAATACAGTCCACTGTACCACCTTAGTCTTTAGGGTGTCAATGGAGGGGAAAAGAGTGGCAGGCAAGAGTGTCTCTTGCCAGTTCCCTCTATTTCTGTTATGTTCTCTCCTTTTAAAATACTGTGCTAGTACAGCAGTGGGGAGGAGCAAGTGAGATGGATGCTCTTAGGTCACCGCCTTTCCCTAGGGCAACTGTCTCAGGTGACCTCATATAGGGACCGGTCCTACATGCTGGAGGCTTACGGCCTTGCACAAAATCCTACTGAGGGACTTTGAAATCAGCCATTTTCTTCTCTACCCATTAGAATTGGGGAACTGCAGAGCTCCACTTCTGCGTAGGAATCTGTCAATGGAGGTTGTTCTTCCAGCACTTTGCATCTCCCACAAGAAGTGGAGGGAGAGACTAGCAGTGGAGGAGAAGGGGAGGCTGAGCCTGTTGGGTTTACGTCTGAACTTTCTATAATTAAGCTCTGCTTGTCTCCTCAGTTCTGGAAGCACAGCTTCCTAGCAAACAAAAAACCCACAGAGCACATAACAGGGGAAAGCCTATTAAGGATAATTTCAACCCATGTTTGTGCGAATGTGCCCCCAAAAACGTTGACAAAAGGAGACACTCGGTGGCAGCTGCAGCACTCTCTGGGGAGAAACAGATATATCTGTCAGCAGCAAAGACCACCAAGTTGTTCTCCAGAAGTCACTCAGCAGCCCAACAGATGGCCAGGGCTTTGCGTGGCTGCCAGGGGACTGCGACCATACAAAATACTGAGCTGCATACAAATGAATGGCTGGTGTTCCAAAAAAAAAAAAAAAAAAAAAGAACGCCTTCCAAGTCATTCAACAATGGAACTTTGGCTTTTCTGGCAGTTTCCTCTCACTTCAGATGCACAGGCAATGGAGCAGTTTAAGTTGGCCACAACTCTTCCTCCGGAGATCACAGAATTCTAACTAGAAAGGGCAAAAAAAGATCTCCAATTCAACCCATCTGCCACAAAAAAAAGGAGCAGGAACTATCCCTGGTAGGTTATTTTGTTCAATCCAGTACATGACTTGCTGTTTGGGGAGATGATAGTCTCACGCACACACACCACCGGGGGAAGGCGTTTGCAGAATAGGCAACACAAGCAAGTGAGCCCAGCCACATAATAAAGGGGTAAGAAAATATATCCTGGTCAGCCTTGCACTACATCTCCTCAGTTTGTAAAATGAAGAAAACATCAAAGTGTCACTAAACTCAGAATACAAGGCACAGCTCCAGGGTGATTCGGGAATGTGAGCCTCATGCTATATGGTCTGGAAGAAGAAAAATCAGTCTGTGGATATAATTCCTTCCCAAGCATGTATATTTTGGACTACTTAGGCTATCATAGTACTACTGTAAAATTGAAGCTACTACAGAAGCGGCACTCAGAAGCTCATTTAGGTTGTGACAAAATGAGGTTCTTGGAGAAAATACGAGGGGGATAAAAGATATAATTTGAGGAACAATCTCCTTCCATATTTGAGGGACTGCACTCTATTACATATGAAATTACTTGCCCCCTCCCTGGTCATCTGAGACTCTCCTAATAAGAAACACTAATGAATAGGACCTTCTCTCCTGTACAATAAAGAACAGAACCTTCTCTGTGGTAGCACCACAATTATGGAATTCCCTCCTCTTTGAGTTAAAAATTATGCCCTCCATATCGGCTTTTCAGTTTGGACTTTCCTCCTTACTTTTTTAGTAGTCTCCATTCTGTTATGGTCACTTGCTTTTGAGGTTACAGTAATAAAGTTTATCGTTATTTATGCTACTAGTTTGGGTTTATTGGGTTTATTACTCGTATGTTTTTAAGGCTGCTGCTTTATATAACAGTATTATATTTATTGTACTTAAACGCTGTAAGCACCTTGGACAGCCCAATGTTGGAAGGGAAAGGTGGAATATCAATATTTTAAATAAGCAATAAAGTGCTGCAAAAATGTTTCATATTATAATAGAATTCTAAAAACAAGACTGTTATCTGATCCTTCTGCATATGGATAGGAGGTTCTCTCTTAAAAGACTGGCTATGCAATACACTAGGAGAAATTTTAAGTATTAGCCTTTGTAGCAAAATACAGGGGGAAAATGGCAGGCATCAAGCCTTTCCTAAGGAAGCTGGAGGGCATGCCTTCTAGACCAGATGGTTTGGCTTAGGACCCAGAACATTCTTCTGCAGAAGCAAGGCACTAAGGCCTTCCCATGCAGGTCAGACTGCAAAACCAGCAAGTTCCAGATTTCTTCTTGGTAACTACCCCCCCCCCCAACAGTTTGGCTCAGCCCACCTAAGTAGAATGGCGGGGGAAGCCTCGTGCGTTTTCCTTTCCTTCACATATTTTTCAGCTGGGTGTTTTGAGCAGGGTGTGTGCCCCCAGGTTCTCCCCTGGGGGCTGGGGATAAGAATAGGCCCTCAGTATGGTTGTACTTGTTGTAAGAGGCGACTAAACAGCCACCGGGTAGATGGGACTCGTCAGCCTGGGAAGGCAGCTCATCTGAGAGAAGGAAAACTCTGATCCCAAACCTCCACTGCCTTGTGGCTACATCCAGTTATGGAAAAGGCTTCAGGAGTCAACCTCGAGGCAAAATCCGGAGCCGGAGTCCCTGAGGCAGTTCATGGCTGAACACAGTCACATTCTGGCAACTCCTGCGATGCCGCTGGAACCAACCGTATTGGCCTCTGCCTTTCCATTGGACCATTTCAGCGACGTGGAGAGGGAGGATTTGCTGCATGGGTAACAGCCTATCCTCCATACCTACTTTACCCAGGCTTCACGCACTGGAGAGGACACTGTTCCAGAAACACCATTCAGAGCGTGACACCATGGTCTTCCAAGACTGAAGGATGCCAACAATGTGGTTAGGTCCTTTGCCCTCAGAGAGAGGATTGGATGTCTCATAGTTCAGCCCAGTTTCAAGGAAGAAATGTACACATTCCAGTTTGAGAGCACTTAAAATTTTGCATCAGGGCAAGAAAAAATTTTTTTTTAATGAACAAAAGCAGTTATCTTATTGAGGAGCTATCCTGAAATTCTGACACAAAGTTTCAAGGTAGTCCCATTTGTAGAAGAGTAGAGTTGGGATTGTCGCAATGGGCTACTTAAACCAACACTCTAGATCAGGGTTGGCAACTTTGCTTGCCATTGGGGCCAGAGATCATGCCTGTGAGTTGATGGAGGGCCACTGCATCAAGACACTACTTCTAGATATTTGGCATTGACATCACTGTTGAACTTCTTGCCGAGCTTTGCGTGGAGCTCAGCTTCACTTTAGAGGAACAGTGATGGTTAGTGCATCGAGGTTGAGCACCACATAGCAGCCCAGCTTGCCAAAGTACCCGTCTTTTCTGCCTGAGCACAACACCACTGTGCCAAAAAACCCACAAAGCCATTGCCTCTCCCCAGCCACTGCCAACACTCGCTGCCCAGCATGGCACTTACATTGCACTCCGTCGCAAGTCGAAAAGCCTCCTGCTCAATTTGCCAAGTGCCAGACAATTTTGGGTGGCAGACTGGATCTGATGCATAGGCTGTAGGTTGCCAAGATCCAGGATGCACTAAATCCAGGAGAAAGACACAAGCAGACAAAGCAGGTAAGTTAATCCTTTTCTCTCTTCTCCCTTACTACAACAGTGGCATGGAACATCAACTTGGTAGGGCTTGCTGGACTCTCCCATTGAATGTGCAAACGTAAGAACATTGATCCTCTGAGCATGTGCAAAGTACATTTTCCTTACCACTTAGTCACAGCTGTCACCATCATCATCCCCCCCCCACCTGTAATAAGGAAAGCTTTGATGAATTTTTGAACCCAGCATGTCTAATTTTAGAAATTAAATGCTCTGGGAGAAGAAGAAAAATACCATCCGCAACACCTTGGTAATAATTTTTCCTCCACCACCATTCCCTATGAGAAGGGATCATTTTCTATATCTCTCTCACACATACATTTTAACATTTAATATCAGTATTTTCAAATTCTCTCTATCAAGTGGGCATCAGCATGCCTATTTCTTAAGGATGCTTGAAAACAAAGGCAGGAGAGTTACACGCACGCAGCTTGGTTAAAGTGTGGTCCCTCTGAAGTCTGCTCTCACAAAATTGCAATGTAGGTTTCAAAATCAGGCAAGAGCACTAGAGAAGCTTATTGGATTCGACAGCAGGCACACCATATAGCCTGAAGACCAAAGAGAACAAAATCAGCATAACTCTTTGGAGGACTCATACATACACACACAGAGACAAGCTGCACAGATTCCATGTGTTTGGTAGCCCAGAAGGAACTGAAGCAGCTTTTACCTCTCATCTTTGCTCACAGTCATTATAGGGTCTTGCGGTTTTTTCCACCCATCCACCTGAGCAATTGCAAGTGTCTGGACAAGTGGGTTGCACTGGAGATCTCAAGTCCGACTTTGAATTACAAAAGTTGCAGGCAACACATTTTGCTTCTCAGTCAGTAGTACATACAAGCTGAATCTACCACAAGGAACGTTAACCACTGGTTTCCCCACTCTCCTCATCTCCTAGGAGCTAAATTAACTTTTGGACAGTGGTAGAACCAAACAATGGCAACCCTTCCAGCCACATGAGGCTTCAGTGAAATCCACGCAGAAGGCCAACCAACTTAGCCAATATTAAGGATGAGCAAAACTCATAGGAAATAAAAATCCAAGGGTCACAATATGGCAATATTGAGAACCAAAGAAAAGGTCTCCAGATTTTTTGAATTTTTTAAAAACTTGGTTAGCTTCTCAAAGATTTAATAGACTAGAAAACCAGTTCAAACTCTGGTTTAGAGCCGGATTAGGTCTCTGGCGGGCAGTGCTGCCTGAAAGCATTTAGACCAGCGATTTTCAACTAGTGTGCTGCAGCACATCTGTGTGCCACAAAAGGTCTGCAGGTGTGCCCTGGGAGTTTGGAGCACAGCGGTTGAAAACTGCTGAAAAACTCTTCTGAGTTCTGCGGTTCTCTTTCTTGGGCAACTATCTGTAGTAACAAATTGTCCCTCTTCCTCCACTGGAAGTAACAATTCATTGTTACTGGAAACAGAGTCGCAGAACCTTGAAGTCTCCTGAAAACTGGAAGTGGCATCACAAAAGGTGAAGACCATATAGGTCAGTGTGCTGTGAGAAGCAAAACATTGAAAATCTCACTGCTTAAGACCCTGGAGTGATGTAATGGCATGCTTGCTGCACTTTTGTGACCTTCATGCTGTGAGTGGAACCCTCTGCAACCACAGCTCCCCTCCCCCACTTCAGGTCACTTATCAGAGGAAGGCAGACTCCTCTGATGGGGGAAGAGCTTGACCAAATTGGTTTTCATTCCACAGATGAAGCTCCCCAGGACACCATTTTACATCATTGACTAGGGAGAGAGCTCCACTCACCGAATGAAGGCCACAGATTTCTCTGAGGCCCTGCCTGGGGCCTCTCCTTCCGCATGGAAAGGCAGCAAAGCAAGGTCTGAGGCTTCTAGGCCCTTAAGTGTGGCAATGTTTTTACCACACTTCAAGGCCTGGAAGCTGGTGTTCACTACCCACAGTAACATTAAGACCATTAATGTTAATGTCATTAATGTTAAGACCAGTGTTAATGTTAAGACCAGTTTGGGCGCCACCCAAGGCAGGTGTCACCCCCTACACCGTGCAACACACTCACCCAAAGCGACAGGGGGCACCCAGAAGTGGTTCAGCAATGATGCTATCATACCACCGCTGAAGTGCTTCCGGGGTGGCCATTTGTGGCTGTTCAGAGCCTGGGGGCAGAAGGGCCCATCCGCCACTAAACACGGCATGGGCCTCCAGTGGATAAGGGCTTGGGTGATGTCACCTGGGGTGTGTCACCAGGGGTGGACCTCCCCACACTTGCTATGCTACTGGTTAAGACCTTCTGGTGCTTAAACTCTAAAGAAACAACAACTTTGAAAGAAGAACCATTAGCAGTCAGTTCAGCAGGTCTGGGAAAATAATCCTGTAGGAAAGACATGCAGGGCCCAATCTAATCTTTTTTTAAGCTAAGGTAATTAGTTTAGAAAAAGAGTCTTTGTCAAAGGCTCCAAACACTCTTCCAAACACAAAGAGAAACAGAAAACAGACAACAGATCTTCCCATATGCAGATTCGTATAG
The DNA here is from genome assembly GCF_035046505.1 of Tiliqua scincoides. Lineage (NCBI taxonomy): Eukaryota > Metazoa > Chordata > Lepidosauria > Squamata > Scincidae > Tiliqua > Tiliqua scincoides. The sequence continues at coordinate 89,819,611 of NC_089825.1, forward strand.
ACATTATAAGGAGAGCTTGTCTTTAAACCACAGAACAAAAGCTCAAGTGTTTTCAAAGGACAGCAGCTCCCCCTGCATGGCTGGTTGTTTTGTCAGTAAATGGACAAGCTGTTGTCTTTCATAAAGGGAGAAAGAACTGGGAGGGAAAAAAGTAAACTCTCACAATAAAGGAGAAAAATACCTCAGCAGAATCTGCCAATAATAATTTAAAGCCCAAGGGAGCCAGCAGTGAAAGATCTCTTTAGCCAATAACGGTTTGCTTTGCCATTCGACTGATCATTGGGAAAACGCTCCGCAAAGCTTCTGGGGTTTGAAGTTTGCTGTGTGCAGTTATTGTTTGCCTAGAGGAGACAATGGATTCATGACCAGGTTTTCTCATTTCACCAGCACCGAGAAGACGCCAAAGCCTTCAAGTCAAGAATGCATGTATGTTAGGTGGGGGTGATAAAATTATGCAGTGGGCAGTGTGCAGAAAGTGTGTGAGAGTGAATCTTTGTTTTACTCCTTCCTCTCCCATAACATCAGATCTCAGAGCCACTTAATGGAATTGATGGACAGGGGTGCTTCACACGATGTGTACTTTGTAGAGTTCACTGCCACCGGTCACCAGCTTAGATGGTTTTAAAAGGGGGATTAAACAAAGTCTTGACTAGAGGACTAGCAATGACCATTAGCTGCACTGGCTATGCATAACCTCCATATTCAGAGGAAGAACTCCAGTTACTGAGCAGTAACAGCAGACCAGATGGTCCATGGATCCGATCCTGCAACACGCTTCTTGTGCGTGGTATGACAAACATACACATGGAAAACGCAAGCTCTCCACCCAACTCCAGTAATTGTACAAATTGACCTGATCGGCGTATCTGGTCAAGAGCATTAATGTTAGTGCCAAGAGTGTGTAGCACAGCACAGAAAGACAGGGGACCTACCAGATGGGCTTGCCATTTATTTTACTGAGATTAAAGAAGAGACAAAGGATCAATGAAGGAGTGTTTGTGTGGGGTGAGGGAGGAAGTGCATACTGTACAAGTGGAAGGAGCTATGTTGACTGCCAAAACAGAATGTCCTAAGGAAAGAAGTGGCTTGATTAACCCATTTTTGCCTGGCCCACAGGTTTGGTCCCTGCGGCACATATACAACATTGGGCAGAAATAGAGAAGGAGGAAGCCATACCAAAGGTGCAGAGTGGCAGAAGGCGTAGATGAGAGTGGGAGACAGAGATAAAGGGAGATGATGATAGAGAAGCCACAGCAAAGTAGAAATAGTACACAGGGAGACAAACTTGCCAAGAAATAGAAGCTGGGAGGCAACACAGATGATCAACTCTCTTGATCACCTCCCCCAGAGTCTGAAATATTTGATGAAACAGAGGGAACAGAAAGAAAGATTTGGGTATAGGGAAACAGTAGGAGCCAGGGAATGGGCATAAAAGGATACAGCTACACAGTACACTTGATAGCATCCCTTTACCCAGTATGAACACCTTCTATACCAAACATTCCCCACACCACATTCTCAAGTCTTCCTCCAACAGGACTAGAAACACACTTCTAAAGATCTGAAATGAAGAACTTCAGAATGTTGTCTAGAAACCAAAGTGCTGGATTTCTGGAGCACAAGAACTTAAGCAGCCCTGTTTAATAAGACCAAATGTCCCCCTTGAGTATTGCTGGAAAGAAGATGCAGGTCAGACGTCTTTAGGAATCCCACAAGCAAGCCACAGAGCCAGTAGCCTTCTCCTATGGTTGCTTCCCAGCATCTGGTATACAAGGATATACCCCCTCTGAACTTGGTGGTTCCACACTGCACTCATAACTGACAGCTATGGACTTATTCACTGCCAACATGTCAAATCCCCTTAATACTGTCTAATCCAGTAAGGGATGCACACTGTAGCAGGAAGTTCCATAAACAGAACACAACAGTAGCCATGCTCAATTCTTGCATAGGTAGCTACTACAAGAGCAATAATATAGAAATTCACACACGCAGGCACCCCTACCAGAATTGCCCTGAACACATTAAAGTCTAACAAACAGATTGTGGTGTATGCTTTTTCTGGTCACAGTTCACAAGGAAACACTTGTTCCTGATGAAGTGGGCTCTGGCCCAGAAAGCATACATTGCAATATATTCATTAGTTGGTTGCAAAAAAAAGCAAGGCTTGAACACAGCTGTCCCTCTGGAAAAAAATGCAGAAGTCACATTTGGAAATGAAATAAGACTTCAGATTTCAATTTGAATAAAAAACAAGCTGTTGCAAAACCACTCCTGGAACTGAAATGCAAATGCCACTTACATTAGTCTTCTGAAGTGCCCATGGTCAAGCATTAATGGCCCCCTCCCAGCTCAAACAGCCAAAAATTAGATCATAATTTGCAACAAACAGCAGTAGATTCTAACACATCCCTCTGAAAATGGTGAACCCTGGAATGTATATTCACATGTTGAAATTCCCTCAAGGGATGCACAGTGCAGGAACATTCACAGGAGATGGATGAGCTGCCACCCCACACATAGATGAGGCTGGTGGGTGGAAAGGCTCTGCGAGGCAGATTCAGGACCCCATAAAACGATTGCTAAAAGAGAAGGTTGCCTAGAGCCAAGGCCTCCTGTTTGGAGTGCAGAGACAGCCAGTTCAGATGGCTTTTAAAAAAACAACACACATACATTGCCTGCCTTTGAAATGTTGTTTAGATAAACAGACCCTCCCCTCCTTGTGGAATTCAGCTTTCCCAACTGTTCAGCTGGCTTGGACCTCGCTGCACCAGCAGAGTGCAAGCCGCAGACAGAGAGCTGCAGTTTGGATGTTGAAGAAGGGAGGTTGGTGGGAGGTTTATGAACAGTATGCCACAGCTCTGATCCTACCATCGCCAGATGGCTTCAGCTGTATCAATTACTGCTTATAAAAAAAACAGAGAAACCCACACACACAAAAATTGATAAATGAAGCATTAGCTTGCAGAGAGGCAACACCAACAGGTTGCTGCGCTTCAAGGTTTTTCAGAACAACCATTTCAGGAAAGAAAGAGGCTGCAGTGGCCTTGCTCCAGTTCTTGAATGTGATTTTTTTCCCCCAAAACAACTGGCAACTGGGTAGAGATGCACACTCCATGCACATCTAGCCTTTTTAATGGGGCTCAGGTGAGATAAGCAGTTAGCTAGCTGTGCTTATGTCTGCATTAGCTTTCTCACAGCTTAACAGGCAGAATTTAAGTTGCTCTGTTTTGATCTAGTACCACCAAGCCTTACCTTACAGTCTTCTTCTTTCCTTGAGTAGCATTTCTATCATTACAATTTGCCAAGAGTGCCTCCAAGGTCATGTCCCCCAAGTTGTGAATGCACCCAGCAATGCAAGCATTTTCTGTGCTTGTTCTTCCTTCCTCCAGAGGCCTGAAAACAAACAAAGCCCCTTCTGGAAGCAATACAAGACACTTTGGCTTGAGCAAGACTTTTGTGACTGGAGACGATAAACATGGGGTTCATTTCATGGCTAATTTGAAACAGATCTATGTGTTTACACTATACCTTACTAAATATTAGCTCCCCTTTGGGACCAACAACACACATATCAATACAAGGACAAATGTTATACTGTACTCTCCATGGACATGGTGCCTTAAAATAAAAGGTTTGGCCATTCTTCTCTCATCAGTGAATTTGTTAGAGATGGACTTCGGCGCAAGTCATTCTCTCACATATCCAGGAAGTACATGAACACCTGAAGTGACCTTAAACCAAGTCAGAATATTCATTCATCTATGCCAGTGGAGCACTGGTAAATACTGAAGTGCAGGACCCCAACATGACACCTCCCAAAGTCACAGCCCCATAGCAAAGCCCACTAAGGCTTACAACAACAACCCATTTAATTTCCTTATTAAGAGTGTTTTCTTCTCCTACCATTTATTTCTGCTTCAAAAATTATTAGATTTCATTTAAAGATCTAGCTCATGTCATCTTAACCCCTTGGTGTGGACTGCAGTAGTTAAACACAAATGAACACCACATTGAAAAACAGAACTAAAAAAAAATCCAAGATAAATATACAAGGGATTTCAATAGTTAACCATGCAGGTTTGCTCAGAAGTCCCACTACTTTCAGTAGAATCTCATTCCAGATAAATTAATATAAGGCTGTAGCTCTAATATTACATGAGCCACGTCCTGCCTCTTGGCATAGGCCCCTAGGCAAATATTTCAGTTTGCCTCCTGCTGAGCTTGATGTTTCCAACTGCTCCTGCTGTAGAAGTCCTGGAGCGCTGCTCCCTGCCCCTAAGAAGGCTCAGTAAGGTCTACATGGATTGGCAATGGCTCTCAAAAGGTTCCACACAGAGGTCTTTCCTAGCTCTAACTGGTGGTGCCAGCAGTTAAACTTGGAACCTTCGGCATGGAGAGCTGGAGCTCTGCCACTGAATTATACATCTCCTCCCCCCCCCATTTTTACTTTCAAAGGAGCTAGAGGACAAGTATCAACCACATGAACCAGCAAAGTCTTGGGTGCTTTGAATACACTTTGAACACCACTTGATCTTTCCGACATTAGAAAAGCACATCTCCACCCCATGTCAGAAGGGTCAAGTGCAAATATGAACTGCATGTCACACAAAGCTCTTGGGGGTCTTGGCCATTCATGATGTCCAAAGTTGGATTATTCCCTTCCAGACACAACATTTGTCAGCTCCAGACATCCAAGGCGAAAAGTCGTCTTTGAGAAGCTTGCAGCATGTCCAAACGTTTAATGAGAACAAAGTGATTTGGATATTAAAAGGTCTGAATGTGGGAGACAGTCATGAGGCCAACATCAGGTAAGTGACTCTCTGTCAGGTTCACAGGGCTGCCGTTGTGAGGGGGAAAATAAAGGGTAAGAACTGTATAGAATTCTGTATGCTGAAAAGCTGTACATGATAACAGCACAGAAACTGCATTTACAACAAAAGCACCCAAATTCAGAATTTCAGTCAGTTCAATACTTATCCAAGGGAACCAGGTTCAAACTTGAGTGGACAGCCTTGAACCCTTTGAAACTTGGGGTGGAAGAAAACCATGTCTGCCAACTGTGCATTTGTGACAGGAGGCATCAAAAATTAAACTCATCTCCCCCCCCCCCCAAATCCAGATGTTCTTAAAAGCTGTAACCTAGGATGTGTTGAAAAACACTACAGAGTTCAATGCATGTCAAGGCATCCCCAATTTTTAGAATAAAACAGAAAAGTACCTATTTTAGAGAGAATGGATCAAATGCATACGGTTCTGTAAATATACTGTACTGGTAATCCGGTACATATCTTTACAGTTACTGCGACATTCCAGGTTTAATAATTTTTGATCCTGTATCCCTGCTTCAAGTCCATAAGTAAAGTAAGCTACAATCCTAAATATAATCTACCTATTTGCTTGAGGAATCTCTGAAAGCTGCTGAGAACACCCATTCTAGGTCTCTTCTGCCCTTAAAGGAAAGAGAAGTTCACACAAATCCCAGAACAGATTACCCTTTCTGCCCATGTGTCTTTGGTTCCCCAAGGAAAGAGATTGCCAAAATCAGCCCTGCTTTCCAGTCAAGCACCTCCCTGAAGATGAGGCAGGGCTGGTGATGTCAAGGTCCGTTTAACTTCTTGCAAGTCTGTCTGCATCCTCCAAGCAGAAGCTGAGGCAAGAGACTCCCTGAGCAGTTATAACTGCTGCTGCAAACCCAATGGGGATGAAATCTTTGTCAAGTAACAGCAAACCTTTCAGTAAACAACACGGCTTCTTCCTTGGAATAATTAAGCCAGCCTTTCTTGCTCATACCCAGAGACACAGATGCTATGCAACTGACACCAGCAAACCTTCCTGTTATTAAAGATACCCTTAAGATGCAGTTTAAAAACTTAGAGATTGGGCTTATTTGAGTTTTCCACAAGGCTAGCAGCGTAATGAGGAGAGAGAAAAAAAAATTTAACAGGTTCAGAAAAAGAAATGTCACTTTTTGGCAGAAGATCATCCTAAAAACTTCTGTACTGGGTCACTGTAAAGATCCACTCTTTGGAAGATGGCTGAGCAAGTGCCTCTGGAAACTTACAATCAATCTGAGAAGAAATAGTCACTTCCTGGGTACCTGCAGCACCCAGTAAACCAAGGTACCTTTTAGCCCACAATAGCTGCTAACAGGTACACCTGCTACTATTATCAGTCTAATCCAGTACAGGGCAGTGGGTTTTTAGTGAGGATTCAGTGGCTTCCCTGGCTGGTTTCTGCTGCTCCTTAGGGACATACAGCTCACAGTTTGGGAACAACTGGTCTAATCCTTTCTTAAAACTTAAGCAAAGAACTGACTGTTTGATAGCCAAGAGCAGGACAAGAGAACACAATTGATTTTTTTTTAGTTGGCAATTGTAGCCTGGATTTAACAAGCATTTTTGCTATGGACTACTTAAGCACCTTGTCACATTCTGTCACAGCCTTTTTCTGAAAATCCAGAAGGACCTTAAAATTGCCATTAGCATCAGACATCTCTCTTGCATCAGCTTCCCTGTTAAGACAGCCCAAACACATCATACTTTGCACTTATATAGGTTTTCACATATATTAGTGATGTACATACACATAAAGAATTCTTACAAACTTATCTGGGCTTAAATAAACATAGTCTTGTGCAAACAAAATTCCTGCTTATCTGGACCTCAAAACAATTAAGGCTTAAAAGCCCCAAAACATATCACCTCTCCCCTGCCAATTAATAAAGGTAGCTTGGAACTCTCAAGTGTAGTACTAAGCAAGGTCAGAAAAAGATATCTTTCTAAGGGTAAAAAGGCATAAGGATTTCTTCGGGGATGTGACACAACCATTTCATCAGCCACCTTCTCACCATCAAAACCTGTGAATCTTCCACCCACCTGCATGGAAATTGAGACAAAACTTGCATATGTTTGGTTCTGCTACTGGTGTCTCCTATGCCAAATTGCATCTTTCTTCTTCTTATGAAATTTAGAGCTAAAGCAGAGATTATCTAAGGCAGACACACCACCATGAGCCTTCTTCTTCTCACCGTGCTTGAAGCAAATAGGTTCTGACCCTTTGCCTCTTGCTCCATTCACAAGAGGATTATGCAAAGAGAAGGCAAAAGAATCAAGCAGGAGTCCACACCTCCCTTGATCACTCCAGAGAGACCAACTTTCAGAAGCAGTTCCACTGAAATGTTAAGCAATTCCTGGGCTGCAAACATGTCACATTAACCTCAACAAAGCAAGACACACAAAACCAAATCTGATCAAATGAAAGAGGTCCTTTTAAAAAAAACAAAACATAAAGCCATGAAGACAAGACAGAACACACAGTACAAAAGAGTAATTATATTTCCAGAGAGAGAGAGAACGAAAGAAAAGAAAAAGAGAAAAGTTTTACCAGTTACTTTGGAACTTCTTCTCTGTGACAGAAAAAGTGACTCAGAATGGCACAGGACCAGATCTTCTGCAAACCAGTGAATTGGATACAAACACTCAATAAGAACCATTTCATCAACTCAGACAAGAAACCTTTGACACCATGTTCAAGAACAATAAAATTTCTTTTTTAAAAAACAAAAGGTCAGAGGGTAAAGGAATCACAGGAGTAAGGAGGAACCAAACTAAAGCAGGGAAAAGAGATACCAGAAGAACAAAATTTCCACGATATCCAAACAGGTAACCATTGTTCTTGGACAGCAAATTCCAAGTCAAGAGTATCACAACAGTTCCTCAAAGCCAGTAATGGCTGTCTCTGTCCGATCTGCATCTTCCAGATAGAGTCCTTGCTTCTTTGCTTCTAAAAGTTGCCATTTTGTGCGAGGTTCTCTTTTTTGCAGTTCATGTACAAGTGCTATTAAAAGACCAATCACATTGTGGCTGGACACAGGAACTTCAGCACTGTGAGAAGGTCTCTTCCTTTCTCAGTCCGTATCCCATGGACGCTCCTGTTGGCGGACTTCACTTCATCCAAGCAGACTCTCCATTTCATTCCCCATCCCCCACCCCCAGTACATCATTTCCAAAACAGACAGGAGCGTCCTCTTCGCTCCAAGCATGTCTGACTTCGTGTTCTGTGCTGTCAGGTGCAGAGGGGCCATATGTTCTCTTTTTTGTCTTACACTCCAGATCAGTGTTGGGATCTGTTGTCTCAGGCTGGCACCTGGCCAACCCCCTTAAGTTCTTGACTCAGCCAAGTCAAAGGGAAACACACAGACAATGCAGCAACAGGGATATATTAGGTTGAACAGCCCCTTTTACCCAAGGTCCTCCCCTCCCCCATTTGTCCCCAAGTATACTTGGCGCTGTTTTTTGTTTTTTTTTAAAGTCTGCACGTCCCAAAGCAGTCTTTCCCCCCACCCCCCACAACAGAGTAAAAAGCTCCACAGGTTGCATTGTCTACCTGGTGGTCAAGGTCGGAGAAGTAACGGCTTCTGTCGCTACTTCCATTAAAAAAAACACAAACACACACACACAGGGTTGTGCAATGGGGTCCAGTCTTAGGATTGCTTCAGTCGCTTGCGTGGGGGTCCCAGAAAGGGACACTGTGCAGAGGCTAATGAACGATATGCCTCTGCCACCAAATGAGGATGAGACACTACCATTGACTTCCAGCCTGAAGTTTCCATGACATCAGAAGCATGGCTGAAAAAGAATAATCAAGAATCCCAAATTACTCACTTGGAATAATATGGAAAAAAAACAACATGAAATGTGAAAAAACAACAGTGACACATTCGCACTAAGGCAAGAGTTCCCAATATGTGTGTCACAACGTCCTGGGGCATCACAAGGTACCTCCTGGGGGTGTTGCGGGAGGCCCAGCACCTGGCAATGAGACTATAGCATGAACCTAAAGATAGTGGCAAGAGGCTTGGCACAGCAGGTAGAGGTGCTGGTCACTAAAACTGTGCATTTGCAAAAGCCCTCCCACCTGCCCCTGGCCTCCTTACCGCTATTTTTAGGCTCCGCCCTTGCAACCCAGAAGTGGCCAGTAACATTGTTGCCCAATGTGTTTTGTGTCACTGCCACTTACTTCTGGTCCCAGTGCTGGGGAAGGGCATCGCCGGTTGGGTAATTTTAGGAAGCGCTGCTCTAAGGAAAGACATTTGAAGGCCACTTTATATTTCTGCCTTTGGGATCCTGGTTGTGTTTTTATTTTTAAAATAATCTTGCTACCCTCTTGTAAATTTACAGGCTTTATGTAACAACTTTGAAAAACTGCTAGCCTGTTGCACCAAGCACAAGAAGGGGTAGTGTGGCAGCTTAAAGACTAACACAGTTATTGTGTCATCACCTTTTGTGAACTAGAGCCCAAGTCATCAGATGCATGAAATGTTATCCTCAGTTGGCAGGAATGGGTGTATATGTACACACGCGCAGGTAGATAGAATACACAATTGTGACCAGTGAGGCCAAAGGGTTATGGAATGCCAGTAGTACAGTCCATGACCATTTTTAATATATAATTTAAAATGTAAGCGCTGTGCAAACAATAATTGATACAAACAAGTTGATGCCATGTTAGCTTAAAAGAATCAAGACTGTCATGGATACGATGTTCCTGCTTGCACCCAAGCTATTCCTGCGATGTTCTTCATTTAAGCCATTTCTGCTCAACGTTGCATATATGCAACAGAGATCAAATGTGTACACCTGTGGGCTGGGCAAAAATAGGTTAATAATGAGGCACCAGGGGCATCTGATACTTCCCCACTTCCTTGGCCATGTCTTAATAAGTACTCAATCCATCCCAGAGAAGACACATTCCTTGTAACTTATATTATAGTATTGTTCAACATGATCCTGCTCTTGCTGGCTTTATTTTTTAAGCTCTCTACTTATTTATCTCTGCTATATCTCAAAAAGAATGCATGTAAGTGACGGTTACTGTCCTGAGCAAACACAGGTGAATAGTCTCTTCATTCCAGAGAAAACGTCATTCATAATCCCTGCAGAGCTATAGGTGACAGTTGCTACTTGTCTCTTCAGCATGATGGCAAAACAGAAGAGTAGTAGAAGCTTAACCTCTACCAAAGTGGAAGCACAAGCTAACATGGGAGGCCAGAGCTTCTGTTTGACAAAAAAGGTGTAGATACACTGAGAAACAAAAACAGGGGAGGCAGGAGAGCTGTTTGGAGAGCAGCTTATGCTGACCCACCAAAAATGCAATGGCACTGCATTTCACTGACCCAGTGAAATGCAATGGGACTCTGGGAAGGAGAACAACTCTGGGGCACAGATTTCCCCCACTCTGGAGCTTAAAGAACCCCCCACTTACTAGTTTATGAAGTCGACTGCCTGAGTTTTCAGTTGGTCAGCACTGTGTAGGTCGGCCAAGATTAGGATCTCTGCTGCATTTTCCACAGACAGGTTGCTACACAGAGCATCCTCGCACATCACCTTTAAGCGTTCCAGAGCATACTGCAAAAAAGAAAGACACAATGACACTGGACTGAGAGTCTACAGAAAGGGGAAACTGCAAAGAGGTCAACTTCCTCAAAGCCAAGTGGGTTTTATCAGCATTTGGGAGAGAACAAAGACTTGAAATGTTGGTTTCCCCACCCTGCCCCACTTTTTAAAAAAATCCTATGCTGCTGGGGTGCTTACCCTGTTTGTTGGGACACACATTCCAAGTTTTTTCACAACACTGGTGCAATAATAAAAATTAAACCAAGCTAACAAGCAAGGTCCCCCTCCCCCATACAGTAAGTATGTGAAGCACAACACTGAAGACCCACTGCATAAAAGTGTGGAGAGGAAAGGGCACATATGCCCAGAATATATTAGTGTTCCACACAAGCAGAGCATATTCTCTCTGACAAACAAAACCTCCAAGGCCTCCTGGCTGTGGAGAAAAAAAAAAACTGGAAATAACATTTCACTCTTCCTCTATCGCCCCTTTTTTGCCAAAAAATATTTGAAGTGTGGGCCAAGCCTGAATCACAGAAGCAGAATTATGCAAAATCTAAGTGGCTAATCTGCATAACTTGGGAGATCTGGGCATAGAGAACCTACAAATCCCATACAACAGCCCATATGTACAGGTGAACCAAAAAGCAACATATTCCGATCTTCCAGGTACAACAGCATCCTTTTCCATCCTCCTCAGTAACACTCTGGAAAGAAAAAGACCAGCCCTCTAATCACATCTTCACCCAAGAGTCCAATGACAGGTCTCCAGGGTTGAGGATATGTGCCATGTTTTGTTTATAGTATAATTACATATTTTTCCCAAGAGTCTGGCGGATGACAGAACAAGCTGTTCCCAAGTCTCCTGGGCAAATATTAAGATTTTATGTGCTACCATAAATGGTTTCACTTTCAGTTTTAAAAAGACACCCAGGGAAGTTTAGACAAAATAGTTACATAAACCACAAACACCAACCAACTGAAGACCCTTCCAACTGTTGGGCATGGAGAGCTGGAGAGAAGCATTTAAAGCATTCGTAGCTTTAAAATTCACCTACTATTAAACTGCTTCCAGAGGATGAGATAGACTTTTATTGTGCAAATGATAAGATCCTCTAAGCATTTACTGAACAACTGAGTGGTGTTGGGAAAATACTAGAATTGAGACATAGAATGTGAACACTCATTTCAAACTGCTTGGTGACAAAACATCAAGCTGAACAAAAAGTAGTCCTCAACTCGACACACAGGCAGGTTGAACCATTCAATTTAAAACATTTGTGTATTTGTGAATATGTTCAAAACAAAAGCCTAGCTATCCAACACAAAATGCAAATATGCCAAAATAAAAGTCTTCATACTGGTTCTCTCTGACGTACTTCATTCTCTTTTTTTTTTGAAGAAAAAAATAGAAATAAGTCAATGGCTGGTTTGCCACACCGTCCCAAGTACCTTGTCAGCAGCAGCAAGCAAATCATCAGCCATTTTATCAAGATTAGGTGCCTTCCCCGTATAAATGAAGCACATCATTTCTTTAAAAACTTCAGGTTCCACATCGTTGATTTCAACTCGATTCTGCACCAAGGGAGAAGTCATAATTATTCTTCTAATGCTTACACAACAAACCCCAAGTATCCCTCTCCTGCCCAGAGATTTATTTTGTGACAAGGTGGAACTATCTGGAGATGTAAGACAGACATTTAGTAAAAAGTGCTCAGAGAACACAAAAGACACAGTCTCAGTTGCTCCTTCAGCTACAGAAGAAGATACACTGAAATATCCTCATTAGCCCTGGCTTTCTGGCATCAAGGATGGTGACAGAACTGATACTCATTGATATACAAACTTCATTATACAAAGTACAACTGTGAAATGCTGGCTAGCTGGCAGTGTCTTGGTAGGTCTTCAATAATGTTTTCCCAAAATGTCCCAACTGACTTTTGTCTGCCTCGCAACAACTTATTCCAATTTATTTTCTGCCCAATCCCAAAGGGCTCAGTGCAGGTTACAATACACCTCTTATCTTATTCTTATCCTCACAACAAGCCTCTGAAGTACGAATGGCTGAAAAACTGCAACTTGGACTAAAGACACCAACCAGTAGACTCCAGAGCTTGGAGATTTGTATAACAGATTTGCACACAATGCTCTGTCTGCATGAAACACAAAGCCTGAAAGTCAAATGCTCAAGTGGAGTGACATCTGGTAGGCCTAGTCTGTCTTCTCTCCCCAGCCATTCCTCTGGTCAAGATTCAAGTTAGCAGAGTTGACTTGCTTCTTTTCGGTTCCCAGAACAAGATGCTTTGCCAGCCTGGACACACAACAGCATGTATTTTCATTATCCCCTAAGACTCTTTGCTCAGATAAGACCTTTATGGGCAGAGGTAAAATGTTTGCGATGTTTTGTGAGCTATTATTTGGGCAACCAAGAATCACTCCATTTCACCTATTCAGTATCTCCCAACCTGTAGACCAACACATGTGGACTGGCACAGCTCACTTACCTTTTTACTCTCTTCCATCTCATGTTCAAACATAGCGCTGAAAACTGGAGAACGAGCTGTAACCGGGAAGGGGGGGGGGAGAACACCACAAAAATGTAATTAAAAGATGAAAAGGTAACCCTCCTCTTCAGAGACAAACAGAAACATGCAAATTCTGCACATGTAAATACAGGACACCTTTCCATGTAAGGAGCAAACCAAACATAATAAGAAGTTTTCAAGAGGAATGTAACAAGTTCCCCCCCCCCCCAGGACACAGGTTCAATTAAACAAAGTAAACTAATTTGTTTACTTTGTTTACAAAGTCCTCATTTAAATGTGTCACAGCCTTCCCAACCCATTCATACCACAAACATGAAAAACAGAAAGCTACAGTTTAACAAGGGAGCAGTCAGTTTCCTTGTCAGTTTGCACCCCAGCAATCTTTCCTCCCAGTTCTTAGGATTCCTTGCCAGCAATCTATGACAGTTAGACCAGTTTGCAGTAGGATAAACAGGGCTGTGCTCACTCTGTACTAAAAATGAAAATTCTGCTCCCAAGCAATCCAAATTCTGCACCGAGCCAAAGATGGATTAGGCAGTCTGCATATATTATACAAACATTATCATCTTTCGTGTTTTTTTTTCTGGTTCTGCCAGTCATGGGAAGGGTGAAAACCTTTGCAGGACACCAAAATCGGCACTAGTCTCTGGAAAATCTTATTTATCCCCCCCATCTAGTTTCTGGGATTTCAGCAGGCAGTGACCACATTTTCAACTGTATCTTTGCAACCATAAGATATAAAATAAAATAAATTGCATTTTTAAACAATTCAAAAAACAAAAGCTGAATTCAGTAATTAGAAGGAGCTTTTAAATCTTGCCCTTTGACCAAGAAGTTCAAAGCTATATGGTTTCACTAGGTTAGATGAGAAACAGTAACCAGAGTAACTCCAGAGTAACCCACTGAGCTTCACAGCTGTATGGAGATTCAACTCAGATCTCCCCAGACTTAGTTCAACACACTAACCCACTGCACCACCTTCATACATTTTAGGCTTTTATAGAAACATGGTATACACATGACTTAGCCAAAGCTTTCAGAGGATCTTTACACCTCAGTTATTAGGCATTTTGTGCATGTTTCCTGAAACACAACTACTCTACCCCCTCAACTTTCCCCAAGGGTCAGCAGTTTCATCCACCTTTTAAAGAGGTATTCAGAACCACTTTCAGCAAATAAAAAAGAGGCAACCTGTGAAAGACTCATCAAGGCACTTGGCTTGACACTGATCTGTCCATTCGCCATCTTGCTAAGCCTCAGGCCCATGTCAATACCGACCTGCTAATATGGCTTTGTGAGCCTGGAACTCCTGGCCTGCCACACACAAGCAGCAGTCCGTGAAGCGAGAGTTTTCCCAGAGGCCTCCCAACTCATCAGCCAAGCGGCATTCAGGTACCTTCACCATGTTCATGGAGTTCTGGCCGGAGATATTGACAGAGTCCTGTACTACACTCACCTGAAAGGAAGCAAAAGGTCAGTGTCTCTACAAGAGAAGTAGCAGTGACAGACAAAGGATGGTAAACAACAACAAAAATCCCACCAATATAGTCACACAGATCTCCTTTCTTGAAGAATGGCTTCTTCCAGCAAAGCTGGCCCATGGGATTAGGGATGGGGCCATAGCTCAGTGGCAGAGCACTAGCTTTGTCCAAAGTTCAATTCCTGGCATCTCCAGGTAGGGCTGGGAAAGAACAAACATACTTAAGAGCTGCTACAAATTATAAGGAATACTTTCCTAGGTGGACCAACAGGCTCACTCAGCCGAGGACAGTACCATGTTATTTCCACTGACCTGGACAATTAGAAATTAATGTAGGTGCTCCATCCTGCATAAATGAAAGGACCACTCATATCCAGAACAATGACTATGCAAACAATGCCCATTGTGACCACTGTCTGAATGGGCAGAGCAACAGAAGACAGCCCAGCTTCATATAACTTCAGAAGACATTATCGAAGTCATCAAGCCACACACTGCAGTGGAAGGCAAAAACTGTCAGTGGAGAAAATACAGGTGGCCATTTACTAAGCAGAAATTAGCAGTGTGTGAGTAAGCACCAGGGAACTGAACCTTCTTCAAATCTTGCAAAATGTTACTTCAGTGATTCTCAAACTGTACGTTTCACAGGGGCTTCTTATTGGCTTTCCCAGGCACCATCGTGAATCTTGTGAGATCTCACACAATTCAAAATGGTGGTGCCTGGGAGAGCCAGGAAATGTCATTGCTACAACAGGGTGCTGAGACTGGGGTAAGTTTAGGTACTGCTGCCTTATTTTCTCAAATTTTTGCCAGACAGCAAAGTTGATCTCACCACTTGGCATTAAGGACCAGGGATTAAATGAACAGTTCAGTAAGCTACCACAGTGAATGCTCACCTGTATTCACCCTGCTATACTAGCTATATTCCTACCTGATCCCATATACAGTTACTGATCAGACAAATAAACCTGAGAAAAACCAGGTGCCAAGATTTAGGAATTCTCAAGTTTACAAAGAAGTTCCCTGAAGCAAGATCAAGCCTCCCTCCCTACACCAAGGGAACAGCTATTCAAACCGTCCCAGTATAGTTAATGACTTTCTTTTCTTGAATTGTGATCTTAAGATCTGTTTCAATAATACTTCTGAATTCTTAGATACATGAAAGTTCATGTTTCGTTTAGATCAGCTGTAGGTCAGGACCCACTTGGTGGGCTGTGACCCAATTTCTGGTGGGTCCCACAGAACCTCCAATGAAAAACACAGGTGATGGAAAGGTCATAACTAATTGTCTCAATCTCTGAAGCTATTCAAAAATCAGATAGCTGCTAATTGCCCTTCAACAGCTGAGCTCCTGCAGTCTGCAAGCTTGTGTAAATATAGAGAGATAAATGTTTACAGCCTTTTTTCCTAGTGTGTTCCCCCCCCCCATCAATTACAAGTAGTGGGGACAGGTGAAGGCTGGGTCACATAACTAAGCCCTTCAGCCTTGAGGTTATTCATTAGGGCTGCCTCATTACAAGAAATGGATTGAGGGTTTTTTTGCAAATAGACATACATATTACTTATAAATAAAATATTATTGCTTTCTAGATCGCTTTTTTTACTAGCTCACTTTTTTGAAGTCTTGTAAAGCTAGGTGGGTCCCAACAGACTGTCATTTATTAAGTGGGTGTGGGTGCTAAATGGTTTGAGAACCACTGTTAGATCAATGAAAAATGGAGTGAGACTGGTCAAAGTGACATGCTTTCCAACATTCATTCAGAAGTGATTTTGAAATGGATGCGACTGTTAAGATCACTTATAAATCTGAAGATATCCAGGACATAGCACAGACAGAAGAATACCAATTCCTTCTCAACTTGAAGGAGTAAGCTAGCTGAAGAGAGGAAAGTAGGAGTCACAAATGCATTGCCACTCTGGATCATAACACTAGTCCAACATTAAAGTCCTCTTGGAAAGTTTGCAAGTAAGACCTGATGGCAATATCTTTTCTTGTTGCAAGCTCCCTGAATCTTATTGGACAAGGCTATAGATGTCTCTGAACATGCCTATTCTACCTACATTAGCTAGAAGCAACCAATACCCTTCTCTCACATATTTATAACTAAAACCTCATCTTTGTCACTTATGACAACGTTTCAAAGGCCTACTCTGTCTATTATGAAATGCAAGCAAATGCAAAGGCTAGTTCACATCTAGAATCCCAGTCCATTTCTGAGCACAACTTGGTACCCAAGTACCTGAAGGAACACTTATCAAAATCATACCAAAATGCTTAAGTGCCAAGGTAAAAGACATCCTTTTATTTTGCTTCTACACATCCAAAGTTCACCAACTTCAAGTCCCATTGACTGCAATAAGTTATTAAGCATGTGTTTAAAAATCTCAAGCATTAAGATCAGCGGGATTTGAAGCATAAGTCTCTGGATGGATAGAGTCGCTTTTCTGCAGTTACAAAAGCAAAAAAAAAAAAAAAAAAGCATTTTATTAAATGAAAAATTGAGATCTTCAGGATGCTGCCATCTGTGTCCAAAACAAAGAGCCCTGATCCTGCCTACAAGACACAGCAGCTATTTCTATCTGGAGAGTGATACACCAAGGTTCTCAGTATAATCTAGTCAGCAGCCTGTAGCTCACGGCTGCTGGTTAGCAAAGCAAGGACTGGGCTAATGCAGGCAAATGTCTCACGTGGTCAGGCCCTCACATTAACACCGCTCAGTCTATGTGCTGCAAGGTGATCGAAGAGAGACACAGAAGTTAAAATTTCAAGAGAGGCAGACAAACATTTTGCCTCAGCAGTATTCAGGTTTTAAACAGAAATCGAATCCCTTGCCTCTCAGTTCAAACACGATAAATCCTTAGAGAGAGACTGCAGTAAAACACCCACACACACACACACACACCCTACTCCTGCTAAACAAAACACAGCTGTAAGCACCTGTGGCCAAGAGGAAAAAAGTTAACTGAGCATATGGCACACCTACCTAAACGGCAGGAAAACCTCTCTGCATCAGCAAAAGCCAGTGCAAATTCTCATTTCTATGCACTTCTGGCTTCAGGACTGTCCTCCTGTTCTAGAAGCTTAAGCTTTTCTCTGACAAAGACCTATAAAGACCCCACGCGTTTCCAGAAGGAGTCCTGAAGAACGTACCACAAAGCTGTGGAGGACGGAAAGATCACCTAGTCTAGATACCCAAGCCTTGTGGGTTCAGCCACCAGCTTCCCCATCCATTCTTCCGCTGACCAGCCTGGGCAACCCGAATAACATGACACAAAGTGCACCAAACACACACACACACACTTATTGTGCAATAACTCCAGACAACTCAAGCAACTGAGCCAAGCTACAGGGGGAGACAAAGTGTTCCCCCCTCTCTGCAATCACCAACCAGCTCTTTCAAATTCTGAACATGTATTCAGATCCTGAAGATGAGTAAATGGAGGGGTCTGCTTGCTCACCACCACCACATTAGGAGAACTGAGCTATTTTATGAAATAATGAACCTGCAACTGGAGCCAAGATGGTGGAAGCACTTAGCTTATAAATGTGTTGAAGGGGCTATCTCAAATTAACCACAGTCTTTGTGGTGCTAAGCCACCACCACCCTCCTTACCTCACAGAAGAGAGTGAGTTTGTCATCTGGAAGGAGTCCGTTGGCCTCATCCAAGAGAAAATCTCTTCTAATAAACTTCTTGAATCCCCAGTCTTTGCCTTGCACAAATCGATAGGCTCGCTGGCTCTCTGAAAACATATGAAGTTGGATTCTTTGAGAAAAAAGAAAAGCACACAGCCAGAGCCATTGCTTGCTCTCTGCTTGTGACCTGATAAATACCCAGTTACCCTTACCCATTGCTTTTGTTTCTTCTCCCTTTGCATTCAGGATGGAGAACTTGAATTTGGCTCGAACTTCACTCTTTGGACAGCTGACCAACAACAGGTAGAGTGAAAGGTAATCTTTACTCTCCTCATCCAAGCCCTTTGGGTTCACACGCAAACACCTGCAGAATAGAGAAACCCTTTTCATATTGACTGATCATTTTACCCTGATCCAGTGAATCTAACCTAAACTTGCAGACACAAGACTCCATCTACAGAGCTGTTGTACTGGAGTGCACAAAAGTATGGGAGGGGGAGAAGGACAGTGCAATGGGGTCACCATGAGTGTCACTCTGCATACTCCCAAACAAAAGAGGACTGTGAACATTTTTCTTGCCTCCATAAGATTCTTGAGCCCCACATAAGAACATAACATAAGAACATAAGAACAGCCCCACTGGATCAGGCCATAGGCCCATCTAGTCCAGCTTCCTGTATCTCACAGCGGCCCACCAAATGCCCCAGGGAGCACACCAGATAACAAGAGACCTCATCCTGGTGCCCTCCCCTACATCTGGCATTCTGACTTAACCCATTCCTAAAATCAGGAGGTTGCGCATACACATCATGGCTTGTACCCCATAATGGATTTTTCCTCCAGAAACTCGTCCAATCCCCTTTTAAAGGCGTCTAGGCTAGACGCCAGCACCACATCCTGTGGCAAGGAGTTCCACAGACCGACCACGCACTGAGTAAAGAAATATTTTCTTTTGTCTGTCCTAACTCTCCCAACACTCAATTTTAGTGGATGTCCCCTGGTTCTGGTATTATGTGAGAGTGTAAAGAGCATCTCCCTATCCACTCTGTCCATCCCCTGCATAATTTTGTATGTCTCAATCATGTCCCCCCTCAAGCGTCTCTTTTCTAGGCTGAAGAGGCCCAAACGCCGTAGCCTTTCCTCATAAGGAAGGTGCCCCAGCCCCGTAATCATCTTAATCGCTCTCTTTTGCACCTTTTCCATTTCTACTATGTCTTTTTTGAGATGCGGCGACCAGAACTGGACACAATACTCCAGGTGTGGCCTTACCATCGATTTGTACAACGGCATTATAATACTAGCCATTTTGTTCTCAATACCCTTCCTAATGATCCCAAGCATAGAATTGGCCTTCTTCACTGCCGCCGCACATTGGGTCGACACTTTCATCGACCTGTCCACCACCACCCCAAGATCTCTCTCCTGATCTGTCACAGACAGCTCAGAACCCATCAGCCTATATCTAAAGTTTTGATTTTTTGCCCCAATGTGCATGACTTTACACTTACTGACATTGAAGCGCATCTGCCATTTTGTTGCCCATTCTGCCAGTCTGGACAGATCCTTCTGGAGCTCCTCACAATCACTTCTGGTCTTTACCACTCGGAAAAGTTTGGTGTCGTCTGCAAACTTAGCCACTTCACTGCTCAACCCTGTCTCCAGGTCATTTATGAAGAGGTTGAAAAGCACCGGTCCCAGGACAGATCCTTGGGGCACACCGCTTTTCACCTCTCTCCATTGTGAAAATTGCCCATTGACACCCACTCTCTGCTTCCTGGCCTCCAACCAGTTCTCAATCCACGAGAGGACCTGTCCTCTAATTCCCTGACTGTGGAGTTTTTTCAGTAGCCTTTGGTGAGGGACCATGTCAAACGCCTTCTGAAAGTCCAGATATATAATGACCACGGGTTCTCCCGCATCCACATGCATGTTGACCTTTTCAAAGGTCACATCAAAGGTCACAAAGGACCTTTTCAAAGGTCACATCCACACACCTAGGGCATCAGAGGCAGTCACAGCCAGAGGCAGGCTGCTAAGAAGGATGAAGCTGCAATCAATTGTTTTTTTGTTTTCTCAATGGGGTTGGTTTTACTTGTACTTATTATCACCATGTTGCAAAGGTCAAGAAATAATTTTTCTCCAGTCACTGATTTGCATCACTCTTCTGTCATGTGCTGCTTGGCTCACTTGCTTGAGTCATCTGGAGTCAGGTGTGCCTATGGCCTTCTGCTTGCAGCACTGAATTGCATGTCTTGCTGCAGGTCATCAGAGAAGACTACATGTTATAGTTCTTTTCAGCTCATTCTATAAAGTGTTTTAGCTAGGTTCTGAATACGAATTAGGATGAATGCAACAATATCAAGATGGAGTGCTGGGGTTTTGACACAAAGAATGTTGGGATATATCACACCGACAGCTCCCTTTTGCACTGGAGTTCACTACACGCCAACAGTTCCTGAGCCAATCCCATAACAATTCTGTGAATTAAGTCATAGGATTTTAGAGAGCTGAACAGAGCAGTAGCAACCTGCTTAAGGCCTCCCTGTGAATTAATGGCACAGCTGGAATTCTGAACCCAGTTCAAGTACCATCTGCCGTCAATTAGTACAAAGTGTTTTTCTTCTTTTATTATTCTTTAAAACAAAAATAAATTTGTTTTACATTGTAGTCTAGGATATGTTTTTAAACTATTGCTTAGCTGCCTTGGAGCCATTGTGGTCAAGTTTTTCTTGTGCCCTTACCATTTCAATTTATCATTGGCTCCTGATGAAAAGGTTGAACTTTTGATGACCTCGCCCATTTCCTCCCGGCAAAAGCTGAAGTTGTTGATGGTCCACATGTAGGAAAATTTTACTACTTTAATCTTAAAACATAAAAACAAAGAAGTTACAATAGCAGCCAACAGCTCGGGCAAAAAATTACAAAGAATAAGACAAAGGAAAGGCAAAAACTCACAGAATACTATCACTGCAAACTACTATAATCTGTTTTTGGGAGAAATAATCTCAATGATTCCCCAATATGGATGAAAGCTATGTCATCTGAACATTTCTCCACCCCTTGAAGCTGAGAAATGCTCTACAAGGGCCTGATTTGTGCCAACTGGGGGCTTTTCAACGAGAATATCCCAGAATACTTCCATGCTTCTCTCTCTCACCCAGAAGAAGGGTATTTAGCCTCTAATTCACAGGTTCTGAACCTGTGGAAGGATATGGAAAGATTGTCATAGCAATTAGCCTGGTATACATGATCTGTACCAACTCACCTCATGAGAAATTGAAGAATCTACTCTAACGCTTGCTTTGAAATAAGGTCGTCGCATGGCTTTTGGAAGTGAAATTCTGAGCACATTCATATGCACTCTGCCAAAGCTAGCAGGGATAATTCAATGAGCAGAAGAAAACAGAAAATGGGGCAACTATGGGAAAAGGACCAAATGTTGTGGCCTTTGAACAAACACTGAGAGCTTAAAACTGCCAACAGATTTTAAATTTACATCCATGAGCATCAGAATTTGTTCTGTTGCTAAGAACAAGGCTGAATTTTCAGGATTTGACTACTGGTAGCTATACTGGAAGTCTCATCTCTTGAAGAAAGCTTCCTATAACTCCACAACTGACTCTCCCTTTAAGAAAGAACATCCGTCTTGATTACATAATCCTCAAAACACATCACAGTGTCACATTCACAAAGATACACAACTCCAGGGACAACCTTTCCCTGAAGGCTTGTCAAAGCCTGAGGCTAAACATTCTTTGAAAGCAGTTCTAAAATTTTGTTTAGTATGGTTTTTAATGAATTGAGTTAAGCAGGTATGAGGAAATAGTAATGTCTTTAGGGATAGAAGGCACAGTCCAGCAATTCTAAGTTTCCCTTATTTCAAAAAGAGTTAAGCACATGCTTAACTGTTTCCCATTCAAACCAAAAAGCACTCCAAAGAGCCTAGTTTTGGCATAATTGTGACTATATTACTTTACTACCTATTTCCTATTGTTTTGATGGGCTAACAAGTTACCCTACCCTAAGGATGGGATAGGTTGGGGAGAAAAAATCAATACACAAATTAAAAATGAGGCTGTATTTCATGCACTGTGATGCTTCTATGACTACACAGCTGTGCATCACAGCTACAATGATGACATGGATGTTGCATTAGGAGTCTGGATCATTTGAAGGCCTAAACAGTACAGCCAGAATATGGCAAGGCCAGTGTCCACTGATATAGTGCTCCAACCACATATCCCAGAAGCCTAGGAAGACTGAGCTTTTACACATCACACAGGTCACTGCACTGCTAAAGCTGGAAGGATATGACTATGAAAGTTTTAGCCATGAACCTCAGTAGTTTAAAAAGCAGAAGACACCCAAAATACTTGCCTGGGATTGCTGCAGTTCAAACAAGGGACTGTGAATTCTAGCTGGTATTAGAGCCACTATTCATCATCGGATATTCTTTCACCCCTTCACAAGGACTCCAACCTACAGACTTACTTGAGTGTAACACCAGCTCTCTGCAACAGGTCCACTTGACATCTCTGCCGGAGGAGGAGGACTCGGTACCCTTGACATCGCCAGTTTGAAGGTCAGACAGAATTTCACAGGTTAAAGAAAACTTTATGAGAAATCTTCACCTTGACTGGCCAAAGAAGGGGGAGGGAGGAGGAAGAAAGCAAAAGAGTTAGAAATCCAGGAATTGTTAGATTGCATACACAAGCAAGATTCTGCAGTTATAGTGGTGTTCCTCATTGCTCCATCATCTGCGCTTCTCTGTGCCTACTGCACATGTTACTCTGCATGTGCTTTGCTACATTATGAGAGTTACTCCCAGTGAAGCGCTTGGCAGGCCCAACTCTCTGTCAGCAAGATTGGAAAAGAGCTTCCAGTTCCTGGGAGCCTGCATCAAACTGCTAGATGTACAAAATGCTTCCAATCCTGCCACCTTCTTACATTCTCTTACTACTTACTTCAACAGCGAGTTTACTTGCTGTTGGAAAGATTTTTCCCAGCCTTTACTACACAGACCCAGAACCACCACTGTGGATCACTACAGCACCCCTTTTACAGGTGGGAAATAAAAAATGAGAGACGGCAATTTACAAAGGCCATGGCAGACTTGAATCCAAGCCAGTGAAGCTTCTGGAATAAACTGGCTTTCAAAATCAGACAACATAAGTGTAATTTCAGCTTCTAAGGAGCATTCAGCTTATGCAAACAAGAGGGAAGAGAGTTATAAACCAGGTGGAAAACGTGCATACATTTCTGATTTCACAGAAGTGATGGAAGAAAGAAATGAGATAATAGGAGACTATCTACACACAGGTCTGCTATGATAACTTTATCACACACTAAAGTCCTGGTATGTCAAATATAGGCTGACATTTAAGAGCACCACCACAAAGGAACTCAGGGCCAATCTACAATCACAAAGACTTCCAAGGCTATCAATAATAGCACAGTAAAGCCAAGGCATTAACACACAAATCATGGTCTTGGCACCCTGGGATGCAATCCTAAAATGATTATATTACACCTCCCAAAATATTCAGCCACATTTCAGCCTGCTTTGGACATCATGCAGATCAGCTCTCAATCCCAGATTTTTCAGGTTTCCATCTCTTCTGTAGCATTGTAAACTGAAACAGAATCAACCCTCTTCAACAGGAAATGAATTTTAATGAGCTAACCCAGGAGCATCAACTTTGTTTCCTGTACACTTTGAATAATCATACAGCACTATCAATATACACTGTGCCTTTCAGTACTATTTCAGAAGAAAAATATCTGTCCCCCAAAAGTTTACAGTCCAAATTTCAGAAGCAGATGAGATAGAGACAAAGGGCAATAATATAAAGGGCAAAAGCTTTTTCAAGTACAATGATACAAAACAATTCAAAGGGAGATCAACACAGCTTGGTAAACAAGTAACGTGTTGGTTGTCCATGCTATCATACTACTACTTGCTCACTCACCCCCCTCAACTATGCATTTGTCTTGGACATTTAGGAAAAAAGAACATGAAGAAATCATTGCACGTGAATCTCCAGCCGTACACAGCACAGAAGAACTTATTCACAGGGGTGCTGGCCTGGGAAGAACTAGTGCTTCCTTCAGGCAAGTGAGTGACAAGTTGCACAGTTGGATGCAAGAAAGGTGGCAGGACCTTAGATTTATTCCCCAGGGTACCATGTAACACACATGCACGCACGCACGCACTTTGTAAAGAGACTTCAAGCAAAAAGACTGCAGGTCTCTTGCTTTCTGGGCTGTTGATGATAGTTGTTCAGATATGGTAGAACACTGATGATGGATGTACAGAAACTATGCACTGTCTGCTGATGCAAAGAACACAATGGCCAGGGTCCTGTGGGAACAGGGCACAGCACACTTGCTTCCCATTCCCTGTGACTCCCTCACATGCTTGA
The DNA here is from genome assembly GCF_035046505.1 of Tiliqua scincoides. Classification (NCBI taxonomy): domain Eukaryota; kingdom Metazoa; phylum Chordata; class Lepidosauria; order Squamata; family Scincidae; genus Tiliqua; species Tiliqua scincoides. The sequence goes on from NC_089825.1 coordinate 89,844,091, forward strand.
TTACCAGCAGCTGTTGCAAAAGTGTATGCATCCACTAGGCCAGCAAATCTAAAATTAAAAAAAAAAAACACCTGAAAACATTGCCACTAACAGCAGAGGTGTGAGAGATAAGCTAAGCAGACAGGTGCTCCCATAAATTTGGGGGTGGGGGAGCAGAGAGAGGAAAAGTAAACCACACAAGCGTTTTCAGAAGGCCAACTCAAAAATATCCAGCCTATCTCATCAAAATTTACACTGGAGTTTCAAACTCTCATTACCTTTTTTAAAAGATGATTTTCAGATGCCTTGCAAGGCTCCCATAGTATAAATACATTCTTTATCCATTCTAAGCAGAAAAACAGACTCAACCTCCTTAAGTAACAGATGTGCAACCATCAACCTATAGACAACATTTGTTTCCCTTTATACAGTACTTTTCACTATCAAAGTCTTGGCTGGTTATAAGATGAATGCTACCTCTAAAATCTTCAATCTACAGAATAAATCTGCTTTGCTAACGCAATAATGATGAAAATATCAGTTTAAATTGCTGGCAACCCTGAGGCAAAGCCCTGTCAAAGGCCTTCCATGGCATATCTCAATCCATCCCTGGTTGGAGCATTAGGTGTGCATCTGGTGTTGCTGGTAATGAGGGCCTAGGAGTCAGTTGAGTCAGGCAGGTTCTCTGAAGGACATGGGCTCTCCGGTGGTGCCCAAACTGGCCAATCCCTTTCCTGAATGATCATAATATGTTTACAAAGCACATTAGAACATTCTGCAGTTTATATAGTTCAATATATATCCTACACGGGCAAGTCTTAAAACCCATTTACACTAACACCCAGGTATGTAGCAATGGGAGGAGAGAGTCAAATGTGAGCATGGATCAGCAGCTATTGCATCTTTAGCAATTCATCATCAGCTAGGAGTTACCTCTTATAGGCTTTTAAGAGTTTGCCCACAGTTACCTAGACCCAACAGTCATGTGAACACTTACTCATGCCAGTTCCTTTAGCTGTTGTCAGTAATGGTAAACCTTTGGCCAGGCATACTCTACACACACACAGGAATCTGGAGAAAACCACAGTCTCCTAAGAATATCCATTTCAGTTGCATCCAGCCCTCATAGATGCAGAGGCAAGATGAAAAAGAAAACATTCTGAGAATATGAGGCTGGGGGGGATCCAAAAGTCAGGAGCCAAAGTGCATGCTACTAGTACAAATGGCCCTCTGGGAAGAGTCAACACACAGTCTCATATTTCTAATATTACTATCCACCTGGCTGGTCACAGGACAGAGTCAAAATGATATAAGCAGAAGGACACCAGTAGAAAAAGCCTTTGCTCATGATTTGCCACTGTACAAAGCTATATTGCCAAATACAGAAGTTGCTCAATGGCGCAAATTGCACCATAACTTATTCATACAGCATTTCTCGTTTGCTGAGCGCATGACAGCTTTTGTTGATTTCCAGGGAAATGCCTTATCCAAAGGCCACATATATTGAGTCCCTTGGTAGAAATAGGATGATGCCACCACATCTTAGCTCAGAACCCAATTCTCTGTCCACAGGCTCTCTAGCGCTGTATTTCCTATGACCATCCTCATCTTTTTGATAAAATGGAATCTTATCAATTACTAGTCCACTCCCACAAAAAGTTACCCTCCTAAAAATGGAATGGGGAAGATCTTCTCCCAGCAATGTGCAAGGAAAAAAAATTGGACGCAACCAATAGAAAGTGCTAAGAAAAACACCACAAACAGACAAATCTGCACATAGCATACATGCCTGGCTTAAAGCAAGCTGATAAGAGTATTATCAACACAGTTCTGAATCGCCAAGAGAAAATTAAATAGATTTTTCAAAAGGCAACTAAGCTTTCAGAAACACGGCAGATATCGAGATTAGCCTGGCACAGAGAGATTACCTGCCATGCTGCTTCTCTCTTTGAAAAGAAGATTTCACACACTGCCATGCCAGGACATCAAATTACTATTGGAACAAGCCATTAATTTGATTCCTGCTGTGTAGGACTCTCCACAAGCAGCAACTTCTGAGCCTTTTTACACACCCCTTTGACACCTCCAGATCCATGTAAGCTTGTGGATGTTTGGAAGGCAACTCTACATGCTCAGAAGCACCTTCCTGTTCAGACTGGCCTCCAAGTGCCAGAAAATTCGAAAAGGGACGAGAAAATATTTCTCGTATCAGAATCAAACTTACAGGCACCAGAGATTTCTTCAACCTGAACTTCAATCAATGCACAAATACAAGAGATTTTGGTTCCAGTCCACAGCATCCCCATTCTAGCTTCTCACATTCTGAATATCAAGTCAGCAAATACTAGGTAGAACTGAGTCCTCTCCTCTCCTCCCCTACCCTTCCCTTCCCTTTAATCCATTTAAATGATTTACAGCCCAATCCTGAACTGCCTAGGGCCCAGAGGAGCAGCGGTACCAAAATGGCAACCACTGCAACCTAAGCACCACAGGCAACCGCCAGCAGCTCCTTGGGGGAAGGGTACATTTGTCCCCTTCCCCTGGGTAAGGGAGCAGGCCCCACTATGGGGCTAATAAAGTCTGCGCTGGCTTTCTAGCTACTGCAGGGTTGAGAAGCCCTGTGTCAGGCCAGGAGGCCCAATGCATTGTTCTGGATTCAGTGGAGCAGAGATCCGCCAATCCCACCCCCCCGACATATCTCTCCACCACCCAGAGGGACTTCAGGATCGAACCCTTACACCTGGGGCATGAAACATAAGACCCATGAGCCGGATGCAGCCTGTGGAAGCTCTTTATCTGGCACACCTGATGGTTGGGGTCTCCCAGAACCACTGTCCCAGCTGCTGTCAGCTGCTAAGCTGCAAAGTGAAGGATTGGTAGAAACAGCACTGCTGAAAGGGCAGCACTGGGAGAGTCCAATTAGCATGCATGCTACCCTTTCAGCAACACCACTTCTGCTGAGGCACAGGGAGGGAGAGATGGAAGGAGGCCTCAGAAGATAATGAATGGCACAGAGGAAGAGGCAGGAAGAGGCAGACCAAGAAAGGTCAGAATGGGAGAAGCTAAAGATGTGCTAGGAGAGCACAATCATGTGGCCACCCTCTTAGAAGCACTACTTCTGCTGAGGTGTTACTTTGAAGAGCACCTCTCAGCTGCTGAACTGTGAAGTGATGTCTCAGCAGAAGTGCACTGCTAAAAGGACAGCCCACGTGATAATAGGATGCTCTCATACCTTGAAAATATGATCAAAATTTGCATATTTTCAGTCATTTTCAAATGAGTACCTAAGTCATCACCTGCTTAATGAAGTTACTTCCTGTTTAATGACATCATTTCCAGCCCTAAGCAGGTACCATGAATGCTATTCAACCCATGGTATGAGCTGAATGATGAAGTGGATGGCAGGAGGCCCTGGAAGGAACCACATTCTATCAGCTGTTCTCCTGACACTCTTGGTAAATTTTGTTGCACAGTTTTCTTAGAAAGGGAGACTAGGAAATAATTATTTAGTATAGAGAAGGTAGTTTTGCATGAAGGATGTTCTAGATACCAAACAGGCACAGGGGCAAGCGTGCTCTCCCTCTCTCGCTCTAGGTAAAACAGTAGATTTGCCTTTCACAATAGCAACACTTTGTATGGTTACTATACTTACAATTTTATTGCTGACAAAATATTTGTATTTATATTTTCGACCCTTTCCCATCAGCTGGAGCACAGAACATTTTGCACAAAGGTAACCAAAATATTACTTTGGTAAAACCATATGGTAAAATCATATTTAAGGGGAATTATATTCTGAAGGAGAACTACCAGCACATCTTCTAAAGCACAAGAAGGAATCAATACATATTCAAATGGTTTTTTTTAAAGCTAGAGGAGGAATAAAAATAGCCAGTGAACTGAGTTGTAATATTATATTTGATATTTGCTGCAAAATTCTGCAAGACAACTCTGTTCTTATTTATTAAGGTATTATTTCTAGCTTTTATGGCTGCAAAGAAGTCTGGATGGCGTCTCTGGAAAAGTCTCAGGAAATGAAGACGACAAAGACGGTGTGCTGAGAACTTCCAGGAGCTGTTATCTCCTACATGTCTTACTGCTGTCTCCCTATTGTCACAGCTACTGTGAGACTATGGAACTCTATAGCCAATTACCATCCCTTCAATTCCTTCCAGTGCTGGCTTCTTAACACACTCCTTAAGAACACAGATCTTAGGAAAAAGCAAGCTATGCATAAAACAAATGAACAAACAGGTTTTATTGATATAGAAAAATGGAATTCTTACCTGTGAATGCCTGTGAAGGAGGGCATTCTCCATTGTGTGGGTTATCCCTCCCACTCAGAGAGGCAAGGCCAGACTTGCTCTTCCTCCTGTGGGGGGCATTCCAGCACAGTCAGGATCTGTAGAGCAGAAATCATGCACCTCCCCATATGAAAGTCTGAATGTGGGACCCAAGGTGGACCATCTGAGACAACAACTGGCAAGATGCCACAATGTTAACAACAAACATTAGAACAAACAAACACAGGTAGTAAAGGGATTCCAGGAAATAATCTGTTATGGAACAGAACGAAACACAAGGTAGAAGGACTAGCCTCAGGAGGCCCTGTTTGGCACTCCTCTAAAACTAGGCTAATGTGAGGGAACACCCGCCAAAAGGAGGTGGGCAGAATGCCCTCCTTTTTCCAGAAATAGGATATTCACAGGTAAGAATTCCATTTTTCCCTGGAAGAGGAAGGAAGACATTCTCCACTGTGTGGGATACGCCACAGTTAGGATACTCTGGGTGGTGTGAGCATTGCTGTCTCTCAGCATGTGACCACCCTCTGGAGGACCGACCTACCAAAAACCACCTCAGCCAAAGCTGCCAGGTCAACTCTATAATGTTTGATAAAGGTGATGGTGGCCACTTTGCAAATATCTGCTAGGGAGGCTACTTTATCATAGGCATGCAGCCACGCACCAAGTAGAGTGGGCTGTGATCCTGGGGGAATGGTGTTCCTTGCCTTATAAGCCTTCTCTATGGCTGACCTAAGCCACAGTGAGATGGAGGTAGTGGAAGTTTTCTTCCCTATTCGGGACCCCGCAAACATTACAAACAGGAAATCTGACTTCCTGATATCCCTAATCTGCTCCGTGTAGTAGCAAAGTACCCTCCTAACATCCAACAAGTGCCAACTCCATTCTTTTGGGTGCACAGGGTTGGGACAAAAGAGAGACAGAACCAATTCCGAGGAATGGTGGAACAGAGTTAATTTTCTGGATAATGGCAGGGTCTGGGTGGAGGACCACCTTGTTCTTACGAAATACACACAAATTGGGATTGAGCACCCAGCTGACACATCTAGCAGAAATAATTGCCACCAGAAAGAGGGTCTCAAGGGTCACTTCCTTGAGGGATACCTTGGCCATAGGATCAAAGGGGGGCCATCACAGCTGAAAATACCCTATTCGAGTCGCAACTGGGGAAGCGATGAACAGTTGCGGAGATTAAGGAAGGCTGCCCCTCTCAAGAACCGTTTGACATGGGGATGAGAGGAAATTCTATAACTGAGCCCCACTCCGAAGGTACTGTTGAGGGCAGCGACTTGCTTCCTGAAAGTAATGGTACTAAGGCCTTTAAACAGTTCATCCTGCAAGAACTGAAGAACATGTCGAATCTTTGGCTTAATAGCAGAAAATTTATCTGAGTACCAGTGGGAGAACTTCCTCCATGTAGACCCATATACTCTGTTAGTGGACGCTCTCGTGGAGGCCAGGAGAGTGCCCAAGAGTTCATCTGAATATCCCTAATCATTTAGTGCCTGGTGTTCAGTCCCCACACTGTCAAGCTGAACATTGCTGGTCATGGGTGTAGAATCAGTCCCTGACTTAGGAGGTCTGGCCTGACTGGCAGTGGCTACCCCAACTGCTACGCCATCCTGATCATCTCTGAAAACCAGGGGTGCTGAGGCCACCTGGGTGCTACTAGTAGAACCTCTGTCCCAAATTATCTGATTCAGCGTAAGGTCAAGGGAAGCAGAGAAGTCAGGGAAAGGCATACAGAAGCGCTTCTGGCCATGGAGTCTGTAGGCTGTCTACTCCTTCCGCATCTCTTGCCTATACTCTGGAAAAGAATCTTAAGAACATAAGAACAGCCCCACTGGATCAGTCCACAGGCCTGTCTAGTCCAGCTTCCTGTATCTCACAGTGGCCTACCAAATCTTGGTACTTGTGTGTTGACCCTATTGGCAAACAGGTCCAGAACCGGGAGGCCCAGTCTGAAGGTGATCTAAGAGAACACTTCCAGGTATAGACGCCACTCAGCCTCGCTGACTTTGTGTCTGCTCAGCCAATCCACCCCCAAGTTTGTGGTGCCTGCCAAATGCTCTGCCTTTATAGAGGCCAGGTTCCTCTCTGCCCATTGTAGGAGAAGGGCTGTTTCTTGCATGAGGCTTTTGAGTCTTGTGCCACCCACATAGGCTTTGGCCATCATGTCTGTCCAAATCAAGATGTGCTGACCCTGGAGCAGGCTCTGGAAGTGACCGAGAGCGAGACAGATCGCCCGCAGCTCAAGTCAGTTGATGCTGTGTCTTGTCTCCTCTGTAGACCAAGTTCCCTGTATCATAGAGTTGTTGATACGTAACCCCCAGCCTAAGAGGTTCGCATCTGTGGTGACTATCAGGCGTCTTGGAAATTCCAAGCTGATTTCTCTTTGCAGTCTTCCCAGCTTGAGCCACTCAATCAGGCAACCTTTCACATCCTTGCTGATGTGAATGGTGCTGCATATTCTTTTCTTGATTAGATGCTGGTGCAGTGTCAGAAGGGCCTGAACCGGGTCCATGTGGAATTGAGATCGACACCTGAGTGTCTGGGGGGGGGGGACAGTGAAAGAAGCTCCTGCAGAGTCTCTTGTCTGCTTAGGGACAGAGATCCTGCATGCCTTTGTGTCGACTGGGAGACCTAGGTGTTCCAGCTGATGGGGAATAAAGGAGCTCTTTTTCTCGTTGACTACAAATCCGTAGCTCTGAAGACATTGCAGGGTCAGGAGAAGATCTTTGGGTGCCTTTTCCCTGGACAGGGCCCTCAGGAGAAGGTCACTGAGACATGGTAACAGAGATACCCCCTGGAGTCTCAGGTGGTCCACTAGCGTGATCAGAACCTTGGTGAAAACGCAGGGAGCTGTAGTCAGGCCAAATGGGAGGGCCCTGTACTGGTAGTGCTGGTTGTTGTAGCACAGTGGTTCATAACCTTTAGGAGCCAGAGAACCACTGAGACAAAAATTGAAAATGGCGTGGATCACATGCAACCAATACCTCCAAGAGGAATTTCTTCAAGGCATCCAAAGTTTCTTTTGGGCCCCTTCTGAAAGGGAGGGATGAAACAGAGTGGGGGTGGCAACAGGGTTGGGCAGAACAGGGGTGGAGAGGGGGCAAAACAGGGCAGGGGGAGCCCAGGTCTATCTTGCTTCTCAATGTGGAGCCCAGGTCTACCTGCCCACACAGTGTTGGCAGTTAGATACAGTAATACAGAAAATCAAACACTGAATTCTCTAAAAAAAATTTTAGATATCAAAGATCATTGCAGAAAATTAGATCATCATATTTAGGCTCATAGTAGAATGGAAAGTGCCCTGGGTGTACCAAAACATACTTTCGCAGCAGCTGTAGTCCCACAGCTGTGTTCTTGATACACTCTTTCACAGTAAGCAGATCCACAAGCCAAAGAACTACGGCAGCATGCCAGTTTCCTCCCAGATTTGACAGTGTGCAGGAGGGTCATGTATGCATTCACCCCCCATTATAATCAGGCTCTCCCAGCGCAATGGTAGGGCTCTATTATATCTTGAAATTATGAAAAAGATTTGCACATTTTCTCTTTTGTCATTTCCAGCTAATGAATTTCTATGCAAGAATAAAATGTTTGTTTCTGGTCATCATCTGCTTACTCTGGCCCTCAACAGGCATCATGAATGCTATTCGGCCCACTACATGAAATGAATTTGATACCCCTGGTATAGAATGCACACAAACTTGAAAAAATGTGTAAGAAAATCCATGTTCAGACAGGGAGAAAAATAACCTGTAGTCCCACTTGTAGGGGTCTGGTGGGAAGCTGCAAAAAAGAGAGTACCAAGCCATGAAGCTGGGTAGTAGTTGTGGTTTTGGTGCAAAAAAGGGGATCAAGTTATAAGAGGGAGCCTATCCAAAAAGAGAAATAGAATAGTAATTTATATAAGTTCAGGTAATACTGAGAATGTCTCTTCTTAGCGTCCTTAGTTTTCTGCCTCTGAGATCAAGATTGTTTTTTTGTATTATCTTGGAGTTCTGAAATAAAAGGGAAGAGGAAAAATTCTGAAACCACATTAAAGGTTTCCATGAAAATGTGTATGCATGTGCCAGTTGGGCACTGCACCTTTTTAGTTAACAGACTCCAGTAAGCAAGACAAGAAAAAAATGTAATAATTTTCAGATCCTAGCAAGTGGTTGGTATCTAGGGATCCAGGCACCTGGGATTTTTACACTCCCAAACTGTAGCCCTGCTCTGAAGCTTGTCAGTTCTGGTGTCCAATCAAATATTTCCTATTTTTATGCCAACTTCATGTGTTGAGTATGCATTTTGGTTTGCTTCCTTTGCAACTTGACTGCTGGTCTCCTGCTAATATTTCCAACATGGTCCCCAGTGCTGAACATAGATAATAGCCCTCACTCACTCGCATCCTAACCACAACCCAATGGCCCTCACCTGAACTTTTCCCTCTTGGTACACTTCTTTAAATACATGATCATCTACTTCAAGCTAAAGATGATTATACAACAGGAAAGAAAAAAATCCAAGATACTTTTTTGCCTTTTGCTTATCCTAGAATATAAAATTGGCATTCTGGAATTCTGGTACAGCTTTGTACTTGCTTGGCATTTTAGTGTCAATTCCTAAAAGTCTGTTATAGCTAGAGGTGTATAAAAATGGTGTTATTTTTACTCAAAATTAAGTCCACTGTGTACAGTAAGACTGATGCAGTAATCCTATCTTACTCACTGGAAACAAACACCTCCAGTTATAGCCCAAGTTCCCATAGGCACAGTACTACAAATATACACAGTACATATTTATTTTTTTTTTCTTTAAAAAAAAGGTCAAGAGTAATTCTAGGCTTTTAATCACAGGTCCATAAACATCTTTTAATCTGTCAAGGATATTTATGACAAGGACAAAATGAAGATGTACAAAGGCTCATCTCTAATCTTGCAGAGGCTTTTGGAGGTAGCTGGACACAGAAAGAACATCACTGAATGTCTCCAAAGCTCAGTGCATCTGGAAGGACTGGTACCTGCTGCTCCCCCAAGTCAAGGAACCCTGATACAAGCAGGGTCAGCAGCCACCACAAGTTTTAGTGGATTAACAGGTGGATTGGTGGCCCTCTGATTTTCATGAGTCAGTGAAATTGTAAGCTGCCTTGGGGGTGGGGGGTGATCAGACCAAAAAGCAGAACTTAAAAAACAGTACTACCCCACTGAACAAAACTCCAAAGGTGATAACACCAGAGGGAAGCAGATACACTAACATGCAATTTCAACTACCCTTATATTCTCTGGGTAAATATTTTGGAACCCAACAGAGACAAAGAACAATTGTGCCTTTTGAATGAAGTAATGCAGCTGACAAGAGGAGATGCTAGGCAATAAAGTAAAGGAAAGCTGAAAAGTATAATTAAGAGGACTGAATCTCTGTAAAAGGCCTGGTGGTTATTTACAATCACTCTAATCAAAGCTCAAATGACAAAGAAAAGAAATGGCACAAACCAGTCCAGAAGGTTAACAGTATGGTTCAACAGAGTGAAGGAGAAAAAGTAAAGTTTTAAGAAAATGGAAGCCATGCTCACATATTTTGTTCTGGTTTGTTTGGGTTCTTTTTGACACATTAGTAAACATTTTGGTAAATCAGATATAAACTGACAATAAGGCAACTAAATTAAAAAACAGCTAAAATTATAAAAACTTTCATAAAACTTAAGTTACACTAGAACATGGAAGACCAAGAATACACTGGTCCAGTTCAGATGATCCAAAGGGCCACAGCTAATTGGTTTCTAAATGAGCCAACAATACATTATGCACTCCCTCCCCTTTCTTCTTTTCTTCTCACACTGAGCTGAATTGATCAATCCTTTTCCACAAATCAGTTTCCCCACAAGGCACAAACCAAGAAACTGTGGTTTAAAATGCCCCAAACAACCGAACAGATTCCAACAAACTAGATATCATACAATTACACCATAATTCATAAGAACATAAGAACAGCCCCATTGGATCAGGCCATAGGCCCATCTAGTCCAGCTTCCTGTATCTCACAGCGGCCCACCAAATGCCCAAGGGAGCACACCAGATAACAAGAGACCTCATCCTGGTGCCCTCCCCTGCATATGGCATTCTGACAATTCCTTAGTTTAGATTTCATAGAAAACTGTGGTTTGAAAAACAATAAGTGTTGGATTTAGGAAGTGGTGCAAAAAAAGGGGGGGGGAAGCTCATACATGACCCAACAAATTCATCTGAACCAAGAAATTGTGTACGTCAGAAAAGTTTTTCCCAAACTTTATAGTGATTTGATATGAATTTGGGGTGCCGATTCCAAAAATTGCATCCATTTTGCCCTATCACGTCTAGTTTTGGAGATATAATATAGCCTCATTAGTGAATGGTTCAAGCAGCTTCCTCATGAGGAGGCCATGGTGTAGGCTTCCTCATGAGGAAGCTCCTTGAACCATTCACTAAAGAGGCTATGCCGTGTCTCCAAAACTAGACGTGATAGAGCAAAACAGATACCATTTTTGGAATCAGCACCCCAAATATACCCAGGAATTAGTGTAACATTTAAGGAAGCAAAATGTGTGTTGGCTTGTGTAATCAGATTATCAAAACACAACCATGAAGATGAAAAAGGTACAGGGAAGGGCAGCTAAAATGATCCCAGAGAGGAACCTTCTTCCTTATAAAGACTACTGGGGTTTTTTAGTTTAGAAAATAAATGACTAACAGGGAAGTTGATAAGATCATGAATGGAACAGAAAGGTCCCAGAAGATGAAAACAGGTCATCCAATGAAACAGACTGGTAGTGGTAGGTTCATGGTAAACAAAAGTATTATTTCATCTAAGCCTTTACTCACCCACGGAATTATTTGTCAAAAAAAGTAAGGATGCCAAGTTGGCTTAAAAAATGTCATAAGCAATATGGCCAATAAACATAGCAGCTAAACTGAAACTAAATCCTCAGTGCTTACAAGCAATATACCTCTGGTTACCAGATGCTGAAGAAAAACAAGGTAAGACTCTCTCCATCACACCCTGCTGAGCATCTGGCTGCCACAGCTGGAACAGAATGCATGACCTTTGGTTTGATTCAGTAAGGCAATTCATTATTAGTTATGGATGACAGCCCAGGTAAATTTCAATTAAGTTCCTGTGGCTATATTATGATAGGAGAACCGTATAATTGTCCTTGAATAACAGAAACCCTATCCAGTCAAACAATTGGTCTACTCTTAGCAGCTCTCCAAGAACTCAGACAGATGTCTTTCCCACACTTATGATCCTTTAACTGGAGATGCCAGCAATGATATCTGGACATTGTCCAGCCAAAGTTTATGCTTTAATTCTGAGTTATGACCCTTCTTCTTTAAAAAAAGGAGGGAGGGAGGAACAAATCACTTCACAAACCTGTCTATCATTCCTGCATGACAGTCATGCTCTTTTCTGCATTGCTGCAGGTACAGCTGAACATTGCAGGTTTCAGAAGTTAGCATCTGGCCATAAAGTCTAAGAGCCTGGCTCAGAAGTCTCCTTCCTAATGTGCTAAGTTTCCAAGAATAGAGCATTAGGTCGCAGAACATTCAAGCTCATACAATCACATTCTGAATGTGTAGACTGGCCATGGTTATGTGTCAGGTGGGATTTTGTTATCTACAAGCTTGGTGAAAGCACATCTGAACCTGTGCAGAACACCTTCCCTAATCCTCTGTGGACACTTCATGGAAAGGCAAGAAAAATCTAGACCAAAGAACAAAACCATATAGCACAGAAACGACACATAGAGTTAGGAGGAGTTACATTCCAAGTAGTCCTACTTGGATATTTAGTAGTATTTGGCAGTCCTACTTGGATATAAAACCAAAAATATTTAGCTTATTTTTCCTCTTTCTAACAGCTCTTAGAGTAGTTCTTATTGTGAACTCTTTAGAGCTAGATAGGCACCCATGAGGTTCAAACTTCAAGAATGTGTTGTCAGGCTAAGACACAATCAGAAGGACAACTGCATCCACTGAGCTTTCTCATAAGGTTTTCACAGAGGGTATTTTATTTTAATTGCTGGAGGAAACAAGTTAGACAATTGAAAGCAGTTGTGCACAAAGTGAGGATTACTCCATTTTAACTTGAACCAACTCCAGATTCCTCCAGAGGCAAGATGCTGTTTTATATTCAAGAGAACTGAATACTGATAGAATGCAGAAGAAAGTAACAAACACAGGAGAGCAGTGAGGCAACCTGGCTTTCTACTCTCTTAACTCCTCTATGGCCTGGTGAATGATGACCTTCCTGTCTGTTCCCCTCTTTTGGGGAAACGCACACATGGTGCCCAAACTATTTAGCAAATGCCTGCCTAAAACATCTGTGTATTTCAAGCCTTTTCCAGAATTCTCAAGTTGCTTCCAAAGAGTGGATGTCAGCATAACCAGGAAAGTAACTATAAACTAAACAACTGTAAGCAGGGGTTGAAGTTTCTCTTTTGCCAACATGCAGCAGAAAAGGAGGAAGGTGAGCTCTCTCTCCTCCTGCAGCTCTTCAAATAGTAACTGCTCTTATGTGTCTCCAGTACTTTTTTTTCCTTGAGAAAAGCTGTGACAACACATTTGAATCCCAAAGGAGTTTCTTCACCATTCTCTGAAGGGGGAGCAGCAGTGGGATGAAGGGATTCCAGCTGGATTCAGTCAGTATGCTGTCCCTCTCTTCTCTAGTAAGATGTTTATGCAAAAAGGCCAAGATAATCAATTTTAGCTACAACTACAGCGCATTGTGATCTCCCTCCAATCCTGGATATCAAGTAAGATTGCATGGAGCAAAACACACACCACTATTCTCAAACAGCAGTTCTTTCAGGTCTTATTTTTGAAACATTTGTATCCTCTTCACTGACCATCTCAGAATCCTTACAAACATCAGCTGTGTGATCCATAAACAGCTGAGACAGCTGAAACAGACTATGTAGTACTGCAGTTCATATCTTAAAAACTTGCCAGAATAAAAGAACCTTAAGTTATTTCCCAAACATCAATTCCTTAAAAAGGTGCATTGCTGCTATCCTTTTGGCAGCTCATTTCAGAGCCTCAGGTCAGATGTAGAAAAGGCTCTGCTCCTCTCTGCAGCTGCTCTAATCTCCATAGATGAGTGGGGATTCTGAGTAAAGCCTTGCTGGATTATCTCAATAGGCATGAATTTTTTTAAGGGAAAAAAAGCTCAACATTCACAATTACACCACATCCATTCTTCAGTGTATTGAAGTACCCATTAACATTGTCCTCTGATAAATGTATACAAGCAATAAATATATTATGCTTCATGTCAAAGAGATCAGACTGGCAATCCTTGTGCAATTACATCTGCTGGCATCCTTCAAAACCCCCATATGTTAGAAAAGAATTTCTTGAATAGGACAAGGATGTTGTAAATGGACACCGATATTTGAATAAAAGGTATTGAAAGAGCTGGTGCAATACAGTGGTTAAGAGACCAAGCTGCAGGTCAGGGCTTCCCCAATTCAAATCTCACCTCTGGCACAAATTCACTAGGTGGCCTTAGGCAAGTTACTCCTGCTCAGCTTCAGCTCTCCCACTGCAACATAAACATAGTACTACTTACTTATTAGCTGTGATTCCCAAACTCTCTGGGAGTTTGGGAGCCTAGTAAGTCCTTATGGGGGAGAGGGGAATGCAGCAACATGATCCCTAGGATTGCGCCACTACCGGGGGGGGGCTTTCTTTTACTTACAGGATGTAGCAGAAGCCTCCTGGAGGTGCAGGGAGCCTCATAAAGGACTCCACAGGGCTCCCCAAGTTGTGGAGAATGTAAAAATAACAATCGTGACCCATTTCTGGTTGAATATGGCATGAGTGACTCTGCTGTTCATGGTGAGAAATTTAACAAAGCACACTCAAGCCATTCATGTATCTAAAGTAGCTCTTTAGATTCACACTCATATGTTTAAACAGTTGTAATCTTAACAGAGGCTGGCACCAATTCACCTGGTTCAAAAGTTAAGCTAAAATGTCTCACCTTCGTGGATCTACTGAGCCCTACTCCATTTAATTGGCTGTTTTCCAATCTTAGAGAGGTCCTTTAGCAATTATGGCAGGAGGTCTGGTCTAGAGGGTTGAGCCTCCATTTGCCTGAAGATAACATCCCAAGGTCGCCAGTTCGAGGCCACCGGCACCATGCGACCTTGAAGCAGCTGACAAGCTGAGCCTAGTTATTCCATCTGCTCTGAGCGTGGGAGGATGGAGGCCAGAATGTGCGACCAGATCAAGAAAGAAACATCTGAATGTTGTGGTTTCTTGAAAGATAGAAACCTTCTTTCAAATTGTAAAAATCCCTACGGGATTTGCCTGCCTATGTAAACCACCTTGAATAAAGTCTAAGAAGAAATCTGAGGACCAAGAAAGGCGGTATAGAAATACCTATATTATTATTATTATCTGCATATTTCAAATATTTCTTCTGTGACCCTTTTATACCTCTGCTATAAAAACGAAAGTAACTGACAGATTACATCTTAGTCCGTGTAGCAGACAACACGGCTCTAGCTGGAAACATTATTTACAACAAATCTTAAGACTGTAAAGTAACAAATTAACATAACATTTACTTCCTGCCATGATCCTCCACTCAATGTTCCTAAAATAAGACTAACATGCGGGGGGGGGGGGGTGAAACCCTTAATTTTCAACTAATTTGAGGGTAAAAAAGAATAGCAAAATAAACTACCTTGCTTGCTTCCTGTTTTTCATGTTATGCAAAGAATTATTGGTACAGTATTGGTTTTTACATCTCTAGCAAATGTCTCTCAAATGGCGTTTCTGCTAGCCTTGCCAATTTGCACTGCTTTGCCACAGTTGGCACTCTGAAACTATAGTTCCATAACTTGAACAAGGGCTTCCCCTTTCTAAAGCCTCATTGATTCAATTAACCATGAAGACATCCTTTTGGATTTGCTTGTGCATTTTCTCATTTACAAAAAACCTCTAATCCTCCAGAAGGGATTAGAAGCTCCTAATTGTGCTTAAACACTCAAGTATTTGGTTTGTGCTATGCTCTCCCCATGGAGAGATCAGAGAGACCTGCAGGATAGGCAGGTACTTGGATCAAGAAATTTGTAGCCCCCCCCCCCTTTTGGCTTTCATAATGGCTCCCCAGAAAGTTATCAATCAAAATACATGGCACAATTAAAAAATAAATTATTGTACTATGCTCCTGTAACATTCCACTATGTCACCATACAAACAGAGCAGCAGTGTCCAAAAGAGATTTTCAAGAAATGGGAGACTGCCCTGCTTAAAAGGCAATACAATTGCATTCAATATCCAGCTTGATATATTCCAGGGCTGAAAACAGACTCTATAACATGGGCTCAAAGGTGACAAACTGTAAAACTCCTTATCCAGAGCACCCAGTCTGCACTCAGACACATATTTCCTTCCTGAGACAGATACACTGTATAGTACTAGGTATGTAGAAGCTGGGGGAGGAGGAGGGGACAGACTTTTCCCTACATAGTTACAGTATTGAACAGTCTGATCCACAGTTCTCTGATATCAGTAAAAATATTGGAAAGATGTTTGTTTGTGGAAACTTGAATATACAGCTTCTAGATCAGGAACAGTCATGTTAGTCTGCTGCAGCAAACACAATAAAGAAACTTAAGACTAACAAATGGACTTATTTTCATGAACTAGGACCCACTGCATCAGATGCATGAAAACCTCAGTTGGCAGGGTTCTGTAAAAACATGGATAGAAAGAAAACATTGTAAACAGGGGGACTAAATGACCACGAAATGATAGAAACTGTGCACTAGTGCCTTCCTTTAAGCCATTTCTGCTCAATGTTGCATATATGAAACAGGGACAAAATATGCACATCTGTGGGCCGGGCAAAAATGAATTTTTAAGATGAGACATACCCCGAGTTCAAGTCAAGTGAAACACCATGCTGACCTGGAAACTTTTATTCACAGTCTCAGACAATCTGTGAATCTGGTTGTGATTGCTTATTGGCAAGGGAAATGCATTCTGAATATGTTCAAGAACATTCTCTCTTGTTATTTGACATATTCCAAGGCTCAAATTTGACACCAAAAACAAATTCCAGGGTTACACCATTCTCATCAGTGATAAAACTGGGCTAAAGGACACTCCCTGTTGTACTGAGCAGGAGAAGAATAACTGTCCCTTCTATTCTAGGGGCTGTTTGCTGGTGTTTCTTCTGCATCTTTTTAGACTGTGTGGTCTTTACATCAGGGAGCCATTTAGTCATTTGATTTTCTCTGTAAATTGTTGTAAGGACTACTACATGAAGCATTTTACGCACTCCCAAACCACTTTACAAATGCTTTAAAAATACAGTATGAACTTTCAGTTCAAAGAACCTTAAAACATTCAAGGGCAAATTAGGCTAGTTCAGATTGGTAATAGGAATGAACAACTGAATCTGCTTTAAACAGACCTTTGCACATAAACAGAACCTTCAAGGAGCAAGTAAACTCCTCAAAGGCAAGCATGGTTCAAATTTGGGCTTCTCCTGCTCCAAAATGATAGCATTCCACTACAGCTCCTGACTTGTTAAGAAGAAGAGTCTACATACCACACACAGTGCTTTCTTGCCTGTATTCCATTTCAAAGTCTGACTGTACTCTCTCAACAAAACCAACTGAATCGCAAATTTCAACAAGGGCACATAAATGTACAATTCTCAGCTACCTGAACAATTCGGTTTTATAGGCATACTAAAATTCTCATTTGACTCTGTTTGACCAGACTCTCAAAATCATTTTTGATATGAAAAAGTTAACCCAAGGTAATATACTGGTAGTCATTTTCACATAAGGAAGATTTTTCTCAATGTGCACCCATATGATGACATGAAGATACATCACACATTAAACAAAAAAAGACTCATGTTTTCCATAGTATGGAAAATCTCATAGTGCCACAACAAAAGATAATACCACCGGAACAATACGGCATTATTTTAATTGACTAGCACTTCTATTTTGCATCTAGTTTAAGACCAAGCTTTTAAAATTGAACAGAAACAAGTAAGTGAGCTCCAAACCTACAGGACATGATTGACTGGACTCACAGAAAATTAGAAGAAATGAATCTGTGGGCAGCAGACACCACAGACAGAACTATCAACCAGAATGTGAAACCCTTAATAAAAGGAATAGGTGTTAGGGACTTGAAAAAGCACACCAAAAAATGAGACACAGCATATTCCACAGAAAATGAGAAGGTGTAAAGGCACTAATGGGAAGGAGATAATAGAAACAGTAAAGCAAAAGCAAGAGATCTCCCATATAATGAAGCAAAGGATGCATGCAGTTGAAAAGGACAGGCGTTTCACTGTCAAGGTGTAAAAGAAGCCAAGAGAGGGGGAGAACACTGAAAAGATTACTGGGCCACTTGTAACAAGATCACTTAACAGAAGAGAAAATTGCTGGTAATGCTTTTCATTAATATTGTCAGAGCTATGTAATTTGGTATAGAACTGTTGCTACCGAAGAATGAGGGATGAGTACACAAAAAGGGAGGAGGAAAAATAAAGTGACACCTAGGTACATTCTGTCAGATCTCTACAGAGGTAGCAGCCATGCTCTTGATTGGACAGCGCCTTGCACAGCCTACCATGGGAAGCAAAAGTCCAGCTAAATGTAGCTGCATAGAGGACACCATGATGCCATTTTGACAGAGGGAAGGCAACTGCAGTAATCAACACATTGAATAAATCATTTTCACAACTCATGACCTGTTAACATGGTGATCACTAAGTAAGCTAGAAGGTGCCTTGAATTAAAGTAAGAGAAAGTACATGAGAAAATCTCTTTCTTTAAATCATCAGTTATAGTACTTCTGAAGAGGAATTCTTCCAATAAAGCAAGGCTTTTCAACTTCTCTCTTATTCCTCTTACAACTTTTTGCAGGTACCACTTCAAAAGTATGATCTCTGCCACATCAGGCAGTAACAGTGTATGTCAATGAAGATGATAAAGCAACCCGTGCGGTGTACGATCACACTAACAGGAAAAGGCCACTAATCTATCCCTAACTTCTCAGTTGCACCATATACAGTACAAACAGTTAAGTTACCAAAGTCACAGATTACATTCCATAAGGCAGGAGTCCATAAAGTGAGAGTCGCAATACCACAGGGCAGGGCTTCTCGAACTAGGGCGTCGCGAAGCCCCAGCCTGAGGGTCCTGGACTTTGCCCTCTTAAGGGGTGGGGGCAGGACGAAGGTAGCTAAGGTGTGTGCAGGGACTGGCATGCACCTACCAGTCCCTGCAGCAGCCTCCCAGGGGTGCGGGGGAGTCCTGTGCGACCCTCTGCACAGCTCCCCAGCCTTCTAAAAGTGAAAGCAGAGCAATCACTCTCCACTTCCAGTTTTGCAGAAGCGGAGTGCAATCGCTCTGTTTTAACTTTCTGGAGGCTGGGGAGCCCTGCAGACAGTCGCGCAGGGCTCCCTGAATCCCTACTCTAGTCCCTGCATCCCCTTTAGTGACATGATCCTGGAATTGCGTTGCTGTCTCTTCCCCGTCCCCACAAAGGCTTACTGTGGCTCAAACTCTCCCAGACAGTTTGAGAACCACTGCCTTAGGGTGTCATAGCATATTCACAGGGGTGCCACGGGATGTCCCCGGTCACCCCTCCCACCTATTCCCCCTGCTGCCACCATCTTGGATCTCACGAGATTTGGGTGCTGCCATCTTGGTTCTCATGAGATTTCACAAAATTCAAGATGGTGACACCCGGCTCAGTTGGGAAGAGGCGGCTGCGGAGTGTTCTGAACCAGGTTAGTCTGGGAACCACTGCCATAAGGGATTAAGATATATAAAGTAGCTGCAAACGTGTGTCAGTTAAGGTTCAGCAACATCAGATCCACAGCTGGCAATTTCTCAGTAAACACTAGTACTGGCAAGGTTCTGGTAATGACTGGCCTTCACCAGGCTTTCCTGATATTTATTGGGATAACTGGAAAACCTATTAATGTACAAAGGAAAGTTTTCAAGTAGTACAATATTTTTTTTAATTTTAAATAAATATAGTCTCAACTGAACCTCACTGGGAGCTGCTATGAGGTCATTTTAGTTGCCAAGAGGTGAGTGAGCGAGCAGCATTTCAGGCAATTAGATGGGGCTGGAGGACACTGGTTAATTACTCCATGAAGCCTGAAGAATCAACATGCTGTCAACTTCACATAGCTGTCATTAAAAAGTAAACTTTTTTCTTTAAACAATTGGAGTTACAGGTAATACCTTTACCTGGTTCCGTTCCAGAACCCTCAGTGGGTTTTTAAAAAATGAATGGATACAAAATCAGTGGAAAAAAATAGCTTTAAAGACCCACTTCCAGGTTTCTTGCTTTTCCATTGTCTATAACACAACTACACTGATGCATTCTGGTGCAACAAAGGAAGAGCAAGGAACCTGGAAATGGGTCATTAAAGCTATCTTTAATCCCAAGAAGCTTGCAATCAGTGCAGTTTAACAGCGCAAAGGTAGGAAATTGGGTTTTGGTGCTTTTTTTCCTTGTTACAAGGCATTTAAAGGTGGACCTGGTATCAGTAGCAAGTCGAATAAGTGGAAATCAATCATACAATTGCTTAATCCTGTTAAGCAATTAATACAATTGCTTAATTTTCTGAGGCTATGAAGGAGGTGGGTGGTGCAGTGTGAGGTGGGGAGGGCTTGTGAAACATGGTGGGGGGGAGGTGGGAGAGAAGGCTGGCTGGGCAGCGGTGAGGTGAGGCATCTCATCAACACAGGGCGCGCTCCTGGCAGGCTTCAAACTGGGAGGGAAGTCTGACCTAGTAAGAGCTCTTTCCTCAGCTTGGGAAGGAGGGAGCCCAGCCTGCTCTTAATGGGGGGGTGTCTAAATGCCACGGCCTGCATTCCTCCATCTTGCCTGGGAGGAACGGGGGGCATCTGCATGTTGGGGTGTATGGGTGTGAGCATGCCCCCATCTACTTTGGGGGTGAGTTGTAATCTTGCTCTGTGTGGCTGCAATCCTATCCACACTTTCCTAGCAGTAAGCCCCATTGACTTAAATGGGACTTACTTCTAAGTAGACCCACATAGGTTTGGGGACTGTGTCAGCTTGACCAAGTATCTTCACCTTTTTCTTTTTCCCCTTCAAAAAAGAAAAAAAATGCCACTCTTGATCAGTCAAGCTGTCTCCAAAAATTGATTAAAAAATAAAAATACCCATTCCTTTTCGGCCATCCCCTTTTCCTCCTGCCTCCTTTTGGGGGGGGGGTATTTTCCACATTGGCTGCTATTATAAGACAAAAGGCACAATCCTAGCTAGGTCTACTCAGAAGTCAGACTTATTGTGTTCAATGGAACTTACTCCCAGGAAAGTGAGGTTAGGATTGCAGCCAAACTGTCTCTGGGTCTGTCACATCAGTTTGCAATTAGCAGATACACAGAAAACAAAGTCTTCCCCTCCCCCAGCAAGTTCATCACTTCTTCCCCCTCCCCCCCACTTTCCAAAACCCTCAAGGTGTGCTGCTAACAAGCTCAGGGCACAAGCCTAACCAGGTCTACTCATAACTAAGTCCTATTTTGTTCAATGGGGCTTACTCTCAGGTAAATGTGGTTAGGATTGCAGCCTCAGAGTGCTGGCAGCTGTTTTTTTGTTTCTAGTGTATAATTATAACACCTTCATCCCCATTTTGGGGGTAACTGAGGTGAGGTGATGTAGCCTCAGGCCGGAAAAGTTTGAGAGCCACTGACTTAATCCATCACTTCTTGGTTTCATCATGCCATACATATGATGTTGCACAATTTGATCCTGCTTCAGTCAAACAACAGTTTGCAGGTTTGAAGTCAACAGCATACTATGGTCTGATGAAGCCAGAGAGTACTGCACTGGTGGGCAGATGCATAAGGGGCTCATTCCCAAATCTTCAAACAAGCCTCAGTTAAAAGTTACCATTTTTAAGATAATTTCAGTAGTTAGCAACAGTTAACTAATTTGTGTAATTAGCTTATGTATCAAACTTGTGAATTACCAAAGTAACTTTTTTGTTGCTGATCAGTCGGTCATTTTTTTTAACCCCACTAATTAAACGACCAACCTTACAATGATGTTTGTTAGTGGATCATTTTGTGAGAATGGGAGCTTTGGCCCTCCATCCTCTTCTCCCTTATCTGTCCAGAAAAACTAGTTGCTGATTAGGTGCCATTTTCTTGGATACAGCAAACAGAATACTAGCTTGAGTGAGCTGTTGGTTTAGCATTGCATGTTAGATTATCAAAGGAGAACTTCCAGAATCAGAAACTAAGTTTCACCTTCTGTTTAAGCTTAAATGAACTGTGTAATCCAGGCAATTCCCCATCTCTTGGGCATGCAGAATGGACTGCAGCTCAACTGAGTAAGTACAATGAATCCTGTCAAAGATTTTCATTTTCAGCATGGGCAAAGGTAGAAACCAGTGTAACAAAAATCATGGGCATTTTATGAGAGTTGATATAGTTTCAATACAGAACAAGGATGGCTTCTTAGATAATGTTTTGCACTTAACTGCTAATATCGAAGTACAAAACACAAATATACATTCTCTATTGTATCACATAAAGATACACACACACATATGCATAAATCACTACTTTCCCTTTTGAGAGTGCCTGAGTGGGAAACAATTGTACTATACTTTCATAGGAAAAGTAACCATTTTAAGTGTGCATCTTTCATAACCAATGAAATGTGCATGCACACAAGTAGCCTTGGATGCAGATATGTCAAAAGAAGGGCTGAATTAAGAAGGCAGTTTCCAAACCATAGGCAACACTTTTCCACTGCCAAATAGTATTAGAAGGGTGGGTTAATTTTCAGGAAAGGAGTGGTATTAGGGTATTTAACAACATCCCAAACATAGCATAGGTGACTTTCTCCTCAGTTGGGGTTCCAGAACTATTTTCCATCACATATATGGGTTTAGAACCCAAGCTGAAAGAAAAATGACTGGAGCATATGTATAGACACAGTGGGCATGGGAAAGTTAAACATTCCTTTGCAATGAAGAAATTGTAACAATGGCTTGGAAACACAATGGTAGAAATGGAATGGAAACAACTTGAGCGCATAATGTGTAGTTCCAGCCAAGAGAAAAGAAAGACAACAGTATTTGCAGGTTTTGCCAGGTCTGGGGTCCACCATTAAGCCTGGCTGAGAAAGAATGCAGCCTGATAGGTATTTAAATCCTCTACTGGGGACTTACAATAAGTCTACACCAGCTCTAACTCCTGAAAAACTCCTGTACTTCAACTGTTTTCTTGATCCAGGAGAACCCACCACTCTTGCCCTCAATTCAACATCTCCCCAGAGTTCAATATTTCACAAAGAGCCTTAAGCTCACATATACTTTCCACTGAAGGACTAAAACATTTTGCTGAACTTAACTTATTCAGACTTACGGACAGTGCTTTTTTTGTGAAAAAAAGGTGCAGGAACTCACAACTTGTTAATCTTTTATTTATTTATTTATTTTTAAACCATTTTTTAATTGGAGAAATAAAATATTTTTTATGTGCTTCCCCCCTAAAGATGAACTTACTTCTGAGTAGACATGCATAGGATTGGACTGTCAATCTCCACATCCCCTTCCCCCTAGCTACTTTTTATACACATGGGGGAAAATACTGTACAGGTGCACTTGTAGCGTGTAGTATGTAGTGTGGCATTACTTCCAGGAGAGGAAGCAGTGAATGGATTCCGAAAAATGGCTTACATGAGTTTCATGTAGTAAAATTACTCTAAGCAACTGTGGGAGTAAGAACAAAAAAGGAATTCTTACATGAGAGGGGTCCTTAGGTGCACATAGAAACAGCTACTTTTGCAAACAATTAATTAAATATGGTTTAATTCAGGTATCAGAATACTCTGTGTCTTTGGGAAGGCACTTGGCATGCAATTGTATGTTCTCTGCTGCCCTGAGCAGCTGCTTTGCATTGCTGGAGAGGAGCTGCAAACGCTGGCTGGCGGAGGGCATGCTTGTGGGGGAAGGATGAGGAAGATCTCTGGCAAGGCTGGACAGCATGTTGTACACACGTAGAATCCCGTTTCACCTGCCCTTAGCATATGAAAACAGGTGCAGATATATACCTCTGCCAGGATTAAGAGCCCAATCCTAGGTATGTCTACTCTGAAGTAAGTCTCATTCTAGTAAATGGAGCTTACTCCCAGGAAAGTGTCTAGAATTGCAGCCTAAAGAGCCCAATCCTATGCATGTCTACTCAGAAGTCCACTTTAGTGAATGGGGCTTACTGTGGATAGGATGGCAGCCTTAGAGTCCAATTCTGTGCCTGTCTACTCTGCCTCTGTTTTGCTCCCCCCCTCCTGGAATGCCTCCGAAGGGGAGGGGCCCCTGCAAAAAGGTGCCGGAACTCCGTCTCCCCCCCCCACGTTCCATTAGAAAAAAAGCCCTGTTTACGGTCTTTTCATGCCACAAATTTGAACTTTTCTCCCTTCTATCCATGGTAGGTGCAGAAAAGCCACTACTTCTCTATGATCTACTACTTCCATTGCACATTTATTCAGAGTTTTCGTGCTACAGCATACAGAGCTTGACAAGAGAGATTACAATCTCAGTACATTAGAAAAGTCAAGGATGGACAAATTAAAAAGAGAGCATGATGTAGAAAAATATTTTCTAAAAAAGTCAAGGAGTGGGGAGGCAGAAAGTTACCTGAAAGAGAGACGGGGGGAGGAGCTTTACAAGCACAGAGGGGAGAAAGGGGGGGCTCATCCAGGGTGGAGTAGAATAGATATAGTGAGGTGGAGGCCTTTAAAAATATTGAAGCATAGCATGAGGAGAAGCCAAAGTAGAGGGAGACAGTGGGGGGGGGGGGGGAAAAGATAACATGATCACAACAATTGGAGAAAGATGTGTTTTGCAGAGACATTCAAAATTGACTGAGGAGAAAAGGGAAGACATCAAGAAGGCTATATGAGGTGGCTTTATTTTAAGTGCTGATACCTGCACTGATCCTCCACAATTGGGCAAATTAATCTGAATGAAATAACATTTGTTCTGGCTGATGGAACTAACTGGTCCCTATGAAGGGACTATCCACTTTGGCTTCCCACTATAGGAGCACTTGAGGAGGTGGGGATGGAGAAAGAGAAACCTTATCACAATTAAGGGATAACTAAGTGGACTTTTTTATGTAGCAGAAGAAGGATGGGACTGAGGAGGACTGAAATACATGAGGGAGTTATTTCAAGAACTGCTTCTGCCCAGCACTGGGGTGACTTGGCTCTAGTTTAGAATGTGAAACCTGGGTTATTTAGGAACCCACAAATATTAGTACATCTCTAGTGGGGAAGACTTTCCAGCTCTCCTAGTTCACAGTGCCAACAAGGATCCCAGGTTCAATTTCCAACATTTCCAGATAAGGCTGAAAAGACCTGTTGCTTGAAACCTTGGAGACATGCTGCCAGGCACTGTAGAAGGCAATATTGAGCTACATGGACCAACAGTCTGGCCTGACAGAAGGCAACAGTTCTTCATGTCTCTTCAAAAATAAGATCTATGCATATTCAAAGTGTAAGGCTTCTCAGAACACAGGCTGTGACCCCCAATAGGCTGGCCACAAGAGAAGTTCAAACCTGACTGCTGCAAGCTCAGTTCACCACCTTAATTTCTAGATTGAGTTAAGACACCAGAGGGGGAGGGGAAGAACCAGGAAGGAGAAGTGGTGTATGCAAGTGGGGCAGAAAGTACAACTCCACAGAGGGACAGAGGTACTGAGTTGGAGGAAAAGTAGTAGTAGAGGGTGCGCAACCAAGGAAGATATACCCAGTGTAGCTTCCAGATTGAGAAGATAACACACAGAAGAGCTAGAACATTTACAACAAAAATTACAAAGCACTTGAAATATTCCTCCACTAAAATGCTACTGTACACACAAGCATGAGCACAAGATAGTCCTGAGGTATATGAGAAAGATACTGAACAGAAAAACCACATGAAAACAAGGTAATTTAGATTTCTTTCAGTTCTGCCTACTTCCTTATCTTTCAGAACCTGTCTCCATAAAACTCCTAAAAACTTAAAACTCATCAAACAAAGGTGCACAAAAATACCACTGGACTACACATTGCCCATTATCACATTAAAATTCCTAAGCACACAAATCATAGCACAAATGGACAGCAATGAATTATTTTTAAAAAGTCTAGCAGCCAACAAGAAAAAAATATTTTTACCACATATTTTGTGTGTTTGACTTTCCTCTCATGTAGAAAAACCTGGAAATGAAAATCCAAATCTGAAACATTACAGAGGGATCTTAAGGTAATTCTCAGAGTGTGAGAATGCTAAACCAACAAAAAGTTTCTCTTGCTACAGAACAGCCACACACATGTCCCAACAGGAGAAGTTCAAAGCCATCCATTTCAAGTCCATTTACATTTCACCCAAGCTGTAAAAGTATGTGTAACACTGCTTCTTATCTAGGTTATTCATAAGTGAAAGTGGCCTCCAAAGAAAAAAGCCAAATCAAATAGCCTGACATTTTCAGGAGTATCAGCTAAGCAGCGGGGTGAAAAGTTGCGTTAGAACAGAAAAGGTGTGCCAGTGATGAAGCCAAAAGCTGTCAGGAAGTAGCACAGGGAATGCTGGAAATGTCAGGAAGAACTAAGCATATTCACCAGCTTGGCATAGTGTCTGCTCAATTGAAGCCCAATCTGACAGGTAAACACTAACTGTCTTCTTTATAGTACAGCCTCCTATATGTAATTGTGAGTCGGAGGGAACCATGAGTGTTTGATCTAGTACAGGGGTCTCCAAACCCCAGCCCGGGAGCCATATGCGGCCTGCAGCAGGCCTCTATCCGGCCCATGGCCAGCTTCTGGTACCCCGAGAGCTTCTGTGCTGCTTGACCGAACATGACCAGAACTGGGCTCCAGTCACAACTGGTGGATGTTCTGAGGATCGGGGAGACTACACACAGCCTAAAAACATCACTTCCTGGTTTTCCAAAAAAACCAGAAGTAACTTTTTGTGCCCTCTGAAGACCTTACAAAGCTTTCTGAAGGTCAGAGAGGTCTCCCCTGGCTTCAGAACATGCTCCTGGTGTTTCCTGTGATGCGCTGGTTCTGAAGTATTTACTCCTGTACACTTAAGTAAGCTGCTTGTGAGGTGAGGAAATGGGAATCCATTTAAGAGTGTGCTTATTTCTGTGGTATGTGTTGGTGCTTGAAGAATCCTGGAAATTTGAGCCCCATTCATTCATTTAAGCTCCATCTCTAATGTATTCATTTTAAAAAAATTTTTACCAGCCCTCGACACCATGCTAGATATTTCATGTGGCCCTCTGGTCAAAGAGTTTGGAGACCTCTGGTCTAGCAAAAAGAGTGTCTCAATTAGTAGATGACTTCAGGACTGCATCCACATCTACAATACACTTCTCTGACAGGGGCCATCACAGAATGTGTATGTGGCTTACAGGCATCGCTATACCATGCACTGATAGCCACCACTCTTTTTGAACAGAAATCACCATTCATGCTACTTGTGCATGTTTAATTACGCCACAGCACTACACATTATAACACACAGTGTCAGATGCTTAACCTAGCAGTCAGCACTATGGCCAATGACAATTGTGATTGGCAATGGAAAAGAAAGTCTTTGAAACATTACTAAACTTTAAGAGCCCCTGGTGCAGCCTCATTTGCAGGCCATGACAAATCTAATATTTTATTGTCCTTGATCTGACAAAAAGAAGCAGAACTTTTTGTATCACAGGCTCCTCTAGATCAGTGGCACTAAATCAATAACCTGGGAGAGAGGATGCAGTTTTGGTGCTCTTATACAATTGATTACATAAGATTAACTCATCAATGCTATGTTTCAAAACAAACTACTAATTACAATGCAAACCAATTCAATGGTATCATATCTATTTACTGTGACGAGCTACTTGTACTTCTCAGAAGAGTAATAATTTACAGCAAGCATATACTGCTTTGCTCTCTAAATCCCCAGAACAAGACTTTGCAAGTTCACCATGAACAGAATTGATCAATTTGGTGTATTCAGGGCTGGAAAAAAGTACTGTATAATCCCTAGAAGCAAGCACTAGACTCAGACAGAGTTTCAAGCCCCTCCACTGCCAGAGAATCACTGTGTGGCTTTAGGCAAGTCACTATCTTTCAACTTCAATTTCCTGACTAGAAAACAAAACTTACAGTATTCCCCAGACCGCTCTGAGGACTCTCAGAGGCTATAAACCATTTTATATATTAAGTGTTATACAAATGATAAACAGTTTGAAATATTGAATCCCATGGCTGTTAGATCCCACAGCCGATTTCTTTACATTTTAGATAGGAGCACCACAGTTAAAAGAAGGAGGAACATTTGTAATTCAGCAATATGCCTATAAGTGCACAGGATTAATAGCCTGCCCACCCATATGCACCCAGGTTAATCATTTCTGACACATTAATTGTCTGAAAGTACAGAAGAACAAAATCTCTGCCAATACACAAGAGCATCCCTGCCTGATCACCTGCCGGTGACTTACTTATATCCATGCTGCCTCTAGGCATTGGCTGAACTACTGTGATGCTCAAAATATTCTACGTTGAGGAAATGTCAAAAAAATCAGAGTCTATCTTCGCATGCCAGGCTCTAGCGGTTACAGTCAAAAAGACAAATAGGGATTATCCAGTCCCTAAACCAGGAAACCTAGAAGAGCAATTCTCAGAGTACCTGACACTCCTTCCTTAGGAGATAAAATCCCTTCCCTTATCCCTCCCACATAATTTTAATCAGGTTAGGAGGCAGACTTACACACACCCCAACCCACTCTCCATAAAGAAGGCTATGATGTTCAACTCTCATGATGTTAATCAAAGCTACACAGAGGGGGACAGAAGTCCCACATGATGCATCTTTTATTTGGCTGTTATCACTGCAGGTGGAAATTAAATGTTTGCTCTTCCACTTAAAATATCCCCTGCATATTCAAAACCAGAATGCCACACAGGAGGCCCTAGACTTGCCTTTTCTCCAGCAGGGTAGCACTGAATGAGCACTAGATTAAGAGGGAGAGGATTCAAACACTTGATCTCCCATCTACTGGCTGGAATGGTACAACCTAACATGTATCACAGAGAACTTCTGTTTTAGCTCTCAATACCAGGTGTGAAGGAGGAAACAGTTTTTGCAACTGTTTTTTTTTTCCTTTCACCAAATTTCTAGCCAAGACAGCTCAAAACTGCTCTGTTTCCATCTGTTGCTTACAGTTTGGACAAGAATTAAAGATTCACAACAAAGCAGGTGTCATTCATTTGCTCCATTACATTTAGGAACACTCCAACAACTGCAATCTTGGGGTATGAAGACTGGCTTTGGTAGAAAAGATTCCAGCTTCAACCACCCCTGACATTTAACTCAACAACTTTATTCCTGAAAGGCCAAAGGTGGGGAATTCTAAACACTGTAAGCACACAACAGGATATTTTCAGTCACAGACTCCAAGTTATGGAACTCTCTCTCAGGGCCTAGGAGAGGGGGGTAAAGGGGGTAATTTGTACCCAGGTCCAGGGTCAGAAAGGGGGCCCAAGAGCCAAAGGAGGGGACCCAGAAAGTACATGGGATCTTACGTTTTCCTATCTCACCCGAATTCACTGCCTGCTCATGATGTTGGGGGCACAACTTTGGGCATGCAGTGGCAACTGCTGCTGCAAGCCATACACACCATGCCCAGGAAAGCATCCATGACCCTCCTTAACACAGTGTCATAGCTGGAAGTAACTGGCCTGCTACAGTTGCTCTTTGTCTTGTGGATCCAATAACCATGAATGAGTATACAGTTGCTCAGGGACACCACAGCTGCTGCGCAAGTTCATTTTGGTGCACACAGCACACTGTCCATTCTAGTGAGCCCAAACACAGAGATGAAAATTTTCTGCAATGATTTTCTATATTTCAAAGATTTTAAAGAGAGTGTGTTTGCTTTTACCATATTACTATATTGAGCTGCCAATGCTGCATGGTGGGGTAGACCTCGGCTCCAAAGACAATTCTGGCTGTCAGCACCTTATACCTGCCCTGATTTGCCCTCCGTTCTGCTTGACCCCATTGCCCCCCTCCCCCTTTGGGAAGAGGCCCCAAAGAAACTTTGTACCCCCTGATAAAATTCCTCTCAGAGGCCCCGCTCTCTCTCCCCCCTGAGGTTCATTTGACCCCCCTCCCTTAATGTCAACTTTGTGCCAAATGGTTAAACCTCTCTAGTCAGGCAGACATTTCACTCAAATTGATGCTCTCCATTCTGTTTACAGTTTTTGCTTGTACTCTCAGCTGGCTTTGTCTCAGTATTTTCAAATTATTGTTTATTTAATGTTTTTGATTATGCTATTGACTATTGTATTTTTAATATTGTGAAAGTTGCCTTGAGAGCCCCTTTGGGGGCAGAATAGCAAACTAAAAAAAATATATGGATTAAAAAAAATAGCTGAATGTGGTTCTTTTTTTGGGAGGGAGGGATGTCCTAGGGCAGTGTTTCTCAAACTGTGCTTCAAGAGACCTTCTCAGGGAGGAGGGCATAATCCAGGCTTATCCCATCCTTCCATCCCCTTCCTATCCATCATCCAACTGCACCTGGACAGGACAGACCTGTGCTGATGCCCCAGATAAATTTCTCATTCAGTTTGCATCCTGAGGTGCCAGATGTGTCTTTTCTGGTTAGGTCCTTTGAAAAAAGTTTCAAAGATAGCAGCTAAGTGCTCCCAGGACTGTGCTCCACCTTCAATCCCCCTCAACTATGCCCCTGGTCTCCTAACAATTCAGGGAAAACTGTTGACCAAGTGATGTGACACCAAATGTTTCCTGTAATGTTTTCAGGGAGGGCACAGAGCCCTACAGCGGCTGCATAGGGGTGGCTCCGGAGTGCTCAGCAATGACATCATTGACATTGCCAAGTTCCAGAGCACTGAGACACATGCTGCATAAGGCTTCAATTCCAGCTGCACAGCTATACAGCTTACTGGGAAGGCTTGTTACTCTTGCCCCAATCCTCACAATACTTTGCTCTTAACCTTCTCTCCCTCACCCTGCACACATACCTGACAGAACTGAGCTCTCTCAAACCCTAATCTTTCTTCCAAAAATTATGCTGCTCTTTCCTCTTAATGTGCTAAAACACACATGGTAATGACACACAGGGGGTTTGGCACACACTTCCTAACTGTGGAATTCTTCCTAAAAGTATGCCAGAGCTCAAGCCTTGGTGTACTTCAGAAGGGATGTAAGATCTTTATTTAGATAAGTAGTAGCCATAGTTGCAAGAAAAGAATGTGATTGAAATACAATTTTTTTCTCTGCTCCTCCAAATATTATTTTTGAAATGATACCTTATCAATGTTATCCACTCTGAATCTTCCAGATTAGAATGAATAAAATTTAAATAAAATCTACTTCTCATCAGATCTCTCTTCAATCATCAACTCTCTTCAACAAATCCTTAATCAAGCTTATTCCTTCTGATCTGGCCCCAGTAGCCTGGTAATGATTTGTTAAGGTAAGTTGCACAAGTGTTACCAAAGCATAACCTAGAAAAAATTTCTACATGTCAACAAAGATGTGATGCGCCAAAGATTGGAGGGATCAATCAGCTCCAGCACTTTAAGATTTGACCATACAGTATCATTCCGATATAGATCTTCTTTACACAAGAGCAAAGGGTTTAGTGCTTCAGTAGCTGCATAAGAGAATTGCCTTTGGCAGAAGTATATTTTCCCGTCATTGCAGTAAATGATAGGTGAAGCTGCATCTGCTAAAAATTACCTTCCTTATGGAACCATTACACAAAGGAGACCCATTGTATACCAAATTGAACCACATCATTATTTTTCTTTTCTGGCTATTGCTGTGTAGGTCAATGACAGAATGACTATGAATACTTCCATCTCTCTCTGAACCAGATATATAGCATTCCACCCACCAATTACATCCGTCCTTACAATTAAGGAATTCTGTAAAACTTTTATCAAAGCCTTTACCAAATCACCAACTAGGGAGACAAAGAAAGTGGGCCTCATTACTGTATTAATTTAAATTCATACCGCTTCCATCTCAAAGATTCTAACATGTACGACTAATTCAAAGGGATCATACATTCCACAATTTGGCATAAATTGTGTAATGCAGGGAGTTTTAGAATTAGTCAGACATGACCCAAAGGGCCTCCAAACCCTTATCATGCCACACAAACACCAGTCCCTCGCCTTAAAACTACCTCAACTGGACAAAAAACTGCAAGCTATTACCGACATTTTTACAGATGAGAAAAAAACAGATGTTTTGTTTCTCATTCAAAGGCTACCCAATTTCTTTTCTAGACTACACATCAGGTATAAACGTGTGTGTGTGTGTGCATGGATATATCACATCAGGCAACAGCATCAGACTGCTGCCTAGACCAGCAATTTTCAACCTTTTTCATCTCACGGCACACTGACAAGGCAATAAAGTTTTCAAGGCACACGATCAGGTTTTTGACAAGGCACAATTGACATTGACAATGCTGCCAGTGGGGCTTCACATCCCTATTGGCCCTACTAATAAATGACCTTTCCTCAAATTCCTGTGGCACACCTGTGGACCACTCACGGCACACCAGTGTGCCACGGCACAGTGGTTGAAAATGGCTGATCTAGATGGTTGAAAATGGCTGATCATCAGGTACATAGGTGTATAGATAGAGATATATCACATCAGGCAACAGCATCAGACTGCTATCTGGACTTCGCATCAGGTATTTTACACGGCACCTAACAAACCCAAAACCCAACTCTTTCCCCACGAGGTCTGAATTAGCTTTCAAGGTTCAGAACCATCTGATCCCCACTTCCCTTGCTGGCAGGATGAAATCAGGAATCAGCCGCTTCCTCTGCCTTCCAGAAAGGGGTCTGGACAGGGCTACTTACCTGTTGGCCTCAGTAAGTAACTTCTGACACTCTGTGCTAAGGGCCTAGGCAGGAGGGAGCTGGTGGCCTGGCAGGTGCAGTGGTGGAAAGCACAGCAGAGGCAGCAGAGCAGTGCCTCTGCCCACTCAACACCATCCCCTCCTCCTCCTGAACCCTTGTGCAGAGCAGCAGCAGCAGCACTCACAGCTCACTATTTAGCAGCATGTCTCCCTCTTCAACTCTTCCCCTTGCGCAGCAGCACAGGCTCATTATTCTGCAAGCCCCTGCAGCATCACTATGCGCAGGCGCACCAGGAGAAAAGGGTGGGAGGAGGGGGAAGAGAAGCCAGGAAGCTGCAGGATGTGACTGTTCCTGTTTCGCTCCCCTCTGCGCATGCGCGCAAACATTGGCATCCCACAAAACTTTTTCGCACCGCATGCGTGCCCCAGGTTTCACCTGCGCCCACACGACGCATGCGCGCGCTCTCCCCTACAGCAGTCACAGGGCGCACGCGCCGTCTCCGCACGCGTCTAAACGAGCACGCATGCGCCACTGCTCCAATGAGTTAGAGCCTCCGCACATGCGCATTTCCCACCCGAGGTTGCTTTCCTCTGCCCCGCCCCTTTTCCCTGCGTCAGGCCACTTGGTTCGTTATTTTGCAAATGGCCGCCCGTCGGCGCTATACCTTCCTTCCCTCCTCCCGCGGTCTGGAGAGCGGTAGCCCTCGACCGCAACAACTCACCGGAGAACGGTATGCAGTAGCCGCGGCCGTCCCCTTGTGGTCTCCTCATAGCGCCGTGACCTGACACATCCGGGACTCGCCGGTGACGCAGCCCTACGCTTCGTTCTCTACAATGGTGGGGGAGGCAGTGCGCATGCGCCCCGCGAGGCTCGCACTGAAAAGTGGCGGGAAAATCCCCAACCGTCGAGTGGAGCCGTTGAGAGGAGAGCGGGAGCTGCGCGTGCGCAGTGGGAGGCTGCGGGACAGGAGTGCAGCAGAGCCACTTTGAGCAAAGAAAATGAACATGCCTTGCAGTTCTTTAGTTGGCCTTTGCAAAAGTCCTCCATCAATCATCTTTGTACCAATAAAGGAAATTGCTTTTATGTATATGTTGCACATGTTAGATGTTGCACATATATGCTGCATATATGTTAACATTCACACATTTAGGCTGCAATCCTAACCACACTTCCCTGGGAGTAAGCCCCATTGAGCAAAATAGGACTTACTTCTGAGTAGACCTGGTTAGGATTGTGCCCTGAGTTACATATATGTTAGCCACATATATGCTACATATATGTTAACATTCACAGTGCTGGTGCAGTGGGGCCGCACAGCCCACACTGTATCCAGTGCTGGGAAGGAGCAGGCTGAAGGAGCTGCAGCCTGTGCAGTGGGGCTACTCAGATCTGTGCCAGCAAAATGGGGCAAGTCCAAGAAGCACTGTCAGGCACTACTCCTGGATTCAGTGCCAGCAGGACGGTGCAGGCCTTCCTGCCAGTGCTGTCTACTCTCCAGGTGTTGCAAATGTACTTCACCGCACATTTGTGACACCCTAGGTCGGTGCCAAGAAAGATTAGGAGTGCACTGTTAGTGTTAGAATAATTTTTTTTTTTTTGCAGAACTTCAGAATATATGTTTCTACCAGAAAAATATTAACCAATGAAAAAGAAAAACAAGCCACCACTTTTCTTACCCCTCCCAAATATCAATAAACAAAACGATTTTGATGATAATCTTTTCTTATTTTATTTATAACAAATCTGTGAAAGCATGTAATTTCCTAAGGCTACATTCCTGTACACTTTGGAGTACACCCACTGAGCCCAGCAGGATTTTCTTCTGAGAAAACATGCATAGGATTGGGTTTCACATTGGCTAATTCAGGGCCCAATCCTATCTAATTTTCCAGCACTGATGCAGCCATGCATCTAGGCATGCACTGCTTTCTGCAGTGGGGAGGCAGTGACAGAGACCTCAAGATAAGGGAATATTTATTGCAGTTGCATTGGCACTGGAAAATTGAATAGGATTGGGCCCCCAATCACCTACTCATCTGGTTAATTTCATTGAATGTATATATGCCAGGGATTATTTTTTATTTTTAGCTCCAGAGCTTCAATTAGATATGGTAGACAGAAAAAATAAAAAATAGTGATGAATAATGTGTTTTATCACTGCAGTCTGTGCTGTGTGGGAGGCTTTCAGTATAGATTTGAAAAGGCATGCATATTTTTTTCCTAGATCTTTTTTTGTCTGTGTTTGCCATGCAAACTTGATGGGCTAGTTTTCCCATCAGCACAATATCCTGAATTTTCTGTTGCCATTGCTAAATATATTGTTATATAATATATAAGTTATAAGTTATAAGCTAAATATATTGTTATATAATATATAAGTTGCAGATCTCTTGACTAAGGTATGCAACTTGTCCCTCAAAACGGCCACGGTGCCAGAAGATTGGAGGATAGCAAATGTCACGCCTATTTTTAAAAAGGGAAAGAGGGGGGACCCGGGAAACTATAGGCCGGTCAGCCTAACATCTATACCGGGTAAGATGGTGGAATGCCTCATCAAAGATAGGATCTCAAAACACATAGACGAACAGGCCTTGCTGAGGGAGAGTCAGCATGGCTTCTGTAAGGGTAAGTCTTGCCTCACAAACCTTATAGAATTCTTTGAAAAGGTCAACAGGCATGTGGATGCGGGAGAACCCGTGGACATTATATATCTGGACTTTCAGAAGGCGTTTGACACGGTCCCTCACCAAAGGCTACTGAAAAAACTCCACAGTCAGGGAATTAGAGGACAGGTCCTCTCGTGGATTGAGAACTGGTTGGAGGCCAGGAAGCAGAGAGTGGGTGTCAATGGGCAATTTTCACAATGGAGAGAGGTGAAAAGCGGTGTGCCCCAAGGATCTGTCCTGGGACCGGTGCTTTTCAACCTCTTCATAAATGACCTGGAGACAGGGTTGAGCAAGATGTGGCTAAGTTTGCAGATGACACCAAACTTTTCCGAGTGGTAAAGACCAGAAGTGATTGTGAGGAGCTCCAGAAGGATCTCTCCAGACTGGCAGAATGGGCAGCAAAATGGCAGATGCGCTTCAATGTCAGTAAGTGTAAAGTCATGCACATTGGGGCAAAAAATCAAAACTTTAGATATAGGCTGATGGGTTCTGAGCTGTCTGTGACAGATCAGGAGAGAGATCTTGGGGTGGTGGTGGACAGGTCGATGAAAGTGTCGACCCAATGTGCGGCAGCAGTGAAGAAGGCCAATTCTATGCTTGGGATCATTAGGAAGGGTATTGAGAACAAAACGGTTAGTATTATAATGCCGTTGTACAAATCTATGGTAAGGCCACACCTGGAGTATTGTGTCCAGTTCTGGTCGCCGCATCTCAAAAAAGACATAGTGGAAATGGAAAAGGTGCAAAAGAGAGCGACTAAGATGATTACGGGGCTGGGGCACCTTCCTTATGAGGAAAGGCTACGGCGTTTGGGCCTCTTCAGCCTAGAAAAGAGACGCCTGAGGGGGGACATGATTGAGACATACAAAATTATGCAGGGGATGGACAGAGTGGATAGGGAGATGCTCTTTACACTCTCACATAATACCAGAACCAGGGGACATCCACTAAAATTGAGTGTTGGGCGGGTTAGGACAGACAAAAGAAAATATTTCTTTACTCAGCGCGTGGTCGGTCTGTGGAACTCCTTGCCACAGGATGTGGTGCTGGCGTCTAGCCTAGACGCCTTTAAAAGGGGATTGGACGAGTTTCTGGAGGAAAAATCCATTATGGGGTACAAGCCATGATGTGTATGCGCAACCTCCTGATTTTAGGAATGGGTTAAGTCAGAATGCCAGATGTAGGGGAGAGCACCAGGATGAGGTCTCTTGTTATCTGGTGTGCTCCCTGGGGCATTTGGTGGGCCGCTGTGAGATACAGGAAGCTGGACTAGATGGGCCTATGGCCTGATCCAGTGGGGCTGTTCTTATGTTCTTATGTTATGTTCTTATATGGGGTTGTTGGTTTCATTTCGTTTGTTGGCTCTGGTCATCCAAGCAAAAGCCAAAAAGTCCTGAGGGCCCAATCCTAAACTGGCCCAGCGCTGGTGCTGGGTGCCATAAATGTGCCATAAAGCATGTTTCTGGCGCCTGGTGAGCAAGGAGTGCTGGCACTTGGCCGGTTCGTTAGGCACCAGGCCCAGTGCTGTCAGAAGGAGGACACACCATCGCTGGAGGTAAGTGCAACTGCCAGGCAGCAATGTGGCCTCTGCGGGTTGGGGATTGGGTAGAAAGAGGATGGGAGGAGGGCAGAGAGGGGGAGGAATCAGGGCAGGAGGGGAGTGGAATCTGTGAAGCTGAAAAGATGGAATCTCTCAAGTCTGTGCTAGGAAAAGAACCAACATGGACTTGAGAAGCCCCATTGCAGGGCTTGGGGCTTTCCCTAGGGGAAGGGGATGAAAGTCCCTGTTTCATCCTCTTCCTCCGAGGAGACCTCTGGCTGCTTCCCAGCACCTACTGGATACAGTGGTAGCCACTTTTGCGCCCCTGCTCCATTGAGTACCGGAAAGCTCAGGATTGGGCTGGGACAGCACAATCCTAACTTGCACTGGAACAGGCAGGCTGGTGGGCCTACACTGTACCCAGTCCAAGTTTGGGGCTGGCTGTGGCTCAGCCCGAGGCAAGGGGAAACTTTCCCCCTTATCCCAGGGAGAGCCGCAGCAGCCCCAATGGGGCTACTTGGATCAGCACCACCTAAAGAGGTGGTGCAAATCTAAACAGCCCAAGATTGCCCCAGACTGCCTGGAAACGGGGTTAGGACCCAGCATAAGTGCTGGATCCTGACCTCACTTCCTGCTCTCTGCCTGCCTGCCCCTGGAAATACCTGCTGCCTGCCCTCATCCACTCCAGAACACCTCCTTCCCACCTCCTCCCTTCCCTCACCATGCCCCCCAGACCCCTAAGCCAGCCAAGCTCAGCTGACACGAACGTACCAGACTCCGAAGCTCACGTCAGTACAGGAAAGATGGAGCATGTCTGTGTGCTGGCCAGTCTATCCCAAGAGTGGCACAAAAGTGCTTTACAGCACTTTCATGATACTCTTCAGGCGGTGCAAGGGACTTGCAGGATTGCACCCTTAGTCTTTAATGACTGCTCTGTTCCCCTTCATCTAAAAGATTCAACAAAGTTCTTTTTGCTGATAATTTCAGAATATAGCCAATTATATTTCTAATTATATCCAGGCCACACTTAGCTGTTCCCAAAAAGTGCTTTGCAGAGACACACGTATGGGGATGCAGAAATGATTCTCACTCCCACAAGGAGATCTTTGTTGGCTTGTCATGAACTCACACTGTGTATTGGCATTTAATGGTTAACAGAAGAGAGAGAAGCCAGAAATAAATGAAATGAACTAATGCTGCTTTTTTTGAGGGAATTATTTACAATAATAGTGGGGGTGGATAGAATCAAGCAGAGACAATAGAAAGCTATACATTTTGCAACTGACCAGAGCTTCTGCTGCAGCTGCTGAGAAAGGGAGAGAATAAGGTAGCAGAGGAGTAGAAGAAGGAGGCAGATGGTTGACATGTGACCTGAAAGTTACTATTTCTAGAAGGCTACTTGAAGAACTGCTTCCCCCTGTTTGAATCTGTCCTCCTGAGATAAAGGGAGAGGGCTTTCTTTCATGTCCCATCACCAGCAGAGGTACATTTGACAGTGGCACATGAAAGGGCCTTCTCTGCAGTGGCACCCACTTTATGGAACTACTTGTCCCTCTATGTGAGGATGACTCCATTGCTTCCAGTGTTCTGACAGTATCTGAAAACATTTAAGTTCCATTTAGCTCTTGGGACCTAAATCTGTGTTGATCTGATCTGTGTTCACTTATTTACAGTTTTTTTAAAAAAAAATTCCTCTCCTGGAGCTGTATATTGTTATTTCTAATTACTTATTTAATTTTTATTGGGGTTTTTTTTTTAAAGCATGTTGTGAACCATTTTGAGTGCCTCCTTTGCAGAAGGAGAAAAGCAGGACACAAATATTTACAATAGTACAGCTACACAATTGTGCTCGTTGATTGGTGTTTCATCAAGGATACTGATTTGAATGCTGGAGGATCTGGGGAACTCAAAGCATTAAGGGCTGAGATTCCAGGATGGTTATGCTCTGCACGGCCACTCTTGCAAAGTATAGAATTTTAGACTCTCATTCAACCTATTTCAAGGGCCTTCCAACCTCCTGAACTCCTGAATGACTCCCCATTTACTAAATTCTTTGGTGAAAGAGGATATAGACCAGCCATTTTTAACCACTGTGCCATGGCACATTGGTGTGTCATGAGTGGTCCACAGGTGTGCCACAGGAATTTGGGGGAAGGTCATTTATTAGTAGGGCCAATGGGGTTTGTAGGCCCCCACTGGCAGCATGGTGTGCCTTGTCAATTGTCAAAAACCTGATGATGTGCCTTGACAATTTTAGTGCCTTGTCAGTGTGCCATGAGATGAAAAAGGTTGAAAATCACTGATATAGACATAGGGATTTGGAATGGGGAGATGGTGGGTATCAGGGGCATGGCAAGATTGCTTGCAGGGACGTTGTTATGGTGATCGTTGCAACCAGTGGAACAGAAGGATGTGGTAATATTGGGTCTTGAGTTGGTGGAGGCACCTCTAGGATATGGGCCCTTTGTTTGCCCTAGCAGACTTATTTAAAGTTGATGGCAGAATATTCAGGTTTTCATGCCTTGCCTATTGGGTCTAGTCAGGGTATCAGCATAAGTTATAGTCACCTTTGGGAAATTATATCTTCCATGTGACTTTTCATGGTAACGGTAGTGGGGGGGGAGGACAGGGAGGGGGACATGGCCTAGGCTTCATGCTGTCTGGCATTTACCTTGGGTCAAGAGACACATGTCTGGTACCCCAATGAGAATTGGGGAGTTCTGTAACATAGCCCTGCCAGTACTGTGACATTTTACTTCAAAGCAGTGAAGCTGGAGAAAACCTGTCATAGCCATGGTAACCACAGAACACCAAGGGTGACAATTTGGTTTTCTAAGCTTTCATGGCAGGATATCAAGGAAATTACTGGAAACAAGATCAACTTAAGAACATACAAAGAGCCCTGCTGGATCAAAACAAAAGCCTATCTGGTCCAGCATGCTAATTTTGACAGCGGCCAACATGCGTGACTAAAGGGCTTCAGATCTGGGCCCTGTCCTAGCGCCAGGCAAGCCCTGGGACCAGTGCTGAACAAGTTTTTAAGTACTGGTTCTAATGACAGCACCAGGTTGTGAAAGCTCTGGATCAAAGCCCTGTACTGTCCCCTGTGGGAATCATAGGGACCAAGGGAAGCTTGCCTATCGTTAGCTCTGCACAGGAAACAACAGATGGCATCCAACATGCCTGCCTCACCCCCATAGGGGTCTTCCTATGGTTGTCTGTATCTACATTTGTGTGCTATCACTCTGTTTCTGCTGCACTGTGAACAAAGGTTGCAGTTTCTCTCATGGTTTTCTCGACCATGGTATGTAAAGCATTTTGTAAATGCTAGATACATTAATAACAACATAGGCAGTTTGAGCTGGTAAGATCAGCATTCAGTTTCTTCCTCTACAAAAGACCTTAGTTGTGCCATATTCACTTATAGCCAAACTAGATGTGACCTGAAACATGCAAGCACCCCCCTTTTTTTCCTTTGTGTTAAATAGTGCATGGGGGGGGGGCTGAAATGGGCAAAACCAATGGGAGTAGGAAGGTTTTAGGACTTTGCCCCCACTTTGGTTCCAATCCCAACTGTGCTGCTCATGCGCTGTTTAACAAAAGAACAAAATCAAGCAAAGGAGTCTTGCATCACATCTAGGCTGCCCCTAAGCTTTCAGTCCACTGTGGGAATCATGGGAATCGTAGCAATCCACATTACAAGGTTTTGAGAGGCTAAATGTCTAAAGTGCTTTGCATGTTAAGTATGCTGGAGAAATCATACCACAGTGATTTCCGTGGAAAGATGTGGAACATCATGTTTACACGGAAAGAGCTGATGTAGCATAATGAATAAGAGACTGAGCTGGCAGTCAGGACTTCCTCAGTTTGAATTTTACCTCTGCCATTAATTCACTACCGGTGCAATCCTATACTTCTGAAATACTAGTCTGAGGGCCCAATCCTATCCAACTTTCCAGTGCTGATGCAGCCCCAAGGTAAGGGAACAAATGTACCTTTCCCTTCAGGAGGCCTCCGTGACTGTCTCCCACCACCACAATAGGCAGTGCACAGCCCATTGGCATTAGCACTGGGTCAGCACTGGAAAGTTGGATAAGGTTGGGCCGAGTGGCATAGGAATATAGCTTATGCCCTCAGATGCTGGCTCATTAGTCCTGCCATCATTAGTTCTGCAAATGGATGTACCGCAGACACCAGTGCACTGCTGTGCTGGCAGACCTCTGACACCAGTACAGCTATCACCAATGTAAACCTCCAAGCACTGTGGAGATATGGGAGAGAAAAGGAGTTGACCTATGCCATATTTACATTTGCTTTGAATGCCCGTTAGGGAGATAAAGCAGGGCATAAATTTGTAAATAAATATCCTAAACTTCCTCCAGGTGATAGACATGCCCCAGACATGAGAGCTGGTGCAGGAATTTAGAAAAACCATAAAAAATAATGAGGAAGGAAAAATATCAGCAGACATTAGCTCCTGCCACCCCATCTGCCCCACCCACTTTTCTAGAGTGGAGCATAGGATACAGACTACACTTCACAACCATTACAGAGTACACCAAGTAGTAAAACCTCTTCCAGGAAGACCCAGAAGTCAGATAACAGAGCATGCGGCATGGATCTGGTCTAATGTTGTGCACACTTAGAGCGCACAGCCCTGGGAACTGTGATGATAGAAACCACGGAGAAAGGGTCCTTTGCATAAACAGCCTGTTGCCCTGATAGCATGTATGGCAGGATACTTTGTGAACATGTTTTCTCAGAATTCTTACTGCAGGGACTCTGCCCCAGGAGGACTCCACACACAAGCACCCAAGCGGAACCTCCGCTCCATGCCACCAGGGGGAGCAAGCATTGCACACTACTGTCACAATGCACATCACTTGCCACAAGTAAGCAACAGAGGGGAGAGAATCCCGAGCCACAGTACCACTGATGCTGCATGTCTGTCTCAAGTCTCTACTTATAAGAACAGCCCCACTGGATCAGGCCAAAGGCCCATCTAATCCAGCTTCCTTTATCTCACGGTGGCCCACCAAATGCCTCAGGGAACACAGAACAAGAGACCTGCATCCTGGTTCCCTCCCTTGCATTTGGCATTCTGACTCCACTCCCCTACAAATTATTGACCCTTCATTATTGTCAAATGTGTCTTTGTGTGTGGCCTAACTATTTCTTCCTTTAGCAACAGCGAATAGCTGCAAGTGTTTGCTCTCTCTTGGTGAATGCCAGGGACTCCAGCTGCTGGCCAAGCACTCATC
Source organism: Tiliqua scincoides (assembly GCF_035046505.1). Classification (NCBI taxonomy): domain Eukaryota; kingdom Metazoa; phylum Chordata; class Lepidosauria; order Squamata; family Scincidae; genus Tiliqua; species Tiliqua scincoides. Next base: position 89,885,788 of record NC_089825.1, read on the forward strand.
TGAACAGTGGCATAGCTAATGATCATGTAGCCCAGTGCCAAGCTCAAAATGTTGCCCCAGAAGTGATGTCACAACCGGAAGTGGCATCACGCCCGGGCTTTTTAAAAAGTGAAAATTGGGAGGAACCCACCTCCTCCCCCCAGCAGCTCACCACCCACTTGCTCTGCTGCCTCCCCCCAGTAAGTGGCATAGCTAAGGCATCTATCTGCTACTCAGGGTCAAAGAAGATTTTGTAGCCCCCCACATGATAAAATCAAATTTAATTAAGTAAATAAATAAAAAGTTATTGGTTCCATGCTGTATCATAATAACATCTCACTGGCACTCAGAACAATCAGTCGTATAGGTCAGTTTGGAGTTAAGCAAATCCACTTTTTGTTCCCCAAGGCAGTTGTATTTTCATTTTCTGGTTAATTGGCCATAACTTTTGATAGGATATTCCAGTGCTGTTTGTTTCATTGCACTCTACATTAAATTACCTTTCCAATGATATATAACATGATTCCTATATACCAAGATTTTCACAATTTTGGTCACTACTGTCAAGCTCAGCTTGTTGCCCCCCTAAAGCTTGATGCCCGGTGCAATTGCTACCCCCTGCACCCCCTTAGCTACGACACTGCATCTGAAGCCTTTTTATATTTCAGCATTGCCACATCATTTCTCGCAGATTTCTGCTGCAGGTCTCAGCAGGGGAGGGGAAGATAATACTCTGAGCCACCATGCTCTCACTGGCAGGAGGGCACTGCTTCCTCACAAACACTGAGCATGCATTTCAATCCAGAGACCATGGGTTGCTGCCGCCTATGTGTTGCCATGCTTGCTGTGTTTCATTTTGCTCTCTACAGGTGGCTGTCCAACCAGGGAAGAGGGCACAGGACTCTCCAAATGACCAGTCATACAGACCACAGGGGACGACAACAACATGCCTGGCAGTAGTGACCAGTGTGATCCCAGCTGTTCCTCTGTGGAGTTGCTGTTTGGTTTGTTCCCAACAGGCCCCTGTGGCTTTGCAGACTCCATGACAGACAGCAAACTAACTAGTGTAGCCAGACCTCACTGACACCTGCTACTTGGTTGTCTGTTGAATAACTTGCAAAGGCACAAAAGCCCCATTGGTATGAGATGGTTGGCAACTCCACTTTTGTGTTTCTCTTTCAAATGCTGCTTTGTCTTTGAGACTGTGCAATAAAACTTTGACCTGATCATACTTACTGTTAGCAGATAAGGATCCCAGATAAGTGAGGGGGGGCATCTCTCTCTGCTGCCAGAGATTAGGGTCTGCAGCATCTTCACTCTCAGATTCCTGGGGGGGGGGGAGAGAGGCTTCTCCTTGATCATGAGCCACTTGCTCTCTCTTGTCATGATGTATAAGGAAGATAGCTGGGGGAGGGAGGGCAGCATTATGACAGCTGTGGCCAGGTTACTGTGTGGCAGGTGCCAGCAATGATGCAAAAGGCATGGTTGGTGTGTGTGGCTAAATGGGTGGGCTCCTGCAATAGTGACCCTGTGTCACATGCAAGGCCAATAATTGGCCCATGCAGTGCTCCCTCTATTTGACCCAAGTGCTGTGATCTTTTAGCCAGGTATTCTTGTCTGTGGGATGCTAAATATTCCATGAGGGGCTGTGTCCCCTGCTGTGGCTAAGTGGTTAGAGAGCAGCTTTGTGAACTGGCTGGTGTGGGTTCAAGACCTACTTCTCATTGTTCTTTTGTCCCTTCTGTGAGTGCTTCTGGCTAGTCATGCAAAAGGTGAGTTACTGTTGCTTATGTGTCATAAGCCTTATGGCCATCATCTTGACTGGACTCAATCCTACCTTTTTGGGTTCCCAGTGCAGTGGGATACTAGCACCCTGGCTTGGCTGAGCGCTGTTGAGGCTCTTCTTGCAGCTCACCATAGTCCCTTTCCTGGCAACAGGGATCCTTTCAGCTGGGAGACTCCCCCACAGGGCCTCAGACCTTTGCCTGTATGCTTATTTCACATGGCAGCCCTTTCCCAAGGGACCACCTTTTATCCCTTGCTGTAGTGTAGTCAAAAAAGTATTTCCTGGCTGGATATAAATGTATACGTGTGAGTGAGTGGGTGGCATAAAGAGACTTAAGATGCTGGGTTTCTTTGCAGTTCGCTGCCTTTGCTTCCTTGCTCTCTGTGCCACAGTAACGTCTGCTGGAGGAGATGCTGTGATGCACAGATATGTGGATGGTCATTGAAACATCCCCCCATGGTTGGCAGCGGGTTGCTGCGCTACTCATTCCTGGGGCTGCTGTGGGGTGGTGGTCTCTGATTGGGCCTGCACCTGCCACTGCCCCCTGTTTGGGTCACCTGGCAGTGCTTCTCTGGCTGCCAGTATTAGGGCTGAGTTGTTTTGATGATTGGCTCCTGGCATGTCAGACCCACATCAGGCTAACCCACCACAGTATGATTGGTGGGCTTTGCTGGGATTTACATGGACACAGGTGGTGTTACTGGGAGAGATGAACTAGCATGAAGCGGCCTAGGCTCTTGTTTCCCTTGGCCCCTTTGTTCTGGACGGATTTTGGATATGATGGACATTGAGCAGACAAAGCAGCAGAGCCTTTGCTAGGGGCAGCGACATCCAGAGTGGTGATGTTGTAACGTCACGTAACATTGTGACATCACTTCCCGGTTCTCCCAGAAGATGAGGCAATGGCTTCATGATCTGGCCAGATCGCAAAGCTGCTGAAACATGACTCTCCCAGTCTGGCCGGTTTTGTTGGAGTGAAGCTCTTCTTTGCTACACACCATGTTCTGCGGTGCCGGTGATGACCATGGCTGGTGCTGCTGCTTTTCTGGCTGCTGCTATCTTGGCTGGGCATCACACAGCACCCCTTCTGGCCTGGTATCCAAATGGACCATCCCCTACCCCCCCACTTGCTATGCCATTGCATAGAAGCAATGTCGGTGTGACTTTGGTATAGGATTGCACCATAGCTTAGGCAAGCTGCTCCCTTTCAGCCTCCGCTGCAATCAGGGTTGTAAGGACAACATTCTGTAAAGCAATGGTTCCCAATCTTTAAGAGCTCATGGACCACTGAGGTAAAAATTGGAATTGTCATGGACCACATGCAATCCCCTCCCCAGTATACAAAAATTACAATTAAAATTTATTAGAGACTTATTAGATTTCCTCATTATAGAGAAGATGTGTGAGTTGCTGCTTTTGTTGCGGGCTGTGGGCAGTCTGTTCTCTTGTGGTCTGTGGGGAAGCATCTCCTGAGCAAGCACTCCCCATGGACTACAAGACAGGGCAGAGAACAGACTAACCACAGCCGCATCCAACACTTCAGTGCCAGCTGCCAGCTTCAGGCAATCTGTTCACTGTCCTCTCTCTAGTGAGCTCCCAAGAAGGGAGCACGCTCTGCAAGATGCTGGAAGTGATCAAAGGCTATTTTTTTCTGAGACCTCATGGACCACTTCTCGGGGTCTTGTAGACCACCTGTGATCCACAGGTTGGGAACCAGTGCTGTAAAGTAAGGATTGACTAAAATAGCCAACAGTGATTCAAATTCAGAAATATAGGGAATGAACAACACAGATGAAAATAGTATAGCCAGACTCCCCTCTGTCACAAGACATGTTATCTGAGGTCAACAAGGATGGCCCTCCGAGGCTGATGGGACAGAAGTTCGCTATGACATGTTTTCAAAAAAGCAAGAGGCACTCTGTGTCTTCAAGATGATTGTGGAGGCCAGTGTCCACATGGAGACAACTTGCGCCTAGCACGTAACCTCCCAACGCAACACTGCTGTGCGCGTTTTGACAACCGTGCCTGTGCGGGAGCAGCAGGGCTCCCTCATTGCCCTGGCGTGAGGCTTAAATTCTTAATGATCATCTGAACAATATGAGACAGGCTGGAATTCTTTTTTTCCCCTCCTTGAAAAGCTGCTGCGGACCTTCTGAACACTGACATGGCTTTGACTGTGGCATTTCCACAGCCTTTTGTCTCCCTGCATTTCTAAACCAATGTCCTTGAAAGCCGTTGCGTGTGTGGCGTGTTAACAGCATCTCCTTTTTTTTAAATATTCCCTTCTTCTTCAGTTTTTAATTATTTGGTTCCTCCGTTTTTCCCTTTCAATTTACTAAAAACCTAGAAATGTAATTAGAGGGAGGCTGGTCTGCAAGAAAGCTGCCAGCATTTCTACATCATGATTAAATATATCAGCAGTTCCTTTAGTGAGAGAATTTAAAAAAAAACAAAAAACGGATTCTCATAATTATCTCCCCGTTATCCAGGAAAGAATCAGTAACACGTACAGATAGACTTATTGAAAATGCAGCACTAATTAAAAACTCACATAAGCTCCTGACGATCAAGACAGTACAAAAACCTGCAGTTATTTAATTATTTCCTCTATTTGCTAATCTTTGTTTTAGCAAAACAAACAAAAAACTATTCTAAACAAAAACCCGCCACTCATTCACTGGAGGGATTTAATAGGACTTTTATCTATGCAACAGTCAAACAGACAATAGAAGCTCAATTTGATTCACCTCTCCTTCTCCGGTGGGAAATCTTCACAACTGATTTTTTCTGAAGGTAATCGAAAAAGGAATGTTTTGAGGTGTTCAAAAGCAGCGGTGAGCTACATGTGGAAGGTTCTTTCATTTTAAATTTCTATTTTAAGTTTTTTTTTTCCAGAGCGCTTAATTTCTGAAAAGAGGTATACGCCACTCTGCGTGTGCCCAGAGGCACTTGCTTCTCGATTACTTCCCTTATTGCAGAACTGAGCTTCTGTTGAGCCACATTTCAGATTAGCCCTTCCTTTTTATCTGTTTGGCTGTGTGTGGGGGGCTATGTCAAGGCCAAAGGAGATGTGGCATAAGAGACGCATGAAATAAACTTGTGACTTTTGGGGGGTTTTAAAGGAAAAGCAGTGGGGGAGAGCTTCAATCAGGAATGGAGGAACAGTGTAGGAGGGGGCTGCTAACTCCCCCAGCTATTTTTCAGTTTAAATTCCATCTCCCAGATGCCTTTTCTTTCTTCAATTAATACATATGTCCAAGATATAACTTCTAGTTCGCTTCTTCATGGCATAATTTTCAAGGCCTGAATTTGGGAAATCAGATTGGCAGTTTTATTAAACCATAAAATCAGCTGGGTATATATTTTCCCCTACAGAGCAAACATCAACTGGGGGGGGGGGATTTAAATTGTGCAAGTACAGAATAAAGAACTAAACTCAACACTACGTTCTCAACCCAACCCCTCATTCCCCCTTGGATGCTGTTACCTCTTATTTATTTCTGAAGCAGGAGAATCTATTGTAGATGTCCGCACCTCTAGTTTAGCTGTAACGGAGGTAGTAAAACTGCCTGGCTGTACACCTTCAAATTGCAGGTAGGGGGGACAAACATAGGCAGAGACGTCCCTGGGATGGGTGCCACCCAATTTGTTGCTTTCCTGGAGGAGTTCAGTATTCCAGAAGTTTGGGTGTTGATGTCATTCCTGACCTTGCATGCTATCACATTGTTTTTAATGTGTAAAGCCCATCTCTGGACCTCTGGCCTCTGTTCAGTGGTCTTCTGTCTGCTCTGGGCCCATTCTCTTCATGTTCTCGCTGGCGAGTGGTGAAAACGCAATCGTTGGCAAGAACGCATGATGGCTGGTCCCAGAGCGGGTCAAAGATTTCTGAATGGAAGCTCGGGCTGTGTGGTGTCACCCCCACACCTCCTTGGTGATGCCACTGAATATAGGCATCAGGCAGAAGCCAAAGGATAAAACCCTTCTCAACATCTAATTTTCTTTGTGGAGGAACATATGGAGGAGGAGCCAACGATGTGAACCCCCACCTACAGTTTAAGATTGTCCAGGCACCTGCTTACTACCGCAGTGAGAACTACCGCAGTGAGAACAGGCCCAGGCTTTTACCCTTATGCTGATTTGCAACCGGCTAGATCATTGGTTCTCAAACTTTGGGTGTTGTGAACTGATTTTTGCTGGATTGCAAGCTGGCTACCCAGAAGGCACTAGGCATTCCGGGGTACAATGTGGCCAATAAAGTGGGTTGCGTGCTGGCACTGCCCAGAAGCTGCAAGGCATTCGGGGCTGAGATGCAGCCACTACAGCTGACGAAGTGTGTCACGGCAGTAAAAAGTTTGAGAACCAAGAGGCTAGTTAGATAATTTGCTTAGATAATCCTTCTGGTTTAGGCTGATCTGGATGCTGATTTTACAGCTGAGTCTGAAGAGACAGTGCTTTGCCTATGGTAGTCTACATCTGAGAAGTTAATTTTCATCTCTAGGGCCTGATGAAGCAGATAAGGTCCCTGGAGATCTGCATCTTACCCCCTTTCCCTTTGGGCTCATGGGGACTAGTCAGAAATGGCATGATCCATTATTAACAGCTACAAATGAAGAACCTGCAAGAAATGCTAGGTGGGATGAAAGAGAGCATGGACATTGATAACTCTTGTTCTTGAGTAATGCATAATATGTTCTTATGTTAATATACATGAAGAATCCTACGTTCTGCTGGACGACATAGCGTACCCTCCATCTAGTGTGTATGTTCTTATGTCACATTCACAGTTATAAAGAAATATGCATGCACGCACGCCTGCTCGTGTACTGCAGTGGTGAATTTTAACTCATGATGTCTGTCTCCTATTTGTTGCAAAACTTTGAATCTAAACATGTCTCTCTTTTATATTTTGCATTATGGAAAAGACATCTTTAATAAAGTGGATTTTTTTAAATAAAACAAAATCTCTGACATTCATCACAAGTATTATTATATATATATAATCTGGCTGGGAAAGTGTGCCTCTTGTGCAGAGTACTCTTTTCACACGGGAGCACCTATTTGTAAATACAGCAGGTCCTCGCTTTACAATTCGTCCCATGATGAATTCACTTTACAATGGATCTTCCATAACAAAATAAAGTTCACTGTACGATGCGTGGTGCACTTTATGATAAGTATGTACCCCAATAACCAAGGAGATAAAGGGAAGAGGGAATAAGTAATGGTGATCAGGTAGTTTATGACTTAGCAAAGAAGGAATGGGTGAGGCAGCTCCACCCATTTCACAGCTCCACAGCGACTCAGCAAATATCTCAAAACAGCTCACAACATCTCTTTGGTAAAACAAATGGTTGGTAACCTTCAGTCTGGAAAGACTATGGTATAAGCCTACAGCACCCAGTATTCCCAGGTGGTCTCCCATCCAAGTACTAACCAGGCCTGACTCTGCTTAGCTTCTGAGATCAGACAAGATTGGGCATGTGCAGGATAACAGTTGCTCAAACAGCAGTGGAGGCAGCTGGGTGAGATAAGAATGGCTGGACCCATGGGAGGAATGACCAGTACTTCACCTATGCTTGACAGTGAGGGGGGCTGGTTGGGATTTGCGGCTGGGAGTAGGGGAGATTATTTGAGCTTGAATGGCTTCTGAGGTCTTAGAACAAATGAGCAAAAATCGATGTATTATTTATTGGGTTCACATTACAATATTTTCAGGATATAATGGAGTCTCAGGAAGGGATGGTATATTGTGGAATGTCTCCCTGAGGAGACAAAGGGTTTGTGAGTCTCCCTGAGCCAGCCAGTGTCTGGCAGGGAGTGTCTGTTAACAAAAGGCAATAGATTGGACTGAATGTTTGCTTAAAGATCTAATCACATAACAACAGGGATCTGAGAACTATCCCTGTCCTTAAGTGGTGCACACCTGTATTTGAATTCAGTGCATGAAATCCTGCTTGAAATCCCACCTGCCTATGAAGTGTCTTGGGCATATCACTTTTTCAAACTAACCAACCTCACCAGGAACAGCACGCTATAACACAGATGAAACTGAAAGTGCCAACATTCTCTGCCAGACCAAGGCCTACTGGGAAAAGATCTTCACGAACTTCCTGAAGGTCGAGGTTGATAGGGCCAGTTGGTCCTCACAGGGGAGTGAATTCCATCTAGAACTCGTGCAAGGAAAGCACCCTACAGGTAGACCACAGCTGCGATACAAGGACATCTGCAAGAGGGATCTGAAGGCCTTAGGAGTGGACCTCAACAAGTGGGAAACCCTGGCCTCTGAGTGGCCCGCTTGGAGGCAGGCTGTGCAGCATGGCCTTTCCCAGTTTGAAGAGACACTTGGCCAACAGACTGAGGCTAAGAGGCAAAGAAGGAAGGCCCATAGCCAGGGAGACAGACCAGGGACAGACTGCACTTGCTCCCAGTGTGGAAGGGATTGTCACTCCCGAATCGGCCTTTTCAGCCACACTAGACGCTGTTCCAGAACCACCATTCAGAGCGCCATACCATAGTCTTCCAAGACTGAAGGTTGCCAACAACAACAACCAGAGCATGGCTACCAAGAAGGCCATGTCCCAAGAACCCACTTTCTCCTACACAGCAGTAGTCCTTGGAACCGGATCTCTCCTAAGTGGGCAGGCAGACCCAAATGGAAACCAGTGGCCCTTTAGGTGCCCCAGACCCAAATCACTATTTAACAGTTTTAATTAAAGGTCAGCACTAGCAATTTGAACCGACCTCAGATCAGGAACTAATTTAGATTGTACATCATCAAAGTAATATGCTGTAACGGTAGCCCATACTTTAACAAAATAATATTCTCCCAAAACAGATGTACTGATTCCCAAAAGGATTCAGGGGATAATTTTTGTGTGACGAGAGTGGTGTGGAAATTGTTTAGAAAAAACAACCTTCACCATATGTTGTGCTTTTGCACTGAATGGGACTCTGTTATTTGAGAGCTTAACAATCCAATCCTAACTGGGCTGCCCATCGTCACAGCACCTCTTCCAGTCATAAAAGATGCTCTGGCAGTGCGCTACTCAGTGTGCTGCTGTGGATACTGAGAGGAAGGCCAGAGCCTCCCCTCCAGTGCCAGTGGATCTGGTGCTGAAGGTAAGTTAGCGGGGGAGGCAGGAGGGGTGGTGGAGGGCAGACTGGGGACAGGAAAAGACAAAACAATGTGGCAATGGGGCAGGGGAGGTGTGGATTAGGTCTGGGAAGGGGGCAGGTTTGACAGCAGTGGTGGCTGCCGCATCCTAGTCCCCTTCCGAGACCTAAACGCAGGTCCATGCAGACCTGCAGCTGTAGCACTTCTATATGACACAGTCGCAGATGCTGAGATTCCAAAGCTAACGCTTTATTGCTGGCAAGGGGATCGGATTTGTTAAGTCTTTGAGTTGTTATTTTCACCCCCTTTAAACATGATCTAGAGCTTCTAATTGCACGCTGCCTGTGTGGGGTTCTTATATACAGCTGTTTGCAAGGGGAAAAAAATCAAAGTTTATTTCTCCAAGAGAACGTTAGACTTTAAAATGCGCAATTGTGAGGAATCAACTCCCTCCTGCCTTTGAGTCCGTTCTTTGTTTCTCATTAGAAGCCTCTCCGTCCTCTCTTCTCTGGTGAGCCTGTCTCTTGTTTTCAGCCACTGGTTGCCTTGAAGAAGCTTTTGATCCTGTATTCATTAAAACTTGATCCTGCTGCTTCCCAACAACCCTAATGGTGTGTGAAATTATTCCCCCCCCCCTTCCCGAAGACTCCACTAATTCAGCCATCATCCATGGTGCCCACACACACGCACGTGCACTCTTGTCAAAGGTCTCTCTGAGTTATTCAGATCTGCTCCCCTCCACAAAGAAGACATTAATCTTCAGTGTTATCTTGGCAATCTTCTTTTGCAAAGGAGAAAGGCAAACCAAACTTGAAGCAGATGAACACCTTTTAATGGTGTATTTTTTTTTTTTACCCCACATTTTCAGGTAGGTAGAGAGGGATAATTGGCCTAAGGGCATGGTAGGAGAAGACAAGGGTGATCTATCTAGTATGACAAGTGGCAAGAAGCGATGGGGGGGGGGGGGAGAGAAACAAATCAACACAGGGGGAAAGTACTCCTTAATGGGGAGACAGGGAATGAATGAATGAGCGAATGGATGTTGGGCACAGAGACAGCTGTCGGTTTGGGGCTGCCAAAGAAAGAGAAAACAAACACAGTCATAAGATCAGCATTGATTAAAAAGCTACACATGGATAGATCATTTTTGAGGACCAGAGCAGCTGGTAGGACTGAATTTCACCTACATTACCAAGTGTGAAGGAAACATTTGAAAGAATAGTTGGGATGCTAAAAGGCTAAATGTTGCCCCTCCCCTTCATGTGCACACACACAAACACACCAGAAATGTTGTTCCCCCACAAAGAATCATGTGTCAAAATACAGGCAAATTAGTTAATTGTTGGATGAGCATTTGTAAGCAAGACAAAAAAGTAAAGGTAGTGTATTGAGGGATGCAGTGAGCTATAGTGGTGAGAGCATCAAACTTAGACCAGGGAACCCCACATTCCAACACCTTTGCAGCCACAAAGTTTACTGGGGATATCTGGACCAATCGTTATCCTTCAGCCTAGCCTACCTTGCAAGGTTGTTATGAGGATCAAAAGGGAGACCGTGTGTGGCCTAATCCCATCCTAAGCTTTCAGAGGAAAGGTGGGATAAAAACGTAGTAGAAGCAACGAAAGAACACATCTTGATTGCTGGATCTGTGAAATGTGACTAAACTAATAGTAACAATCTAAAAGTAATTTATAAATTATTTATTTATTTATCACATTTTTATACCGCCCTTCCTCCAAAGAGCTCAGGGTGGTGAACATGGCTGCTCCCCTCCTTTTTTCCCCTCACAACAACCCTGTGAGGTAGGTGAGGCTGAGAGAAAGTGACTGGCCCAAGGTCACCCAGGAAGCTTCATAGATAAGGGAGGATTTAAACCTGGATCTTCCATGTCTGAATCCTCCTCCCAAATCACTATACCACCCTGGATACACTTGTTAACTTTTTTCTAGTGCTGAGTTTCTAAAAAGAGTTGGGCAATGAAGACTTGCCTGAAAGTCACACTCTGTGTACTGAAAGCTTTGCCCCTTATTCTCAACTGAAGGGAGGAAAACTAAGGCCTCTACTCAAGCCAAAAGGAAAATGCACTCTGCACATCCTTTGCAGCAGTCTCTTCCTTTCAGGGCACAGGTGCCAGAGCAGTTGAACCTTGTCCCACAAAAAATCTGGGGGTCTTTAATGTACCTCTACCCATCTTCTTCTGCTCCCATCACTTTCCTCTTCAAGCTGTCCTCTTCAAGCCTCTGATGAAATAGGCTTTTGGCAATGAAAGCTGAGCCACAAGTCCACATCCTCAAGGAAGCGCCCCTGCATCACAGCCTCCTTGACACTTATTCAGTCACACTGGCATTCTTTGGACATGTTTTTTCCAATTTGTTTGAGACTGTCTTCAAACAATCGAGTATGCTAATCTTCAAGTGTACTGAAGGGTTTAATTCTCCTACCTCTGCCTTTCAGGCTTCTTTCTAGATAAAACATCCTGATTTTTGAGAATGTCATCTTTTGAAATTAAAATTGAACACTGTCATGTTTCATTTCAAATGGGGTGTTTCCAAAAATAATTCTGGACAATGTGTCATAAGTGTTGGGTTTAAGCAGAGGCGTGGTTATGGGTTTTAGTAGAGGTGTAGTTATGGGTTGTAAATGAGTTGTCATTTACATCTCACACCAGATTGTGGCATTGCTTAAGATGAAATCAAAAGTTGCTTCCCAAACTGTGAGTCATGACCCCACTGCACGCCATGCCCAAGAAGCTACAGGCCAACATGGCTCATGATCCACTTCAATGGCTGCCTCACATCGTGCCTCAGATCACACAGTCCAAAAATTGGGTTGTGACCCACCAGTGGGTCGCAACATACAGTCTGGGACACATGGTGCAACGTGGCCAGCTGCAACATGCAGCTTCCTGGTCATGGTGGGCCTGGAACCCACTGCCGACAACGAGGTGGGTTGCACAGGTAAGGAGTTTGTGAACTGCTGACCTAGATATTATGACACCCCCCGCTTTTTACATTTCTTTGGTCATAGAATCATAGAGTTGGAAGGAGCTCACAAGGTCATCTAGTCCAACCTCCTGCCTGTAGCAGGAATCCTCCTAGAAAATCTCCAGCATGTGCCTGAAGCCTCTGCTTGAAGATCTCCAGTGATGGACAATCCACCAACTCCCTTGATGATTGGTTCCACTGCTGAACCGCTCTTCCTATTAAGAATTTCTTTCCGATTATACGAAGCCAAAATATCCTGTACTGCAGTTTGAACCCAATTGGTCTAGCTCTACAATCAGAGGCATTTGAGAACAAATTTACTTGTTCTTCCATATGACAGCCCTTCAGGTATTTGAAGAGTACCTTCATATTCCCTCTCCACCTTCTCTTCTCCAAATGAAACATACTGTGATGAGACAGTTGTATTTTATTGTGGGAGATTTTCTGGTCTCTGGCTAGAGAGCAATTTACAACACAATCCTATCTTGCGCTGGAACAGGCAGGCCAGGAGGCTTGTGCTGCATTCAGCGCACAATAGGGCACCAAAGTGGCTCAGCCGGAGACAAGGGGAAACTCTTCCCCTTACCCCCGGGTAATCCACTGCAGCCCCAATGGGTCTCCTCAGACTTGCGAAGTGGCACTGCTCAGGAATGGGGGTTGGGATCCAGCATAAGAACCGGGTCCCAGCCCCGCCTTCCGCTCCCCACCTGCCCGTCCCCAGGACTGCCCTCTGCCCACCCTCCTTGTGGCTCTTCACTGAACTTGCCCCAATTTGGCTTCATCCTTCCTAAGACGTGGTGCCCAGAATTGGCCGTAGTACTCCAGGTGAGGTCTGACAAAAGCAGAATAAAGCAGAACCTCTACTTCTCGTGACTTGGAAGCTACAGGTCTACTAACACAGGTTAAAATTGCATTCACCTTCTTTTCGGCTGCATCAAACTGCTGACTCATGTTCATCTTGTGATCCACCACAACTCCAACATCCCTCTCACATATTTGTGCTGCCAGTCCAGGTATCTCCCATTCTATTACTGCATCTTTTGTTAATTTGAGGATATTAATTTGATTCTTAATTTTATTAACAATAAATAAATTTAAGGATTATTAATTTGAGGATAGGTGAAATTACCCATTATTAATACGTACTTCACTTGGGCTGGCTCCCTTGTTTCTCTGACTACCTCAAGACTGGGAAGGAGGAGTATAGTACTCTCCTATCAAGCTGTCCTCTTTTGTGACTCTTCAGTTGCTGGGTTTCATTTCATCCTTTTCCAGATCCTAAGCAGCTTGTTTTGCCACTTAGAAGACTGGGAAATGAGGTATCAGACTGTGATTCTGATTTACTTTGCCTGTTTGCCTCCCCAGATCAATGGGAGCTTTGTTGGGGGGGGGGAGAGAGAGAGAGAATAGGAACTATGGGCAAAGAGTTAAAGTTACAGGAAATTGCATTATGTTGCAGGCTGGGTGTGCACTGAAACAACCACTGCAACAGCACTCCAAGAGCCAAAGCCTGTCCAAATCCACACAGCCACCATCTCAACACATCAGCCTGGTTGTGTGAACAGCCTTCAGTCCCAGGTGGCTTCTCAGGAGCTTCTGCGTATTGTGCAGACCAGACACCTGCTGCCATCTGCGGCTCTGCTTTCAGGCAGTCCTTCCCTCCTCCCACACTGGCCAGGAAAGCTCAGAAAGTTTCTTATCTTTCAACACTCACAGTGAGGTCACGCAAGGTCTCCTCCGCTTAGTACACACCCTTCCTCGTTCTCTTTCTCTGTACGTCCAACCATTTTATTTATTAAGAAAATGTTGGAAATGGAGCTGCATTGGGGATTCCCCAAGACAGGAGCGGATGAAAGGGAGAAGAGATGCACTGCCAAGTTCTTCCCCCACAGTGGACATCACATCTTGATCGGCGATGAGATAACGCTTCACTTTCCTTAGCAGATCTATCAAGTAGTCTTTCCTAGAGGGCCAGCAGCCACAAAAGTGTCATCAGCTCCTGTTTGGTTCGGTATCCATGTGAATAGCTTTCTCATATCTCCGGTTCAACCAAGAACTGACAAGGGTCCTCTGAGGTTTCCGGCAGAAGTGCATTTTCCAAAGAAAACGAAAAACACACACGTCCCACCTTGACATGGCAGTGGCCGGATTCTCAGCAAAACAAACTGCCCATGTTACATAAGGTCAGCTTGGAGCGTGGCTGTGCACCTAACAAGAGGGCTCAGATGCTGTAAGCCCAATCTTATACTTACTGCAGGGAAACGGCTGATGCTGGTTCCCCCTTTGCGATGGTGCTGACTGCTGTAAAACCGTCAGCAGCTGTTACAAAAAGTGCTCCGGCAACAGGCAATTTAGAATGCTACCAGGAGTGCTGGCAGGAAGGCCTGCACCTTCCTGCCCCCATCATTGGAGATTCTCCCACTTGCCAGAGCAGGTAAGATGACAGGAGAGGCGGGAGGGTGGAACAGAGGTGGGGAGGGGTGGAACAGAAGCGGGAAGGGTAGGGGTAGATTGGGTCAGGAGGGGTGGGGTTGGCAGCACTGGTATCATAGATATCCTAACTTCCTTCCCGGACCTGATCCTGTGGCACAGGTCAATGCAGATCTGTGCCAGCAAAACAGCTGTTGTAGGTCCAAGTAGATCCATCTACGTCGTGAAGGTTTAACCTCCAGATAAGGGAATGACTGTCTTTCCTGGACTGCCCCCCCCCACTATAGGATGCAGTGGTTGTCATTTTGGTGCCGCTGCATTGACGGGTAGCACAGAATTGGGCTCTCAGTTACATGAGGCCGTTAGCTAACTGGCTTGGTTGGTGCCAGGGCTCAAGACCAATGGCTAATCCTCAACACTGCTGGGTCCCAGACAACTGCCACGCAGCTGGCATACCAAGGGAAAAGACATAACTCAGCAACAGTGCAACGAGTAGTGCTAGTGCTGTGAGTTGTGGAAGCTGATACTACAACCTTTCCACCGCACTGCATGCCTTCCCCTGAATAGTTGCAACCTAGCAGCTCTTGGTTTCCTGTCCAGGGGAGATTACAATCACTTTGACCATTTGCAGTGAGTCCAGCAACCTTAGCAGGTGAAAAGGATGAGCAGCGGATGAAAGCAGAATGGGAAAATGTTGTTGCCTCAAACCCAAAGCTGCTTTGACATCTGTTTGGTGATCTCAAAAGACATCGCTATTAAATAACTGTTCACTGATATTTCGGTCTGTCCATCTCACCATACATGAACAAATGATTTGTATAGACCACAGCACTCTTCCCAAAATCTTTATAGTTGATTTGCTGCTGTACTGTCTCAAAAATGAATTGAAAGCAGGTTTAAGTTATTAACTCAAGTTTGCCTATGCATTTTCAGGTAGAGTCTCCTAATCTGAGAAGTATTAAATGTGGTAAAAAAAACACGACTTCATGGTGGTCATCAAAATAACGTAAGTGTTTATATTTTCAGAGTATCTTCCCAAATGACTTGGGTGAAAATTCCACTTTTCCACCTATTTTTCTACTAGAGTGGACCTTTCTAATCCCTCCACAGAGGCTTCAGTGATGACTCAGCATCCTAAAAAAGACTGCTTAGTCACCCTGGTAGAAGCATTGTCCTGGGATGCTTCCATGAAACCCTTTGTCATTAGCCTCATGGCAGAAAGCCCACATGGCCAAGGGGACAGGCTGTTTTGTGGATTTGCTATCTTCTAGCATCCACAAGAACAATAAGTCCTTGCTCCCCTACCCCCTGGGTTTGGCATGTGATAGTTGATCAGACATCAAAGACCACCAGAGCAGGTCAAAAGGCAGGTACAGATGCCCCGGTGAGCATAGACAAATGGACATCTGGTATCATCAACCCTCAGAGTTTTAAGGTCATGCTCAAGGATGCTCAGACATGTTGCCTCAATCCACTGTTGAGAGCAGTTACTGCTCTGCAAAAGCTGCACCCTTACCAGGTTGTGGCAGGGACCAGATTCCTAGACCCATGTGAGTAACTTGAGTAGAGAAATATTCCATTAGCCAAATTAGGAAGGCATATTTTCAACTTGTCCTTTAACCCCTGTGTCAACAACTCCTCTTTTCCTTCCCATTTGCTAACAAGATCCAGGTCTTGGTTCTGTCCCTTGCCCATCCACATCCATAATTTTCATTTCTCTGCCTTTTAATAAACTTATTGTATTTTTACCGTTTCGACTACCTGGTATAAATTCATTCAGAAGGTTTGCTGTGCCTCTCAGTTTGTCCAATTCCACTACTATTTACTTTCTCCAGAAGGGAACACTCCTGGATTTGGGGGCTTTCTGCTAATCTGAGATGGAGGCTTCCTCAAGGCAACCTGGGCTTCCTACCTTAGTTATGGATGGCAGCAGAGATGCTACCATTTTCTCCAGTCAATTCCAGAGCAGCACCCTTCCCAGTAGAAGCCTGAGCAAAGTTGCAGCCACTTGCCAAGTGCTGTCAGATTGACTTTTTGCCACAATTGTGCAATACTTAATTTCAGGCACACTATGCTGGAACTCAGCCATCAAGCAGACTTCTTGTTGGGATTGAAGTTGTCTTGTCTCCCTGTAGAAATTCTGAAACACTGAGATCTGCCTTAGAATGAATGAGGATTACACTTCAGGAGCTGTAAACTTCTAAGAGGAAGAGCTTTAGGCTTCAGGACCATTCGCTCTCTTTCTCTACCAAACCTACCTACCTAGGCTGAAAGTCTCTTGGAACTCCCAAGGAGAAAGGGCAGAGTAGGTTAACCAAGTTAACAAAATCAACATCAGTCAGGGCTTGGGCAGAAGCTTTTGCAGGGAGCCTTTGGTTCTTCATTTTTCATTAAGCACTGGGCAATTTGGATACCGTAAGGCACCAGTTTGAACAGCCTGCAGAAATATTCTTCCCTTTAAAAAACAAACTGATCAGTCGTTTGCTCTCATGGTTGATCCAGCAAAGAAGACCGTTCCAAAATTTTGCAGAATTCACAAGTGAGGGAGGCTATCATCCCTTTCATTGTGGAGAAGAATCTATTTTCCTATTGGTTGACCTTAAGGAAAACAGGAACTGACTGGCAAGAGCATAGCAATGCCTCCCACTTTAGCTCTTTAATATCCTTGTCCTTAAAAAGACTCCCAACTTTGGCAAGCAAAAAAAAAAAATGTTCTTGGGGCAAAGACTGGGGACATCAGAAGAGATTAACATAAAAGTCAGTTGAAGACTGGAGAGGAATTGGAAAGGGTGGGGAGTGCAGGGGGGTAGGTTTGCCACAACCACTGAGGATAGGAGATCAAGGTCCCATCTGGAAGGGCTAGAGGCCAAAGGCACAGAGCAGATGGAGGCTGGTAGCGACAGCTGGTGGAAAGGCGCTTTCATGTGTAAAGTTTGCTCCATGGAGATTTTGGCACTCTGACTTCGAAGGCATCCTTATGTTAACAGCCCCTCCTGGTTACACTGCCAGGGAAACTGCTTGAGGGGGCTCAGAGGAGGCAGCCCACTGAAGCTCTCTGGGTGCCAAGTTAATCAAAATGGGGCAGCGGGAGCTCTGGCTGTGGTTTGGCAATGGTCAGGAGGGAAGAGCGCTGAGTTTCTTCAACAGCATAGAGCAGGTTCCAGTGACCATGAACTTGTTTGCCTTTAGACACAAGCAATTAAGATAACCAAATGGAGTAACTGGGGTAGAAAGCAACATCCCCCAACTTGAAGGATACAATCTATTGCCCCAGCAAACCAGGCACTTTTGAAAGTGGCAACTCTTGCATTCAGCAGGGGAAAGCAATAGACCCTATTCACCCCAGCACAGAATCTTTTCTAGTGGCCATTTGCTAGTGATTGTGAGCCCTTCCAGGCTAGGGAGCCATTCATTTACTTCCATTTTAAATAGTGCAGTTTGGCTCTTGAAGTGTTTGATGACAAAGCCACTATTTAAAATGGAAAGAGAAGTAAAAGCAGGATGTGCAAGGTTGGTGGGTGCCCAAGTCACTTTAAAAATCATGTGACTACACATGATCATGTGAAGATTCATGTACATCATACGTGATTGCCAGCAGCTGCACCTACATACAATCAGATATACATAGGCAGGTCACTTACGGTCCCTTTATAGTCAGGGAGGGATTATACCCAAGGCAGGGAAGTACCGACATGAATGCCCAAACTGGCCCAACTATTTTCATAATGACCAATGATAAGGGAGATTTGGATTTCTTTCCTAAGAAAGAAAAGGGATTTGGGTTTCTTTCAACTTGCTTCATTTTTTGGTGACTTAGCTCAGCTCTTTCTAGGTTCTCTCTGTCCTCAGGGAGGACTAGACACATGTTTTCCTCAAGAGAACCAAGAACCTCCGTTTCCTCCAAGAGGCCTAAGTAAATAGTGCATAATTCTAAACATCTCCTGCGTTTAAGGAGACAGTCATGTTTTTTGCCTTTGTGGTTGTTAGGCAATTTTGAACCAACACACACAGGCAGGCAGGCAGGCAGAAAACAAAACAATCCTCAGCTCTTGTGTTCTCCTATGCCAGTGGTTCCCAAACTTACCTGTGATGCCCGTCATGGAACCTGGAATTGGATGCTAATGACATAATCGGCACTTACTTCCAGGTTGTGCCTGGAGAAAACACTTGAAAATCCGCATTCAGTCAAGGAAAATGGGTGGGTCCAAAACACCTTGCATGTGGCCCTCACCTGCGACGTCCCTGGAGACTTGTGACAAGCAGTTAGGTAACCTATGCCCTATCAAGTTCTTCTCTCAGGCTCTGGCAACATTCCAGCCTTCCTATATTTAAGGCAGACCTCTCCCCATAGCTTGAAAGTCCCAGATCCAAGCTGTACTACTTCAAGGTGCAGGTGGGAGTTCAAATGATTAAATGCTCCTGCATACCCCCCCCCCAAATAAAATTCCTTACACATAGAAAACAAGAGATGATAGAGAAGGTTCTAGCTAGCTCTCTCTTCAGTGGGCTTGCTTTCTACAATAAGGATCGGGGAGGGGGGAGTATGGTATAGAGCAGGGGTTGGCAACCTTAAACACTCAAAGAGCCATTTGGACCCGTTTTCCAGAGGAAAAAAAACCTCAGGAGCCACAAAACCCTTTTGACATCTAAAATGAAGATAATACTGCATATATAGTTTTTTTTTTTTTACCTTTATGCTCTTATAGGTCCTATTTTTATAATGTAGCCCCCTCTTGTAGCTTTTAGTTAGTTTTGTCATAAATTCTTGTCCTGTGTTTTCAGACGCCTGGTCCTCTATGGTATTTTGCCTGATTCCAAGGCCATTCTCTGCCTGGACAATTATGCCCACTTTAAGCAAATTAGGTTCCCTTCTTTCCCCCAACAAATGACCCTGGTTCTGCCCTGTAGTCCTGCTGGACCCCACCTCCAAGATAGCTCGCCTGTTCAACCTGCAGAGGTCCTCTCTCCTGCCAGCAGCCTCCCACCACGACAGCAGCCCCTTGGTCCTCAGCAGGCCTTGGGCACAGCAGCTACACACCAAACTCCAGTGTCTCCAGCAGTCCATTAGTCACAAAGCCAGTCAGAGTATCCAGGGCAGAGTCCAAAGTCAATAAGCCAAGTCACAGTCCAAGATCAGATTCCAAAGTCAGTCAAATCAGTCATAGTATTCAAGTCAAAGTCAATAAACCCAGTCAGTCCCGTCTCCTCTGCAACCTGCACTCCTTCTACAACCCACACCCCCTTCCTCAGGTGCCCCTTATATCCCTGAGGGCCCTATTGCCTTCAAGTGGCTGCAGCTGTGCAGCACACTCTGCTGGATGCCCAGGCCTTACCCTTAAAGGGGCCACTGCTGACACCACATCTACCTCCTCACCAGATCTTCCAGGATTCCAATACCTATGGTGGTTATGACATCTGCTTATCTTACATGGATACTAAAGAACTCCCCCCACCTTCCAGAGGCAACCTGCTGGAAGAAAGGACGCATCCAGAGGTGGGGAAGAGAAGAAGGGGGGGCCAGCCACAGGCCCGCTTCTGCCCTGCCTGCCTGCCTGCCCTCCCTCAGGTTGCAACCCTCTCCACACTATCCTGGGAGTAAGCCCCATTGGCTACAATGGGACTTCTGAGCAGACAAGTTGGTTGGAGCTCTCAGGTTGCAGTCCTCTCCACACCTTCCTGGGAGGAAGCCTCACTGACTACTTGTGAGTAGACCTGCATAAGATGGGGCTGAAGCTGCAGCCCTCCACACCTTCCTGGGAGGAAGCCTCACTGACTACAGCGGGGCTTACTTGTGAGTAGACCTGCACAGGAGGAGGCTGAGGCTACAGCCCTCCACACCTTCCTGGGAGTAGCCCAGGGACTACATCTTAAGCCCAGGGCTTACTCTTGAACAGACCTGTGCGGGCTCCCACACACCCGTCCTTGCGCTTGGCCTTGAGTAGGCTTCAAGGCTGCCATCCCAGGCACCCTTTCCTGGGAGTAAGCTTCATCTGCTGTAATGGGGCTTACTACTGAGTAGACACACAGGATGTCTCCTCTGCTGTGGAGGAAAAGCCTCTCCTTGCACTGAGTGGGGACCTGCTCAAGGAAAGGCGGGTTGCAAGGGCTCGCATGGCTGAGGAGGAGGGCAGCTCAGGATTGGCTGGTGATCAGCCAGTGAAGGGCCCTGAGCCATTCCAACAGAAAAAGCCAGGAGCCTGCTGGATGCTGATTGGCTAAGCCTGCTGGAGAGTTGGGGAAGGGAAAACAGGGAGCTTAAGCCTGCAGAGCAGCAAAATTGAAAAGGGAAACCAATGCGGGGCAGGTGGGGGTGAAGGGAGAGGAGGGCAGTGAGCTCAGGGGGAGGAGGGAAGCAGCCTGCCCTCCCAACACAGGTGCCTCCTGTTAACCCCTTTGCCACTTTCACCGGGAGGAGCCGCAGCAGAAAGCTGAAAGAGCCACATGCGGCTCTAGAGCCGCAGGTTGCCGGCCCCTGGTATAGAGGAATATTCAATCTCGTGAGCCCTGTGCCTGCACCCTGTGAACGGGTGCAGCCAGACATAGGTTTTCCACCTCAACAAGAACCAGGCCTAGAGCAGGCTTGGGATAAGGCATGCAAATTCAGCATGCAAAACAAGTGAGCTTTATTTTGCCTACACTTTGAATGTAGAAGTTGGATTTCTTGGACACAGACAGGTAGATCCCTATTATTCCTGTTTTTTCAGATGAGAGAGATGGAGCTGGAAAGTAGCTACTCATCCAAAGCCACTTTAGCATGCAGATGACAGAGGTAGGCCGTTGGCTCTGGCTTTTGATATTCCAGCTCAACTCACCAGATGCAAGCTCAATTTACCAGACTTCCTGGGGGAAAAAGGCTTCTCAATGTGGTAATTTGAGAAGGGCAGGAGGTCTGGTCTAGAGGGTAGAGCCTCCATTTGCCTGAAGATAACGTCCACAAGGTCGCCAGTTCGAGGCCACCGGCACCGTGCGACCTTGAAGCAGCTGACAAGCTGAAGCCGAGCTATTCCATCTGCTTTGAGCGTGGGAGGATGGAGGCCAGAATGTGAAACCAGATCAGAAAGAAACATCTGAATGTTGTGGTTTCTTGAAAGATAGAACCTTCTTTCAATTGTAAAAATCCCTATGGGGATTTAATCAGCCTGCCTATGTAAACCGCCTTGAATAAAGTCTTGAATAAAGACCAAGAAAGGCGGTATAGAAATACCTGTATAAAAATAAAATATAATTTCACCCAACAATTCAGGAACACAGCTACAATACAATGCCATCACCTAATGTTTCTTGCAGGAGGAGGTTCATGTGATGCTCGAATCTAACAGTTCCTCCCCAGAAAAAAACAAATGCCACACCCCTAAAGAATAAAGAGACAAGGGGGAATAAACACGGAGACACAGGTCTCTCTCCCTTTTATTTCTTGTGCAGTATTCTGTCAAGACTGCTGTCAAGAATTCCTCTTCTCTGCCAGGCAACAACCCCAGTTTTGATTCTGGGGAGCGGGGCAGCGTATGTGGAAAAAGTTCACTTCCTTGATTTTAATTAAAACTCTCCATTTAAAAAAATAACAAAACACACACAACACGATGGTTTGGCGTAAAAAAAACCAAAAAGAAAAGATCCTCCCACGCGCGTACAACCCCATTCCTTTTTTCCCCAAGCACTCGTCCTGAGTCTTTGCTGATAACAGGTGCTGGGGGTAAGACAAATAAGTTTACAGTTTGTTATTCTTTGAGGTTTTTCAGGAGAGCCGTCCAAAGTCTTCCTAATGTGAGGTTTTTTTGGAAGCTTTCCCAAATTTGGCATCCAGTCCAAGCCCTGCAGAGACAACAAAGAGGAACACCTTTTTAAGGGATGATCCCACCGGAGATTCAACCATTCTGTGTTGTGCGCTGTAAAGATAGATGCGGTTTGTTTACGCAACTGCCACAGCCAGAAGCTGAGGCTGTAGCTTGGGGACAAGAAATAGGCATCTAAGTCCCTAATCTGTTGTAGGAGCCTGGAGTGATGAATGGCTTTGTGGCAAGAGGATGGTAACGGGCAGGCTTTCTGGTGCCACTCTGCCCACCAAATAAAGTTCTTTGGACATGCAGAAAACTGTCATTACATTCAGTGCCAACTTGGGGAATGGCCGAGTTTCCCTAATCACATTTGTTTTCTACATACCTTCCAAAGAATGTAAGACAGTAAGCACTGGATGGTGCCGTTTGTTCCTTGCAAGCACTCTAAGATTCCTTAGGCTGAGAAACAGCAACTGAACTAAAGCTGCCTTGTGAAAATGTAGCATAAGAAGAAGAGACTATCGAGTCCACCATTTTGTTTTCCAACAGTGGCCAACTAAGGCATGTTCTCTGCCACCATTGCTCCCCTGCAAATGGTATTCATCAGATAGGGACCATTCTGGTAACGCTGCATTCCTCTCAGCCTGCCCTTCAAAGTGGATCAAGGCACAGTCACCTACTCATGAGTAAACACACAGTGTGGCTCAGTTTCATTCCATAGGGCTCAACACATTTTCCTTGTCAGCTATCGGCTTGCCAGTTTCATGACCCACTAACCATCAAGTCATGACCCACAGGGGGATCGTGACCCTCAATTTGCAAAACGGTGGGCTACATAGCACACCAATAAGCAATAGCTGGAAGAAGCAGCATGTTGGTGTGCAGACATGATGGCCATCTGAGAGGCAAGGAATAGGGGCAATGCCAGGAGTGCCTGATGACCTATAAAGCAGACCAGAAAGGCACAGCCATACCCTCCTTCGACAGCACAGGGTGAGAAGCGGCAGTCTCTCATCCTGCTGAAGGGATCTGCCAAGCTACCCTGCAATGGGAAACTCTACATAAAAATTTCATTGCTGTGTTTGCTGAGCTGCTGCAGGAGGACTGCTGGCCAAGCAGGGCTCAACTCGCCAAATAAATACAAACAGGTTGGAAACTTACCCAGGAATACAAGGATAGTGCCCATCCACTGCAAGTTGGTGATAGGATTGGCAAACAAAATGACCGAAGCTAAGATGGTGAAGAACTTTCGGGTGGTGGTGACGATTGAGCAGGTCAGGGGTCCAAAGTACACCACAGTCATGAAGATAAAACTCTGCAGGAAAGAGAAGATGAAGATGCACAGTCAGGTTAGAAATGCACAGACAAACCCTACTTGTTGTTGGCAACCTTCAGTCTTGAAAGGCTATGGTATCGCACTCTGAAAGGTGGTTCTGGAACAGCGTCTAGTGCGGCTGAAAAGGCCAATTCGGGAGTGACAATCCCTTCCACACTGGGAGCAAGTGCAGTCTGTCCCTGGTCTTTCTCCCTGGCTATGGGCCTTCCTTCTTTGCCTCTTTGCCTCAGACTGTTGGCCAAGTGTCTCTTCAAACTGGGAAAGGCCATGCTGCACAGCCTGCCTCCAAGCGGGCCGCTCAGAGGCCAGGGTTTCCCACCTGTTGAGGTCCACTCCTAAGGCCTTCAGATCCCTCTTGCAGATGTCCTTGTATCGCAGCTGTGGTCTACCTGTAGGGCGCTTTCCTTGCACGAGTTCTCCATAGAGGAGATCCTTTGGGATCTGGCCATCATCCATTCTCTTGACATGACCGAGCCAATGCAGGCATCTCTGTTTCAGCAGTGCATACATGCTAGGGATTCCAGCACGTAGTTGCCTTGTGAGTGCCAACCACCCTGGCAGCTGACTGTGGGGTGTCTCCCTCACGGTGCTGAATTTGTCCTTGACTACTTTGCAACACATTTACTACTCCTCCTTTTGGAGGGCTGAAAGATATGCCCAGAGGACAGTTCTGGACCAAAACACAACTACTATTTCTATGCCTGGGTCAAAGGAAACTCCTTTCCCAAGGCAGTGTCCTCCATGCTCCCATACTGAATGCGAGGGATATGGGGAGCTGCTACATCTCTTCTCAGTATGGAGAGTAAAGTGGAAAAGCAGCGATTTGAACTGGATGTGCAAACCACTCAGAAGGCAAATACAGGCCTTCTAAACTTAATGGCAGAGTAGGTGTGTGCTGTTTGAAGATAGGAAGTATAAAAGGAACCTCTATAGTGATGAGATAAAACGGCTTGAGCTTCAAGGCAAGAAGAGTTAAAAGACGGTAGCCAGGATGAGAAAATGCTCTGCTTTGGAACAACTGGGACAGTTACAAGGACAATCCCTCTCAAAAAGTATAAAGTTTCACAGCCAGCCTGCATTTACAGGATTAGGAGGCAACAGTAAAGATCTTCAGGCGCAAGGCATCCAGAATGGCTTTAGTCACAGTCCTGATTCTTTCCAGAAGTGAATCACAGCAGGCATGCATGTGCTCATGTAAAGATACAGAGAACTGATGTATCTGAGAATCTGAAGGAGTTAGAGCAATTATTCTTTACCCAGCATGTAATTAATCTATGGAATTCCTTGCCACCGGATGTGATGGCACCTGGACTAGATGCCTTTAAAAGGGGGTTGGTCAGACTTATGAAGAGTCCATCACAAATAAAAAACCATGAGGGTATATGCAACCTGCTGGTTCTAGAAATGCTACTGCTGAATGCCAGATGCAAGGGAGTGACAACAGGTTGCGGGTATCTTGTGGTCTTGTGTGCTCTCTGACGCATCTGGTGGGGTACTGAGAGATACAAGAAGCTGGACTAGATGGGCTTCGGCCTGATCCTGCAGAGATCTTATGTGGTGTGTTATCTCTATAGCTTAATAGGTGCATGTGGCATTACAAAGAATGAAAGGACAGGCCCTGCCTTGAGGGGCTTAGAATCTTGAGAGATGTGTGAAACAACAGGGTAAGGGGAGGAGTGGATAAACTGGGGAAGAACATTTGATTACTCCATACGCAAAGTACTTGGGCTAAGTTGCAGCAGGATACGGGGGCTGTGCCAAAGTCATCATGGCAAAGGTGGATTTTAAGATGGCACTAGAAGCAAGAGTGAATACATCACACAGGGGTCCTGAGAGGCAGTTTCAAACATCAGTGGCACCAAGGGAGAAACGACAGAGATCTTTGAGGGAGCAGGAGCCTTTCAGGCAGCTGAGAGTGGTGGAGAAGTGAAGGTCACAGACAGGAGTGTAATAGGGTATGAGAGTAGCGAGGGGCAAGGTCATGGAAGGCTTTAAGGATAAGGACCAGATGTGTGTGCTAGATATGGGAGCAGTGGTCGAAGCAAAAACAGAGGTGAATAGTTTTGGCAGCAGAGTGCTGGGTGGAGGGGAGGGGACTGTGATGAGCCAACAGAAGAGAAGCCACAAGGAGGAGGAGCACAAGGAGGTTGCAGGGGGCAGAGAAAAAGATTCCCTCTCTTCATACCCTGAGAACAAGGTTGCATTAACCTGAATGGAGGCCAAAAGCTTTAGGCATTTTGGTACAATTTTTGCATTTGCCCTGTTTCATTCACACATGTTCTACATACACAAGTTTCAATTTCCAATAAGGAGAACTTTGTTCATGTAAAGATAGTCCAGACTCTCCACTCTGCTTTCCAGAGCAACAGCCCACCTCTCTAGGGACAGGAGTGGAGAATTCCCTACTGTCAATATGGGCTCGCAAGCAAACCACTTGGAGGACAGAGTGCTTAAAGAAGTCACCTACGTTCTACCCTTCTCCAAACCTCTGGAGAACAGAACCAGGGTTGAATCAGAAATGGAGGGAGAATTAAATACTGAGTAAGTGACCAAGAAATATGACAGAGAACAGAAAGCATAACTCACTCACCTGGCCCAGTGCACTTGTCAGGCCAAAAAGAAGAATATTATAGATGATGCTGGGGTAACGCTCCGTGAAACTCAAGAATTCCCAAAGCTCTCCTGTAAACAAGATACCTGAAGGAACACAAAGTGGAGAAGACCAGAATGAACTTCTTGCTGCCCTATTTGGCGCCCCAGGTGGGCAGACTCCTAAGCATGTATTCTCTATTGCCAAATGTACAGAGAAGCAATGAAACTCAAGGAAAAGCACTAGTAACAGTGAACGTCAAATACTCTCCTCGTTTCCTGCACGTCCTATGTATGGCAGCAACAGCTGATTAAGGCTAGAAGAAACCACACACCCCAAAAAGGGGGGAGTAGTGGGGAGAGAATAGCCTTCCTTTACAACATTTAAGAAAAGGCAGAAATCCAGGAGATGGTCTGAGATGCTGCAAGGGGTTTGCTCCTAGACAGCATCAACTCAGCTGTTGACATTTCCATTTGCAATTGGGAAGAATTTCCCCCAAGCCAGATTGGCTAGGAAACCCTGCTGGGCTGGTGTTTTGTTTTTTGCCAGATCCTTGTGGAGTACCACTCAAATCACACCAACGGAAGCCTTTGGCTTGCTTCTGGGATACTCTAGCATAAATTCTGAGGACATTAGCCTATCAGCACTCAAGCCTCTTTCGCAGCTCTTGCGGAATTCAGCCTAAAGCTTTTTAAGATGCTGCTTTGTTTCTAAGATCCGAGAGAGGAAACAATCATTCTCCAAATTACTTTGGCTGCAAGGGACTGCTCCTTTTCATTAATTATCCAACTCTTTCTCATAAGGCGGCCTCAACGGAGAGGTCTAAGAATTGCACACAAGAACAGACTATGAGGGTTTAACTCTTTCAGACCAAGTGGAATTGTCTCCTGCTGGAACAAGGGAGACACCCAATGGTGGAACAGACTGTTACTGCCAAGCGGCAGCTGGCCTCCTGGCAAAACTACACTTGGGAGCAGCCCTTTGGAAGTTGGAGTCCTAAAGGTGGCCGCAGCGCCACTCCAAGGTCATATGACAAACTACATAGCAATCACAATTCAGAAGAAACAGGAGAGGCAGGGGTGCTTCCCAATTGAATTGTGAGATTAGAATGACTGGGGTGGGTGGGCACTGGGCAGCAACCACCATGCTTGGCTTTAAACTGGTTTGCTGGACAATCTCGTGGTTGACCAAGGCAATGTTTGTCCTGATCCAGCAAATGCAATATACATGCAGAAACAGGTTTCTGCGGGTCAAGAGCCAGTGCCACGAACATTATGGATGGGTGGGGGGAGGAGAAGGAAAAGGGAACCACATACACTGGAAACATAGCACAGGCATAGCCCAGTGCTTCCCAAACCTACCTCTGCTGCGATGCCATAGCACCCAGAAGTAAGCAACGACAACACAATGTCACTGCCATTTACTTCCAAGTTGGGAGATCCTAAAAATGGTGGTAAGAAGCTCAGGGCAGGTTGGCAGGTGGGCTTTTTGGGTGACAAAAATGGTGCACGTGGAGCTCTGCCCACCAAGTGGAGTCTCTGCTCCACAGCCTTCAGTATCACATCTGGTCTCATTGCCAGGCATCCTACATTGCCCCAGGGCAGTCACCACACCAACTTTGGGAACCACTAGTATAGTCCCATGCCATAGGGAACTTCATGCACACAAGACTCCTGCACTACGATTGGGTGCTTTTCCCCCACTCAGGTGCAGCAGTAAATGCACAACCTTCTAATGTTCCCATGCCAATTCGGATGAGGTCCATCAAAGTGCCACGCTTCCCCTCCGTTCACTCCTATGACATCCTTACAGCACTGATCTCCCCCCCCCCCAGCTCATGACTGCACAGCTCAAAGTTGAGCTCTGCGCAGCACAGAGCATGGCAACTCGGAAGTTCAGCGATGAAGTGTGATGTCACCGCAATGCTGTGCTGAAAGAGAAGGGGTCTGCACATCAGCATGCACACCTTACAGGGAATATAGCTTACCAGCTCCCAGGAACAGCGTGGACCACAAATTCACATTCAGCATCATGCGGTTGGAACCAGTCTGGTAATGTGCTCTCATGTGATCTTGGGATACTCCAGTAAGGCCATCCAATGTCAAAGACAGCAACTGAAGAGACAAAGGAATGGGAGGAAAAGAAAAAACAAGACATGTGCATTGCTGAAAATGCTGCTCTTGGTTTTCTCTCCACTGCCATGCGAAGTTTACAACCAAGAAATTTTACCTTTCACCCCTTCTCCAAAACACCACAGAAGCCCTTGCCTAAAACTGTATGGATCAATGTGAGCATGTTAAAACACAAGGTCCAAGGAATGAAGTTTATACTGGGGCCGACATCACATGAGCCACATTAAAAAAAACACATGCCTAGAATGTGCAACAGTAAGAGATTGTGAAGCCTTTAATAGCCGCAGATCTTGCATAGTCCTGAACAACAAACTGGACTT
This sequence comes from Tiliqua scincoides, assembly GCF_035046505.1. Classification (NCBI taxonomy): domain Eukaryota; kingdom Metazoa; phylum Chordata; class Lepidosauria; order Squamata; family Scincidae; genus Tiliqua; species Tiliqua scincoides. The sequence continues at coordinate 89,914,234 of NC_089825.1, forward strand.
CAACCAAAAGCTTTGAAGCGCTAGACCAGGGGTTGATACTTGTTTCATACAGTGGGCCAAACAGCATTCACTGTACTGGCTGATGGCTGTTACAAACACCCTCTTTCACCAAACACATGTCCATCTTGGTTTCAGAGTTGGGCAGGCCTCCCTGAAGTGCAAAAGGGGTGAGATTTTGCTGGCTCCCAAGGAAAGGCCCCTCTGTGGTTGATTAAATCTGGGTGCGTGAGGTCTGACAAAGGATAGCTAGCAAGAACAAGTCCTGCTTGAATGCTGAATTACAATTGCCCAACTGGGTAGTTCCTTTTCAGACTCTAGGCCAAGAAGTCCTTCCACCTGAGAAAACACACCCTGCCACACTATTGTTCAGTAGAAACTTCCTGGATGGGCCATCAAGAAACTTAATCAAGGCCAGGGAGCTGAAAATGCATCACTCAAGAAGCTCTCCAAACTCCTTTGTCCTGAGTTGGACAGAGCTTCCGCAGGGTGTACCTGGCCCATGGGCCTTATGTTTGATAAGACTCTGCTCTAGACTGTTCTTGAGAGACACTCTTGTACCGTGTTTCCTGCCCTCCATTTGTTAAATTATGAAGTTGTGACCTCTCTCTCGTACTGTTGCAGTGGGGGAAAAAGCTTCAAATCATTGTTAGTACACCAGGCGTGCCAATGAGGGGGTCAGAGTTAAGGAAGGTTCCACCCTCCTTCCTTGTACGGCATCAAGCAAGTGCTTACCAGTAACAGTTCACCATACCCAAAGAGATGGTCATCTGCAACACTTCCTCCTTTTTTGGGTTTATACATGAAAAGTGCCACGCCTGTGACTATCAGCAACACACACAGGTATTTGGTCACAGGATACTTCTTCCTCAGCACCGTCACCCCCAAGAGCATGACTGTGGAGAGAAAGAACTGTGAAAAAGAGAAAATATGTTCCCAAGGCCTGTGCAACATAATTCAACTAAGCCGTGACCACTGCAGAGTCTTTGTGATATGAGTTTCTAACCTGCAACAATGAAAACACTTCCCACAGTACAGGTCAGTCTTAAGAATTACAACTGCTGCAGCATTGCTTATCCCTTTATAGTAGGGATTGGCAACCTACAGATCTGGCCTGCCTTCCAGTCATCCAGCCTATGTGGAGATCGGCTTGGGAGGCAAGGCCTCCCACCCAGTTCACCACGCAATGAACAAGGAATGGCTAAGCCACAGCAGCACAGGGACTCCACACACTCAGAGAGGCAGCTCTGCCATTCCCCATTCAGCACACAGTATATTGGGAAGGAGGCCTCACCTGCCAAGTCTGCACAACCACTTCAAGGAGTTCAGCAACCTGGAATTTTGGTGGTGACATTGCCAAACGTTTGGCCCCTTTTCCCAACAAGGTTGCTAACTCCTGCTTTACAGGTTGTTTGGAAGCAAAAAATGCCACTCTGCACACTTGAAAAAGATCTTCTTTGATCTTGCTTGACATTCTTGCTAAGATGTCTGCACCACTGCATAGACCCCTTGGCTAGCTGCACATCAGCTCCTCGTTTCCCTATGTATAGTGATGATCTCAAGTGACATCGCCAGAATTCTGGAAAAACCAAGCTCCGAGTTATGTGGAGCTTGGCTTTGGAGGATTTTAAGCTGTGTGGTTGTACAGCTCAAAGGGAAGAATCTTGCCTTGGTCACTGAATTACTATGACTGTTGTTGCTACTTTCATTTTAGGAAGACTTTTAAATGGGGTTCTGTAGCATTTCATCCTCATTTCAAACAATTTTCAATATTTGCACATCACTTTGACAGCCTGTTTTAGCAGAGAAATCACTAAGTAGTTTACAACAACAACAAAATAATTGCTTTACACATGGAGTGGGATTTCTTTACACACACACACACACACACACACACACACACACAGAGTACAGGGACTCAAAACCCCCGCTTTCTTCAGGGTTTGTTTTGTTTAGATACAAAAGTTTCTACCACTCACCATTCCTGGTAACAATGAAGGACATAAACCGCTAAAGACCGAAAACAATGAAAAGAAACAGAGAAATTCTGACTGAACCCTTCCAGTGATCAGAAATGAAATTTATGCCCACCTACACACTTGTGAATCTAATTTGATGTCTCCCTGATTCTAGTACTTGCATAATCTCAATAGCTATGCCCATCTTTGCCATTTGTTGTCCAAAGCCTTTTCAGAATTTCCTGGAAGTCTGGTTCTTGGAAATGAAAGCAATTGTTCCAGACAACAGTCACATGAATTTAGTTGAGTACTCATTCCAAATGGTTCCCTAGTGAAGGACACACACAACTGTGGATACAAACTAAGGAACTGCTCACCTGGGATGGGTTTACAGGACTTCCCAAGAACCTACATGTGAGAAAGAGATAGATGTTATGGAATGTTAATGTTTCATAGACCACCCCTTAGCAGCATCATACAGGCCTGTACTTTTAACACTACCCCAGGAAAAAGCTACTGCATGAAGCATAGCAGTTTCTCACTTCCTGAAGAGAAAATACAGCCATCGATTGGCTGAGCATTTCCATTACCTCCAATTGCCCAGCCCGTAATATTCTTTATCCACGTCAGGCTTCTAGGTCTGAGTTTTAATGCTCTTAGGCTGCAATCCCATATGCATTTCCATGGGAGTAAGTCCCATTGAACACAATAGGACTTACTTCTGAGTAAATGTAAGATTGCATTGCCAGTCTCTTTCCCTTTTCCACTCGTATCCCTTTAGGCTCCTTTCCTTCTTCATGAGTCCAAACTTTTGCCTGCCTCTCTCCTGCGGCTGAGACTTTTCAAAGTCATAGTCTACTAATGATTGAACACTATCAAAGTACACAATCCTCCTTCCTTGTTAGATCTCACCCTCCAACAACCTGCTCAAAACATTGGTTACATTTGCTCGATTTCTACCTCCTCAGTCGTTTCCTCAGTCTCCCAGCTCCAGCATCCTGTGGCCTACACATTTCCAGCCTGCAGTAGGCAGGGACTAAAATCTCATTGATCCCTTTCAGCAGTCCCAGGAAGGTCATGACAACCTCCACTTGTGACCATGGCTGGGGCCCAAGGCAGAAGCAAGTAAATGCCAAAGTCCACAGGTCCACTGAACAATCCATGCTGCTGTTCTCACATTTCCACAGCAAGCTCAGGAAGGCTGGAACCAGCATAATTCTCTCAGACTGTGCCAAGTAAGAGACAAGCTCCACCAGCCATCTGTAACTGCACCTGGCAAAAACGTACGAAAGGAGCAAGGAATGTTCTCCCTTTGGTCTGGGTTGCAGATAAGGTTAGAACACCATAGGACACGTGTGCTGCTCCCAACTTTGTTGGAAGCCCAATGCAAAGGGAGAGACCTTGTTCCCTACCCTCTCATCCTTTGCAAAGAAAAAAAGCACAGATGAGCGTGCATTGGGGGGCAGGGTAAAGAAAAGGAGAAAACTAGTGCCAAAATGTGGTCTGTGTGAACTCCCTCTATTGGTCTGCAAGTCTCACCCCCTTCCTGTTAAAGTGAATTATCACTGTGGGATCTCACATGAGAGTCCCACAGAGCCTGGAATGTGCCTTGGTTGTGATATTTTAGGCATCAAATGCCCATAAATACTAAGATATGCACTGGCGAGCCCCTTGTAGGGCTGCACAGCAGTTTGGAGAGTCCCCCGCCCCCAGAACAATTTCAAAACCACAGCATGGTAGAAAAAAACAGGATCACATTTATACGAGTTACGTGGAAATGAAGTCTCCTGCTTTTGACAGTCTCAACATTGTGCTCAGCTTTTAAGATACCATCCGCTCCTCTACAAAGCAAGAGGTTGCTAATCTCTCTGACTGAAAGCAGGAGGCCTGTCCAGGAGATACGCCAATTTCCAACTTCCTTTTTCTCCTGGTTGTGCCCTGCACCCAGCGACTTGACCTTCTTCACCTGAGTTGGGTAGTTGACAAACTGCAAAGCGGAGTTGCTGGAGACCATGGCGCCCAGGTAGGAGAGGGAACATGCTGCGTAAAGCCAGTTCTGCGTCCGATCCACTTTGACATTATCAAAAAACTGGATCACTGATTGGGGAAAGAACATGCAAAAAACAGGCAAGTTGACTAGGCGTTGACTGCAAAGCACTTTTAGAACACAGAGCCACATGGCGCTTGGTTTCTTATTCCAAAGAAAGATGCTCTCATCTCTTTCATCTTCACGACAACCTGAGCCCAGAGCTGAGGCAAGGCCACGTGATACAGTTAGACTACAGGGTCACAGGCTTGCCCAGCTTGGCAGTTCCACAAAATTCAAACTTTTTGTTCAAGAAGTCTAAATGTGAATTCACATCCTTGTTTAGCAACTCTTCTTATGGCCAAAAAGCGCATTACAAATCGCACAAAATTTTCCCCTAACCTTTTTCTTCAAAAGCAGCATTGGGAGGCTATGAACCTGATTGGGAAATGGTAAACCTGATCCCATAAGCAGCCAGAGAGGCATTTAACCCATTTCCCTGCTGCCATTTTTCTGTTCAGCAAAGGCCATTGTAGAGCGAGCGAGGAGAATAAAGAAGGCCAAGTCTGCTCATCATATGGGCTGTTGGAAAAACTAGCCCTCCGTTCTAGGGACAATGGGAAAGGAAGGGTGCTCTACAAAAATCTCTCTGTGAATATGACACCCACTTTCCCAAGACAGTATGTCTGAGGGGTGTACTTATCTGCCTCACTCTCCCCAGTGGAAAAATGGGGATGGGGAGAGAGGGGGGGAAGCATTAAAGGGACCTTTCTGTGTGCCCCTTCTTTCTGTCATGGTTCCACATATATTCTCAAAAAACCAAAAGAAAGAAGTTAGCACAAGATAACCTTTCCTTCCCAATGTCTTTTGGAATTTTCCAAACTGCTTTCAGCTTGGAAAAGAAAAAGAAAAACTGACTGTGTGCAGGTGTGTCCATGCACTCAAGCCAAAAGGGCACATGGAGAAGATCTTTTTCATATCCTTGACTCTAAACATCCATTCTGCAATCATTTTTAAACAGGGGAAAGCAAAAGAAGAGAGAAGAGGAGATCTTTCCCATGTAACTCTCTGTCCTTATCACTCTCTGATCTTTTTTGAGGTTGAATGGCTTGGGAGGAAGAGACAGCAACAATGAGCTCTCTCCTTAGTGAACCTCTGTCTCCAGATCAAGAAATGAGACAAGGACTGGTGAAAGAAGGGGAGAATTTGATCTGGTGTCATACTAAGACCTGGAAAATCCAGGTTCAAAACCCTGCTCAGCCATGCAGCTTCCTAGGTGTCCTTGGGCCTATCTCTCAGCTCTCACTATCTTTCAGCTTAACCTACCTCACAGGGTTGTTGTGAAAACAAAATGAGGGGAGGAACTCTGTACACCAGCCTGACCTTCTCAAATAATAAAAAGAGGTAAATAAATATGAGTCTGAATACAGGCCTGAGCTGCTTAACGACAGGCTCGGGTCCGCGATCCATGTTGTCAAGTGGAATTTGATGCAATTCGGTCCTTCTGCAGGGTAGGGGATGCTCCACTCCACTCCACTCCGCCCCCCCCCGGAGGATTGTCTGAACTTTCCAGAAGCAGAATGCGTCTCTGGAAATCAGTCTCTCAGTTTCAAGGAGGAAACCAGAAATTGCTTAAGAGATGCAACTGCCCTCAGTCTGAGCCTTACAGAGGCAGGCTGTGGACAAGTGCTGCCTCTGGGAGGCTCAGACAACCCTCTGGAGGGTTGCTTTCAGAGGGCTGGGCTGTGTGCCCCCGACAACCATGTGACTACATGTGGTTGTAGGCTATGTGATCCCAGCGTAAGCCGTAAGGTTGCAAAGCGGCACACACCTGTACTCAGTCCAACCTTTGGCTACAAGCGTGTCATAAATCACGTCAGATCATGACAACCCCTTCCAATGAAGAATTCCCAAGACAGGCTTTGAATCTTGGCAGATTCACAACAAACTCATAGCAGACAACCTTCCAGTTTTTTTTTTTTTGGGGGGGGGGGATACTTACACAGCCTGGCGAAAATGGCATTGATGACACATTGAATGAAGACCAAAGTCAGAGCATATATGAACTTCTCCTGCTTTGCTCCTTCCCCATATTTGCCTCTAGTACTGTGGGAAAAACAAAATTGAGATGGAACAGCTAGCAGCAAAGAAGCATCTCCGGGCATAATGGCATTGTGTGCCGTTGTCACTAGCAAAGAGTGCAGACATGCTGGTCTCAAGGGTAGGTTGACAACTCAGAAGAACAAAGTAACACACTTTTTTCCAGTGTTCCAGCAGTGAACTATGGGTTATGACGTACCCCTGGAAGGAAACTAAAACTATAGAAACATTCTTACTGATCAGCATTTGTTGTCCTGTCAGGAGAAAATAGAAGTGATAGATCATATCAGATTTGTGAGCTTTCCCAGAGGACCACAAAACACCAGCTGCATGGGAAAATCCAAGGATAACAGATGGGACAGGATGACAGCAAATCTCTTAAAACAAGTGTTCTAGTGACAGGAGTAACAGGAGAAACAAAGGGAGAGAGGAGAAAGACCAGATAGTAAAACATACAGGAATACCTCCGATAACGCTTCCCTTAGCACTGTTTCGTTACAGCACTCTTCATCTGTGTTGACTGACAGCCAATGAGAGGAGCACATTCTGGCCAATCAGCACCAGTTTCCTTCAATGACGTCTCCTATAGCACTGTTTCACACAGTACTCAGCTTTTCAGGAACGGATCTCCGGTGTTACTGGAGGTATTACTGTATTGGAAGAGTGATCATAAGCCCAGGTATGCATATGCAGCCAGACCAGAAAAGAAAAATTTGGAGTGCAAGGAGGCGCTATCATCAAAGAAATTCCTAGAAAACTAGACAGGGAGAATCCAAGTTAGGCAAAGCCTCCTCCCAAAATAATAGTAGTTCGCAAAAGTCCAATAAACTAAATCTATTGTACAGAGAAGTGCACAAAAATACGTTTTCGGAGTGGCACCTCTTGAATCTCATCCATGTGATGTGTACTATGTACAGAAATTATAGATTAGTTTTCATACTTTTAAAAAATTGAACAAAGGAGGAACAAAGAGTTTTCTAGCAAAAGCCACAATTTAAGATTCGAGTTAGGTTTAGGTTGGTTGACAACCTTCAATCTCGAAAGACTAAGGTATAAGCCTGCAGCACCCAGTATTCCCTGGCGGTCTCCCATCCAAGTACTAACCAGGCCTGACCCTGCTTAGCTTCCGAGTAGCAGCTGTTGACCAATCCTCTCCACCCATAACCAAACAGGTTTGCAAGTAAATAAAACTTTCTAGAAATCACAAAATTGGTGCTATGGTAAGAAGGTCATGGTGGTTTTTAACTTTTCAAAACGTGGAAAATTTGTTATTAATAGTTATTAGCATTAACAGCAACAATACATTATAGCACACAGTATTATTTCGGAACCAAAGCGGCTCAATATCTAAAAGAACTTTGACCTGAATGGAAAAGGATCCTTTGACCACATAGCAGGAAGTAGAGCCCATAAATTCCCTGTCTGATTTGCTGCGCTGAGCCTATGGAGGGTATGATGATGCAGAAGGCCACGTGGAAACAGATCAAGCTGTTTCTGCCCAATGTTGCATACACACAACATGGACCAAATGTGCGTAACTGTGGGTCAGGCCCAGCTCACAGGTGTACACATTTGGTCCCTGTTGTGTATATGCAAACTTTGGGCAGAAACAGTTTAACACATGAAGGGCACAATCCTAACCCCTTATGTCAGTGCTTTCCAGCACTGGCATAGCGGTGGCAATGGGACCTGTGCTGCATCCTACAGCTGGGTGTCACTTATGGAGGCCTCCTCAAAGTAAGGGAACGTATGTTCCCTTCCCACAGAGCTGCATTGCCCTTATGTCAGTGCTGGAAAGTCAGTTTGGACAGTCAGTTTGCCAGTTTACCAGTCACTAACTCAGTCCATTAGTCAACCGACAGGTCCATTGAACAGTTAGCCAGTCTGTTAATCTGTTAGTGGATCCGTGAGTCAGTCCGTTAGTTAGCAAGCTGATAAGCCAGAAAGCCAGTCCATTAGCAGATCCAGGCCCTTATGTCAGTGCTTTCCAGCTGTGGCATAGCAGTGCCAATGGGGCGTGTGCAGTTGGGTGTCACTCACGGAGGCCTCCTCAATGTAAAGGAATGTTTGTTCCCTTACCTCAGAGCTGCACTGCCCTTATGTCAGTGCTGGAAAGCACTGACATAAGGGGTTAGGACTGCACCCGAAGGCACATGATTTGTTGCCTTCTCTCACACATGCAATCTATAGGCACAGGATACGCAGAGGAATAGAATAGAGTTGGGAACAGTTTTATTTTTTTCTGGGAAAGGCTCCTGAACTGGTTAACAACTGTGTGAAAAAGTAGGAAGTTGTCACAGATAAATTCCCCAGTTCACAGATGGGAACATGTGTGGGATCACTGCCTGCTGCAGAAGTGTTGGAAGACACAGAGCCACTGAGAGGAAGACACAGCAAGCCAGGGGAGGGGGGGGAGAGTCTTCTCTATGCACCACTGCAAAGGAACTGCCTGGCAGCTGCTATCCAGGCTGCCTTACAGGGAGGACGATGCTCCACGATGACTGTGAAATGTTGGGAGAGATGAGGACAGATCAGAGGTGGGAAAGAGCCGTGTATAGTACAGAGACAGGATGGTGCAGTGGTTTGGGAGTTGGACTGAGACCTGGAAGACCCAGGTTCAAATCCCACTCAGGCATGAAGCTTCTTGGGTGACCTTGGGACAGTCACTGTCTCTGCCTTGCCTACCTCACAGGGTTGTTGTGAGGACAGGAGAGGAGGACCCATGTGCTCCTTGGAGAGAGATAGAAGCATATAGGGGAGGGCACCCCAGAGGATATCCCCTTCCCCCCAGCCCTTTAAGAGCCCCCATTCTATGAGTGGAGCAGGACCAAGAGAAAAGCGTTTTCCCTTTCGGCGACTTACATTGTCTCCTGCAGGACGCCGTACCAGAAGTAGCACACGAAGACCCCGAGGCAGCAGAGAGGCAGCCGCAGCCCCTCGGGGAAGGGGGAGCCCCTCCCGCCGGCCGACCCCATCCCCGACACTGGCGCTGTCTCCGGCTCAGCCAGCCTCACAGGCGGCAGCTCCACACACACATCCCGCAGCGGCGCCGCCAGCGGCGGAAGGGGGGGCCTCATAGAGGCGACTGCGACGGTGGCGTCAAAGGACCCCCCGGCTCCAGGCCGAGGGTGACCACCGCACTGCCTGACTAGAAGAGCCCCACCGAGCATGGGGGCGGAGCCGTGCAGCGCCGCGGGAAGGAACCCTATTCGGACCGGAGCCTCCTTCGTTTCTTCCTCCGCTCCACGGCTCCGCCAGCCATCCCGCTACATTTCTCTTCAGGCGGCCTCGAAAGGGGCCTAAAACGGCTTGTGCCGACAGGTTTATACGTCAGCAAATGTGGAACTCGCTGCTTGGTCGGCTTGCCAGCTTGGAGGCAGGACATACAGAGGGGAAGCCCCATTCGTGGCGTGCTCTTATTGCTGGTGCCAGAATGGGGCGGGGCTACGGAAGCGCCTAGCAACCGTTGCTAGGATGAAGAGCGACAATCGCGTTGGCAACAGAAAGGGGCGTAACCCATCAGGGATGCCATTGGCTAGAAGCGTATTGAAAGGCAGTTGATTACCCCCAAATGGTTGCCACTACTCAAGCAATGCGTTGAGAGGTGGGTACTGCCAGAAAAGCTAAGCAGGAGAATGTGTGGGTGTGTTTTTGGATGGGAGACAGAATGCCAGGCTGTGATAAGCTGTTGAGCCACTTAGCCACACAGTGAGAGTGTGTGTGAGAAGGCCAGCTGGCAAAGAATGGACCTGGACTTGTCCAGGCTTGATTTACGGTTGCCTACTGAAGCTCTATGGGAGGCAGGCAGAGGAGAGAACCCACTGGCTCCCACAAGACCCTGAGGTGGGCCACAGGTGGGCCACAAGACCCTGAGAAATCATCCACGAGGTATCGGGGAAAAAAATAGTGTTGGATCGCTTCCAGGGTCCTGCCAGCAAGCGATTGGTCACAGACCACCAAAGAGGGTGAATGGATCACCCACAGCATGGTCCCTTCTCCATCCTCTCTGATAGTTCATGGGAACCACTTGGATCATCAGTGAGAGCAGAGACCAGACCAGTTAGCTGCATGTGGTCCACAACAAGCAGTTTTTGCTTCAGTGGTCCATGGGGTTCTAAAGGTTGGGAACCACTGAGACCACCATACTGGCAAGGCAACACTGAGGATTCTGTGATGCACAGAATGTAATTGTTAAAACCCCCATTGAAAAATGGTGGTTTAGGCTAGCCTGCCCAAGTAAATTGCCTTGAATGCTGTTTAAACAGAGAAAGGCAGTATATAAATACTGAAATAAAACGGTACCAGGCACTTGACCACTACCGCCCCTTAGAGTGCTTTACTCAAGCAACACAATTCTTTATGTACTACCCCCATTAGGCAGGCTGACAAATTCAGACAGAAGTGAAGTACTACTGCTTTAAAAGCAACAGCCTACTTCTGCTTCATCAGTTCTCTGAAATAGGACTAGGAGTACGAGCATGTGTGAACAGCAGCATTTTGTTTTTCCTTGTTACTGAAAACCAGGCTGTGTTCCTTAAAATATACCAATCTCTAACCTACACTTGGGTCAAGTCACTATATTTCATTTTAAGCAAGGACTACCCCATGATCATTTTGGCTCAATGGCTTTTTCAAAGGTGTACACATTTTATCCCTGTTGCATATATGCAACATTGGGCAGAAGTAGCTTAAGTTCATAGCCTCCTCACTATACTGGGTCCAGTTTGGCTTATGCTGAACTTGTGAGAGTGAAAGGATGCAGGTAGGTAGGTATTTAGTTGCAGCAGCTGGACAATGAGGCACAAGTCTTAATTAGTGGAAGACACTGGGAGACCATGCCAGCCTTGCCTATTTATCCCCCTTCTCCACCTTCACTCAAGGCACTGTATAAGAGGCACTTTTTCCAAGTGGTACTGTCCCTGTTCACTAGGACAGTATCTTTTCTCATGACTGTTTGCTGGTGTTCCTTCTGCACCTTTTTAGATTGTGAGACGTACTGGAAAACTGTTTGGTTATTTAATTTTCCTCTTAACAGATTCGTGAATTTTGTTAAAAAGCAGTATATAAAAATTCTTAAGTTTTAAAAAGCTTTTGGCACCTGAAATTTTATTTTTTAATTGGTTTGAACACCAACATCTGCAAAAAGCTCTTAACTGAAGACAAGGTAATCAACCTCTTGAGGCTAACAACCTTCCATTAAGCTTTTGTGATACATACATTAAAACATACAAAACTTCAAAAAGTAGCTGCAAAAATACTGTCTTTGAAAGAAAATAGTTTCTCAGGTTGAAGAAAACCTTTCCAATGCAATCCAGAAGCTTAGCAATGAGACAACAAAATTAGTTTCATTTCTAATACACTTTATAATCAAGGCATCACCAGCTTTAAGGTCTTTCATTTGTGTTTGGGGGGGCAGGATGTAGGGGGTAAGTGAACCTGGGATCTTTGGAGTGTTCTTCTGTGTATGCAAAGTGAAATTAAAGCTGTGCAGATTCCCCAAATTCATTGGCTTAGAAGAACAGTAGTATCAAACCTAGTTGGACTGGCCAAGTTATTACAATGAAGAAAGACGACAAGAACGCACACCAATTTCACTAACAGCCCTATTCTACCAAAGAGCTTTCAACACTGAAACCCCAAGACAAAACAGTCCCCCTTTCCAGGACAATGCTGCAAGGCCACCTCAGTGGCCCACCTGAAAATTATGCGGAGAAACACTCTCCTTGTTCTTCCTCTGTAAAAGAAAGGAGCCTATCTGAAGGCCTCCTCCTCAAAAGGCACATAAGCTGAAGACCTATTCATTCAACCACCACATGTTATGGCATGATCATTAGAAGGAAGCATTTTCCTTCAAAGACTTAGCCAAATGGAGACTTGGCACCCCTGGACACGTCATATCTAGGAATCCTATATATCCTGCCCTGCAGGGTATAGGACTTGCAGCACTGGGAGGATCACAGATTACTCTGTTGAAGTCTTGCCAAGCAGTCATCTACTAAACCAGTGTGCCTCAGCTCCTTCAGCCACATTCTCCCTATTCTGTGGGAAGCTTGTGTGACATTACTAAAACCACATGAAAGTGCCTGCCTCCCCAAGAAGTGAAAAGAGGGAGAAAACCTGGTGGCTAGTGTGCCTTCTTTCATGTGAGAAGACTAGGTGCTCTTTGGACATCACAACAGCAGAAACATTAACTCATAAGGAAAGGAAGTGCTTTAAGTACCAGGAGTCAAAAGGAAAAACCTATTGTGAGTGCAAAGAATCCAGTGGCAATTTGCACTGTAAGGCTGTTGCTGGGAGTGCTGAGTTTCCCAGTTTCAAGGCACTCTTCTCCACAGGCCAAAGTGCACAAGAAGGACCATGGATTTTTGGTGGTTCTGTCCCCACCCATGGAGCTTCAGACAACCAGGGAGCTGTGGAAGAGGACGGTGTCTTCAGTCTGGCTCCGTTTCCAGGACTCCAAGTTCAACGAAGGCGATTTAGGGGTTTCACTGAAGTTGTCTCCTCTGGAGTCTTTCCGCAAACTGACTGGGACTGCAGAAGTGGGCTGGCATGAAGAGAATGTACCTGGTGGCATGGGGCTGGGAGAGGAAGAGAAGTCCCTGAACAGGAAGTCTACGTTGGGAATAAGAGGCTTCACCAGGCTGAACCGGCAAAAGGCAGAGCCAGTTGGGTTGAAATGGACTTTGTTCTTGTCAGGGCAGGAGGGCAGAAAAGTCTGATCATGATTCAGAGGTCTGAAGGAATAAGGCACAATAAGAAAAGGGGTGAGGAATGCAAAGATGAATGCTACTGAGTGCTTGAGAGTATTGCTTCTCTGGTCACTGGAATATTTTTGCAGTAAGCACAGAAATCAGGAGTATTACACATGCAAGAACATCCTGTGCTTCTGGGTTCTGTGCAAAGGTGGTGGTTGCAAGAAGCAGCCACAGATAGGAAGGCAGGATGTGGCATGGGATTTAAATACATCAAACACTGCCAGAGTTGGAAGTTTGCACTGTATTACAATTCTCACTCCAATCTCAAATCCACCCATGAGAGATTAGGATGCAGTGGCTTGCCCTAGCCATTGTAGGTGCCTAGAAGTGCAAAGCTCATGTTTAGAGATCTGGAAATAGTTGCCAGCTTCCAAAAATCTCATATCCCAAATCAATTGTATATGGAGCTTGCAGTATCTGCTCTGTGGACAGACAGGTGGATCAGGTACATATTATACACACTAATTAGTTCCCCCCCCTTTATTTTACTAAAGATCTGGGATGTAGCTTCCAATATGGTTAAAGAGTACACCTAAAACATAAGATGACAATTAAAGCTTTTCTTTTTTCTTCTGGGAGTAAGCATCATTGAACAGGCTGGGACTTACTCCAGAGTAAGCACGAACAGTATTACACTGCAAGTCTATCCTGCATTTCCCAGTACTACAAAAGGCAACCCTCCTCTTACTTACGTTGCTTCCTCAAAAGCACGGACTTTCTCACAGCCCTCAGGGGGTTCCCTCTTGAACACATAGGTGTGGTTGGGACGAGGAGACAGAGCAAAGGCAAGGACTGGAGAAGTGTTGCCATTTTCTGTCAAAAGAGAAGAAAAATGTCAAGGCTTAACAATTCAAGAAAGCATCAGTTCCAACAACTGCAGAACCCAAACACAAACCACATATAGACCAATAGCAATTATATCAGACACCAGAAGAATTTTGGATCAGCACAGTCAGATGGAAGCGTAATCGGTAACTAGTATATTTTTACATGGTTTTGGTAAAATGTATTTGTTTTTGGCAGTGTGTGCCAAGTCAAGAAATCTTAGGATGAAATCGGACCTCAGTACAGCCTAATGTAATGGAGTCATGAGTTGCTGCTGAAGTTCGGTCCACACTGTGCATCCCAACTACTGCCTCTAGCATTAGAATGGCCCTAACAAGCCATGAATAGTCCTACAATAATACATAGTAGGAAAGAACTGGAGTCAGGAAAATAACTCACATTTTTAATGTGCCATATCATGAACTTACATCAGATTCTACAAGAATAGAAGTTATGTATAATGAAAGCTGGTGCGGCACAAGGTGACCTAATACATCAGGATCTAATGTAGCTTTAAGGCAAGCTGCTCCCACTACGCCTCAATTCCCCAACTGCAATATGGGGATAAAATTACTTACTGTATACAGTTCATGTTTGATGTAAGGGGGTACACATCAAGGTAATATACATGAGGCACTTTGAACATTCAAAAGTGTTACACGAACAGGAAGTATTATGATGGAATTTTATCAGATCACTGAAGCACACCCAACATGCAAGACACAGTGGCTGTGCAAGGAAGCAGCAAATATCACCAGCCTCAATGAGACTTGCAAACACCTGTATTGTGGTTATGCTGTACCACTTACTTCATACGTGTGAGAGAAAGTCATGCAACTGTGTCAGTTTTTGCAAATCAGGCTGGCTACCACAAGCGCTGCCTTTGTACTTGGTTGCTGATCTCCACTTCCTACTTCAAACTTACTGCTTCTCCACTCATTACTGCTCTCTGCATTTTCTGTCATGTTCAGATACATTATCAACCACAGTATCCATAATGGCCTGATTACTTGGCAGACCTCACTGGACTCCTGTATGTAGCCCCAACCTTGATATCTCTTCCCTTGCCCTGGCTGCCAGGAAGTCTGCAAAACTAGTACGCCGACCATATACAAGGAAGAGACAGAGCTTTGCAGCGCAGATGCAGTCCAAAGCAGACTTCTCAAATTTCTCTTCAACAGATACAGCAACCTGGTTTCTTTTTCAAAGCTACAACTCCCAAGATTTCTGCAATTCAGCTTCTTTACCACAATAATTTAAAGAAAGAAGTCAAACACAACAGATATGAAGCCGTAAACACATATGATCAGATCTGGAAAAAAGTTTTGGAGCTCTGTGAATAAGAGAACGAAAGTTATTATGCTACAACTTTAGATTGCAACACTTTGCCATTCCTCACTCCTCCTGCTTTTCCACTTTTTTGAAAATTTGTTGATCAGCACCAGGTTTGGCAAGGCTAGCTAATTCATGGAAAGGATCATGATTGGTTATTAACTGTGATTTTATTGTATTAATTAAAAGGTCACATTTAAAAAAATATTTTCCATGTTTTTATAGTTAGCAGGAGAGTAATTGTTGCTATTCATCCTAGCCCTGTGTTCCTTCCAGGAAAGCATATGCCTTGTGTGTTTAAGTTCATGAGCCCCTTTGAGTCAGAAAGCCTTTTCTTAATCCATTTCTGCCCAGTCCACAAGTGTACACATTTGGTCCTTGTTGCGTATATGCAACATTGGGCAGAAATGGCTTAATTTGTTTTGCAACATAAGCCACTTGTGAACTTTTATTATCTCGTTTCAACCAAGTACCACAGGTTACAGGTAATTTGGAACAATGAGGCCTCAAAAAAGTATCTGCAAATACAAGCTCCTGTTCCCAGAGAAGACTACTGCTGACCCTCCAATGATTACCTTTTCCTTTTGCCTCCAGCATGGGCTTTTCTAATACACCAGGTGAAAGTTCTTCCATAGCTGCTCGAGCAAGTGTGTGCGGGGATCGTCCAAGAGCGGCGGAAGGGGACGGAGAGAGAGAGAGACTGCTGCAGCTGCTACTACTATGCTCTAGCCGTGGCAGCAATGAGTCTCCAGTGCCTCTCTGGAGGGGGGCTGGGGCCCTGTGGCCATCAGGGACGTCCAGAATCTAGGAGACAAAAGACATCTTAAAAACACAGGGAGGCAAACAAGAGTCCTTGTAGCAATGTAAAGTTCTTGAGGAAGGAGAAGAATAAGAGACAGAGGGTAAGCATGCACTTCCCTGAAAGCCTTCACAGCTTTGCTACCCATGGATATAATAGAAATAAATGAACAATTGAAGGGAAGGGCAGCAGGGGCCTTGTAGGAGCAGATGGACACAACAGTTTGATCATCATTGCAGTTCTAAGCTTTGGTGCAGAAAACAGAAGCAGCAGCAAGCAGGGCAGAATGACTGGTGGGCAAGAAGTAAAGGCTGTAGGTCCCCAAGTACTTCAGCAGGCACAGGTCCAGACTACCCAAAAGGGAGTCAGTGTTAAATTTGTTGCACTGCAGCTCTATAACATAAATAAATATAGATAGAACAATATATTGGTCCTTTTTCTTTGCAAAGCACCCAAGGGAAGAAGTGCTTTAAAGCAGAGAGAGGGAGAATTGGGGAAGTGCTGAATCCTCCTGCTGCCTGATCATATTCCCTTGAAACAGCTACTTCTACCTGCACCCCACTAATGATTCGGGATACAAGGCGGTGGTGGGAATTTCTAGGGGAAATGGGGCTGACAAGTGAACAATTACGTTCTCTTGGACAACAAACAGAGAGAAGGTGTATTCTGATCATGGGTTGTGACATGTCCTGGCATTTCACTTTCCTTGTGAAATGAATTTGTGAAATTTTGGGGTGCAGAATTTCACAGAACACAACTTAGTACGAGTGCTTCAGATGGAGGTGCTCTGCAGTGCAAAGTTGGAGCAACCACAAGATACAGTTGGCATCTTGGGCTAAGAGGCGGCAGAAGCTTCCCTGCCTTGCCCCAGCAGGTTTTCACAGGCAGCCCATCACTCACTCTGAGAAGTTCCTCATCTCCCTGCTCCTTTACAAATGCTTCTTCCAATTCCTGATTGAGACCATCAAGGCTGTTGTGCAAACAGGGGCTGAATGGCATGGTGGTCAGGACTGGAAAGGATGCAGGTGGGGAGACCTACAATGATAACATCCAGTGATGCAGCAAAGCAGCTTTATGCAAAAAATCCAAGCAATAAATCTTCCCTCAGAAAGGGATAGGCCTAAAGTACAAAGGCCAGCCCCACCTCTAAACTGCTATGAACATATGAAGCTGCCTTAGTTTGACCTAGCCTGGCAGGCCTTACTCTTGCAGTAGCTCCACAAGGTTGCAAGCAGAGAGATCTTTTCTAGATTCTCTTTACATTGGAGATGCCTTGAACCTTCTGCATGCCAGTCAGTGCTCTGCCAGTGAGTAATGACTTTTTTTATGATGTCCCACCATCTGCTCAGGTTATGATGGCCTTGGAAGAAAAACTCAATCCTGATAGGTCCGATTTAAATCACAGCTCAGTCATTATTTGCTTTCAGCAAATCACATGCTTTCAGGTACAAGGCCAAAATGGCTGACAGAAAATGCTCACCCATTCTCTTGCCACTATCGTGGGGGAGAGAATGGGTTTTATGCTCCTACCCCAAATGCAATTACTGATATGAACATTCTGAACTCTTCCAATAGCCCCAAACGAGCTTCTTGCCAATAGGTCACTGAAAGTCGGACAGTGTTTTCTCCAACTATTTGACCGCAGCCAATCTCTGGACAGAACAAAGACGTGAAACGTACCTTGGAAGCTGGGAGCACACTGTGATCGCCTTGAATGGGGGAGCTCCGGTCTCTCTCCTTGCTGTTCCTGGCACTGAGCTTTGTTCGCTGAAGCTGCTGCTTCAGTTTAGCAATCTAGGGAATAAGAAATTGGCCTGCATCAGTACTTCTCAGTCACTTCACACCAGCAGCCACTCCCCATCAATTCTCCTTCCTGAACAGATGTTAAAAAGGCAAGTTGAGTAATGCCAGAAGTTACTTTCTTGCAGTGTTACTTTCTGCACAAAGTAAGTTCCACAGCAAGTTCATCTGATGAACTACTGCCACTGAAACACTCCAGTCGTATGGAAAGATTTCAAAAGTTACCACAGCAGTGAACCTGCCAAGGAAGTAATGGCTCCACTTAAATCACTTATAACTGGCCCAAATTCCTCTTAAAAACTTTGCAGAGGGCACCACTGGAAATCACTGGAACTGTGTGACCTGCAACATCGTTGATATTTAAGCATCCCTGCAAAGCTCTCAAGGGGTTCTCACCCCATTACTACATTCTAGTGATGGGCAGGATAAGAAGCCCTTAAAAAGCAGAGTTCTTTAATGATTACTTGTTTCCCAACAAAGGGGTTGAGATCTAATCCCGACTCAGTGGACGTTCCATTACTATCAGTGGCAGGTAACTGCAAACATGAATGTCTTCAGGCACAGTATAGAAAGGTAGAACTAATGTTTCAACAACTACCTTTCCAAATGCCAGTGTTTTGCTTTAGTTTCATCAACCACCCCCTTAAGCATACACAAATTTGTGTGCCATACACTTTCAACAAGCCACCAACACACACACCCAGCCTCAGAACTGGTGCTCCAAAATGGAATTTAACAATATTTGAGGTACCCAATGTGATTCACAATATAGTTGTGGGCACGTGGGAGTGGAGCACAAATGCAACCTTGCACCATCTTCTTCCTATAACAGAAAGTACACTTTAAGACATCGGGAATTGGGCTGTAACCTCAGTGGCAGAGTTCCTGCGTTATCTACAGAAGGTATGACGATCGGTCCCCAGATCTCCCAGTAGGGCTCGGAAAAAGCCCGTGATAACACACTGATAGTGGCAATTGAGGGTAATAGTACTGACAAGACCAAGCGTCCAACCAAAATAAGACCGCTTCGTTTGTTCAACTTCTGCAATACCTCACTGCAACAAAAAAGGGGACAAAAAAGTCTCGCTGCCATAACAAAGGCTATGTTGTAAAACAGGTACACATCAAATGTAGCAAGGAAATTCCATACCATTTTTTGAGCACTAGTTCTGAGGTTCTGCTTCTTGGATTCCAACCCCTCCACCTCCCTGCTTTTTTCAATGGAGGCCAAAGCAGCCCACAGTCATTGTAAGTAACCAGCTGTGGCCTGATTCAGCAGCCTACTGGAGGAGGCTACTGGGCAGGAGGTCTGGTCTAGAGGTTAGAGCCTCCATTTGCCTGAAGATAACATCCACAAGGTCGCCAGCACAGTGCGACCTTGAAGCAGCTGACAAGCTGAGCCGAGTTATTGCATCTGCTCTGAGCGTGGGAGGATGGAGGCCAGAATGTGAAACCAGATCAGAAAGAAACATCTGAATGTTGTGGTTCTTGGAAGACAGAACCTTCTTTCAATTGTAAAAATCCCTACGGGGATTTAAATAGCCTGCCTATGTAAACCACCTTGAATAAAGTCTTGAATAAAGACCAAGAAAGGTGGTATATAAATACCTGTATTATTATTATTATTATTATTATTATTATTATTATTATATTATTACTATTATACTGCTAAGGCTGTAAAGGCGCCTACTGCTGCATTGGGACAGGACATGGGGGGCAACATTTCCTTCTTTTTAAGCCATTTCTGCCCAATGTTGCATATACACAACAGGAATCAAATGTGTATACCTGTGAGCTGAGCAGAAATTAGTTTTAATGAAGGAATTTTTGCCAATTAGCACCACTGTTGTCTGCGAGCACCAAACCTGGATCTCTGTGGTGCAGAATGGAGGCAGGACACTGCAACACATGGGTTGGCAGCTTCATCTCTTCTGCACACTATGTTAGCAGGAGGTGTGGTTGCATTCATGTCACTACAACTGTCTCTTACCTCTCTACGGTGATCCATGCTACACCACGAGGCAGACCGTTTATGGCTAGTGGCTTTCCGCACCTCTGCTTCATGCCAGGATACAGGAGTCTGCAAAGACAGAAGGTTGTATTAGAATTTGGCCATGCCAAGACTCTCAGCCACATAAAGGCAAACTGAAGGTAACAGAACTGTTACTCTGTCTAATGTGGCTGTTTCTTCCATTAGAAGATCTGAATGTATTCCCACTGAGGAATGATGTCGGAAGGCTGCTTCTCAGGAACTTTTCCCAATAGGCACCTCACGGTCACATAGCACAAGATGGGCAACACTTATGCCAGTTCTGTGGGAAGCTCTGGCCAATGCCTGGTTTTCATAGCATATAACGTGGCAAAGTAGACATGAACATTTTTCATACGCAACAAGGCATATGCACTTCCTACACTTTCCTGCACATGGAAGCAATATAGGTGCATGTCACTTGATGCGGTTATGTTCCACGAACCGCATCAATAAGCAACATGGTTAAGTCATTTCTGCCCAATGTTGCATATACGCAGCTGGGGTCAAATGTGTACACCTTTGGGCCGGGCAGAAATGGATTAAGCAAAAGTTCTTTACCAGGGGTCGAGATGCCTCATTAGAAGGCCCTGGAGGCCTTTTCCGTGTCACGCAGGTTCTCTGCAGGCCTCCGTATGGCCCACAGAAGCCTCAGGAAGGCACTTCCAGCGTTCAGAAGCAAACTGAAGAGGCTTCTGAAAACCAGGAGGTCCTTTCAGAGGCTTCTGTGGGCCATTCTAAGGCCTGTAGAGCCCTGGCATGACACGTAGGAGGCCTCCAGGACCTTCTAATGAGGCATCCCAGCACCTGGTAAAGAATTTCTAAATAACTAACGACCACTGTTGTATATCCATTAGTCAGCATGTTGTTAAGTGAAGCATAGCTCTATTTGTAGGAAAACCATGTACTTAGCAGCCTTGCATGGGAAGGCCACCTGGATTTTTTTTAAAAAATAAAATATCTAAACAGGCAATTACCTGTCTGCAAATCTTTCCTGGAGAAGAAAAATCCATGTGGATTTTAGTGACGGTTTCTATGCGTGTTCCTCCATGATAATCTTTTTATATCATTTCATTTGCTTGTTCACAAGCAACAAAACCATTCCCTGCATGAGATTCATGGGCATGTAAGCTGTGTTCATCTACTTTTAAGCCAATGAGGTCCCAAGCAGTGTGCTGGCCTCACTCTTTTTGAGAACAGGACGCCTAGTCATCTAACAAATTAAAGAACATAAGAGCAGCTCAGCTGCATCAGGCCAAAAACGTAGCTGGTCCATTATCCTGTTTCTTACTGTGGCCAACCAGATGCCTCTGGGAAACTCACAAGCAGGAGATGAAGGCAAATAGCCTCTTCCTGCTTTTGCTCACTTGCAACTAGTTTTCCAGAGTATACTGCCACTGAACCTGGAGGTAGCATATTCCTCTAAGTTTGTGGTTTGTGTTATTGATTTTTATCCTGGATATGTACTAAACAAAACATGGAAACATACTTAAATGGCTGTTCTCATTCTGTCAGTTCTCTAGATCAGTAAAATAGTAAATACTACGGTCCTCACAGGGCTGGTACACAAGAGATACATAGTCATGAAGCCCTTAGGAAACCGAAGAGGATGGTACCTGCTCCAACTGCTGTTCTCCAAATGACTCTCCATGTAGATACAACTGGCCAAAGTATGCATCATACTCAGGGTGGGATTTCAGACACAACAAAAGGTGGGAGTTTTACCCAAGTCCACAGTACCCCTTTGGGCAACAACTTCAACCAGATAAATAGCTTGTCTGAGCCACCATCCAAGTCTCCCAACATATAAACATACTGATACTGTGTTATCAGTACACAGAGAACTACATTGTGGTTTTTAAATGAAAAGTGATATATAAACAGTGCTTTATGGTGTAAATGAAAAGGAGAGATCCAAATGCTCTCTGCACCATGTGAATGGATGGAATGTTAACACATCTTGTACGTAATCCATAACACTGTGCAGGGTGTGCTTCAAGAACAGCACCGAGTGGCCACTGCTAGTGTGGAAAAGCCTAATAAGCTCTTACTCTCATTTTAAAGCGCTACTCAAGTTATTCGTTTGCCATTTCTAAAGATGATCTGGGGATGGTTCCTTTCTATTCCAGACTACTGCCAAGGGCTTCCTAGCAACAGGACTAGTCTCTCCAGAGAAATTATTGCAAAAATGAAATCTGGTCATGCATTTTAAATTTCATCCCATTATATGGGCTGAGGAGATGCCTGTTGGTCACCTAGTTCCAAACAAAGCTCACACTGGAGCTAGTATGGTGCTGATGGTGGGGGATTCCACTTGCAACCGCTTGAACTGCCACTGGAAGCTCAACTGGCTTTGAGCACTCTGTGCGTGGGCCAAGCCTTTGAGTGTGGTCGGAAGTTTCTGAACACGTTATGCTAATGGTGGTCAAACAGCTTCCTCCGAGTAGAAAAGACAGGGAGGAAGTGCTCTGAGAAGCAACCAAGTTGGAAACCACAAAAAGGCCAGATAATCTGGGGAGGGGGGGCAGGTCTCATCACAAATGCAGCAAGTGGGAGTGGCTATTAGGACACATCTTCCCACATAATGGGAAGGCACCTCTGCCAGGCACAGGCCTTTTGGGTTTCAAGCATACTCACATCAAACTGAAGATTCACTACATTTTTGCACAGTCCACCCTGCTCCCAAAAAAGTAGCAACATGGGCACGACAAGCAACACGCAATGTTAAAGCATGAGCCAACGCAACACCACTAACAACACATTTGTCTTGAACCAGAGAGACCTGGGTTCAGGTCTCTTGCTTGCCCAGTCACCCAGTGATGTAGTTCAATTTCTCAACACAACTTCCTTCAAAGGGCTGTTGTGAAAATAAAAATGGAATTCTCACACACGGATCCCTAAACTCCTTCGTTGTGGCAGTTTCAATATGAAACCCTATGAGGTTGTGCAGCCTAACTGATCCTCACCTTAGCTAAAATTAGGTAAGAGTCTAGTACCAAGGCTACACCTGGCAGGCCTTGGGTATTCAGTCCCACATAGCCCAGATCATGAGACATCTCAAATACACATCTCTTTGCCCAGTGCCCAGAAAAGACCATTTGTTCATTCAGCTCATCTCCACTGACTGAGAACGGTTCCCCTGGGAAAGACACAAGTCTTTCCCAGCCCTACCAGGAGACACCACATAAGGAATCCAAGACCTTCTTTAAGGAAACCAAGTGCTCCACCACTTGAGTTATCCAAGGTCAGTAGATGTTGCTGTAATTCTCTTATTACACAAGGTGAAGGTCTTCTTTTCATAGAGGTGCATCTTGGCTTGACCCCTTCACATCACATTGCACTTTCTACAAAAAAAAATAGCAGGGAGATGCATTCTATGCTAGCCCCCTTCTCCCCAAAAAGGTAGGTTGTTTTTTTTAAACATGCAAGGAAGCCTTTTGTACCAAAAGGCATTCAAAGATGTGTATGGCATGAAGTGGCATACCCTTGAACCAGAAATACCATACCACAGAAAACTAGGTCAAAATCCAGAAGGTGAGCAGCACTCTTTGAGAGGTGGGCCTATAGTTCTGAATTCTCTCCCTGGAGAGACCTGCCCAGTGATTACTTTGTAATTCCTGGCTGCCAATTCACTGTGGCTTTTTTCATGCTTTAAAGGCACCAGGCCTGATCTGCTGCTGTATATTCAGCATTTTGATGAACTGCACTTGTGGTTTTAGTGTTGCTGATGACTTGGTTTCCCTAGGTGTTAGTTTTAAAGATGGGTCGTGTTATAAGCAGTTTTACTTTAACCACCTCTCTTGCTGTAAAGCCACTCAAGAACATTTTAAATCATTGAATGATGCAGGAAACTGCTTAAGCTGTGTCTGCCAATGTGTATATTTGGTCTGTGTTCGAGCAATCTGTTTTTATATAACTAAGTCTAAGTATGCGTAACTGAAATAATCACACATTCTTCCTCGATTCACCCCACCTCTGTTTCCCTCCCTTTCTCCTTTCGTCTCTTTTGTGTCTAGTTTCTAGGTTCCAAGCACCTCAGGGCAGGGACTCTGTTTTGCACTGAAAAACACCCTGTACATGGTTGGCACCATAGCAGCAGTCCCCTTTGTCTGAAGCACACCATTTACTGTGCAACAGAAATATTTACAGGTTGCTAAGAGTTCCTCAATGGTAAGAGGCTCCCACTCCATCCGGGAGCATACATGCCTCACACTGAGCAAGCTCTCCCAGAGCAGAGCCCTCATTTTTAAGTAATGCATGGCACACGGCCCATAAATGTTATATAAGGGTTTTTTGGCCCACAGCTGTGAGCAGTACTAAAAGCCTCTAGTGCTGAGTCTGTTCCAGAAGGAGAGTGCCGAAGGCCAGCTGCCACTGCAACAAAGCCAAAGAAATCCAAGCCTGGCCTAAAAACCAGCAACAGCAAGCCCAAAAGGCCTTCCCTAGAAAGTGCCAGACAAAAAGACCAGGCTTTGGTAGGAGACTAGTCTTGCCCCACAGTCAAAGCGTTTGTACTGAGGTTGACCAAATTAAGTTCACACACAAAATACTTTTACACAACTGAAATTAAGAACAGCGCAAACTCTAAAGGTTGAGAAAATCTGGATTTCTGAGAGAACTGCAAAAATTATAAAGCTTCTACAGGGTCTCTGTGTGATTTGACTGGCTTCAGTGCCAGGAACCACAGGGATAACAAGATGCTGGACAAAATGGCTGCCTAGTGTCTAAACACTGCTAATGGTTCCACATGGGAGGATTCCAGTAGGGGCAGGCTCAGAGTTCTACATACATCACCAAGTCACTGGAAGCAGCCATTCCCCCATATGCAGCATGGACAATTCACTGTGAAAACCCACTGCTACATGGAGGTTGCTTTCACTGTTAATATATTGCCTCGCTGTCATCTGAGTTTGCTGTCAATACTCCTAAGTATTTTCTACTTCAATGTGCTATTTTTAATGCTTTACTACTTTATCTCTTCATTACCATGTATAGCACTAAGCCATTGAGCAGCTCTATAAATAACCTCATTATCATTAATTTACTATTTTTTAGGTTAAGTCTGTTTGTAGCACCTTGGAGTTTATAATGGGCAAGATGGCATTCCATCTTTTGCTTTACTCATCTTGTCAAGCACCATGTACACCAACGGTCTTATGCAAATGATCAAACTTTATTTTATCCCCCAATTACCACCTGCCCCAAGTGCACAGGAGAGCAGACCAAAACTTCAAATATAGTATAGTATACAGCACTGCTAAGATAAAGTGGTTGGACTTGGCAACTAGGTCTTATATACTGGAAAGAGTGGGTTTGCTTTTTGCTTATTAGGTCAATCAAGTTGCACAGCAGGGCAGGAAGGACTGAGTTCAGGCAAGGACTGACACCTCCTTAGCCAACATCCATTCTTCCTTAGAAAGGTGTGCCTCACACCTTCACATGCACACTCTTGGTCTTCCAACATCTCATGAGGCAGTATCTTAATGATATGGTTGCAGAGAGGAGTTTGATCAGGACTGTAATTTTATATGAAAACCAAAGTTCAAGACACCTAATTTCACAGCAGAATCCAAATTCTGCTTGCACAACACCTGCAGAACAAACCTCCCAGAGTGTCCTGTCTATAGCTGAAAATAGTCACGGATTGAGGAAAACTGCATTTTCCCCAGCTTTGCACTGTATGGGTATGATAAGGCAAATGATGATTTTAATGGGAATAAAGCCAGAAGGGATTTGGAAATCAGTAAGGCAGCCTGCACTAAGTCAGGGAACAATATTGGATTAGTAGGTCTAGGCAAGAGCTTCACCATTTTTTAAACCTACAATGACCTCCATCCCTTTTATAATTGTTTATTTCATTTGAGTTTCCACATCAACACATAATGGTTTATCCTTCTCTGACAGCTGGGCACATAGGCATGCTTTTGCCTATCTGGGCCATCAATCAGATGTTAACCCCCCCTCTTCCACCACTATAACTATGCCATCGCAAGACCCGCACCCAGTGTTTCAACCCTTTTAAAGTGGCTGTAGTACCTGCGTAGATTTGTCACTCATATGTGACACAGCAGCTCCTTCAGCATCCCGAGGCCACTGACCCAAGAGGTACGACCCAAGGATGGTGTCCAAGGAAGAAGTGCGCCGCACCCTGGGTGGTCTGTTCCGGCAGGCCTTCTCAACGGTACCAGCAGCACATGGAACACTGGCTGGACAGGGAGAAGGAGAAACAGAAGAGCTCAAGCACCACCACCAAGTCCCCTGCAGCAGTTAACAGTTTGCAACTCATCTGGCTACTGTCGCATACACCTTGGCTACATCCAGATTAAATTACTGTTAACATGCTCTATATGTGGAGCTGCTTTAGAAGAGGAAACCAGCTGGTTCAAAAACACAGCAGTTAATTAACTGGGGGGGGCTGCTTTTCAAATTGCACAACCCTGAAACCGCATCAGCTGTGCTGGCTTCAAGCTTGTTTTCAAGGTCTAATCCAAGATTCTAGCATTGACTTTTCAAGCTCCAAACTGTCTCTGGTTGGGATAAGGGCTATCTCCTCCCACACAAAGTTACCTGATCACCTGTTCTGACGCTTGTTGTCTTCTGCTGTGTTTATTGATTTTACTACAACTGACCTTTATATTTTCTGCATTGTATTTAATTAATTTTGGTAGTTGTCATGGGGGTCCTTCAAGGGTGGAACAGATTATACTGCTTTATACCATGTCAAACCCTCGAGTCCCTCCCACTGTGTATTTTCTATAAACTGGCAGCTGCTCTGCAGAAGTTTCAGGCAGACATCCTGGAAAGACCAGAACACATAGAAACAGAAATTTAAGAATTGTTTTTTGCAGAACCCTCTTCTCAAGTGCCAAAGAGCTACGTGACGGCGGAGCAAGGGAGAAGAGAGAAATCAAGATTTTTAGAAGCAGGTGCCACCAAACTCTGGAATGTTTCTTCAACCTTGCCAAATGCCTTTCTTGAACCCCTTCTGCAACTGCTGCGTACATGTGCACAGGGTGCCATTTTTCCCCTTTAACATACAGAAAAGCAGCAAACGGTTGGGTATCACTTCCATGAGCTTGAAAGCAAAAGCAGTAACTTAAGCCCACCGGCCTCCTCTGCAACAGATATAGTCAAAGCACATGCTGAACTCCCTGTAACCAACTGCAAGGCGAGGTGAGAAGAGCCACCCCTCAGTCACTTGCCCACTTGGTGGCCTTGGGGGAGTCATGTTGTCTCAGCTTAATTCTTCCTCAATGGGGCGGAGGAGTTGAAGATGAAATGAGAGATGAGATGCTGCAACACTCAGTCCTTGAGATAGAGCTCTAGTCACATCTAAATATATTCATTTCCCAAGGGCTTCTCTAGAAGAATGTATCTTTTTTTTTTTTTTAACTTCACTATTAGGCAGCATGCCTGTAGACTGGCCTTATGATCCCCCCTCCCCCATTACTCTTGCACAGGGTTTGGTAACTTAATAAAGTTCTCAATAAATGATCTCTCAAAGAAATGATTATTATTTTGCTAATAGTATGGGGCAGAGCAGGTCTATTTGAGACATTTCTTCTGATGTAAAGCACACAGTTGCATTTGTTATGAATAGTCACAGACCGTAAATAGTTCCGTTTCCCAATACCATTTTTCCCCAGTGCCAGCAACATTTCAGGAAACTGAGAATCTCTAGAATAATCCTAGTTCAAAGACCTCAAGACCAAACCTTTGCTCATTTAACAAGCCTTCACTTGGCTGATGGTTAAGAGGCAGAGCTGCATGCCAGAAAATTTCCCAGTTCAAACCCTGCTTCAGTCATGATCTCATTAGACGGCCTTAAGCAAGCCGTTCCCCCCTCCCCAACTGCAATATGGGAACAGAATCCACATAACTCACAAGGCATTGAAAGGACAACAAGATCATGTATGTCAGTGTTTTGCCAACCACTAGTACAGGTTCCACTAATGGTACTTCACAAGATAGCAGGTCCTACTTGGCCCTGTTGCCATCATGACCACTAGGCACTGCCTCACCTGTCTGAACTCTGCCGAAAGTGGAGAAGCAGGGAACAAACTATGGCTCTGCAGCTTCCAGGCACTTAAAAAGAGACATATATGGGGACAGAAGGTGCAGAATGAATGAAGAGTCAGGAGGCAGCAGGGACTGAAAATGCCTCTTCCTTCCTGCAGGGACCAGAGTGGGGCAAGTCACACACTCCTGTGCATGGCTACCAGCTCTGGTGGCAGTGATGGTACCTGAAGAACTGGTATCCACTAAAGATGGCACCAATGAGGAGCCTGAAAAACCCTAATGTCTACAAAGAACTCTGAATACTGAAAAGCACTCCATAAATGCAAAGCATTAGGAAAGCTTTGACGGGGTGTCATGCTTTCAGTCTGCCTCTGATCTTTAAACACAGGTGCATAGGGCTTACCTGATGACACTCTGCATATGCTCAGAAGTACTATTAACTTATGTATCCCAACACTTGTCAAATTAAGCCCTACATGAAAGTCACTGTGGTAGTGTTCCTGCCAACAACTCTAAGCTTTCATCCACTTTGCAAAGCCAACTTAAGGAGCAAGGCGATGGTTCCAAGACAGACTGACCCTGAAGAGCATTGCAGTCACAATGTTGGTAGTCATGAGGCTAAAGACAGCTATCTTGTACAGAATCAGACTCATGGGTCCATTTCATGTAGTACTGTCAAAGGCAGACTGACAGTAGCTCTCCAGGATTTCAGGCACAAGAGTCCTCTCTCAGTCGTGCTATTTGAGATCCACCAGTGTGATAGGGATTGAACCCAAGACTTTCTGCATTATTGCACATGCCTTAACACTGTGCCACGGTCCCCTACCCAATCAGTGCAATCTACACTCACTGATCATAATCTGCTGCAACAGAACCATCTACTTTATATGCTTCAAAGAACCTTGGTAGGGTATACTGCAAGCATACGGTGAATGTGCAACAGCCAGTCACTTGTTGCAGAGGGTGGAGAGGTAGCACTTCTGCTGCAGGAGTCTCATTTCCCCCAAATATTCAGAGCAGAGCTGGGTGGGGTGTGGGGAAGAGTTGTAAATGAGAAAATTAAAACATTTTCCCCATCTTTTGCTGCCAAGTATGGAGCAGTTGCGCAAGTCGCACAAGTGCCTGCTGGTAAAAGCTTATAACATCACCAATTCTTAACTCCTTCTCCCCCGCCTCCTGCAAAACCCTCCCCCGCACCAGTTTATGAACATTTTATGAACTTCAAAATAAACTTTTGTGGCTTAGTACCCCAGCCTTACTTATGAGCTACTTCAGCATGATGTGCTGCAAAAAAAACCCAAAACAAATTTTTAAAAGGATGTTATCATCAAGGATCACTCCCACCCCCCACTGACATTGATACCAACAATTACTGTGCAGAAATTTTATGGGCCTTTTGCTTTTTCTAACTTCATTCTTCACACTTTCTCCAGTGCACTTAAACACACACACACAAAACCCCAGCAAACAGGAGAATAACTTACAGCAAGGCTAAGTTCCCATCTATTATGCAGGAACAGGATATTGTGCTGTTGGCAATGAGTTCTAATCTGAACCAAAAAAGGCTTTTTATCATTTGGACAGGCCCAATAAGCCAATAATCATTCCTCCCCTTTACACAGTACTTTGGCATGCTGCTTCACACATTCTTTCAGCACACGTGACACTATTCCTGTAAGGCAGGTCAGTATTAGCCACATACTAGGTGAGGAGAGAAGAAGAGACGGAGAACAAAGCAGTATCTTGCCTTAAGCCACCTGGCAAGTTTGTGGCAGTGGCAGGCAACCTCTGAAAGAATGACTTCCTGGGTTGCAGCTCATGCTCAAAAGCACTGACACTCCCAATTACTGCATTTAAGTCAAGAAAAATGCCTTCTGAAGCCCAAAGGCTGGGAATTGTTTGCTTTTCATTTACTCATAAATTAATATGCCATTGCAACTAAAGCAGGGACCTCCTGGTATACTGCCAAGGAGATCTCTGGCAGCTCCGATTCAGAGCTTCTGACTCACTGCTCTTCAGCAGCTATTTAAAGGCCTCCCTGAACTGGCTTGTTGATTGTGCATCAGGGTCTATTTGAGGCACATGCAACTAGCACTTAATTTCAAGAGAAGTGGTAGTGCCTGAGCTCTAATCTGCTTGGGTAGAACTTGAAAGCTCTGTCCTGTAACCCTAGATTGTGGGACCCCAATCTCCAGGCCCTAATCCATCCAAACTTGCACTTGAGTGCATTGCTTACATTGAAAAACATCTGAGAAATCTGTGCCTGCACAGTGTTTGCAGAGCTGAAAAGATTGCAGCCCTCCATCTGGACTAAAGCACTGTTCTGTCCCAGGGAAAGCAACACAGCTTAAAAGTACACCAGAGGCAACACAAAACAATGCCTGCTGCAAGACAAAGATGACTTGTGGGAGAAGCAGAGGCAGGGTGGAGTGTCCTGTTTACAGAGCAGCTCTATTATCAGCCTAGTCCACTGGGCTGGGACCAACCCAGCCCCACCTGGCTGTCAATCCTGGGATAGGCCCAAGTTCTGCTCATTAGCCAAGCATCTCCACTCTTGTGTGTGGTGGGAGAGCAAGGGAGAAAAGCAGCAAGTCAAGCACAGCCCTGAGATAACAGAACCACTGCTATCTTCCTCCACCAGTCTGGCAGATGCCTCACACAGTTTACTCTTTCAGCCTGGACTGCTCGTTTTAATGCCTTTCTTCTTTTGCTCACAGAACTATGGTGGCGATATCAGCCAATGAAGAGATTACAGGAAGCCATGTATTCCATACGCCCCTCACTCTAGTGCTAGGTTGATTTCAGGAACATACACAACAATTCCTTCTTTGCTCATATGACTTCAAGATATAAAAAGATACAAAAAGAAGAACCAGGATGATTGCTTTTAGCTAAAGTATTGAGCTGGCTGAAAACACAGACCATCAGTGCCACAAAGGTAGGAGCAGATGGATACCCATATAAACATCTATTGCTTGCTTATTGCTGGTTACACTCCTACTTCAATAACTATTTTAAATGTGTGCTGCCCCTCCCATTTTTGCCACCATGCTGAGAATTGCTGCCCCATATTTCCTTCGCATGCTTTTAAAAGATGGCCAGCTTCTCTACTTGGAGAGGCAACCTGTTTTTCAGACAGTCGTCTAGGACAAGATTCATATTGTGCTGCACAAAGCAAGCCCCCACCACCCCCATGAATTGTGTTATGTAACTAAGTTGGCACTAGCAGGAAACTGCCAGGGAGCATATAGATTTAGGCAGAGCCTTACAAATGTGAACATGTTACATACAAAGAAATACAATATTATAACCGAGAGGGGTGGAGAAGACATTTTCATTGGAGGTCTGCCACCATCACTAGGTTATGGCTTTCAGAAATCTGGTGAAAACTTCTGTTCAGCAAGCTCTGTAGCCTTAAGATGTTCTGACAATGCTATTCTTATGGCTTAAACTAAGGAGTGTTTCTCAAACTGTGGGTTGGGACCCACTAGGTTGGTCATGAGCAAATTTCAGGTGGGTCCCCATTCTTTTCAATATTTTATTTTTAATGTCTTAGACTTGATGCTACCATGGTATATGACTGCATTTGGGGAAATGTTACAGATCCATACTTTTAACAGGTTACTTTTAACAATGATAGTAAATGAGACTTACTACTTGAATAAGTGTGGGTAGATTGCAGCCTAGGAGTTGTTAAACATTTTTCCTGCTTGATGATGTAACTTCCAGTCATGACATCACTTCCAGTGGGTCCTGACAGATTCTCATTCTAAAAAGTGGGTCTCGGTGCTAAATGTTTGAAAACCACTGGCTTAAGCCATTTTTGCCCAATGTTACATATACACAACAGGGATCAAATGTGTACACCTGTGAGCTGGGCAGAAATGGGTTAATTTGTTGTTTTCCACCACTGTGGGATGAAAGTCTTACTGTTGCAAATTTTTATTTTTAAGCTAAAGTTTCAAAAAAAGAATGGTCACCATATCAAATAAAAGTTCAAATATTACAGCAACCACAAGTTGCAAGATCAGTCACGAGGACAACTGTTTTCAGTAAAAACACATTTAGAAAGATCAAGACAAAAGAACCAACATAGAGTATCAACCACAATTATTAGTAACTTATAGGAAGTACTTCAGTAGAGTACATAAGGGTACAAACTGTGCTTTTACAGCAGTTTTACACTGTAGGCTTTCACTTCTTTGAAAGCCACTTTAAGGACCTGTCTCTGGATTATGTTTGAAAACATATCCTTCCTTAAAGACAATGTGAAACCCTAAGCTCAGGCTTACAATCCAAAATCTTCATGGATTTGCACTTTACTCTCAGAAGCTGTAAAAGATGGCAGCCTCAAGGGCTTTTCCTAGGCCTGCAGCATATCGAACACAGGCGCGCCCACATTTCTGCAGCAGTACAAAGACTGCCAATCCAAAAGGCACAGTGTAAATCTCTCAGCTAACCAGCAGGTGACATTCATGGACGAACAAAGAAAACACAGCAACCTGCCAATAACCAGAAGACAAAAAGGGGTATTAAATATACTGGAACCTCTTGTCTGTATAGGCAGGAGGTTATTGCAGGACTATGATGAAACACATATCTTGAATCTTCAATTTTTGCAGTGAAGAGATGCAGAAGTAAGTTTATCAGAAGACGGACCACGACAAGGAAGTGTGGGGGGGACGGACAGACTCTGGACACTTATTCAAGCAACCTGCATCTTCTCAAACAGGGATGTCAAACTCATTCCCTACAACAGGCCAAACAGCATTCATGTTGCCTGCTGAGGGCCGGAAGTGACATTATTAAGCAGGAAGTGACATTAATATCCAGAAAGAAGCATTTTGTTCTCACTCAGGAGCTAATTATCTCCTGCACATATCTGCAGCTACACATGACAGAAAAGAAAATATGCAAACCTTGATCATATTTTCAAGAAACTAAATTGCCCTGTTATCACATAGGTCACCCTTTCAGCAGCACTGCTTCTGCCTATGCATCACTTCCCAGTTCAGCAGCTGATGGTGATGCTGGGAGAGCCCAATCACCATGAGGGGCAGGTAAAAAGCTTCTGGGGGTTTCATCCAGTCCCCGGGCCTTATATTTGGCACCCCAACCTAGAAGGACACCACATGATCTCTCCCGACTGAAGCCCATGTTGCAGCAAGAACCTTTTCACTTAGGTGCAGCAAGAACCTGCTTGGTGACTAGCACAAGGTATATTAGCAATTGTTCTTCTTTACTGTTGATCCAGTTCTAGTCTCTCCCCCACCACACATGCTGCAGTATTTATTCCACTGCTTGCAGTTCAGTTACATCCAACAGCTAAGACCTTAAGCTTAAAATAGAGAACCTCTAATTAAAAAAAATTCTTAGAGCTCCTTTGCTTGTGGCAGTAGGAGAGCAACATTTGTTCACAATACAAGCCTCTATTCCATCAGCTCCATGCAGCTCTGTCCTCCCACACGGATGCAGAGTGGAATTTTGTTCTTAGGCATCCAAAACATTTTCATCCTGCCAAGAATACGCCTAGCTTGCTCCATTTGTCAAGCAGCATCCAAACCAGCTTCCAAAAAACCATCCAACCTGCCCAGTGTTGGCAAATGCCAAACGCAAAGCCCTTCACACTGGCACTGCCTGCCCACTCTGCTCTAGGCCTGGCTAGTTTCACCTAGGCAGCAAGCAAAGTATTTGGCGGAGAGACTCCAATGAAAACCTCCAGCTACAGATGGATGAGTCACCTTGGTTTAACAGCAAGTTCCTGAAAAGTGAAATATCACCATAATATGCTATAAACCAGAGAGTGGAAGAAATTCTCCTTTGCCCTGGTGAAAAGGGGATGGCTGCCAATGACTGCTCATAGCTGTTTTTAGTTCTGCTCTTTGCTCGTTTCCATAACCTACTTTCTGTCAGCTTATTAGCAGGCAGGGACCAGTCAATTCTGTAGCCTATGTGACTACATAACTGGCTTGGAGCAGAAGGCTGAAGCCTTGTTGGGAATTACACTGGTAGCCATTACAAAAGTCCATTTTGCTCTCAGAAATCCCAAAGTGTGGAGGAGGGTGTGGTTGACTGCGTGTGTGTCTGTCCTCCTTTGCAGGGAATGTGTGATCCACACTAACAGCAGAACAAGGAAATACAGAACAGACATTTTTTTAACCCTGCGTGTAATTAATCTGTGGAACTCCTTGCCACATGATGTGGTGATGGCATCTGGCCTAGACAGATTGGACAAATTGATGGAGGAAAGTCCATTACAGGTTGCAAGCCATGAAGGGTATGTGCAACCTCCTGGTTCTTGAAGCAAGCTATCTCTGAATGCCAGTTGCAAGGGAGTGGCAACAGGACACTGGTATCTTGTTGTCTTGTGTGCTCCCTGAAGCATCTTGTGGGCCACTGTGATATACAGGAAGCTGAACGATGGGCCTTTGGTCTGATCCGGTGGGGCTCTTCTTAGAGCAGATTACACTACTTCAGAGACATTTTTTGAATGCTCCCCTACATTTTAAAAAATGTCCCTTCAAGGAGAACATTAGCACAAGGAATGGGTTGGGTTAGAACCTGTCCCTCAAGCTGCTAGTATGTTTAATGTGAAGAAACATTCAAAGCAGTCTCTCTCACCTGCAGCCAGAAGGGATTCACGTTCCTTCTATTACCAAAGATTCCACCATCTCATTCTGCTTTGTGAGTAGATTGGGCCGGACTGGTTCAAGTCAGGCCAACAAGCAAAGCACAGATGAAGGTAGCCCCAATGACTTTCCCCTACCCCCAGCAGCAACAGGATCTCTCCTGGCACAAGAGAAACAAAAAGTCCATAAGCAGGATGTTATTTGAGAAGGGAAATCAAAGGGGTGGAACCCTACAGCTTATGATCTATGCTGAATTCCAGCCCCAGAACATGGGACCAAAAAAGCATGCTCTGGCCATGTGCAGAGCCTTTCTTGAGACAGTCTACTCCCACATATCCCAGATTGGGGAGGGGGGGGGGGAGATGTTACTGGACAGAGGAGATTGTGCCTCTCTCCCCAGCACCACCTGTTTTGTTTTTTGTTTAGGCATAAAAACTTACAATGCCAGCAGCTTTTTCTGGGACTTCTGAAAATGAGGCTTCTGAAAGGAGGCATAAATGCCAAACAAATATCTAGGCCTCCTGGAGGATGCCACTGTCCTCCTCCGACAACCATGTGATAGTTGCAGCCAGAACCAGCCTGCTTACTAGCATGGCAATATGTGAGTAATGGTTCTTCTGTTAAACTTCACGGTTTTTATTAAGCAATTACTTACCTCTCCACTGTCCTGAAACGAACAGCCAAAGAAGATCATCTCAACCCACCATCCAAGAGCTGTCAGAGTTAAGCCATCTGGGCTGCGATCTCACTGCAGGATACTGAAGGGTACTAAAAGCATACAGAAACTTGAAGCTCAGGCACAGGAAAGGTTGACAGGAGAAGCTTTTTTCCAGTTTACAGAACCGAGTGGAATTAGCTTTTGGCTCACATAATACCGT
This sequence comes from Tiliqua scincoides, assembly GCF_035046505.1. Taxonomy (NCBI): domain Eukaryota; kingdom Metazoa; phylum Chordata; class Lepidosauria; order Squamata; family Scincidae; genus Tiliqua; species Tiliqua scincoides. The sequence continues at coordinate 89,949,381 of NC_089825.1, forward strand.
TTTACTCAGTTTCAAATCAGGTTCACATTTTCCAGCTTAGTGAGGGAACCAGATCAAGAAGGCACAGTCTTTGCTAGCAGTTATTCCAAAATAGCACCCTGAAGATCAGGTACACATCTCAGCAGATCTTTAAGCACAGTTATGCACCAAGGGCGACAAGCAGCCACTGCACCACAGCCTGCACATTTTTGCACAATATACCTTCCACCTAAAATGCTAAAGGGCAAAGAAAGAATAATCTTGAACTACACAAAGAGAGGAGATTGAGAGTATACCCAGCATGTACCTTTTTCAGTGGCTGTTGCTGGTGTGTCTGTGAGCACACGTGAGCGTGGCTTTTGGGGATGGGGAACCATTTATTTTTATGTAATAGCTTTGTGAACTACTGTTGAGTAATAGTATATAAATATCCTTAATACATACTAATACACACACAGACCCATTACAAGAGCCCCAAAGCGGCATTTTCTAGATAAAGTAAGGGGAGGTTAAAGGAAAGAATCCTCAGCCTTTACCCCAATTGCTGCCTCTCTACTACAAATGCCCCCCCCCCCAAATAAACTCCCTGGTTTCTCCACCCATAGTTCCAAGCCTGGGTTTGGAAGATGCCAACAAATTTTTGAAAGCACATCAGGGGAGTTGATTAGGAAACGTTGGGGGGGGGGGAGGGAAGAGACAAAACTAAGCACATCCTCCACCTCCTTCCTTCCTATTTCTGCACTTTAAATCTTGCTCCTGAAGATAAAAACAGCTGTTGGACTTTTGCCCAAGAAACTGCACAGTACTGTGTTCAGTCAAATTATGAAATGGAGCCGTCATGCATGCATGACAACACTGAAGGTGGAGCTATAATGCAAGTCACTAAAAGTGGTTTGTGCCACTTCTGACTGCATGGAACAAAGGAGACCTTGGGCTTCAGGCAAATAGGGATAGCACTCTCCATGCACCCATGCCTTCAGAAGACATCAAATAGGAGTAATTTCTTGCAGCTGCCCCCCTACATCACAGTCAGGGACCACCTCCCAACCCAGTCCCAAGCAAGGATGATGGAGGTCACTCCACATGCTTATGTCCTTTAGAGATGTTCTCCTTTAGAGATGCAGTCAAAGGAATAATAATCAACCACAGACAGACTGCAAGGAAAGTCATATAGTCTTTATATAGCAATTTGATGCACTGCCTGCCTAGAAGCACATGCAGCCACTGATTAAATTGCTGCAATACTACATAATATTCACACCGATTGTAAGACTTACAATCAGTGGAATACTAATTGTAATGAGTATTACAATAAATGGAATTCTGAATTGGCATTGCTGCTGTTAAGTGAAGCAGTTCTGATCCTGATCTGGATGAGTACTTGGGCAGATGCAGCACGGTCAAGATTGCGTCCAACATCAGAATTAGTCCACTTGTACTCTGGCCACAACAGCACACTGTGCGTTTTTAATGACTTGGGTTTTCTGGCAACTGAAAAGCAGCATTTACCATCTGGTGATGGGCAAGGGCAAGTGATGGTGGCATAGCATCTTGCTTTCAGCACTCTCTGAAGGCTTCACTGTATGGACAGAAGGGTTGTATGCCACAGAAAGGCCAGACAGTGATGCGGGGCCTTTTTCAAATAGGCACCAAGACTCATTTTCATCCTTGCTATTTGGAAACAAAAAATTCTGTGCTATTTATAGCAAAAAATGGTACAGGAGCTTTAAATAAATGAAGAAACATGCACTGTTGGTAGAAAGAGGTGGGAACCGCTGAATTTCCCATTATGATTTTTAAAAAAAATAAACCAGTGAAACAATGGGTTGCAGGTCTCCAGAAATACACAAGACATTTAAAAGAATGAGTACAAGTATGTGTTTCTGTATTTGATCCATCATGTCTTGATTCAGTTAGAAAATTTCTGGGTGGGTTAGCAGACAGCCTCTTATTACTTGTAAAGCATGAAACAGAAAACTTCAGTTCCATGGATGGAAAGTTCTTAGCAAGCATCACCACCAAGTCCCCCATAGACACGGTCTTGCAGGACCAGTCTGAAGGCCATTTTTCTACCCCGGCACAAGAACGGAGTCCTAACACTGGCAGTAATCCTCCCAAGTATTCTGCATTGGCAAGGACCTACTGCCAATCACCTACAACAGCTGAGAAACCAGCAACTAAGCTTGCACCTTCTTCCTCACTGGTCCATAAGTTTTGGCTGACTTTGCTGGCCAACCAACATTTTGTGGTTGCACAGACTCAAGAACCACGCATGGCCTTTTTTTTTTCAAACACCTCCAGACCAAATGCCAGAATTTGAGTTGAAGCCACAGAAGTGTCATTGTCACTGTGTGTGTGTCTGTGTATGGTTGAGCTGCATAACTCACACCTATGCGCTTGGGAAGCCAGATTGAGTTCAGTCCCAACTCATCACTTCACCCACAGCTGCAACAAAGACTGCAGAATGCCTGTGTGTGTGTTTCCTCTGTAGCCACCCAGCAGAGGCTCTCTAGAGCCAAGGCAGGCAAGGTGATAGCAGAGCAACTTGGCAACGGAAGTTGTGGGGGTTGCTCTCATATCCACTTCCCTCCTGGTCTCTGCACAGCTCTTTCACGCTACACAGCAACATCAACACAGACTGAGGCTGCCATAAGTTGACAGCACACAGAAAGCTTCTGCTATTAGCCCTGGTGCACTGACTTAAGAACCATCAGAAGCTAGTAGCCACACACATGATAATGCAAGCTAGACTGAGGGTTCTTTGGGGAAAACTAAACTTATAGACACACACACACACCATTCACAGCAAGAAGATTGTAAGCCATCCCTAAAGTAAGCCAAAGTATACAAGCTTTGTACTTCCCTGCCTTGCTTCTGATAACTCATCCTGAATTGTAAATAGATTCAAACTCCTGAAAGACACTTCGTGTACTTCCTCTGGCATTACTACAACTTTCTGCAAATGAAACCATCTGATGAGGTATGAAAGGCTATCCCCCTTTGCTAACTGGGTAATAAAAGGACTATTCCTCCCCCCCCCCCAGTTATCCTTCAACACCAACTGAAAAGTTAGTACATGAACATAAACACAGGAGTCAAAAGCTGAAAATGAAAGGAGAAAATGAACACAAGACTAAGAAGCCAAGGGGTCTAGTCTCACTAGAAACTTAACTTACTATCCACTGTAACTCCATGAAACATCCCTGGGAGAATCAAGTCTTGTAATACCAGCAACCCCTATATGAACCTACAAGTCACCCCCCCTGCCATCCTCTACCCACTCTTTCCACTTCCAAATTCACATGCAGAATTAGGAATGGAAAACCTAAGTCTTAAGTCATTTGCGACTAAGGGCCAAATTAGATGTGCGGCAGCAGATTAAGTGTGCTTAAACCTGGAAACTACATCTGTGCATTATGGGTGGGAGAATAAGGCACAGAACAGGCATGTGCCCAAGGGGTGCAGAACCCTCCCCTTGCCACCTATGCTTTCTGCTCCTTAAATCAGACCCACTTCATCCTCTGCTTCCACGTGATGGCTGCAGACCTGGATTTGCCTTGCTGGCATCATGTCTACTTTGGCCCTAATGGGTTCCTCAGCTATTTTATTTTAACACCACTTGGGTTGCCTCATTTCTTACCCTTCCTGGAACGAAGGAAAATCCACACTTGCACATTTCTTTTTAAACAGATAAAAGCAGGGCCTCTATTTCAGCCATTTGCTTGTAGGAATGTTACTGCAGAAGGGTCCCCCTTCCAACATCCCAAGGGCACCTCTGTCTACCACCAAGGGAAAAATTCTCTCTTCCTAGAGAGAAGGTGAGTGATAATTTAAGGCCTATAGGAATGATTGGAAAGTAGAAATCTAGAGTCTCCCCAGACCCTACACATCACTAAACACAATCTTCTTGGTTGAAGCACACTGAAGTTATGTGATCGCTGCCACTGCGTGGATGTATCAGCTGCTCAAAAGACAGGTACCAAGGGTCTATTAAGTAGCCATCTTAGTGTGGACCACACACAGCTTAACTTTTCTACCAAGGACCTAGCATGCGCTTGAGTCTTTGGTTCTTCATGTGACCTCTCACTGTTAACTTCCTTGTACAATTTCCATTTGACAAAAGCAGCCCACCCAGTACAACCGTAAAATATAAAGATGTAATCTTAAGTCTTACATGCCTTTGGTTGTGCTTCAGTATAAAGTTTCTTTATACCATTAGATCATCAGCCCATCTGGGTCAGTGTGGTCTACTCCAGGTATTCCCAAAAAAGTTCATCATGATGCACTGGGGCATTGCGAGGTATTCCCTAGGTTGTCACTAGCTAGCAGCAAGATAGCATAGGACACTACAAAAGTGTCCAGTGGACTGAGCTCCTATGCATGGTTTTCATGTTCTGGGACATGCCCTTCCACCCACCCCAAGCCTCTTCTCTTCATTTGTAATGTCTTGCATGGTCTCTGAACCTGAAAATAACTGGCAATGACATCATCACCAGTCTCTTCTTGGAGTCATGCACTGTGTTTGCAGCACACAGGGGCATCACAAGATGCCAAAATTGGGAAGCACTGGTGTACTCTGAATGGCAGTGGCTGTGTATGGTCTTACAGTGCAATCCTATACATGACTAGCCTGAAGTAAATCCCACTGTGTTAAATTAGGTTTACTTCAGGGAAAGCGTGCACAGGATTGCAATGTCAGACAAAGTGTCCCTCATTGATTAGTAACTGATAGTTTTTGTCCGTGCATGCAAAGCTATGCTCCCTCCTCAATGGCAAACTTTTGTACTTTGTTTAATGTATGGGTGCTAGGGAAACAAGCTGTATTGAGACGCTATGGAATGATTTCTTTAAAATCTGGTCACAGCATTGCACTCTACAGATTTCATGATGGCTTAGTCTTTGGCAGCTGAAAATGATGCATTTATCAAATGCTGATGAAGCAGCCTGAGACCTCAGAGCATTCCAAATGCTCTGCTATCTGGAGGAGTTTTAGCCAGTTGTTGTAAACTGCATGCGAATCAAGAACAAATATTCTTCTGTCTGCCAACAATCCAGTCTTATTAATTACCCCCAAGGTCATAAAGGAAGGAAAGCCAGCCAATATAGTGTAAGTGGTAAACAAGATAACAGGTTTTCCAATAAAATGTTCTTGTATTAGGCCTTAAATTTTTTCCAGAAGATATGCTATTTCAAGGCTAACACTACCTTTGTTGTGGTCAGATCCATCTTCACTGACTTTTTAATCAATATTATTGATAATTATAGTAAGCTCATCAAAAGATGCATCATTGGATCAAAGGTTTCCATTTGACAGATGAGAAAAATAAACCTCTCTGCTGCTAGATCAAATTGGAGCTCTGCTGATAGATCAAATCAGAGCTCATCACAAGACCTTTGCTCCTTGGCCAGCAAGTTAAGCTATGCAAGATGCCTAGAATGGCCAGAGGTGAACAAAATGTACTATTCAACCAAATTAATACACAGCAGCAGTATAAACTCTCTTAACATCTAGCATAGTTTTAGGGATATGCCTGAATGAATAAATTCATGTAGGAATGTGATCTGAATAAACTTACATTATTATTCCAGATCAAGTAGCAAGGACTTCAAAGTCAGGGGGACAAGCTTAACCTTAGGCACAAACCATCTTTTCAAGCACCAAGTACTCATCTTTCTGTCCTTCAAAGCAGTAACCAAAGGAGAGGTATGCTCAATTCAAGCAAGGCACAAGAGCAGCAAGCACAACCACTAAGCTAAGTTCAGACTCCCACAGGATAAGTGGAGTCTAGCTTCCCCCCAACCACAACAAGCAGTGCCTAGATGCCCTGAAGAAGAATTTAGAGGAAGAGAACTACAAGTCTGAGGTTGCTGCAGCCACAACAAATCCTGCACTTAATTCCTAACCTCTGCTGATCATCAATCAATAACTTTGCCACTGTTGCAGAGTTTTAGCACCTTTTAGTTGAGACTACAGAACTTGAGAAAGCCAACAATTCTGCCTGTAAAAGAACACTGGCAGTGGAACAGCTAGCACTAAATCAGTGTGTCCCACATAAGGCTGTACCCCAGAAAAAAAGTCCTGGTGAAAGAGAAGGTGGCATGCCAGTGCATGAAGAGGGAAAGGGATTCCAAGACAGACACCTCCGCACAACATTTTACAAAGCTGCACTCTTGACTCTCTTACAAACACATCTGATCCTCTAGCTTTGAGCCAGATCATATTCTAAGTCTCACTAAACCCTTACATTGTCTCACCTGCATTAAGTTCTTCTCATTTATCTGCACCCATACACCACAGCAAACACTGACCATTTCTGCTGTAACCCCCTCATGAACTTTTTTCCAGTTACAAAATTAGCTTATTCCCCTCTACTTCCATAAATCTCCACAGATGCTTGTTTTACCCTCCAATGTTTTACTCAGTAGCTACCAGCTGGCATTGGCCTCCACAGTTCCTTTCTGAGGTTTTCCAGATAGTGGCTATGGGAACACCATGGGGCGGTTTTCCCACAACCACTATCTGATCTGCCACACAGCCTCCCCCATTCCCAGACACCTGAGGCGATGCATGAACCTCCCTGCCTGTTCAGCCAGCCCCCATATTCACAGTCCAATCATCTCATCGCATGTTCTTCCTTGACTTTAACTGCAGCCACTTAATTGACCCCACCATTCAAAGACCTGAAACTCTTTAGGGCATTCCCCAACCTTCTACGCCACCTGTCCAATCCCCTTTACTCTCCATACTGGTCTTTTCACACCATCTCTTTGCTTCTGCCTTCTTCTCCCACCTCCCCTGGTGTTTGCATTGCCAATCATTCCCCAAGCAGACCAACCAGCCTGCAATGCTACCTTCTTACCTCACAGAACCCTCCCTTTCTTATACACCCAGGGCTAGCCCAAAACATCCTAGTACCTGAAGTAGCACACCAAGGGCAGCACATCCTTTACCTGGTTGTATATGGACTGCCCCAGCAACTACACCCACACCTTGAATTCAAGAAGGAAAAAGGAAACAGAACAGAGGAAGAAAAGAGGGGAATGGTGGCAACAGCAACTACAACGCAGTATCCACCCCCTTCTTTTCTATATACTTCTCTTCTGCTCTCTTCCTTCCTTCTCATATGTAGGAAGCAGGTGAAGATGAGCAGGCAAAGGGAGGTGAGTGACCCCTTTCAATCTGTTGCCTGAAGTGACTGCATCAATCTGCCTCATGCACAGGTGAGCCTCTCATTTTGCCTCTCATGTCCATGCCTCTCATTTTGGTTACCCCTTTCATTTCTTTTTCCAGTTGTATATCCCTTTAAAAGGCAACAGCCAGATTGTTACACACTACATCAAATGTGGCCACACCATTTTTTCTTTAAAATAATGGTCTTCTTAACAAGATTTTCAAACTTTCAGACCCTTCATGCTAAAAACTGTAAGGCTTCTTCACTTCCCCCCATACACTGAACAGATATTTTCAGTGTACTCTCCACCATGCCTCATTCTACCTTTCTTGTGCAGGCAGCCCAATTCAGGCTCCATCAGTACATATGTGGCCAGGATTCTGCCCCACTATGCCTTACTCTGCAGTTGTTTATGCTGAATTCCATCTGCCACTCAGCAGCAGGTCAACTAAAATAGGAAAGAGTTACTTTGAAGGCCTCTTTGCAGCTTGCTTATGCTATAAAGAGTTTCCTGCCATCTGCAAATGGGGACTACCTCACTGCTGACCCCCACATGCACTGCCCCCCAAACCTCTCTGTAGCCCCTGTGATGCCCGCATGAGAGAACTCCTCATTTATGGCAGTTACGTACCCACTACTCTCACATTTGCCACTCCCTCACCTATAAAATAAACAAGGAACGTGGGGCCTGCTGCCTGTAACTGTCCCTTCTGCAAAATAATCACCTGCCCCCACATCCCTTCCCCCGCACAAAGGCCTTCTTGCAGCCCCCTTTCCATTGTTCCCACATGACAGCACAGAAAACCCAGTCAGGCCAAACCCCCTTTCTTCCCCCCTCCCCTGGTCTCAACCCACCAAAACCACTCTTATTTACTCAATTTTTGCCCCCAAGCCACACTCCCTGGGGGGGGGGGGCAAGCCACACTACAGCCAAACACTGGCCCTTCTGCCTGCCACTGCCCTACTTGGCTCTCACACCCCCTTGCACTACTCACCTGCCCCCCCCCCACTTAACCTCACCCCCATTACCTGCCCGGCCCCCATCTCCGCCTCGCCGCTGCTGCAGCTGGAAAGGGACGGTGGCTCTGAGGGGCTGCAGCCCGCCTCGGCAGCAGGACGGGGAGGAGGTCCCCGCTGCCATGGCCCCCCCGCGCACGAGCACGCGCACGCCCCCCTCCCCAGCAGCGGAGCTCCCCAGCGCCACCCTGCAGCGACTCCCTCTCCGTCACGACTGACTCGCTCGCGGGACGCCCGTAGCACGGGATGGCTTTTCGCTACGTTAGGGGCGTGGCCTCGACCAGCTGGCGCCGCTGATTGGACAACCGAGTTAGGGGAGGAGGGGCCTGAGGAAGCCACGCCCAGAAGGCTGCCGGCGTGTTCGCTCTTCTTCCCTTAGCCCCGGCCGGCACGTTCGCTGTCTGTAGTTGGGAGGGGCCAATAGGAAGAAGGTGGGCATCTGTAGGCTCCGCCTCCTTCTCCAGGGAATGGAGACCTGGCCCCTGAACAGTGTGGTCACAGGCATGTCTGCTGAGAAGTCCCATTGTACTCAATGGGCTTACTCCCAGGAAAGCATGTACGGCGGTGGATAGAGGGCTGTTCTTTCCTTCTCACACACCAGAACCAGGGGACAGCCACACAAATTGAGTGTCAAGAGTCAGAACAAAGAAAATATTTCTGCACCCAGTGTGTGATTCATCTGTGGAACTCCTTGCCACAGGATGTGGTGATGGCACCTGGCCTGGGTGCCTTTAAAAGGAGATTGGACAGATTGATGGAGGAAAAGTTTATCACCGGTTACAAGCCATGATGGGTATGTGCAATCTCTTGGTCTAAGAAGTAGGCTGTCTCTGAATGCCAGATGCAAGGCAGCGGCAACAGGGTGCAGGTCTGTCTTGTGTGCTCCCTGAGGCAGCTGGTGGGCCTCAGATACTAGAAGCTGGACTATATGGCCATTGGCCTGATCCAGTGGGGCTCTTCTTATAAGACTGCAGCCTAAGCCCACTTTTAATCAACAGGGCACTCAAGTGGGTGGAATCCAGCTATGCCTGAAAAATATATCTGTTGGCATCAATGCAAATGTAAAGGGGGGAGTGTACAATCTGAGGGGTAAGGTTACCAAGCTGCTTAGATTGTCCTGGAGTCTCTAGGACTGAGCCCAAATCTCCAAGAAAGTCCTAGAAGCAATCCTGGAGATTTTAACAGGGTTTTTATAAATGACAAGGGGAGGGAGAATATATCCTGAAATAGCTTCAGTTAGAGTTGGCAACCATAAACAGGAGTGTTCTCAAGCATACACTTACTTGTAAGTCCTCACTTCCATATAGTCGTGCATAGGAAGATTGCAGCCTTAGGAAGTTCAGCTCTGTCCATCAAAGCAACATGGGTACAACACGAGTAAACGTACTGGAACAGGAATATTGCTTCATCTATTACAGATTTCAGATGTGGATATACAGTAGAACCTCTTTAAGTTGACTACCCAAGGGACTGGAGGAATTGGTCAACATAGGGGGATGGTCAACATATAGGTGGGGAAAAAGGCTATAGAAAAATAGGGCTAGAAAAACCCAAGGCTCTAGAAAATTAGGTCAACTTAAGGAGGTGGTCACTATAGAGAGGTGGTCAACTTTGGAGGTTCTACTGTATTCATAGGAAAGGCAGAAAAATATATCAAGATGCAAAACTTATAAAGCTGCTGTGTACTGCAGCAGACCATTGATGCAGACAGCCAAGTATTGACTCCTCTGGCTGTGGACTTCCAGGATCTGAGGCAGAGGTATCAGAGGTCCACTACCAGAGATGCTTTACCTGGAGATGTCAAGAATTGAACCTGGGGAACTTTTACATGCATAGTATGTGTTCCAGTACTGAGCTACAGCCTTTTCATTTTTCCTCTTAATAAATTCAACACTTGTTCATACAGTTTACATGGGCCCTTCTTTATCCTGTTTTTGAACAAGTCTTACATAGTCTTGCACACATGTTCATGTCCTTCAAAAACTGAGTTAAACAATGTAAAAAAAAAACCAGTTTCTAGTTTCATGGCCCAATCCTATCCAATTTTCCAGTGCTAGTGCAGCTGTGCCAATGGGGTGTGCACTGCACCCTGTGATGGAGGAACTGTCACAGAGGCCTCGAGGTTGCATTGCAGCTGCAGTGGTGCCGGAAAGTTGGATAGGATTGGGCCCTCAATTGGCAGACCCACAGCTACCCCCGTACATGTTTTTGTTCTACAGCAAGTAACTCTGCAGCTAATGAATTCAAAGTGTTTGTCCAGATGCCCCGCCACTAGCAACTGATGGAAGAGAGTCACTTGTTAGCTCCTGAACCAGTTTTTAGTTCCTGGGTTCAGCCTCAGAATTAGAGAAGTAATGAAGAGCTCATCTCAACATACACATTCCCCACACTAAACAACTGCAGCCCCTTAGGGATTAATGGCCTAATCATATCTAAAAGCCAAGAAGCAGGTGAGCTGGATAGGACAAGTGTACAAGTGCCTATCTCCATCTGGCACTGGAACTGCCAGAAACCTTCTCCCCTGCACTTGTGCAAGGAACGCACTTCTGAGTAAACACTATATAGCAGTGTTTCTCAAACTGTGGGTTGGGACCCACTTGATGGGCCGTGAACTAATTGGTGGGTCCCCATTCATCTTAATATTTTATTTTTAATAGATTAAACTTGATTCTACCATGGTATGTGACTGCATTTGGGGAAATATTACAGACCTGTACTTTTAGCAAGTTTATTCTTTTAACAATGATAGTAAATGGGACTTAGTCCTGGGTAACTGTGGGTAGGACTGCAGCCTAGGATTGTAAAAAATTTTCCTGCTTGATGATGTCACTTCTGGTCATGACATCACTTCCAGTGAGTCCCAACAGATTCTCATTCTAAAAAGTAGATTCCAGTGCTAAATGTGCAAGAACCACTGCTGTATAGGATTGGGCTGGATCTTCTGAAGAGTTCAACAAGGTTTACTTCCATATAGGCATGCATAGGAAGATTGCAGCCTTCGGAAGTTCAGCTCTGACCATCAAAGCAACATGGGTGCATCACATTCCTGCAAGGTCTTAGACGCTGCCTAAGAGCCCAATCCTTTCCAACTTTCCATTGCCTGTGCAGCCGTATTGCAGCCTTGAGGAAAGGAAACAAACATTCCCTTATCTTGGGGATGTCTCCCTAACTCCCCCTCTACTGCAGGATGCATCACATGCCCTGTTGGCACGGTTGCACCAGTGCTGAAAAATTGGATAGGATTTGGCCCTGTCAAAGACAGCATGTGGTGTGGCAGTGGAAAGGGAGCAGGGAGGTTATTGATTCCGAACTTTTGTCATTAGCTTCCTATCCAGGGCCGGTGCCAGGCTCTACACCCCTGGCAAGGCTAACTACTTGTGTTCTCCCCCCCTCCAATTTTTTAATCAGACTTTATAATTAGTTATATTCCATAGCACTGTTGAGGTATTTGTCATAAAATAAAAATATAAATTGTCAGTTGCATTTTGTATATGGGTAAAAAGACTAATTTGCATAAAACAGTACCCCTCAAAGGTTAGTACTGTCCCCCTTTGAAGTTTGCACCCCAGGCAGCTGCCTAGCTGGCCTCATGATAGCACCAGTCCTCTTCCTATCCCAGGACTAGGCTCTCACCTTCTACTTGCCAGAGGCTGTTCTCCAGAAACATGTGTTGCCTCTAAGCAAGAGATAAGAGCAGCACACTCCATAAATTAAGCAGCACAAAGTCCCCTTTAACACAGAGGAATATGAACACCAAAGTCATATACCATTAACCTATACAAGGTATGCCCTGTTCCCAGATACAGAATCCCCAATACAGGGCTGTTCCCTTGGCTTGTACTGTAAGAATTATCAATTTTCCAACACACAGTCACTCCTGAGCATAGGAAAGAGCAGCACACCTGCTTCAAATGGGCATGCACAGGGCATTCAAAGCATTAACCTGTCATGAGTGCAAAAAGATGGCACACAAAGGGCCCAATCCTAACCCCTTATGTCGGTGCTTTCCAGCACTGACATAAGGGCAATGCAGCTCTGAGGTAAGGGAACAAACATTCCCTGACTTTGAGGAGGCCTCCGTGAGTGACTCCCAACTGCAGGATGCAGCACAGGTCCCATTGGCACAGCTGTGCCAATGCTGGAAAGCACTGACATAAGGGGTTAGGATTGCACCCAAAGTGAACGATAGAGATACTGCATGCCTTGCACGGGTGCAAACCATCTTAGATAAAGTACCGTACTGGATTGGGCTGCAAGGTGCAGGGTTCAACATTCTAATTTTAGCAGCATACTGATTGTCATATAGACAATGCTTCCTTCAGTCATTTGCCAGCCTGAAATTCCCTGCATCCTCAACATAAGGTATCACCTCATCCATCTGAAACTTTGTTATAACTCTTAATTTCTCATTCTAATGCAAATCAAGAACACAAAACAAGACACCTAAATAAAACAAGGTTTTCTGAGGGCATCTCCAAGGTCATTAAAGGATCAAACTCCATTATGCTGAAAACTGAGTTAATTACCTGCTGGTAACAAGCTCTGCTTTTTGCTTCTGTCACATTCCACCAGTTAAAAGTCTGGCACAGAATGGCTTTTCTGGAAAAGAACGGATGCGGCAAGCATATCTCCAACAGACATTGCAGCAGACTCTCTGAAACTATCCCTTAAGCAGATAAGATGGGAGGGGGAGAAAAGGAGTAGGTGCCCCTATTTTGGCTGCATTCCAGCTTATCTGGGAAGGAGACAACCTCATCATGCAGCACCAGAAGCCAGATCTCTTCATCCTATGCCTCTATCTCATTCAACCAGCAGTTCATAAAGAGACAGACAGGAAAGTCTTGCAATGCAATTCATAACCCTCTTCAGCGTGAACTGAAACCAACAAGCTTTACACTTCAACTGCAATTGTAATTATTTGGAAGCAAGACCCACTGATTACACATAAACTTACTCCCAGGCAAGAGAAGTGAAGCCTTAGGTTTACACACACCTACCTGAGTGTAACAAAATTCAGAGGGTTAGTCATGTTATAATCCAATCCAATCCAATCCCATGGGCTCTGAGGGATGGCCCTCGGTGCCATGTCTGTGACAGCCGGAGAGGAGGGAGCGCTGGCCCAGCGCCACCGGATGGACGCTGCCCGGAGAATGGTGGTAGTTCCAGGTAGCAGAGAGGGCCTTGGGGCGGGGGGAGGCATTCCGGAGTGGAGGGAGAAACCAGCCCGGGAGGTGGGACCAGTGGAGTCCTGCTCTGCCCTATCTATTCTCCATGTTGGACTGCAAAGTAGCTGGCATAAACTTGAGAAGTCCCATTGCAGGGCCTGGAGCTTTCCTTGAGGGAAGGGGATAAAGTTCCCTTCCCCTGAGGAGACCACCGGTAGCTCCGGCAGTGCTGCTGGATACAGTACTAGCCATTTTGGCACCACTGCACCCGGTGGTGCAGTTAGAGATAGGATTGGGCTGTTAGGGCCCAATCCTATCCAATTTTCCAGCACCAGTGCAACCACAATGCAGCCCACAATTGCAGCCTGCAATGCAGTCACTAAGATGCCACAAGACTTCTAGTTCCTTTTCCTGGAATAAGAACCCTTTTGGGGCAGTGAACCAGTTTTTCATTTATTTTGCTGCGTTAATTGCTTTGTGAACTTTTGTTAAAAAGTAGTATATAAATACAGTAATTTAAAAATAATTGTACTTATTGGAATTTATTTCCAAATAAACATGCAACAATTCAGACTGTGCAGCTCATTCACAGTTCAGACAGAGAGATACTACAATATTATTTTTAAAAGTAATCTTCAACCAGTGGGTCATAGTCTGATGACCCAGTGTAAATACCACATCATCTGTTTTATTAAAATTAAAAAAAAGAGAAGAACAAGGAAGTGTCCCTTTAGGGAGAAGGGCAGGATATAAATAAAGTTTATTATTATTATTATTAAGTGGGGAAAGGCAGAGAAGAAAGCGGATGTTCACATTTATACTAGTTATACAGTACACTATTGGAACTGTCATGGCTTCCCAAAATTTAGTTTAGTGCAGATCCTAACTATTCTGTATGAGAGATTTCTCTACCTTCAGAATATTTCTACCCTAGACATTCTACATCAGTGTATCTATGTTATTCAGTTATAATTATGTCCTATGTTATACGTACTTTAGCACTTTGCAGCACTACCCATTGAAATTAAAATGAAGAATGTGAAATTACCATAATGCATTCTCTGTGTGAGCTCTAGAGAGCTGATACCAGCACAAAACTTTGAGCACTTTGATACAGCATTACAGCACTGTAGTCGTCCTTAAATACTGCATTACAGCAGTGCACTACTAACTGCACTGGCTTCTGAATCTTTTCCAGACACAGTTCCAAGGGGATGATGTTGATATACTAAGGACACAATCCTAACCCACTTTCCAGTGCGACATAAGGGCAATGTAGCTCCTAGGTAAGGAAACAAACATTCCCTTACCTTGAGGAGCCCTCCATGAGTGCCCCCGATCTGCTGGATGCAGCACATGTCCCATTGGCACAGATATGGTAGTGCAGGAAAGTTGGTTAGGATTTGGGTCTAAAACATTATAGTCAAAAGTATCTTAATAACAGGGCCATCAATCAAATTAAATAAATCTTATGCTGCAATCCTATGCAAGTTTACTTGTCAGCAAATCTAACTGAACAGAGTGGATTTCCTGCTGAACCAACCTGTATAGAATCATGCTTCTAGCAAATCACTATACATATCTCATTATTTATTTATATTCTGCACTTCTTTCACCATAGGTCTCAAGGAGGCATGTGTAGAATTCCCAGCATGGCACTGACTAGACTTTGACTTGTCTACCGTCAAGTAAGTGACTGAAGGATGCGCCTTTGGACAAGGCTCTGAGATTGATCGATTAGTACTTGAATAAAACAAATAAGAAAAATGCATTCTGCTTTTAGATTATGCACACACTTCAGAGTGAGCACTTCTGTAGAAGTCATCCCTCCTGCAAGAAAGATACAAGAATGCCTCTTCTAACTCAGGACTTGCCCTTTTGTAAATAGACATAGGAGAAATCATTAACTTTTTAAAAAAGAATGTGTTGCCCTTGAGATATCTTTTTGGTCAATCAAAAGTTAATATGTCCAATTAATTGACTAAATGCAGCTTCAGTTAATTGCAATTGCAATGATAGCCCTTGTGGTTACTCCAAATTCGACACATGCTAAAAGATCACACATCCTTTCATTACAATCAGGTAGGCTATCACCTCCCACACATCAAAGAATATTGTGGCACCTTAAGATGACCATATTTAAAATAAGCAACTGCAGAGTATAGTCAGTGCAAGCTGTACTTGTACAAGACGCACTTGCACCATGTTGCTGGAGGCTCTGTGTTCACCTCCAGATGGTGCTTTGGGCACTGTCACAGATGCTTAGGGTTTGGAGATCTGAACCCTCTGATGGGGCAGGGACCTTGGGCAACATCCAGCTTGGCTGACCATCAACACCACCCTTTATAGTCCAGTTCATCAGATGCATGAAGTGAAATCTTTATACTGTATATGGGTATCCAGACATCCAGCTTATTCCAAAATCCAGACATTTTTGCCCAAGATTTTTTCTTTTTAAGTGCAGAAAGCTTACAGAAAGCAGCAAAGTGCAAAGCTGAGCAAGCAACACATTGTGTGGACTGCAGAAAGAGCATTTGTGAAGTGTGAATAGAGGAGGTGTGAACACATTGAAATACAAGGAACACTGGTGTAGAGTTTTCTGTAATGTGAACACTAGAAAGTCTTGTGCTCATTCCCACGCCCAGTGCAGTCACAGGCTGCTAAATTCTGTTCTCTGCTCTGTGGAGTGAACCTGTACAGACACTGTTGAAAAATGTCAGAAGCCAGCAGACACCCCTCTGGGTAACAGTGAAAAGACTAAAAGGAAGCATTTCTCATTTATGGGAATTATTCCCAAATCCAGACAAATCCAAAATCCAGACACCTTCTTGTCCCAAGCAGACTGGTTAAGGGATACTCAAACCTGTATACATACACAGAGATCTAATCAATCAGTCCATCAATCAAAACTGAGACCAGACTGAGGAGTGAATTTGCAACTGAAAATGAAACATACCATTTTTAAGTTTGTTAGAAAGATTGGCAAAAATTGGTGCCAATTTACGGTTGGTGGCAATATGTTTCAGCCCAATCCTATGCATATTTACTCAGAAGTAATGTCCCATTGTGGGCAATGGGGCTTACTCCCAGGTAAGTGTGGCTAAGACTGCAGCCTTAGGGCACACTCCGATGCATGTCTACTCAGAAGTAAGTCCCATTATAGTCAATGGGGCTTACTCCCAGGTAAGTGTGGATGGGGTTGCAGCCTAAGGTGGCAACCCCATCCACACTTACCTGGGAGTGAGCCCCATTGACTATAATGGGACTTACTTCTGAGTAGACATGCATAGGATAGGGCTGTGAAATGCCTCCTCTCAGCCACACAGAAGCTGTTAGTTCCCATCGTGAGAGGGAGCTGTCCCACATCAAAGATGGCCGCCCCAGTGTTGGGCTGAACATGAAGCTCGCAGCAGTCCAAATTCGCCCTTCCTCTACGCTAAGGAACAGACCGCGTTGCCCAACTCAAAAATGGCCGCACCCCAAAGCTGTAAAGCGGTGCCGCTGCCCTCAACAAAGATGGCTTCCGCCCTCACTCGGCCCCGGGTCCTCGGAGGGGTCAATCTCGACTCCAAGATGGTGGCGCGCCGCTGGCGTGAGGTGAGGTTGGTCTGCGTCACGTGACAGGCAGGACAGGGGGTGTGTGTATCCCCGTCGTGGGTCCCGGCGGAAGAGTGAAGGGAGTCGGCTAGAGAGGTCGCCGCTGGAAGAGGGGAGGGGGAGGCAGAGCGGCTAGGCGCTGGAGGGCCGGAGACACGCCAGTCACCACGGAAACCGCTGGAGCGAACGCGGCGGCCGGGCCGCAGCCGTCCTCGCTGCCTCCGCCGCCGCCTCCGCCGAGGATGTCGCGCAGGAAGGTGAGAGCGCGCGGGCAGAGCCGGCCGGGCCAACCCTTCTCCCCCTCGCTCCTGCACCCGCTTGAGAGGCTCGAAAACCAGTTAAAAGCGTAGGCCTCCAAGCCCCTGTCTCGTTCCGCCGCCTGATTGGCCAGCGCTGCCTCCCACCGCCCCTTCATTGGCCGACCGTGTTGTCAATCACGTTCATACCCCCTCCCTCAACGGTTATTTGTTTCCCTCCACCCCTTCGGTGATCGTTGCGACCCGCCTCTTCTCATTACACATTGGCTGCCCGGCCGCGCTCTGATTGGTTGCCTGCCCCGTCACTCCCCACTGGCGCGGTTTTTCCTCCCCCTCCCCCATCGCTGCTTCTCCCAACGACTTCATACTTGGCCCTGTGCCTTCGGAGGGGGTGTTGAGGTGGTCGCTGATTGGTCGGTGCTTCTGGTCTGGAGTGGCGTCCCCGAAGTCCCGTCCTTGCCCTTTTCTCCTGTTTCCCATTGGACAACGGGATGTTGTAAGGGCCCACCCCTTCGCTGCTCTGATTGGTGGAGAGGCAAAACGTTACTGAAGGTTCAAAACATAGCAGGCTGGATGGACTGGGTCATTGTAAAGGGGGGTGGGAGGGAGATTCCAAGCCTGCACTGTAGGGGGGTTCCTGGTGGCATTGTGTGCTTCTATTGTAGCAAGTTTCTGCTCTTGGCTGTTGAGCAGGTATGGCTGCTATTCTTGCACTCTCAGGCTGCAGTCCTATCCATGCTTACTTGAGAGTAAGCCCCATTGACTAATGAGACTTACCTCTGAGTAGACATGCATAGGATTGGACTCTCACAGCCCAATCCTATGCATGTCTCCTCAGAAGTAAGTCCATTAGAGTTAATGGAGCTTACTCCTAGGAAAGTGTGGATAGGATTGGGCTCTCACTTGGTTGCATCCTCCATTAAACTGGTGGTGTTATTTATGCATTAGTGCTTAAAATTGGTCTCCTTGAAGCCCGACTAGGCATTTTAGCAGCAGGTTAATTTTATTTATTTATTTTATTTGCAAGAATTTTTAACCCGCTTTCTCTCCCTGCCCTGCATGCAACATGGCATTCAAAGATCACAGACTGAAGGCACCTTACTACTGTATACTTAAGGACCCAATCCTATCCAACTTTCCAGCACCTGTGCAACCACAATGCAGCCCTGAGGTAAGGAGACAAATGTTTCCATACCTTGAGGAGGCCTCTGTGACTGCCTCCCCACCACAGGATGCAGTGATTGGCCCCCATTGGCAGAACCCCAATGGCATGGCTGCACCGGCACTGGAAAATTGGATAGGATTGGGCCCTAAGCCATTTCTGCCTGAGGTTGCATGTACGGAACAGGGATCAAATGTGTACCCCTGTTGGCTAGGCAGAAATGGGTTAAACTAATTTTCTTTTCAAGAAACCATGGAGATCATGACAAGGTGAATCCATGTCATTCTGTTGCAACAAAAACGAATGTTGTGGTGCCTTTTAAAGATCAGCTGATTTAGAGCCCAATCGTATCCAACCTTCCAGTGCTTATGCAGCCATGCCAACAGGGTGTGCGCTGCATCCTACGATGAGGGGGGCAGCCCCAGAGGCCTCATCAAGGTAAGGAAACAGAGCTGTATTTTTGCCGGAAAGTGAGATAGGATTGGTCCCTTATTGTGGCATAAGCTTTAGGGACCCGTTGCCCACCATCTGATGCATGAAGTGTACCCTTAGTTGGCAAAACTGAGAGAGAGTGACCCACCTGCCCATGAGTGTAGAGCAGAAAATTGTAAACGGTGAGACAAAAAGGCAATGAAATGCAGGAAGTTCAGTTTGAACATTGTAGTGAGTTCTCAGTGCACTTGGAAAAACTAAATTCTTAGCATTCATATAGACACTGCATTGTAGAGGAATGCAATAAGGATAGTATGAATCAGCAGTCTCCAAACTGGGAACTGCTGTGTCTCGAAAAGGCCCTCCCCGTCCTGAGAGCTGTGCTTACCATTCTGTTGCCTCACCGCTTTTCTTTCAAGCCAATCTGTGCACAGGAACGCTCTGGGCAGTCATGTCTATTGCCCATTGTCCCTTCAGGCTGTGCAGCAGGATGTCATAGAAGACGTGACTCCTCAGAGCATCCCTGTGTATATATTGACTTGAAAGAAAAGTAGCGGTGTGGCGGAATGGTAAGTGCCTCACAGGAGGAGGAGAGGGCTTTTTCCAAACTCCGGATCTGCTTGTGGGCTGGAGTTTGGAGAGCCTTGGTACAGATGAGTCCTCCAAAAGCTAATTTTAAAGCTTTAAGATCTCTTGCACATACTGTACATAAGTTTCATTGAGGTGAATGGAATAAATAACTGTAGTGTAATTGTGAATTGGGTGTAATCTGCATTGTTGAGTTATCAAGTCTTAAAGCTTGTCTGAGAGACACATCTAAACAGACAAACCTCTTTGTTGTAGGCACACATTAAATATGTGGGTATTTCCAAAAGTCTCCAGTTTTGCATCATTTCTTTGAAATACATATATATATAACTTGCATTTTCATGGGACTTCCGCTGCTCTTTCATCCAAGGAAGAAAAGATCCACTCTTGCCTAGCTTCAGCATTGCTGCAGCATCAGGTGCTCCCAAACCATTCACTGAACCTTTCAGTCCTCTTGTTAAAGTGTGCTTATTTCCATTAAAGGCTGACACAACAATAACAACAAAAGAGAGTATTCTCAGTAGTTCAGCAGACAACACTGTGTTTGTGCAGACTGTCTTAAAGGCTTGTAAACAAGTAAGAACTTGCAACATTCTAGAAGATCATTTCATCTGTATAAATGAAACCTTTATCTCCTACACAAGCCCCTCTCCCTCTGGCATCTGTTACCCCCATTCCAGTGTTTCTCAATGTTTGTCCCCTGCTGTACCACTTTGCATGGTCCACCTTTTGTAAGCACCACTGGAAGTAACTGGTGATGATGTAACGACTAGTTACTTCTGGATTGGGAAGCCAGATGCAATGTGACAAACACTGGTAAGAGGCTTAGGGCGGATGGGAGAACTTTTTTGAGCATGCGAGAAGCACATGTTGGAGCTTTGCTTGCCAAGCTGAGCCTCCTACTGCTGCTTGTCACATTGCATTGTTGGTCTCGCTGCCAGGCGGCAGGAGTCTGGGGGTACCACTGGACACCACCTCAGTTACCACAAGTGGTATGAGTACCACTGGTTGAGAAACACTGCTCTATTCTGTCCCATGTATCATCATAACTTAAGCAGTAAATTGAATCTGGGGAGAAAAAAGGAAAAGAAAGTCAGAGATCTTGTGATAAAAAATTCAGAACACAATGGGGGGAGTCTCTCTGAGGCACCTATGAGAACAACACCTGATAGAGAAAGGAGTTGCTTATGCTTGCCTGACCCTGCAAGAAGGCTAAATGGAAATTTTTGCCAGCTTGTTGGCAGCAGGAGCAGAGGATCCATACAGCTACTGAAAGGGAAAAATGTTGTTCCTGGCTTAAGGCAGGCCACTTATAAAGCAAAACTAGGTGCTTGTACAAGGATGGCAGTTGTTTCAGACTTGAGGCAAGCTAGACTGTAGGCCTCTGGGCTCTAAGGTGTCTCTGGCCATTTGGCAAAATGCAGCTTCTGGTCTTTTGACTTTGAGATCTTGACCCTGTTGTTTGGGCGCTTATGTGTTGCCAGGCAGACTGTTGCCTCAGGTGCATTGGTTCTTGTGAGATCATGAGGACTGAACTAAAGACTCCCAGCTCATGACATTATTTCAGATACATGAATAATAGCAGGTGACTCCTTGCTAGAGTTACCACTACCCCCCTTCCCGTTCCTGCTTCTGCCACATAGCTCATAGCCTGACCTGCAGAAAATGATCAGGTAGAACTGTTTCTGCTATGGGGTGAATAGTGGTAAAAGACCCACCTACTTAATTTTTGCATTCCCAGTTGATTTTAAAGGCACAGGAACAGAACCAGCAAAAAAGTTGGCAACCTAACCCAAAGAAGGACATTAGATCAGATGAAAGGTCCGTCTAATTCAGCATCTTGTTTTCCAAAGTGGTCAGGAGTTCAGCAGTGTGTCATAGAGACAACAATTCACTTCTGCTGTTGCTTCCCAGTAACTAGAATTTGAAAGTATGCTGCTGCTGAAGCTGGAAGTAGCACGTACCACGAATAGATTTGTTGTCTATACATTTTGCCTGATCCCAATGACAATGCCCTCCCATGTGATACTGATGAAATAAGCAGCTGTATCAGATTAAAGGACAGGCATATTATGCATTTTTACAGGCTGCTGCTAAAGTAGGCCCTTTTGTAGATGTGGCTGGTGCACAACACATTTTTCTAGGTGAGATTGTTCTTAAGCACAGCTTAGGGTAGTTGGAGATTGTTCAAGAAAACTGTCAACCTGTTTGTCATGCTCTGCCCAAGAGATCCCTTCCTTCAGCAGCCATATCCTATTGTAATGCCTTAAGTCTGAACAACCGAACAACTGTTTTATCCATAACTCAAGACCTCATGGAAAGATGTCCTTGGCAATTACTTTGCATTTATAGATATTTGTCAGTGGCTTAGCCTGAGCATTTTTCAAAATATTGTAAGGCAATTCTGTTTTTGCTCCTTGTTATTCAAGTAGAAGATCATTTTCATGTATGTGAATTTCAGTTCAATCCTATGCATGTCTACTCAGAAGTAAGTCCCGTATAGTTCAGTGGAACCTACTCCAAGATAAGTGCGTGTAGGGGTGCAGCCTTTGTTGTGTTGAAACTTGTAGTAACACAGGCAGGTCTGCATATATAGCACCTTTGATTTGGTGTCTCTCATCTTTTAGAGAAATGCAGGCAGCAGTTCCGATGGCACGGAAGACTCTGATTTCTCTACGGACCCTGAGCATACAGACAGTTCAGAAAGTGATGGAACGTCACGCCAATCAGCACGTGTGACCCGCTCTTCCGCCAGGCTCAGCCAGAGTTCTCAAGGTAAACTTCCCAATTCCATCTAAAAAATTCAGGACTGCAGCCTTGAAAAGAACCACTCTCTGGCCTCTGTCATCAACCAGAGGACTATAGGCCCTCCCACCTCATGGGAATGTCTCAACATGGGAAGAAAAGCCAAAGAAGGAGCAACTGCAGGGAGCTTACTTCCTCCAAACTCTTCCAGCTAGAACTGTGCTTGCTCATACTGTCAGGGCGCAATCCTAACCTCTTACGTTAGTGCTTTCCAGCAGTGCAGCTCTGAGGTAAGGGAACAAACATTCCCTTACTTTGAGGAGGCCTCCGTGAGTGACACCCAACTGCAGGATGCAGCACATGTCCCATTGGCACCGCTATGCGAGTGCTGGAAAGCACTGACATAAGGGGTTAGGCTTGTGCCTTCAGTTGCATAGGGGCTTAGAAATAGAAGGGAAGAACCCTTGTCTAGAAATACAAAATATTTTTAATTGTTTATTCTCATCCACCTTGAGGCATGGCAATAAGCCAGGATATGAATCCCAAAATGAATAAATTGAGCATTGCTTGCATAATTTACAGTGTAAGCCTGTGCATGTCAGGAGTAAGCCCCATTGAGTTCAGTGGAGTTTACTCCTTGGTGTGTTTATAGGTGTGCAGACTTAATTTTGGAAAATAAGGCAGTTTGCAATACTTGAATGTTTTCTCTTACCCTAATGAGCCATACAGTGACCTGGTGAAGCCCCCCTGTTCTCTGTCCAGGCATAAGGGAGGGGTTTTAATTTGAGAGGTGCTGGCTTAGCTCCGTCTATCCTTGGGACAGGCTGTGCCTCTGAAGCTATTTGATCCATTGCAGCTTATGTAGAATGCATCTGAGCTACCTTAGGGAAAGTGCAACATCTGACGGTTTAAATGCACGCCTGGCTAACAGTAGGTACCTGCACCAAGTTTAAACAGAAGTGTCCCATACCGATGCCTGGAGGATTTGCAGTTTTGTCTCTATTTTGGAATCATTGTAAATTAAATGAGGGAATGTTTGACTAAGGTCATGTAAAGAGGTGAGGCGGAGAGGCATTTTGGATGACTTTGTTCCAATAATATGGTGATACTACATCTGCAGAAGAAATGGCCTTGCCTTCACAGGACAGTGATCCAAACACATATGAGTTCATAACCTGCAAACAGTTCCCTGTTCTGACAAGGTCAGTATGCAGTGAACATCCACAGTGAGGGCTGAGGAGCTGTACTGCGTAAATAGAACTGGGAAAGATGGTGATTATTGTTCTCTCTCTGGCATTGGCAGAGGCACTCAATTCCAGCCCTTGAAGTGTTCAAAGTTTGGCCCCCAAGGTCACTGATTTTGGAGGATTAATGCCTGTGCTACTGACCTGTGTGTCTTAGATGATAGTGACTAGTTCAAAAAAGTTTGCATAATATGCCTGACACACTCTGAGTGCTTTGTATTTATCACAGTAATTATTTAACCAATGCTATGGTAAGACAGTGGTTGCCAAACTTACCAGAGTCACAGCATCCTTCTTTCTTGGCAGCCTCCTCTTCCTGGCTCTCCCAGGCACCACCATCTTGGATCACACTCGATGTTACGTGTTTCACATAAGATCTTACATGATCCAAGATGGCGACGCCCAGGAGAGCTGGAAGAAGAGGCTGCTGCGCACAGTTTGGGAGCTGCTGTTTGGGAGCTGCTGCTGTAGGATATTCCAGAGTTGTTTTTCACATGTTACAGATTGCAGCAGAGAGAGACAGGAGAGCTTTTGTCTAAGGCAGGGGTGCTCAACACGTCGATCTCGATCTACCGGTCGATTGTGAGGCAAAATGAGTCGATCGCAGAGACTAAGGGCTCTGCGATCGACTCATTTTGCCTTTAGCTGCTAAAGGGTTGGGCTTGACTTTGCAGGACAGCCCTCACTAATCGATTGCAGAGCTCTAGCTAGACCTCTTCCAACCGGGCCACATGGGAGCAGGGAGGTTGCTTCGGGGGCATCAGGCAGGCTGCGGATTTCTGCCCTTCGCATCACCAGCTCGGGCTCTTGTGATGGCTCAGCTTCAGGTGCGCTTCTTCACTGATGACACGAGGTACGTGTGGGAAGGAGCCTGGCTGGGGCTGCAGTGCTAGCCACTTACACGGGAGTAAGCCCTGTTGGCTCTAATGGGGCTTTCTTCTGAGTAGATGTGCCTAGGATGGGGCTCTGAGGCTGCAAGCTTGTCCACACTTTCCTGGGAGGTAGCCCCACTGGCTCTAACGGGGCTTACTTCTGAGTAGACATGCATAGGATGGGGCTCTGGCTTCGTGGAACTAAAACTGAGCCACATATTCAATTCAGTCCCAAAGGAACTGCGAGGTTGTTTTGTACCATCACTTCACACTTCCCTGGAGGTGAATCCTTTGAACACAGATTTACTTCTGAGTAAACATGCAGAAAACTGTACTGTTAATCGCTTTTCCCCCCTATAACTTTTTCTTTGTATCCCCCTGTGCATCTGTTTGCTAAATGCAGACATTTTATGCATCTGATAAAATGGACTTTGGAGCCCAATCCCATGCATGTCTACTCAGAAGTACATCTCATTATAATCAATGGGACTTGCTCCCAGGAAAGTATGGATAGAATTGCAGCCCTACAACACAGTCCTATGCTTGTTCTACCCTGAATTAAATTCCATTATAGGCAATGGTGCTTACTCCCAGGTAAATGTGCATAGGATCAATCCTATGCCTGTCTACTCAGAAGTAAGACCCATTATAGTCAATGGTTCTTACACCCAGGTAACTGTAGTGGAGCTAAGCAAGGGTTGGACTTGACTTTGCAGGGAAGGCTCGGAGCAGAACTTCGGTTGTGCCTTGGAGAACCTGAGGAGCATCTCCAGAAGGGCTCGGGAGCAGCCTGGGACTGTCTGGAGGAGTTGCTTGGGGCCACTCAGAAATGCCGCTGATGCAGGGTGGTGGCAGCCTCCGGCTGGGGAAGTTCAGCAGCAATTGAGAGATGCAGGTGCCCAAGGCTGCGGTCCTCTCCTCACTTACCCGGGAGTAAGCCCCATTGACTAGCATGAGACTTACTTCTGAGGAGACAGGCTTAGGCTTGGGCATACAAGCTGCAGTCTTCTCCACACTTACCCAGGAGTAAGCCCCATTGACTAGCATGGAACTTGCTTCTGAGGGGACATGCAAAAGATTGGGCTCTAAAGCAGGGGTGCTCAAACTTTCAACTTTAGGGATGCTGGACCTTTAACAAGTGTATAGAAGAGAGAATTTCAGCAGGTGCAACTTGTCATCCCACAGATGACAAGCTGCACCTGCTGAAATTCTCTCCTACACAATTTTAAAGGTCCAGGATCCCTAAAGTTGAAAGTTTGAGCACCCCTGCTCTAAAGCTCCTATCCACACTTACCGGAGAGTAGTCCCCATTGACTAGCATGGGACTTACTTCTGAGTAGACACCATTGAGTTGGGCTCTGAGGTTGCAATTCTGTCCACATTTACACAGGAGTAAGCCCCACTGACTATAATGGGATTTAAAAAAAACTCTGGTAGATCTTCGGGCCTTGCTGGGTTTCAAAGTAGCTCTCCAGCCAAAAAAGTGTGAGCACCCCTGGTCTAAGGCATGGGTCTCCAAACCCCGGCTCGGGGGCCAGATGCGGCCCGTGGCCAGCCTCAATCTGGCCCACGGCCAGCCTCTTGTCCCCTGAAAGCCTCTGGCCCACTTGGCTGGAACTGTGTTCTGGTTGCTTCTGGAGGGTGTTCTAAGGGCCAGAGAGTTTGAATGAATGAGCCCATTCATTCATTTATTCACTCATCTAAGTTCCATCTCTAATTTATTTATATAAATTTTATATTTAAATTTTTTTTCGGCCTTCAACATCATGCCAGATATTTGATTCGGCCCTCTGGCCAAAATGTTTGGAGACCCCTGGTCTAAGGCCACGCAGTGGGCTCATGGCTGAGCTGAGATCCAAACCCAGGCTGCTGCTCACCCTTGTAACTTACATTAGGTCCCATATTCTTAACATCTAAGATTAGATATAAAGTAGTATTAGGAAAGACTTCCTCTTTCACTTGGCTGCATTAGAACTGATGCTGAAGCTGGGAAGATATTCTGTGCAAGGGGTGAGTTCTCCTGTGATGGGGGTTTCAAAGGTGGTTTCCTCCAATCCCAACATCGTGTTTCTCCTTCACCTCCCTCTCAACTTAGATTCCAGCCCAGTTCGCAATCCTCCATCATTTGGAGCAGAGGAGCCTGTTTATTCTACTCGGAGGGTAACACGCAGCCAGCAGCAGCCTGCACCTGTGACTCCCAAAAAATATCCACTCCGACAGACCCGCTCATCTGGATCAGAAACGGAACAAGTGGTTGACTTTTCAGACAGAGGTTTGTAAATGGGGAAAGGAGGAGGGAAGCTGCCAGGAGGAATGCTGCATTTAGGTGTAGCATGTTTTTTATTCCATACTGAACATGAAGACAGGCAGGTTAGGTTGAAAGACCTTGGTTTAGCCAAGTGTGTCCTCAGTTCTAGTCATTTTGTTGATCCCATAGAAAGACAGAGCAAGTGAGGTGATGTCCAGCTGAAGTCACCAAGGATTGCAACATTTTCTCCTTTGGCTGCATCCCTGATTTATTTCTTCATCTCCAGATCATCTGAGTTTTGGTTGGAAAGCAGTAGTACGAGTATGTTCCAGTGTTATAGTACCTTGAGACTGCTGTTTCTATCTGCAGTGATACTGTAGAAGAATGGTTTTTTGAGTCATGTTTTTCTAGCTTATTGGCCACTTTCCCTTTTTTGGTAACATTTTGACTCTTTTCAGACACTAAAAATGCAGCCGACCATGACGAGTCACCCCCTCGCACACCAACTGGAAATGCCCCATCTTCAGAGTCGGACATTGATATCTCCAGTCCCAACATGTCTCACGATGAGAGCATTGCCAAGGATATGTCCATGAAGGATTCTGGGAGTGACTTGTCCCATCGCCCAAAGCGACGTCGTTTCCACGAAAGCTACAACTTCAACATGAAATGTCCCACCCCTGGTTGCAATTCTCTAGGTACAGTGGAAGCTGCCCCATGTCCTGAGCTTATATATCGCATGTTCTTGCTATCCACTTTCCCCCACACCATGTGCCCTTTCTTATTACTAGCCATAAGGCATGTTTTCCTTGCTCTCTGCAGGGCACCTGACGGGTAAACATGAGAGGCACTTCTCCATATCTGGATGCCCACTATATCACAACCTTTCAGCTGACGAATGCAAGGTAACTTCTCAAAACTTGGAAAATCAAGAAACAAGCATCACTTGCAGGCCTGAAATCTATTTTTATTGTGCATGAACATAAGGTGCATGAACAATGCACATAAGGTGCTTATGGGGGTTCCTTTTCTCTTCTGGTGTGGGGGGGCAATAAGCATTTTTTCTAAAACCCATCTCTAGAGTGTAGCAGGGGGCAGACAGAAGGTCACTCTGGAGCTACTGATAGCAGCTTCAGTAGTGATCTAAAGGCACTCTTGGAACTTCTGCCTGCACTGCTTTCTCATTTCAGTGCCTTTGTGACATGCTGAGTGTCCCCAACATGGCAGTTCACTCTGACAGTTTCCAACAATCTGGTGCAAAGAAAAAAAAAGTCACTCCCGGAAGCTTAAAGTCTGTTTATCCCTGGACAGCACAGCATGCAGTGACTGCTTCTGGCAAATTGTTGCTTCTTTCACAGAGAAGTTCCTGTGGCAATTGTTTGAGTAAATTTTGCTTTCAGTAGTAACAGTCTTCATAGATACTCCTTCATGGAAGAAAACTGGCTTTGATTCCATCCTGATGTGTCTCCTGAAAGGTGTCTGCATGGCACTATCCAAGGAGACAGCATGGAAAGTACCATTTCTGCTGCCAGAGAATGCACAGAGTGCCTTTCACTTCCTTCCTGATTGACCGCAGTGTTCCTCCTGGAATAGTAAGCCAGAGATTCCTAGTTAGATAGTGTGGCTTCTAGGCAGGCTTGAACCCTGCCTTTTATCTTTTTAGAACAGTGGTTCCTAACCTTTAGGAGCCTTTGGAGCACTGAGACAAAAGCTGGAATCATCATGGACCACATGCAGTACCAGCTGTAGGCAGTCTGTTCTCCACCCTCTCTGGTGGTCCGTGGGGAAGCATCTCCTGTGCGATCTCTCCCCCACACACAACCAGAAAGGGTGAAAGACTACCCAGAGCTGCAGCAAACACGTAAGTGCCAACTGTGGCTGTGGTTGGTCTGTTCTCCACCCTATTTGATGGTGCTTGGCAAGATGTTGGAAGTGATAGAAAGCTATCTTTTTTTTTTTTCCCCCTGAGAGTTGTAGACGACTTCTCAAGGTCTCACAGACCATAGATTGGGAACCAGGGCTTTAGACAGAAAGCACTCCTCAGTCAGCTGTGTATTGAGACTTTGTGGCCCCAGAAAAATGCTATTCCTGAAAACAAATGTCCAAGTTCAAAGTCACCACTGCTTTGGCTCCCTCATATAGTTCCTAATTCCAGAATCAAGACTGCAGATTTTGAATGAGAATCCACACAGTGTGGGGAGGAAAGAGTTTTTACGATCTCTTCGGTTTTCCAGGTGAGAGCGCAGAGTCGAGATAAACAAGTTGAGGAGAGGATGCTGTCTCACCGACAAGATGACAACAACAGACATGCAACCAGACATCAGGTAGTAATTTTTTAAAAACACCTTATTTCTCTTTTAATCATTACACCTTTAATTTCTCTGACATATCATTTAAAAAGTTAGTTGGAAATGTTTCTATTTGAATCCATCACCCCTTGTCCAACTTCAAATTTCTGAGTGTATGGATATATCACCTTCTTTACTTTCACTAAGAACAGAAATGAATTAAAGAACTGGTGGACAACTTTTGTGGAAGATAGGTAAAGGAAGCATAACCCAATTGGTTTTTCTGGTCCTCTCCAGGGCTTTCATTGCCATTGTATCTTTCTGAACTGTATTTTGGGTTGTTCCCCAATTTCCATTTGCTACTATGGGCTAAAGTGCCTTTTATCAGCTTTGGCTAATATGCTGGCTGTGATGTGGATGTCCATCTGCTAATAGGTGTGGACTGATTATATCTTGCCCATTCTGAAACCTCTGCACTGGCTCTTTGTGCCATGCTTTCCCCTGGCTGTGTTAGATTTGTAGTTTTATTGTATAATTGTGTTTGTATTTAGTTTTGTAAATCACTTTGGTATATCTGTGAGTAGTAGCATATAAATATTTTTTATTTGGGAAGTCGCCTTGGGAAGTCCAATGTTCTGGTTAGGTTCCTAATAGCACAGGCCAACACACATTTTGCTTCTTTAAACGTAACACCAATTCCTGGGTATATTTGGGATGCTGATTCCAAAAATGGCATCTGTTTTGCCCTATCATTTCTAGTTTTGGAGACACGGCATAGCCTCTTTAGTGAATGGTTTAAGCAGCTTCCTCATGAGGAAGCCTACACCATAGCTTCCTCATGAGGAAGCTGCTTGAACCATTCACTAATGAGGCTATACTATATCTCCAAAACTAGACATGATAGGGCAAAACGGATGCCATTTTTGGAATCAGCACCCTAAATTCATATCAAACCACCATAAAGTTTGGGAAAAACTTTTCTGACCTTCAATTTTGTAGGCCTGCGTAGTTGATGATATCCTAGGGGCAAGGATTTGAATCTGGGAGCGTATGCCTAATTAAAAATAACACCCCCTTCAATATATTTGTTGATTTCAGGAAGGAGAAATTATTTCCTTTTGTACTTTTCAGGATCTCTCTTCCCTAGTATACAGCAAGAAGATGCTGAGCTTTAGGTTTGGCTGCCAGCCCTGGCCCTAAGGTCCTTTAGCAGTGTATAGGACAAGGGAAGTTTTCAGAGCAAGAAAGAAATTTTCTCCCTCCTAAATTTCCCATGTTAAGCACTCTACAATACTATGTGAGTCTATATAGGCTCAGGAAAGTGCCTCTGAGAATATTTAGAGTACTGAATATTCACCATGAATATTCACCACAGTCAGACCTCGCTGCTGTATCAATTTAGCAGGAAACTTAGGGCCTCTTGCTACAGGATTTTTTCTTACATGTGTTGATTTCTCTCCGGCAAAGAAACAGCATGTAGCAAACTGTGTGGGTGTGAAATGCAGTGCCAGAAACTGTTCCAACAGCAGTGCAGTGTTTGGGCAGCTGTTGCCCATGTGAGCTGCCAGATTCATGGGCTGGGACTTCAGTAAACCCTTGCACTACATCGCATATGTGACATTCCATGATAGGAAAGATACAGTGACTGAAGCATCCTTCAGCCAATCATTGCTCTTCTTTGGGTCAAAGAGGTGGGGTTTCAGGCAGGGTTGAATTAGCTGCTCCTTTTTTTCTGTTTTTTCATCCCTTGAATAGGCACCAACTGAGAGACAGTTGAGGTACAAAGAGAAAGTAGCAGAGATGAGAAAGAAGAGGAATGCAGGGCTGACCAAGGAGCAGAAGGAAAAGTACATGGTACAAAACTTCCTCTTTTTTATTTTGCTCTGAAAACTGGAGTTGGGGGGAAATGGGGCATTACCTAATCTTGTGACCACATCTGATATTACATCCTGTGTGGAAGGAACACACTTTAATTGTTAATCGCAGGCTCTGGGTTGGGTGACTGGTTCAGGCCTAGTAGGTCAAACAAAAAATGGTGACTTGCAGCTTAAGATGTATCTGCTTGTTTTGATTTAGTTTGTGAATTCCAGCCTGAATCCCCCCTTTTTAAAACTGAACCAGCTTTCTACTTCTAATGTAAATCTGTGAAGCTCGCTACTACTGGGGGAGTAGGAGGTCCATCTGTCTAAGTAACTGACAGCAGCTGTCCAGGGTTTCAGATAGGGTCTTTCGCATCCTGGCCTCTTCCCTCAAGCAGGGTTTGTTTGATTTCTTCCAAGAGAAGAAATCTAGAGAAGGGTGTGTGCATGTGTACATGGAGAGATCCACTGGCCCAATACCAGACAAAATGCTTTAAGGTGCTTCTTTTATCATTCTTTCAGGAACACAGACAAACCTACGGCAACACCAGAGAGCCTCTTTTAGAGAACTTGACCAGCGAATATGATCTAGAGCTTTTCCGGCGAGCGCAAGCAAGAGCCTCTGAGGACCTGGTAAGCAGAGCTTAAGTGTGCCTTGCAAGGTGCTTATGTGCAGTTCCATGTTTTAGATACCAAGTAAAACAAATTGTATTTATTCTATTAATTTGTGCATGAATTGCTGTGACTGGATTTTGAGAGGCTTTCGACGTTAGAGCAAGAGTTGGGAAGAAGTGAATAGGGAACGAGAGTTGACTTATAGCTCCCCCTCATCCTAGTACAGGTATAACCTTATCCACAGATTTTTCACCTGCAATTTTATGTCAGCGTAATGAGAAGAGCCCTTTAAATCAAAGGAAAAAAAGCCGTTTAACAATAGCCTCATTAATAGGGGAGAGGGCAGCCGGTAAACAATCCATCAATTGTTTACAACAATCCAACAAACAAAAGTGTTCTCTCCGGGCACTTAGAACAGCTTCACTCCCAGGCAAGCAACCCCTCCCTTCCCTCTGAGCACATGAAAGAATGCAAGTCATTATTACCTCCTCCATTCTTTCCTTGTGCTAGGCTCCCAGGGAAGGGAGAGGTCGAGGCCCCTTGAGTGAAGCCTTTCTAAGCAGAGGAGAGGGAGTGAGACTGATTGCCTCTGTGTGCATTACAAAAGGTCAGCAAGGCTGTTTTTAAATCTCTGAAGGAAAGGACATTGTTTTTTAAATGGATTTGCTTTAGTGCAATTTTTGCCATCCACCCTCGAAAATAATGAGACTCAACCTATAGTCAAGAGAGAATTACAGCAGTTCTGTACAAAGAGAGCAATTCCTAACCTCCAAGGTACTTTGCATTCTGAGACCTAGACAAAACGTGCAGTTTTTTTCATGAGAAAAGAGATCTGTGTGCCTTATCCACAGGTTTCTGCTTACATGGGATTTCTGGCCACACAGTCACTGAAATGCAGGCCTTGCTTTGAGGCAAAAGCTGTGCTGGTCCTTCCTCCGATGCTGTCAGTCATCCTTTGGCAGACTTCCTTTGTCTGTATGGATCTCAGTAGTACTTACCAACCTAAGGGGATGGAAGCTTCGCTAACCCTAGGGACCTTAAGGAAGTGCAGGCTGGAGCTGCTCATTTCTTGACTTGGAGTGTGTCAAATCCTTGGGCAAGAGTATAAATCTCTTTATGTGTGATTGGAGCTCATTTGATGCTCTCCTTGTGAGGCATACCCTCTTGTGCAAGGCCTTGTAAGACCTTGTGAAGCCAGTGCTTTGCTAGAGATACTTTTGGAGAACCAAGTAACTGGTTAAAATTGCCTTCAAAGGAGCATGTATGCTGCTACAGCGGGGAATCTTAACTTGGTTCATCTGTAGTGTCCTGAGAGCCACCTCTCCAAATCCATTTCTGAAGAAGATGTAGTAGCTGTTTCTTTTTAGTAGTGACTTACTTCAGACAGAGCAAAGGCTCTGATCGCATGAGTTTTGTCAAGAGAGGTTGTGTGTTCAGGGTAGGTGATTTCTTAAGATTTGTTCCAGAGTTCATCAGAAAAATAAACCACAAGCAGCAAGACCCCAAGCTATCTCATGGTTCAGGTCTTGTGGAGGGAGCATGTTGGCTGGTCTTTCAGCCTTCCAGATTTCCTCTCTCCAACAGCTAACTGTGATCAGAGCAGCACACTGAGTCCGGTGGTGAGCAGGTTAACCACTACAGTGTCAGAGGGTGCTGTGCCTCTTCAAACTTCCTTAAATACATTCAGTGTCCCTGCCACCAAGCTTAGCACCATGGTATGCCACTAAACACCCCTCCTTCTTCACAAATGCAAGATGTGCATCTTGCTTATCCCACTGCAACTGTCCTTCACTTCTTTCCTTCTTTCCCCACCTGGAAGATTACCATCGTGTCTCTAAGGGTGCAGTCCTAACCCATTATGTCAGTGCTTTCCAGCACAGTGCTTTCCAGCACTGACATAAGGGCTATGCAGCTCTGAGGAAAGGGAATAAACATTCCCATACTTTGAGGAGGCCTCCGTGAGTGACACCCAACTACAGGATGCGACTACACGCTCCACTGGCACCACTATGCCAGTGCTGGAAAGCACTGACATAAGGGATTAGGATTGCGCCGTAAGCATAGAAGGAAAGCAGGGAAGCCTTAACCGGAAGTAGGGTGTGTTCTTCAGATGTTTCTCTGCAGTCAGGAAGGCTCAGGTGGCTGTTGGCTCAGTCTGGAGCCCAAGCAACTTGGCAAAATACCCTTATAGCAATCGGTAGTGCCTTCACCTGCTTGTCTTTTGTTTTCACCAACCCTAAGCAGTGCAGGAGGTTCCCCCCCTTTTTTATTTTTCAAAAACAACTATAAACAAATACACATAACACAAAAAACATAACACACTTCACTACACAAAAAACACAAAGGGTGCCGGAAATCATATATCATTATCATGTATCGCTAAAACTAATAAATCATTACATATCTTAATTCCTCTTCTAAATTTACCTCTTAATATCTTTTTTCATTCATCATACATGTATCGTATATATCAAAGATAATATATATGTAATACAATCATCTAAATGCCCTATCATATATTTCTAAAACTTCATTTTCACCCAAGCATAAAAGGGTTTTGCTCAATTTGTGTCGGTTTTCGTTGTTAATCCAAAACTTCTAAAAGTCTGTCCATTTCCATCACATTCATTATTTTGTCTATTAATTCATTTTTCATTAGTATTTTAGAATCCTTCCAATATCGAGCATATAGGATCCTTGCTACATCCTTAGTTAAAATCATAACTAAGTATACATCGTTTTCTTTATCTATAATATCTAAAATAATATAAAATTTGTTGCTCTAGTAAGTTTTTTATTATGCTTCCAGATCTGTTCCCATTGATCTATTGTGATTATGGCCTATATTTTACGCCCATTTTATCATGCATTGTTTTACTGTTTCTTCTTACATCTCAAAAGTCCAATAATCCATCTTATAATGCATATATTAATTTTGATCTCAATCTTTCTTTAACTTAAATGGCAACACCTCTTTTCTTTTCATCTGAAGCCACAAAAACTTCTAATTTTTTATTCACCAATAATGCCCTATTCATTAGTCATCACGTTTCTTTTTACTAGTCTTCCTCTCTTTTTGTCTTTTTCTTGTTGCTATCGGTGAGCGCCTCTTACTCTCTAGGCTCTTCCCTCTCTGATTCATCTGTTGCTTCTAAGTCATCTGATTTCTTTTCATCCGACTCAATTTCTGGTCTATATTCTTCTAATTCTCTTCTTCTTGATTACTCTTCCTCCTTTTCTTGTCTTTCATCACTGTACTCAAGAGGTTTTCTGCTTTCATTGTTGAATTTGTATTATATCTCTGATATTGAAAAAAACATACCTTCCGGAGAAAGCCATCTATATAGTGTTTGCTTTTCTCTTAAAAATTTTGTCAGGTTTTCATATTCTCTTCTCTTCTTCCTCACTCTCCATGGAACATGTCTCAAAATGTTGACTTTGTTATCATCCACTGACCATTCCTTTTCCTGTGAGGCCTTCAGTAATTTATCTCTGTAAAAGGTTCTGATGAATTTCACATGGATTTCTCTTGATAATTCATGTTTTCTCTGATAGGAAGTGCTCAATCTTCTCACTGAGTCCAATTCTTTAGATATCTCCTCCATCAGTGTATCAATCCATTCTGATATTAATCTGACAATCCGTCGTGATGTATCTTCTTCTTATATCCTCACCACTTGAGCTGCACTATCCATCTGAATTTCCATTAATGTTGTCTCTGCATCATGCTGATTTTCTTCTATCCAATATTTTAGCTTGATCTTTTCTTTTATCCCAATCTCTCAATCTTTTGTTTATTTTCTTCTGAGGTAATTTTCACCTTAGTAAGATCATCTAATCGTTTAGTTAAAGCATCCACAGTAGCTTGAGTTTGCACAGATTGGTTTGTTAGTTGCTGTACCATTGCCAACAATTTTTCTATGTTGTCTTGCACAGTCTGTTTCCAGTCTTTCCCTTTTGGTTCCTCTTGTACTAATTTTCCAAGTCCCGTCTCTGATGCTGGCGAGCCTCGGACTTTCACTGTTTTGCCTGCCATCTTCGTTCTTCCTTCCTTCTGCTCGCAATGTTCTTTAAGGCCTCTAGATGTCCTCAGCGTATTATCTTCCTTGCTTCAATTATAAACACAAATCCAGTTCTTGCAATGTCTTTTAAAATCCACTAGATGTCACTGGTGCACTGTTGTTTTATTTATATTTCTCTTATCTTGTTTATACTTATAGCCTTGGCAACGCCATTCCTCCATCCGCAGGAATGTCAAAACATCCAGCCGCTCCTTCAGGCACTCCCAAACGATAGTAGCAGACCAAAGCAATAAATGCTCCAATACACAAGCTTTTCAAGGACAGTTAATTTGTGATCCACCAAAATTCAAAGTTGTAAAGTTGTGATTATATTTCCATATATCCATAGCAAGCTTGGTAAATCTCCTCTACGATTTCTCCTCACACTGATAAACAGCTGGGGGGGGAACCTTCCCCCCTCCTCTTCTCACGCAAGAAAACAAATCAGGCAAACACATTATTCAGTCCACACCAGGCATACACAAACGGAATAATACTTACTTAAGTCTTTCAACGTCTTTCCCTGCTGGGGCCTTCAGCTTGATTTCAAAATGAATTTTTCACCATTGCTGCCACGAGGGCAGAATCTCCTGGGAAAGCCCCCCTGGCCGGGCTTTATCGCCTCAGGAATCGTGCCATCATGTGGAGGAGTTTGTCTCTCCTGACAAACAATCCTCGGATCTCCTCAGATTTGCAGTTTTTGGGGAAAAACAGAGTCAAGAGCTCGAGAAAGGCATGTCTGCTCAGCTGCTGGCTGGCCCCTCCCCTCTGCAGTGAAGGCGTTTTCAAGTGGCAGGACCAAATACAGAACCACAGATTTGAACCAGGTGAGGAACCGTCCAGCAGGAACCACTTAGTCAGAGCTGGCTTGCAGGGTTGTGTGAGGAGCTTCCTCATAGACTTGTCACACCAGCACTGAGTAACTAGACTCATAGTTACTCAGGTGGTTTCACCTCTTCCTGGATCTGATCAGGGGGCACACATGGACCTTGTCTCCTTCTATCCAAAGTGGGAGGGCCTTAGGCTTCCAATTGTATGTGCTGGACAAGAGTCTCAACATGAGCCATTGATGCTGCCCATCCTGAGGGTGCAGCTGGGGTGTGTCTCCTGATACGGAGCACTGGGCTTTGCACTGCTAGAGTTCTGTCAGACAGGATGTCATGTGGATGTGACCTCTGACTGTCTCTCAGGGGTTACTGAATCCCTAGAGCCACTGCAAAATCCTGCTTCTTCAGAGAGCATCTCATCAGATTTGAATCCTGACAGGAGCTGACGCCCATTCCTCTTTGCATCTCCAGGGAATCCCACGCCTTTCATTCCACGCATTTCATAAAGGTTGCTGCTGGAAAGTGCATGAGGCATTGAGGCTGAACGGATGATGGGATACATTTGAGAACTTGGAATAAAGTTTTCACCCTTGAAAACTCACAGAAACCCCCAAATCTGTTGGAGGATTTTATAGAAGTAGTGAGAACTTTCGCAACTTTGAACAGATCAACAATGAAAATGCTGTCGTTTTTCTTTGTTGTAGCTGTTTTCTAAAAGCAGTGGCATGGCTGCATTTTCTAGCCTCTAGTGAACATCCTTGCATTATTTGATTGGCCTAGCTCTGCATCTGAAAATGGTGTGCTAGTATTCACAAGCTGCAGAATTCAACTTCCTTATCTTTTTTAATTTGTTTTTTCTTAATCCTTAAGGCTTGCCAAAAAGAAAAGACTTGAAGTGGGTGGGACAACTGGTATTTCCAGTGATAATGTGGTGCTTCAGTTCCCTTAGAACTATTTGTTCTTCCCTGTGACAAGTAGAATAAACTACCCAAATAAACACCTGTATGTAAACCTTAAATGCCTGTGACAAGGTACAGAATTCCGATGTTCCTGATGCCAAATTCTGTTTAATGCTGTGTTCTTATTAGAGCACAGTTCAAGGACAGAATCCACTCATGGGAAGCTAAGATTAGGCAAGGCCTCTGATTTTTCCCTTTTGTCTTCAATTATTCTCTATTGCCAGGAGAAGCTGCGACTTCAGGGCCAGATCACAGAAGGCAGCAACATGATCAAGACCATTGCCTTTGGCCGCTATGAGCTGGACACCTGGTACCATTCTCCCTACCCAGAGGAGTACGCGCGATTGGGGCGCCTCTACATGTGTGAGTTCTGCCTCAAGTATATGAAGAGCCAGACAATATTACGCAGGCACATGGTAAGCTTGAAAGGTAGCATTTCCTAAGACAGATTAACCCCTTACAATAATAATTTAGTCTTGGCAAGTTATTACTTGCCAGCTATTTCACACATGTTTTCTCTTGGGTTCTGGTCAGATGTTTAGAAATTGCATGCTGTGCAGCCTTTTTCAGAGTAGCACTTTAGACCACAAGATTGAATTCTCCCACCCCATGCTTATATAAGAAAGAAAGAAAGCTAGTGTGATTATAGAGAAAATTGGTCTCAAATCCTTTTCTCCAAGAGGTCAGCTTCTGAGTACAGAGAGTTTCTTCTGCAAGAATACATGCAAATAAGGAGCCCCAATTCTGAGTGATACAGTCCCACTTCAGGATGATTGCATACTATTTCTGGGTGAAAGCTTCTGTCCGAAGAGAAGTGATGAGAAATCCTTGCCTTGAGGGTACAAGTGCTCAGCCTGCGCACTGCTAGTATCAGTCTGGTGCAGTGGTCTCTAAACTGGGGAAGCCTTCCCCGGCGTGAACAGCGTTTATTGTTCCGCCACGCCACAGTCCTTCTGGGCACCAGATCTGGACGACATGACGCACTGGGCGGTCGCGTCTGTCCATTGCCCCAGTAGATGTTTGGCCTAGATTTTGGGGCAGACACGATTGCCCAGAGTGTAGCTTCATCCAGATCTGGTGCCCAGAAGAGCAGCGGAGCGGTGGAATGGTAAGCGCCACTCATGGGGGGGGGGGGAAATTCTCCCAAACCCTGGATCTGGCCCATGGGCCGGGTTGAGAGAGACCTGGCCTAGTCCATGAAGTGCATAACATGAAATCTGTCCCTTCCTGCTGCAGTGGAGTGTTGTTGCAATTTGGATAATCTTCAGACAGGAAGTAGACATATTTCATAAGCTCCTGTTGCAGGGTGACCAGACATCCTCTTTTTCCAGGACATGCCCTCTTTTTTTAGCCTGGTGTCCTGCAAAATAACTTAAATCTTCTTTTCCCTGTGAGTGGGCCCTGCAGGCAGCGCTTAGGATTCTTGAAATTAATACATTATATGCAATTTATATGTAATATAGTTTTAAATTTAATAAGAAGTAATCTATTGTTTAAATTAACCACATGAAATCAATATATGAGTGTTTTTAGCTTTGATTTTGTCGTGTCCTACATTTATCTTGGAAGTCCTACATTTTGGGGTGCCTTGTTCTCTTTTGCAGTAATGACATCTGGTCACCCTGTCCTATGGGTATCCAAATGAAGGAAGAGGCATTATTGTGACTTACAGCTTGAATATACAAGATGGACGAATGGCAGGATATGCTTGTTTTATATAATGATACATATTCAACCTTTCTTCCATCATGAAATTCAAGACAACGTGTATGAAATTCATAGGAATCCACCCACCCAGGCAAGAGCTAGACCTGCTTAGCTTTGGCAAGATGGTTCTAGCACAGTGATTTTCAACCTTTTTCACCTCACAGTACACTGGCAAGGCAATAAAATGGTCAAGGCACACCATCAGTTTTTTTTTTACAATTGACAAGGCACACTGTGTTGTCAGAGGGGGGCTCACATCCTCCAGTGACCCTACTAATGAATGACCCTCTCCCAAATTCCCACAGCACACTTGGGGACAATTTGCAGCACACCAGTGTGCCATGGCACAGTGGTTGAAAATGGCTGCTCTAGCATGTGCCTCAGACCATTTCATCTCCTCTGATATTCCCAAGACAAATTCCACTTTTGCCCCCTTTAGTAATCGTCTTACATCGCTCTGTGCTTCTCAAGCCACTTGTTATATCTGGTAACTGCATCATTATAAGACTTTTCCATTGCTCTCCATAGGCAAAGTGTGTCTGGAAGCATCCTCCAGGGGATGAAATTTACCGCAAAGGATCCATTTCTGTGTTTGAAGTAGATGGAAAAAAGAACAAGGTAACTTGAATAGCTGGAATTGCAAGGGAATCTGTGCATTGCTTCTGCCTTGTGGCAGGCTGTCCAGGTAGCTCTGCTGGGTGGTCTCTTGCCACCCCTTCTTCCTTCCTCCTAGCCCTGAAAACATCAGTTTTAGATAAGGAGTATCTTTCAATAGCATTAAACCAATGGGTTGTATCTGACTTACAGCCCAATCCTGAGCTACCTGGTGCCCAGGGTTGCAGTGGTGCCGAAAATGACTGCCGCTGCATCCTGCATGCTCAGTGGGCAGTGCTGGCAGCTCCTTAGAAGAAGGGGATTTTCATCCCCTTCCCCCAGGTAAGGCAAGTAGCCCCACAATGGGGCTACTCAATTCTATGCTGACCCAAGGGTCGGCGTAGACTTAAGAGCCTCTGTGTTGGGTAGGCAGTCCAACATGGAGGCTAAGGATTTGGTGGAGCAAAGCTCCACCTGTCACCCCTCCCTCTCACTCTGCTCCCTCCCCCGGCACGCCTCCTCCCTGCCCTCTGTCTGCCCTCCCTCTGCCTCCCCCCGCCCCAGAACACTGCCTCCCCACACCTACCTCTCTGCTGCCTGGCGGTCCGCGCAACAGCTGAGTGGCAGTGCAATGGTGCTAGTCGGTGCTGAACTAGTACTGGTGCTCCACTGGCGCTCAGGGCAGTAAACATGCCCTATGGCATGTTTGCGACAGTGTGCGCCAGCGGTGAGCTAGCACACACTGCATAGGATTGGGCCCTTAGTATTGTCCATGAAACAATACTAAGTGTTTGCCAAGCGTCTTTATTAGATTGCTTCCCTCCCTTTATTTTGAATCACTTGAAACTGGAAATTAAATCTAAAAAACACTTGTATACTTGTCAGTGGGGATCAGGGAAGCAGATTATCAAAGAACAAGAGGAGGAACTCTACCAAGGTGGTAGATTAATGGGGATGAGGCCCTGAAGCTTGCTTCCTTCTTCCAGTGTCCAAATCCTTTGTCAGGTTGACTGTGTTAAAGTTTGTTTTGTTTGTTTGTTTTAAGTTATTGGCATAGGCAGTGCTTGATGTATTGCTCTAGCATGGGAACCTTTCTTCCTTGATTTTCATTAAAAGTTCTTGTCATGCTCCTGGGCTTCAGTTTTCTAGGTTTCTCTCCTTTCCAATTGTAGTGTCTTCATCCAGCATTTGACATCTCCTACCCAGTCCTCTGCTTCAAGAGTTCCCATATTTCTTCTACAAGACTAGATTTTCACAGGGCAGCAGATCTGTCACTTAAAGAATCGGGGGAGGGGAGGCCTTAAATTGGACAGACCTCACTGGCTTGGACCCCCTCAAGCCATCTGCATTAGAAGCACTGTGTTAAGTACTGTGGCTCACAGTACTGTGAGCCAAGAATTTTGTGGGACAATTTGTGATTGTTCTGCCTCATGATAGAGATTGGATTGCCTCCTTTCCATCCTTGTGGTTGTTGTCTCTTAATGCTCCCTCTGATTCTTTCAGATCTACTGCCAGAACTTGTGCCTTCTGGCAAAACTCTTCTTGGACCACAAGACTCTGTATTATGATGTTGAGCCCTTTCTCTTCTATGTCATGACAGAAGCTGACAACACCGGCTGCCACCTCATAGGCTATTTTTCCAAGGTCAGTAAAAATCACTTGAGGGTCTCCACAAGGCCAGCATTTGCCATTAGTGTGATTGGCCTAGCTCTGCATCTAGAAATGACAAAATGTTTGCCCTACAACTAGGTCACGAAGGACTTGGGGTAGGGGACTCATCAGCAGCAGCAGGACTTGCTAACCTCAGAAAGTTGGTTCAAGCAACCCTATTTATAGGAGCAAGCAAGTCTTGTGTCCAGAGAAAAATCTAGGCCAGGCAACTTGAGTGGCTTCCAGATGTGCTTCTGGTGCATTATGCAGTCCACTACACACAAGTGTATGTATGAAGCACCTATCTCCAGTATTAGTATTATATTATGTGATTAGCCATTTTATTATTTTGCCCTTCCTTCAAGGAGTTCAGGGCAGTGCAAGGTTTATTCCCTTCTTCTTAATAGTCACAACAAGCACCTTGTGTGAGTAGATTAGGCTGAGTGATAGTGACTGACTTGAGGTCAGTCTCCTGGGTCCCCTAGTGAGTTTCATGGCTGAGTGGGGATCTGAACCTGGGTCTTCCTGTTCCTAGTTTGCCAATCTAGCCACTACACTATGCTGACATGCAGTAAAAGTAGCTGGGTATTCTGGTGGCATGTTGCTTTCTGAGTCCAAGGCCTGATGGTAATTGGTCTGGTCACAAGTTTGCTGACCTGAGATTAGTTCCTCAACATTTAGGTAAGGAGGGAGTCTACTAGCCTGACTTTTAGGAAGAAATTGCCTGGGCAGCCAAACACTCTTGTATCTGGCTTACCTTTATTGTGCTTTGTTGATTGAGAAATATTGTGCTTTGCTGATTGAGGAATATTGGAAGTTGTAGGGACTGCCCAAATGTTTGGATGAGCAGGAGACTTGACATAAGCAAGTCAAAGTTCACTTTAGTTGTGACTTTATATTGGAATATATCTTGAGATCCATGGCTTAAAATCTGTTTGAGCACCTTTTGGAAGGTCAAAAGTGATTGTGGTATGGTCCTATTTGGAGTATGCATTGCTAGGGTTCTGGCCATCACGCTATCAAAGGCAATTTAACCTGGAAATAATTTAAAGGAGAACCCCCAGTGATAGAGGTTCTAGAAAAGAAGCTGTTTGAGGAAAAATAAAAGATCCAATTCCATCTAGACCAGAAATCTGGGTTGAATGTAGCATCTACACTGCTGAGCGAAGTAGGGTATAGAGCAGGGGTGCTCACACTTTTTTGGCTCGAGAGCTACTTTGAAACCCAGCAAGGCCCGGAGATCTACCAGGGGGGAAGGAAGCGTCTGACAGACACCCCCTTTAATGTATGGAGCCCCTGCTGGAGTCTAGTCAGTTTCGTCAGTTTTGTTGCTGCATGCCTGAAGAGCAGCTAAAGTGTCAGTTTCAGAGTCAGTTTAGTGTCAGCTAAATATGTTGGTTTTGTCTAGTCACTAGACGAAACTGACATATTAACAGTTTGGAGAGACAGGGCTCCGCGATCTACTCATTTTGCCTCGCGATCTACCGGTAGATCGCGATCCACCTATTGAGCACCCCTGGTATAGAGCTAATTCAGCTTTGGTCTTGTTTGGCAGTATCGTTCATTTTGAATAAGGCCAGTCAAATGGGTGGATTTCAATTAAGGTGGTGTTTAACTTTCATCCTCTGTCTGTGTCCTGTATAGCAACTTGTATAGTAGTACATTGCTGTCAGTTTTTGTGTGTGTTTAACATATTCATGTTCAGTTATAGTTTACCAAACTCTTCTCTGGCTGAGTGAAAACAGTGAATGAATGAATTATAACTTTCTAACCAAAATCGACTGGGTTGTACTGCCAGCAGTCAATTTTGTGTGGGTTTTGGAAATCACGTTTCAAGCAGCTGTTGAAAATGACTTTTTAAAAAACACATCTGCTATTGTACAAGCACCATTCAAGCAGTTCTTGCAAACAAGACTTCTTGACCCGTCAAAGGCTGGCACCAAAACTATCCTGAAGATCTGAGTCCCACTGTTTGGAAAATTTTAAAGCATGATGCTTCGAAGCAGATGGAACAGAATGCTGTTATGAAGAGGGACTGGCTCAATTCCCAAGCTTGTCAGTCAACATAGAAGAGTTCTAAGAATTCTTTAGACATGGGAAAGCATCCCTAGCTGCTATCTATTTCAGCATTTGGAAAATGCAGGCCTAATACAATTTGGACATTGTGAATTTGCAAAAACGCTCATGCTAAAAGTTTTGCCCTGGGGGCAGATGCTCAACGCTGGTACTGCTCACACCTTTCAGAAGGTGCTGAGTTGGTTTTCTTCCCATGCATAATGAACAGCAGTCAACCAAACTGATGTGTGGAATGCACATCACGAGGACTTGGAGAGGTGTAGGATGTACAGAGCAGCTTCCTTAACTCAGCAGGGCTGCCTGTCAACTGTCACAGCAACTAGGGAGCTGATGAAACAACACCCGTCCCTGCAAGAAAGTTGCCATCCATCAGTTTTGATCTCACACCATAGATCAGCTCCCGATCTGCATGTATGGAATGGTAGTTGTTTTGAGTAGTGTTCCATGCAATCACGAAGATGTCAACTTGAGAATAATCTCTTCTGCTCAGAGAATGTTGCTACCTACTGCTGCATAAGTGAGAATTTTGAACAGTACTGTGAATTCAGATGCCCCAGTCCTTGCTGTGTTTGTCTTTTCTGAGATTGTGGGTAGGCTTTGGGGTTGGGAAGTGCTCTAGATATATGGCTGCTGTTCATAATATTGCCATGAAACTTAAGGAAGAGAAGACCCAGGCTTTGCAGTAAAGTGCATTTGCTGGTTGTGGCGCTCCATACTTAGTGTGCCGGAAAAGGACAATCAAAGCGTGGTACTTCTAGCTTTTTCTAGATTTCATAAGGCACTCATCTCTTTTTTTTCTGTATTGAAAGACAAGGCGCCCAGGCAGAAAATAGGCAATGTTGAATGGTTTGCTACATTGAAGTAGCAATGCCCCCGTGAAGTATGCCCCAGTGTGTGGGCATGTCAGTAAATGAAGAGAGGGAAGTGTGTCACAAAGGAATTCTCTCTACTACAGTCTACCTAAGTCAGATGTCTTGTGATAGCATACTGTGGGTACCATCTTCCAAGCTGTTCCACTGTGAGGACAGTCACTGATGAGTGAATGTATACTTCCACCTCCATCAGCATGGGGGTTGAAATCAAAGCAACATGGGGTAGCAATTACATAGGGTTGTTTTTGCAGTTTTCCATG
Organism: Tiliqua scincoides; assembly: GCF_035046505.1. NCBI lineage: Eukaryota > Metazoa > Chordata > Lepidosauria > Squamata > Scincidae > Tiliqua > Tiliqua scincoides. Next base: position 89,993,627 of record NC_089825.1, read on the forward strand.
GTTTCTTGCCATGAATAAATTGCAGTGTGGGTAAGGTGCCTGTTTTGGAAACTATTCCTACCAAAAGGATGAATTTCAGCACTCACAACTGTGTTCATGTGAATGCTGCTGCTGAGATTATGAAATGCAGTTCACTTGTAAACCCCCTTCCTCCCCCCCCCAACCATCCCAGATGTATCTTTATGTGGTGACTGTCATCTTGTTCTGGATGGTAAGGCTAATGTGACATTAGGATTGCTTACTTCATGTTTGGCAATTTCCATAACAACGTTTAAAATTCATCCATTGTGCAAACAACCATCTTGGAAAATGGCCACCCCAGTCAAACAAGATGTTTGAGAAATGCAAATCTTAAGGTCCCTTGGGCAAACTGAACTAGTTGTATAGTTCTTTAGATTCTGACTGTTGTTTTGAGCAGCCCCCAAAACCATGTGTTTTGAGCCAAATTGAATGCTGCTCCAATGCAAACCATGCTGATCAAACCTGCTCCTTTATTATTTGCTTCCAGGAGAAGAACTCATTCCTCAACTACAATGTTTCCTGCATCCTGACAATGCCTCAGTACATGAGGCAGGGTTACGGCAAAATGCTTATTGACTTCAGTAAGTGTAGATTGTAATTTTGTTTTAAATATACTGCTTACAAACATGTTGCAAGTAGATTCCAGAATGAGTACAGAAGTAGGACAAGTCCTCTCAATTGTGTCATAGAACATAGGTTTAAAATGCAGCAAATGATTAATAGTCATGTAGTATGTATTCATTTTGTATGGTTAATGGAGTAAGTGTAAAGTAAAATATGTTGCTGCCCCCATCTCTCCCCCCACTCTTATGGCGCCTTATGTTGACCATTTTTTATATATGCACCTACGAGCTTGTAACAGCGAACAAATGTGGTGAGCAGCAGAAACAGAATACCCCTCCTGCCTTAGTCCTGAACGAGGACTAATAATGAGCTCTTGCAAACAGCCCTATCTTTTGCAAGTTACAGTTTTGTTTGTTGCCCAGGCCAATCCTGCAGCAGATTCCATAATAAATTTCATGTGTACCAACTCGCAGAGATGAATGGCTCTTGGTGCATTGTCCTCCGCTGTACTAGTGCCAAGAAGAACTATCTAAAACTCCAGGTTGCCCTCTTATTAGGATATTTGTCCTATGGGGAGGAGGGATTGAGGAGGTAAGTAGCAGTTTAGAGAGCACCTGAATTGGGTTCCAAGGTGTTTTTCTCTTTTTAATAGGCTATTTACTCTCCAAAGTGGAGGAGAAAGTTGGCTCCCCAGAACGACCCCTTTCAGACCTGGGCCTTATCAGCTATCGAAGTTATTGGAAGGAGGTTCTTCTCCGTTATTTGCATAACTTTCAAGGCAAAGAGATCTCCATCAAAGGTGAGTGCAGTACATTTCAATGTGTCAGTAGCAAACTGCCTCAGGAAACAAACCACACTTCTCCTCCTCTCACTGCAACACTGACAACTTCCATTGAGTCTACATGATGTAGTTTTTTTTTACAATTAGGCAAGGAAATGAGACTCTAGGAGGTTCACCAGAGTGCTAGTTTGAGTCCCTTTTTGCAGCCAGTGAATAATAGTTCCTTTTCTGGTAAGTACTGGCTGCTTATATTTTACTATATGTTATTTTTGGTGCTGGTTTTAAGAATGTGGTGTTTACCCTGAAGTCTCTAGGCTTACAGCAGGATGAAACTTTAAATTAAAAAATTCCAGAAGCTAGAGGGGACCTGAGCAGGATTTACAGTGGCTGAAAGATTCTTTTAACAGTCTACTCTTCTCAAGCCTCTCAGCCCATAGATTCCCAAATCTGTATTTTTCCCTCCTTCTGTCAGGTCCTCCTCCCATGCTTACTAACAAATTCAGAATCCTTCAGATAATCTGGACATTATGGAGAATAAGTGAATATATGCAGAAATTGTGAAGCAGCTCAAGCCCCATCACTCCAACCTGTTTCTCTCCCCGCAGGAGGAGAAAAGACCTGATCCTGTCAGGTCCGCACAGAATGGAAGGTTATTCCCCCTCCCATCCTGCCTTCCCCCTCCCACAGGAGAAGACAGGATGGAGAGCAGGAAAGCAGGATGATGCGAAAGGCCCTGGGCGGATCTAGAGCTCCAGTTCTCCTTTGTTTACTTCAGGGCTCGGAGCTACAAACAGCTGGAAAGTTGTAAGTGGAAGCTATAAGTAGAGCTGACTTGGCCCTTCTTGATGACATCATCTGTTTTAACATTCATACCATAGAGACTCTTGGAATAACAGAATGTATGGGACTGCAATTAGTTTATCAGTGGCTTAAATCCATTTTGACACAAAGGATGTGCCCAGTTAATTGGGGAGCGACCTTAATTTATTTTTAAAAAAATGTTTAATACAAGTACTTATAAAAGCTGCAGGTGGCAAAAGTTCCATCTTAGTTCCACATAGCAATGTTCCACATAGAAGCTATGTGGGAGAAGAGGAAGCACCTCTTCTTAGAAAATACGCACTTTAATGTGTGTCTATCCTCTAAAATCATAGTCTACTTTTTTTCCTCATATGCAAATATATACAAAATTTATTAACAAATTATGATTGATTGACTATGATTTTCTTAAATTGAGCAACAGCCCCCACTAATATGTGTGATCTATTTCAGTGGTGAAATTTGGGGCACCCCTGGTTTTGAATTTCAGATTTCTGTGAACCCTGCACCAAAACAGAAAAATAACTGAACCAAGAAAAGCAGAATCCTTTGACCTATGTAAGTTATGCAAAGTGAGCAATTTTATATCTGCTTGATTTGCATAATTTATTCCACAGCTGCTGATTGCCTTAGGGGAAAGGAGGGCACCACTGGAAGTCTTACCCAGCCTCCTCTGGCTTCTGAGATCTTGCTAGGCTCACCCTCATGCTTTCAATCGCTTTTTGCAGTCGGAAAGCGGGATTCTGAGCTGCTGCTGTGTTTGCATGGAATTGTGAAAGACATGCTGTCCTGCTCCCTGTCAACTGCTGGACTGATCAGAGACAGGGAGAGTTCTCTGGTAGTTTACCCATTCGCTTGTTTTTTTTCTCCCTCTGAATATTATGGGCTCTTATTTTTCTTTTTGTTTCAGAGATCAGCCAGGAAACAGCTGTCAACCCTGTTGATATTGTTAGCACTCTGCAAGCGCTTCAGATGCTCAAGTACTGGAAGGGCAAGCACCTGGTCTTAAAGAGACAGGTAAGGTGGTGCCTGTTCCTCCAAAGGAGGGCATCTTCCAGCTGCACCTGACCCCTTTGCATCAAATTGACATGTATAATGCAGAATCAAAATTTGCAAAGCTTTATTAGATGAAACAGAACTTAGGTGATGTGGAAATGAATAGCTTCAGATGAAGAATGTGAGCAAGCATGTGAATGAAATGGAGGCTTGTGTCCTTTTTAGGGATTACACAGAGGCTGTTCACTTAATAGGGGAACTACGGAAGTTATGTTTGTAGCATAACAAGCATAAAAGCATAAACTACTACAATGCATGTTACCTTGACTTTGGCAGTCTCTTTTTGACTCTTCTGTCAGTAATTTTCCTGAAGCTTTTAACTTGCACTGTCTTGCTTTTTTTTTTTTCCCCCATCCTCAGGATCTTATTGATGAATGGATAGCCAAAGAGGCCAAAAGGTCCAACAGTAATAAAATCATGGATCCCAGCTGTTTGAAATGGACCCCTCCCAAGGGAACTTAAATTGGTTGACCTCTCTGAGAAGTGTGGACACACCCACACCTGCTGCCGCCGACATCTCTTCCACCACTGTGACCCATTTCCTTTCCCGGCATTAGGAACTGCCCTGGGATCTTGGATGCGTCATTGCTTTTGGTACCAGCCCTTCATTTCTTGTGTTCCCAGGATGTTCTGTTTTATATTTGGGTCCACTTGGACCCAGGCTCTTTGCACACGTAGCAGATCCTGCTTCTGAAGAATGTGTTGCATTCTGATGTCAGCACGGTTGCAAAGATGAGAGGGTTCTGGACACAATGCTAATGGGGTCCCAAGAAGGTTCCACAATACCTTGTACTGTACCATCCCACTCACTGCTCCTTGTGCTGCTGTGTTGCCCATGAGATTGTGTTGCATCCTGTCATCTCTTAGTTGTTTCATCCTTCCTTCTTCCATCACAACCTTCTAAGGCCTGGTCTACACATGCATCAGAAAGAGGTGATGGAATGGATTGTATCACTTCATGTTGCAGGTGAGGTTGCCATTTACTATACTGCTCCCTCCTTCCTTCTTCACCTCCACCTCCATGTGAAAAGCTCCTTGACAGAGGAAAACTAGCATAGCAGGGGGAGAGGTTCTAGCCATTTCACTTTCTGCTGTTCAACGTTTTCTACTTAGGAGGTCATTCAGAAATGGTTTCTTCTACCTGGAATGGTACAGGCCATTCTACTGCATGCATAGATACAGTCTCAGGGTGGATTCATCAAACTGTTTTCTACCCATCTGGTGTAAAGATGCAAGTGGGAAGGATATAACAACCTCAGGAATCGACCATTAGTCACAAGTCTAAGCACCACCTACATCTTGATGTGAGGTCTGGGCAAAAGTCCTCCATACAGTGTTTCCCCATCTCTCCCTCTTAATTCACAACAGGTAAATATTGGCCAGGGAAATGTCCTAAAGGAGTCTGATTTGGGGGCATGGATGGGCTTTGTTGCCTATAAGAATACGCCATTCAGAATTTTATTTGATAGGTCCTATGTCAGTCTTTAAGTTTGTGACTGACGGATCTTGGAGTTGGTACAGTTGACACTCTACAGGTGGGGAGAGGTGCTCCAGCAGAAGAAGCGCCATTTCACCTAGTTGTCTGCTTACACTGTCTCATTGGGAGTGTGGAATGCCACCATTTGGTATATTCTTGTATTGGGCGAGATTCCTTGCTTTTGCATTCATTCTGCCCACCCATATTTTTGAAGAGTTGGTTGAATGAAGGCCTTTTTTGTGTGTGGAAGGGAAAGTTGCAAGATCGGCATCCCACTCTTACAACAGTGCATTCCTGCTGCTTTGGCATTTCTTGGTTTTTGGACCTCTTCTTCTCCAGGGAAAGTGACTCCTAGAGTGAGGAGTCCTAGAGGAATGTTGTTGGTAGCACTATGGCAGCTGTTCAACACTAAAACATCCACTCTGCCAATTGTAGCAGCTTGTCATGCAAGATATACTGCGGACTATTGGGGATCTGCATGGAGTGAGACAAGAGCTGGAGTGAGATAATTACCTGTCCTGCATGCCTATTGGCCATAGTGACTGCCAGTCCACAGGTGGATGTGTAAGGGAGAGGACAGGGTAGAGTCTTGCATAATAAGTGGAGAGGCTTAGGGTAAGCTGCCTATTATAACTCAGGTACCAGTGGCACCTTGATCTGGCCAGATAGACATTACCCTTGCAGTTTGAACTGGAGTGTTAAAGGGCAGAGGTAGAACTCCATCTAATGCATTTCACTGTCGTCAGTGGAATGTCTTCACAGAGTGATCCTATGTTTAATAACCCACTTATGATGGTTTTCCACTTTGTGAATATGGGGGGAGATGAGCCTGCAATCTGGGTGAGGCCGCTGGTTAATGAATTGTTAGATGGGCCTTCCCTGCACTCCTAGGGGCTACATTTGGCCCCCTAGGTGATCTTTTGGCCACCTTTTGTGCATGATACCTAAGGGCATCCCAGCATTTGGAATAAGACAGCCTGCTCCTTGGAAGTTGAAGAAGCTGTTGCACTAAGGTTCCAGTGCAGATGTCAAAGTCACATGCTAAGCAGAGGAGGCCACATGCAACACAATCTCGGAGCCCAGAAAAAGAGGTGAGATGGCAGGAGTTGCACCTTGCTGCCTGTAGCATCTTACCCCAGTGAGATCATAGTTGACCATTCGTGGGGTGGGGGAGAGAGTCACTAATAGAAATGTTCTTGATGTGAGCCTTTAGTGGAACATGCCAGCTTTTGGCTAGAGGATGCAGTGTTGTCTTGACCTGTTTTTGGATTGCCTTAAGATGGATGTTCTACATGTCACATGTGCTCCTAACACGAATAAGGGTATATTTTTTTTTAATCTTGCACTGTTTTACCCCAAGTAAACACTCTGGGGGTACAGCAGCAATCCTGGAGCCATATCTTTGCCCTCTCTGCTTGGTGTCATCAAAAGAGGAGCCCTTGCTCTCACTTGCAACCCCTGTTTCACCTGGACACTTAAGTCTCTTTGTGCTTAGAACAAGATGGATTGTTGCTCAAAACTAATCCTTTTCCAGCACGAATCTTCAAGCACTTCTGTGGCTAGCTCTCGTGTTTTGGTTTTGTCTCTTCACTGCCATCCTCAGTCTGCCAAGTTTATATTTCTGTGCATATTACCAGCAACTATCATCTAGCACCTTCAGCTTCTAGATTATAGCCAGTGGTGGGGTGGCTCTCTCTCTCTCTCTCTCTGTGTCTCTCTCTGTCTCTCTCTCTCTCTTTTGTGGGGAGGGGAGGTTGGCTGCTCTTGTACAGAAGCAAATCTCTCAGTTTCCTGGATATGTTAGAATATGCTACCAGTGTATCTACTTCTCAATAAAGCATGTTCTCTGCTCTAGAAATTTAGTTGTGATTCTTATCAGAAAAACGGTGCATAGGATATATTGATGGATGGGGGGGGGTTGCTTAGGTGATGGCCTAGAGCAGGGGTCTCTAAACCCCGGCCCAGGGGCTAGATGCGGCACGTGGTAAGTCTCTATCTGGCCCGCGGCCAGCCTCTGATCCCCTGAACGCCTCTGGCTCAGTTGACCAAACACAACCAGAGTTGTGCTTGTGGGGTGAGGGAATGGGGGTCCATTTAGGTGTGTGCTTTATTTCTTGGGGTGTGTTCATGGTTGAAGAAGTCCTGGTCATTTGAGCCCATTCATTTATTCATTCATCTAAGTTCTATCTCTAATGTATTTATTTAAATTTTATATTTAATTTTTTTTTCCAGCCCTCGACACTTTGCCAGATATTTGATGCGGCCCTTCGGCCAAAAAGTTTAGAGACCCCTGACCTAGAGGACAGGAGCCTTGGATAGCGTAGTTTACTGACCTCCTTCTCTTTCTCCTTCCTCCACTTGCAAGTCTTTCACCACTAATGCTTAAGGATAAACTTGCATGATTGTTTTCTTTTGAAAATGATAATTGAACTCATGAGGTTCTTTCATGGTTAATATCCTTATCAATTCATGATAAGATCATGAGGTTCTTTCATGGTTAATATCCTTATCAATTCATGATAAGATCATGAGGTTCTTTCATGGTTAATATCAATTCATCTTCATGGCATGAAATATATACAGTGCTGGGGTCCCTGAATAAGGCCCTGCACTGGGCCCCTTGTGGTACCCCATCTGCTTTTTGTTGTTACATTGGATTGTTCTGCTTTCATCAATACTGAGTGTTCAGAGGTTGGTCCATTGGTTGTAGGCCAGTGGTTATCAAACCTTTCCCGTGGCTGTTGGCCATGGCTCTTCATCATGTTCCTGAGGGCTGGAAGTGACATTAAACAGGAAGTGGCCAGAAATATTAATTATATTAATCATATCATTAATTAAATGCAGATCTTAAAAATATATTATTAATACACAGCAGTATACATGCTTTATAAATGATTAGCTGCTGATCACTGTTGGAGACAGGATGCTGGAGTAGGTAGATTTTTGTCTGGTCCAGGAGGACTCATTTTTTTTAGCTTTGTAAGCATACCAATAGAATTGTTTTATCAAATGAACTTTGTGAACAACCAGTCTGACCAACATTGCACACACACACCCCTTTGGACCCCAATCCAACTAGTCATTTCTCCCATTCTCTTTGGATAGGATTGAACCTTTTATTAATTTAATTTAATTCTTCCAGCAGCTGGCGGGAAAAATAAAAATAGACCATGAAAATATATCGGAGCTGATAAGGGTTTGGTTAGGAGGCTGATTTGTCTCCTATACTAGGAGATGCAATCACTTCATCAATGGCTGATAAATATTCCCTTCAAATAGCAAGATTCATCACTTTAAAAATACAGCCTCTCCCCTTCAGTCAAACAAGATTAATAAATCACTTTAAAAACTACCCTTTTTCTGCTCTTGGTCAAGTAAAGTGTGCGCTTCTCTCTCCCCCCCCCCCCCTTTGCTAACTGCATGGAAACAACTTTAAGACCTCTGGTGACTGATAAAATAGGAAGTGTTTTATTTGGGGAGAGGGAGGAAAGCAGGAAGATTTGGAGATCGAAAGGGGGGAGTGGAAGAGGGAGGGGGTTGAAAAGAGAGATTTCACTTTGATGAGAAGCGATCCTAGGCTGGGAACTAGGAACCAACAAGACAAGGATCAATGAGGGTTTCTTTCTGACAGCAAGGGCAAGGACTGCAAACTGAGCATGCTCGGTATTTGCCAGCTGGAGGGTTGGAGTCGAAGAGCTTTGGAAACAACATGCAGCGAACACAAAAGGCGGCAGCCTTGGAGAGGAGGGAGAAGAGGGCGGGCGGCAGCAACCACTCTCATAGTCACTCGGAAGGAGCAGCTGAGCAACCCCCATTTTTCTGCTTTAAAAAAAAGCACAGAAGACGGAGGGGCTCGCATTCTGCCCAGGAATGGTGGTATGACTATCACTGCGAGAGGACATCCAGCACCTCTCCTGTGCATTTGTGGCGCCTCCCCAAGGAGCTGCACCTCACAGTTTGAGAAACACTGGTTGTAGGCCCTTGCCCTTAGGCAGTGCCCAACCTGGCCAATCTCTGATGCCATCACTGTGGATGCATAGATAAGGGACTGTTAAATTTGTCACTAGCACAAAAAAAAGTACCATATATACTCGCCTATAAGTTGAAAAATTTATGCCTTAAAATTGGGCCTGAAAACTAGTCAACTTATACCCAGGGCAATATAGTGAATGGAACAGAAGCCTCTGGAAAGCTTATGGGAATCTTAGCAGCTGTCTGGTGAAGTGGACTTCTGCCTCCGAACAGTTTCTGGCAAGTTTCCCATTTAAATCAAGCAGGCCTCCATCTCTTTGGCAGAGCTGCTGCAGCCTCATTCCGTTTTGCAAATGCTTGCATTTTTGTAGAGGTCTTTTTTTTTTTTAACACCAAGATGTCATCCTCGAGATGTCATTGCATTTGAAACAAAGTCGTAGGCTACAATTTAGTGCACCATTACTTAAGAATAACAACTATGGAAAGCAATGGGTCTGCTTTTGAGTAAATAGGGTTGCAACTATGTGCAGCTGCACTTAACAGTAATTCGTTGTTGCTTGTCTTACAACTGTGAATTGAATTGCACACTCCCAGTTATGTGTTATAAGTTATACGTTACATGTAGAACCTCTGGCTTAACACACCAGGCGCCTTAAAGAAGGATTTGATTAATGGTTCTACTGCTATGTTGTTTACAGTGCACTTACTCTGATAGTGTTTACAAAAAGATTGTGAAGACTAGAATTCGAAAAGTTAATGAATAAAAATGTATCTTAGGAACTTTTACTATCTTTCTTAATAAATTAGAGGCTGTACAGTTTTTAGGTAACAATTACTGGTAGGTTATTTTTCAGGATCTGGGCTCAGGTAAAATCAGACAAAACTATAGTAAGACAACTCGTAAGTTTAAAAACCCCCCCATCTTATCTGAGGGTCACAGAACATTCCGTGGTTTTTTACTCAAAGCCTGCCCTCAACTTATATGTGAGATCGCCTTATAGGTGAGTATCTACGGTGTTTTATTTCAGTGAAGTGGAAGCACACTCGCAGCACAATCGAAATGATGTGCTCAGCTGGCACAAGTTCCTTGAGCCAGTCTGGAAAGGTCGCAAATGTGCTGTAAAGCATACTTGCGCCTCCTTGAGTGTGCCAGCCCCAAACATGTGCTGGATATAGCATAGGCCAGCAGGCCTACCTGTTCCTGCGCAAGTTAGGATTGCGCTGTTAAAGAAATTTAACAATTTCAGGCATCCTACTGAAGAATTCCCTGTGGGAAGGGGCAATGGTCTTAAACTTCATACACTATTTCTGGCTTCAACACTTCCCGCATAGTTTCTAGCATATCATAATGGTTAAGAAACATATGAGCTGGAAGTTCTCAAATGCATTCAAATCTCACTTATAAACTCACTGATAGGACATTTAACATCTGTTTCCTCTTCCTGCTTTGGTTCAGAAGAATTTAGTGGTGGGGGGGGGGGAGTGTAGACAGCCTAAACATGTGCTACGGAAGTTTGGGGGAGGGTAATTAGTAAGGGCCATTGAGTGATGTCAGCCCCCTGCTAGCAGCATGGTGTGCCCTGTCAATGATAGTGTGCATTGACAATGTTAGTGCCTTGTCAGTTTCTGAGATGAAGAAAGCTGCCTTAGGAGATACATTAATAGACACATATTTTACATGCTTTACAAGGGAAGGAGAATAGTTAGGTTTTCCAATGCTCAAAATAACAGTCATTCTTGGGAAGTAGTGGAGGTGACCACCCCCATTCAATCTGCTGTCTGAGGCAACCATCTTAATTTGCCTCATGGATGGGCCAGCCCTGAACATTACCATATAGAGCTGGCAGAGCTCTATGCCGAGCTAGGCTGTTGGGCAATCTACCTTAGCACTGCCTTCTCTGACTGGTAGCAGCTATAGAAGCCTTCTTTGTCAAAAGTTTTTTTTTTTTTTTTTAAACACATTAGTTGTATCAGCACTTAAAGAATTCTTGAAAGATGGTAAGGCAGGACTTCTCTGTACAGAAGTTCAGACCATGCTGTTTTTGCTTTCAGTAATACAGGTTGAGTCTCTGTTATTCATGGGTTTCTGTTCCGGAACTCATGTGGATGGCAGAAATCACATTAAAACAAATCCATTTAAAAAACAATGTTCCTTTACTGGGCAATTTAAAAACAGCCTTTGTGATGTAAGATAGAGTCATTAGGCAGACAAATGACTCTATCAATTTGTCTCCAGGTGCTTAGAAAGGCTTCACTCGGAGCCTTTGACCTGACCCCACCCTTCACCCAGAGCACAGCAAAGTGATTGAATGCAAAGTACAGAGCTTGCGTCCTGAGTACACTTCTGTACTGCAGCGAGTCATGGACTCTTCGCTCACAACAGGAGAGAAAATTGAGCGCTTTCCACATGCGCTGCCTCCGACGCATCCTCGGCATCACCTGGCAGGACAAAGTTCCAAACAACACAGTCCTGGAACGTGCTGGAATCCCTAGCATGTATTCACTGCTGAAACAGAGACGCCTGCGTTGGCTTGGTCATGTCGTGAGAATGGATGATGGCCGGATCCCAAAGGATCTCCTCTATGGAGAACTCGTGCAAGGAAAGCGCCCTACAGGTAGACCACAGCTGCGATACAAGGACATCTGCAAGAGGGATCTGAAGGCCTTAGGGATGGACCTCAACAAGTGGGAAACCCTGGCCTCTGAGCGGCCCGCTTGGAAGCAGGCTGTGCAGCATGGCCTTTCCCAGTTTGAAGAGACACTTTGCCAACAGTCTGAGGCTAAGAGGCAAAGAAGGAAGGCCCATAGCCAGGGAGACAGACCAGGGACAGACTGCACTTGCTCCCGGTGTGGAAGGGATTGTCACTCCCGGATTGGCCTTTTCAGCCACACTAGACGCTGTGCCAGAACCACCTTTCAGAGCGCGATACCATAGTCTTTCGAGACTGAAGGTTGCCAATACATATATTTTCTTTCATGTGCTCTGGGGGAAGGGTTGCTTGCCTTGGAGTGAAGCTGTTCTAAGTGCCTGAAGAGAGAATGATTGATGGATTGTCAGCTGGTTGCCCTCTCTTGCATTAACAAGGCTATTGTTAAATGACTTTTTTCCTTTAATTTAAAGGGCCCTTCTCATCACATTGAGATAAAACCTCAGGTAACTGTGGATAATTAGGTTAAACCTGTACTTCAATTCCAGCCTTCCTCCCAACTTACCAGGAAAAAAATTGGGGTGATGGATCTATAATTTCTTTTTTGTTATTGTTTACACTCTTCTTATTTGTTGCCCAGGAGTCTGGAACGGATCAAAATTAACACTGCATCAATTGGTTTGCATAGCTGCATTTAAATCAGGCCCATTAGAATTACTTTGTCATGTCCTTTCAGGAATGAACTATTAAATGACAACAGCACCATCTAGTGCTTGCTTATTGTACGGCATTAAAATTGGATACCACAATACTGTGTTTCTCAAACTGTGGGTTGGGACCCACTAGGTGGGTCGTGAGCCAATTTCAGGTGGGTCCCCATTCATTTCAATATTTTATTTTTAATATATTAGACTTGATGCTGCCATGGTATATGACTGCACTTGGGGAAATGTTACAGAACTGTACTTCTACAGAGCTACTATGTTTATTCTTTTAACAATGATAGTAAATGGTACTGACTCCTGGGTTAGTGTGAGTAGGACTGCAGCCTAGGATTGTTAAAATGTTCCTGCTTGATGATGTCACTTCCGGTCATGACATCACTTCCAGTGGGTCCTGACAGATTCTCATTCTAAAAAATGGGTCCCGGTGCTAAATGTGTGAGAACCACTGCCATAATACACCAAAACTTGCAGTGCCTCTTGTTCTCTGCAAAATGTATAAACCTGCACCCTAAATCTAATTTGTCATCCCTTTTACAATCCTAACCCAGAATTTCAGCAAGCCCCAAAAGGGCTGCATCATCATAGCTGTTGCAGTTGCCTGGCCCTGCCTTAGGTCAGCACATCCCTAAGGCAGTGATCTCAAGGCAACAGATTTGCAATGGTGTATCAATCTCTGCCCACCCATTAACCTCCACTGCTGCTGCTCCTCCTCCTCACTCTGTTTCCTTGATTGGAAAAGGAAGAGAGGGACAGAGCAAAACAGGAAATGTAGAGTAGTGGGCTAGAGTGCTAACCTCCCTTCCGCCTTCAGTTTATGGAGTGGGAGTAGCTGGCTCATCGCAGGTAAAGGGGGCAGCATGTGGCACACACCTCAGGCTCCAGGAGATCTTTGGCTAACCCTGCTCCTCCTCCTCTAAAATATGGGGTATTACATGGTGAAATCACTGTGCTGCAATGCTTATACAGTGACATCACTATGATGCTTTGAATGTGATTGGCTGACACAGTGCACTCTTCCCCAGACATTGTCATATGGGGTGTATAAGGCAATCTCATTCAGCGTGGCACATTGATGTTGTCCCAAAGCAGCTTATGATTAAAATTCACACAAAGTAACAAGATATTAGGAATATAAGGGGGGAGGGCGGGCATGAGAAATTCTGATCAAGATTCAGCGTGACTCATTGGACTGGCTGTTGGCAACTGTGGTCTTTAAAATGTTTTGGGCAGAGTTGACAGTGGGAAAGCTCTCTTTCGTGGGTGGTGGGGTTTATGGAAGAGAAACACATCATCTTTGTTTCTTAGGCAATAACCAGAGAATGACCCCTATGCTGAAAATGACTGCTATTGTTAGGTTCCTCTTCTCTAGGCCCTGGGTCATGTTTCTTCTCTGGCGCATTCTGGTGAAAGAATCCTAGCAGCAGAGCAGGAACCAGCCATGGAAGACAACTTGACTACCAGCTCCTCTCCCAAGAAGGTGAGGGCAGTGTTGGCCCCTCCAAGAGGCCAACTGAGGCTGTTGCATCAGGCAGCAAACTGGTGAGGGGGGCACTCTTCCTTGTCCACCTTCTTGCCTCCACTGCACCTCCTCCTCTGGATTGAAAGAGGGGGAGGAAGAGAAGGAAATGAGGGGGTAAAGTGAAGAGCTAAGAGTAGGAGGAGCAGAGGCTGGCACATCATTGGGTAAAGAGGGACAGCATTTGATGTGCCACCTCACAGGTCTTGGGCCAGCCCTGGGGTGTGTGTGGGGGGGGGGGGAACAAGTCCAAAAAAGACAACCACCACCTGTCCCTGAATCTTTGAGAATTTCTCAGACCCCTGAAAAAGGATTAAACACACTCCATTTTTGCCACCTGCAAACCAAGAGGTGAAAATGGGAGAGGCATGTGAAACAGGCCCAAAATTAGAATGTGGGGTCACTGCTTAATTAGATGGTTTGCATCCTGCCCATGGACTGATTTGGCATCCTTTATAAAAAGATTTACCCTGTAGGTGGCGATAGACGTCCACCATTGGGTTTCCCTTTGATTATACTAGGCTCCACCATGCTACCTTTAACCATTCAGATCCTGCTAGAAGGGCACCTGAATTTCTAGCAATTCCTACAGATCAGTTATGTGAGATTTTTTTCCCCCTTTCATAAACAAGAAATAAACGCAGATCTCCAAGAATCATTTTGCTGTTCTTTTGAAAGAATGGCTTGGAAGGCTCAAACTAGAACTCATCGATGCTTAGGAACATAGGTACACAGGTTAAAATTCTGGGAGGTTTGTCAAAGTACAAGGCTGAGTTCATAGTGCAAGGCCTTTTGATGAGCTGCAACATGTTGATTTTATTCTAGACTTGTTTGGAGTGGTATTTCAAAGGGCCAAAGTAAGAGGAACGGTGGAAGGTCCATGATTGACATGACTGACAGTGTCTTCTTTTTTCAAAATAGCTCTCTTTCTCTGTGTGCGTACGAGTCAATCAGAGTTTCTCAGCATGTTGATTCCACAAATTTAAATGCCCCACTCAGCTGCTATTAGCTTGAAAGTAGCTAATACTAGGGTTACTAATACTAGTAGCTAATACTATGGAAAGTAGCTAATACAAAAGTGGCATAAGTTTTGGACCTGTACATATATTCTCCTTCATTGCAAATCACAGCATGGGAGACCACTCAATTTGGTTTGGGACTGTAGAAGGGGAAAAAGGGTTCACCCCCTGCTCCATAGCACTAATCCAGTGGTATTCAAACTGGGGCGTCGCGACGCCCCAGCATGAGGGTCCTGGTCCCTTTCCCCTTAAGGGGCGGAGGCAGCCAGGAGGCAGGGAGGAGGCAGCAGTGCGATCCCCAGGATGGCGCCGCTCAGGGGGGCTGCAGGGGCTTGGTGCACTTGCCCAAGCCCCCTGCAGCCCCCTGGGGGTGCGGAGAGTCCTGCGTGGCCTTCGGCAGGGCTCCCCAGGTCAGGGAAGGTGACAGCGGAGTGATTGCGCCCCGCTCCGCTAAACCGGAGCCGGGAGCTGAGCGTGAGCACCCGCAGGGCTGCCCGGGTCTGGGAAAGTGAGAGTGGGGCGATCGCACTCTGCCTCCGCAAAATGGGAAGCGGAGCACAATCGTCCCAGTCTCACTTTCCCTGACCTGAGGAGCCCTGCAGGTGCTCGCACCCAGCTCCCTGCAGCCAGGGACAGCTGCTGCAGGGACTGGAGGGTGCACCCCAGTCCCTGCAGCCCGGTCAAAAGGGAACATGGAGCGATTGCGCACCGCTTCTGGTTTAGTGGAGCAGGGCGCAATCGCTCTGCTGACACCTTCCCTGACCCGGGGAGCCCTGCCGAAGGTCGCGCAGGGCTCCCCGCACCCCCAGGGGGCTGCAGGGGGCTTGGGCAAGTGCACCAAGCCCCTGTGGCCCCCCTGAGTGGCGCGATCCTGGGGATCACGCCACTGCCTCCCCCCACCCCAGCAAAGACTTACTGCAGGATTCAAACTCCCTGCGGGTTTGAAAACAGCACTAATCCAAAGCATGCACGCAACACACACACACACACACACACACACAACAGCTGCCTTTTGAAAAAGACGTTGGGAGTTCCAATCCTGGAATTCCCACGTCAGGTTGAATTTGATCCAAAACATTATTACTTACCCTGGGTGGGACAGACACTGAAATAAGGAACCAGCTCTATTACACCCCTCGGTAACAAGATATAAATAAGTCTGCCAAGATGGCAGGGGTGGTTTGGAAAATTTTGAAGTACAGGAGCTCATCAAGACACCCCTCCCCGTAGCCACATGCTTCATTAAGACTATACACTACAACAACAAAACCCCACTTAAAATTTCTTCTCCAGTCGCTTACTTCTAGTATGAAACTTCATTTAGAGATTGAGTTCATTTCATCCCAAACTCTTCAAGTTGCAACAGTTGAAAAGAAATGCATAAAAATCAAAAGATGGAATGTAAAAAAATAGTCACACACAAGCATGCACACACACACACACACACACACACACACACACACACACAAAATGTATATTAGAGTACTAGCCTCTGTATGTTTACTCACAAGTAAGTGCCACTGTGTTTAGTAGGACTTACTCTCTGATAAATTTGCATAGGAGTGTAGCCTTAACATAGACTACATATTATCTCTCAGGCAACCCTTGGAAAAGATGATGGTCTAGACCAGGGGTGCCCAAATCCTGGCCCTGGGGCCACTTGCAGCCCTCGAGGCCTCTCAATGTGGCCCGCTGGGAGCCCCCAGTCTCCAAGGAGCTTCTGGCCCCCCAGAGATTTGTTGGAGCCCACACTGGCCCAACTGCTCTCAGCATGAGGGTGGCTGTTTGACCTCTTGCTTGAACTGTGGGATGAGGGCTCCCTACACTGCTTGCTGTTTTATGGCTGTGATGCAGCAGGGGCAGCAAAGGGAAGGCCAGCCTTGCTTTGTGCAAGGCTTTTTATAGGCCTTGAGCTATTGCAAGACCTTCATTCATTCATATAAGTTCATCTTTAATATATTCATTTATGTAAACTTATGTAAATTTATTCAAATTTTAAATGTAAATTAATTCCTTTTCTCCTACACAGTGTCAGAGAGATGATTTGGCTCTCCTGCCAAAAACTTTGGACACCCCTGGTCTAGACCAGAGGTTCTCAAATGGCTCTCTCCTAAAAGGAGTCTTGGGGAGCCCTGTCAGTGCATGCTTGAAGTCTCAGGGAACCCCAGACTGCTGGTAGATACTGGGCAGGGGGCATATGGTGCCTATTTATGATGTGCTTATGGAGCCCCTGAAGGGCTCTTAGGGGGCCCCAGGGCGCCTAGAAACACCCTTTGAGAAACACTGGTCTAGGCATTAACTTATGCCCTTAGGTAAATTTCTCAGCTTGCCTCCTGCACAGCCGGATGCTTCTTCTCGGCTAAGGTCCATTGAAGCAAGTTTCAAAAACAGGACCTGAGCATTCCTGCTGATGACATCACTGCTCCTGCTATTGGAGAAGTCCCAGAGTTCTGCTCCCTCACCACCACTACTCTCTGCAAGATGGCATAAAGAAAAATTGGAAGAAAACCCCATGTTGGGGTTTTTCTCCAGAAGCTAAGCATGTTTGACTGCATCAGCTACTGGCTGGGAGATGACCTTACATGAAGGCATCGTAGCCCCCCTAGGATAAGATGGATTTATTTCTGGGCAACGGTGGCAAAGGCACAATCCAAGGGCCTTTTGCACAACTAAAGTCCTGCAGATCAGCTGTTTGGTGAATCCAGCATTGCCCTTCACATGCTCAAAAGCACCCATGCTTTGTATCATTCCACCAGTGCCAGGCCCAAGCATTCCAAGCAGACTCCAGGGTTGAGCCCTGGCTCAGTATGAACCCTGCTGTCGGAGGGTCTCACCACAACAGGCGCCCGTCTCGCAGGAACCGTCCCTGGGAGGAAGTGTGGTTTTGCTGTTGCTGTGTGTCCGTGGGAGCTATTTGGAGATGTGACCCCACCCTCCGAGGCTGTGATGGATGACCAGCCTGGAGGATAAAAGGCTTTCCTCTGAAATCAGCTCGGCTAAATATAATCGGTTGCTGGCTTTCATGTGTCTCAAGACCTAACTGAAACCAGCTGCCAGGGCAAGTGCAGGCTTTCCTGTTGCTGACTTGGCCTGCAAATTCAGCGTCTTGCAAAGCTGATGCACAAAGTACAAGTGGCTGGAGTCGGACAGACGCATCCCAGTCATCTGGGACAGGCAAGGCTGGCTTGAAGCCAACTGGACCAAATGCTCCCAACTGGGCCCCACGCCTAAGGGGACCCTGCACTAGGGTGATCTCTTTGAATTTCTTTTTTCCTAAACAAGAAATAAAACTGATATTTTCATTACACCATTTTGCAGTCACTAAAACAACTGGATTTGTAATGATTTTTAAAGGTGATCTATGCATGTTCTATGCATGTATGAAATGTATTAAAATGTGCTCAGATCCCATTCACTCACATGCACTTTTTCAGCACACATTTTGGTTGTTTTCCATTCTACCATAGAGATATCAAATTTTATTTTTATCTCAAAGATTCTGCAGACTTTGTCTGGGAACCTTGGGACCCTAAGACTGGCCCTGCTCCTAAGACTGGTCTCCTAAGACTGGCTCCTAAGAGCTGGTATTCAGCTCCTAAGACTGGCCCTGCAGGGTACATTCTGATGAGATGCTTAAACCAGTGTTTCTCAGCGTTTGTCCTCTGCCATACCACTTCACATGGTCCACCTATTCAAAGCACCACTGGCAGTAACTGGCGATGACATCATTGCCAGTTACTTCTGTGTTGGGAGGTCGGATGCAATGCAACCAACACCAGTAAGAGGCTCAGAGTGCTCTGTCCACTAAGCAGAGCCTCCTACTGCTGTTTGTTGTGTCATGTTCCTGGTCTCGCTGCTGGGTGGCAGGTGTCCAGGGGTCCAGCGAGTACCACCAGACACCACCTCAGGTACCACTGGTGGTACCCATACCATTGATTGAGAAACACCTGCTTAAACATATTGCAGGATACAGGTGGTGCTTTGGTGTCCGCGGGGGATCTGTTCCTAGAACCCCCATGGATACCAAAAAACCACAGATAAAAACCTGCAGTTTGGCACCCTTTAAAGCTTCCAAAGGCAACCAGAGCTCTGCTCCACTTGCCTCCAGAGCCTCTTCAGAGGTCCATGGAGACAATGTGCAGCCTCTGCAGGCCTCGGAACACCTTCCAAGGGCCTTGGAGGGCTGGGTAGCCTTCCCAGGTCCTCCAATAGGAAAACTGGAAGTGACCATCTAAGGCTTCCCAAAGACCTTAGAGGCCTTCTAAGGTGCATGTTTCAGGTTGGGCCTGAAGGGGTCTGGGGACCTGCGCCAAGCCAGATCCATGGATAGTTAATCCATGGATTTGGAGGTTCCACCTATATTTGCAGTGTATTTAAGCACCCCCCCCCCTCCTCTTGCACTGTTTCTGTTCCATGATTGCTGTTCATGTGGGATGGATCTAGGATGCAAACTCATATACTGTACCCACTGCAGTCAAAGGAGATGTTACAGTCACATGGCAGAGCAATTGAAACAAATGCTGATTTCCTCTTTGAAAATGTACATAGGAGTCTGTAAATCCTTATCCACCCTTCCTTGGGAGTAAGCCCTGTTTAGCAGCCACACTAACAACTTATTGCCTGCAATGCTGAAGGGAGAAAATGTGGGTGCAGACAGGATTAAGCTTGTTCTTCCTTCCCCTGCAGCTTCTCAGCTCTAAATCTCCCCACCTTTATAAAACAAAAAACAAAAAAAAACAATCAGGGCTCAGTTACATGTAAATAGCCTATCAGTGGGACTTCTATGTAAACATACTACAGACTGGATTGTAAGCTTCCTTGTAGGAAAAAGAGTTTACAAATAATCACATGCAATAAGTGGTGGCAGAAGGGTTCATTTTTTTTGCCAACATTTTTTTTCATGTATTTTCAGCAAAAGTCATTCACAGGTATGCCACACTTAAATAGGCATAAAAGGAGAGCCCTACTGGATCAGCCCCAAGACCCACCTAGCCCATCATCTTCACAGGGCTGAAACATATGCAATCCAAGAAGCCCATAAGTCACATGTGAAGGCAATAGCCCTCCCCCACTTTTAACCCCCAACTGGTATTCAGTGATACGTTGCGTCTGACCATGGAGGTTCAATTTCCCTATCATGGCAAATACAGCTATAGCCATGTGTCTCAGCTGCAGTTAAAGTTCTCATACCTTAGTGGCAGAGGATTCCATTGATTCTATTAACTTTGGCCTAACTCAAGGGTCCTTCAGTGTCACTGGATGACCCAAAGTTCTAGCATTAAGATAGGAGGGAAAGAGATGGCTCTGGATGTCAGATGAAACTCATTTGACTTGGGAGCAGGACTTTCTTGGTTGTGGCCCTTCCTACATGCTATTGACGGCTGCTGTGAGGATTGTTAGAGAATGATAGAATTTTTGCTGCGTTTTAAAATGGAGATTTGATTTCAGGCTGTGCTTTTGATTAATGAGTTGCTTTAATTGGTTTTTACTGCATTCATTGCATGTTGTGGGATTTTTCGGAGCCTTATTTTGAATTCTTCAATAGAAAAGCAGCTAATACATACGGTTTAGTAAATAAATGGTCAATAACATGATGTTTAGTGCAATCCTATGCATGTTGATCTGGACTGGAAGGAAACTCCACTATGTTCAAATAGGCTTGCTCCCATGTAACTGTGGGGTGCCTGGGGTTGCTGGTTCAGAAATAGTAAAAAGCACTCTGTAACATGTTCAGTGAAACATGTTAAATTAATAAAAGCAAAATACACATTGGCAGAGGGGATCTCAAAGCATTCAAGAAGTATAGAACAGGCCTTAACTGAGGAAGTCAGCTATCATGGAACAAGACAGGCTGGCAGCTTGCAATTTCAGAATCTCCTGAGTCCTACCTCCTGAGTCTTAGCTCTCAGCTAAGAGTCTTAGGGCTAGATCCTACCCAACTTTCCAGGACTGATGCAGCCATGACAATGGGGTGTGTGCTACACTCTGTGGTGGAGGAGAAGTCATGGAGGCCCCTTATAGCCCAATCCTATGCATATCTCTTTAGAAGTAAGCCTCACTGAGTTTGGGACTTACTCTCAGGTAAATGATCACAGCCTGGTCAGTTAGATCAGCAGAGTTTTCTTTAAATTATTATTGAGAGAGAGAGAGAGAGAGAGAGAGTGAGTTTGCTGATGAATGTTAAGGCAGTAATGTTAAGTATCTGATACTAGAGACAATATATATTTTTTCAAATTGCTGGCTCCCCTCCCCCCCATAAAATTCTGAACAAAATCCCCATTTGGGAATTCTGGGGGGAAAATAATCAAATTAGAAGATTACCAAGCTGAGTTAGGAGAATTTGCTTGAGAATTCCACCCCCAAGCACTTTTATTTTATATTTATCTATAAAATAATTCATACAGATAAAGTTATACAGATAAATTACTGGTATCTGTATAAATACAAAAATTTATACAGGTAAATTACTGTTCCTATTTTGTCTTTGGGGGCTGCATTTATTTATTTAAAGTTAGGACTAACTGTTCTTCTGATGAATTAGTAAATTCTATATAAAGGGAAGTCATTATGTGCTGTTTGCTAACAGTGCAATCCTATACATGACTATGCAGAAGTAACCTCTAACTGTATTCAGTGGGGCTTGCTTCCGGGCACATTAGTTTAGTGTCAATGCATATCTGACAGTTACAGCTGCCAACTTTACAACTGGCCCCTGTAACTGTGCCTTTGACGTGGGTGTGATTTGCAATTGCTCTCAGTCTGGAGAGGTTGAAGAGCTTTCCGTCTGATCTGGTCCAGAGATAGATGCCTTCTGTTGCAGTTCCAAAGGCATGCTTCAGCAGAACAGCGAAGAAAATCCCAAACAAGGTTGGTGCAAGAACACAGCCCTGCTTCACGCCGCTTCGGATGTCAAAGGGGTCTGATGTGGAGCCATCGAAGACAACAGTGCCCTTCATGTCCTTGTGGAAGAATCTGATGATGCTGAGGAGCCTGGGTGGACATCCAATCTTGGGGAGAATCTTGAAGAGGCCATCCCTGCTGACCAGGTCGAAGGCCTTCGTGAGATCTATGAAGGCTATAAAGAGTGGCTGTCGTTGTTCCCTGCATTTCTCCTGCAGTTGTCTAAGGGAGAATGCCATATCAGTGGTGGACCTGTTGGCTCGGAATCCGCACTGTGATTCTGGATAGACGCTCTCTGCAAGTACCTGGAGCCTCTTTAGTGCAACTTGAGCAAACAACTTTTCTACAACGCTAAGGAGAGAGATGCCACGGTAGTTGTTGCAGTCACCCCTGTCGCCTTTGTTCGTGTACAGCGTGATGATGTTTGCATCCCTCAAGACATGCATCCCACCTTCTCTCCAGCAGAGACAGAGGATTTCGTGCAGCTCAGTGACAATGATCTCTTTGCAGCACTTTAGGACTTCAGCAGGGATGCTGTCTTTTCCAGGTGCCTTGCCAAAGGCAAGGGAGTCCAGGGCCACGTGAAGTTCTTCTAGGGTTGGTTCACTGTCAAGCTCCTCCAACACAGGCAGGCACTCAGTGTTGTTCAGCTGAAAGTCCAGCTGAAATGTCTGCGTGACTTCCTCTTTGCTGACAATGCAGCTGTCACTACCCACTCTGCCAAACATCTCCAGCAGCTCATGGATCATTTTAGCAAGGCCTGCCAAGATTTTGGACTGATGATCAGCCTTAAGAAAACACAGGTCATGGTTCAGGATGTGGACTCACCTCCCTGCATTACAATCTCTGCGCATGAACTGGAGGTTGTCCATGACTTTGTGTACCTTGGCTCAACGATCTCCAACACTCTTTCTCTTGATACCGAGCTAAACAAACGCATCGGTAAAGCAGCTACCATGTTTTCCAGACTCACAAAGAAAGTCTGGTCCAACAAGAAGCTGACGGAACATACCAAGATCCAGGTCTACAGAGCTTGCGTCCTGAGTCCTTCTGTACTGCAGCGAGTCAGGGACTCTTCGCTCACAACAGGAGAGGAAACTGAACACTTTCCACATGCGCTGCCTCCGACGCATCCTCGGCATCACCTGGCAGGACAAAGTTCCAAACAACACAGTCCTGGAATGTGCTGGAATCCCTAGCATGTACGCACTGCTGAAACAGAGACGACTGCGTTGGCTCGGTCATATCGTGAGAATGGATGATGGCCGGATCCCAAAGGATCTCCTCTATGGAGAACTCGTGCAAGGAAAGCGCCCTACAGGTAGACCACAGCTGCAATACATCTGCAAGAGGGATCTGAAGGCCTTAGGAGTGGACCTCAACAAGTGGGAAACCCTGGCCTCTGAGTGGCCTGCTTGGAGGCAGGCTGTGCAGCTTGGCCTTTCCCAGTTTGAAGAGACACTTGGCCAACAGACTGAGGCTAAGAGACAAAGAAGGAAGGCCCATAGCCAGGGAGACAGATCAGGGACAGACTGCACTTGCTCCCAGTGTGGAAGGGATTGTCACTCCCGAATTGGCCTTTTCAGCCACACTAGGCGCTGTGCCAGAACCACCAATCAGAGCGCAATACCATAGTCTTTCAAGACTGAAGGTTGCCAACACACGATTTGCAATGGACATCAAGCCACAAGGAAAGGCACAGCAGCAAGAGCAGGTGTAGACACTGGTGATTCTATGAAGAGCCAGCAGAGAAAAGCTTTTTGCAATTTGTAACAGTGGAAGGATGGGTGTTTCTGGGAGATCTAGGGTTACCAACCCTCCAGGATTGGCCCGTAGCCCTCAGCACTGATCACCAGGTGACTACTGAAAACAACTCTGAAGGTTTTTGCTAGCACTCAGGGATGCTGGGCTGATATGGAAGGCCTGTTGCCGCCACTTGTCCACCAGTGCTTCCCCTCTCATCTCAACTAGGGCATGGGGATATGTGGCAGGGCAGTGTGATGCACTCTCAGGTCCAGCAGAGCATCTTGGTGGATTGGGTGCCATGGGGGTCTCAGAAACCTTGCACTGGTTTGGGCATGCTCTCCTGTTCTTTGCCTTAGGCAGCAATGTGTCTTGGGGAGGGGACGATCTGGATGAGGGCCACCGAAGGAACAAAGGGTGAGAGCCCCCTGCCCCCCTGCCGTGGTCCCAGCGTGGATGGGTCCAGGTGCAGGGCTGCTGTTTCCTTTGAAAAGAAAACAAACATGCAGGCCCTCAATCACATAATAGGCATCTCGTCTACTTTGGCCCTGCCAGAGCTTTGGCGGAGGAAGGGAACGATTGCCTGGAGCCTCGCTACCAGCTCCGAGGAGCTCTTTGAACTCCAGTCACCCTCCTCAGCTCTGTAATTAAGCTTTATTTTTAGGCCTCCCTTCCTTTTTCTATTTAAAGCCCAGCAGCCTCCTCAGTGTAAAGGCAAGGAAGCAGCAGCACTGAGCTGAACCTGTGGTGGGCAGGAACGAATCCCCGAACCGTGGAGTGGGAGGCACTGGCAGCCGCTGGCAGCACGCCCTGGGCCACAGCTCAGCCTTGATGAGGCTGTGGGGGAGCTGCCGCCAAAGTGGGCCATGGAGGGGGTGGGAGGAAGTTGCTCCGGGCTCTTTTCATGAAGTGAGTGGGCACCAGCTGGAGACAGATTTTTTTCCGTTATCTCACAGCACGATCTGAAGAATTATAGGGTTGCCACCTTTTTTTTCTGGCCCTGCTCCTGTGCCTGAGCTGGTGGTGCTTTACTTGGCCTGGAGAAAAGAGGGAGGGGGAACACTTGCCCTGCTAGATTCCTGTGTGCCAAATTGCTGCTAAAGGCACAGCAGTCAGAGGTGTTAAAAAAAAAAAAATCAAGCACAAGAAAAGAAAAAAGCGATAACCCTGGAGAATTTGCTGGCACTCAGGGGCGCCATGCTAACATTTGTGAACCAGACATTTGCACGAGACACCCTCAGGTTTGGGGAGCTTTTGGCCCATGTCAGCAATTGAAGGAGACCCTGGAGGGGGTTGCCAAGTGCCAAGTTCTCCTGGTACAATGTTCACACTACTGCAAAATCCTTTTGATGCTGGAAGATTTAGTGCTATCGCCAAGATCTTGCCTAACTGAATATGCAGAGGAGCTTGCTACTGCCAGGCCTTAGTTAAAATTCACATAATATTATTCAGGACTCTGCCAACTTGATAAGGATATTAAAAAAAAACAAAACCCATTAAATGTCTGGTTTTAACAAATGTAACCAATTAGATAACCCTTGGTGTTTACATGAACGTGCCTGAGACCTCAGCGATGCTTCTTTTTGGAAGACCCTGAATTAATTTTATTTATGCTCCATTTTTCTGCTATGATGGAATGCAGGGTGGGATCCTTCTGTCATCTCTCAGCCAAACACTGACACTTCCCTGCTTGCGTTCAGCAAAGGAGCCTGGCTCTTGTGCCTTCAGACCAGGTCCTAGGAGTGTTACATTAAGCATGTTTTTAAAAAAGCGATTTTCTAATTATTTGGGACAGTGTTCATCATCCTGTGGGTCATGACCCCAATAGAGTTGTGAAGGCTTATGGGGCGGCGGGGGGGGGGGTTTGCAGCAACCTCTAAAGCCAGTGCACGAGAGGACTTGGATCCAATCCAATCATGACACTGCCTTACCAAAACTGAGTTCTTGGTATAATCCTGCACAGCCTCTTCTTGCTGTCTTGCCTTGCAGCTCCTAAGGCCGACTCTAGTCAGGCTGCTAACTCACAGAGTCATTGCAAAGACCTAAGAAGAGGGGGAAACAGGATGAGTGGAGATGGGGATGAGTGGGCGAGGGACGGACAGTTGGGTCTGGGGAGTGGGTGGGATTGGTGATGAGTCCCCGGTCTCATCCTTTCTTATTTTTGAGGGGACATGGCATGAAAAAAGTTGAAGATCATTTATTTGGGGGAAAGGAAATGCATTTTTATTCTTTCTAACTAAGGGCCCGATCCAAACCGGGCCTTGGGCCGGTGCATGTCCCTTGCGCCAGCCCAAGGCTGTTGCGAAAGTGCCATAAAGACCTCAGTGGGGTTAGGCTGGCACATGGACACGCGCTTGGCCTCCCCATGCTGATGTGGGCCCTGAGCTCAGCCGACGCAGGAGTCTGGGGAGGGGTGGTGGGGAGGGCGGGGAGGAGGCATTTGGGGGCGGGGGTGCAGGCAGCGGGTGTTCCTGGGAGCAGGTAGGTGGGTGGGGAGCGGGAGGTGGGGCCAGGATCTGGCAGTTATGCCGGATCCTAACCCCCTTCCCAGGCAGCCCAGGGCAGTCTCAGATTTGCTCAGAGACTGCTCAGATTTGCACTTCTGCTTGAGGTGGCGCAGATCAGAGTAGTCCCATTGGGACTGCTGCGGCTTTACCTGGGGTAAGGGGAAGCGATTCCTCTTGCCCCCAGGCTCAGCTGCTTGCAGCCCCAATCCTGCCTTGGATACAGCACAGGCCAGCCATCCTGCCTGCTCCAAGGCAGGTTTGGATTCCACCCTAAGTTACAGCCCAAACCTATCCTGCTGCTGCATTGCCAGAATGCCTGTTCGGGTGATGCAGCACACTTTACGGCCATCATAAAATGTGAAACGCCATCGAGAGCAGCCTGGCCACCACTGCAGTTGGAGAGCAGTGGCCACTGGGCAACAGCGGCCACAACAGGAGCCCCAGTGCAGCAAGATTCTGCCGTGGGTAGGTGGTGGGTGGGCAGAATGTATAGGAGATGAGGAGGATTGGGCCAGGGAACACGGTAGGGGTGGGCATGTGCTGAGGGAGAGATGGGGGTGTGCTGAGTGTGGGGAGTGGTTATCTGCAGCAGTGGCTCCACCAATATCCTGTCCCCCTTCCCTGCCTTAATATTGGGCCCACCCAGACTAGTGCCAGCAAAATAGCTAGTGCAGATCTAACTAGATTCATTGGGGCAGCAAAGACTTGCTCTGGGGCAAGGGAACAAATGTACTTTTACCTCGAAGAGGCCTCTGGAACTTGAAATTCCTCAGCAAGGTGCAGCATGCAGCCTGTTGGTATGGCTGCATTGGTGCCAGGGATGTTACATTGGACCGGGCTGTTAATTAGTTTAACTGGAAATTTCTGGAAATTTTCATGCTGGCTGCATGAAATTTCATTGATTTGAAATTTCACTGGAATTTCATATGATTTCATTTTGCTGCCTGACTGGAGAACATGTCAATGATCTATTCTAGGGACCATGGTCTCTTCCAGGGGTATCAAACTAATTTCATATAGTGGGCCAAATAGCATTTGTGGTGCTGAGGATCAGACATGACATCATTAAGCAGGAAGTGATGTCATTATGCAACTGACACACTGGCATTGCTAGGGAGTGCAGGGGGTGCGGGCCACACCGGGTGACGCTCGGGGGGGTGACGCGCCCTGGGGAGGATGCGCTAACTTCACGGCGTTAGGAGCTACCCCATCAAGCCATACACCGTTGGATGTGGAATGGCCAGCGGAGTGCAATGCAATAAACAGAATTGAAATAGCTCCTTTCGTTCAAAAGTTATGGACAAAAAACCAGAAGGAAAAAAATGCATGGAGCCCTCTGGAAAGTGAAAGTGAACCATATTGCACGTTTACTCGCGAGTAGGCTTACTTGCCATAGTCCGTCGGAAAGGGCAGGCTGCGAGGAATCCAACGACACCAGAATGGTCCCGATCCAATGAATGCGGCCCCCCAAAACCACCCGAGAAGCTCCCCCCTCCCAGCTGCGAGTCTGAGCCCAAAACAAAGCCACGTGGTCGCGTTTATTCATGAATAGGCAGACTTGCCTTAGTCGAGGCAGGCTGAGAGGACTCCAAAGAGGTCAGAATGGTCCTGATCCAATGAATGCAGCCCCCCAAAACACAGAGGAGGTCCCCGCTCCCAGCTGTGAGTCTATGGAGCCCTAGGGAAAGTGAAGCAGCCTCATGTCACGTTTACTCGTGAGTAGGCATATGTGCCTTGGCTGGTGGTCAGGTCAGGCAAAGGGGAATGTGAGGACACCGGAATGGTCCCAATCTGATGGAGCTGGAGTGCAACAAATGCTCCAGAAGGCAGCCTCCCCCCCCCCCACTAAAAAGGACAAAAAAGAGGCTTGAACTGGTA